>NC_053396.1:183328212-184580350 GCF_905171765.1 Bufo bufo | reverse complement strand
TTCCTCGCGCTTCGTGTCAGTGAATCGATTTAACCTGAAATAGTGTAAAAAATGAAAAAAAAAAAATCATACTTACCGCCTCCATTTGTCGCGACGGGCCTGCCAGCCTCCATCTTGATTGAAGATCTTGGCCGAAATCCCATGCGTGGTGACGTATGACGTCACCACGCCGGTCGGCATGATGACGTAATCTCGCAACGCGCAAGATTTCGCTCTAGATCTTCAAGCAAGATGGCGGTAGTCGGACCGTCGCGAGCAAATGGAGGCGGTAAGTTTGATAAGAAATAAGATGTATGTTAATTTCACCATTTTTACACTCAGATGCCACGATTATGTATGAATGCAGCATCTGAGGGGTACAATGATGGGGGGTGGCGCTATCGCTTTTCCCCTGTCATTGCACCTGCTACTTACAAAAAAATTCGCTTTGTGACGAGGTTATTCATCATGAAGAATTTTTTTTTTTTTTTATTCGCCGAATTAGCCAAATCAAACTTTTCATAAATTCGCTAATCTCTAATCACTGTATACTGTAGTCACATAAAATATTATTATATACTGTACTCAGCCTCGCTTTTGCCATGAGGTGAGATGAGAATCTCACCTCAGGCAGCATTTTGTGCTGACCTTGAAGGGCGGCATGGGCACAGCCTGTGGCCGATGCCCCCCTTGCCAGTGGTTCTGGATTTTTCCCTTTATACAGGGAGTGCAGAATTATTAGGCAAGTTGTATTTTTGAGGATTAATTTTATTATTGAACAACAACCATGTTCTCAATGAACCCAAAAAACTCATTAATATCAAAGCTGAATATTTTTGGAATTAGTTTTTAGTTTGTTTTTAGTTTTAGCTATTTTAGGGGGATATCTGTATGTGCAGGTGACTATTACTGTACATAATTATTAGGCAACTTAACAAAAACAAATATATACCCATTTCAATTATTTATTTTTACCAGTGAAACCAATATAACATCTCAACATTCACAAATATACATTTCTGACATTCAAAAACAAAACAAAAACAAATCAGTGACCAATATAGCCACCTTTCTTTGCAAGGACACTCAAAAGCCTGCCATCCATGGATTCTGTCAGTGTTTTGATCTGTTCACCATCAACATTGCGTGCAGCAGCAACCACAGCCTCCCAGACACTGTTCAGAGAGGTGTACTGTTTTCCCTCCTTGTAAATCTCACATTTGATGATGGACCACAGGTTCTCAATGGGGTTCAGATCAGGTGAACAAGGAGGCCATGTCATTAGATTTTCTTCTTTTATACCCTTTCTTGCCAGCCACGCTGTGGAGTACTTGGACGCGTGTGATAGAGCATTGTCCTGCATGAAAATCATGTTTTTCTTGAAGGATGCAGACTTCTTCCTGTACCACTGCTTGAAGAAGGTGTCTTCCAGAAACTGACAGTAGGACTGGGAGTTGAGCTTGACTCCATCCTCAACCCGAAAAGGCCCCACAAGCTCATCTTTCATGATACCAGCCCAAACCAGTACGCCACCTCCACCTTGCTGGTGTCTGAGTCGGACTGGAGCTCTCTGCCCTTTACCAATCCAGCCACGGGCCCATCCATCTGGCCCATCAAGACTCACTCTCATTTCATCAGTCCATAAAACCTTAGAAAAATCAGTCTTGAGATATTTCTTGGCCCAGTCTTGACGTTTCAGCTTGTGTGTCTTGTTCAGTGGTGGTCGTCTTTCAGCCTTTCTTACCTTGGCCATGTCTCTGAGTATTGCACACCTTGTGCTTTTGGGCACTCCAGTGATGTTGCAGCTCTGAAATATGGCCAAACTGGTGGCAAGTGGCATCTTGGCAGCTGCACGCTTGACTTTTCTCAGTTCATGGGCAGTTATTTTGCGCCTTGGTTTTTCCACACGCTTCTTGCGACCCTGTTGACTATTTTGAATGAAACGCTTGATTGTTCGATGATCACGCTTCAGAAGCTTTGCAATTTTAAGAGTGCTGCATCCCTCTGCAAGATATCTCACTATTTTTGACTTTTCTGAGCCTGTCAAGTCCTTCTTTTGACCCATTTTGCCAAAGAAAAGGAAGTTGCCTAATAATTACGCACACCTGATATAGGGTGTTGATGTCATTAGACCACACCCCTTCTCATTACAGAGATGCACATCACCTAATATGCTTAATTGGTAGTAGGCTTTCGAGCCTATACAGCTTGGAGTAAGACAATATGCATAAAGAGGATGATGTGGTCAAAATACTCATTTGCCTAATAATTCTGCACGCATTGTATGATGCAGTGCATCTTATAAAGGGAATACTAGTGGGCACTTCCATTATAGAAGCACTCACTAGTATGCAGGAGGAGGGGGAGAGAAGCGCTGTGAGCGCTGTACTTACCCCTCCTCCTGCTCACTCTTCTCAGGGCCCGCGCTGCTGTGTCCTGGCTGCCTGCCTGCAAGTACAGAGCACACTCTGAACTGATGCTGCAGGAGGTCAAGTGCCTACAATGCGGGTCCTGAGAAGATAAGAGAATGGGAGACCGCCTGACTTGCAGAGGAGCAGCAGAGCAGGAGAGGAAAGTTTATTTATTTATTTGTAAGTCTGATCTGAGGTCTGATTGGGGGTCTGAGGTCTGATATTGGGGGTCTGAAGGTCTGATCGGGGGTCTGACGCCTGATTGGGGGTCCGGAGTTCTGATTGGGAGTCTGAGGCCTGATATGGGGGAGGGGGGTCTGGAGGTCTAATTGGGGGTCTGAGTTTGGATATGGGGGTTCTTATGGTCTGAGGCCTGATATGGGGGGTCTGGAGGTCTGATGGGTGGTCTGAGGTATGATATGGGGGGTATAATGTTCTTATGCCTGATATGGGGTCTGTAAGTCTAATGGGGGTCTGATATGGGGGTCTGGAGGTCTAATGGGGGTTTGGAAATCTAATGTGGGTCTGATATAGGGCTCTGGAGGTTTAATGGGGGTCTGGAGGTCTGGTCTGAGGTCTGATATGGGGGTCTCAAAGTCTAATGGGGGTCTGATATAGGGGTATGGGATCTGGAGGTCTGGTCTGACGTCTGATATGGGGGTCTGGAGGTCTAATGGGGGTCTGATATAGGGGTCTGGGGGTCTGGAGGTCTAGTATGAGGTCTGATATGGGGCTCTGGAAGTCTAATGGGATCTGATATAGGGGTCTGGAGGTCTGGTCTGTGGTCTGATATGGGGGGTCTGGAGGTTTGATTGGGGGTCTGAGGTCTGATATAGGGGTATGGAGGGCTGAGGCCTTATATGGGGTGTCTGGAGGTCTGATTGGAGGTCTGACGCCTGATATGGGGGGTTCTGGAGGTCTGATTGGGGGTCTGGAGGTCTAATTGTGGGTCTGAGGTCTGATATGGGGTCTTATGGTCTGAGGCCTGATATGGGGGGTCTGGAGGTCTGATTGGTGGTCTGACGCCTGATATGGGGGGTCTAAAAGTTTGATGGGGGTATGAGGTCTGATATGGCGGTATGATAGTCTGAACCCTGATATCGGGGGTCTGGAGGTCTAATTGGGGATCTAAGGTCTGATATTGGGGGTCTGGAGGTATGATATGGGGCAGTCTTATAGTCTTATATGAGGGGTCTGGAGGTCTGATTTCGGGGTCTGAAGATCTGATTGGGGTCTGGAGGTCTGATATGGGGATCTGAGGTCTGAAATGGGGGTCCAATTGGGGGTCTGTAAGTCTAATGGGGGTCTGATATGGGGTCTAATGGGGTTTGATATGGGGTTCTGGAGGTCTAATGGGGGTCTGATATGGGGGTATGAAGGTCTAATGGATGTCTGGAAATCTAATGAGGGTCTGATAAGGGGTTCTGGAGGTCTAATAGGGGTCTTGAGGTCTGGTCTGAGGTCTGATATGGGGGTCTGGTAGTCTAATGAGGGTCTGATATAGGGGTATGGGGGTCTGGAGGTCTGGTCTGAGGTCTAATATGGGGCACTGGAAGTCTAATGGGGTCTGATATAGGGGTATGGGGGTCTGGTCTGAGGTCTGATATGGGGGTATGAGAGGTCTGATGGGGGTCTGATCTAAGGTCTGATACATGGGGGGTTTGTTCTGAGATTGGGGGTTTCTGACATGGAGGTCTAATGGTGGTCTGATCTGAGGTCTGATATGGGTCTGACATAGATGTCTAAAGGTCTGGTCTGAGATGGGGGTCTCATCTGAGATTTGATATGGGGGTCTCATCTGAAAGGTAAGGGAATATTTTTTGTACTGGCGCATTAGCTGTGTGTTACAAGTATTTTCAGGGGAACTGTTTCTGTAGTATTGTATTGGGGAGCACAGTGAGCACAATATTAGGGGTGGTAGGATGGGTGTTCAGAAGGTGGGAGGGGGATGGAAAAGTAGGAAACTAAGATGAAGGTCTGTCAAATTTTGCAGAGAGAAGGGATGGCTGAAAGAAATCATCATGGTGGTCTGGTCTGAATGGAGAAGATGAGGAAAGAGAATATCTACATCAGAGGAGACGTCACTGGATGTAAGAGGTACATACTGTATGTGGTGGTGTATTACACTGTATGATCTGTAGGGCTGTATGTAATGATTTCCAAGAACTTTTTGATCTTTAAAGGAGTTGTCTGCTTTTTTTTTTTGTACAAGTGCTGCCTTCTCTACTCTGTTTACCATCTCACCACTAGAGATGGCCTTGCGGTTCGTCCAACGGTCGTTTTGCGACAAACTTTGCTCGTTCGCGATTCGCAGAACATGCAAACGTTTGCATGCGCCATATTATTTTGCATAGCGCCGAACTTTGACCCATGACACAAACATCAGGTGGGACAAGACAGCAAATTGAGACGTTTCAGCACATAGACACAACCCCTACCCTAAAAATAAACCCGATCTGGCAGCCATTTTACATTCTGTCTTTTGCCAGTATAGGGAGAGGTTGATGTTTGGAGCAGGGACAGACTGTTAGTGAGTAGGGATGAGCGAACCCGAACTGTATAGTTCGGGTTCGTACCGAATTTTGGGGTGTCCGTGACACGGACCCGAAAATTTTCGTAAAAGTCTGGGTTCGGGTTCGGTGTTCGGCGCTTTCTTGGCGCTTTTTGAAAGGCTGCAAAGCAGCCAATCAACAAGCGTCATACTACTTGCCCCAAGAGGCCATCACAGCCTTGCCTACTATTGGCATGGCTGTGATTGGCCAGTGCAGCATGTGACCCAGCCTCTATATAAGCTTGGGTCACGTAGCGCTGCACGTCACTCTGCTGATTCAAGCATAGGGAGAGGTTGCTGCTGCGACGTTAGGGCGAGATTAGGCAGATTAACTCCTCCAAAAGACTTAATTCAGTGATCGATCTCCAGCTGTGGATCATTGAAGTGCTGATATTGAATTGCTCACTTTTTTTAGGCTGCCCAGAGCGTTTTTATATCACTTTTTTCTGGGGTGATCGGCGGCCATTTTGTGGCTTGTGGTGCGACCAGCACAAGCTACCACCAAGTGCATTTAACCATCAATAGTGTGGTTATTTTTTGCTATATCCTAGATCAGCTGCAGGCTGAGCATGTGTCACCCAAGTGCATTTAACCATCAACAGTGTGGTTATTTTTTGGCCATATACTACATCAGGTGCAGGTTGAGCCTGTGTCACCCAAGTGCATTTAACCATCAACAGTGTGGTTATTTTTTGGCCATATACTACATCAGGTGCAGGCTGAGCCTGTGTCACCCAAGTGCATTTAACCATCAATAGTGTGGTTATTTTTTGGCCATATACTACATCAGGGGCAACTTGAGCCTGTCACCCAGCGCCTAAAAAATAGACCTGAAATTTATATTCCTCCAAATCAGTACTGTTTTAGCTGGTCAAGTTATTTGTAGTGACCGTAAAAGCACAGTTTTTTTTCTGGGTTGAAAAAGTATTCCCAAATTTGCCATTTTCTAAATTAGTAGTTTCTGCTATATCAGGCCTACTTTAAATCTATCCCAAAAAGGGTATATTAGATTCAAGGTGCTGATAGTGTCATTCTGAAAAACCTAACACACACGCTACAGTGCAGATACAAGTCTAATTCTGTGATTAAAGGTATACCTGTCACCCAGCGCCTAAAAAATAGCCCTGACATTTATATTCCTCCAAATCAGTACTGTTTTAGCTGGACAAGTTAGTTGTATGACCGTAAAAGCACAGTTTTTGTCTGGGTTGAAAAGTATCCCAAATTGTGCCATTGTCAAAATTAGAGTTCTGCTATAATCAGGCCTACTTTAAATCTATCCCAAAAGGGATATTAGATTCAAGGTGCTGATGTGTCATTCTGAAAAACTTAACACACACAGCTACAGTGCAGATACAAGTCTAATTCTGTGATTATAGGTTTACCTGTCACACAGCGACTAAAAAATAGCCAGAATATGGCTATTCCTCCAAATCATACTGTTTAGCTGGTCAAATTATTTGTAGTGACCGTAAAGCACAGTTTTTGTTATGGGGTTAAAAAAAACTATTCCAAATTTGAGCATTTTCAAAATTGTGGTGAACGGGAACAATGAGGAAAACATCTAGTAAAGGACGTCGGACGTGACATGGTCGTGTGGTGTTAGTGACCCTCTGTGCTGGGAGAGGACGTGGCCGTTCTGCCACAGCCACACGTCCTAGTGTACCAACTACCTCAGGTCCCAGTAGCCGCCAGAATTACAGGGATTTTTTGTGGGGCCCAATGCCGTTCTAAGTATGGTAAAGCCTGAGCAGGTACAGGCATTAGTCAAATTGGGTGGCCGACAGTGCATCCAGCACGTTCACATTATCTCCCACCCAGTCTTCTGCAGAAAGCGCACAGATGGGCGCATGAAACCAAGCCCAACAGTCTGTCACATCACCCCCATGCATATCAGGGAAAACTGTCTGAGCCTCAAGTTATGCAGCAGTCTCTTATGCTGTTTGAAGACTCTGCTGCCAGGGTTTCCCAAGGGCATCCACCTAGCCCTTCCCCAGGGGTGGAAGAGATAGAATGCACTAACCCACAACCACTTATGTTTCCTGATGATGAGGTCATGGGAATACCACCTCAGCACGTCTCTGATGATGACGAAACAGAGGTGCCAACTGCTGCGTCTTTCTGCAGTGAGCAGACTGAACAGGAGGTCAGGGATCAAGACTGGGTGGAAGACGATGCAGGGGACGATGAGGTCCTAGACCCCACAAGGAATGAAGGTCGTGCACCTGACATTCAGAGTTCGGAGGAAGAGGCAGTGGTGAGACCGAGCCAACAGCGTAGCAAAAGAGGGAGCAGTGGCAAAATCAGAACACCCTGCCGCCAAGAGACTCCGTCTGCTACTGACCGCTCGCCATCTGGGACCGAGCACACCCCAAAGGCAGCTTCAAGGAGTTCCCTGGGCATGGCACTTCTTCAAACAATGTGCTGACGACAAGACCCGAGTGGTTTGCACGCTGTGCCATCAAGCCTGAACTGCAGTGAGTAAACACCTAAAAAACAAGGAATTCACTCAGGCTCCCCCTGCTACCTCTTCTGCTGCTGCCGCCTTGGCCTCTTCTGCTGCTGCAGCCTCGGCCTCTCCTCCCCTCTGGAGGAACGTTGGCACCTGCCGCCCAGCAAACATGGGATGTACCACCAACACCACCACCTGCGTCACCAAGCATCTCAACCATGTCACACGGCAGCGTTCAGCTCTCCATCTCACAAACATTTGAGAGAAAGCGTATAATTCCCACATAGCCACCCTCGATCCCTGGCCCTGAATGCCAGCATTTCTAAACTACTGGCCTATAAATGCTGTCATTTAGGCTGGTGGACACAGACAGCTTCAAACAGCTCATGTCGCTTGCTGTCCCACAGTATGTTGTTCCCAGCCGCCACTACTTCTCCAAGAGAGCCGTGCCTTCCCTGCACAACCAAGTGTCCGATAAAATCAAGTGTGCACTGCGCAACGCCATCTGTGGCAAGGTCCACCTAACCACAGATACGTGGACCAGTAAGCACGGCCAGGGACGCTATATCTCCCTAACAGCACACTGGGTAAATGTAGTGGTGGCTGGCCCCAGGCGGAGAGCTTTTGGCGCACGTCCTTCCGTCGCCAAGGATCGCAGGGCAACATTTTTTGCCTCTGTCTCCTCCTCCTCCTACTCAGCTTCCTCCTCCTCTTCTTCCACCTGCTCATCCAGTCAGCCACACACCTTCACCACCAACTTCAGCACAGCCCGGGGTAAACGTCAGCAGCCGTTCTGAAACTCATATGTTTGGGAGACAGGCCCCACACCGCACAGGAGTTGTGGCGGGGTATAGAACAACAGACCGTCGAGTGGTTGCTGCCGGTGAGGCCTCAAGCCCGGCCTGGTGGGTGTGCGATAATGGGCGAAATCTCGTTGCAGCTCTGGGACTAGCCGATTTGACACACATCCCTTGCCTGCGCATGTGCTGAATTTGGTGGTGCAGAAGTTCATTCGCAACTACCCCGACATGTCAGAGCTGCTGCATAAAGTGCGGCCGTCTGTTCGCGCTTCCCGGCGTTCACACCCTGCCGCTGCTTCGCCTGTCTGTGCTACAGCGTAACTTCGGCCTTCCCAGTCACCGCCTCATATGCGACGTGCCCACAAGGTGGAACTCCACCTTGCACATGCTGGACAGACTGGCGAGCAGCAGCAGGCCATAGTGGAGTTCAGCTGCAGCCACGCACGGTCAGTCGCACTGCGGAACAGCACCACTTCACCCCCAATGACTGGGGCCTCCATGCGAGACCTGTGTGCCCTGTTTGCGCTGTTTCGAGTACTCCACCAACATGGCCAGTGGCGATGACGCCGTTTATCACGTTACAATACCACTTCTATGTCTCCTTGAGAAAACACTTAGGGGCATGATGGAAGAGGAGGTGCCCAGGAGGAAGAGGAGGAAGAGGGGTCATTTTAGCACTTTCAGGCCAGTCTCTTCGAAGTGACTCAGAGGGAGTTTTTTTTGCAACACAGAGGCCAGGTACAAATGTGGCCAGACAGGGCCCACTACTGGAGGACGAGGAGGACGAGGATGAGGAGGAGGTGGAGGAGGATGAGAAAGAAGCATGTTCACAGCGGGGTGGCACCCAAAGCAGCTCGGGGCCCATCACTGGTGCGTGGCAGGGGGGAAACACAGGACGATGACGATACGCCTCCCACAGAGGACAGCTTGTCCTTACCTCTGGGCAGCCTGGCACACATGAGCGACTACATGCTGCAGTGCCTGCGCAACGACAGCAGAGTTGCCCACATTTTAACGTGTGCGGACTACTGGTTGCCACCCTGCTGGATCCCCGGTACAAAGACAATGTGCCCACCTTACTTCCTACACTGGAGCGTGATAGGAAGATGCGCGAGTACAAGCGCACGTTGGTAGACCGCTACTGAGAGCATTCCCAAATGTCACAGGGGAACCAGTGGAAGCCCAAGGCGAAGGCAGAGGAGGAGCAAGAGGTCGCCAACGCAGCTGTGTCTTGGCCAGCTCCTCTGAGGCAGGGTTAGCATGGCAGAGATGTGGAAAAGTTTTGTCACCACGCCACAGCTAACTGCACCACCACCTGATACGGATCGTGTTAGCAGGCGGCAACAGTTCACTAACATGGTGGAACATACCTGTGCACACCCCTCCACGTACTGACTGATGGTTCGGCCCCATTCAACTTCTGGTCTCCAAATTGTCCACGTGGCCAGAGCTAGCCTTTTATGCCTTGGAGGTGCTGGCCTGCCCGGCGGCCAGCGTTTTGTCTGAACGTGTATTTAGCACGGCAGGGGGCGTCAATACAGACAAACGCAGCCGCCTGTCTACAGCCAATGTGGACAAGCTGACGTTCATAAAAATGAACCAGGCATGGATCCCACAGGACCTGTCCATCCTTGTGCAGATTAGACATTACCTACCTCCCCTTAACAATATATTATTGTACTCCAGGGCACTTCCTCATTCAATCCTATTTTTTATTTTCATTTTACATTATATTGCGGGGCAACCCAAAGTTGAATGAACCTCTCCTCTGTCTGGGTGCCGGGGCCTAAATATGTGACAGTGGCCCTGTTCCAGTGGTGGGTGACGTGAAGCCTGATTCTCTGCTATAACATGAAGACTGATTCTGTGCTGACATGAAGCCAGATTCTCTGTTACGGGACCTCTCTCCTCTGCCTGGGTGCCTGGGCCTAAATATGTGACAGTGGCCTGTTCCAGTGGTGGGTGACGTGAAGCCTGATTCTCTGCTATGACATGAAGAGACTGATTCTGTGCTGACATGAAGCCAGATTCTCTGTTACGGGACCTCTCTCCTCTGTCTGGGTGCCGGGGGCCTAAATATGTGACAGTGGCCTCTTCCAGTGGTGGGTGTCGTGAAGCCTGATTCTCTGCTATGACATGAAGACTGATTCTCTTGCTGACATGAAGCCAGATTCTCTGTTACGGGACCTCTCTCCTCTGCCTGGGTGCCTGGGCCTAAATATGTGACAGTGGCCTGTTCCAGTGGTGGGTGACGTGAAGCCTGATTCTCTGCTATGACATGAAGACTGATTCTGTGCTGACATGAAGCCAGATTCTCTGTTACGGACCTCTCTCCTCTGTCTGGGTGCCAGGGCCTAAATATGTGACAGTGGCCTTTCCAGTGGTGGGTGACGTGAAGCCTGATTCTTTGCTATGACATGAAGACTGATTCTGTGCTGACATGAAGCCAGATTCTTTGTTACGGGACCTCTCTCCTCTGTCTGGGTGCCAGGGCCTAAATGTGTGAGAGTGGCCTGTTCCAGTGGTGGGTGACGTGAAGCCTGATTCTCTGCTATGACATGAAGACTGATTCTGTGCTGACATGAAGCCAGATTATCTGTTACGGGACCTCTCTCCTCTGCCTGGGTGCCTGGGCCTAAATATGTGACAGTGGCCTGTTCCAGTGGTGGGTGACGTGAAGCCTGATTCTCTGCTATGACATGAAGACTGATTCTGTGCTGACATGAAGCCAGATTCTCTGTTACGGACCTCTCTCCTCTGTCTGGGTGCCAGGGCCTAAATATTGACAGTGGCCTGTTCCAGTGGTGGGTGACGTGAAGCCTGATTCTCTGCTATGACATGAAGACTGATTCTGTGCTGACATGAAGCCAGATTCTCTGTTACGGGACCTCTCTCCTCTGTCTGGGTGCCAGGACCTACATGTGTGACAGTGGCCTCTTCCAGTGGTGGGTGACGTGAAGCCTGATTCTCTGCTATGACATGAAGACTGATTCTGTGCTGACATGAAGCCAGATTCTTTGTTACGGGACCTCTCTCCTCTGTCCTGGGTGCCAGGGCCTAAATGTGTGACAGTGGCCTCTTCCCGTGGTGGGTGACGTGAAGCCTGATTCTCTGCTATGACATGAAGACTGATTCTGTGCTGACATGAAGCCAGTTTCTCTGTTACGGGACCCCTCTCCTCTGTCTGGGTGCCAGGGCCTAAATGTGTGACAGTGGCCTGTTCCAGTGGTGGGTGACGTGAAGCCTGATTCTCTGCTATGACATGAAGCCAGATTCTCTGTTACAGGACCTCTCTCCTCTGTCTGGGTGCCAGGGCCTAAATATGTGACAGTGGCCTGTTCCAGTGGTGGGTGACGTGAAGCCTGATTCTCTGCTATGACATGAAGACTGATTCTGTGCTGACATGAAGCCAGATTCTCTGTTACGGGACCTCTCTCCTCTGTCTGGGTACCAGGGCCTACATGTGTGACAGTGGCCTCTTCCAGTGGTGGGTGACGTGAAGCCTGATTCTCTGCTATGATATGAAGACTGATTCTCTGCTGACATGAAGCCAGATTCTCTGCTATGGCATGAAGAGACTGATTCTCTGCTGACGTGAAGCCAGATTCTCTGCTATGGGACCTCTGTCCCAATTGATATTGTTAATTTTTTTATTTTATTTTTTATTTTAATTCATTTCCCTATCCACATTTGTTTGCAGGGATTTACCTACATGTTGCTGCCTTTTGCAGCCCTCTAGCTCTTTCCTGGGCTGTTTTACAGCCTTTTAGTGCCGAAAAGTTCGGGTCCCCATTGACTTCAATGGGGTTCGGGTTCGGGACGAAGTTCGGGTCGGGTTCGGATGCCGAACCCAACATTTCCGGGAAGTTCGGCCGAACTTCTCGAACCCGAACATCCAGGTCTTCGCTCAACTCTATTAGTGACACTAAACGCTAGCTAATAGGGCCACAAAAGTTCTTTTAAGAACTGCTATAGGTGTGCTATTGATAGGTGTGACATACTGACGGATGTGATATAATATACTATCTAACATAGAAAGTGTACTATAGTGCATTTGTATTGTGCAGCAGTTGTGTGCGGTTCTGCTGCGATACTGCATGTAGATAGAGGGACCAACGCAATTTGAATAACTAATTGCAACTGGTGTGATATACCTTTTGGCCTTCCCCCCCCAAAAAAAACTGATTGAGGGCTTCCGGCTTCCACAAAATATTCATTCAGGGGTGTAATACACCTGTTTCCACAAGATACTGATAGAGAGGATAGATATACCGGCTTCCAACAAATATTGATTGAGGACTGCGATACACCAGCTTCCACCAAATATTGATTAAGGGGTTTGATATACATGCTTCCAGCAAATAATCATTAAGGGGTTCTATATACCTGTTTCCACAAAATACTGATAGAGGGGATTGATATACCGGCTTCCACCAAATATTGATTAAGACCTGCGATACACCAGCTTCTCACAAATATTGATTAAGGGGTTTGATATACCAGCTTCCAGCAAATACTCATTAGGGGGTTCTTTATACCTATTTCCACAAAATACTGATAGAGGGGATTGATATACCAGATTCCACCAAATATGGATTCAGGGCCTGCAATACACCGGCTTCCACCAAATATTCATTGAGTCCTGTAATATACCTGCTTCCACAAATACTGCTTTTCTTTAGGAAATTTGTCACAGGGTCATTTTAAAAATGACAGGCAGAGGAAGAGGCAGACCATTCCGCAGGGGTGGTAGGGGTCTGGCATGTGCACCAGTCCGGAGTGGGAAGTAAGAGAAGGTGCGTGCGATTATTTCAAAGGACGCACCAGAGTTGGTTAATTGGCTCACTCAGCCTTCCGCTTCTGCACCCTCCTCATCCTCTGTATCTGCACCCTCCTAACTCTCTGCTGTGTGCACCCCCAAATACACCACCACCACCACCATCGCCCCTCCACTCGAGTCAGAGGAATTATTTTCCATCCATTCCCAGACCTTACCGGTGCGCAGCCATTCTTGGCATCGGATC
The DNA here is from genome assembly GCF_905171765.1 of Bufo bufo. Lineage (NCBI taxonomy): Eukaryota > Metazoa > Chordata > Amphibia > Anura > Bufonidae > Bufo > Bufo bufo. The sequence continues at coordinate 184,567,133 of NC_053396.1, read as the reverse complement.
AGGAAGAGGAGGTAGCAACGGCCACCACCCAGCGGTCTGACGACAGTACCCAGATCAGCCCAAGGACGGAGGTCCCCGCTGTTGCTGCCTACTCCGATATCTCTAATGTCAGTGGTGATGAAGGTGATGATTATGACGTGTCGATGGATGTCACGTGGGTGCCCACAAGAGAGGAATAGGAAGGGAGTTAAGAGGGAGAGACAGAGCAGCAGATAGGGTCAGTTGCTGACAATAGTGTTGCCATCTGCAGCCTGTGCTGTCATCGCATAAGTCGCGGTAAGCCCAACACTCACCTGGCCTCCTATAGCGGTGGGAGCAACGCCGTCAAAACCCACAAAACTACACTTCCGGCGCTTAACGTCCTGCCTCTTCTTCTTCTCCTCCCTCCTCCCATTTGTCCTCCACTTCACCTTCCACCGCGCCATTGCCGCGTTCATCTGGTAAAAGGCAAGCTTCTGTGGCCCAAAGTAATCCTTTATTACTGCACATACAGTTGCAGGAAAAAGCATGTGAACCCTTTGGAATGATATGGATTTCTGCACAAATTGGTCATAAAATGGGATCTGATCTTCATCTAAGTCACAACAATAGACAATCACAGTCTGCTTAAACTAATAACACACAAATAATTAAATGTTACCATGTTTTTATTGAACACACCATGGAAACATTCACAGTGCAGATGGAAAAAGTATGTGAACCCTTGGATTTAATAACTGGTTGAACCTCCTTTGGCAGCAATACCTTCAACCAAACGTTTCCTGTAGTTGCAGATCAGATGTGCACAACGGTCAGGAGTAATTCTTGACCATTCCTCTTTACAGAACTGTTTCAGTTCAACAATATTCTTGGGATGTCTGGTGTGAAACGCTTTCTTGAGGTCATGCCACAGCATCTCAATCGGGTTGAGGTCAGGACTCTAATTGGGCCACTCCAGAAGGCGTATTTTCTTCTGTTTAAGCCATTCTGTTGTTGATTTACTTCTATGCTTTGGGTCGTTGTCCTGTTGCAGCACCCATCTTCTGTTGAGCTTCAGCTGGTGGACAGATGGCCTTAAGTTCTCCTGCAAAATGTCTTGATAAACTTGGGAATTCATTTTTCCTTTGATATTAGCAATCCGTCCAGGCCATGACGCAGCAAAGCAGCCCCAAACCATGATGCCCCCACCACTATACTTCACAGTTGGGATGAGGTTTTTATGTTGGTGTGCTGTGCTTCTTTTTCTCCACACATAGTGTTGTGTGTTTCTTCCAAACAACTCAACTTTGGTTTCATCTGTCCACAGAATATTTTGCCAGTACTGCTGTGGAACATCCAAGTGCTCTTGTGCAAACTGTAAACGTGCAGCAATGTTTTTTTGTACAGCAGTGGCTTCCTCTGTGGTATCCTCCCATGAAATCCATTCTTGTTTAGTGTTTTACGTATCGTAGATTCGCTAACAGGGATGTTAGCATATGCCAGAGACTTTTGTAAGTCTTTAGCTGACACTCTAGGATTCTTCTTCACCTCATTGAGCAGTCTGTGCTGTGCTCTTGCAGTCATCTTTACAGGATGGCCACTCCTAGGGAGAGTAGCGGCAGTGCTGAACTTTCTCCATTTATAGACAGTTTGTCTTACCGTGGACTGATGAACAGCAAGGCTTTTGGAGATACTTTTATAACCCTTTCCAGCTTTATGCAAGTCAACAATTCTTAATCGTAGATCTTCTGAGATCTTTTTTGTGCGAGGCATCATTCACATCAGGCAATGTTTCCTGTGAAAAGCAAACCCAGAACTGGTTTATGTTTTTTATAGGGGAGGGCAGCTGTGACCAACACCTCCAATCTCATCTTATTGATTGGACTTCAGTTGGCTGACACCTCACTCCAATTAGCTCTTGGAGATGTCATTAGTCTAGGGGTTCACATACTTTCTCCACCTGCACTGTGAATGTTTACATGGTGTGTTCAATAAAAACATGGTAACTTTTAATTCTTTGTGTGTTATTAGTTTTAGACTGTGATTGTCTATTGTGACTTAGATGAAGATCAGATCACATTTTATGACCAATTTGTGCAGAAATCCATATCATTACAAAAGGGTTCACATACTTTTTCTTGCAACTGTATAAGTAATCGTGCTATCTTTCTGATGCATCCTGTCATACCATAATACAAGTTAAAGCTGATTGAATCTATTTCCTAACATTGTCTTGTGAATTCCTTATACCTACAGTTATGTTTCTCTGTACATACAAAGCACAACATGGAATAAAAGGATGGGGTGGGAAGAGGAAACAGCAGTAATAGCAGATAATAACATGCAGTCTAATCTGGCATCCTGTTCTGTAATTTCTACATTACACTCCAATAACGAAAGGTTTAGAAAATAGCTGGCCATGCACATTAGAAAAACGTTGGCTGAACCAGCTGATTTTGGCACAATCGGCTGACATGTAATGTGTATGAAGGCCCCTAACGCTCTTCAGATGGCAGGTATGAATATGATTTCAACCTGCCTGATAATTTTGCTCTCCAAAGGAGAACTGTGGATTTCTCTCATCTTTCTATTCAGGACACATGCATGCTTTGCTAAGTGGAGATAGTGGTTGGCCGAACTCTGCAGGGAATCCAGGACGCTATCTCCTGGAGTAGTCCAAGTGTAGTTGGCAAATGACCCATGGGAATTAGAGACACTGGTGCACGGCACAGGGGAGTCAGGCAATATGCATAGTCAGGACACAGGCCAAGGTCAGGGCAGGCAGCATTTGTGCATATTTGAGAAAAACACACTTTCACTAGGACAGATACATTTGCAGTCTTTTTGCCTCCTGTGCCCTGCGAGCTCTGCCTGCTTCTCCTCCTTATCTGCTGCTCTGTCTCTCCCTCTGAACTTCCCTTCCCTTTTCTCTCTTGTGGGCACCCACGTGACTTCCATCGACACATCATCATCTTCACCTTCACCACCACCGACATTTGAGATCTCGGAGTAGGCAGCAACAGTGGGGACCTCCCTCCTTGGGCTGATCCGGGTACTGTCATCAGACCGCTGGGTGGCGGCCGTTGCTACCTCCTCTTCCTCATCTGATGTCAAGATTGGCTGCGCATCGGTAAGGTCTGGGAATGGATGAAAAAATAATTCCTCTGACTCGAGTGGAGGGGCTATGGTGGTGTTGTCTTTAGGGGTGCACATAGCAGAGAGTAAGCAGATACAGAGGATGAGGAGGGTGCAGAAGCGAAAGGCTGAATGAGCCACTCAACCAACACTGGTGCGTCCTTTGAGGTAATCGCACGCGCCTTCTCCAACTTCCCACTTGGTGCACCTGCCCAACCCCTAACACCCCTGTGGAACGGCCTGCCTCTTGCTCTGCCTGTCATTTTAAAAATTACCCTGTGCCTAAGTCCCTAGAGAAGAGCAGTATTTGTGGAAGCAGGTATCTCGCAGGCCTCAATCAATATTTGGTGGAAGCAGGTATATCAATCCCCTTAATCAGTATTTTGTGGAAACAGGTATATCGCCGCCCTCAATCTGTATTTTGTGGAAGCAGTTATACCAATCCCCTTAATCAATAATTTGTGAAATCAGGGGAGCCCTCAATCAGTATTTTGTGGAAGCAGGTATATCGCAGGCCTCAATCAATATATTGTGGAGGCAAGTATATCGAACCCCTTAATCAGTATTTTGTGGAAGCAGGTATCTCGCAGGCCTCAATCAATATTTGGTGGAAGCAGGTATATCAATCCCTTTAATCAGTATTTTGTGGAAGCAGGTATATCAATCCCCTCAATCATTATTTTGTGGAAGCAGGTATCTCGCAGGCCTCAATCAATATTTGGTGGAAGCAGGTATATCAATCCCCTTAATCAGTATTTTGTGGAAGCAGGTATATCACAGCCCTCAATCAGTATTTTGTGAAAGCAGGTATATCAATCCCCTTAATCAGGATTTTGTAGAAGCAGGTATATCGCAGGCCTCAATCAATATTTGGTGGAAATAATTATATCAAACCCCTTAATCGGTATTTTGTGGAAGCCGGTATATCGCAGGCCTCAATCAATATTTTGTGGAAGCAGGTATTTCAAACCCCTTAATCAGTATTCTGTGGAAGCAGGTATCTCGCAGGCCTCAATCAATATTTGATGGAAGCAGGTATATCAATCCCCTTAATCAGTATTTTGTAAAAGCAGGTATATCGCAGGCCTCAATCAATATTTGATGGAAACAGGTATATCAAACCCCTTAATCAGTATTTTATGGAAGCAGGAATATTGCAGGCCTCAATCAATATTTTGTGGAAGCAGGTATATAAATCCCCTTAATCATTATTTTGTGGAAGCAGGTATATCGCAGAACTCAATCAGTATTTTGTGGAAGCAAGTATCTCGTAGGCCTCAATCAATATTTGTGGAAGCAGGTATATCAATCCCCTTAATCATTATTTTGTGAAAGCAGGAATCTTGTAGGTCTCAATAAATATTTGGTGGAAGCAGGTATATCAATCCCCTTAATCATTATTTTGTGAATGCAGGAATCTCGCAGGTCTCAATCAATATTTGGTGGAAGCAGGTATATCAATCCCATTAATCATTATTTTGTGAAAGCAGGAATCTCGCAGGTCTCAATCAATATTTGGTGGAAGCAGGTATATCAATACCCTTAATCAGTATTTGTGGAAGCAGGTATATTGCAGACCTCAATCAATATTTGGTGGAAGCAGGTATAGCAATCCTCTTAATCAGTATTTTGTGGAAGCAGGTATATCGCAGGCCTCAATCAATATTTGGTGGAAACAGGTATATCAAACCCCTTAATCAGTATTTTGTGGACGCAGGTATATTGCAGGCATCAATATTTTATATATTATATATATCTTTAGCGCTTATCAATATATATATCAATGGCGCTTGTCTCTCTTTATAGCTGCGGTATCGCAGCAGAACCGCACACAACTGCTGCACAATACAAATGCACTATATACTTTCTATGTTAGAAAGTATATTATATATATGTATATCACACCCCTCAATCAGTTTTTTTGGGGGTCGCAACTGGTATATCACACCTGTTGCAATTAGTAGTTGCAATAGCGTTTGTCCCTCTGTATAGCTGAAGTATCGCAGCAGAACCAGACACCACTGCTGCACAATACAAATGCACTATAATATACTTTCTATGTTAGAAAGTATATTATAAGTATATCACACCCCTCAGTTTAACACACCTATCGATAGCACACCTATACCAGTTGTGGCCCTATTAGCTAGCGTTTGGTGTCCCTAACAGCCTGTCCCTGCTCCACACAGCAACCTCTCCCTACACTGGCAAAACACAGAATGTAAAATGGCTGCCAGATCGGGTTCTGTAATTGGGTGGGTGTGTGTCCATGTGCTGAAACATTTCAGTTGGCTGTCCTGTTCCACCTGATGGATGTGTCATGGGTCAAAGTTCGGCGCAATGCAAAAGAATATGGCGCCGGCGGACATCACCACATGTCCGCATGTTCGGTGAATCGCGAACATGCAAAGTTCGCTGCAAAACGACCGCCAGGCAAACCACAAGGCCATCTCTACTCTTCGCCCTCCTCCTCCTCCAGTTGATCACTAGGGGTCTAAGGGTTTAACTGCACAGTCAGGTAAGCCCAAACCACCAAATTCAAAAAGTTTAGAAGTTGTTTCTGTCTTTTATACTTTCTGTCCTTTTATGATCCACTTCTGATTTTGGTTTCCAAAAATGCATCAAGAAACCTGACCATGTGGCTGTACCCTAAGATTTCCATCAGTCTAATTAATAAGAATTCGTGCAAAGCAGATATAATGAATGACCCCACGGTAACTAACAGCAGCAAAATACACCTGTACGTTAGTGAATCAAAGTGTTCTCAATTGACAGCCCATCTAACCATTGATTTGAATGTGTCTATTTACACACATTACACTGAAACATGTACTAGTTTGATCCATGATGTGCACCAAACATGTCAATTGAAGTACATGGGTCTATTTAAGGGGTAAACCCAGACATATCCCCATCTTCACCCCTCCGGCTTCTCTGATATGAGCATCGGCGCATTTCCTGCTCCGATGCTCTCTCTTGCCTTGCGCTGAATCGCACAGGGCAAATGCTTTTTTCTAGGAGATCCTATTATGTACCAGGGTCGTTATAGGGACTGCTAAGTGGAGAATGAAATGAACCGATGCTCATATCAGGGAGGCTGGAGGGATGAAGATGGAGATATGTCCGGGTTCAGCGCTGAACCCGGACAACCCCTTTAATACTACGGCCGTTTTCACAAACCATATAAGATGCTCTGGAACCCCCTTTTAGTTTAGCAGTGCAATTCGAATATGAATGACACATGGAGGGCAAAAAATGTACACACTGAGCAAACATCTTCTTCACGGACATTATCGTGGATCAAATGTGCCGTCATTTCACAGACATCACAGACATGTGAATAAGGCAGAATTAATGCTACAAGCCATGATTAAATAGGACTTATAAAATACACATTTTTAACAAAGTTCTTTTTTACATTTTCAGTTTTTGCTAATATTTATAAAAACATTGACACCTTTAATCAGGAGTGAGACATATTTTTCGTTAGATGCAAATCTTTCTTTAAGCATCTTAATGAACTGAACATACTGTGCTCTTTGAAGTTTTAATATTGGCTAAAGCATTGAATGCTTAACAGACTCCCAATGTAATTTGTTTTTCCATGTATTTCAAGAGGACAATTAGCCAAACGGACCCATTTCAGGCCCCACAGAATGTTCTTCTCAGTGCACTTCAGTGAGGATCTTTGTATAACATGGACCTCAGCCAAAGTAAACTGCAGTTTCAGCAACAATCTCAGCAATCCGAGATTGTCTCATGAGAATGTGTGTAAAAGGTTATGAGTAAGCTATGGTACATACTGAATGGTCAGTAATTGAGGTCCTCTGATTGGAATTCTTAATGCATCTTCACAGCAGATAGAGCTCTGTTGTTTTTCTGATACCTAGCTTAAAATTTAGATATAGACTGTAATTAAAATCTTGACTCTTTATTTTATTTTATTGAAACTCTAAAATAATGTATACCTAACAGACAAAGCCTATATTAAATATTTAGGAGCATTTTCCAAGGTGTGTCCAATAAGAATATTAACCGTATTTTTTGCTTTATAAGATGCACCTCATGATAAGATGCAACTAGGTTTTTGAGTAGGAAAATAAGAAAAAAAAAAGATGTGCTTTTGGTGGATTTTGAACTAATGGTGGTCTGTGAATGACACTGTTATGGGGGATCTGTGGATGACACTGTTTTGGGGGGATCTGTGGCTGATGCATTGTTATGCGGCATCTGTGGATCACACACTGATATGGGGAGATCTGTGGACAATGCACTGTTATGGGGGTGATCTGTGGATGATACATTGTTACGGGGGGATCTGTGGATGACACTGTTATAGGGAGATCTGTGGATCACCCACTGATATGGGGAGATCTGTGGATGACACACTGTTATGGGCGGGATCTGTGGATGATGTATTGTTATGGGGGGATCTGTGGATGACACTGTTATGGGGGATCTGTGGATGACACTGTTATGGGGGATCTGTGGATGACACTGTTATGGGGGATCTGTGGATGACACTGTTATGGGGGATCTGTGGGTGACACAGTTATGGGGGGATCTGTGGATGACACACGTATAGCATCTTATGCTAGTCCCCTCATGGCCCCATGTGTTACAGTATTACGTTATTAATGTGTCCCCTCATGTCCCTGTGTGAATAGTGACCCTATTACACCGGGCCCTGCTCACAGCAGTCTTTACATGTAAAGTCTGTTTATTTAATGCTCAAGCAGTGGCTCTGGTTTGTTAAACTAGCGTAATCTTCTGTAGTAGTATTCACTATCAAAGCAGAGGTCAGGCCGGCAGCGTAACGTCAATCACTCAGTCATGCTCCTGCTCCGCCAGCTTTGTAAATGAAGTGGGCCCGCCGCTTTGATATCGAGTACTACTACAGACGATTACACTAGTTTAACAAACCAGAGCCACTGCTTGAGCATTAAATAAACAGTTACATGTAAAGACTGCTGTGAACGGGGCCTGGTGTAATGGAGTACAGCGACTGCACCGGGCCCCGCCGCGAGTGCAACAGCAGTTGCCGGCCAACAGCCCCTCCTCCCACCCCGCGCGATAGAGGTTTACTGTAACTGATACATCGCAGGCCGCGCTGTGCAGCATAGCGGAGGGCGATGTATCAGTGTCAGACATTTAAAAATTGCACCATTCGCTTTATAAGACTCACTGCCATTTCCCCCCCACTTTTGGGGGGAAAAAGTGTATCTTATAAAGCGAAAAATAAGGTACATACTGTATACCACATGATCAGATTTTTTAAGCTATATCTAAGACCAGAGCATAGGACTGTAGACTTTGCCCTTGGAGAATGTGGAAACCCTGTGGAGAGGAGGAAGAATGTGTATAATTGTGAGCAAACAGCATTTCACCCCCTCCCTCTCCTTTCCATTTAATGTAAAGGACATTGTATCTATAGCAGCTTCAGTGACATGGCTGTGCTAAACTCCACAACAGTTAGCTTGGTGGGCTTTGCCACCATCATCATAGTCCTTTTTTATGCAAAAATAATATGGAGACGAAGGAAGCTGCCACCTGGACCATTTCCAATTCCCCTTTTGGGGAACGTTCTGCAACTTAGGTCTGAAGGACTATTGCCAAGCTTAATAAAGGTAAGGGTTGATATCTGCATATATCTAACTATATCTATTTCTAGGCTGCAAAACATACGGCTGCAGATATATTGTATTGTTTGTTAGTAGTAATCCGCTTAGGACTGAGTTACAAGTGTCAGGGATGGGAAGCATTTAGTTGTGTGTAACTTTGTATCTTCAACTAAACAATCCAATACAGGCAGATACTGCCTAAGCTTGGAGTATGTTGTCCTTTCGGGGGCTGCAAATTGCGGATCCGCAAAATACGGATACCATTTTTGTTGCATCCTACTTTTTTGTGGACCCATTGACTTCAGTGGGTCTGTGATCCGCATTTTGTGGCCAAGTATAGAACATGTTCTATCTTTTTGCTTAACAGACATATGGACGCAAAAAGCACATGGATCATACTTGTGCTTTCCTCATCAATACAGTATGTCCATTCTGCAAAAAAATGGAATATGGACCGTAAAATGGATATAGTGGTAAGCATAAGGCCTTGGAAGGAAAGTTAAAATATCTACACATTTCCTGTCAAGAATGTGCCAAATAACTATGGAGCACCAGAATTAAGCCTCATTCATACGGCCGTACTGAGTTTTGCAGTCCGCAAATCCCAGATATGCAAAACACGGATACTGCCCGTGTGCGTTCCACATTTTATGGAACAGAAGGTCTGGCCCTCAATAGACCAATCCTATCCTTGTCTGTGATATGAACAAAAGTAGAACATGTTCTATTTTTAATTTTTTTGCGGGGCTGCAGAATGGAGGCTGTCCATATCTTTTGAGGCCCCATTGAAGTGAATGCAAAAAAATGCGTCTCGTATGTAGTGTTGAGCGCAAATATTCGAATCGCAAATTTTAATCGCGAATATCACCACTTTGAGAATTCGCTAATATTTAGAATATAGTGCTATATATTCGTATATTCCCAAATAGTGTTGATCGTAAATATTCTAATCGCAAATTTATCGCGAATATTGGCACTTAGCAACACCCCTAGCAACCAATAGGTTGCCTACCCCTTAGTGTTGGTCGCGAATATTGTAATCGCAAATTTTTAACGCGAATATATTACATTGGCGATTTTCTCAATCCATAAAATAATGACTGGAGATCTCGAATTTGTGAATTTATGGTGAATATTCGGCCCAAAATTCGAGAAATATTGCAAATTCAAATATTGCCTATGCCGCTCATCACTACTCAGATGCAAACAATGTTCGTGTGCATGAGCCCTAAAAGAGAGATAGCCCCACTAGGCAAGGACTTCCATTGTCCTGTCCTGAAGTTCCAAGACTCCACTGACAGTGACGGTGGACCTTCAACTGAGGGACCCATAGCCACTGCTATGGGGTCCTGCATTAATCTCTGGCAGCCTTTAGTCTCCACATGGCTGTAATATGATAGCTACCACAAGTTGCCTGCAACCTTTATTCATCATACTACAGAGTAGAAGTCACAATCCACTAGAAATTCATGTAAATCCCACATGATAAATTTAGGGTTATGGTTCAAGAGAGATAAAGTTCAAAAGATACAGCAAAGTTTAACCAATCACAAAACTAGAAACTATGTTGCTTGATGTAAAGTATGGAAAATTAATGATCATCATGGATAGAGATAGTGAATCAAATCCCACAAAGTGGAATTCGATCCGAATTTCAGAATAAATTTGATTCGCCTTGAAGCCGAATTTCCTTGTGCTTCGTGGTAGCGAATCGATTTAACCTGAAATAGTGTAAAAACAAAAAAATTCACACTTACCTCCTCCATTTGCCCACGACGGACCACCAGCCATCATCTTGACTGAAGATCTCAGCCGAAATCCTGTGAATGGTGATGGATGACATCACCACGCCGGCTGGCTTGATGACATCATCTCGCGCTGCGCGATATTTCACGCCAGATATTCAAGCAAGATGGCTGCGGCCGTCACATTGCGAGCAAATGTAGGCGATAAGTTTGATTTAAATTTTGTTTATGTTAATTCTACACAGTTTTTACACTCAGATGCTGCGATCATGTATGAATGCGGCATCTGGGGGGTACAATGACAGGGGGTGGCACCCGCTATTTGCAAAAAAATGCGCTTTGTAGTGAAGTAATTCGTCATAAAGCAAACATTTTTGTAAAATTAGGCGAAGCAGCCGACTCAAACTTTTTAATAATTTGCTCATCTTTAATCATGAATCATCTCACGTGTCTGATGCTCTCATAGATGGCAGAAATATATGGTCCGGTTTATACCGTACACTTTGGATCCAGGCCCACAGTCATTGTTGTTGGCTATCAGGCTGTGAGAGAAGTGCTGATAGACTTTGGAGACATTTTCCTAGGGCGAGGAACTGTTCCTGTATTTGAGAGGTTTTACAACAACAGTGGTAAGTAGATATCCAGAAGATACCTATCTACATCCTTCAAACAAGCTTGAAATAAAACCATTGTTTGATTTGCCTTCACTTATTCCAAAATATCTATTCCAACATCTGCCTTCATATTTATTCACTATACTTAGCATTATTTGCTATTATTTATTATTATCGAGACAGTCATGTGCTGATCTGGAATATGACTATGGCTTTATTGCATCAGTGTCATGATATGATCAAGAGGATTTTTACCAACGAAAGAGCCACACATTGAAAGTTTCCAGCTTGTCATATATTTCAGATAGCTGTCAGTCGAACATCAGGTACTGTAGCTATTGGCCACATGCCTATTCTGTCAACATTTTTGCATCATTTTTCTGTAATATGTGAGGCTTTATTTTTATGTAATTTTAATTGTAGAATTTTTTATAACCAGAAAAATGTAAAAAAATAAATTGTCTTCCATGTTTTTTTTATGTAGAGAACATACAAATGCTATACAGATGCTCTTGGTAGACCTGAGCTGGCATGCTTTACTGCGTGTTGTATTGGCAGTAAATAAAACGCAGCAACATTATGGAGGTATTCTTCCCTACAGTAGAATGAGAAAAAACAGATCTATAACACAGCCATGTAGATTTCTGTGATGTCTTATGTGAGCCTTTATTCCCATTGATGTATTGAGTGACGCATATGTGGATGACTTACAGATCATGGGTTTGTATGCATAACTTTTTGCATTATGTTTTTATGGATTTCATGATTTAAAACAAACAGATATTCCTCTTTAAACCTGGCGAAAGGAAACTTTAACTCTAACCCCAATTTGTATTGTAAGGGCTGACACTCCTTAATGGAGAGCACTGGAGACAAATGAGACAATTTTCCCTCCTGACCCTGAAGGACTTTGGAATGGGTAAAAAGAGCTTGGAAGAACCAATCCAGGTAGAAGCCCAGCACCTTGTAGATTACTTCAGAAGCTCTAACAGTAAGTGGTGAAGAAAACTACCCTGTAGTAGAATATTAGTAGCAATAGTATACAAGGCATTGCCTATATGTTTAGTATTCAAGCCATTACCTATATGAATCCTCTAGGTATAGTATTGAAAAGCTATTGAGACATCCATGGCATTGTATAGGTGGTGTAGAGATACTAAGTAGGTATGTAGAGATACTAAGTAGGTATGTAGAGATACTAAGTTGCCCCATTTGGTTGTCTTTGTGTTAATTTGTATTGCTTCTCCTCAGAACAACCCATAAACCCCAGCACAAACTTAAGTTGTGCAGCTTCCAATATCATTGCTTCTGTACTGGTGGGAATACGTTATGAATACACTGATCAAAAGTGGATGAAAATCCTCCAAGACATGAGGCATTCATTTGAAATAATTTCTTCTGTCTGGGGCCAGGTGATTATAACTCATTTTGCAGCTCTTTGAAGTCCTCTTGACTATGAGTTAGGGCCACAAGTAGACTGACTGGGTCTTGGCTTTTGAAAGTGTGCAGCCTGTCGGGTAAAAATGTCTGGTAAATATGTGAAGTCATTTCAATATCCACTAAACAGAATCTGATGGGCACCACTGCAACGAAAATGTCAAAATGATACACTTGAATAGTGTTGTGACTGCTTGATCATTAGACAATTTCTGTCTGTATCTTCTCTAGATGTATGACATGTTTCCAGCGATCATGTATTATTTACCTGGACCCCATAGAAAAATGTTTGATCTTTTGAAAGAACTAAAAGAAGTTGTGAAGGAGAGTGTAAAAATTCACGAGGAAACTGTGGATCCTGCCTGTCCTCGGGATTACATTGATTGCTTCCTCATCAGGATGAGACAGGTAAAGGTTTGTGTGTGTCTGATACATGCACTCACCAAGCATCTTGAACACTGCCTATTTTATAGATGTGGACTAGCTAATAATTAGCTAACTGCAATGCAACAAAGCAAAAGTGCTAAGCATTCTCTGTTCGATTAGTGACACCTACTGTACAAATCGATCCTTGGTTGGTTACTGATTTTTCTAGTTGTGTCCCTAATGCCTATTTTTTAAGTAGGTGCAATTCAGAAATACAAAACCTTCTTTTCATATTCCTGGTAATAGGAGGAAACTGTAGATGTTATAACTTTTAATGATTTTATAATCTTCCAGCCTGTAATGGTGTCCTCTCTATTCACATCTGTGTCCTGTAGAAGCTAAGAGGAGAATTGAAATAGCTTCTAATCCCCATACCAATTTAACATTGGACTACAGAAACTTTAGCGATCATGAAATCTTGGGATATGGGATCTATGTTCACAGCTGTTTTGTAGTCTCCATTAGGGACTTCCTACACTGACTGTTAATAATACAGGAAAAAATATCCCAGAATGCTGCACTATTTTTTCTGGTAAGGCTACTTTCACACTAGCGTTTTTGCTGGATCCTGCAGGGTCCGTTATAATACAAACGTCTGATTCTGTTATGAACGGATCCGGTTGTATTATCTTTAACATTGCCAAGACGGATATGGCATTACCCCCATTGAAAGTGAATAGGGGATGGATCCGTTTTCTATTGTGGCAGATTGTAGCAGAGAAAACAGATCTGTCCCCATTGACTTGCATTGGGTGTAATGCCGGATCCGTCTTGCTCCGCATCCCAGGACGGAAAGCAAAATGCAACATGTTGCGGTTTGCTCTCCAGTATGGGAACGCAACTAAATGGAACGGAATGCATTTTGGAGCATTCCGTTCTGTTCAGCTCAGTTTTTTCCCCATTGACAATGAATGGGGACAAAACTGGAGCGTTTTTTTTTCTGGTATTGAGCCTCAATACCAGAAAAATTAAACACTAGTTTGAAAGTACCCTAAGATTAAGTAAGTTTTCTAATGGAGCCTTACCCTATGAAATCTCTCCAGCAAATGACCCTATATAAGCAACTTCTTAAAGGGAACCTATCATGTTGAAAATTGTATCTGAGCTAAAGGCAGCGTGTAACAGAGCAGGAAGAGCTGAGCAGATTGATATATATATATATATATATATATATATATATATATATATATATATATTTATAGAAAAAGATTCAGTAAAACCTGTAATTTACTCATTTACAGTATGTTGATGCTTATTCTAGACTTTGAAGTCAAGAAGGTAGTCCTATCAGTGATTGGCAGTGATTGCACAGTCAAAAAGGGCTGCCTCCTTGACTTCAAAGTAATCAAATGGCCAAGAGAGGAGAGAAGGCGCTCAAAGGTGAGGGTAAACAAATTGATATCCCTTCCCCCTACCCATGGTGAGTGAAGTTACTCACCTGGTTTGGTTTGCACTGATTGTGGTGCAACCTTAGTGGAGGGAGGTTCGAATGGTGGAGGTTGTCTGGGTTGGTGCTGCCGGGTGGTGTCCGAGACGACCCTGGGCGGGAGCCAAACCGCCACTTGGGTGGATATTTGGATATATAAAAAAGGTCTCGTCTGCACTGGATTCGTGCGGCGAGCCGATGGTCTTAAGGCGCAAATCACAACCCGAGCTTGGATACGAGATTTTTTTATTTTGGAAAGATGACGCGTTTCGGGGTACTCAGGACCCCTTTATCAAGTCTGAAAAAACATAGTTATTACAGTAGTCTGGGCAGTGTAAATGATCAAAAGTTCATAGTAGCTGGAAGACAGTAGTTAAAATAGTGTGTATACATATGTGCATACATGTACACATACACACATTTATATTTGTATATATAAAAATTAATTGGATGCATGGATAGATCAATGAATAAAGACAAAAACATGAACATAATATATAACCATAAGTAGTTGGTTGCTTCAGTATTTTAGCTGGATGATTGATTAGACAAATGTTTAAATAGAGGGTGGAAGTAAAAAAAAGAGAGTTAAAATGGCTGAAGGATGTAGATAAAATTAATTATATATCTAAAAAGGTAAAAACTAAGGAAGACAACTAAAAAGCCCTGTTGGGGGTATATATAATCGCATTGAACGGTTTCGTGATTGTATACAGGTGTGAATATACAGATAGGTAAAAGTACATGGTCTGGGGTGCAAAAAAGGGGGATCCCTTACATGGAGGAGAATGATAATAATAATAATAATAATTCTCCCTCATTACGGAATGATTCTTTGAGAATTTATACCCAAAGTAGAATGCTATCAACTGGACAGGAGTGCTAGACCTTGCTATTCTTTTGTTTAAAAACTGGAAGTTGTACCATACATAGGTGTTTTGTAATGAGAGAGTAAACTTGCAGTACCTGTATCCTCGGCACCGTGAGCCCGCTGGTGCACTCTCCTGGAGGGTCCCTTTCAGAAGGAATACTAGTCAGCGCTAGTGTGGTCAATGAACGGGGTGGCGGGGATAATAAAAAGGATTTTTGGTGAGGTTTGATTGATAGAATGAGATAAATGTTTTTGGTCGTGTGTTTTATTCTGTGTTGAGTTTTTGTTGTCTGTTTATTGGCTGGTGTGTTAAGAGGTGTATGTCTCACGTTGTTGGGCAATCAGTCGAAAGTATATATGTTATATATATATATATATATGTACACATAATAGCATATAATGGTCTGAGTATGTTCTAATGTAATGGCGTTATTACTGGCCCGTTGACATGAAATGTTCTTATTTGCAGGTATATATATTGTGGTCAGCAGTGGTATTGAGGTTTGATTATAGTGATAAATAGTATAGTTAAAGTGGTATTGGGCCGTCTGGGTAGTGTTTGTGGCCTGTGACTTTGGGTTGTTGTGGCTGCTGGCATCGCAGGAGGATCGATGCTTACCTGGTTATTGATGCTGGAGAGTGTCCTGTTGTAGCGGCGCTGCTGTGCTTGCTGCACGTGCGGTGTGCAGTGTGAGAGAGAGCGCTTTTTTCAAAGTTTGTTTGATGTGAACAGTGAGTTTTAAAGCGGAGCTGGGAGGGAGGGGGGCGTGGCAGGGGTGTGTCTGTGAAGGGGCCGGCCACTGGTGCCGGAGGCTGGGGAGCCGGCACCAGTGGCCGGCCCCTTCACAGACACACCCCTGCCACGCCCCCCTCCCTCCCAGCTCCGCCTTAAAACTTACTGTTCACATCAGCCGGGCTCCCCAGCCTCCGGCACCAGCGGCCGGCCCCATCACAGACACACCCCTGCCACGCCCCCCTCCCTCCCAGCTCCGCCTTAAAACTTTGAAAAAAGCGCGCTCTCTCACACTGCACACCGCACGTGCAGCAAGCACAGCAGCGCCACTACAGCAGGACACTCTCCAGCATCAATTACCAGGTAAGCATCGATCCTCCTGCGATGCCAGCAGCCACAACAACCCAAAGTCACAGGCCACAAACACTACCCAGACGGCCCAATACCACTTTAACTATACTATTTATCACTACAGGGAGTGCAGAATTATTAGGCAAGTTGTATTTTTGAGGATTAATTTTATTATTGAACAACAACCATGTTCTCAATGAACCCAAAAAACTCATTAATATCAAAGCTGAATATTTTTGGAAGTAGTTTTTAGTTTGTTTTTAGTTTTAGCTATTTTAGGGGGATATCTGTGTGTGCAGGTGACTATTACTGTGCATAATTATTAGGCAACTTAACAAAAAACAAATATATACCCATTTCAATTATTTATTTTTACCAGTGAAACCAATATAACATCTCAACATTCACAAATATACATTTCTGACATTCAAAAACAAAACAAAAACAAATCAGTGACCAATATAGCCACCTTTCTTTGCAAGGACACTCAAAAGCCTGCCATCCATGGATTCTGTCAGTGTTTTGATCTGTTCACCATCAACATTGCGTGCAGCAGCAACCACAGCCTCCCAGACACTGTTCAGAGAGGTGTACTTTTACTTCTTTTCCCTCCTTGTAAATCTCACATTTGATGATGGACCACAGGTTCTCAATGGGGTTCAGATCAGGTGAACAAGGAGGCCATGTCATTAGATTTTCTTCTTTGATACCCTTTCTTGCCAGCCACGCTGTGGAGTACTTGGACGCGTGTGATGGAGCATTGTCCTGCATGAAAATCATGTTTTTCTTGAAGGATGCAGACTTCTTCCTGTACCACTGCTTGAAGAAGGTGTCTTCCAGAAACTGGCAGTAGGACTGGGAGTTGAGCTTGACTCCATCCTCAACCCGAAAAGGCCCCACAAGCTCATCTTTGATGATACCAGCCCAAACCAGTACTCCACCTCCACCTTGCTGGCGTCTGAGTCGGACTGGAGCTCTCTGCCCTTTACCAATCCAGCCACGGGCCCATCCATCTGGCCCATCAAGACTCACTCTCATTTCATCAGTCCATAAAACCTTAGAAAAATCAGTCTTGAGATATTTCTTGGCCCAGTCTTGACGTTTCAGCTTGTGTGTCTTGTTCAGTGGTGGTCGTCTTTCAGCCTTTCTTACCTTGGCCATGTCTCTGAGTATTGCACACCTTGTGCTTTTGGGCACTCCAGTGATGTTGCAGCTCTGAAATATGGCCAAACTGGTGGCAAGTGGCATCTTGGCAGCTGCACGCTTGACTTTTCTCAGTTCATGGGCAGTTATTTTGCGCCTTGGTTTTTCCACACGCTTCTTGCGACCCTGTTGACTATTTTGAATGAAACGCTTGATTGTTCGATGATCATGCTTCAGAAGCTTTGCAATTTTAAGAGTGCTGCATCCCTCTGCAAGACATCTCACTATTTTGGACTTTTCTGGGCCTGTCAAGTCCTTCTTTTGACCCATTTTGCCAAAGGAAAGGAAGTTGCCTAATAATTATGCACACCTAATATAGGGTGTTGATGTCATTAGACCACACCCCTTCTCATTACAGAGATGCACATCACCTAATATGCTTAATTGGTAGTAGGCTTTCGAGCCTATACAGCTTGGAGTAAGACAACATGCATAAAGAGGATGATGTGGTCAAAATACTCATTTGCCTAATAATTCTGCACGCAGTGTATAATCAAACCTCAATACCACTGCTGACCACAATATATATACCTGCAAATAAGAACATTTCATGTCAACGGGCCAGTAATAACGCCATTACATTAGAACATACTCAGACCATTATATGCTATTATGTGTACATATATATATATAACATATATACTTTCGACTGATTGCCCAACAACGTGAGACATACACCTCTTAACACACCAGCCAATAAACAGACAACAAAAACTCAACACAGAATAAAACACACAACCAAAAACATTTATCTCATTCTATCAATCAAACCTCACCAAAAATCCTTTTTATTATCCCCGCCACCCCGTTCATTGACCACACTAGCGCTGACTAGTATTCCTTCTGAAAGGGACCCTCCAGGAGAGTGCACCAGCGGGCTCACGGTGCCGAGGATACAGGTACTGCAAGTTTACTCTCTCATTACAAAACACCTATGTATGGTACAACTTCCAGTTTTTAAACAAAAGAATAGCAAGGTCTAGCACTCCTGTCCAGTTGATAGCATTCTACTTTGGGTATAAATTCTCAAAGAATCGTTCCGTAATGAGGGAGAATTATTATTATTATTATCATTCTCCCCCATGTAAGGGATCCCCCTTTTTTCTCACCTCAGACCATGTACTTTTACCTATCTGTATATTCACACCTGTATACAATCACGAAACCGTTTGATGTGATTATATATACCCCCAACAGGGCTTTTTAGTTGTCTTTCTTAGTTTTTACCTTTTTAGATATATAATTAATTTTATCTACATCCTTCAGCCATTTTATATCTCTTTTTTAAACATTTGTCTAATCAATCATCCAGCTAAAATACTGAAGCAACCAACTACTTATGGTTATATATTATGTTCATGTTTTTGTCTTTATTCATTGATCTATCCATGCATCCAATTAATTTTTATATATACAAATATAAATGTGTGTATGTGTACATGTATGCACATATGTATACACACTATTTTAACTACTGTCTTCCAGCTACTATGAACTTTTGATCATTTACACTGCCCAGACTACTGTAATAACTATGTTTTTTCAGACTTGATAAAGGGGTCCTGAGTACCACGAAACGCGTTGTCTTTCCAAAATAAAAAAATCTCGTATCCAAGCTCGGGTTGTGATTTGCGCCTTAAGTCCATTGGCTCGCCGCACGAATCCAGTGCAGACGAGACCTTTTTTATATATCCTTCACTTCAAAGCTCAGAATGAGCATGAATTTAAATGAAGGGAATAAAATTTATACAGAATTATTTCCCATAAAAATATATGTCAATGTGCTAAGCGTAATGTTAATAGGAAGACCACGGCACTCAAGAGAGAATGTTGCAGAAATATCTTATTTATTTTCTTATATTTTTTTGTTTTAAATTTTTTGTGTATATATATCCAATCTGCTAAACTCTTCTTGCTCTATAACATACTACCTGTAGAATAATTCACAATTTCATGGTGACGGGTTCCCTTTACCTCAGTCTGTGGTAATGCTCCATGATTTTTTTTATTTTTGCCTTCACAGGAAAATGTAGATTCCAAAAGCTGTTTTTATAAAGCAAACTTGATAGCAACAGTATTTGACATGTTCCTCGGAGGAGCTGAGACCACCTCAGTAACACTTCATTTTGGTATCTTGCATTTTATCAAGTATCCGGAGATTCAAGGTAAGATAGGACTTTACTTCTAATGGAAAGCTTAATGAGAAACAAGTGTATAGACTGGCAAGTATAGACTTGCCCCAAGAGCAAGGGGTAGGCTAAAGGGTAAAAATGATGATGGGCTTACATGAGTTAAAAAAAAAAAAAGTTTGCATAATGGCTATGCTTCTTCATACAGTCATATGACGGAATAGGTCTTTTTTGAGTGTAATTATTCCCCTTTTCAGCAACACAGCTACATACAGATGCAGCCAAGCTAAACTTGATGTTAATGTGTTAAGTTAAGAATGGCAAGAAAATGTAACTACATTTTCAATGGATTTCAATGGCCTTTGTCATGAGATAACTAAATAACACTGAGTCAATTTTAGCTCGGCTACATCTGTAAATTTATGTTACAACTGTAGGTAGGGACAGACAAGGACAGTGAGCCCTAAGGTTAGAACCCAACTAGCTTTCCCTACTTAACTGCACTACAAGCCCTAGATAGCTAGACCGCAACTGGTCAACGGGCCCTACGCTATTTAAGTGCAGAGACGGACAAACACAATACCAGAGTTGTAAGTAAAAGAGTCAGAATCAGACAAGCTATGCAGTACCAAATTATAGACAGAGAGTGGTCAGCAGACATGCCGGGGTCAGAGGAATGAGCAATCCAATAAGCACAGAAATAAGGAACCTGGAGCACAGCTTGTGAGCCAGAGACTATCAATGGCACTGATATATGGTCAGTAAAGGGGTTGAAATAGAGCGTAGAGTCCCTGGATCAGAACCTGATAGGTCCATGACTCTGCATTCCAGTCGTCAGAAACACTAGTACACAGTAATAGAGCAACTGAGCAATCAGCCCACTGCTAATCTTATAATGTAAAGTCATAATTTATTGATGCAATTTAATACAATGCTCAATGTATAAAATTTTGCAGCAATACATGAAGTGTTATGACAAAAGTGTTTTCCCCAAAAATACACCTGGTCACATGTTAACTATATCTCACACGGGTGTATAATATAATCAATATGCAGTGATTACAATGATAGGTAATATACCACACTAACATACTTCACCCTAATCCTGCCCATGGTATTGAAAAACACAATAAGAAAGCAACTCAAATTTATACAAGAGACAAAGTCACAATGATATATCCCAATTGGACAAAAGGTTACTACTACATATACACCTCCTCCAGTCCCTCTCCCCGGCTGTCATCACTCACCTAACTACAATTTTTAACCTCTCTCTCTCCTCTGGTATCCTTCCCTCCTCTTTCAAACACTCTATTATAGCCCCACTACTTAAGAAACCATCTCTTGACCCGAACTGTGTTGCTAACTACCGACCTGTTTCTAACCTCCCCTTCATCTCTAAACTCCTTGAACGTCTTGTCTACTCTCGCTTAATAAGCTATCTCTCTGCAAACTCTCTTCTTGACCCATTACAATCTGCCTTCCGCCCTCTTCACTCTACAGAAACTGCTCTTACTAAAGTGTCTAACTATCTCCTAACAGCAAAAAGAAATGGTTACTATTCTTTACTGATTCTATTGGATCTCTCTGCAGCGTTCGATACCGTAGACCATAAACTCCTCCTCACATGCTCCACTCAATTGGCCTTAGGGACACTGCTCTCTCTTGGTTCTCTTCCTATCCCTCTGGCCACTCCTTTAGTGTATCATTTGCTGGCTCTTCTTCTTCTCCTCTTCCTCTTGATGTTGGAGTTCCTCAGGGCTCAGTACTAGGTCCTCTACTCTTCTCTATACAGCCCCCATCTGACAGACTATCAGTAGATTTGGCTTTCGATACCATCTCTATGCTGATGACACCCAACTATACACTTCGTCCCCTGACATCACCCCTACTTTACTCCAAAACACCAATAATAGTCTGGCAGCTGTCTCTAACATCATGTCCTCTCTGTATCTAAAACTGAACCTCTCAAAAACTGAACTTCTTGTCTTTTCCCCATCTACTAACTCACCTAAACTTGACATTTCAATTTTGGTCTGCAGCACTATCATAACTCCTGTGCAACATGCCCGCTGTCTTGGGGCCACATTTGACTCCAATCTCTCCTTTGTTCCCCATATTCAATCACTTGCACGCTCTTGTCGTCTGCACCTCAAGAATATCGCCAGAATCAGCCCTTTTCTTACGGTGAAAACGGCAAAAACTCCTGTTGTTGCCTTGATTCATTCTCGTCTTGACTACTGCAACGCATTACTAATCGGTCTCCCTGTCACTAAACTCTTGTCATGGTCTTACCTTCTTGCTGTTCTCCTTCGTTTGACATGTGCTGGCGGCCATCTTGGTTTCTTGTAGCCTCCCACCCTGCGGCTCCTCCTTCCCACTGGGAGGAGCTGGATGCCTAGCTCATATATATAGGAGGTCTGTGGCTTCAGTTCCTTGCTTGGTCCTCCTGTGTTCACATGCTTCTAGACTGCTGCTGCTTCTGGTTCCTGATCCTGGTTTCGTCCGACTACCCTGCTGGTTCCTGATCCTGGCTTCGTCTGACTACCCTGCTGGTTCCTGATCCTGGCTTCGTCTGACTACCCTTCTGGTTCCTGACCTCTGGCTTCGCAAAGACTCTGCTTCGGTTTCGCCATCCGTTTGGACTTTTGCTTTACAGCTTTATTTTCAATAAAGCCTTCCTATTTTCACTTATCCCTTGTTGTACGTCTGGTTCATGGTTCCGTGACATTAGGACCAAGCCATGAATTCTGACGGTACAGGGCCATCCTCGCTACCCACGCTGGTTGCCAGACTTGATCAGCAGGATCACCTGTTGGGTCGGTTCGCTGTGGCGTTGCAAACCCTGCTTGAACGCACGGCTCATTTCGCTCCCGTTGCCGATGGGTCGGTTGTCGCTCCTGGGCTCGCTCCTACTGCCGCTCCGGTTGTTGCGCCAGAGTCTACCCCGACACCTGTTGTTGTGCCTGCGGTGTTTCGGGGTATGACCGGTTCTGCCCCTCTTCCACAGCGCTTTGGGGGAGAGCCAACTCAGTGCCGAGGTTTCCTTAACCAGGTGGGCATTTATTTCGAGTTGCTGCCACATGCCTTTCCCACTGAGAGATCAAAGGTGGGCTTCTTGATCTCGCTGCTCTCGGACAAGGCCTTGGCCTGGGCCAGCCCTTTATGGGAGAACAACAATCCGGTGGTTGCCGAGTTTTCCGGTTTTGTTGCTTCTCTTCGGAAGGTATTCGATGTGCCGGCTCGTGCTGCCTCTGCTGCGAAGCTCCTTATGTCCATCAGACAGGGTTCACGATCCGTAGCTGAATACGCCATTGAGTTTCGTACCCTGGCAGCAGAGGTGGGCTGGAATAATGAGGCTCTGGTCGCTGCTTTCTCTCATGGTCTCTCGGATGCCTTGAAGGATGAGGTTGCAGCTAAGGACCTACCAGTGGAGCTCGAGTCTCTTATTTCTTTCCTGATTTTGATTGACACCAGACTCAGGGAGAGACCTTCCTTTAAGGAGAGCCTGCGGAGGTTTTCTAACAGATTGGCGCCTACGTTTGCTGTCCCACCCGTGCCTCCCTCTCCTCCCACGCCTCCTGGGGATGACTTGTCTGGGGGTGAACCCATGCAGCTGGGGTTTGCTCGCCTGTCCGAGGGGGAGAGGGTACTCCGGAGACGCGAGGGCCGATGCATGTACTGTGGTCTCGGTGGGCATTTTCGGTTGGCATGTCCGAACCGTCCGGGAAACGCTCGCACCTGAGATCCTGTCGGGGGCAGATCTTGGGTGGAGTCTCCTCGTCCCCGGTTTCCCGTGTTGACAAACCACTGATCACTGTTGTCCTCTCCTGGGTCGGGGGCTCGGTGACGACCCAGGTGTTGGTGGACTCTGGTGCTGGTGGTTTGTTTATTGATAATGTGTTCGCTGCCGCCAATTCCATTCCTCTGCAGGCTCGAGGTTCCCCACTGGCTCTTGAGGCGATAGACGGCAGACCCCTTCTGCCGCCACACGTGACTCATGAGACCCTTCCAGTGGGGATAGCCATTGGTGCCGTTCACAGAGAGTCGGTCGGCCTCCAGGTTATTTCGTCTCCACACTACTCGGTGGTCTTGGGGTACCCCTGGCTCCGGAAGCATAATCCGACTTTCGATTGGAGATCGGCCGAGATCCTCTCGTGGTCACCGCAGTGTGGGGCTAGTTGCATCTATGGGTCTGTCAAGTTGCTGTGTACTTCCTCGGACTCTCTGTTGCCTCCTGAATACGAGGAGTACCGGGATGTATTCGATAAGGTGCGCGCGGTTGCCCTACCTCCGCACCGCCCATACGATTGTGCCATAGAGTTACAATCTGGTGCCGTTCCTCCTCGTGGCAAAGTCTATCCACTGTCGGTAGCGGAGAATGAGGCCATGGAGGAGTACGTGAGGGAGGCGCTTTCACGCGGACACATTCGCAAATCCTCGTCCCCGGCAGGGGCTGGATTTTTCTTTGTGAAAAAGAAGGGCGGTGAGTTGAGGCCTTGCATCGATTACAGGGGTCTCAATCGCATCACGATCAAGAACGCTTACCCGATACCCTTGATTTCCGAGCTGTTCGATCGCCTTAAAGGGGCCACGGTCTTTACCAAACTCGACCTAAAGGGCGGCATATAACCTGGTAAGGATCAAGGCGGGCGATGAGTGGAAGACCGCGTTTAACACCAGGACCGGTCATTATGAATCCTTGGTTATGCCCTTTGGGTTGTGCAATGCGCCCGCAGTCTTTCAGGAATTCATCAACGATGTTTTCCGTGACCTGTTGCAGCAGTGTGTGGTGGTCTATTTGGATGACATCTTGGTATATTCTGAATCCATGGAGGCCCACATTCTGGATGTCAGACGAGTGTTGCAACGGTTACGAGAGAACAAGCTGTTCGGTAAGCTTGAGAAATGCGAATTTCACCGATCCCAGGTAACCTTCTTAGGTTACATCATTTCCGCTGAGGGGTTCTCCATGGATCCTGAGAAGGTTTCGGCTGTCTTACAGTGGCCCCAGCCCAGTGGTCTTCGTTCCCTGCAGCGCTTTTTGGGCTTCGCCAATTATTATCGGAAGTTCATCAGGGACTTTTCCATGCTAGCCAAGCCTCTCACGGATCTGACCAGGAAGGGCTGTAATTCCCAGGTCTGGCCGCTCGAGGCCATCCGAGCTTTTGAGGCTCTAAAGTCCGCCTTTGTGTCGGCTCCGATTCTGTCGCATCCCAACCCTGGGTTGCCCTTTGTCCTCGAGGTGGACGCGTCTGAGACGGGAGTAGGCGCCCTTCTGTCTCAGCGTGGAACACCAGAGGGTCCTCTGCTTCCTTGTGGGTTTTACTCCCGGAAACTGTCTTCCGCGGAGTGCAACTATCAGATTGGTGACAGGGAGTTATTGGCCATCGTGCAGGCCCTTAAAGAATGGAGGCACTTGCTCGAGGGTTCGGTGGTTCCGGTCCTCATCCTGACGGACCACAAGAATCTGACCTACCTTTCTGAGGCCAAGAGATTGACACCACGTCAGGCCAGATGGGCTCTGTTCTTGTCACGTTTTAATTACGTGGTCTCCTACCTACCCGGTTCCAAGAACATCAGGGCGGATGCCTTATCACGGCAGTACTCCGAGCTGTCCAGGGAGGAGTCGATTCCGACTTCGGTCATACCTCCGAATCAGATCTTGGCCGCCATTCGCACCAGCCTGACCTCTCCCCTGGGTGAGCAGATTTTGGCGGCTCAATCTGGTGCTCCCTCTGGGAGACCCAACGGCAGATGTTTTGTGCCTGAGGAGTTGCGCACTCGGTTGTTGCGAACCTACCATAACTCCAAGACCGCGGGGCATCCTGGAAAGAATCAGCTGTCCTGGGCTGTTTCACGTCTGTTCTGGTGGCCTTCCCTACGTTCCGACATCGCCGCATATGTAGCGGCATGCTCCGTTTGTGCCCAGAGTAAGTCCCCTCGGCACCTTCCGTTGGGCCTTCTGCAACCCATAGCCACCGGGGAGCGCCCATGGTCACACCTGGGGATGGATTTCATTGTGGACCTCCCTGCATCCCGAGGCCATACGGTCATTCTCATGATTGTGGATCGGTTTTCCAAAATGTGCCACTGTGTTCCTCTCAAGAAGTTACCCTCTGCACAAGAGTTGGCCACGATTTTTGCCAGGGAGGTCTTCCGGTTGCACGGTTTGCCCAAGGAGATTGTGTCAGATCGGGGGAGTCAGTTTGTGTCCAGGTTCTGGCGCGCCTTTTGCTCCCAGTTGGGGATTCATCTCTCCTTCTCCTCGGCCTACCACCCTCAGTCCAATGGGGCCGCAGAACGATCCAATCAGGCCTTGGAGCAATTCCTTCGTTGCTATGTCTCCGATCACCAAGACAATTGGGTTGACCTCCTGCCTTGGGCTGAGTTTGCCAGGAACACGGCGGTGAACTCTTCCTCTGGGACGTCTCCCCTCATGGCCAATTATGGGTTCCAACCTGCCGTGTTACCGGAGGTATTCTCTCCCCAGGATATTCCGGCTGTGGAGGATCACCTTTCCGTCCTACGTGCTTCTTGGGTACTGATCCAGAAGTCCCTTGAGGTCTCTGCGCAGCGCCAGAGACTCCAGGCTGATTGCAGACGAGCGCCTGCTCCTTCCTACCAGGTCGGAGACCGTGTATGGTTGTCCACCCGCAACCTCAACCTTCGAGTGCCCACTCCCAAGCTGGCGCCTCGCTTTGTTGGTCCCTTCCGAGTGCTTCGCAGGGTAAACCCGGTAGCCTATGCCCTTGCGCTTCCTCCTGGCATGCGGATCTCCAACGTGTTTCATGTCTCCCTGTTGAAGCCACTGGTGTGTAATCGTTTCACTTCCTCGGTTCCTCGGCCTCGTCCGGTCCAAGTGGGTAATCGTGAGGAGTATGAGGTGAGCAATATCCTGGACTCACGCCTGGTCCGCGGTCGGGTGCAGTTTTTGGTCCATTGGCGTGGTTATGGTCCAGAGGAGCGTTCCTGGGTTCCCTCCGCAGATGTCCATGCTCCTGCCTTGCTCCGAGCCTTCCACGCACGCTTCCCTCAGAAACCGTTCTTTACTCCGCGGAGGAGGGGCCCTTGAGGGGGAGGTACTGTCATGGTCTTACCTTCTTGCTGTTCTCCTTCGTTTGACATGTGCTGGCGGCCATCTTGGTTTCTTGTAGCCTCCCACCCTGCGGCTCCTCCTTTCCACTGGGAGGAGCTGGATGCCTAGCTCATATATATAGGAGGTCTGTGGCTTCAGTTCCTTGCTTGGTCCTCCTGTGTTCACATGCTTCTAGACTGCTGCTGCTTCTGGTTCCTGATCCTGGTTTCGTCCGACTACCCTGCTGGTTCCTGATCCTGCTTTCGTCCGACTACCCTGCTGGTTCCTGATCCTGGTTTCGTCCGACTACCCTGCTGGTTCCTGATCCTGGCTTCGTCTGACTACCCTGCTGGTTCCTGATCCTGGCTTCCTCTGACTACCCTTCTGGTTCCTGACCTCTGGCTTCGCAAAGACTCTGCTTCGGTTTCGCCATCCGTTTGGACTTTTGCTTTACAGCTTTATTTTCAATAAAGCCTTCCTATTTTCACTTATCCCTTGTTGTACGTCTGGTTCATGGTTCCGTGACAACTCTCTCCCCTTCAGTCTGTCCTAAATGCTGCAGCCAGGCTCATCTATCCATCCAACCGCTACACTGATGCTACTAGCCTGTGCCAGTCACTTCACTGGTTGCCCAGCCACCACAGAATATAATTCAAACTTCTAACCCTCACCCACAAAGCTCTCCGCAGTGCTGCACCTCCATACATCTCCTCCCTCATCTCCATCTACCACCCTACTCGTGCTCTCTGTTCTGTTAGTGACCTAAGATTAATAACCTCCATAATTCGTACCTCTCACTCCCGTCTTCAAGACTTTTCTCGAGCTGCAACTACTCTCTGGAATACTCTGCCCTGAAATACTAGGTCAATCCACAACTTCTCCACCTTCAAACGTGCCTTAAAAACACATCTTTTCAGGCAGGCTTATCAAGCTACCTAAACTGACTATTCCCCGACTAAACCTCCCCCCACCAACACCTCTGGCCTAAACTCAATCCTCTAGTAATCCCAAACCCTAAGCAGATCGTCCGGCACCACTCCTGTCAGTTCAATAATGGCTCAAATCCTACTTATCACAATCAACTACCTTATGTGTCACCCCCAATTTTTTCATAGATTGTAAGCTGTTGTGAGCAGGGCCCTGACTCCTAGTGTTTCAGTTGCATATTATCCAGTTATTTTTGTTTTGTATAAGAACCCTGAGAACTTGTAAAGCTCTGCGAAATATTGTGGCGCTATATAAATATTTTTTTTTATTATTATTATTATTACATATGTAATACAATCCCATAAAGGTAATACAGGGAGTGCAGAATTATTAGGCAAATGAGTATTTTGACCACATCATCCTCTTTATGCATGTTGTCTTACTCCAAGCTGTATAGGCTCGAAAGCCTACTACCAATTAAGCATATTAGGTGATGTGCATCTCTGTAATGAGAAGGGGTGTGGTCTAATGACATCAACACCCTATATCAGGTGTGCATAATTATTAGGCAACTTCCTTTCCTTTGGCAAAATGGGTCAAAAGAAGGACTTGACAGGCTCAGAAAAGTCAAAAATAGTGAGATATCTTGCAGAGGGATAACAATATAACAAAACAATAACAAACATAGGTGCACTCTGCAGTCTCACTAATTCTCAAACTGATTTTAAAATTGAGAGATTAGTCAACATGTCCTACGGTGTAGAACATGTCTAAGCCCGGACACCACGACAAGGTTTCTCAAGTAGCCCGGGACCCTACACTCTCCTACCTGAGCCATATGGGCGATACCAGGAGCCAGTGGGCAAATTACAGGAGCATAAGGCCGACTCGCAAACAACTCACCAGTTACCTCCAGCATGTGGCCATGCTTGCAATGGGAGGAGGGAGGAGTCTGTGAGTCCCACTCAAGACTTGCTGATATAGCCCAGGCTTCACAGGTGCACCTAAATGTGACCTGTAGATGGAAAACAGGCACATTTAAATAGGAGTTTATACACCTCCAGGAATCTATATATACAAACTAAGAAGACAGGTTGGCATTAGCAGGAGCTGCTCAAACCCACATGCAGTTGTGCATATATATATAGGGGAGCAGATCCTGCACTTGTGGCCCGTTGCTAATGGCAATCCCCAGCAAAATGCATACAATGGAGGATGCCCGCGGCGAACCACAAGTACCACAATAGACATCCTACACAAGGTAACAAGTGTGGATGTGATAATTAATATAACAATATAACAAAACAATAACAAACATAGGTGCACTCTGCAGTCTCACTAATTCTCAAACTGATTTTAAAATTGAGAGATTAGTCAACATGTCCTACGGTGTAGAACATGTCTAAGCCCGGACACCACGACAAGGTTTCTCAAGTAGCCCGGGACCCTACACTCTCCTACCTGAGCCATATGGGCGATACCAGGAGCCAGTGGGCAAATTACAGGAGCATAAGGCCGACTCGCAAACAACTCACCAGTTACCTCCAGCATGTGGCCATGCTTGCAATGGGAGGAGGGAGGAGTCTGTGAGTCCCACTCAAGACTATATCAGCAAGTCTTGAGTGGGACTCACAGACTCCTCCCTCCTCCCATTGCAAGCATGGCCACATGCTGGAGGTAACTGGTGAGTTGTTTGCGAGTCGGCCTTATGCTCCTGTAATTTGCCCACTGGCTCCTGGTATCGCCCATATGGCTCAGGTAGGAGAGTGTAGGGTCCCGGGCTACTTGAGAAACCTTGTCGTGGTGTCCGGGCTTAGACATGTTCTACACCGTAGGACATGTTGACTAATCTCTCAATTTTAAAATCAGTTTGAGAATTAGTGAGACTGCAGAGTGCACCTATGTTTGTTATTGTTTTGTTATATTGTTATATTAATTATCACATCCACACTTGTTACCTTGTGTAGGATGTCTATTGTGGTACTTGTGGTTCGCCGCGGGCATCCTCCATTGTATGCATTTTGCTGGGGATTGCCATTAGCAACGGGCCACAAGTGCAGGATCTGCTCCCCTATATATATGCACAACTGCATGTGGATTTGAGCAGCTCCTGCTAATGCCAACCTGTCTTCTTAGTTTGTATATATAGATTCCTGGAGGTGTATAAACTCCTATTTAAATGTGCCTGTTTTCCATCTACAGGTCACATTTAGGTGCACCTGTGAAGCCTGGGCTATATCAGCAAGTCTTGAGTGGGACTCACAGACTCCTCCCTCCTCCCATTGCAAGCATGGCCACATGCTGGAGGTAACTGGTGAGTTGTTTGCGAGTCGGCCTTATGCTCCTGTAATTTGCCCACTGGCTCCTGGTATCGCCCATATGGCTCAGGTAGGAGAGTGTAGGGTCCCGGGCTACTTGAGAAACCTTGTCGTGGTGTCCGGGCTTAGACATGTTCTACACCGTAGGACATGTTGACTAATCTCTCAATTTTAAAATCAGTTTGAGAATTAGTGAGACTGCAGAGTGCACCTATGTTTGTTATTGTTTTGTTATATTGTTATATTAATTATCACATCCACACTTGTTACCTTGTGTAGGATGTCTATTGTGGTACTTGTGGTTCGCCGCGGGCATCCTCCATTGTATGCATTTTGCTGGGGATTGCCATTAGCAACGGGCCACAAGTGCAGGATCTGCTCCCCTATATATATGCACAACTGCATGTGGATTTGAGCAGCTCCTGCTAATGCCAACCTGTCTTCTTGGTTTGTATATATAGATTCCTGGAGGTGTATAAACTCCTATTTAAATGTGCCTGTTTTCCATCTACAGGTCACATTTAGGTGCACCTGTGAAGCCTGGGCTATATCAGCAAGTCTTGAGTGGGACTCACAGACTCCTCCCTCCTCCCATTGCAAGCATGGCCACATGCTGGAGGTAACTGGTGAGTTGTTTGCGAGTCGGCCTTATGCTCCTGTAATTTGCCCACTGGCTCCTGGTATCGCCCATATGGCTCAGGTAGGAGAGTGTAGGGTCCCGGGCTACTTGAGAAACCTTGTCGTGGTGTCCGGGCTTAGACATGTTCTACACCGTAGGACATGTTGACTAATCTCTCAATTTTAAAATCAGTTTGAGAATTAGTGAGACTGCAGAGTGCACCTATGTTTGTTATTGTTTTGTTATATTGTTATATTAATTATCACATCCACACTTGTTACCTTGTGTAGGATGTCTATTGTGGTACTTGTGGTTCGCCGCGGGCATCCTCCATTGTATGCATTTTGCTGGGGATTGCCATTAGCAACGGGCCACAAGTGCAGGATCTGCTCCCCTATATATATGCACAACTGCATGTGGGTTTGAGCAGCTCCTGCTAATGCCAACCTGTCTTCTTAGTTTGTATATCTTGCAGAGGGATGCAGCACTCTTAAAATTGCAAAGCTTCTGAAGCGTGAACATCGAACAATCAAGCGTTTCATTCAAAATAGTCAACAGGGTCGCAAGAAGCGTGTGGAAAAACCAAGGCGCAAAATAACTGCTCATGAACTGAGAAAAGTCAAGCGTGCAGCTGCCAAGATGCCACTTGCCACCAGTTTGGCCATATTTCAGAGCTGCAACATCGCTGGAGTGCCCAAAAGCACAAGGTGTGCAATACTCAGAGACATGGCCAAGGTAAGAAAGGCTGAAAGACGACCACCACTGAACAAGACACACAAGCTGAAACGTCAAGACTGGGCCAAGAAATATCTCAAGACTGATTTTTCTAAGGTTTTATGGACTGATGAAATGAGAGTGAGTCTTGATGGGCCAGATGGATGGGCCCGTGGCTGGATTGGTAAAGGGCAGAGAGCTCCAGTCCGACTCAGACGCCAGCAAGGTGGAGGTGGAGTACTGGTTTGGGCTGGTATCATCAAAGATGAGCTTGTGGGGCTTTTTCAGGTTGAGGATGGAGTCAAGCTCAACTCCCAGTCCTACTGCCAGTTTCTGGAAGACACCTTCTTCAAGCAGTGGTACAGGAAGAAGTCTGCATCCTTCAAGAAAAACATGATTTTCATGCAGGACAATGCTCCATCACACGCGTCCAAGTACTCCACAGCGTGGCTGGCAAGAAAGGGTATAAAAGAAGAAAATCTAATGACATGGCCTCCTTGTTCACCTGATCTGAACCCCATTGAGAACCTGTGGTCCATCATCAAATGAGAGATTTACAAGGAGGGAAAACAGTACACCTCTCTGAACAGTGTCTGGGAGGCTGTGGTTGCTGCTGCACGCAATGTTGATGGTGAACAGATCAAAACACTGACAGAATCCATGGATGGCAGGCTTTTGAGTGTCCTTGCAAAGAAAGGTGGCTATATTGGTCACTGATTTGTTTTTGTTTTGTTTTTGAATGTCAGAAATGTATATTTGTGAATGTTGAGATGTTATATTGGTTTCACTGGTAAAAATAAATAATTGAAATGGGTATATATTTGTTTTTTGTTAAGTTGCCTAATAATTATGCACAGTAATAGTCACCTGCACACACAGATATCCCCCTAAAATAGCTAAAACTAAAAACAAACTAAAAACTACTTCCAAAAATATTCAGCTTTGATATTAATGAGTTTTTTGGGTTCATTGAGAACATGGTTGTTGTTCAATAATAAAATTAATCCTCAAAAATACAACTTGCCTAATAATTCTGCACTCCCTGTACTAAATAGTTATAAAGGCTCAGATATCACATACAGACCGAGGACCTGGAGAGAGCACCGAACTCCGACACGCGTTTCGCTGACGCTGCACTTTCCTTCGCTTCGGGGGGCCCCATTATAGAGATAGGTGTGGGTCCCTGAAGAGGACCTATCTGACATTGGTGGCATATACTAGCAATATGACACCAGTGTCTCAGATGACACAACCTCTTTAACTTACCTGAACTTCTGCAATTGGCCATTTTGGTATTTTTTTTATTTACCCTACTTGCAACATACGCAGAAAGTGTTAGTTCCATATTTCCATTCTTTAAACTCAGATAAACTACATGAGGAAATTGATCAGATGATTGGAAAGACTCGGGAACCAAAGGTAGAGGATAGAAGCCGGATGCCATATATGAATGCTGTAATCCATGAGATCCAGAGGATAAGCGATGTCCTCCCCATGGGTTGTATCCGCTCCGCTACCACAGATGTGACCCTTCGTGGATACAAAATCCCCAAGGTAGACAATATGTTTGCTCTGAAACTTTGCCAAATACTAGCAAAACTATTGGCATCAATTTATTATGGTTTACATATTTCCTATTAGGCCTGATGCACATGGCAGAGCCTTGGCCCTATGGCTGGGTACTATGGAGACAATGGCACTTTATATGCCTCTGCATGGTGCCTCTGTTTGATACCATACGACAGAACAAATGTTTCTCAGGGAAAATATCTTTACAATGATTGCAACATACCATGACCATACCTCATGGATCTAGCCACATGGAGATAATGAAAAGGTCTATTGACTTCAATGGCTGCTATATGGTGGATCCATATGACACAGATCCATAAAACAGAACCCTACCAGTTCACATATTTTAAGAATACTTAAAGGTAAAAATAAAGCATGACCTTATTTTATGTTACCAGGACATGGACGTTTTGCCATTGCTGACTACTGTCTTACGAGATCCGTCACAATTTGAAACTCCTGGGAAATTTAACATACACCACTTTTTGGATGAAAATGGAAAGTTTAAGAAAAATAATGGATTTATGCCATTCGCAGCAGGTACAAAGGCACTGTAACTGTTTCACTACTTTTGATAGTAGAATTGATGGCATGGTGTAGTTTCTGAAATTCTACAGTGTCTAAAAATGTATTCAGTTTAGTAATGACAAATGATACTAAAGCCGGCCATACACATTAGATAAATGTTGGACTAACCCACTGTTGTATGGGGACCTGTCCCTAATCCCCTGACAGGAGATGTCATGCGAGATAACCTTTGGGCAGTTGGATTTCTCTCCTCTCCCTGTTCAGTACACATGCCCACATAGTTAAGTGAAGTGGGGATAGCAGATAGATAGAGGAACCATTTCCTGTGCTCCAGGAGCGTAGCTATTGGGGGTGCAGAGGTAGCAGACTCTACAGGGTCCAGGAGCCTAAGGGGGCCAAAAGACCATTGTTCCGCATAAGAAAGCACTGGTATTATAGAAAGTGAATACTGGGAGTGCTCTGTCAAAGATTTTACACTAGGGCCCAGAATGTTCAAGTTAGTCCTCTGGCTGGAGGAAAGAGGTTAGGGGTTGCTGTTTAAATTTTTGCCTCAGGCAGCACAGAGGCAATTAGCTTCCCTGCCCCTGGCCACAAAGCCCTGAGGGAAGGGTGGCCCAAGCTGAACTCTTGCACCAGGGCCCAGCTCTTTAGCTAGAGTCTTTAGCTACGCCCCTGCTGTGCTCGTGTCCTTACATAAGGCTATTCTGGAAATGAGATATGCAAGCTAGTCTCCCTTCCAAAAACAAAAAGGAAAACTAAGTGCCTCATGTGAAGAACCCACCTCTTTCTGGGTAACTACCCTCTAGCAGAGCCAGGTAAAGAAAAAAATTGCTTGGCTACCTGAGAGGCCTTGGTTGAGGCACTATTTCTTCCTATGGAGGGTGTTGAATATGCATGAGGAGAATTGTAAGGTAGCCAATGCTCCTGTGAATTTCAGAGAAACATATATGAAAAGCTAGTTTGAATATCTTTCCCAGAAATCTAAAGAGGCATTGCTTGGCCTAAAATTCTCCACACTATTACCATGTAGTATGCATACTAGGTGTTCTCTGTAATGAGAGAGAGCACCCCCTAGACATCGCAGATATATTGCCCAAAAACCTGATGCCACATTCTAGGCTCTCTTGCTCTCGCTCTGTTTCTAGAGCTTTTCCATAAAAATACGGTATATCTTAATATCTTTGGAGACCAGAGAGATTTATCTACTAAATTCCAACTTTCAGTGCAATTGAAGTATATTTGATTCAGGTAGAATCTATTTGGACCCAAACTCAAAATGAATATATAAAACATTATGTGGGTCATTTATCAAACTGGTGAAAAGTAGAACTGGCTTAATTGCCCATAGCAACCAGATTCCTCCTTTCATTTTCCAAAAGAGCTGTCCAAAATGAAAAGTGGAATCTAATTGGTTGCTATGGGCAAATAAGCAAGTTCTACCTTACACCAGTTTGATAAATGACCCCCTGTATTTTTGGATTTGCTTTGTATCAGTTTTCTACTTGTTTATATTGCACACTTTTATTTTCCAGGGAAGAGAGCATGTGTCGGTGAAGGTTTGGTCCACATGCAACTCTTTATCTTTTTCACTACTATCCTACAAAAGTTCACCCTGAAGTCAGTTGTAGACCCTAAGGATCTTGATGTTTCTCCAACAGAAAGTGGCATAGAAAATATACCACCATCTCACAAAGTTATCTTCATTCCTCGGGACTGAAACAAGTCTTGGCTCCCCTGTATTAATTGTCTTAAGACTACTTATCATATTATCTGTAATTATGTGTGAGTGGTCTACTTTATATAATCATGTGTGACTAGTAAATATATTACAAGATAGCTGTCAATGCTCAACAACCTGAATGCTGTAGATGGACTGGAGAATCTGGTGTAGTGGGAGTCCCTATTACTGGGGTCCAGATGGCATTAAACTGCATTGTTCTAAGCCAAAATGGTAGAGTACAGTATTTGATGATATAAGCAAGTGATCTAGAACAGGCATGGAAAAGGAAAAGGAGATACCCCTTTGGATTTGCTATGAGGCTACAATTGTTCATTATCAGTAGCCTCCAATACATTTCCAAGACATGTTTTAGTGATATTGTGCACATAAAATCATATATGATCTAAATGGTAAGAGGGTTGTCCCATAAAGACAAGTTATTCTCTAAATTAGCTGATCACCATGAATCTGGCTCTTTGGAGGCAATTGCCCTATATTTCCTTGTGGTTGAGAGACCCTCTTCATTCTAAGATAACAATGTCTTCTATAAGGAGAAAACATTTTGAGTAACAACCACTTCCACTTAGTGGACGTTGACAAGAGAGATAGAGAGAGACAGAGATAGAGCCTGGCCTACAATATTGTGTACACATACTCGGCATACTAGGTGATCTCCATACTGAGAATGAGAAAGTGTACCTCTTAGACAATGCATATATATTGTTCAGGAACACACATTTGTTTACTAGGCTCTCGCACTGTCTCTCTCACCTGAAAATAACCACCAAACATTCAGTTTCATGTGGATGCAACCTTTTTAAAAAATCCAGACCGACTCATGAACCAGTAGAACTAGTTTACTCATTCTCAAATTTTGACCAAACAAAACTTTAAGATTCCTAAAGCTGGACTAGCCACAATCATCTAATCCCTGGGATGTTTTAAAGAAGGTTTGTCTAAATGAACCAACACCTTTACGGTTGAATTTTTTTTTACCTAAGGCATACATAAACTTAAGGAAGATCATGGGTCAGCTAACAAGACAGACAAGGTAAGCTACCCGAGGTTCAGAAGTAGTGGTTTTCATAGGCCATGGTTCTAAAAGGTGCCCAAAATTTTCCCTGACACATAAGAAGTTGACAGTATTTTAAATGACACCTGGCACAGTAAGTGACCATACATTGCATTGGTGCCCACAAGCTTTAAATTAAGCTTTTGTCTGTACCTCCTAAAGAAAGATGACCTCTCATCTTTTATACTAGGTGGCAAGAAAATCACAATAGCAGGGGTCTATTTTGATTATTGCAGTGAAGTACCCTTTGTCCAATGTAAACCACTGATTAAACTTATGTTTGTCGCTCGGTAATCAAATTGACTTTGATATTGAAGTAACCAAAATATTGAAAATGTAAAGGTCGTAAACAATTTTTACTTGTTTTAGATCACAGTGGGGAAGATTTACTTAAAGAGGACCTTTCATCGGTCCAAACATTGTGAACTAAGTGTCATGATCTGTACAGCGGCACCCAGGGATCTCACTGCACTTACTATTATCCCTGGGCGCCGCTCCGTTCTCCCGTTTTGTCCTCTGGTATCTTCGGTCACTTGGTTATAGTAGGCGGAGACTGCCCTTGTTCTCCTGGGCGTCTCCTTCTCCTAGGCTGTAGCGCTGGCCAATCGCATCGCAGAGCTCACAGCCTGGGAGAAAAAAAACTCCCAGGCTGTGAGCTCTCCCCTGCGATTGGCCAGCGCTACAGCCTAGGAGAAGAAGAGGCCCAGGAGAACAAGGGCAGTCTCTGCCTACTATTACCAAGTCCCCTAAGTCTCCCCTACTATAACAAGTGACCGAAGATACCGGAGGGCATAGCAGGAGAACGGAGCTGCGCCCAGGGATAATAGTAAGTGCAGTGAGATCCCTGGGCGCCGCTGTACAGATCATGATACTTAGTTCTCAATGTTTGGACCGATCAAAGGTCCTCTTTAACTTATAGGTGGCACAAACTTAGACAGACTAGACCTGCACCAGATTTATCACAGTGGCTCAGGCTGGATGATAAATGAGGTGCAGGGATAGACACTTCTCTCTGACTCTATACCAACTATTAGTTGGTTTACTTTGACACAAACTTTTATGCCAGAATTGTGACACAAATAGTTGCTTCTTAGGCTACTTTCACACTAGCGTTTTGGCTTTCCTTTTGTGAGATCCGTTCAGGGCTCTCACAAGCGGTCCAAAATGGATCAGTTTTGCCCTAATGCATTCTGAATGGAAAAGGATCCGCTCAAAATGCATAAGTTTGCCTCCGTTCCGTCACCATTCCGCTCTGGGGGCGGACACCAAAACGCTTTTGCTGTTCGCCTAACGAAGCAGAGCCGAACTGATCTGTCCTGGCACACAATGTAAATTCAATGAGGACGGATCCGTTTTCTCTGACACAATCTGGCACAATAGAAAATGGATCCGTCTCCCATTGACTTTTAGTGGTGTTCAAAACGATCCGTCATGGCTACAGAAGATGCATGCGGTTGTATTATTGTAACGGAAGTGTTTTTGCAGATACATGACGGATCCGCAATAAACGCTAATGTGAAAGTAGCCTAAGATTATGAATGCAACATCCTTCCTGCTAAGCCCCACTCCATTTTTTAGCATGTTACAAAAATTGTAGAATTGGTCTAAATCTATCAAAACAGGAAGCAAACTATTATTGAATTGCTGATCTTTAGAAGAAGCTTACTCAGTATACAGAAATTTCAATACATTTTTATTTATCCATGTATACTGATTTTTTTATGGATTTGAGTTTTGAACACTATAGTAATAAATTAAAATCTTATTACCTATCCAATATACAAGTGTATCTCAAAATAGTAATATATTAGCTAGTGAATATATGGGTCCACAATATAAATTAATTTTAATAGAATAAATAAGTGGTTAATCTAAAAATACATTTGTGCAAATCTACTGTTAGGTTATTAATCAGTTGCATGTACTAAGTTCCCCTTGCCCACAGTAGACTTCCCACCAGGTGAAAGGCATTTTGAAATGGCCAGTTTCACAATGAATGCAGTAATGCCAGCATACTGAAAAATATCAGATAAAATCCTTACTTTAAAACCAATGATCAATTGCTATTGTAACGCCCAAGAGTGGTGTTACCACTCCTGCACCCTGCTACTGCCATTATTGGGCTAACAAAACGTCATCTTATGTATTTATGTCCAGGTCCTATACACTGTGCATTCCTAATCTTTATGCAATTGTTATGTTCATGTAATGTGCCAGGTTCACCAGCAGGTGGCAGCAAACACGGCAGAGCTATCTGAGAAAGAATGGAACTTACCATTTCATTCTAACCCCCTTCTCGAGAGAAGTGGGTTAGGTCTAGTTAGTTC
Organism: Bufo bufo; assembly: GCF_905171765.1. Taxonomy (NCBI): domain Eukaryota; kingdom Metazoa; phylum Chordata; class Amphibia; order Anura; family Bufonidae; genus Bufo; species Bufo bufo. The sequence goes on along the minus strand of NC_053396.1, from coordinate 184,528,609 downwards.
TAGTGTTTTTTACCCCCTGCAAAGGGGAAGGGTGTGCAGGGGCACGTCTCTGCTGGATGTGCCCACGTCAGCCCGAGCACCCTAAGCTCTGTTGGCCATGGAGGCAAAAGCCTAACATCCTAATGAGCCAGGAGTAAAGTTCCTTGGCTGAAGAGAAGTCTGACTACAGAGTAAAGTGCAGCATAAAGAAGAAGCCGAGTTATCAAATCAGCTTGTCAGTACAGCAGAGTGACAGAAAGATAGAGCAGAGTTGAGTTTGCCATTTTCGGAGCCAAAGCCTGAATTCCTGCAGTATCCAGGTAGGAGCACTGTGACACATAAAGAGACATTTAGGCTGCACTACACCACTCAGCATTCCTACTACACCTGGGACGCGATATAGGAGGGAGGGGGGACGGCGCCCGTTGCACTATATTAAAAAAAAGTTTGCTTCACTTTAAAAGGGGGTTGGTTAATAAAGATTTATTACAATACCTTTTTTTCTTGCTTGCTTTTGTTCTACTTTACTTATCACCTTGCATGATGCTCATTTCTTTTTAGAACTTCTTTGCTGAGGGCTTGTTGTCAGTGCCAATTACTGCAAGTAGCACTTTGCATTGTAGCATTTCATCAATCCAATCTCCACCTGCCCTCTACTCCTTGATGTAGCCTCAGTACCCACCCATGACACCATTTAGCCTTAGAGATGCTGTTGCACAAGTTCGGTAGCGCTAGAAGATAGCCATCTACACCAAATTACTAATGATGTTCTGCAGGGCAATTAAAAAGTCATGTAGCAGATGGATGTAACTTCACAATCATGAAGAAGCCCTGGCTGGATCATGTGGCCCTCTGCAGGGATCCATACTCTGAGACACAAATTATAAATGTAAGTGAATTTTGTTTTGGTGAAAAAATGCATTATTTCCACAGTAACTTGACAGTAGAAATGTGTTCAGTGTGTTTGCAGATAGGGAAGGAAAAAGACTTGCAAACCGCTCCATACTTTTTGTGTGACTGTGTAGATTAGTTTCACGCCTGAGTAGAACATTAAGATAAAATAATAAATACTTTATTCAATTCCTAATATATTAAAACAGGGCAGCCGCCCAAAATGATTGAATCAGGAATAAGGGTAGATGCAGTGGTGTACAGGAACACAAATCAAAATGAGTTCCCTAATGATATGTTACTTCTGGTGTGCACAAGACATTTAGACAACACCCTTACCCCAGCACATAAATACAGGAGTGTGTATAGCTGTTCTCATGTTTCTGTGTCTCTAATTCCAGGAACACTGTCACCCTTTATTGTTCATTGTACAGTACCATTTACATAAACACTACAGGAGCAATCTCTCTGCAGTGTACTCGCCCTGCCACAAACAGTTGCTGTCAGCACTTTATAGTGACCTCTTGGCACTGAGGAGAAGTTTGACAACAACTAGACCTACACTGTAGGAGCTGCCTCTCTCAGTTTATATTGACAGGGTACAAAACAGTGAGCCTCATGTTGGTCTGACTGTCTCCTCACATGCTCAACGTGGTTCTGTAGCTGGTAAAGCCCAGCTCGTCATCAGGAGATCATACAAGGAGATTAGGTAAGTTCAGTGCCGGCCGCAGCTGATGATGTGCGGTCGGCAACTCAGAACTGTGGCGGCCATAAGAACATGGTGCCCAAACTGTGGCTATTTAAGGGGAAGCCAACCCCACCTACCGAGATGAGTAATTACCGTGCCGCCAATCAGGGATGTGGGTGTGGAACCAAACCACACCCCACGATCAGACAGACCGGCCTGGTACAACCCACCACCAAATAGGAAGCGTACGCTGCGCTTACATCAGAGGGGGAGCCTCAAGAAGACTCCTGTCACTCTGGATACCAGATGGCTCTATGGCCAGGATCGAGAAAGTAAGTATGTAACAGTCCATAACCATCATTGTTAATGTTGAGTGCGAATATTCAAGTCGCAAATTTTAATCGCGAATATCGCCACTTTAAGAATATACAGGGTGGGCCATTTATATGGATACACCTTAATAAAATGGGAATGGTTGGTGATTAGGGATGAGCGAACCTGAACTATATTTTCGTAAAAGTCCGGTTCGGTGTTCGGCGCTTTCTTGGCGCTTTTTGAAAGGCTGCAAAGCAGCCAATCAACAAGCATCATACTACTTGTCCCAAGAGGCCATCACAGCCATGCCTACTATTGGCATGGCTGTGATTGGCCAGTGCAGCATGTGACCCAGCCTCTATATAAGCTTGGGTCACGTAGCGCTACACGTCACTCTGCTGTTACAAGAGTAGGGAGAGGTTGTAGCTGCGACGATAGGGCGAGATTAGGCAGTGATTAACTCCTCCAAAAGACTTCATTCAGTGATCGATCTACAGCTGTGGATCATTGAACTGCTGCTATTCAATTGCTCACTGTTTTTAGGCTGCCCAGAGCGTTTTTCATTCACTTTTTTCTGGGTTGATCGGCGGCCATTTTATGTCTTGTGGTGCGCCAGCACAAGCTGCCACCAAGTACATTTAACCATCAATAGTGTGGTTATTTTTTGGCTATATCCTACATCAGGGTCAAGCTGTCTGTCATCAAGTGCATTTAACCATCAATAGTGTGGTTATTTTTTGGCCATATACTACATCAGGGGCAAGCTGAGCCTGTCACTAGGTTATTCTCAATAACTTCACACACATGCTACTGTTCAATTCCAAGTCTAATTCTGTGTGTAAACATATTCCTGTCCCCCAGCGCCTAAAAAATAGGCCTCAAATTTATATTCATCCAAATCTGTCATTACTGCTTTAGCTGGTCAAGTTATTTAGTGTCCGTCAAAGCACAGTTTTTGTTCTGGGTTGAAATACAATTCCCAATTTTGCAATTCTCTAAACTAGTGGTTTCTGCTGTTTCAGGCCTACTTTAAATCTATCCCTAAAAGGGTATATTAGATTCAAGGTGCTGATAGGGTAATTCTCAATAACTTTACACACACGCTACTGTGCAGATCCAAGTCTAATTCTGTGATTAAACGTATACCTGTCACCCAGCACCTAAAAAATAGTCCTCACATTTATATTCATCCAAATCTGTCATTACTGCTTTAGCTGGTCAGGTTATTTAGTGTCCGTCAAAGCACAGTTTTTGTTCTGGGTTGAAATACAATTCCCAATTTTGCAATTCTCTAAATTAGCGGTTTCTGCTGTATCAGGCCTACTTTAAATCTATCCCTAAAAGGGTATATTAGATTCAAGGTGCTGATAGGGTAATTCTCAATAACTTCACACACACGCTACTGTGCAAATCCAAGTCTAATTCTGTGATTAAACGTATACCTGTCACCCAGCGCCTAAAAAATAGGCCTCACATTTATATTCATCCAAATCTGTCATTACTGCTTTAGCTGGTCAAGTTATTTAGTGTCCGTCAAAGCACAGTTTTTGTTCTGGGTTGAAATACAATTCCCAATTTTGCAATTCTCTAAATTAGTGGTTTCTGCTGTATCAGGCCTACTTTAAATCTATCCCTAAAAGGGTATATTAGATTCAAGGTGCTGATAGGGTAATTATCAATAACTTCACACACACGCTACTGTGCAGATCCAAGTCTAATTCTGTCCGTAAACGTATACCTGTCACCCAGCGCCTAAATAATAGGCCTCAAATTTATATTCAGCTAAATCTGTCATTACTGGTGTGCCTGTATTAGTGTAATACGGTACCTAAATAGATAGCCAGATAATGTTAGGTGTCTGTAAAAAAAGGCCTGAATTTGAATTCAATACATTGGGCCGAATAATATTTTTCTTATTGTGGTGAACGGTAACAATGAGGAAAACATCTAGTAAGGGACGCGGACATGGTCGTGGTGGTGTTAGTGGACCCTCTGGTGCTGGGAGAGGACGTGGCCGTTCTGCCACAGCCACACGTCCTAGTGTACCAACTACCTCAGGTCCCAGTAGCCGCCCGAATTTACAGCCATATTTGGTGGGGCCCAATGCCGTTCTAAGGATGGTAAGGCCTGAGCAGGTACAGGCATTAGTCAATTGGGTGGCCGACAGTGGATCCAGCACGTTCACATTATCTCCCACCCAGTCTTCTGCAGAAAGCGCACAGATGGCGCATGAAAACCAAGCCCATCAGTCTGTCACATCACCCCCATGCATATCAGGGAAACTGTCTGAGCCTCAAGTTATGCAGCAGTCTCTTATGCTGTTTGAAGACTCTGCTGGCAGGGTTTCCCAAGGGCATCTACCTAGACCTTCCCCAGCGGTGGAAGACATAGAATGCACTAACGCACAACCACTTATGTTTCCTGAAGATGAGGACATGGCAATACCACCTCAGCACGTCTCTGATGTTGACGAAACACAGGTTCCAACTGCTGCGTCTTTCTGCAGTGTGCAGACTGAACAGGAGGTCAGGGATGAAGACGATGCAGGGGACGATGAGGTCCTAGACCCCACATGGAATGAAGGCCGTGCCACTGACTTTCACAGTTCGGAGGAAGAGGCAGTGGTGAGACCGAGCCAACAGCGTAGCAAAAGAGGGAGCAGTGGGCAAAAGCAGAACACCCGCCGCCAAGAGACTCCGCCTGCTACTGACCGCCGCCATCTGGGACCGAGCACCCCAAAGGCAGCTTCAAGGAGTTCCCTGGCATGGCACTTCTTCAAACAATGTGCTGACGACAAGACCCGAGTGGTTTGCAGGCTGTGCCATCAGAGCCTGAAGCGAGGCATTAACGTTCTGAACCTTAGCACAACCTGCATGACCAGGCATCTGCATGCAAAGCATGAACTGCAGTGGAGTAAACACCTTAAAAACAAGGAATTCACTCAGGCTCCCCCTGCTACCTTTTCTGCTGCTGCCGCCTCGGCCTCTTCTGCTGCTGCCGCCTCGGCCTCTTCCTCCGCCTCTGGAGGAACGTTGGCACCTGCCGCCCAGCAAACATGGGATGTACCACCAACACCACCACCTACGTCACCAAGCATCTCAACCATGTCACACGGCAGCGTTCAGCTCTCCATCTCACAAACATTTGAGAGAGAGAGTAAATTCCCACCTAGCCACCCTCGATCCCTGGCCCTGAATGCCAGCATTTCTAAACTACTGGCCTATGAAATGCTGTCATTTAGGCTGGTGGACACAGACAGCTTCAAACAGCTCATGTCGCTTGCTGTCCCACAGTATGTTGTTCCCAGCCGGCACTACTTCTCCAAGAGAGCCGTGCCTTCCCTGCACAACCAAGTATCCGATAAAATCAAGTGTGCACTGCGCAACGCCATCTGTGGCAAGGTCCACCTAACCACAGATATGTGGACCAGTAAGCACGGCCAGGGACGCTATATTTCCCTAACTACACACTGGGTAAATGTAGTGGCGGCTGGGCCCCAGGCGGAGAGCTGTTTGGCGCACGTCCTTCCGCCGCCAAGGATCGCAGGGCAACATTCTTTGCCTCCTGTCTCCTCCTCCTCCTACTCAGCTTACTCCTCCTCTTCTTCCACCTGCTCATCCAGTCAGCCACACACCTTCACCACCAACTTCAGCACAGCCCGGGGTAAACGTCAGCAGGCCATTCTGAAACTCATATGTTTGGGGGACAGGCCCCACACCACACAGGATTTGTGGCGGGGTATAGAACAACAGACCGACGAGTGGTTGCTGCCGGTGAGCCTCAAGCCCGGCCTGGTGGTGTGCGATAATGGGCGAAATCTCGTTGCAGCTCTGGGACTAGCCGGTTTCACGCACATCCCTTGCCTGGCGCATGTGCTGAATTTGGTGGTGAAGAAGTTCATTCGCAACTACCCCGACATGTCAGAGCTGCTGCATAAAGTGCGGGCCATCTGTTCGCGCTTCCGACGTTCACATCCTGCCACTGCTCGCCTGTCTGCGCTACAGCGTAACTTCGGCCTTCCCGCTCACCGCCTCATATGCGACGTGCCCACCAGGTGGAACTCCACCTTGCACATGCTGGACAGACTGTGCGAGCAGCAGCAGGCCATAGTGGAGTTTCATTCCCAAATGTCACAGGGGAACAAGTGGAAGCCCAAGTTGAAGGCAGAGGAGGAGCAAGAGGTCGCCAACGCAGCTGTGTCACGGCCAGCTCCTCTGAGGGCAGGGTTAGCATGGCAGAGATGTGGAAAAGTTTTGTCACCACGCCACAGCTAACTGCACCACCACCTGATACGGAACGTGTTAGCAGGAGGCAACATTTCACTAACATGGTGGAACAGTACGTGTGCACACCCCTCCACGTACTGACTGATGGTTCGGCCCCATTAAACTTCTGGGTCTCCAAATTGTCCATGTGGCCACAGCTAGCCTTTTATGCCTTGGAGGTGCTGGCCTGCCCAGCGGCCAGCGTTTTGTCTGAACGTGTATTCAGCACGGCAGGGGGCGTCATTACAGACAAACGCAGCCGTCTGTCTACAGCCAATGTGGACAAGCTGACGTTCATAAAAATTAACCAGGCATGGATCCCACAGGACCTGTCCATCCCTTGTGCAGATTAGACATTAGCTACCTCCCCTTAACCATATATTATTGTACTCCAGGGCACTTCCTCATTCAATCCTATTTTTATTTTCATTTTACCATTATATTGCGGGGCAACCTAAAGTTGAATGAACCTCTCCTCTGTCTGGGTGCCGGGGCCTAAAAATATCTGACAGTGGCCTGTTCCAGTGGTGGGTGACATGAAGCCTGATTCTCTGCTATGACATGAAGACTTATTCTCTGCTGACATGAAGCCAGATTCTCTGCTATGGGACCTCTCTCCTCTGCCTGGGTGCCTGGGCCTAAATATCTGACAATGGACTGTTCCAGTGGTGGGTGACGTTAAGCCTGATTCTCTGCTATGGGACCTCTCTCCTCTGCCTGGGTGCCTGGGCCTAAATATCTGACAATGGACTGTTACAGTGGTGGGTGACGTGAAGCATTATTCTCTGCTATGACATGAAGCCTGATTCTCTGCTGAGTCGCTGACCTGAAGCCAGATTCTCTGCTATGGGACCTCTCTCCTTTGCCTGGGTGCCTGGGCCTAAATATCTGACAATGGACTGTTCTAGTGGTGGGTGACGTGAAGCATGATTCTCTGCTATGACATGAAGCCTGATTCTCTGCTGACATGAAGCCAGATTCTCTGCTATGGGACCTCTCTCCAATTGATATTGGTCAATTTTAATTTATTTTATTTTTATTTTAATTAATTTCCCTATCCACATTTGTTTGCAGGGGATTTAACTACATTTTGCTGCCTTTTTCAGCCCTCTAGCCCTTTCCTGGGGTGTTTTACAGCCTTTTTAGTGCCGAAAAGTTCGGGTCCCCATTAACTTCAATGGGGTTCGGGTTCGGGTTCGGGACGAAGTTCGGGTCGGGTTCGGATCCCGAACCCGAACATTTCCGGGAAGTTCGGCCGAACTTCTCGAACCCGAACATCCAGGTGTTCGCTCAACTCTACCCTCTAATCCACCATTCAGTGAATGACAATTGCATGGCACTATAATAACAGGGACAGATAGGGAGATCCAATCTTCCCTGCTCGTATGAAGCTTTTAGGGAACAATGCCTTTAAGATCATGTCCTGGGAAAGTCAGCTGTGAATCATCTAAGTTGATATATTTTTTTTTTTGTATGAATTTGTCCCTTGTCCAAGAATTTATGACTCTCCGCACATAGATTGGACTAAGAACTACAGACAAAACTACTGCGTGCTCTGGACAGAAAGGGATCATGGTTCACCCTGCAGTCTATAGTAAGTAACTTGCAATTCCCCCTTTATGTTAATTTTATTGAGAAGATTTATGTTGTGACAATATTACATTAGTGATATTATATTTTGCTCTGCGGCATGATGTGTGTTAGTGATATTCAGGTCCTGTTTTATAGCATCCTGGTCAGCTGCCTCTGACTTTTCTGGCCACCTTTCTTATGCTGCCCACAATCCATGAGGGTACAGTGTGCATGCCTCTATATTAGTAAATATGCATATGTGTGCATGTACTGTATGTATGGACTAAGCAGATTTCTACAAGGTTTGTGTGCTTGTAAGTGCGAGCATTGAAGTGCTTGTATGTTTTTGGCGTGTCTGTGTGTGTATGCAGTAAGTGCGTGTCCTTTTATTTTTTACAACATTTGTTATATTTTGTACTATCAATAAATGAGCTAGATATGGTGACATACAGTATATATGGTAATTATTTTGATATCTATTGTAATATGAGGAAAAATTCAACAGTGCTCCAAAAATCTGGTGAAAACTAAGCTTATATATTCAGGCACCCATATGTCCACATACAGGATTTCAACGCACTATTAAGCCTCATTCACACGTTAGTGTTTTGTTCAGTGATTTCCATCAGTGATTATGAGCCAAAACAAGGACTGGAGCCTCCACAGACATAAGGTATAAGGGAAAGATCTGCACCTGTTTTGTGTTTAGAGCCGCACCTGGTTTTGGCTCACAAATACTGATGGAAATCCCTGACCAAACACTGACGTGTGAATGAGGCATTAATGAGCCTGTCTCAAGCCTGAGCCGAATCCCACAGAAAAGCCCCCTGTTTCTTGATATTTTAATCTTTTTCTTCTACTACTTGTATTTTGATATAAAAAGGAACAAATGAAAAACACATTATCTTAAAGGGGTTTTCTGGTTTGCATCACCCTTCCTTAAAAAAATTCTTGTTATGTTTTTCTTTTAATTTTATCTTTATTGCTCCTATGTCCCATTCTGGGCAGTGGTCACATGACCATGTCCATGCAGCTCTTTCTTATTTCCTATGATGTTATGTCCATGGCTGGGGCGGTGATTAGGTTGTGTAACTATCTGGGTGGGAGGAGTTATAAACTAGCCGTTAGGGGCAGTGGTGGAGCTATGGCAAACAAAGGAGAAGTGCATCACAGGTTTGGTTGGATACAGCAACAGAAAGTTCTACATGCAGACTGAAAAGAGACCAGAATGATTCGTTTACACAGTGAAAATGGATCAGGAAATTTAAAAAAGAGGAAGATGTACATGAGGTAAGCAACTACATGATTATATCTGCTATAAATTGTATTAATCCCGGAAACCCCTTTAAGAGGTAAATTGCCCAGGATCAGCTGAACATTGTGCTATCATCACATCATTTGCACCAAAGGATCGAAGGGGTTGTCGGACCATATACCTTTGTTTCCAGCTCTCAACAGGCAGATAACAGATAAGCAGTCAATGAGTGGCAGCAGAAGTCACCTGCCTTTGCCAATTATCGGCAAAGTAAAGTTCTCCTTCAGTTATTTGGTTAATTATTTCCATCAGTCATTAGGAACCAAAACCAGTAGCGAAACCTACAGAGAGATTAGGTGTAATGTAAAGATTTGCCCTTATTCTGTGTTATTGAGCCGCACCAGGTTTTCGCTCAGAATAACTAATTAAAATAACAGATTTTCCTGCATTTCAAGAGGCAACAGGAAGCAGAGAGTGAAACGTTGGAACAGGGGTAATGAAGGATCAGCAAGATCATTATTTCACTATTGGGGATAATTTTTTATTTTTTTAATATTTTGCAGAACAACTCCTTTAAAGGGAGTCTTTCACCTATACTGACCATTATAGAACATTAACACTATTATCTGCATTATAGTCCCCATATTGGAATGCTACTTACTGTTTAGCTGTCCGTCGCTTATTTTCTTTAAAAAACACTTTTATTCAATATGCTAATTAGGTCTGAAGGTGCCCAGGGGCGAAGTGCTAGCGGCCGGTGCCCAGGCCCCTCGGCGCTTTTCATATGAAACCCCTCCCCTTTCACCACTCTGGCCCACCCTAGGTTCTTCTGATTACCTCCTCCCTTCAGTGTGAAATCCCGTGCCTGCGCCATGCATCTGAATCTCCGCGCCCGCGCACACAGAATTACCCATTATGGGCATCGGCATCCGATCGTTTAATGCGCATGCGCAATGCGCATTACCCTGAGGGTAATGTCCAAGATAGGGGATAACATTGTCAGAATGTGGCAATGCAAGAAACAACATATTTTTTTTCAAAGTTTAAAAAAAATATAAAAATGTGTTATGTGGTTGTAATTATACTGATCCATAGAATGAAGGTTCCAATTTCAACTTATTTTATTACAGCTTTGCACTATATCATAGGCAATAATAAATGGAGATATTAGAAAGTACAATATGCATGGCAAAAATATGCCCTCGTGCAGCTATTTGAATCGAAAATCTGAAAGGGTTAGAGGCAGCTTCATAACCCTTGCTCCAGCCTTGATAAAAAAAGAACATAAATAACATGTATAATTGCTAGAATTTTTGTTCTACAGCTCCTATGTACTGTAGAACTATGTGTCTCCATGGTACCAGACTACAAATAAAGGGGGGCATTTATTAAGACTAGCATTTCCCACACCTTTCTGCCAGAAGAAGCGCCAAAGTAATGTAGAGGTGCAGTCCTCTTGCTGGCATAGATTTAAGTCATTTTCCATGCCAAAAACCAGCTCAGAAAATAATACATGAGCCTGCTTTCACCCCACTCCCCTTTTCTCATCACTTTGGAAAAGTGGCGCAAGAAGGGAAAAGTCATACATTTTATCACGCCAATGACGTGCAACAAAATGTGTGACCTATTTATGCCATACAAGTTGCCCCCAAAGTATTTAGATATAGCTTGATCCTGCAGTCATATTGTCATCCATTTGTTCCTTAATTTGTGATATGGAGCGTCCCCATCACCATGGGAACGCCTCCATACTAGAATGTACTGTCAATTGTGAGAATCAAGTTGAAATCGCAATTCGATTATTATAACTTGAATTAATCGAATTGCGATTTCAACTTTAATTCTAGCAAGCTGACCCATTAGAAACAAAGCTCTAAGTTGAAATCGCAATTCGATTATTATAACTTGAAGTAATCGCATTGCGATTTCAACTTAGACCTGGTTTACTATGGTTGGCTTGGTAGAATTAGCGAAGATGACGAATATGACGAATGTATTCATCATATTCCTCAAAACGAAGATAACGAAGTATTCTCCATCTTCGTTTTAGCTCCATATTCGTCAACTTCGCTAATTCTAGCAATCAAATAGGAAAGTTGACTATAGAGACAGCTGTGTTTAATTCGCGATTATATTACTTTGCTTTTTTTTTTTAATAAATAGAATAATTATAATAATTATCAAGTATTATAATTATTTTATTTATTAAAAAAAAAGCAAAGTAATATAATCGCATAGCGAATTAAACACAGCTGTCTCTATAGTCAACTTTCCTTTTTGATTGCTAGAATTAGCGAAGTTGATGAATAGATAGCTAAAACAAAGATGGAGAATACTTTGTTATCTTCGTTTTGAGGAATATGATGAATACATTTGTCATATTCGTTATCTTCGCTAATTCTAGATATCAAACCAATAGGAAAGTTACCTTAAGTTAAAATCGCAATACACGATTATTTAAATCGCATATTAATCGCGATAACTAGAATAATGACGAATATTCGATTTCGATGAATATGAGACGAATATTCAAGCGAATATTCGCAAATTTCGTCAAAATCTAAAATGGCACCTCCCGCTCATCACTAGTGATAATCAGTAATGAGCGGCAGGGGCAATATTCGAATTTGCGATATTTCGCAAATATTTTGGCAAATATTTGACATATATTCGCAAATTCGAGAATTTGTGATCTCCAGTCATTATTTTCTTGATTGCGAAAGACGGCAATCAGAAAATTTGCGATAGGAAAATTTGCGATCAACACTACTCCTAAAGTCAAAGATATTGCAGCTTTCTCATTGGCCCACAAGCAAGAAGCAGTGAGGGATCATGGGTTCTAATCTAAAAAAATCTAGAATATTTGCCATTACAAAGATATAGCACTATATTCTAGATATTCGCAAATTCTTGAAGTTGCAATATTCGCGATCAACACTAGTGATAATCAATCAAAGGTACGTTAGGAAAAAATACAGAGATCAATAGTTAAAGCTTTTGGACAGCCTCAATATCATTTAATTTAATCTGCCATATGTTAGCCAAAATAAGTATTTGTTTTATGTAATGCAATATGGCTCGGTAAGGCTACTTTCACACTAGGGTTCAGAGCGGGTCCGTCTGATGTTTCATCAGACGGACCCGCTCCTATAATGCAGACGTTTGCATCCGTTCAGAACAGATCCGTCTGCATTATAGTTTGAAAAAAAAACTAAGTCTAAAAGTAGCCTGAGCGGATCCGTCCAGACTTTACATTGAAAGTCAATGGGGGACGGATCCGCTTGAAGATTGAGCCATATGGTGTCATCTTCAAGCGGATCCGTCCCCATTGACTTCCATTGTAAGTCTGGACGGATCCGCTCGCCTCCGCATGGCCAGGCGGACACCCGAACGCTGCAAGCAGCGTTCAGGTGTCCGCTCGCTGAGCGGAGCGGAGGCTGAACGCTGGCAGGCGGATGCATTCTCAGTGGATCCGCCTCCACTGAGAATGCATTAGGGCCGGACGGATGCGTTCGGGGCCGCTTGTGAGCCCCTTCAAACGGAGCTCACAAGCGGAGCCCCGAACGCTAGTCTGAAAGTAGCCTAAGATGCTCTAGCTTAGTAACCTAACTCACCAGCCATCATTTAACCCCTGCTATACATTTGGACATTAAAAAAAAATGTTTGCTGTGGTTGACATATGGGGAGATTAATTTATCAAAACTGGTGTACAGAGACATTGGCTTAGCTGCCCTTAGCAACCAATCAGATTCCACCTTCCATTATTCAGATCTCATGTGGAAAATGAAAGGTGGAATCTGATTGGTTGCTATTTGGAACAAAGCCAGTTCTCCTTTGGACTAGTTTGAAATATTAGATCTGTGGGGGTCCAACAGCCAGCCACAGTTCTAACTGTAAACAGTGTACAGAGCCTGAGCACCACAGCTTTGTAGACTGGTACTGCAATTCAGCTATTCAGCTCTTATTCAGGTGAACAGGAGCTGAGCTGCAGTACCTGGAAGTGGCCACTACCCAGTGTACAGTGTTGTGGTGTTCAGGCTCTGTACATTGTTTACTTCCGGAACCGCAGCTGACGCTAATAAACGATTTGTGTGGCTGCAGGGTGGAGGACTGCCGTCATTCTGATATTGATGACCTATTCTTTGTATAGGTCACCAATATCGTCCTCCTGAAAAATGTCTTTAACTCTATATATTAAATAACAAAGTACAGGGATGCAGCATAATTTATCATCTATAAACAAAAGGTAATAAACATCATTTTACCATGTTTCTTAGCCATCGGCAAATTGCATATGTTCAGAAATGTTCAGGTTAATTAAGCGTATCTTAATATTTATAATTATAAGCCAATGAGTCACAGTCCATCTGTTTGTTTCTCAGTTGGTGGGATTGGATCCAAAACAAATAACCAAGTTCTCATGCCAAGGATTAGGAAATGAAGATCTAGGTGGCTGTTGAATAATCTAGTAGCAGGTGTGTCAAATAGCACCCTCTTTTTGGATCCTAAGAATAAATAGTCCTGACACACCTAGCGAGAGATTGAATTCTGCACAACATTGTCAACATGGAACTCATAGGAGCAACTTCTTTGTTACTACTAGCATGCATAGTATTCATCCTTCTAAGCATAACACAAGCCAGAAAAGGGAAAAGCGAAGGCAGATTGCCACCAGGGCCAACACCCTTGCCCATCCTGGGAAACATTCTTCAAATTAATGCTAAAGAAGTTTTTAAGTCACTCAATAAGGTAAGATTATATAATTCCAGAATGTAGATCAAAGATGTTCTGGGTGATAGACATTTCCGGAATTGGCAAGTTGAAAAAGACACAGGTCTTTCCAATTTAACCATCAGTCATTGCTAGATTATTACCCTCAATCACATCTGCTATCAAATAAGCCTCTTGCTCTTTTGTAAATGATAACATAGTATCTGCCATTACTACCTCTTGGGTTTGGGCTTTCCATAGTTTGACTACTCTTACTGTAAAGAATCCTTTCCTATAGTGATGTCTAAATTGCCTTTCCTCCACATGCAATGAATGTTCCCTATGTCTTTTGTATAGTCCTTGGAATGAATAAAACATCTTAGAAGAAATTTAGAGAGGGGTAATATTACATTGGGGTTTTTATCTCTCTTTTTATACACTTTAAAATCCTATTTGCAGCTACTGTCCCTCGAGTACTGCTGCTTAGCTTACTTGTAGCCAGGTTATCCAGGTCCTTCTCTAGTTCAGTTTTCCCCAGTTTTATTCTGTATAATGTATATGCAGTGAAGATGAGCGAACCAGTTTGTAACAAACTGGGTTTGTTGGGGGTTGGAATAAGTCAAAACAGTAGGTGTTTTCCATCCAGGCTAGATAAATCTCAGTTAAAATGTGACCCCCTAGTCCTAAATCTGTGTCAGGGCATCTCCAGACAGTTAATATTTTTGTTTTCTTTAAGTGTGGGAAAATAGCATATTAGTATGTCTTACAATATAAGGGGTAGCAGATGATTATAGCTCTGAGTGATATTGTGAAATACTAGTCCTTAATCCATGTCGGTACATCTGACCTTATAATCACTCATTATAGCTCAATTCTTATCTTACTGATAAGACTGTAGCTTAAAGGGTTTCTATCACTTCGTTTCACCTATTTAGCTTTCAGACACTAGCGATCCGCTAGTGTCTGCTTTATCTAACCATCCTAATATAAGAGCTTATTGTCCTGCCGTTTAGCTAAAAAAATAACTTATATAGATATGCAAATGAGCCTCTAGGTGCTATGGGGGCGTTATTAGCACCTAGAGGCTCCGTCTACCTTAACAAACTGCTGCCGCCCAGCGCGTCCCTCCAGCCCGCCCATCTCCTCCGGAATGCGATGCTCCTCGTATTCGGCGCATGCGCAGTGAATGTCTGATCGCTTCCCTGCTCAGACATCTCCACTGCGCCTGCGCCGATGACGTCATAGTGCTCCGAGGAACAGGCGCAGTGGAGATGTCTGAGCAGGGAAGCGATCAGACATTCACTGCGCATGCGCCGAATACGAGGAGCATCGCATTCCGGAGGAGATGGGCGGGCTGGAGGGACGCGCTGGGCGGCAGCAGTTTGTTAAGGTAGACGGAGCCTCTAGGTGCTAATGACGCCCCCATAGCACCTAGAGGCTCATTTGCATATCTATATAAGTTATTTTTTTAGCTAAACGGCAGGACAATAAACTCTTATATTAGGATGGTTAGATAAAGCAGACACTAGCGGATCGCTAGTGTCTGAAAGCTAAATAGGTGAAACGAAGTGATAGAAACCCTTTAAATAAGTGTTTATGACCTTATAATAATTTAGAGTTAAGGTTTATTAGATGACCAGCACAAAGCAAAAGTACCATTTACACAGCTAGACAGTTAACCCTTTGTGACAGAACAGCTCAATATTTTTAACCCCTTCTCTACCAGCAACGTACATGCAGTGCAGCGGATGTCATGACTGTCGGGTCTCCGTTGTTTCAATAATATTGCGATCATTAAAGCCTTAAGATACTGTGATCAAGTGAGATCACTGCATATAAAGGGTGAAACCGGCATTCTCTGTGGCCAATTAGGATGCCAGTAATTTATTTCAATACACTGGGTCTCTCTGAAGAGACCGAGGGTATTGAAGCTGCAATTCTTATTTTGACCAGCAAGCCAAAGTAAGAAATTAGCAATTCTGTACAAATCATGGATTGTACAAATTGAAAAAAAAGATTTTTAGCCCAATATGAGTAAAATGCAATAACATAGTAACATAGTACATAAGGCCGAAAAAAGACATTTGTCCATCCAGTTCGGCCTGTCACCCTGCAAGTTGATCCAGAGGAAGGCAAAAAAACCCTGTGAGGTAGAAGCCAATTTTCCTCACTTTAGGGGAATAAAAAATTCCTTCCCGACTCCAATCAGGCAATCAGAATAACTCCCTGGATCAACGACCCCTCTCTAGTAGCTATAGCCTGTAATATTATTACACTCCAGAAATACATCCAGGCCCCTCTTGAATTCCTTTATTGTACTCCCCATCACCACCTCCTCAGGCAGAGAGTTCCATAGTCTCACTGCTCTTACCGTAAAGAACCCTTTTCTATGTTTGTGTACAAACCTTCTTTCCTCCAAACGCAGAGGATGTCCCCTCGTCACAGTCACAGTCCTGGGGATAAATAGATGATGGGATAGATCTCTGTACTGCCCCCTGATATATTTATACATAGTAATTAGATCTCCCCTCAGTCGTCTTTTTTCTAACGTGAATAACCCTAATTTTGATAATCTTTCAGGGTACTGTAGTTGCCCCATTCCAGTTATTACTTTAGTTGCCCTCCTCTGGACCCTCTCCAGCTCTGCTATGTCTGCCTTGTTCACAGGAGCCCAGAACTGTACACAGTACTCCATGTGTGGTCTGACCAGTGATTTGTAAAGTAGTAGGAATATGTTCTCATCACGGGCATCTATGCCCCTTTTGATGCAACCCATTATCTTATTGGCCTTGGCAGCAGCTGCCTGACACTGTTTTTTGCAGCTTAGTTTGCTGTTTATTAAAATTCCTAGATCCTTTTCCATGTCAGTGTTACCGAGTGTTTTACCATTTAGTATGTACGGGTGACTTGCATTATTCCTTCCCATGTGCATAACCTTACATTTGTCAGTGTTAAACCTCATCTGCCACTTATCTGCCCAAGCCTCCAATCTATCCAGATCCCTCTGTAGTAGTATACTGTCCTCTTTAGTGTTAATTACTTTACACAGTTTAGTGTCATCTGCGAAAATTGATATTTTACTATGCAAGCCTTCTACAAGATCATTAATAAATATATTGAAGAGAATAGGGCCCAATACTGACCCCTGAGGTACTCCACTAGTGACAGTGACCCAATCTGAGTGTGTACCATTAATAACCACCCTCTGTTTTCTATCATTGAGCCAGTTACTTACCCACTTACAGACGTTTTCTCCGAGTCCGAGCATTCTCATTTTATATACTAACCTTTTATGCGGTACAGTGTCAAATGCTTTGGAGAAGTCCAGATACACGACATCCATTGATTCGCCGCTGTCAAGTCTAGAACTTACCTCCTCATAGAAACTGATTAAATTAGTTTGACGTGACCAATCCCTCACGAAGCCATGCTGATATGGCATTATTTGCTTATTTCCGTTAAGATGCTCTAACATAGCATCTCTCAGAAAACCTTCAAACAGTTTACCCACAACAGATGTTAAACTTACCGGCCTATAGTTTCCAGGCTCTGTTTTTGGACCCTTTTTGAATATTGGCACCACATTTGCCATGCGCCAATCCTGTGGGACATTCCCTGTCAGTACAGAGTCCGCAAATATCAGAAATAAGGGTCTGGCTATGACATTACTTAATTCCCTTAGGATACGGGGGTGTATGCCATCCGGTCCTGGCAATTTGTCTATTTTGATATTTTTAAGTCGCTGTTGTACTTCTTCCTGGGTCAGACAGGACACTTTTAATGGCGAATTTATTTCAACATTCAGCATTTCATCTGACAGTTTATTTTCCTCAGTGAATACATTGGAGAAAAAAATATTTAACAGCTTTGCTTTCTCCTCGTCGCTCTCTGCGACTCCCCCCTCATTACTCTTTAAAGGGCCGACACCTTCAGATTTATACTTTTTAACATTTATATAATTGAAGAACATTTTAGGGTTAGTTTTACTCTCTTTGGCAATTAATCTCTCGGTCTCTAGTTTGGCCGCTTTTATTTGTTTTTTACATGTTCTGTTTTTTTCCTTATAGTTTTTCAGTGCTTCCGTGCTACCCTCCTGTTTTAGTGTTTTATATGCTTTCTTTTTGTCATTTATTGCTTTCTTTACAGTTCTGTTTATCCACATTGGTTTCTTTTTGTTCCTTAACCTTTTGTTCCCATACGGTATGTACCTCTCACAATGAGATTTTAGGATGTTTTTAAAGATATCCCATTTTGTGGCTGTATTTTTATTTTTGAGGACTTTGTCCCAGTTAGTTAGGCCTATGGCCTCTCTTAGTTGGCTAAATTTAGCTTTTTTGAAGTTTGGTATTTTTGTTCCTCCCTGTAGAAACGCTCTTTTGAATGATAATTGGAAGGTTATTACTTTATGGTCACTATTTCCCAGGTGTCCCCCAACCTGCACGTCTGTTGTTCTGTCAGGTCTATTGGTTAATATTAAGTCCAGTATGGCCGTTCCTCTAGTCGGGTCCTGAACCAGTTGGGAGAGATAATTGTCTTTGGTTATTGCCAAGAATCTGTTTCCTTTATGAGATATACAAGTTTCAGTTTCCCAGTCTATATCTGGGTAGTTGAAGTCCCCCATAATAACCACCTCATTATGATTTGCCGCCTTGTCTATCTCGTTTAGTAGTAGATTTTCTGTGGACTCTGGTATATTAGGTGGTTTATAGTAGACTCCTATTAGTAATTTATTGTTGTTTTTAGCTCCATGTATCTCTACCCACAGTGACTCCACATGTTCATGTCCCTCACTTATATCTTCACGGAGTGTGGGCTTTAGACAAGACTTTACATAAATGCAGACCCCTCCACCTCTCCGGTTTCGACGATCCTTTCTAAACAGACTGTAACCTTGTACATTAACTGCCCAGTCATAGCTATCATCCAGCCATGTCTCAGTTATTCCCACTATGTCATAGTCCTCCTCACACATCACTAATTCCAGTTCACCAGTTTTATTAGTCAGGCTTCTGGCATTAGTATACATACATTTGAGAGGTTTATGTATATTTTTTACCCTACACTTTTCCTTCTGAACTGTTCTAGTCCCTCCTTCCATTCCTCCCCCAGTCCCACTACCTTGCCCCCGGTCTCTATCTGCACTATCTTCCCCTTCTATAGTGTAATTACCCTCCCCCCCAGTCCCTAGTTTAAACACTCCTCCAACCTTCTAGCCATCTTCTTCCCCAACACAGCAGCCCCTTCCCCATTGAGGTGCAGCCCGTCCCTACGATAGAGCCTGTAGCCGACAGAGAAGTCGGCCCAGTTCTCCAGGAACCCAAACCCCTCCATCCTACACCAGTTCTTGAGCCACTTGTTAATTTCCCTAATCTCCCGCTGCCTTTCTTGTGTGGCCCGTGGTACAGGTAGTATTTCGGAAAATACTACCTTTGAGGTCCTTGCCCTAAGCTTTTGACCTAAATCCTTGAAATCATTTTTAAGGACTCTCCACCTACCCCTAACTTTGTCATTGGTTCCGATATGGACCATGACCGCTGGATCTTCTCCAGCCCCTCCCAGTAATCTGTCAACCCGATCCGCGATATGTCGAACTCTAGCGCCAGGAACACAGCACACTGTTCGGCGATCACGGTCTTTGTGACAGATTTCCCTATCTGTTCCCCTAATAATTGAGTCTCCCACTACCAGCACCTGTCTGGCCTGCCCTGCTCTCCTGGTCCCCTGCTTACCGGAGCTGACATTCCCCTGACTGGCAGAGGAAGTGTCCGGCTGCGGCAGTGCCGTCCCTGGACTGATATCCCCCTCATCTGCCAAACGTGCAAACTTGTTGGGGTGTGTCAGATCAGGGCTAGCCTCCCTGGCACTCTTCCCTCTACCCCGCTTTCTAACTGTTACCCAGCTAGCTACCTCACTTTCCTCAGCCTCCTCTCTGTCACCCTCCCCCTCATCTACCCCAAAGAGTGCTTGCTCGGTGAGAAGCAAACTTTTTTGCAAATTGTCAATGCCTCTCAGTGTTGCAACTTGCCCATTTAGAGACTCGATTAGCGATTCCAAACGGGTAATTTGCTCACATCTTGAACAAAGATATACACCCTCGAACGGCTGTTCCAGGACTGCATACATCATGCAAGATGTGCACTGGACTGCGTTGTCAATTGTGCAACACATACTAAATGGGGATTACACCACAAAAGCAAAAAATACAATACAATGTAGTAATAAGATAAAATATGATAAAATATTGCCCCTGAAAGTGTACATATTTCTGGAAAATATAGTAGTGTGTCTTACACAACAAAGGGTAGCAGTTTGTAGTCTGCTAACAAGAAATATGAGGCCAAAATCTGTGTTGGTGCATCTCCAGGCACTTCAAGTGTTGGTGTGGCGGTGGGTAGGGGGAAATATAGTAGGTTGACAACTTCTCTGAATCTGCATATTTTAACTCACAAAATACATAAGGTCCAAATCTGTTTGTGGCACTGATACTGCATTATTTGCAAAGTCAACTGTCAGTAGTAGCATCTTCAGTCTGTTTGTGGAAAGCAAAAGACATCACATTGCACCTATCTGTCTTTAAATTCCTGAAAACAGATTAGCAAACCCTTCCATTGTTTGTGTGAATGTGTACATTTAGGCCCAAAAATGTAATGAATATGGAAGGTTTTTAAATGAAAAATCCAGGGCCAGAATATGGGTAGTAGCAACATCTGCTATCCGATCAGAAGTAGGCCACAGTTGTCTATGCTTCGGAAAGGCGCAACATTGTCATTGAAGAGAAAAAGAATGAAATTGTGGACTGGATGGCTCACTCATCCTCTCAGTCGCTGCAGGTTGACGTGGAGGTGAATTCTGAGTCTGAAACCTGCCATTGAGTCAAGGGTCACAGCATTCCTCTTTTGTGAGAGCAGTCACAGTTTGGACTGCCCTAAGGATGAGGTATCTGTTTTGATTTTTGTGGTAATTGTGGCACCCATAGCCACGGCTTTGGCACTGGGGGCAGCGACAGTGGTAGTTGGAGAAAATGCAGAGCAGGGAATAGTGAGGGAGCCAAGAAGCCCACGATGATACTGTATCTCACAGTCTGATAAAAGGAGCAGGGAGAGTAGGAGGGTGGTGGACGCAAGGGCAGCAATAAAGTGCAGAAGCCATGTAGCCTACCTCCCAATGAACAGCCAGGGCCATGTCTGCTTCGGGATCTAGTGATGTGGCTGACACTGTGAGTGCATTAGTCTTTAACCTATAATTAACCTCTGGTGTCTTCCCCCTGGTTTTAAACATGCTACCATTACACCCATCCTCAAAAGCCTTTACTTGACCCATCTTCTTTGTCCAGTTATCGCCCCATATCACTTTTTCCATATGCCTCAAAGCTACTTGAGCAACAGCTCCATTCTGAACTGTCCTCTCATCTCTTCTCCTGCTCTCTCTTTAACCAGCTACAATCTGGCTTCTGACACCACCACTCAACTGAGACTGCCTTTACCAAAGTCACCAATGACCTACTAACAGCCAAAACCCCAAAACATTACTCTGTCCTCCTTCTCCTTGACCTGTCATCTGCCTTTGACACTGTTGACCACTCCCTTCTGTTACAAACTCTCTCATCTCTTGGCATCACTGATCTGGCCCTCTCCTGGATCACATCATACCCCACAGAGTGGACATTTAGCATCTCCCACTCTCACATCACCTCCTTGTCTCATTAACTTACTGTTGGTGTACCACAAGGCTCTGTTCTAGGACCCCTGCTCTTCTCTATCTACACTTTCGACCTGGGACAGCTCATAGAGTCCCATGGCTTTCAGTATCACTTTTATGCTGACGACACACAAATCTACCTCTCTGGTCCAGACATATCCACCTTACTATCCAGAATCCCACAATGCCTATCTTCCATATCATCCTTTTTCTCCTCTCGCTTTCTAAAACTTTGCCTATGAGCCCAGGCAGGCCCTCCCATTCACCTCCTCTGTTGGACTGCGTGCGCTCCCCACAACCACACCTCCCTACGGACGCTTCTCCTATGGACCCTGGCAGGCCCTCCCATCCACTCCCCGTTATCTGTAGCAGCGCGGGTACTGAACAAGTCAGCGTTCTACACGTGCCTCTGTTAACCGTCCGCGGCACTCGCCCTGCTCATCCGGCTCAGGTACATTCCCGCATCAAAGCCCTCCTTCAATAGTTAATGTAATACATTTTCTCAATCCCGCCATGCATTTGTTTGGTAATTGCAGCGTTTTCTTGAGCTGCCAGGACATTAACACCCCCTGTCTGTTGATTCACTGATTAATATAATATATATCTATAGTCTTTAACCCCATCATGTATTTATTCAATAATCACAGCGCACTTGGAGTCTCCAGGACATCAACACACCCTGTTTGCTAGTGGACATGATACATTATATCTGCTACAGCTTCTTTTCATATCCCATAGTGCCTCTCTTTACCCTATTGAATTTATTAACTCCGTATCTCCCATGCCTTTTTACTATGGATTAGAATCAATTAGCCCTTTTTTTTTTATATCACGAGAGCAAGGTACACCAGGGGGTTGTAGCTGATCTTCATGTATACTCATCCTCATCAAAGAGCTACATCTGTATATGGTCTCTTTATCCTAGTGGTTGGCCTTGGTGGCATCAATATATAATATACAATATATATGTTTATTTTTCTTTCACTTTTAGATTATTATATTACTTGATTGCTGTAGTACAGTACAGTCTCACAGTAGAGATACTATTACAAAGTATCGGTATAGTGTATGGACTTTTTTGCTTTGTTTTACCATCCATTTCATTTTATTTTATATGATTGTCTCTTTTGATATTACATATTTTACATATATATATATATATATATATACTGTGTATATATATATATATGATATTTATCATTCTATACATAGGTATATATTTATAATTTTATTAATGTATGTTTTCATATATGTATATATTTATATTTATATTTTCTATACTTATCATTATTTATTTGTTATATATATTTTTATAGATGAGCACATAATTTGTGTTTATCCCTTATATGTTTCTTTTTTATTAACCTTCTTTTTAGACTTGATAAAGGGGACTCTAGCACCTCGAAACGCGTTGTCTCACGAATACATTTAATGCGCCCTCTGTGGTCCATACGCTCTATGTAAAGTTCAGCATCTCTTTCTTCATGCTTTCTAAAACTTAACATGGATAAAACAGAATTCATCATCTTTCCCCCATCTTGCTCAACTCCCCCCACAGACCTATTTATCATGATCAATAGCTGCACACTCTCCCTGGTCAACCAAGTCCGCTGCGTTGAAGTGACCTTGGATTCTGCCCTCTCCTTCTGACCGAACATCCAAGCCCTTTCCACCACCTGCCACCTCCAGCACAAAAACATCTCCCACATCCGCGCTTTCCTCAACTTTGAGTCTGCGAAAATGCTTGTACATGCCCTCATCATCTCCCGCCTAGACTACTGCAACATTCTCCTCTGTGTCCTTCAATCTAGCACCTTCGCACCCTTCCAATCTATCCTCCACTCTGCTGCCCGACTAATCCACCTCTCACCCTGTTACTCCTCTGCCTCTCCCCTCTACCACTCCCTTCACTGGGCCCCCATTGCCCAGCGAATTCAGTTCAAAATACTAACAAATTCATACTCTGGAGTCTCCAGCATCCGAAAAAATCAGCGTCGTCTTTATTTCAATTCCGGTTAAAAGTACATAGGCAAGACTTCACTACCCTCCACCGCAGGTTAACTTGTTTCAAACGCAATGTTTTAAATCATAACCTTGGTGATTAAGAACATTGCGTTTGAAACATGTTAACCTGCGGTGGAGGGTGGTGAAGTCTTACCTAAGTACTTTTAACCGGAATTGAAATAAAGACGACGCTGATCTTTTTGGATGCCGGAGACTCCAGAATTTGTTCAATTAGCCAAAGGACGAGTCCGGCCAACTTCGTGCACAGATTATGTATGGTGAGCTGGAACTTTTTTACTTATAACAAATACATACAAGGCTGTCCACAACCAGTCCCCTCCCTACATTTCGGAGCTACTTTCCTGATACATCCCCACACGCAATCTCCGATCCTCACAAGACCTCCTTCTCTCCTCTCCTCTTATCACATCTTCCCACAATCGCCTCTAAGATTTCTCCCGTGCATCCCCCACACTCTGGAACTCGCTACCCCAACATATTAGACTCTTACCTACAGTGGAATCCTTCAAAAGAAACCTAAAAACCCACCTCTTCAGACAAGCCTCTCTCCTTCTGTACCAGTTTGTAACTTGTCTTGTTCATGCTTAATACAATTGCCTGTATTATGTATGTATGTACAGTACAGACCAAAAGTTTGGACACGCCTTCTCATTCAAAGAGTTTTCTTTATTTTCATGACTATGAAAATTGTAGATTCACACTGAAGGCATCAAAATTATGAATTAACACGTGTGGAATTATATACATAACAAACAAGTGTGAAACAACTGAAAATATGTCATATTCTAGGTTCTTCAAAGTAGCCACCTTTTGCTTTGATTACTGCTTTGCACACTCTTTGCATTCTCTTGAAATGGTTTTCACTTCACAGGTGTGCCCTGTCAGGTTTAATAAGTGGGATTTCTTGCCTTATAAATGGGGTTGGGACCATCAGTTGCGTTGAGGAGAAGTCAGGTGGATACACAGCTGATAGTCCTACTGAATAGACTGTTATAATTTGTATTATGGCAAGAAAAAAACAGCTAAGTAAAGAAAAACGAGTGTCCATCATTACTTTAAGAAATGAAGGTCAGTCAGTCAGCCGAAAAATTGGGAAAACTTTGAAAGTAAGGGCTATTTGACCATGAAGGAGAGTGATGGGGTGCTGCGCCAGATGACCTGGCCTCCACAGTCACCGGACCTGAACCCAATCGAGATGGTTTGGGGTGAGCTGGACCGCAGAGTGAAGGCAAAAGGGCCAGCAAGTGTTAAGCATCTCTGGGAACTCCTTCAAGACTGTTGGAAGACCATTTCAGGGGACTACCTCTTGAAGCTCATCAAGAGAATGCCAAGAGTGTGCAAAGCAGTAATCAAAGCAAAAGGTGGATACTTTGAAGAACCTAGAACATGACACATTTTCAGTTGTTTCACACTTGTTTGTTATGTATATAATTCCACATGTGTTAATTCATAGTTTTGATGCCTTCATAGTCATGAAAATAAAGAAAACTCTTTGAATGAGAAGGTGTGTCCAAACTTTTGGTCTGTACTGTATGTATGCCCCTTTTCATATGTACAGCGCTATGGAATGAATGGAGCTTTAACCTGGATTAAATACGAGCGCCGTAGTACCACGGCGCTGATCGAGTGGGTGCAGGAGCTGCAGGGGTCCAGCAGTGACTGATAGCCAGACCCCTGCTGTATGTGCCAGCATTGGTGAAAACACAGATGCCGGCGCATTAACCCTAGATGTGGCGTGCTCAGGGCTGACCGCGGCACATGCGATGTCCGTGCAGGCAGGGAGCACCCATTGGGTCCCCACTGTGCTGTGACGGGGACCCGATGGCTTGAGACGGCAGCACGATGCCTTCCTTAGGCATCGTGGCTGCCTTCCTGTAAGCCTGTGAAATACAGCCCCATGGATCTCACAGACAAGCTGGCTGAAGTGTATTACAGCGGCAATACACTTACAGCCAATGCATTACAATACAGAAGTATTGTAATGCATTGTACAGGGGATAAGACCCCCAAAAGTTAAAGTCCCAGAGTGGGACAAAAAATAAAGTGAAAAAAAGTTTTTTTTAAAAAAAGTTTTACAAAAAAAAATAAGTTTCAAGTAAAAAAAAGTGTCCTTTTCCCAAAATAAAGTTAAAAAAATAGGGAAAAAAGAAAAGTAGACATATTAGGTATTGCAAGAAATCCCACTTATTAAACCGGCTCTATAAAAATATCACATGATCCACCCTGTCAGGGGAACTCTGTCAAAAAAAAAAATTCTGGACACCTTGCCTCACAAAAAGTGTAATACCAAGCGATCAAAAAGTCTTATATACCCCAAAATGGTACCAATCAAACAATCATCTCATTCTGCAAAAAAAGAACCCACACCTAAAACAATCTCCCCAAAAAAAAATATGGCTCTCAGAAAATGGCAACACAAAAACAAAATTTTATTCTGTTCAAAAAGGCTTTCACTGTTATAACTTAAAAAATAAAATAAAAATAATAATAGACACATTGGGTATCGCCGCGTCCATAACAACCTGCTATATAAAAATATAAAAAACAGCTATGACAAAACAGCCATTTTTTTGTCACCTTGCATCACAAAAAGTGTAATACCAAGCGATCAAAAAGTCTCATGTACTCCAAAATGGTACCAATGAAAACGTCACCTCATCTTGCAAAAAATGAGCCCCCACATAAGACAATCACTCAAAAAATTAAAACCAATGGCACCCGTAAACCAATCCATTAAAATCTGCGTTGCAATAGCAAAATGGCACTCCTTCTATTCTAAATCCTGCCATGAGCCCCCACTGCAGTTTACCACCACATATGGGGTGTTGACGTAGTCAGGAGAAATTGGGTAGCAAATTATGGGGTGCTTTTTCTCCTGTTACCCCTTGTGAAAATGAAAAATTTGGGGCTAAAGCAACATTTTATTGGAAGAAATTTAAACTTTGCATTTTCACAGCCAAGTGTTTCCAAATTCCATAAAACGCTTAGGGGGTCAAAGTGTTCAGTACCCCCTCTAATATATTCTTTAAGGAGTGTAGTTTCCAAAATGGGATACATTTTTGAGGGTTTCCACTGTAGGTGTAAATCAGGGTTTCTTCAAATACATAATGGTGCCTAAAAACCATTCTAGCAAAATCTGCATCCAAAATCCATATGGTTCTGCTTTCCTTCTGACTACAGGCACATGCCCATAGAGCAGTTTACCACCACATATGGGGTATTTAAGTAAACCGCAGAATCAGAGTAATGCATATAAAGTTTTCTTTTTGCTGGTAACCCTTGCTGTGTGGCAAGAAAAAATTGATTAACATAAAGAAACTATAAAAAAAAATGTGAAATTTTGAAATTTTACCTCCATTTTACTTTAATTCTCGTGGAACACCTTAAGGGTTAACAAAGTTTTTAACATCAGTTTTGAATAATTTGAGCGGTGTAGTTTCTAAAATGGGGTCATTATTGGGTGGTTTCCATTATGTAATCCCCTCAAAATCACTTTATAACTGAATTGGTGCTTAAAAAAAATGGTTTTGGAAATGTTGGTGAAAATTTAAAAATTGCTTCTAAAATTTGAAGCCTTCTAACGTCCTAAATAAAATGAAATTTAAAAATGATGCCAACATAAAGCAGACACATGTGGAATGTTGATTGATAACTATTTTATGAGGTATTACTATCTGTCTTAAAAGTAGAGAAATTCAAAGGTGAATATATTGACTCAAATTTATCATTATCATGAAGTACAATGTGTCACGAGAAAACATCTCAGAATGGCATGGATAAGTAAAAGCGTTCCAAAGTTATTACCACATAACGTGAAGCATGTCAGATTTGCAAAAATCGGCCTGGGGCTTACTGTACTAAGTGGGCTTGTGAATAAGTGGAGTTTAAATAACCGGAGTGCTGGTGCTGAGTGTGATTCTATGCGAGTGATTGCAAATAGCTGCATATAGTTTATAGCAAAGGTCCTTGTGAGTTAAGTGCTTGGATTTTGGTCCTGACTAGTGTTGAGCGAGCATACTCGGCCGAATACCTGTTCGGCTCGAGCATCGCTATGCTCGTCACATGGCGGTACTCGGCCGAGTACCACATGTGCTCGAGCGCCATGCTCGAGTCCCCTCGCTGCACGTTTCACGGCTGCTAAGCAGCCAATAAACCTGCAGGTAAGTACTGCCATCACTATAATGCCAGTAGCCATGTTGGCTACTGGCATTACAGTGATTAGCTGGCCGGAACACGTCATTGGGTGCTATATAGCACCCGATGACGCGGGTTCGGCTCATTGTGAGTCAGGGAGAGCTGCGCTTAGGAAGGGACAGAAAGTGTAGGGAGTGTGATCGCAATATATTCAACAGAAAAACGTTTGAGAGACCCAAAAGTCCTTTTAAGGACTATTGTGTGTGGTGGCAGCAATTTAATCTTGCAAAGTAGTCTTTGATTTTTTTTCCCATACTTTGCTATTCTTTTTCTATAGAGGGTGTCTGCGGTGACTTGTGACATCTGTGCTGCAATACCTTCTGTGTGTCAGGGACAGATATTGGGAAAAATATTACTGACAACAAATCTATATTTTTTTCCCATAATTAGGGTTGAGCGAACCCGAACTGTAAAGTTCGGGTTCGTACCGAACTTTAGGATTTTTGGACCCTGGACCCGAACCCGAACATTTCAGTAAAAGTTTGGGTCGGTGTTCGGCACTTTCTTGGCGCTTTTTGAAAGGCTGCTGAGCAGCCAATCAACAAGCGGTTAACTGTCTGACCTTAGAAGTGATCACAGCCATGCCTACTAATGGCATGGCTGTGATTGGCCAGTGTAGCATGAGACCCAGCTCTATATAAGCTGGAGTCACATAGCGCTGCACATCACTCTGCTGTGCTTAGTGTAGGGAGAGGATGCTGCTGGTGATTTCAAGGAGAGAATAGGAGAGAGTCTTTGCTCAAAATCTGAATCTAACTCAGCGATCTACATACATTTCGTTTTGTGGGTGCAGGGCACAATTTTTTTTTCCTGCCCTGAGCCCATTGACCGAAAAAAAAAAACTTTGATAAGTCAGTTAGGTGGGCGGCGGCGGCCATTTTATGCAAGCTCAGTGCACCAGCACTGCATCTGAGCTTTTGGGACATTGAAAATCCAATTTTTTTGGCAATATACAACTTCTGGATTAGTCAGTGTGCAATTTAAGCTAGAAAGACAGCCATCATTTTCTGGGGTTTTAAAACACACTTTTTTGCCAAAAAACACTATTTTCCTGATCTGCAAGTGTTAAATTCAAGTTTAATATATATAGCTTTCATATTCTGTTACGAAAAAAACACTTCTGCTTTGGCCCAAAACAGATTTGGTTTGAACCAAACATTTTTGAAAAATTCTGCAAACTTGAACAGAACCCCATCTGGTTCGCTCATCTCTAATATGCAGTAATACAAAAACTGTCTAGGAACATTACATTTATCAACATTAAATTATCTGCCATGTTCTTGCCCATCCCAGGAGATTCAGGATGGCAGATCCAGGTCCTGTTGTGGAATAATGGGTTGAATCCCTGAACACGGTTGTGAATAGAGTTGAGTAAATCAATTCTAAACAAAAAATGTGTATCTGAGAGAGAGAGAAATATTTTTTCTTTTAAAGTGAGAAACAAGAAGGAAAAAAAATATGAGCCCTAGGATACTTCAGGGTGTCATACTCAGACCAGCACTGAGTCCCTCTAAATGAACATGCAATCTGCTGCTCCGTTCATCTCTATGGGACTTCCAGAATTAGCTAAGCTCAGTACTCAGTACTCAGCTGTTTCCTTAAATCCCTTTGAGGTGAATGGAGTCCCTCAACCTGCTGCTCTGTTCATTTCTGGGGGCTCCAAAATGTTCCAAGGTTCTCATGATTAGAAGGTGTAGGACTTCCACTGATGTAATCCTTATCTCCTATCCTGTGGATAGGAGGTAACCTGTAACAACAGGAACACCCCATTAAGTCTTCATGTTAGATCTATCCTTGTCAAAGAGCTAGTTTCTATTTTGAATGAAACATGAGAAATAGACTAAAGAATAAAATTAATAACCAATTGTCCTTGGGGACCTGTAAGTCTCCAAAAATCTTCTAAGATCAGCTAAGTTCCGTTTCAGTCCAGTGATAGATGATGAATCTAAGAGAGAACCTGATGTGAAGTTGAAATCTCCTCCCATTATAAGCATCCTTGAAATTGGTATTTTAAGACTTTGGAGTAAAGGAGATAGCCAAGTTAATCGATCTTGATTGGAAGCATAGAGGCTAATAAACTTAACTGGTGTTTTAGTTAATCTAGGAGTAGACATCGGCCTTCAGCATCTGTAAAAGTGTCAATGTGCGTAATAGGAAAATCCGTTCATATCACAGTATTGACCCCTTTGAAGCAGAAACAGGTTGACAACTATGCTATCATGTAGGATTGAGTATGAGAAATTTGGTAACTTGTGTCTCCTGAAATGAGCAGGATGTTCTTAGCAATGGCATAATTTGATAATATTTTGCTGAGGAATGTATGCTTTAACATTGAAGGAAACCATCTTTATAGAATAAGCAATTTTTTGTGATATCATATTGTATATGAAGTCATAATCTAGGTGTAGAGTGTGAAAGGGTAATTAAACCAATACATGCAAACTACCTGTAGATAGTGCAAGCTGTACAAAGTTAAAGTGTATCGTTGATCAAAGCGAGCTTCGGATGCTACATTCGAAGTCACTTAGTTCAAAACTTGGGTTTAATGCTGTACAGAGATCAATTTCTGTACAGCATTAAAATGTACGTCCTCCGATGTGTCGAAGTCAGTTATTTGCAAAGTCATGCAAGACTTCATTGAATAGCTTCAGTAGTTGATTTTTAAAGTGGAAAACCACTTTAAAACTTGGAACTGAACTTGACTTTGGTTCTGAGGTACTAGTTGGAACTGAAACCGAGTTTGGTTCCAAGTTTTAAAAATCAAATACCAAAGTTATTCAACAAAGTCTCATGCGACTGCAAATAACTGACTTTGACTCATTGGAGCCAGTACATTTTAATGCTGTACGGAGACGGATTTGCAGACCACAAAACGAATATGGTCATGTGCGTGAGCCCTATTAGGAGTGGTTCACACGGCAGATTTTACTAGTGAATTTTGGTGCCGAAGGGACTGAAATTTTGCTTAAAACCTATCGGCAGTCTCATCCTTTCTACTTCCCATTCATTTCAAAAGCTCAAAGCATGGGCAGCACTGAGAAGCGACATGGCTCCTCTTGGCGCGGCTGCGACTATTGGCCACTGCTCTGTGATCCCCATTGCTACCTCTTATTGAAATTAATAGAAAGAAGAAAGGATGCAGAAGCTGGAGGTAGTGTTCCCCAAAATTCCATCCACAGTGCCATCCATAGTGCAACCCACAGTGCCATCTTCAGTGCCCCAAAATGTCACCCATTCTGCACCCTACAGTACCTTCCACAGTGCTATCCAGAGTGCATCCCACAGTGCCATCCTTAGTGCATCCCATGGTGCCATCCATAGTGCCCCACAGTGCCATCTGCAATGACTTCCAAAATGCGCCCCACAGTGCCATCTTCAGTGCTCCAAAGTGCAATCCATAGATCGCCCCATAGTGCCATTCACAGTGCTCTCCATAGTTTGCCCAACAATATCATCGACTACATTGCCATACACAGTATACCCCACAATCCCATTCACAGTGTCTCAAAGTGCACCCCACAGTACCTTCCATAGTATGCCCAACAGTGCCATCCATAATGCCCCACAATGCCATCCACAGTGTCATACAGTGTGCTCCACAATGCCATCTACAGTGCTATCCATAGTGCTATCCATAGTGCACCCCACAGTGCCATCTACAGTGCCTCACAATGCCATCCTTAGTGCATCTCACTGTACTTTCCATAGTGACCACAGTGCCATCCACAGTGGCTTTCATCAAGTGCCCCACAGTGTCATCCATAGTGCCCTAGAGTGCTTTCCATTGTGCACCCCACAGTGTCATACAGTATGGTGTGCCCCACAATGCCATCCACACTGCCCCACAGTGCCATCCACAGTGCCCCATGGTGCCATCCAAGCAACCATCCACAGTGCCATACATAGTGTTCCCCACAGTGCCATCCACATTGCCATCCACATTGCCATCCATAATGCCCCTAGAATGCCATCCACAGTGCCTTCCATCGTGTGCCTTACAGTGCCATGCACAGTGCCATACATAAAATTGTTCTTTTTCACAATCAGTGCAAAAAAGTTTTCCTTTTCCCCTCTTCTCACAATTGGCTTAAAATTCATCTATGTTGACCAATTAGTTCATGATAGAATATATTAATCCTTTTTGTGTCAATTTGTTTTGCTTACCTCCCTTCTAGCTGAGTGAAAAGTATGGACCGGTATACACTATCCACATGGGCATGGATCCTGTCGTGGTATTGTGCAGCTGTGATGCAGTGAGGGAAGCTCTCATTGACAATGCGGAGGAATTTGGTGCCAGAGGGCATTTTCCAATTCTGGAGAAGTTTAGTTCTGGAGGTCATGGTAAGGTTGGATATGCTTATATCAACACTGCATAATTTAGAGTCATATAAAAAGGTTGTTCAATGTATTTTAAAAGACCCCAAATACATTAAAATAATAAAAGATTGCATCCTCACCACTTAGTATCCAGCTATAACCAGCACAGTCGCTCAGGTCCTCACCTCTAGTTTGTATTTACAATGCATCAGCAGTGATGTTTTCGCATTTTGCACATGACCACTGCAGCCAATGACTGGCCTCAGTGGTATATGGCACAAATTCATGGATGCCAATGATTGGCTGCAGCAGTTGCGTGCCATATATAGCTACAGAAGGGAGGAGAGAGAGTACTAGAGTGGCAGTGTTGGCAATGGAGAAAGTATTAATTGGTGAGTATATTATCTTTTAATATTTTGTAGTACATTTTTAGTAGCTACTGTCTCTAATAGGCTAAAACTTATGTAATCTGTGTATTTATTCCAGGTCCTCCTACACTGTGCATGCATAATATTGCTATGAAACTGTTATGTCCCTGTAATATGTTTAGTTTACCTGCAGGTGGCAGTGGATATAACAGAGAGATCTTTAGATAGAATGGAACTCACCATTTCATTCTCCCCCCTGTTGGGCAGAGGTGGGTTAGTCTTGCTTCCTACCAAGGAAAAGGCTGCAGGAAGTTCTAGGTTAGTTGTTCTAGGCTAGCGTTGGAAGCAGATGTGTAAAGATAGAGCAGTGAGGGGGAAGGGGGCATCAGGCAACCTCCTGCAACAGGGGTTTCTCCAGGAAAGCAGCTCATAGAGCACCAGGACTCCTTTCAGATTCAGAGACAGAGTATGTGAGGGGGTCAACAGCCAAACACACCCCACTCCAAAGGTACCAGAACAGTCATAAAGGCCAGCTGCTAGACTAAAGCCAAGTTTAGCACAGCAGAGGGAGATAAAGCAGAATATTTAAGTTTGCCTGCCAGTTTATGCCAAAACCTGCTGGAACCAAGAGAAAGATCACTTTTTGTACCGATGCAAGTTGATTCAAGTAAAACTATTGAACTTTATAAAGCCTGGACTCTACTTATTCTCCATCTCCACCATTACTTTCCCCTTTATTGCTTCGGAGCCAAACCCTGGGGAGCAACGGTATCCAGGTAGGAGCACCGTGACACACACAGAGACTATTACGGCTGCACCACTCCACTCGGCATTCCTATAGACTTGGGACACAATCGGCCCTGGAGGCCAGCACGTTGCACACTTGTGGGCTTTCAAGGACTTTTGAAATGTCAGACAACCCCTTTAATTAACTTCTGTAACTTGTCAATTCATAATACAGAAAGGTGAAATAAAATGTGCAACAAACTTGCCATTTCAACCTATCTCATTCAGGGTGGCCACCTGAGGATAGAAGGAAAAGAAAATAAGCCAATAAGTTATTCAGCACAATTGCCGATAAACTCATATCCCACATTCCGTATAGATGAGGGACTTCAGCAACTATAACTTCACAGTTACAACCCCACACCAATTTTGAGCTCCTATCAAATTTTATGTTTACTTTGCCCATTGGACCACAGTGGGCATCAGCTCTACTAGAAAAATTGCCAATGGACTGGTCAGATCATGAGACTGGGTAGTAGTGGCCATAGCAAACACCCATCCTGCTGCTATGGGCAAGCAAGCACCACTGTAGGTAGCATGTTGCATTTTTAATTTTGATCCGGGCCACATTTTGTACCACTATCTCCACTCAAGACCAGAGACCTGACTACCCTATAATGCCCACCAGTTAACAATAGAAACATCACACAATGTTGAAAGGCATAGTACCTGTTAACCACAACATGAATATCCAGTTAGGGTCACTGATGCAAAAAGCAGCTCAAGCGCACAGCTGCTAAGGGTCATTTTGCGCACACTGTTGTGTAAGTGGTGCTGGTCAATGCTCTAATTGGGATCATCCCCTTATATACAGCTTTAGCCTGTCTCTTTGGCTTCTACTTGTGAATGGTTTCTCCTTGTCAGTGCTTATAAGCAGTTGAAATGTAAGTGCAGTGTGAAGCTATAGCTCATATGATACACTGGAGATTCTACACAGAGGACACACGCAGATAGTATAGCCAGTTAATGTGAGTCGGGTGAGGTTGCAGCTAATCATTGCAGGGCATCATCTACTATATCAGTGCTCTCTTAAAAATAAATGATATTAACAGCGCTATATACATAGAGACATACAGAGTAAAAAGGGTAAAGCAGGGATCCAAGAGCTCCTGGGAGGTATAGACAGATGATGTTGTAAATCTGTAGTTCACAGGAAGTTAGCCACAAAGGAGAGACCGACATCCTGCATGAAGCATGCTTCAGATGGGTAGTAAGACTAAGATAAAAGACATAGCTGTTCATAAGGGCCCATTTGGACAAACGTAATGGCCCTGTGCCAGTGCTGCGGACTGCAAATTGTGGTCCACAATGCATGGGCACCGGCCGTGTGCAATCCGTGCTGCAGATGCAGACCTATTGACTTGTTTCCCCTATCCACAAAATACGAGAAAAGTTAGGACATGTCGCTGAGGCATGGACCCAAAAGCCTGTGGAGTGTTTCCGTGGCCTTCCCATCCGTGCCTCCGTTCTGCAAAAGATAAGATATGTCTCTTACGGTCTTATGAATGAGACCTAAAGCCAAGGGTTCAAAATGTATAGCTGCAGCCAAACGGGGGAAAAGGAAATTATTCTGCTAGAATATTACTGGTGGTGAGTTAGGATTATATATCCAAAACCTGGTACAATGATTGATAGGCAGAGGTGCTGATTATGCTACAGAATACTTGTAATGCCTCATGCCTCAGTGTTTTGGTCAGTGATTTCCATCTGTGATTTTGAGCCAAAACCAGGTGCGGCTCTAAACACAGAACAGGTACAGATTTTTCCCTTAGACCTTATGTCTGTAGAAACTCCAATCCTGGTTTTGGCTCACAATCACTGATGGAAATCACTGACCAAAACACTGATGTGTGAATGAGGCTTAATGGGAAAATTTATTTTATTGTTTCCATTAGCTCTTGCTATTGTGAAGGGTACTCTTTCCACTCATTCTACATATTTTTTCAGGGGTAGTGGGCAGTAATGGAGAGCGCTGGAAACAGCTACGCCGCTTCTCTCTGATGACATTAAGAAACTTTGGTATGGGTAAAAGAAGCATTGAACAGAGAATTCAAGAAGAGGTCCAGTTCCTTACAGAAGAAATGAGAAAGAGCAATGGTGAGAACTAAAGGGAAATAATGTCATTAGACAAGATATTCTCTAAGACTTTTTATCTCCGTAGATTTTATTGACATTAATGTAATAGTTGGTCATATAATAGCTGAAAATCAAGAGAGAAAGATTTTCTAAATTCACAGGAATTTTTGTATTTCATCTGACCAGCCGCATAAAAATTAAAGGAAACAGATTAAAGGAAAGCTGTCAGGTCCCTTATGCTGCCCTCTCACATTGTAGCTGATGTCAGTGGTCTGTTACTTATGTGAAAGTGTGGCATGCTTTCTCAGAACTTGTACATATCATGTGGCCAGTTTCAGCAATAATGATACTTATGAGATGTGGTCTCCTCTGCCATCTCTCTGCTGATTGACAGGCTTCTCTCTATGCACAGCAACAGAGAAACCCATTAAGCAGAGGGGAGGGAACCTACATCTCATGTATGTCATCGTACTCCTCGCTCCATGCACTGCAGAATGTAACATGTATGTTCTGAAAACCCACACGTCCACATAAATAACTGACTGCTAATAACAGCATAAGGAATCTGAGGTTTCCTTTAACCACTTGCCTACCTCTTCAGGACTTTATAGGTCATGGCTAGAGTTGAGCAAACACGAACTGTAAAGTTCGGGTTCGTATCGAACTTTAGGTTTTTCGGCACCCGGACCCAAACCCGAACATTTACGTAAAAGTTCGGGTTCGGTGTTCGGCGACTTTTATGGCGCTTTTTGAAAGGCTGCAAAGCAGCCAATCAACAAGCGTCATACTACTTGCCCCAAAAGGCCATCACAGCCATGCCTACTATTGGCATGGCTGTGATTGGCTAACTGCAGTATGTGACCCAGCCTCTATTTAAGCTGGAGTCACTTAGCGCCGCCCGTCACTCTGCTCGGATTAGTGTAGGGAGAGGCTGCAGCTGCTGTGAGGGAGAGATCAGGGAGCGATCTTATCAAGAACTGGTTTATGTACTCAGCGATCTACAGAAAAAGAGTTTTGTGGGTGCAGTGCACAATTTTTTTAAGCCTGCCCTGAGCCAACTACTGCTGAAAACAAACTTTTTTTTCTTCATTTCATCAATATCAATACCTGATCGGCAGCCATTTTATGCAACGATAGTGCGCCAGCATAGGCTATCTGCAAGTCCAGAAATACAGCTTTGGCAAACTGGGGTGAAAAAACCCTCTAATATACTGCACATCTGTGATTACACGTGCATAAGTGACTGTCACATTTAGGACAGAAATACAGCTTTTTGGTTACTGGGGTGAAAAAAGCCTCTAATATACTGCACATGGTTACTGGGGTGAAAAAATGTTTCCTGATGAGGACATGGGAATACCACCTCAGCACATCTCTGATAAAGACAAAACACAGGTGCCAACTGCTGCGTCTTTCTGCAGTGTGCAGACCGAAAAGGAGGTCAGGGAGGAAGACTGGGTGGAAGACGATGCAGGGGACGATAAGGTCCTAGACCCCACATGGAATGAAGGTCGTGCCACTGACTTTCAGAGTTCGGAGGAAGAGGCAGTGGTGAGACCGAGCCAACAGCGTAGCAAAAGCGGGAGCAGGGTGCAAAAGCAGAGCAGCCATCGCCAAAACAGTTCGCCTGCTACTGGCCACCGTCACCAGGGACCGAGCACACCAAAGGCAGCTTCAAGGAGTTCCCTGGCATGGCACTTCTTCACACAATGTGCTGATGACAAGACCCGAGTGGTTTGCACGCTGTGCCATCAGAGCCTGAAGCGAGGCTCTAAAAATGGCTGGGTTGTTATGGAAACCTGGAGTAAAACTGTGTATGTGGAGGCTGGAGGATCTGCAAGCTTCTATTGGCTGATCAGGGTCATGTGACCAAGCTTCTATTGGCTAATGCATTTTTTGGGAATATCTCAGGAACGGTACATCCTAGAGAGCTGAGACCTGGTCTAAAACCTTCCCGGACACCTGATGTACCTGTGTGCCAAATTTCGTGATTGTAAATGTGACGGTAAGGATTCCTTTAGCGGACATACATACATACACACATATACTCAGCTTTATATAATATATATATATATATATATATATATATATTTTTTTTTTTATTACACATTTATTTTGTGCCATACAATCTTTATTTCTGAAATGTTTTTACCAGGAATTGAAATCCCAACCTTGTACATTAGAGGCACGTATGTTAACCC
Source organism: Bufo bufo (assembly GCF_905171765.1). Classification (NCBI taxonomy): domain Eukaryota; kingdom Metazoa; phylum Chordata; class Amphibia; order Anura; family Bufonidae; genus Bufo; species Bufo bufo. Next base: position 184,491,269 of record NC_053396.1, on the reverse strand, counting down.
CTACACTATAGAGCTACATGTTAACCTGCACAAAAATATAAAATAAGTCTTCTGCTGAATAGGAATACTCACTACATCAGAAACTACTATGAGTTTTTTCTGACTTTATAGCTGAGTGGATAAGGTCCTTGCCTCTAATGTACAACATTGAGAGTTCAAATCCTGGCAGAAATGTTTCAGAAATTAGATTTAAATACACTGGGGTGTCCCCAAGCACTGACTCTATATATGGATATAGCTATATATGGAGTCAGAGCAGGGACTCCTAAGCCGATCTAGAGTCCTGACACCCTCCTCTCTTCAGACCAGGGGGTGCATGGGGTTCTTCCATTGTGCTCTGTAGAACACTCGAGCATTGCAAAGTGTTCTACTTGAGCACACAAGCACTTTAGTGCTCACCAAACACTAAATATTAGACTTTTTGGGGCCAGGTGACCAAAAATGTATTTTTTTTTATTTTATGGAATTCACCTGAGGGGGTAGATCATGTGATATTTTCATAGAGCAGGTTGTTACAGGCACAGTGATACCTAATAAGTATTGTTTTTGTTAAGTTTTACAAAGTAATAGCCTTTTTTGAAAAGAAAAACTCGTGTTTTTGTGTTGATATTTTCCAAAAGCCATGTTTTTTTTTTTTTCTGCCGATCATCTTTTGTAGGGATTTTTTTTGCGGGATGAGGTGACGGTTTGATTGGTAGCATTTTGTGGTGCATATTATTTTTTGATCGCTTGGTATTAACACTTTTTGTGAGAACAAAAAACATCTGTTTTGTCACAGTTTTTATTTTTTACAGATTTACATGATTAAGTGGATCATGTTATATTTTTATAGAATCAGTCATTATGGATGTGGTGATACAGCATGGGCTGCAGAGGCCTGTGATACTGATCGGATGAGCGCAGCTTCTGCACCCGCCCGATCAGCCTGACGTACCTGTACATTGCTGGGACTCAAGTCTCGTCTTGCAGCGCAGTACAGGCGCTTTTAAAAGTTATAGTAAAAAAAAGTATATACAGCAGTGTACTGATATGTGAGGTATGGGGTATAATAGATGCAATGTGTGTGTGTGTGTGTATATATATATATATATATATATACACTGTATATATTATACATATATATGTATAAAGTATATATAGTAGTGTACTGATATGTGAGGTATACATTACACCTCATATCTCACATATTAGTACACTGCTTTATATACAACATATCTGTACATAGTATATCTAATATACCTCATACCTGCTGTGTATACTATATCTGTACACACTGCATCTATTATTATATTATATATATATATATATATATATATATATATATATATATATATATAGAGCAGTGTACTGATATGTGAGGTACAAGGTATAATAGATGCAGTGTGTACAGATATATGTGGTCAGTTATACATTATAGTTACTGTGTGAGGTATTGGGGGTTGTAGTTGTCTGCAGTACTATATATGAGCGAGATATGAGGAACTCAGTTATAATGTATAATGTGGAACTTTTGAAGTATGAGAATCAATGAGGCATCAGGTACTAGAAAATGGGAATGGGAGGCAAATAAAGACAAAGGGGGAGGGCTTCATTTTGCCATTCCATTCTAGACACATTGAAGAGCTTATCTTGAAGTTCTTCTCTATGTTGTTGGGGTTGTTGATCGACCTGTGATGATGCCATCATAGGTCCTGGCAGATACACATTTATAACCTGGGAACTATACCATTCTCTGTGCAATTCCTTCACTAGATGGTGCAGGACCTGTGCTGATGATGCCCTCACAGGTCCTGGCAGCTAAACTTTCTAATATTGGGACTATACCAATCTCTGTGTAGTGCGTCTACTAGATGAAACATCAAAGGTCCTTTATCTTTCTGCACTGAGGACAGGGACTCTGGACTGGAGCAAGACGGAAGCCTGTACTCAATGTAATTAGGGTGTTGGGCATCTTGTCCACTGTAACTTGCACTTCTTTACGAGCCTGCAGCCGCTTGGTCTGCCTCCATTGGAGGTACACCACTTGCTGGAGATATCTTCTGGAGGTAGCAAAATTAGCACCTTGATTCATGTGTGGTGGGAGTAAAGGGATGTCTTCTCCTGCAAGCTCTGTGGCCTTCTCTTAGCTCTTATCTCATGACAGGCCAGCCTTTGGATCCAACATTCTATTTTTCCAAAGCTGTTTCAAATGTCATCTGTTCAGTGGTATTTGGAGATCGATTTGACTATGCGGACAAAGAGTTTCTGAAACTTCTGAGCTTCATGAATGAAATCTTTAGAGGAGCTAGCTCTGTTTGGGGACAGGTAAGAAACATTTCTTTTTTTGCAGTCCAAAAATATATTGATATCAAGTGTTAGGCTACTTTCACACTGGCGTTTCTGAGTCCGCTTGTGAGAGCCATTTCAGGGCTCTCACAAGCGGCCCAAAATGGATCAGTTTAGCCCCAATGCATTCTGAATGGATAAGGATCCGTTCAGAATGCATCAGTTTGCTTCCGTTCAGCCTCCATTCTGCTCTTGAGGCGGACACCAAAACGCTGCTTGCAGCGTTTTGATGTCCGCCTGACGATGCAGAGCCAAACGGATCCGTCCTGACTTACAATGTAAGTCAATGGGGACGGATCCGTTTTCACTAACACTATATGGTGCAATTGAAAATGGATCCGCCTCCCATTGACTTTCAATGTAAGTCAAAACGGATCCGTTTGCATTATCATGAACAAAAAATAAATAAATATATATATATTTTTTTTTGTTCATGGTAATGCAAACAGATCAGTTCTGAACGGATACAATCGTTTGCATTATAGGTGCGGATCCGTCTGTGCAGATACCAGACGGATCCGCACCTAATGCAGGTGTGAAAGTAGCCTTAGATATCTATGTGCTATAACTTTGCTACATTAATTTTTTCCAGATATACAATTTCTATCCTAAAGTTATGGGAAAGATCCCAGGGCCTCATCAAAAAATGCTTAATGCCATTGATGGTATTCAGGAAATTATTACCAAACATGTGAAAATGCATAAGGAGACTCTGGATACCAACGATCCTCGGGATTTCATTGACTGTTTCCTCATTAAGATGGAACAGGTAAGTTGTTTAATTTATATTACACAGGGGGTGCTGGTAGGGCATGTGTCCCAAGTCCTAAAAACTTTAGCAATTGAGGGAACCAACAAGCCACTTTGCCTTGACCAAGATATTTATATACATGGCTAGGCAACATAACATATACATTTTGTAGACAAAAAGTCTGGTTTCTAACACTATGGATTTACTGTATATAAGGGCCAGAATCTTTCTCCTACCTCCAGTATGCCCCTGCCTTAAATTAGTGCATCTACAATAGACAAGAGACACTGTAGGGTGTAGAGATGAGTAACGTTTAGAAAATTTTGATTCGGCAAAGTTCGCCTAGAAATTAAATTTGTTCTGAATTAATTTGTCACAAAGTGCTATAAATCATGTATACCTAGGCCGCTTTGCCTTAGGGTACAGCCACACGGAGCTGCACTGGTGGTGTATTGCGGCCATGCTGCGGTGAAGAACAGCGCGGCCAATTTGTCGGCAGCTTCCTTTCATTTAGTAATGAAGACTGCACTGTTAATGGCTGCACAACACCTTTAGGGTCCATTCACACATCCGTATGTGTTTTGCGGATCCACGAATCCGCAAAACACGGCCATCGGCAATGTGTGTTCCGCATTTTGCGGACCGCACATAACCTGTACTATAATAGAAAATGCCTAATCTTGTCCGCAATTGCGGACTAGAATAGGACATGTTCTATTTTTTTTTTGTGAACGGAATTACGGGCCCGGAAGTGCGGGTCCTCATTTCCGGATCCAGGCAGCACATCGTGTGTCCCCATAGAAATGAATGGGTCCGCAATTCCGTTCTGCAAAACGCTGAACAGTATTGCGGATGTGTAAATGGAGCCTTAATGCATTTAAACAGGGGATGTTGCTGGTATGGGGTTTTGCTGGTTGGGTTAGGGGCATAACAGGCAAATGATTGCTGTTCTGGTCTGCAGTCTCCTGCAGGATATTTGACAGTAAACACAGAACATTAATCAGCTCTGGCATACCCATTTTTCCAACCCCAGCGCTCTCCTGCCCTACAGATGGGAGCCCTTCTTCTGTCATCTGCTTTTCCTCCTTTTCCACATCATCTAATATCGAGGAGAATATGTCATCAGGAACATCCAGCTCCTCCTCTCTCTGTATCTTGCTAACTTTTCTAGGGCATGGAGTCTTTGAAGGATGATTTGAAAGAAGTACAGCCAGCAAAAGATGAGGATGGTCATCATTAAGATCTGGCTCCCCAAAGGGATGGTATTGGTTGGCGTACTGTGGTGAAATAATAAAGTCCTCCATCTTATTTTTATTTAATTACATATCTTAGCTTACTGCTGGTGTAGGAATAAGTAAATATAAGAATAAATAAATAAATCTGATGCAGAATAGGTTTCCTTTCACTCTCCCTGCACTCTCCCTCTTCAATATTCTCATCAAAGCTGTCCCCAGCACATGAGTCCTTGCCACATTTCTCTCTCACCTATGCTCAGCTCACAGGACAATGGAGGAAGCCATGCAGGATGAGGGTTTTATAGGGCTATGAAATCACAGGAGATGGCTATCTGCCGATTGGCTGGCTGCTTGGCATTATGTGTGATCTTGCACTCCCTGGCTTGTCTCCTCTACACTTAGTTTCACTTTGTAATACGTGCAGCTGCCATTTTAGGAAAAACTGATTTGTTACCATGAAGCCCGAGAAAAATCGTATTTGTTGTGAATTTAAGTTTTCCTAAACTTCTGACCGAATTCCACTTCGAATGCTTTGCTCAAGACTAGTATGGTGCAGTCAGTGAAATTTTACTTTTCTCAAATATTAAAGAGATACAGTTACTATACATATTACAGTTGTAAAAATACACAGTGATTCTTGAAAGTTTGTGAACCATTCAGAATTTTCTACGTAAATTTGACCTAAAACTACATCAGATTTTTACAGAAGTCCTAAAAGTAGATAACAAAATCAAACAAATGAGCCATGAATATTAGACCTCAATTTATTTATTGAGGAAAACAATCCAATTTCACATTGTCCTGCCTCCTCTTCACCTACCCCTGTGTTCTATGTGGATCTCGACAGGCAGTTAAACACCTTCCTACTAGTCAAGAAAAGAGACTGGGCGGAAGCCTGTTGCTTTAATAACCGGATGTAGAATTAGTGTGAAACTGAGGAACAAATAAGACTATACGTACATCCACAAATTTAAATGTACACTGCTCAAAAAAATAAAGGGAACACAAAAATAACACATCCTAGATCTGAATTAATTAAATATTCTTCTGAAATACTTTGTTCTTTACATAGTTGAATGTGCTGACAACAAAATCACACAAAAATAAAAAAATGGAAATCAAAATTTTCAACCCATGGAGGTCTGGATTTGGAGTCACACTCAAAGTTAAAGTGGAAAAACACACTACAGGCTGATCCAACTTTGATGTAATGTCCTTAAAACAAGTCAAAATGAGGCTCAGTAGTGTGTGTGGCCTCCACGTGCCTGTATGACCTCCCTACAACGCCTGTGCATGCTCCTGGTGAGGTGGCGGACGGTCTCCTTAGGGATCTCCTCCCAGACCTGGACTAAAGCATCTGCCAACTCCTGGACAGTCTGTGGTGCAACGTGACATTGGTTGATAGAGCGAGACATGATGTCCCAGATGTGCTCAATTGGATTCAGGTCTGGTCAACGGGCGGGCCAGTCCATAGCATCAATGCCTTTGTCTTGCAGGAACTGCTGACACACTCCACCCACATGAGGTCTAGCATTGTCTTGCATTAGGAGGAACCCAGGGCCAACTGCACAAGCATATGGTCTCACAAGGGGTCTGAGGATCTCATCTCGGTACCTAATGGCAGTCAGGCTACCTCTGGCGAGCACATGGAGGGCTGTGCGGCCCTCCAAAGAAATGCCACCCCACACCATTACTGACCCAATGCCAAACCGGTCATGCTGGAGGATGTTGCAGGCAGCAGAACGTTCTCCACGGCGTCTCCAGACTCTGTCACGTCTGTCACATGTGCTCAGTGTGAACCTGCTTTCATCTGTGAAGAGCACAGGGCGCTCGTGGCGAATTTGCCAATCTTGGTGTTCTCTGGCAAATGCCAAACGTCCTGCACAGGGTTGGGCTGTAAGCACAACCCCCACCTGTGGACGTCGGGCCCTCATATCACCCTCATGGAGTCTGTTTCTGACCGTTTGAGCAGACACATGCACATTTGTGGCCTGCTGGAGGTCAGTTTGCAGGACTCTGGCAGTGCTCCTCCTGTTCCTCCTTGCACAAAGGCGAAGTTAGCGGTCCTGCTGCTGGGTTGTTGCCCTCCAACGGCCTCCTCCACGTCTCCTGATGTACTGACCTGTCTCCTGGTAGCGCCTCCATGCTCTGGACACTACGCTGACAGACACAGCAAACCTTCTTGCCACAGCTCGCATTGATGTGCTATCCTGGATAAGCTGCACTACCTGAGCCACTTGTGTGGGTTGTAGACTCCGTCTCATGCTACCACTAGAGTGAAAGCACCGCCATCATTCAAAAGTGACCAAAACATCAGCCAGGAAGCATAGGAACTGAGAAGTTGTCTGTGGTCACCACCTGCAGAACCACTCCTTTATTGGGGGTGTCTTGCTAATTGCCTATAATTTCCACCTGTTATCTATCCCATTTGCACAACAGCATGTGAAATTGATTGTCACTCAGTGTTGCTTCCTAAGTGGACAGTTTGATTTCACAGAAGTGTGATTGACTTGGAGTTACATTGTGTTGTTTAAGTGTTCCCTTTATTTTTTTGAGCAGTGTATTTTATTGGGATTCTATGTGATAGACCAACACAAAGTAGTTAGTATGTGTGTAGTGAAAATAAATTGATACATGGTTTTTAACATTTTTAAATGTCCCCAAACACCTGGGCCTCTCAAGTAGGTTGTACTTACCTCACTCCCCGACACCCACGTCGCTTCTGACATCCACATGGCCGCCACTGTATCTCCCTGACGAGTGGATGAAAACATCTGGTCACAGGGGGGAAGCCAATAGCAGGCTGGACAGGAACAAGCCTCCCGACTCGTCACCCCCTGCTTTTGGCTGCCCCCCCCTCCTGATCCGTGTGACGGGGAGATGCAGCGGCGGCCGTGCGGGCATCAGAGGCGACACGGGTGCTACGGAACCTAAATCTATGTATTTCCATCTCCACACAGTAACAATTAAAGAAAAATTGTTTTCAATTTATGAAAACCAGCATATACGTCTCTTATAATAAGTAGAGTAGCAGAGGACAACATCTGTGAGTAATAACGTGTTAGACCTAAATCCGTGCATTTCCATATCCACCCAGTTCCAATAAAATTTTTTGGGGGTTGACTTAATTTAAACCGGCTTATATGTGCCTTACAATATGCAGGATAGCCGACAAAATTATCTGTCAGTGATGTGACATTTTAAACCTAAATCCGTGTATTTCCATCTCCACACAGTTCCAATTTAATTTTTTGGGTTTTCCACTTATTAAAACCAGCATAAACGTGTCTTACAATACACAGGGTAGCGGAGAATAACATCTGTGAGTGATAATGTAAAATATTAGGCCTACATCCATGCATTTCCATCTCCACACATTTCCAACTTAATTTTGTTTAGTCGAATTTATTAAAACCAGCATATACGTGTCTTATTATAGCAGAGAATTACCAAGTCTAGTATTTTGTATTCATTTGTTTGACTGGTTTGGTTATCTTTATCTACTATTAGGACTGTGTGAAAATCTGATGTAGATTTAGGTAAAATTTAAGCAGAAATATAGAAAATTCTGAAGGGTTCGCAAACTTTTAAGGCCCCCCTCCTTACCCCCCAAGTTTTTCTAAGTGATGGGAGGGGTGTGGATGAAGAGGACTTTATGCATCTAACATTTAACCCTGTTTACACAGGAAAAAAATATACCTGAGACTGAGTTTCATATGAAAGCCATTGTGAATACCACATTTGATATGTTTGCTGCTGGGACAGAAACTGTTAGCACAACACTGCGTTATGGATTCTTGATTCTCCTCAAGCATCCCGATGTTGAAGGTTGGTAAAGTGCTTAAAATACTAATACACTATCACTCTTGTAGAAACTGTAAAACGTGTCTGTTTTAACAACTATTTGCATTCTCCATGTAATAACAATTCTGGAGCATCTATTCTTATGACTTTAAGATGTTTATTATTCCTACTAGAAGTTATGAATACATTATTGGCATTTTAAAATGAAGGTCCAGCGGGGTGTTACCAGTTTATGGTCAATCTTTGTATAGTCTGACACTAATCACACTGAATGGATTGTGTCAGACTGTGCAGAAAAGTACCCCCAACTGGCAACACTAATCTAGATCTTCATGACAGGCTGCCAGTAATAACTTTTAGAGGAATGACACATCACAAAGTTAGATGAATATAATTGATATTACAAGAGGGATGCAAATAGTTACTGAAACAGACATATCAATAGAGGATAATGTTCCTCTTTAACTGTTGCACACATTGAATTGCACCAGCAGTGGGTCTCAATATGTGTGGCATAGTATTGCACCAAATTTTTACCTGAAGGCACCTTTGAGTTAATTCTACAAGAAAATTTAGACTAACACAATCATGGTCACAGGTGCATATCCATCAAGCAAGCATATAGAGAACTAATAAAAGCATGGCTGCTCAACATTTCACATGCAAACAATAGAACTGAGAAATGGGGGTTATTCAAAATTAATGTGGTATTATACCTACTAGAATTTAAAAAAATAGAAGCTCTTTGCGCACATTTTTGATCAAACATTTTTGTGTCAGGCCCATCTACAGCTGAAGCCACCTTGACGCCTGGTAGATGGGCCTGACACACGTTTGATCAAAAATGTGCGCAAAGAGCTTCCCATCTGCGGAAGCCACCTTGACGCCTGGTAGATGGGCCCGATACACATTTGATCAAAAATGTGCACAAAGAGCTTCTATTTTTTCATTTCTAGTACTGTAGGTATAATACCACATTCATTTTAAATGACCCCCATTTCTCAGTTTTATTGTTTGCATGTGAAATGTTGTGCAGCCATGCTTTTATTAGTTCTCTATATGTTTGAATTAATACTGTCAGCAAAGCTGTATGACATTTGCATTCCTATAGGAGACCTAACCATTAACCTTAATTGATTAGTCTTTATCTGAAGGGAGATCGTGTTTGGAAGGACCTTGAAATCCTGCTTACGTCACCACCTCCCGTGTGACTATAGCATCCAAGTCTTGATCCATGAATCCACACGTTCGTGTCTTGGTATTATATTAGATGCGACCTGGGCGGGTTTCTAGCCCGATATAATTCCGTTAGCGGACCAGGCATATATCTAACGAGGAACTGATGGCAGTGTACTGGTCTTGCTAGGCTCTGTTTCACTGGGCAGTGAAAGGGCTTTCCCAGCTTGTCAGGGTTGGGAGCGAGAGTTGTGCCATGCCGGAGGTCGCGTGGGCCACCCTCCTTCACTCCCTGTGCCTTCCTGTGCCCGTGTGGACAGCTGGCAGGCTCAGACTGGCCCACTGGGGAGCCGATGAATCCCTTGGTGGGCCCCTGATCTATTCGGTAAAGGAGTCTTTATGAGAGCTTCTCTCTGCGCAAGGAAGAGCTGCCACTGTATTCCCCTGCCCACCCCCTCTTGCTTGAGTTCCCATAAGTATCAGCACTGTGGTATACAATCTCAATTACCGTATCAGGGAAAGCAAGTGGCAGGATGACATTACAACTAGTGATAGACGAACATCAGTCGGGACGTTTCGCGAACGCCCCATTGACTTTAATGGCAGGCGAACCTGAAAAACCTTCAGGTCATATTTGCAGCCACCAAACACTTACTACAAGTGCACAAATCACCCCACGACATGGACAGTGACAGAGGGGGATCATTGGTAAAGATTCCCACAAAAAAATATGTATTTAAATCAGGGCCATTTTTATGGGTTAAAGGGAAACTCCCAAAAATGTGCTCTGCTGGAGCCTAGAAATTTTTTATTTTAGGCCACAGTACAGGCTCCAAGAATTAGGCATTTACCTGACAGAAAATAACTTATGATGATGTAGCTGGTGGTACATTAGGTGGTCACTGCATACAAATTTTACTGTAGGCCACTGGAGTACAGGCCCCAAAAATTAGGCATTCATCTGACAGAAAAGAACTTGTGATGATGTGGCGGGAGGTACATTAGGCGGTCACTGGATACAAATTTTACTGTAGGCCAGTACAGGCCTCAAAAATTAGGCATTCACCTGACAGAAAAGGCCTTTTATGCCGCTGTATATACATAAGACAAGGACCATTCTTTGTTCTGTGTAGTGGCGGATATGTGTGGGCTGGCATGAGAAAATTCTATTACACGTGGTCGTCACAGATGTTGAATTCCTCTGAGATCCATGCCTCATTCATTTTTAGAAATGTGAGGTAGTCCACACTGTCATGATCTAGGCGAGTGCGCTTATCGGTCACGATCCCCCCTGCTACGCTAGACGTCCTTTCGGACAGGACACTCGATGAGCGGCAAGCCAAGAGTTCCATGGCAAATTGTGCCAGCTTTGGCCACAGGTCAAGCCTGCACACTCAGTAGTGAAGGGGTTCCTCGCTTCTCAGAGCGTCCACATCGGCCGTTATTGGACACCTGTTGGTCTAGGTGTTCCCTGAGGCTGGATCTGGAGTGCAGCTGTCGATGGGTTGGCTGCAAGAATGATCTCATATCCGAAGTGAACAACACATCTTCAAACCTCCTTCTTCTTGCAGGCGCAGTTGAATTGGTACCTGCACCTGTTTCGCTGTGGGTGTAAATTCCTCTGCCAGTGCCCGCAAAAGCAGAATGAAGCATTTCTTGCAGCAAGGCCTGGAAATGCTGCATTCTGCCAGCCCTGGTAACATGTCCCCCTTTTTTTGTTTGTACCGATAGTTCAAGTACGTTGCCACCCAGTACTGGTCTTTGCCCTTTATGCTTTTTATATGGGGGTCCCTCTTCAAACACTGGAGCATGAAGGCCCCAATTTGCGCTAAATTGGAAGCAGTGGAGCACCCTAGCTCCTGCTCATTGCCCAGGAGAATGTCATCCTCGGTCTCAGTCTCCTCCTTAAAATCCCCCTCAAAGCCTGCTCTTCTTGCTCCTCCTCCTCCTCCTCCTCCCCCCAGCCACCATCCTCCTCTGACTCCTCTTCAGACTCCTGCTGACTTGTCTCAGATGGAGTAGCCCCCCCCCCCCGGGAATTCATTCAGCATTGCTACTTCCTCAACTTCCAGCTCCTGCTTCTCGATGGCTTAATCAATGACACGACACAATGCACACTCCAGAAATAAGGCGTAAGGTACGATGTCACTGATGCTGCCCTGGCTGTGACTGACCAGTTTGGTGATCTCATCAAATGGCCGCGAAGTCTGCATGCTTCTCACATGAGCAGCCTCTGGCGCGGTGAAAATAAACCAAGCTCCCCAGAACCTGTCCTGCTGCAGAGTTCGTACAGGTAGTCATTAACGGCACGTTGCGGCTGGAGCAGCCCATCAAGCATATACAAGGTGGAGTTCCAGAGCATCGGGCTGTCACAAATCAGACTTCTGACGGACAGGTGGTGTTGCCATGGATGTGTAAGATCTTCTAAAATGGCCAGAGATTTTCCTGGCCTGCCGCGAGACGCCCTGGACCCCGGGATATTTGGCAACGAATCACTGTACGACTAAGTTCAGGACGTGTGCCATGCACGGCACGTGTGTCATTTTGCCCTGTTTCAGCACAATCAGCAGATTGGCACCATTGTCGTACACCACTTTACCAACTGTCAAATTGAGCGCGTTTAGCCACTGATCAGCCTGTGACCGCAGAGCTGAAAGCAGTGCAGGACCAGTGTGGCTCTTGGCTTCCAGGCACAACAGCCGCAGCACAGCATGGCAACGTCTCACCTGGCACGTCGAATAGGTTCTGGGGAGCTTGGGGGGGTGCAGCGGAAGAGGCGGCAGCAGTGGAAAAGGAGGAGTCAGCCGAGGAGGCAACGGAGGATGGAGTAGAAGGAGGAGAAGAAGAGGCAGGCCAGCATGCAATCCGTGGCGGTAACACCAAATACACACCGGTGCCACGGGTTGCATGCTTGACAGCCGTCAGAAGGTTCACCCAGTGTGCAGTAAAAGTTATGTACCTTGCCTGCCTATGTTTGCTAGACCACGTGTCTGTGGTCAGATGTATCTTGGCACCGACACTGTGTGCCAGAGATATATTAACTTGCTGCTGAACATGGCCATATAGCTCTGGGACTGACATTATAGATCTCGGAGTAGACAGCAACAGTGGGGACCACCCTCCTTGAGCTGATCTGGGTACTGTTGTCAGACCGCTCTGTGGCGGCTGTTGCTACCTCCTCTTCCTCATCCTATGCCAAGAATGGCTGTGCATCGGTAAGGTCAGGGAATGGATGGGAAAATAATTTCTCTAACTCGAGTGGAGGGGCTATGGTGGTGGTGGTGGTGGTGTCTTTGGGGGTGCACATAGCAGAGTGTGAGGAGGGTGCTGATAAAAAGTATTAGGAGTGTGCAGAAGAGGAAGCCTGAGTGAGCCACTCAGCCAAGTCTGCTGCGTCCTTTGACGTAATCGCACGCACCTTCTCCAACTTCCCCCTTAGGCTCCGGCTTGGTGTACCTGCCCGACCTCTAACACCCCTGCGGAATGGCCTGCCCCTTCCTCTGCCTGTCATTTTCAAAATTGCCCTGTGACAAAGTCCCAATAAGAAAGAATATTTGTGGAAGCAGGTATATCGCAGGCCTCAATCAATATTTTTTGGAAGCTGGTATATCAATCCCCTTAATCAATAATTGGTGGAAGCCGGTGTATCGCAGGCCTCAATCTATATTTGGTGAAAGCAGGTATATTAATCCCCTCTATCAGTGTTTTGTGTAATCAGGTATATATAGAACCCCTTAATGAGTATTTGCTGGAAGCTGGAATATCAAACCCCTTAATCAATATTTGGTGGAAGCTGTTGTATTACAGGCCTCAATCAATATTTGATGGAAGCCAGTATATCAATCCCCTCTATCAGTGTTTTGTGGAAACAGGTACATAGAACCCCTTAATGAGCATTTGCTGGAAGCTGGTATATCAAACCCCTCAATTAATATTTGGTGGAAGCCGGTATATCAATCCCCTCCACTGGGTGCATACAGGGGTCACAGTTGCGAACGGGCCCGGCACTCCTGGGGGCCTGGCTGCCTGTGGACCCCTGGCCACGTCCTGCAGTAGTGCTGTACGGTAGTACCTGGGGCCCGCCGCCCAGTGCTCCTCGTTTCCGCTCTGCCCGCCACTTTAGTATACTTACCCTCCACGGCCTTTTTTGTCCTGAGCGTGTACAGCGTCAGGTGACAGTGCAGCGCCGGCTGGGAAGACAGAGGAGCTATACTTCTGCCGGTCTTTGGGCTGATCTGAGGTCTGATGGGGGCTGATTGGGGGTCTTATGGGCTGATATGAGGTCTGATGTGGGCTTATGGGGGTCTGATGGGGGTCTTTGGGCTGATCTGAGGTCTGATGGGGGCTAAGTGGGGGTCTTTGGGCTGATCTTAGTTCTGATTGGGGCTGAGTGAGGGTTTGATGGTAATGGGGGTCTTTGGGCTCATCTGAGGTCTGATGGGGGCTGAGTGGGGGTCTAATGGGGGCCTTTGGGCTGATCTGAGGTCTGATGGGGGCTGACTGGGGGTCTTTGGGCTGATCTGAGGTTTGATGGGGGCTGAGTGGGGATCACATGGGGGTCTTTGGGCTGATCTGAGGTCTTATGGGGGCTGAGTTGGCTGATCTAAGGTCTCTCTGCAGTGGCAGAGAGACTCACTGAGACCAACAGCAGCCATTTTAGTCAGATTACAGCCACTCTGCAGCTTTGGCTCTAATCTGACTGAAAAGGCTTCTGCTGGCTTCAGTCTCTCTGCCACTGTTGCTCTTAGGGTGGCCAGACTTCCAGTTTTTAGACTCCTGGTCCAGGACGGACGGCCAGAAGTCCCCCTTTTTTGTTGTTATGGATGATGGGACGGCGGGTCCGGCTCAGGCATGGTCACTTTAAGTACCAATGGCAGGGGGCAGGGCCTGGCAGCATGTCCGGATCACACTGCGTGCTTACGTGATGTCACAACGTTATCTGCGCTGCAGGTCCAGCAGGAAGTTGGGAACAGAGGAGCGCGGGAGCCACTGCTAGTCTGTCACTGCCCACTTGCCAATAGTCTTACTCTATACTACAGTCACTCACCCCACCTCGCCTCGTTCTTTTTCTCTGCCAGACATTTCTGCCAGCCTGAGCAAGTCCCAGGAGCAGCACTTATTCAGCCAGCCAGAGCCCACACTGAGCCCAGCCAGCCTCCAGCATTCAGCCTTGCCAGTTGCCACTGACTTTCAGCAGGTCGATTCAGCAGCTTTCAGCCTGAGCCAGCCGAGCAGGTAATAGTTACTATGGCCTTGGTATGTTCTGTATATTATTATATGTGAGCTGGCCTGGTATAAGTTATACATCTTCTGGTATATTAAGATGTATAACTTAAACCAGCTGTACATATATAATCATATAAGGAGATACCTAGGTTATACCAGCATGCTCTATATCCCTATATACTAGAAGATGTATAACTTATACCAGCTGTACATATATATTTATTTACAGGAGATACCCAGGTTATACCAGTATGGTGCATATCACTATATACAAGATGTATAACTTATACCAGCTGTACATATATAATTATATACAGGAGATGCCCAGGTTATATCAGCGTGGTCCACTATATCACTATATACAAGAAGATGCTATACCGTATATTATCCTCTTGTATATAGTGATATACAGTATATAATATATATATATATATATATATATATATATATATACAGTACAGACCAAAGGTTTGAACACACCTTCTCATTCAAAGAGTTTTCTTTATTTTCATGACTATGAAAATTGTAGATTCACACTGAAGGCATCAAAACTATGAATTAACACATGTGGAATTCTATACATAACAAACAAGTGTGAAACAACTGAAAATATGTCATATTCTAGGTTCTTCAAAGTAGCCACCTTTTGCTTTGATTACTGCTTTGCACACTCTTGGCATTCTCTCGATGAGCTTCAAGAGGTAGTCCCCTGAAATGGTTTTCACTTCACAGGTGTGCCCTGTCAGGTTTAATAAGTGGGATTTCTTGCCTTATAAATTTGGTTGGGACCATCAGTTGCATTGAGGAGAAATCAGGTGGATACACAGCTGATAGTCCTACTGAATTTGTATTATGGCAAGAAAAAAGCAGCTAAGTAAAGAAAAACGAGTGGCCATCATTACTTTAAGAAATGAAGGTCAGTCAGTCAGCCGAAAAATTGAGAAAACTTTGAAAGTAAGGGCTATTTGACCATGAAGGAGAGTGATGGGGTGCTGCGCCAGATGACCTGGCCTCCACAGTCACCGGACCTGAACCCAATCGAGATGGTTTGGGGTGAGCTGGACCACAGAGTGAAGGCAAAAGGGCCAACAAGTGCTAAGCATCTCTGGGAACTCCTTCAAGACTGTTGGAAGACCATTTCAGGGGACTACCTCTTGAAGCTCATCAAGAGAATGCCAAGAGTGTGCAAAGCAGTAATCAAAGCAAAAGGTGGCTACTTTGAAGAACCTAGAATATGACATATTTTCAGTTGTTTCACACTTGCTTGTTATGTATATAATTCCACATGTGTTAATTCATAGTTTTGATGCCTTCATAGTCATGAAAATAAAGAAAACTCTTTGAATGAGAAGGTGTGTCCAAACTTTTGGTCTGTACTGTATATATATATATATATATATATATACATACATACACACAAGCGCGCGGTGGGTGGGGGGGGTGGTGATGGCTGCAGGTTGGGGGGGGGGGGGCGGTGACGGAGGGGGAGCCCAATGGATCAGTTTCGCACCCGGGCCCCATGGATTGTGTGTACGCCCCTGATACCCTCTATCAGTATTTTGTGTAAAAAGGTATATTGAACCCCTTAACGAGTATTTTCTAGAAGCCAGTATATCAAACCCCTTAATCATTATTTGGTGTAAGCCGGTGTATTGCAGAGCTCAATCAATATTTGGTGGAAGCTGGTATATCAATCCCCTCTATCAGTATTTTGTGGAAACGTATAAAGAACCACTTAATGAGTATTTGCTGGAAGCCGGTAAATCAAACCCCTTAAGCAGTATTTGGTGGAAGCTGGTATTTCAATACCCTCTAACAGTATTTTGTGGAAACAGGTATATAGAACTAGAGATGGGTTTGCGGTTTGCCCGGCGGTCATTTCGCGGCAAACTTTGCTCGTTCGCGGTTCGGCGTACTTGCGAACATATGGCTATGTCTGCCGGCGCCATATTCTTTGATATTGTGAAGAACTTTGACCCATGACACATTCATCAGGTGGTACAGGACAGCCAAGTTAGACGTTTCAGCACATGGACATGCCCCTTACCTTATAAATAAACCTGATCTGGCTGCCATTTTATATTCAGTCTTTTGCCAGTGTAGGGAGTGGCCTTTAGTAACATTTGTATCCATTAACCACATAATGTACCTCGAGTCACATAATCAGAATTTCTTTTATCTCAGGTGAATGCTTAATTTTTAAGGCCCTTACTTCCATGGCCTAAAATAAACATTTTCTAGGCTCCGACAGAGTACATTTCAGAGAATTTCCCTTTAAGACGCATAAAAATGTCCCCTGATTAAGACACATATTTTTTGTTGGAATTTTTGTCATTGATCCCCCTCTAGTATGTCACTGTCCATGTTGTGGGACTATTTGTGCACTTCTACTAAGTATTTGGTGGCTGCAAATATGAGCTGAAGGTTTTTCAGGTTCGCCTGCCATTAAAGTGAATGAGGCCTGCCGCAAACGAGCGGTTCGCGAACATTTGATCACGTTCGCACGATCGCATTCGAGAACCGTCCTGGCGGATGTTCGTCCATCACTGTATAGATCCCCTTATTGAGTATTTGCTGGAAGCTGGTATATCAAACCCCTTAATCAATATTTGGTGGAAGATGGTGTATCGCAGGCCTCACTCAATATTTGGTTGAAGCCGGTATATCAGTCCCCTCTATCAGTATTTTGTGGAAACAGATATATAGAACCCCTTAATGAGTATTTGCTGGAAGCTGGTATATCAAACCCCTTAATCAATATTTGGTGGAAGCTGGTGTATCACAGGCCTCAATAAATATTTGGTGGAAGCCGGTATATTTTTCCCCTCATAGTTACATAGGTAATACGGTTGAAAAAAGACATACGTCCATCAAGTTCAACCAAGGGATTGGTGGGGATGCAAATTATCAGTATTTTGTGGAAACAGGTATATAGAAACCCCTTAATGAGTATTTGCTGGAAGCAGGTATATCAGACCCCTTAATCAATATTTGGTGGAAGCTGGTGTATCGCAGGCCTCAATATTTTGTGGATGCAGGTGTATCACACCCCTCAATCAGTATTTTGTGGAAGCAGGTATATGAAACCCCTTAATCAGTATTTTGTGGAAGTAGTTAAATCGCACCCCTTAATCTGTTTTTTTTTTGGAGGGGCAACAGGTATATCACACCAGTTGCAATTAGTTTTTCGAATAGCGTTTGTCCCTCTATCTAGCTGCAGTATCTCAGCAGAACCGCACACAACTGTTGCACAATACAAATGCACTATAATATACTTTCTATGTTAGAAGGTATATTACAGGTATATCACACCCCTCTATCAGATTTTTGAGGGGTAATTAAACCTAGCGACAAAGGGGGCAATATAGTCATCTAGAATCGAGATGACTCTATTGAGATGGTACAGTGCCTACTGAGGGACAAAAAACTTATAAAATTCTCCCAAATGACCCCACAAAAGTATACACAGCGGAATTGAAAACCCTTCTATCTGACGCTAGAGATAGGGACCTCATAAAAAAGGACGAATTTCAATATCTCTTTAGGAAAGACCCTACAATCTCCACTTTCTACGCACTCCCAAAGGTGCATAAGGACAAAATACCAGTCCCAGGAAGACCTATTGTATCTGGTAATGACAATCTAACTCAAGGTATCAGTGAGTATGTGGACCAGATTTTGAGACCTTTCGTCACCAGTCTCCCTTCCTATACACGAAAGCCCTTCTCCTGAAAATAAATGATATGATATTAACATCAAATACCGTCCTGGCAAGCTTGGATGTGGAATCCTTATACAGTAACATACAACACTCACTAGATATTAAAGCCGCTAACAAATTTCTGAGCACTAAAAGTAGGAATTTTGCACAGCACAATCACTTAGTACTTTCTATGTTAGAATTTATTTTAGAACACAATTATTTTTTTTTTCAGGGAAAAATATATAAACAAACAAATGGTACCGCCATGGGTACGTCATGTGCACCCACTTATGCAAACCTTTTTTTGGGGTGGTGGGAGGATAGTTTAGTTTTCACGGATGGGATGTCGTCATATACCTGCCACATTTTATTTTGGGGCAGGTATATTGACAACATACTTATCCTATGGGATGGTGACAAAGCACTTTTTCATGATTTCACCCAAGCATTAAATGATAATTGCATAGGAATGAAGTTTACGTACGAGCTTCAGGAGAGGGAAATCGTGTTCCTAGACCTAAAAATCAAAATCACTGAAGAAGGACATCTGAACACCGAGATACATAGAAAACCAACCTCTACTAATAGCTATTTGCATTGGTCCAGTTGGCATCCTACACCTCTGAAGAGGGGAATACCCACAGGCCAATACCTGAGGGCTCGGCGAAATTGTTCAGATGAAGCCTCCTTCATGAGGGAAAGTGAACAACTACGAGAGAGATTTAAAGGGTTTCTATCACTTCGTATGACATAATTAGCTCTCAGACACTAGCGATCCGCTAGTGTCTGCTCTGGCCAACCATCCTAATATAACAGCTTTTTGAGCAGCCGTTTTGCAAAAAAAATAACTTTTATAAATATGCTAATGAGCCTCTAGGTGCTATGTGGGCGTCATTAGCACCTAGAGGCTCCGTCTACCTTCATACACAGCCACCGCCCAGCGCGTCCCTCCAGCCCGCCCATCTCCTGATGAATGCGATCCTCCGTGTGACGCAACGGACGAATTCTCGCGCATGCGCCGTGCGCGGCTGTATTCGGCGCATGCGCCGAGAATGTCTGACCGCTTCCCTGCTCAGACATCTCCACTGCGCCTGTGCCGATGACGTCATAGTGCTCCAAGGAACAGGCGCAGTGGAGATGTCTGAGCAGGGAGCGGTCAGACATTCCCTGCGCATGCGCCGAATACAGCCGCGCACGGCGCATGCGCGAGAATTCGTCAGTTGCGTCACACGGAGGATCGCATTCAGCAGGAGATGGGCGGGCTGGAGGGACGCGCTGGGCAGTGGCTGTGTATGAAGGTAGACGGAGCCTCTAGGTGCTAATGACGCCCACATAGCACCTAGAGGCTCATTAGCATATTTATAAAAGTTATTTTTTTAGCAAAACGGCTGCCCAAAAAGCTCTTATATTAGGATGGTTGGCCAGAGCAGACACTAGCGGATTGCTAGTGTCTGAGAGCTAATTATGGCATACGAAGTGATAGAAACCCTTTAAAAAGAGGGGATACCCTATGGCCCCTATTAAAAGAGCCTTCAATAGGGCCAAGACCACCGATAGAGGGGAATTACTTAAATCTACCCCTATCAAAAAGAATGAGACCATCAGATGCATCGGTACCTTTGATGGCTATAACAAAGAAATTTGTCGCATTCTAGGTAAATATTGGCATATTATCCAGACAGACAGAGATTTAAAATCAGTACTCACCCCAAATCCAAGCATCACCTATAGGAGAGGTCCTAATTTAAAGGACCAATTGGTCCACAGCCACCTGAAAGAAAGAGAAACGGAAAATATATCAGTAAAAGTAAAATACAGCGGTTCATCTCCATGTGGAGATTGTTCATTTTGTAAATATATCCCCCGTATAAAAAAATTTATTAACCCTGGAGACAGGAAGGAGTATAACATCAGAGATCTGATCACATGTAAGACCACGGGGGTCATATATATAGCATCGTGCCCTTGCCCCACGTTGGCAAGACGACACAGGAGCTAAGACGCTGTATCTCGGGCCACCTGAGCTCCATTGAGACGGGCAAAGATACCCCAATCGCGAGACATATTAAATATGTACATGAGAACAAAACATCAGTCTTACGCTTTTGGGGTATTGAGAAACTAAACTTAGGCCCAAGAGGTGGCAACCTAGATAGGAAGCTCCTGCAGTGTGAAGCACGATGGATAGATAGACTGAACACAATGAGCCCCAATGGCCTCAACGAAGGCTTCTCTTTCACAGCATTTATATAACTATATAGGTGAAGAAATACTACCAACCCTAAGTGCTGCATAAATGCCATTTACTTTAATGAATAAAACTATTTAGCTCTCCTTCAATTATAAACAAGATATAATAAAATAACAATGAATAATAGACATATGGAATTAGGATTTAGAAGTTGAGAATGATAAGGGCACAATCACCGCAATGACAGTTGTGTTGAAAAGAAAACTATGAGAGGGTCTTTAAAACCATGCATTAATGATACAGGAATAGTGTAATGCACCATTTTCAGGTAGTGTTAGCTATGTTGGCTAAGAGGACAATTCAAAGATATATAGGTAAATAACTAAAGATCGGATATAGGCTCCACTAAGTTAGGCTGCACTGGAAAACTGGACCAAAAATATGGTACACCTTTAAGTATATGCTAATATCTGGAAATTGGTCCCAGAATATTTATCTAAATATATGAAGAACCACTGTAGCTTCAGGATCTGTACCTGATCTATCAGATGGTACAGATGTGTCCCAGTCCATAGCTGTTTTGAGTGGACGTTCCTCTTGCCAATATGAAGCATACCTGTAATAGAATTCTGTTCCGAATGTTCTAAGTCCCGACGCATGCGCAAAGAGTGGTCTCGATAGTGAAATCTGTGACGCATGCGCCGTTTAAATCGTGTATTAGAGAAGACGATTTTCAAAGTTCTGACGCATGCTCAGTAGAGTTGGGAATCAGAAGACTTTTTCAAAGTATCAGCGCGTGCGCATAGGATCATCCGGATCTGACCCTTATCTGATGACGTCATAAGGGAGAGACGGAGCGGAGATTGGCCCGAGTGACGCTAACAACACGAGTGTCTTGATCCTGAGTGGGTAAGACGATTTGTTGACCCGCCCTAGGACTATAAAGTATTTCATGCAGCAAACACTCGTGTTGTCTGTAGCTCCATTTCCCTGAAGAAGCCGCCGAGTGCGGTGAAACATGTCGGGGGAGCTGCGTCGCATTACCTTTTAAGATTATGTTAGGGATAGTGTATCTGTAGCCCTGTTACCTGCAGGAGCAGTGCGCCGCAGATTTGCATCGCTAGGGTAGCATCGATATTGTTAGTTGTGCTGACAGCGAACAGGCTGTCATTTCACTCCAGTTGGACTATCTAAGTAGTATTAACAAAATGAGAAAGCAGCACAATGAATATATCGATTGAATGATAACTTTAATCTGGTGAGAGACAACACCAGTGGCTAACCCAAAGTGACGATTTATGCCATAGGCAAACCTTGGAAGAGTGATCATCTAATGTAATAAGTATCATTCACAAAAAGACACAATTGATATAATGAATCAGTGACACAGTGTCACGAATCTACCCTGTGTACACTATTTCCCTTCATATATATTTTTAAAGTACTCTCAATAGAGTTTTTCCTTTTTTTTCTGTTTTGTCATATATGTTAATCAATAATAAAAGTTATGTTTTAAAATTGACCAGAAACAGGAACTATTAGTCTCACGACTACTGGATTATAAATATTGACCTCCTGGGTCCAGTGGATCATTTGAATCCAAGCAACAGGTATATCACACCAGTTGCAATTAGTTATTCCAATAGTGTTTGTCCCTCTATCTAGCTGCAGTATCGCAGCAAAACCGTACACAACTGCTGCACAATACAAATGCACTATAATATACTTTCTATGTTAGAAAGTATATTATAAGTATATCACATCCCTCAGTATGTTACACCTATCGATAGCACACCTATACCAGTCCTTAAAAGGACTTTTGTGGCCCTATTAGCTAGCGTGCAGTGTCCCTACCAGTCTGTCCCTGCTCCACACAGCAACCTCTCCTTACACTGGTAAAAAACTGAATGTAAAATGGCTGCCAGATCCGGTTTATTTATAGGGTAGGGGGTGTGTCTTATGTTGAAACATCTCAATTGGCTGTCCTGTCCCACCTGATGGATGTGTCATGGGTTAAAGTTTGGCACTATGCAAAAAAATATGGCGCGTGCAAATATCGCCATATCTTCTCATGTTCGGCGAATCGCAAACGAGCAATGTTCACCTCAAAACGACAACTGGGCGAACCGCAAAGGCCATCTCTACCAGGCACCCCCTGCTCTGAAGAGGGGAGGGTGTCTGGTTCATAGGAAAATGTCAGAAATTAATGGAAACACCACTGAAATGGTTCTGGAGCAGCATGGGGAGGATGTCTGGATGCATCTTGGACTCCCAGGTCGCTGCTAGGAACGATGTTGTCCGATTAGTACGCCAATTTTACAGACTGACAATAATATGCACAAAACCGAGAAAAACTATTTTAGAGGAAAAATTGTTAGGAAACATTCTTTCCTGTATATTTACTTGTATATAAACTGCAAGTTCATCCAAAAATGTTGTTGATTTTTGGCACTGGGGCCATGATTAAGAGGGACGACAAGTGGCATCCGTATTACACCACTAGAGGTGAAATTTGTGGACCGGTGCAAGACGAACCACAGTGAAAGCATTTGCCAAGAACGTTTTAATTAATCAACAATGAAAGTTGGAGGTTAGAAGACGATCCGACAGGCGATCCGGCGGCGTTATTCCCATGACCAGCCGAGCAGCTTCTGGGATACCAAATTCTTTGGGTTTCGGGGGAGTATGGTTGCAAAGCTGAAACTTAAACTAATTGACGGAAGGGCACCACCAGGATTGGAGCCTGCGGCTTAATTTGACTTAACTCGGCAAACCTCACCCTGCCCGGATACAGAAAGGATTGACAGGTTAATAGCTCTTTCTCGATTCCGTGTGTGTGGTGCATGGCCGTTGTGAGTTGGTGGAGCGATTTGTCTGGTTAATTCCGATAACCAATGAGACTCTTCCATGCTAAATAAGTTATGTGACCCCCAGCAGTGAGGATTGTGTTGACCAGACTCTTATGGGAGAGTGTCTGCTGCTTAGCTGACCATCGAAAAAAATTATGGTTGAGGGCCTGCAGGTGAGCTGACCATCGCAAACATTATGAGCGAGGGCCTGCTCCTGCTTTGTTGGCTCTATATAACTTCTGCCTGATCGCACGTCCCTCTGATGTCGATGATCCATTTGGATGTCTGACCTATCAAATTTAAAATACAGGAATTTTAAGGCCTCTCTCACACGGGCGTTGCGGGAAAATGTGCGGGTGCGTTGCGGGAACACCCGCGATTTTTCCGCGTGAGTGCAAAACATTGTATCGTACAATATATCTTTATTGAGATTTTTTTTTTCATTTATCCAGAGTAGTCAATATACAAAAGATTGGTACAGAAATAACCGTACATCATAGCACATTACATTAGTGTACAAAAATACTATGTACTAGTGAGCAGGAGCAAGGTGTTAATATGTACTCCAGTTATTGTGTTAAATAAAGCTTTTTGATGCGGCATTAGTACGGTTCAGGTATCGACATCTGATAAAATAAAAACATGAAAAATAACCAAACAACAGGCAGAAAAGGGGCAGAGAATTATACCTAAATCAAGGCTATATAGTGTACATTACAGGTTTCAGTGTGATCAGTGTAACATGCCTATGACCTACATAGGTGATCAAAGCTAGTATATGCCATATTATCCGCTAGGGGATAGGTTTGTCCACTGCGCCCATTCCATTTCAAATCTACGTAGCGCAAAATCTTTGTGTGCCACCATCTTTTCGAATGATCTAGTGGTTTCCACTGAGTTTAGAATTTCCCGTACCGTCGGAATCGTTAAGCTTTTCCAGTACCTAGTTATGGCCAGTTTTGTAGCCAGGAACAGATGCATAGCATTGGTCCTGAATTTATAAGGGATCTCTGTGATATCAATAAAGAGCAAGTCCAGAGCTGGGTCTCTAGTTAGCTCGCGGCCTGAAGCCCCTTCGACTAATTGGAAAATACTGGACCACAATTCTTGTAACAGGGGGCAGCCCCAAGGAATGTGTAAAAGGGACCCTCTGCCACCGCATCCCCTCCAGCACAGCAGTCCCGAGCCTGGGTAGATGCGGCTCAGTCTCAGGGGGGTAAAATACCATCTGAGTAATGTTTTCGAGTATGATTCAAGGTGTGACACGCACTTCAGTCTTTTAGTCGCGTAATTAATAGCTTTGGACCACTGCGCTGGGGGGATACCGTGTCCCAACTCCTGTTCCCATGAGATAATGGGGGTGGTCTTTACAAAGGAGTTTTTGTTGCCTAGAAACGAGTAGATAGGGCGGATTCCCTTCCATTTGGAATGTGTCAGGTTCCACTGGCTCAGGAGCTCAATGTGTGAGTTCACGGTTAGCGTAGGATTGGAGGTCAACAGGTGGCGACTCCTCAAATACTTATAAAAATCACTTTTATGTATATTGAAACGGGTTTGCAAATTTTCAAAAGAGTTCAATCCCGCCTGGTGAAGCAAATCTGCAACTGTTACTGCGCCTCCTTCCCTCCACCCCTCTAGAGAGAGGTCAGGAATGAGGTATTGCAGCGCCTCTAATGGGGTGAATTTCGCTATAGAAGCGAACGTTCCATAACCACCACTATGATATCGTTTCCAGGCTTTCAAAGAAGTGGAAAGTAGGTATGGGAGAGGTTGTGACAGTGTTTCATTAAAGAGGGAAGCTAGCAGCATTGCTTTTAAGTTGTGGGCTGGAGGGAGGGTCTGCTCAATGTGGACCCAGTGTTTGGGGTTATCAACGGCACACCATTCCTTAAGTTGATGTACCCTAGTAGCTAGGTAATAATCGTAAATATTTGGGAGGTTTAATCCACCTACTTTCTTAAATTTGGACATAATTGTCTTAGCAATGCGGGGTGGACCTTTCTTCCAAATAAACCTATTAAGCAATTTGTTAACAGCGTTAAAAAAGGAACTGGGAAGTTCCAGTGGGAGAATCCTGAACAAATAGAGAAGCTTAGGGAGCAGATGCTGCTGGAAAGCTGCCAATCTGCCTAGCCACGATATTTCCATTTTTGCTATGTTCTCCAATTCCTTCTGAAAGTCTAGGAGGAATCGAGGAAAGTTCGCGTCATATAGTTTTTGAATAGTGGGGGTAAGTTGAACCCCAAGGTATTGGACTCCTGTGGTCTGCCAGTCCCAGGAGTAAAGCTTTTTTAGATGCTCCAAGGTTTGGTTGGGGACAAAAAGGGGGAGGGCTTGGGATTTGCTCTCGTTAAGTTTGTAGAATGATAGGGAGCCATAGGTGTGGATAACCTTCCTGACTTCCTGTAAAGACAGGACTGGGTTAGTGAGGGAAAGGATTATGTCATGTGCATATAATGAGAGAGTGTGTTGCCTGTCACCAATCTGAAATCCCGAGATATTTTCTGTTTGTCTGATAGCCTGTGCTAACGGCTCCAGGGACAGTATGAATATAAGAGGGGACAGGGGGCAGCCCTGCCTCGTACTATTTGAGAGGCTAAAGGGTTCTGACAGAACACCATTAGTTAGAACTCGGGCAGCAGGGCCCTTGTATAATACCTCTATTGCTTTAATAAGAGCGACAGGGAAGCCCATTTTTTGGAGCACCGAGAAGGCAAACGACCAATTCAATCGGTCGAATGCCTTCTCAGCGTCCAGTGTAAGGAATACCGTGGGTATTCGTAGCCTATTGACCCTATCTAGTAGGTTGAACACTCTCCTGGAGTTGTCTGTAATCTGCCTGCCCAAGACAAATCCCACCTGGTCAGGGGCAACCAAGGTCGGAATAATCGCTGCCATCCTGTTTGCTAATAACTTAGCGTAGATCTTCAGGTCGGTATTGAGGAGGGAGATAGGCCGAAAGTTTTGGGGAATTGTTGGTTCTTTACCGGGTTTCGGTAAGGTGACAATAGTGGCCTCTAGCATCTCTCTAGGCATGTGTCCATCTGTCATAATCCTCGCTAGGGACGAGTGAAGATGCAGACCCAGAATCTCAGAGAAAGTTTATAGTAGGAATTGGACAGACCATCCGGTCCAGGGCTCTTATGATGGGGTAGCTTTTTGATAATGCTCATTATTTCATCTAATGTAATGGGCAAGCATAACCTAACTTTATGATCCTAAGACATGGAAGGCAGTGAAAGGGAATTAAGGAAATTGCTGATGTCATGGTCAGAAGGTTGAACCACCTCATTATTGTCTGCTAGGTTGTATAGCTTTGAGTAAAAGGACATGAATCTATTCGCAATTTCTTTCGGGTCATAAATTTTGTGGGTTTTAGAGGAATCCCAGAGAAAATCAATCTGGGAGTTTTGGGCTCTGCATTTAATTCTGCTTGCCAATAGTTTCCCTGCTTTGTTTGCTTGTGAATAGTACATGGCTTTGGCTTTTTTCAAAGACAATTCATACCTGTGCAGCATGTGCTCCCCTAGCTGTGCCCTGAGAGAACGGAGCTCCTCTGAATAACAAGGAGTGGGTGACACTTTATTCAGAATTTCTAGTTCTCGGATTTTGTTCAGTAAATATGTAGTGAGGTGCTCTCTCTTCTTTTTGGCTTTATGTCCTAGATTGATAAAAATACCCCTAATATAGGCTTTATGTGCTGCCCAAACAATAGACGGGTTATCTACTGTGTTTACATTGTTCTGGAAATATTCAGACAGAGCAACTTTTACCTCTGTCTGACACTCCAGGTCTGCAATTAAATATTCATTTATTCTCCAAGTTGGGTTCGGAGGGCGGTTATATTGTTCTGAAATCTTTACTGAGACAGGAGCATGGTCTGACCATGATATCGTTCCTATGTCTGAGCTTGTGATAGTCGAGAGAGAAGCTCTATCTACCAGGACAAGATCTATACGAGAATATGTTAGATGTGAGGGGGAGAAATAAGTATAATCTCGTTCCATGGCGTGGTGTAGGCGCCATATGTCGTATAAGGACATTTTGGAGAGAAGGCTCATCAATGTATTAGGGTTCCTTCTCATAGAGGAGGAGGAGTCCACGGATGCATCTGGAACCATATTAAAATCTCCGCAAATGAGGACCCTTCCTTGTTGCACAGACTGGATCTTATTGAAGAGATTTTGGAGGAAACGCTGGGCGTGTGCATTAGTTGCATATAGCCCTACCAAGGTATATAGGATATTGTTTAGATAACAGACATGTATGATGTACCGCCCTCCGGAGTCAACGATAGAAGACACTGCAGTATAAGCTATAGTATTTCTAATTGCTAGCAGCACCCCTCGCTTCTTTTTGGTACAGTGAGCCGGGAGAACAACTGGAAAACATCTATGTTTGAGAAGGTCAGCATCCGCAGCTATTATATGCGTCTCCTGAGCGCAAAAAATGTCACACTGTAGGGAGAGGGCCTCCCTCCACATCAAATTGCGTTTGTAAGGGCTATTCAGCCCCCTAACGTTTAAAGAGCTAAGCTTCAGTACCATTCTTAATCAGTATTGCTTTCAACGCAAGAAATGCCTTGAAGTGGAGGGAGGCGCAATCCCGACAGCAGCGAATACACACAAGTAAGCATAGCAAAAAGTAATACTCTGCCAGGAATATGTAGAAAACTTGAACTAAAAAGTGACAAACACAAACAGTGACTGGGGAGTCACAACAGATTAGCAAGGCACGTGTTTGCGCCTCAGCAACTAGAGGGGATAGAGTCCTGCCAAATGCCAGAACAAAGAATAATAGGACTACTGCTCCATAGAGGTAGAGGCAAAAAAAGGTCCCCTTTAGTGCGCTTTCTTTCGTCGCCTATTTTCCACCAACTGCCATTCTCCCGATGTGTGGTGACATCTAGGAACATCAGGGACTTGTATGGGTTCCACGGTAATGTTCCACGATGCTAGGGTCGCTTTCCCTTCAACAACTGAGCGGATCACCACCAAAGAGCCATCTTTGTGGATTAAAAGCTTAACAGGGAAGCCCCATCTGTAAGCAATGGAGTGCGCTCTGAGAGCTGTAGTAATAGGGGCGAGAGACTTCCGGAGCTGTAGTGTCGCTGCTGAGAGGTCCACAAAAATCTTAACCCCCTCATAAGGGGCCGGGAGAGTCTCCATTTTCCTTGTGGCCGTGAGGAGTTGCTCCTTAATGTGGAAAAAGTGCATCCTAGCCAGTACATCTCTTGGGACGTCATCAGGTAGGTGCTTGGGCTTGACAATTCTGTGCGCCCTGTCGATTATTAGGTCGCGTTCCACACATTTAGGCAGGAGCAGTCGGATCAAATTCTGAATATAGACTGCCAGCTCAGACGCAGCGACGTCTTCTGGGACTCCCCGCAGTTTGAGGTTGTTCCGGCGGGAACGATCCTCCAGGTCTGCAATCTTTGCCCTAAGCTGGGTGACCTCTTCAGAGAGGAGCTCATGGGAATCAATTAATGTATTATGGGAGGTAGCAAATTCTCCCATTTTGGTCTCCACATGCACCATTCTATCCCCCAGCTCCTTAACAGTAGCCTGGATGGGACGATCGATTTTGAGATCTGTGCCGTTATGGAGTGGTGAAATGCCAGCAACATGTCCTTCAGCAGGGTCCCAGAGGCTGGTTGGTCTGTCGTTTGCAGACTTTGCAACGCCTCATGTATAGAGGGTGTACCTGGGGGAAGATGTGCACTCACCGGAGTTGCTGGGACCATGGTGTCTTGGTCGCTGCTTGTCTGGGCTAGCTGTCGGTGAGGCCTGGGTATCAGCGCTTCCAGGGGGAGCGGGAAGGGACTCCTCTGCCATACTCTGGAGTCTGTACAAAGCCACTGCAGGAGGGGACTCCACAGAAGAAGCGCTGGAGGGAGACTTGTTTTGCAGGGGCCCGGTCGGTGAGTGCGAGCCTGATGATAAGGAAGGGCTGGAGCCCGGCGTGCTCCGTGCGCCGTCTCCGCCAGCGCCATCTTTGGTCTTCTCCTGGGCAAAGAAAAAGTCCAATTTACCCTGCTGTTTCAAACTTTTCCTGCCTCTGGTCATCATGGAGGCATGCAGGGAGCTGAGAGGGATGAACAGACGTCAATTCGGTGGATTTTAGTGGGGATTAGCAGGTCTGAGACACTTCGGTGGAGCAGGAGCTCAGGTTCAGGCTTCCATCTTACTCGGCTGCTTGGCCACGCCCCCTGCAAAACATGAAAATCACCGCTCATGTGAACAGCCTGATAGAAATGAATGGGTCGGTATTCAGTGCGGGTGCAATGCGTTCACCTCACGCATCGCATCCGCGCGGAATACTCACCCGTGTGAAAGGGGCCTAAAAGGCCCTGTTATTGGAATGAGTAATAAAAAATTACAGGGAATGTCACTGGTATTTAGGAAGAGGAAACGTAATACAGGAGAGGTACCACAGTTAATGTCACTGTTCACAGCGTCTACGCAAAAAGTACACTGTATGTCACAGATATGCGAGGGCCTGCAGGTGAGCTGACCATCGCAAACATTATGGGCGAGGCCCTGCTGCCGCTTTGTTGACTCTAGATAACTTCTGCCTGATCGCACGTCCCCATGACATCGATAATCCATTTGGATGTCTGCCCTATCAACTTTCAATGTTCTTTTATGCGCCTAACATGGTGACCAAGTGTAATGGGGAATCAGTGTTCGATTCCGGAGAGGGAGCCTAAGAAACAGCTACCACATCCAAGGAAGGCAAGCAGGGGGGCGCGCAAATTACCCACTCCCGACTGTCAGAAGAGGACACTGTCTATTTAAAAATAAAATTTTATGTCACTGAAACATTTTTGAAGCGCAAACGTTACCCGGCAGATGTGGGCCTGGTCAGGTAACTGTCAGAAGAGTACACCGTCTATTGCAAAAGAAAATTAAACATCACAGAAAATTTTTTGAAGCACACGTTACACAGCAGATGTGGGCCTAGTAAGGTCACTGTCAGAAGCGGACACCGTCTATTAAAAAATTAAATTTTGTCACATAAAATTTTTTGAAGCGCACACGTTACACAGCAGATATGTGCTTGGTCTGGTCACTGTCAAAAGCGGACACTGTCTATTAAAAAATGAAATTTTTTTGTCACCGAAAAATTTTAGAAGTGCACACGTTACATAGCAGATATGTGCTTGGTCTGGTCACTGTCAGAAGCGGACACCATTTATTGAAAAATGAAAGCTTATGTCACCGAAAAAATGTTGAAGCGCACACGTTACACAGCAGATTTGGGCCTGGTAAGGTCACTGTCAGAAGCGGACACCGTCTACTGAAAAATTTAATTTTGTCACATAAAACTTTTTGAAGCGCACACGTTACATAGCAGCTATGTGCTTGGTCAGGTCACTGTCAGAAGCGGACACCATCTATTGAAAAAATGTAATTTGATGTCACAGAAATTTTTTGAAACGCACACGTTACACAGCAGATGTGGGCCTGGTCAGGTCACTGTCAGAACAGGACACCATCTATTGAAAAATGTAATATTATGTCACAGAATTTTTTTTTGAAGCACACATGTTACACAGCAAATGTGGACCTGGTAAGGTCACTGTCAGAAGAGGACACTGTCTATTGAAAAATGAAATTTGATGTCACAGAATTTTTTTTGAAGCGCACACGTTACACAGCAGATATAGGCCTGGCCAGGTCACTGTCTGAAGAGGACACCGCCTATTGAAAAATGTAATTTTATGTCACAGAAAAATGTTTAAAGCTCACATGTTACACAGCAGATGTGGGCCTGGTAAGGTCACTGTCAGAAGAGGACACCGTCTACTGAAAAATCTTATTTTATGTCACAGAATTTTTTTTGAAGCACACACATTACACAGCAGATGTGGGCCGGAAAAATTATACTGGATAATACAGATCTTTTAGGGATGCGCACACTTTAAACAGGAGATGTGGCGCAGATAATTTAACTGTCCGCAGGGGATACCGTCTACGGAAAAACTGCACTGGATGTCACTAATATTTTAGGGATGCAGACACTTTAAACAGGAGATGTGGCACGGATAATTTTTCTGTCCGCAGGGGACAC
This sequence comes from Bufo bufo, assembly GCF_905171765.1. Lineage (NCBI taxonomy): Eukaryota > Metazoa > Chordata > Amphibia > Anura > Bufonidae > Bufo > Bufo bufo. The sequence continues at coordinate 184,459,936 of NC_053396.1, read as the reverse complement.
CGTCTACGGAAAAACTGCACTGGATGTCACTGATATTTTGGGTATGCACACACTTTAATCAAGAGATGTGGAACAGATAATTTAATTGTCCGCAGGGGACACCGTCTATAGAAAAACTGCACTTTTCACTAATATTTTAGGGATGCGCGCACTTTAAACAGGAGATGTGGCGCGGATAATTTTACTGTCCTCAGCGAACACTGTCTACGGAAAAAGTGCACTGGATGTCACTGATATTTTAGGGATGTGCACACTTTAAACAGGAGATGTGGCACGGATAATTTAACTGTCTGCAGGGGACACCATCTAAGGAAAAAGTGCACTGGATTTCACAGATATTTTGTGGATGCGCACACTTTACACAGGAGATGTGGTGCAAATAATTTAACTGTCCGAAGCGGCCTATTACACAGTATTTTGCACAGGATGCGCTAAAAATATATATTGCTGCTTTCACACACAATAGTCGTTAAAAGGACTTTTGGGTCTCTGAAAATTTTTTGGTATAAAAATCTTCCAATTACACTCCCGACACTGTTTGTCCCTTCCTATACACAGCTCTCCCTAACACTGAGCAATTTACAAATTATGTATCTTAATCAGGGGACATTTGTACATTTTCAATGCACTATATAGAAAGTATATATTTGGAATATAACAACCCTGCTTAAATCCGTTTTTTTGTGGGGCAACTGGTATATCACACCAGTAAAAGTTATCTGTTCCAATGGCATTTGTCACTATATGTAGCTGCGGTAACGCAGTAAAACCGCAAACAAATGCTGCACTACCATAATGCACTATATATAAAGTATATTATTGGTATATTACACCCCTGCTTCAATTCGTTTTTCTGGGGGGCAACTGGTATATCACACCAGTTGCAATTAGTTGTTCAAATAGCGTTTGTCCCACGGTGTAGCTGCAGTATCGCAGCAGAACTGCACACAACTGCTGCACAATACAAATGCACTATAATATACTTTCTATGTTAGAAAGTACATTATAAGTATATTACACCCCTCAGTAAGTCACACCTATTGATAGCACACCTATACCAGTCCTTAACCCCTTCCCGACACAACGTCATGGAAGCCACTGCATTCCCGCACTTTGACGTAATAGTACGTCATGGTGATCGGACGGGCACCGGAGCTGTGCGCGCCCGATTACTGCAGGGGCCTGGCATTCCCTGGTAGCCGGGCCCCTGCTGTATCCGCCGGCATCGCTGTAAAAGCCGATGCCAGCAGATTAACCCCTTCTATGCCACGGTCCACGCTGACTGTGTCATAGAAGGGGTTTGTGTCGGTTGAGGGAGCGCATCGAGTCCCCACCACAGCAGCGCAGGGACTCGATGCGCTCCCTCAACCGACACAAACCCCTTCTATGACACAGTCAGCGTGGACTGCGGCATCGGCATCGGAACCTGCCTTCTACGGGTGCCCAGGAGATCCAGCCTCAGGCTGGGTCTCCTAGGCAACCTGTTAGTGTACTACTCACTGTAGTACACGAACAGGCAATGCATTATAATACAGATGTATTGTAATGCATGGCAGAAGGTATCAGACCCCCAAAAGTGAACGTCATAAATAAAGTAAAGAAAAAAAGTTTTAAAAAAAGTGTTTTTAATAAAATTAATAAAGTTTTTAAGTAAAAAAAGAAAAAAAAAACACCCCTTTCCCCTTATTTTATAATAAAAAACAGAAAGAAAAAAAACACACATATTACACACGTGTCCATAATGACCGGCTCTATAAATATATCACATGATCCACCCTGTCCGATAAACACCATAAAAATAAATAAAAATGGTGTAAAAAAAAAAGCCGTTTTTGTCACCTTACATCACAAAAAGTCCAGCACCAAGCGATCAAAAAGGCGTATGTCCCACAAAATAGTACCAATCAAACCGTCACCTCATAACTATAGCTCTCGGAACATGAAGACACTAAAACTTTATTTTTTAGTTTCAAAACTGCTATTATTGTGCTAAAGTGAAATACATAAAAAAATATACATATTCGGTATCGACACGTCCGTAACAACCAGCTATATAAAAATATCACATGACCTAACCCCTCAGGTGAACACCGTAAAAAATAAAAAATAAAAACTGTAAAAAAAGCTATTTTTGTCACCTTGCATCACAAAAATTGCAACATCAAGCGATCAAAAAGTCATATGCCCTCCAAAATAGTACCAATCAAACCGTCACCTCATCCCGCAAAAATTGATACCCTACCTAAGACAATCTGTCAAAAAATAAAAAAGCTATCACTGTCAGACAATGGAGACACTAAAATATGATTTTTTTTTCGCTTCAAAATGACACATGACCTAATCCCTCAGGTAACGTTGTAAAAATACCTTGCCTCACAAAAAACGCAATATAGAGCAATTCAAAAACATATGTACCCCTAAATAGTACCAATAAAACTGGTACCTTATCCCATAGTTTCCAAAATGTGGTCACTTTTTTGAGTTTCTACTGTAGGAGTGCATCAGGGGGGCTTCAAATGGGACATGGCATCTAAAAACCAGTTCAGCTAAATCTGCATTTCAAAAACCATATGGCGTTCCTTTCCTGCTGTGCCCTGCCGTGTGGCCATACAGGCAGTTTACAACCACATGTGGGGTGTTTCTGTAAACCAAAGAATCAGGGTAATAAATATTGAGTTTTGTTTGGCTGTTAACCCTTGCTTTGCTACTGGAAAAAATTGATTAAAATGTAAAATCTGCCCAAAAAATGAAATTCTGAAATTTCATCTCCATTTCCATAAATTCTTGTGGAACACCTAAAGGGTTAACAAAGTTGGTAAAATCAGTTTTGTATATCTTGAGGGGTGTAGTTTCTAAAATGGGGTCATTTTTTTAGGGTGGTTTCTATTATGTAAGCCCCACAAAGTGACTACAGACCTGAACTGGTCCTTAAAAAGTGGGTTTTGGAAATTTTCTAATAAAATTCCAAGATTTGCTTCTAAACTTCTAAGCCTTCTAACGTCCCCAAAAAATAAAATGTAATTTTCAAAATTATCCAGTCATATGGGAAATGTAAAGTAATAACTATTATATGAGGTATCACTATCTATTATAAAAGTAGACAAATTGAAATTTGAAAATTTGGGAATTTTTCAAAATTTTTGGTAAATTTGGGATTTTTTCACAAATACAGGTAAAATAATTGACTCAAATTTATGACTATCATGAAGTACAATCTGTCACAAGAAAACAATCTCAGAATGGCTTGGATAAATTAAAGTGTTCCAAAGCTATTACCACATAAAGTGACACATGTCAGATTTGCAAGAAAAGGCCTTGGCAGAAGAGCGAAAACTGTTCCGGGGTAGAAGGTGTTAAAAGGACTTTTGTGGCCCTATTAGCTAGCGTTTGGTGTCGCTAACAGTCTGTCCCTGCTCCACACAACAACCTCTCCCTACACCTCTCCCTACACTGGCAAAAGACTGTATGTAAAATGGCGGCCAGATCAGGTTTATTTATAAGGTAGGGGGTATGTCCATGTGCTGAAACGTCTCAATTGGCTGTCCTGTACCACCTGATGGATGTGTCATGGGTCAAAGTTCTTCACAATGTAAAAGAATATGGCGCCGGCGGACATCTCCATATGTTCGCCCGTTGGGCGAACGGTGAACGAGCAAACTTCGCCGCGGAACGACCGCCGGGAGAAACTGCAAGGACATTTCTACTGCCGATTATAGAACTGACTCTGGGCTTGCTGAGCTGCCTCCATATGCTCCCTAACAAGAGGCAACACTGTGTCTATCCGATCTTGCATCTGGATAATGTACTCAATTACACTTTTATGTGGAGTGGGTTGTTGTTCCCATGCCTCTTTGGCCACGTCCAAGAGACCGCGAGGGTGTCTACCATATGGCAGTTTGAAGGGCGAGAACCCAGTAGAGGCCTCAGGTACCTCTCGCACTGCGAACATGAGATAGGGCAGAAGGAGGTCCCAGTCCTTCCTACCTTTAGACACTACCTTTTTCAACATATTTTTTAATGTTTGGTTAAACCGTTCTACCAGACCGTCCGTTTGCGGATGGTAAAAGATGTGTTGATGTCGTCTGGCGGACTTTGGTACTGGGCCTATGAGGTCCATAGCTAATCGGTCAAATGGTACTTTAATAATCGGGAGAGGTACTAGGGGACTACGGAAATGTGGCTGGGGGCTAGTTATCTGGCAGGTCGGGCAAGCCTTACAAAACTCTTTCACTTGTTTGAATATGCTCTGCCAGTAAAACCACTGTAGAATACGATCCTGAGTTTTCTGCAGCTCCAGGTGACCCCCGAGAACGTTTTGGTGGACTAGATCTAACACAAGCTTGCGATAAGCCTTGGGGATCACCAACTGTTCAATATGCTCACCCCGTAGTTGGTTTACCCGATACAACATATCCTGATGAACCACAAAACAGGGAAACACTGACTCTGCCCCAGGATGTTGTGGTTCACCATCTACTATTAACACATTTTCCCAGGTGTGGGTTAGGGTTGGGTCCCGATGTTGGGCGGTATCAAAATTATCCCCGGAGACATGGAGGTGTGCCAATTCAGGACCCGGCGGCACCATCACACTTAGCAGGGTTGTCTCCCCTGTGGCTTTCACCCCTACCACTGGCCCTTTGGTCTCAGGTTCCCAAGGTTCTGGTCTCCCCCCTGAGCCAGTTCACTCTGCTAGGGTTACCCCTGTCTCATGGGTATCAGTCACTCTCATTAGCAGGCCACAGTGCCGGGAAGCCCAGGAAGTCTCTCCCTATTATGAGTTCATAATGTAGATTTGTGGCATCAGCCACCTCGTGGGTCCATCTACCGACCACCGTGGTTAGAGACACCAGCGCGGTGGGGTAGTCTTTTAAGTCTCCGTGGATGCACATCACTTCGACTTTCTGGCCAGTATACTCAGTGGACCGCACCAGGGTAGCCCTTACTAGTGTCACCAGACTCCCTGAGTCCAGTAGAGCCTCCGCCGGAGTGTCTCTCACTTCCACCTGGTACAAGTGATCTAGAGACTCTGGGGTACCTGTTGCACACAGCCACCTGGCATATAGAGACTGACGGTAGCCATAGTTAGTGTCCATGGGCTCAACCTGATGAGGACAGTCAGCCCTTACATGGCCAGGCTCCTGACACTGCCAGCAGACTATCTGAGCCAGGTCCGCCGTGGGAACATCCCGGGCGTTTTTTATCGGCTCAAATCTCCGGGCCTGGGGTAGAGATTTCTGGGGTTTGCCAACCCCCTCCCGACAGAACCATCCTTTAGATTCCTGGTAACTTCATAGCGTTCCACCAGGTCCACCATCTCAAGGGCATTGCCAGGAGACACCTGACCGATCCAGTGCTGGAGAGGGTACGGCAAAGCCCTCCATTACATATCAGCTAATAGTCTATCCAGCATAGCTGGGGGACTCAGCATATCAGGCTGTAGCCACTTTTGCAAGAGGTGGAATAAGTTATAATACTGGGTCCTCGCAGGCTCAGCCGGCTTAAACCCCCACTGATGTACCAACACATTCACCCCCAGTCTTGCCAAAATCTCACCCTTTCGTTTTTGGTAGTCGGCCGCTTGATTGTCCGGCAAGTCGAAATACACCCGCTGGGAATCGGATGCTAGGAAGGGAGCGATGACCTCAGCCAACTGGTCACGCGGTAGCTTTTCCCTGATGTACACTTTCTCGTCCATCACCAGGTAGGTTTTGATGTTATCTCTGGGGGCCATCTTAGGAATCGTGGCAAGGACTGCTTTCCCACGGACTGCTTTCCGGGCATCGTGGACGCTCGGGGTTACTCCTGCTGTCTGCAAAGCCATCACGTGTTGTAGCAGCAACTGGTTAGTCTCCTGCTGCTGCTTATTAGCCTCACGTTGCTGCAGGTTTGTCTCTCGCTGCTGCAGATTAGCCTCCATGAGGGCCTTCACAACAACCTCCATTTTGTCGTGGGGCACTGGTTGTAATACAGCTGGTTTAATGTACGACATACAACCGTAACAGAAAAATGCAGAAACCAAAAATATTGGCAGTCACGCCAGTCTCACTGCTCATGCAAGCATCCCCCACCAATGTAGGGACTCGCTCTGGTAGACAGGATTAGCGGACGCAGTATATAGGCAACAACAAGTTATTTGGATCAAACAGTTTAGTGTTTTATTCACACTTTAGACAAGTGACAAAACAGTCATAGTCAAACAAAAAGTCACCTTGCGGTGTTGGTGGTAATTCACACCATGTGGCAATTCTGCCTCAAAGAGTCCTTGCTAATAGCAGCACCAACCTGTTTTCACACCAAACAGGTAGCAAGCCTTCATCCAGAAACAAGGCTCCCAGATCCCAACACAGAGACCTGGCTTCTGAGCCCAGCTGCCTATTTAAGGACAGCCAGGTGCTTACAAAACCCGGACCGGGATTTCAAATCCAGTCCGTTATTTGACCTCATCTGGCTGTAAATCAGCCCAGCAGCACATGCTGGGAGGAAAATAACTGTTTTCCCAGACCAAACCTCTCTCTGTGTCACAACTTGGAGAGACCTTGCTGATGCAGTATAATTGCCTTGTGTCTTGTTACTGTGCACAATTTTGCCATGGTATGTGAAATGCAACTTCCACAACCTCAACTTTGTAGCAGAGTTTGGCTGCCCCTTGCCTGGTTTCTGTAGCAGTTAATAACTATGTTTCATACTACATATAAAAATTAAGTTCAATATTAACTGTTTGGTATAACTAGTTAATCATACACCTGACTATAATTCTACAAAATCTCTGACTTTCCCTGAAAGAAAAGGGAGGTCAGACCAAATATTGATTTGTGTCACAGATCAGTGAGTGTGGACAACTACAGTGTCTTCAAAAAGTTTACATACCCTTTGAACTTTTCCAGATTTTTTCATATTATACTCAAACTTACGGTAAATGTATTTTATTGGGATTTTATGTGATAGACCAACACAAAGTAGCGAGGATGTGGGAATTTAAAAAGCAAATGATACATGGTTTTCAATTTTTTTTATAAAATCTGAAAAGTGTAATGTGCATTTGTATTCAGCCGCCTGTACTCTGATACCCCTAAAGAAAATCCAGTGTGACCAATTGTCTTCATAAGTAACCTAATTAGTAAAGTCCACCTGTGTGTAATTTATTTACATATAATTAAACCTGTTTTGTGAAGGTCTCACTGAGGTTTGTTAAAGAACATTGGTGATCAAATAGCATCATTAAAATCAAGGAACATACCAGACAGTTCTGGTAAAAAGTAGTAGAGAAGTGTAAAACAGGGTTAGGTTACAATAAATTTCCCAATCCCAACCTATAACATCTCACAGTGCAACTATTAGTTGTGTACTCCACAAATCTGATGTTTATAGAAGAGTGGCAAGAATAAAGTCATTTTTCAAAGCAAGCCATGAGAAGTATTGTTTGCTGTTTGCCACAAGCTACAGTCAGGTCCATAAATATTGGGACACTGACACAATTCTAAAAATTTTGGGTCTATACACCACCACAATGGATTTGAAATGAAACAAACAAGATGTGCTATTTACATCCAAATCAGGTGAACGGTTTGCATATGTGCCTCCCACTTGTTAAGGGACCAAAAGTAATGGGGCAATTGGCTTCTCAGCTGTTCCATGGCCAGGTGTGTGTTATTCCCTCATCATCCCAATTACAATGAGCAGATAAAAGGTCCAGAGTTCATTTTAAGTGTGCTATTTGCATTTGGAATCTGTTGCTGTCAATTCTCAAGATGAGATCCAAAGAGCTGTCACTATCAGTGAAGCAAGCCATCATTAGGCTGAAAAAACAAAACAAACCCATCAGAGAGATAGCAAAAACATTAGGCGTGGCCAAATCAACTGTTTGGAACATTTTTACAAAGAAGGAACGTACCAGTGAGCTCAGTAACACCAAAAGACCTAGAAGACCACGGAAAACAACTGTGGTGGATGACCGAAGAATTCTGTGTACTTTGTTTGCGCATACACAAACCTGCGCTACTGTACGTGTGACATACTTGCAAGCATATATACCATTTAATTTGTGCAAGGTGAGCAGTAAGGGATGGGGAAGTGGCCGTGCTTCTGATGGTGCACGCAGAGGCCGTGGCACTTGGCGCGGTGAAACTGTGCCTGCTGCCAGAGCACAAGAAACACACTCATCCATGATACCTAACTTCATGTCCCAGTTTGCAGGGCGGCGCAGGACACCACTCTCGAAGTCAGACCAGTGCGACCAGGTGGTCGGTTGGATTGCAGCAGATAATGCTTCCAGTCGGTTAAGCACCACTCTGTCTTCCACAAAGTCCAGTCTCAGTAGCCAAGAGTCTGGTCAACAGAATCCTCACCCTGATACTCCTTCCACCCACACTCGGATATTCCGAGGAGCTGTTTTCATCGCCATTCCTTAATTTGGGCCTCTCGACAAGCCCACTTGAAGAGGGACATGAGGAGATCTTGTGCCCTGATTCCCAAACTCTGGAGCATCCACAGTCAAAAGAGGATGATGGTGGGGAACGGCAATTAGTGTTTCACGAGGTGGATGATGATGATGAGACACAGTTGCCAATAAGTCAACCGCAATGAGTGTCTCAAGAGGATTATGATGAAGATGAGGATAAGGTTGTTGTTAGGTCAACAAGTCAGGAGGATGACCAGAGTGAGGAAGTGGAAGAGGAGGTGCTGGACAATGTAGTAACTGACCCAACCTTGGAAGGTGGCAAGCCGCGCGAGGACAGCAGTACAGAGGGGGAGGGATCCGCATCAGGCTGGAAGAGGCAGTGGGGTGGCAAAAGGGAGAGGGCGGGCCACACCAAACAGGCCCGCAACTGTTCCCTGGAGCACCACCTTGCGGCAATCTCCCTTGCCAAGGGGTAGGTGTTCTGCAGTCTGGCGCTTTTTTGAGGAAAGAGCGGACAATAAAAGAATTGTCATTTGAAAACTGTGCCATACCAAAATGAGCAGGGGCGTGAACACTAGCAACCTCCCCACCACCAGCATGATCCACCACATGGCATCAAAGCACCCTAATAGGTGGGCTGAACGCCTGCGTCCTCCACCAGTGTCTGCGGGTCAGACCACTGCCTCCTCTTCCCCTGTGTTACATGCTGGCCAATCCCCTGTCCAAGACGCAGGCCTGGATGCCTCCCGCCATGCACCTGGACCTTCGCAAGCACCATCAGCTAGCACATCCACTTCTGTGTCCCAGCACAGTGTACAGGTGTCTATACCCCAGGCCTTTGAATGAAAGCGCAAATACCCAGCCACCCAGCCACAGACCATAGCACTAAATGCACACCTTTCCAAATTTCTGGCCCTGGAAATGTTGCCAATTAGGCTTGTGGACACTGAAGCTTTCCGCAGCCTGATGGTGGCGGCTGTCCCATGGTACTCTGTCCCCAGCCAACAATATTTTTCACGGTGTGCAGTCCCAGCCTTACACCAGCATGTGTCCGTAACATCACCCGTGCCCTGACCAACGCAGTTATTGGGAAGGTCCAATTAACTACTGACACATGGACAAGTGCTTTTGGCCAGGGATGACGGAACACTGGGTGAATGTTGTGGAGGCTGGGAGCGGGTCGTACCCTGGGATGGCACAGGTGCTTCCGACGCCAAGGCTTGCGGGCCATACTTCCATCAGGGTTTCTGCCACCACCAACGTTAGTGGCTGCAACTTCTCTTCTCCTCCTCCGCCTCCTCCTCCACTTCCACCTCTGAATTATCATCTTGCAGCACCAGTCAGCCATCAGTAGCTGGAAGCAGTGCAGCACTGCAGTGTGGAAGCGGCAACAGGCCGTGCTTAAACTGATCTGCTTGGGTGACAAACAGCAGAGCTATGACAGGGGATAAGGGACCAGACTGAGCTGTGGCTCTCACCACTCAGCCTACCACCAGGCATGGTTGTGTCTGATAATGGCCGTAACTTGGTGGCGGCTTTGGAGCTCGGCAAGCTCACACACATACCATGGCTAGCCTACGTGTTCAACCTAGTGGTTCAGCGGTTTCTCCAAAACGACCCCAATTTGCCTGAGTTACTGGTGAAGGTGCGCCGTATGTGTGCCCATTTCCGCAAGTCAAAGACAGCTTTTACCGGTCTGGAAACGCTGAAGCAGTGCTTGCAATTTCCAGCTCACTAACTGTTGTGCGACGTAAGCACGCGCTGGAACTCGATGTTCCACATGTTGGTCAGGCTTTGTGAGCAGCAGAGGGCAGTAGTGGAATACCAGCTGCAACATGGCTGTCGCCTTTCTAGTCAGCTTCCGCTCTTCACAAGCGACGAGTGGGCATTGATGTCTGACCACTGTGAGGGTTTTACACAACTTTGAGGAATCAACACATATGGTGAGCGGCGATAACGCTATTATCAGCGTAACCATCCCACTTCTGTGTCTACTCAAACGCTCGCTGCTCACAATTAAGGCGGACGCTTTGCATGTTCGATTTCTCAGCACTAATTGGATGATGAGGAGGAGAAGGAGCAGGAGACGGTTGCCTTTGCTACAGAGGGTAGTACAGCAAAGTCTTGTCTGTTGGGACTCTGGCACACATGGCTGACTTTATGTTAGGCTGCCTTTCCCGCGACCCTCGCGTTGTACGCATTTTGGCCAACACCGATTACTGGTTGTTCACCCTTCTCGACCTCCGCTACAAAGGGAACTCTCATCTCTCATTGCTGTGGTGGAGAGGATGATCAAAATGGCGCAATACCAGAAGTTCCTTGTGGAAAAATTGCTCCAAACGCTGGCTGCAGAGTACGTAGTTCCTTGGCCAACCAAGGAGGGGAGAAGAGGGGAACACACAGCAGTTCCAACAGAGGCAGGGCAACACTCTCCAAAGCCTGGGACAGTTTTATGATACCTTGCCAGCACCCTCAACCTGATGCGCGGCCTAGTGTCACAAGGAGGGAAAAATTTTGGAAGATGGTGAAGGAGTACGTAGCAGACCGTGTCAGCGTCCTCAGTGATCCCTGTGTGCTTTACAACTATTAGGTGTCCAAGCTGAACACGTGGCATGAACTGGCGCTTTATGCCTTGGAGGTGTTGGTCTGCCCCTCCTCCAGTGTTTTGTCAGTGCATGTAATTAGTGCTGCTGGAGGCATAATAACTGATAAGCGCATCCGCCTGTCAACTGAAAATGCTGACCGGTTGACTCTTATAAAAATGAACAAGGCCTGGATTGCCCCTGACTTCTCTACTCCACCAGAGGAAAGCGGCTGAACATAAAGGCACTCTAAATGTGGCTTTTATGGTGTATTGAATACACTGTATTCTCATGTACCCCTTCCACCACTAAAAATTGTATATGGTTCAATCTGCCTTTTCTCGGCCTTCTCCTCCTCCCTCATATCAACATGCTTATTAGGCTGCCCATATAAGTATAGAGGGTCAGCTCAGCAGCGGGCCCTCACCCGTTATTGTTTTAGATGGTCACCAGCAGGCCCTCACCCATAATGTTTTTGAGGGTCACCAGCAGGCCCTCAACCATAATGTTTTAGAGGGTCAGCTCAGCAGCAGGCCCTCAACCTTAATGTTTTAGGCGGTCAGCTCAGCAGCAGGCCCCTACCCACAAAATGTGTTAGATGATCAGCTCGGCAGCAGGCCCTCGCCCACAAAATGTTTTAGATGGTTAGCTCGGCAGCAGGCCCTCGCCCACAAAATATTTTAGATGGTTATATCGGCTGCAGGCCCTCACCCACAAAATGTTTTAGATGGTCAGCTCGGCAGCAGGCCCTCTCCCACAAAATGTTTTAGATGGTCAGCTCGGCAGCAGGCACTTGCCCACAAAATTGATTAGATGGTCAGCTCAGCATCAGGCCTTTGCTCCTAATGTTTTTGAGGGTCATTAGCAGGCCATCAATCATAATTTTTCAAGGGTGTGTATGATGCCCTCCTTTATGTGTAATAAAGGGTGTATTGGAGTGCCAGTTCCTTGTAATTTTAGCAGCCCTTTCCCTTAGTGCATAGGCTTTATGAGTGTAGGAGTGCCACTATATGAACAATTGTACCACAATGTGAATGAGGCCCTCCTTTATGTGATATTCAGGTTGTATCGGAGTGCCGATTCCTTGTAATTTTTGGCAGCACTTTACTTTATATACAGGTAAATATACAGGGAAGAATGTTTCCTAACAATTTTTCTTCTAAAATCGATTTTATCTTCGGTTTTGTGCGTATTATTGTCAGTCTGCAAAAGTGGCGTACTACTCGGACAACATCGTTCCCAGCAGCGACTTGGGAGTCCAAGATGCATCCAGACATCCTCCCCATGCTGTTCCCGAACCATTTCAGTGGTGTTTTCATCAATTTCTGACCTTTTACTATGAACCAGACACCCTCCCCTCTTTAGAGCAGTGGGTGCCTAGTTTAATGCTCGGGTTCTCCCATTGACTTCCATTGTGCTCGGGCGCTCGGTAGAGCACCCTAGCATCCCGAGGTGGTCTACTCGAGCACCCGAGCACTTTGGTACTCGACCAACACTAATCATAGCTAATACATTATTTTATTCAGTGTTTGGTCAGTGCTTTGCATCAGTATTTGATCAGAATTTGTAAGCTAAAAGTGCGAGTGGGTCCAAGACACAGATGAGATGCAAATTATCTCTGTTTTGGACTTACTTTTTTAGTTTCATGTTCTTCTGATGGATCAGTAGAATGGAAACATAAACAGTGATGTTAACACAGCCTTACTGCCACTGCTGCTGCCACCCCCAGCCCCTCAAAGATTATGAACAAGACAGCATTACTCACTGCATCATTCCAGTTTTTCCGTTTTGTGGCAGTGCTCACAGCATTGAGTCCTGGCCTTCCGAACTCCTTAACGGCAAACTGCAGCACTCCAATGTCAGAGAAAATTTCACCTTTATTTCACAGAAGACAGCGACGTTTCGACCTGTTAGGTCTTTATCAAGCTCATAAATACATACCAATAGTGAACACATAATGCAAGATATAGATGTGGAGGGCACTCGGGATCTGGGTTAGATGTGTGTGGTTTGTAGAAATGTTGAGGTAGTATGACTATTATAGGTGTGGCTTGTGCTCTTGAAGTAGTATATAATGATCACATCATAGTTGTTGCTAATAAAACATGATAATTTATTGGTATTTATAAAATAGTTGTTAATAAAGATATATAAATATATAAATAACTAAAAATGAAAAAAATAAATAAATAGAAAAGGTACGAGACGCGCTTGCTCAGCTGCCCAATCTTGGGGCACCCAACACCACCACTATTACATTGTTACTCATCTTAAATTTTCCCCTCTGTCCATATCTTCATATAATGTCCAGTATAAGGGACACACAGTCTTTCCTCCCTAGATGTTGATCCCACAACCTGCTCAAAGGGTTTCCTGCAATATGGATAAAAGACAAAGAATATAAGCATATTAAAAATTAACACGTGTTTGCGCGTCTCGTACCTCAGTTGGGGAAGTTATTTTGAGACTTACAGTACAGACCAAAAGTTTGGACACCTTCTCATTCAGAGTTTTCTTTATTTTCATGACTATGAAGGCATCAAAACTATGAATTAACACATGTATAGGCGCGGCAGACGCCGCATTTGTGTGAGGGGAGGCGCCAGCAGACCTACAAAAGGTAGGAGCAGCGAGCTCCCGGGTGACGCGGTCTTCAGCTACAGCTGACGTCACTTCCGGGATTCCTCTGCTCCTATTCTTGCTCCGGCGTCGGCGTGGTACGAGTCTCCCCGATACTTCCTCCGGTGGGTAAGTATAGGGCCGGCAACCGAAGTGAGGGACCGTACGTTCGGTACACACGGAGGGTAAGTGTGGTAGGGGGGCGGCACGGCAAAGACACCTGCAGACACATTATACTCACCAGCAGCAGCCGGACCACTGGCACGCACGCCCGGTCATTGCGGCGCATCGGCCGCCTCCTCACATGTGTTTCCTCCCACAGGTTGTTTCAAAGTGACAACTCGGCAGCATATCAAAGCAGCGCTATTGTGGGTGTGTGTAAAAGGTATGGTCTGGGGTGGTTAGGGCTGTGGCACCGCAGTCATAAGAAGCTCATCAAGCGCAACTTTCCATTACAGGGCGCCTGCTCACATGTGTTTCCTCCAACAGGTTGTTTCAAAGTGACAATTCGGCAGCCTATCAAAGCGGCGCTATTGTGGGTGTGTGTAAAAGGTATGGTCTGGGGTGGGTAGGGCTGTGGCACCGCAGTCATAAGAAGCTCATCAAGCGCAACTTTTCATTACAGGGCGCCTGCTCAGGGATAATTAAAGGTAAAGAAAAAAAAAAAAAAAAAAAATTTGGTGGTTTACTTATGGGGAAGAGGGGGGGGGGGGGCCGGAAGAAGTGTCAGTGACGTGACATTCCTGCTGCATGATAGTGGGGCAAAATACAAATCCACAAGGGGCAGTATGGCCTGGGTGCCCCCCTCATCGCTGGGCACTAGTCACGTATCTTCACGGGTCTGTCCTCTGAGTATGCGCCTCACGCACGTGCGCAGATCCGTCACGCCTTCGGATCCACAGGTCAAAGCCCTGTCACGTCTTCAGGCACCAGTAGTCCATTACGCACGCAGGACACGACTTAAGTCCTGTCACGACTACAGGCAAGCATCAGTTCCACACGGTCTTGGACACATATTAAGCCCTGTCACGACTACAGGCAGACTCGGTCCTTCACGTCCAAGGACTCCACTAAAGTCCTGTCACGACTACAGGCATACGAACGTGTATGTATGTACATATATACGTGTGTGTAGGGGGTTACGTATATACGTGTATATGTATGTATATGCAAAAATTAAAAAAAAAAAAAAAAAAATTTTTACATTCATGCATCAATTCATGTCACGTCGCATCCATTTCGGGCATGCAAGGGTCACCCCAGTCACGAGGTTCCAGGGCACGCATTGCTTTCATGTCACCATCTAGTTGGGGTGCACGGTTAGAATCCCACAGGTGATTAGTTCCGGGTACACTAGGGCATGCAGGTGGACACTCTGGGCAACAGGGCCTTCATGTCTTCACAATATCTTAGATGGAACCAGCGCAGGACCAGAGGAGCCAAGGCACGGTCGATTCCCAGAGAAGTCTCGACCTGATGTCAGACAGGGAGCACTCCCAGTCCCTCAGAGCCTGGACCATTCCAAAACTATCGGCCGAGCTCCTGCGCAGAGGCATCCCCTTTCCCGCATCAGCCAGGAAGGCAGAATTGTATCGTCTCCTCCAGGCGGATTCGGGCCCCAGCCAAGACGTGGTTACAATGAATACCATTCAAACGTCCATTAGTCAGCTGCACGCTGTCATAAATAACATGGCCTCATCCATGTCCAGCTTTCAGACCAGACTTGAAGTTGTTGAAAGCAGGGCTTCCAATCCTATCGAGGACAGCCAGGGTCCGGTGGTCCCATCTACTTCCACCGGCTTGGGCGTCCACACCCCACCCGTTTTCCCCAGCATATCCCCGTCTCATTTCATTCCTGCCACTCTGAGGAAGGACATCCTCGAGGGTAAGGACATCAATTTAGCCTCCTTACTTATTGCTACCCATGAAGTCCCTGATAACAAAACGATCGCATGCGGCGAAGTGTCGGTAATATTGAAATCCAGAGACAATCGATTAAACAGGAAGCTCAGTGTCATTGAATTCGTTCTGGCATTTAGCCTATACAGAGACGTCATCTGTACGGTATCCCCAACACGCAGAGAGGAGTTGGATCTGTACCTCTACAAGGTGGCGGAACTGGGTCACAAGTATGGGGGCACTGCCTTCTATGAATATCACCGCTCATTTTCCGCTAAAGCGGCTGCAATGCTTACCCAGTTCCGGCATTCTGTAGATTGGGCAGTCGTGGACACTGAGCTGTTCTGTCGGCACTTCGCCGGGCAGAAGTCACCAGCATGCGTCAATTGTGGGTCTTATTCCCATGCAGAAGAATGGTGCACCAATGCCAGCACGCGACTCGACATTCCCATCCCAAAAAACACCCCGGAGGCATTTCCGTCTAAAGCAGGCACGGGGGTGGACAAGTTAGGTCGGCCCATCAGATACTTGGGGAAGTCGCAGATATGCAACAATTTTAATGCGGGCAGCTGTTTCTACAATCAGTGCCGCCTGTTGCATCTGTGCGCTAATTGCTACAGGGCACATCCCCGCATTGCTTGCCCACAGAAAGGTCACAACCCCGCATGACTAAGCAGGGTAAACATCGACATGCTCGCGTGTCACCTGACAGGCCATCCCGATCTAGCTTGGGTCAGGTTTGTCATCAATGGCTGTTCATCAGGGTTTCATACCGGACAGGTCGCCATTCCCCAGGATTCGTTTGAATGTAGGAACCTCCAATCTGCATTAAATAACCCCGAGGTAGTGTCACTGCTGATCCAGGCCGAACTAGCCAAGGGATACCTCATCGGTCCATTCTCCATACCCCCGTTTGAAACCTTCAGGATCAACCCCATAGGGGTAGTCACCGGGAAGTTTAATAATAAACAAAGATTGATCTATGACTTGTCAGCGCCCCATTCTTTATCCATACCAAGTCTTAACTCACTCATCCCAGCGGAAGAGTTCACGATGAAATATTCCTCTATAGACGAAGCCATCCAGGTTATTCTGTCCTTAGGCGCACGGGCATGGCTATCCAAAGCTGACATCACGGATGCCTTCAAACTCCTTCCCATATCACCACAGTTATGGCAATGGCATGGGGTCAAATGGGAGGGCTGTTATTATTTCGCCAACAAATTAACATTCGGGTCTAGATCCAGTCCATGGCTTTTCGATCAATTCGCCAGGGGCCTACACTGGATCTTGCAGCACAAATTCCACGCTTTCCACGTCATACATTACTTAGACGATTTCCTGTTGATTGAACCCCCGTCACGACCACCGGTAGACCTCGATACCCTGATGCAAGTTTTTAGGGAACTCCAAGTACCAGTGGCTGATAACAAAACAGATGGGCCCAGCACTAGGATCACCTTCTTAGGAATCCAGCTAGACACCGCGTCTGGTCAGGCCAGTCTACCAGCAGATAAGCTGTCCAGAATAAAAACGGCGGTGCGCAACTTGCTTCAAGAGGGGGTCACGTCCAGGGTCAATCTGCAAAGCGTCCTGGGGATGCTCAATTTCGCCATGAGGATTATTCCCCAGGGCAGATCCTTCATCTCCAGACTCCTGCGCTTGTTGCCAGAGGCAGCGGATCAGAATTCGATCATCTATCTCGACCACCAGGCCAAGGCAGATCTGGTCATGTGGGATCGGTTTCTGACACACTGGAACGGAGTCTCTTTGTTCATACCCAAGGTCTCCAACAATTCCCCCGTCGTACACACAGACGCTTCATCTTCGGTGGGGTTTGCGGCTATTTACGGGGAGCACTGGATAGCTAGCGCTTGGCCGACAGAGGTATCCCGCATACCGGGGTTTTCAGGCTCATCACCTCTATTCGAGATTTACCCCATAGTCGCCGCAGCACAGACCTGGGGTAGTCAGTGGTCCAATAAAACGGTATTGTTCATATCTGATAACATGGTAGTGGTCGATCTAGTCAACAAAGGGAGATCGGCATCCGTGCAGGTCATGGCCTTCCTAAGGCGCTTCGTGTGGTTGGCGTTACAACATCATTTCAACTATGAAGTAGCACACATTGCTGGGAAGGCTAATCTGGCCGCCGACGCGCTCTCAAGACTTAACATGCAATCTTTCTTCCAGGTTTCTCCAGACGCAGACCCATGCCCGACTCCAACACCAGCTTACAGCCTCCTCCACATGGATTGAGGCAGCACTTGGAAGTGGCTAGGTTACTCATCAATCAGTCCCTCTCCAAAAAACACACAAAGGAATTATAACACCGCCTGGGGACATTTCAGCACGTTCAAACACTTATTTCCACAGGCTCACGTAGATCATGTGTCTTACATCCTAGCATTCATAGCATACTGCCATAAGACTCTTAAATTATCACACAGCACCATCAAGCTATACTTAACAGGCGTCCAGCATTTCTGGTACAGCATGTACCCCGACAGGCCATCGTTATTTTTGGCACACCCCATTAAAGCTATCCTCAAGGGTATTCAATACACTACGGTTAGACCCAAGGCTTCACGAGAACCCATCACTGGGGAAATCTTCAAATCCCTGTCACACATGTTAGATAACGAACCTTTCGGACACCATACTAGTCTACTCATAAAAACAGCTATGTATCTCAGCTTCTATGGTTTCCTACGCCCAGGCGAGTTCACATGCCCAGGCTCCTCCCCCGGGTTCCTCCAGAAGGGACATCTTGTCCAGGTAGGTTCCGCTTTCTCTCTCACCCTGCCACATTCTAAAACGGCTGGGCCGGGGGAAACCGTAGAGGTGAGATATTTTCCAACCGGCAATGCCTGGTGTCCGGTAACGGTCCTACGGGAATGGGCTGACACCATCATTCAGGCCCCAGCCCAATCTCCCCTACTAGCGTTTGGCTCCGTGCCACTCAGCATTCAAGTGTTCCTAAAGCACGTCCGGATCCTCCTGTCCAAGGTAAAGGTTAACCCGCGCTCAATCACAGGGCATTCCTTTAGGATAGGCGCCGCATCCGCAGCTTCGAAAAACGGCACCCCGGAGCACATCATAAAGAAACTAGGTCGGTGGCAGAGTTCATGCTATACCAGGTACATTCCCAATCCACGCTCCGAAATGTCTTGTGCTTTTCAGGAAATATTACTGTAAATCTGTAACACGAATCCTTTGTACCATCCGTGTCTCACGCGTCATTTTTGGCCCTCTTTAGGCTTTCCTCACAGAAGCAGTTCCGCCACACCCCACTGCAAGGTTAGGGCTCATCATCTGCTAGCCGATCCGATCACAAGTATAGGCGCGGCAGACGCCGCATTTGTGTGAGGGGAGGCGCCAGCAGACCTACAAAAGGTAGGAGCAGCGAGCTCCCGGGTGACGCGGTCTTCAGCTACAGCTGACCCTCCCACCCACAACCCTCAACTCACACATCCTCCTTTCTAGGTGGCCCTCTTTAGGCTTTCCTCACAGAAGCAGTTCCGCCACACCCCACTGCAAGGTTAGGGCTCATCATCTGCTAGCCGATCCGATCACAAGTGAAATTATATACATAACAAACAAGTGTGAAACAAGTGAAAATATGTCATATTCTAGGTTCTTCAAAGTAGCCACCTTTTGCTTTGATTACTGCTTTGCACACTCTTGGTATTCTCTTTATGAGCTTCAAGAGGTAGTCCCCTGAAATGGTCTTCCAACAGTCTTGAAGGAGTTCCCAGAGATGCTTAGCACTTGTTGGCCCTTTTGCCTTCACTCTGCGGTCCAGCTCACCCCAAACCATCTCGATTGGGTTCAGGTCCGGTGACTGTGGAGGCCAGGTCATCTGGTGCAGCACCCCATCACTCTCCTTCATGGTCAAATAGCCCTTACTTTCAAAGTTTTCCCAATTTTTCGGCTGACTGACTGACCTTCATTTCTTAAAGTAATGATGGCCACTCGTTTTTCTTTACTTAGCTGCTTTTTTCTTGCCATAATACAAATTCTAACAGTCTATTCAGTAGGACTATCAGCTGTGTATCCACCTGACTTCTCCTCAACGCAACTGATGGTCCCAACCCCATTTATAAGGCAAGAAATCCCACTTATTAAACCTGACAGGGCACACCTGTGAAGTGAAAAACATTTCAGGGGACTACCTCTTGAAGCTCATCAAGAGAATGTCAAGAGTGTGCAAAGCAGTAATCAAAGCAAAAGGTGGCTACTTTGAAGAACCTAGAATTTGGCATATTTTCAGTTATTTCACACTTGTTTGTTATGTATATAATTCCACATGTGTTAATTCGTAGTTTTGATGCCTTCAGTGTGAATCTACAATTTTCATAGTCATGAAAATAAAGAAAACTCTTTGAATGAGAAGGTGTGTCCAAACTTTTGGTCTGTACTGTATGTTATACCCAGGGATGCACAGTAGAATTACTATTGAGGAGATAAACTAGGGTCTGGGCATGATATTTGAAGCCTAATGAGAGAGACATATGTTGATAGAGTGGATTGTAGCACAGGCAGTGGATTCATATAACTGGAAAGTGACCTAACCCTAATAGGGAAAATGGAATATAATGGCATTCCTTGTGAAAGGAGGCAGTAGTAATTTAGGTTATATAGACCGAACGAACAGAAGGGCGGATGACTATGACCGGTGGGTATTAACTGGCATAGGGCATCCAGCCTAAATATGTTATGAATAAAGAGCCCGGAGTGATTGAATGGGATGTTGTCTCAATAAAGAGCCCCGTAAGCCACCAGAATGGTTGCGTCCGTGTATGCGCATGTGCATATACTCAGGGGGGATGGAGGATGAAGAGTAAGTTCGCCCCTGGGTATATGCATATATGCATGAGATGCAGTGATAAGTATGGATGCGCCCTTGGAGTGAGATGGGTGTCTGGGTCTCAGCCCCACCGGAGAGTATGTGATTCGTAAGCCGAAGGCCCGTCGAGGGGATCAAACAATACCAGCACTAAACTTTTACATCTAGTAAAAGAGAAAATTTGTATATATAAATATATGTATGCCTCTTAATGAGGATATCAATAATGTGAAAACATGATAATAATTAAATAATTGAAGAATGTCCGTTGTCAAGATATGGTGTACAGTAACTAAGGAGCTACTACGCAGTAATGTCTCTTCCGGTCATGTGATTAGGTCATGTGCTTCACGTGACCAAGGAGGGCGGAACCAGAGAAGGACCGCACACTATGACGTGAGTTGACCGAGAAGGTAGACGTCACTGATAATGTGGCGGCGCATGCGCAGAGTGAGGAAGAGGATGCCAAACACACCACGTGAGGTGTAGGAGTAATGAGTGAATAGAGCGCGCAGTGAACACTCCATGGATGTGTCCGACGGCCTGGGATAGGGGTAAGATATGGAGTGAGGGATTAGTTTAAAGACAGCAAATGTCTATTAAGTGATGTGGTTGACAAAGGATAAGTTTCTTAACCTGAAGGGGGAGGTATCTATATCTAATTTAGGTGGAGCTAAGTCTGACCAATTGTTTGAGTTTGGTGATTATATATGTGTTCACTATTAGTATGTATTTATGAGCTTGATAAAGAGCTAACAGGTCGAAACATCTCTGTCTTCTGTGAAATAAAGGTGAAATTTTCTATGACATTGGAGTGCCGCAATTTTCCAAGGTATTGCAAACCCCCAGCCCCTCCCCATTTTGTCATGGGGCCACCTTTGTCACAGTTACTGCCACTTCTGCTGCCACTGTCCCCACTCCTTCATGGGTCCACTACTGCTGCTGCTGCCACCATCCCCACTAGTTCATGGGGCCGCTACTTGAATCTTGGGGCACTGCATGGTTAAGTCCACTGTGATAAATTAGACCTGATGCTTTAAATGAGCTAACACCTGATACTGGTGCACAGTAATTACACAGCTAACAGAAGGGATTAACTATGAATCTTGCTATCCTGCACGGTGATGTAGACGGCGGTAATACTGCCTGTAATACTGATGGCACAATACGTACTGAATGTATTAACTATGAATTTGGGTGCACTAGATCGTAATGCACATGGCAATACCGATTCCCTGCACTCTCCATTCACTATCCCTGTAGTTTAAGATCCAAGCCTTCACACTGAGATTGGGTCATCAAGTGGGATGCATAAAATTAGGCAGAGTGGCCTGGGTATACTTGATTTATCGCGATTCATGACAAATTAATTAGTAATAAATCGAATTTCTTGAAAAGCTTCGGTAAATCAACCGAATCAAATTTTTCCAAACTTCACTCATCTATAGTAATCTTGCTGACAAAAAATACAAGTAATGTGCTAGTTATTTCGCAGGATGCAGGGCATACATTTAGAATGCAAAATCAAGGGCGACATTGTTGTTTTTTCATATACAAGAAAATTAATTGGTCAGCTGTAAGTTATATGAACCCTAAAATGGTTTTATTAAAAAATAAGACTCCCCTAGCAAAAAACCTTGCCACACAGTGGCACACACAACTACATTGACATAAAAATTAAAAAAAGTATGGTTCTTGCAAATAATGTGGAAATGTAAAAACTTTTCTTTTTCCATGAGACACAATAAAATTGTGCAAAGTACAAAAACATTAAAAAAGATACACATTTGGTATGAACTTAACTGGATTTTCACCTTATCACGGACCTACTGATATGGACCATTACAATAGTTTAATGTAGTAATAGAGTAATGAGCGAGCACTCATACACTTGGCAACCAAATTGACATGTGCAGAAAATATTTATTATATCCCCATAAAATACAAGTAATAAAATTTATAAGAACAATGTAGCAATAATATACAACATTACAGTCACATATTGTGGTAGATATGATCAACACTATATTCATATGACTCAATAGTGTCGATAAATTCAATAATATATATCACACCAAGAAACTTCAAATATATGCTGTTATTTGGGAAAGAGGGGGTATTATCTTCTAGCGCTCTATCCCAATTTGGGAAACTGAATGTCACTGAAAATGTTGTAGGTGTATTCACTGGGAGCGCAATATGTTCATAAAGTGTCCACAGGAATCCTGATAATGTGAAAAGTCTCTTATAGCATATCCTTTTAAGCTCGATATGAGCTTTGGATTGGAGAAAACTTTAAATCGATGTTTGGCTTACCGTCTAGCGTCTGCTGTCTCCCTATTGCTTCAATGGAGCTTTAAATATTTGCCGGCTTATTCAGTCGCTCCATACAGCAAGCTGGTTTAAATTTCGCAGGAGTTCCAAAGATCGCAGGAGTTGCCACTCTGTTCCGCAATTTCCTTTGGTGCAGCTTTCGACGATAAGAATAGTTAATCCTTTACTGTAGAGATTTTCTTCTGTATGGCCATACAGTATTATCGGAGGCTTTTCAATGCAGGTACATCACTTGTTTCACCATACGCGTTACGGGTAGATTCACTCTCCCTTCCTCAGTGGACCACTGAGGAAGGGAGAGTGAATCTACCCGTAACGCGTATGGTGAAACAAGTGATGTACCTGCATTGAAAAGCCTCCGATAATACTGTATGGCCATACAGAAGAAAATCTCTACAGTAAAGGATTAACTATTCTTATCGTCGAAAGCTGCACCAAAGGAAATTGCGGAACAGAGTGGCAACTCCTGCGATCTTTGGAACTCCTGCGAAATTTAAACCAGCTTGCTGTATGGAGCGACTGAATAAGCCGGCAAATATTTAAAGCTCCATTGAAGCAATAGGGAGACAGCAGACGCTAGACGGTAAGGCCTCATGCACACGACCGTTGTGTGCACCCGTGGCCGTTGTGCCGTTTTCCGTTTTTTTTCGCGGACCCATTGACTTTCAATGGGTCCGTGGAAAAATCGGAAAATGCACCGTTTTGCAGCCGCATCCGTGATCCGTGTTTCCTGGCCGTGAAAAAAATATGACCTGTCCTATTTTTTTCACGGCCAACGGTTCACGGACCCATTCAAGTCAATGGGTCCGTGAAAGAACACGGATGCACACAAGATTGGCATCCGTGTCCGTGATCCGTGGCCGTAGGTTAGTTTTTATACAGACGGATCCGAAGATCCGTCTGCATAAAAGCTTTTTCAAAGCTGAGTTTTCACTTCGTGAAAACTCAGAACCGACAGTATATTCTAACACAGAAGCGTTCCCATGGTGATGGGGACGCTTCTAGTTAGAATACACTACAAACTGTGTACAAGACTGCCCCCTGCTGCCTGGCAGCACCCGATCTCTTACAGGGGGCCGTGATCAGCACAATTAACCCCTTCAGGTGCGGCACCTGAAAGGGTTAATTGTACTATCATATCCCCCTGTAAGAGATCAGGGCTGCCAGGCAGCAGGGGGCAGACCCTCCCCCCCCCCCTCCCCAGTTTGAATATCATTGGTGGCCAGTGCGGCCCCCCCCCCTCCCTCTATTGTAATAATTCGTTGGTGGCACAGTGTGCGCCCCCCCCCCTTCCTCCCTCTATTGTAATAAATCGTTGGTGGCACAGTGTGCGCCCCCCATTGCCCCCCCCCCTCTATAGCATTAACAACGTTGGTGGCCAGTGTGCAGCCTCCCATCTCCCCCCCCCCTCCCCCCCATCATCATTGGTGGCAGCGGAGTTCCGATCGGAGTCCCAGTTTATTCGCTGGGGCTCCGATCGGTAACCATGGCAACCAGGACGCTACTACAGTCCTCGTTGCCATGGTTACTTAGCAATAGTACAATAGTAGAAGATTAATACTTACCTGCTGCTGCGATGTTCGTGTCCGGCCGGGAGCTCCACCTACTGGTAAGTGACAGTGACAGGTCTGTGCGGCGCATTGCTAAATGAACCGTCACTTACCAGTAGGAGGAGCTCCCGGCCGGACACGAACATCACAGCTCCCAGGTAAGTATGAATCTTGTACTATTGCTAGTAACCCGCTGCCACCAATGATCGGGGGGGGGGGGGGGGGGGCGCAAGATGGGAGGCCGCACACTGGCCACCAATGTTGAAAATGCTATAGAGGGAGGGGGGCCAATGATTGCCACCAACGATTTATTACAATAGAGGGAGGAAGGGGGGGGGGGCGCACACTGTGCCACCAACGAATTATTACAATAGAGGGAGGAAGGGGGGGGGGAGGCGGGGGGGGGGCACACTGTGCCACCAACGAATTATTACAATAGAGGGAGGAAGGGGGGGGCGCACACTGTGCCACCAACGATTTATTACAATGGAGGAAGGGGGGGGGGGGGGGGCCGCACTGGCCACCAATGATATTCAAACTGGGGAGGGGGGGGGGGTCTGCCCCCTGCTGCCTGGCAGCCCTGATCTCTTACAGGGGGATATGATAGTACAATTAACCCCTTCAGGTGCGGCACCTTAGGGGTTAATTGTGCTGATCACGGCCCCCTGTAAGAGATCGGATGCTGCTAGGCAGCAGGGGGCAGTCATGTACACAGTTTGTAGTATATTCTAACTAGAAGCGTCCCCATCACCATGGGAACGCCTCTGTGTTAGAATATACTGTCGGAAATGAGGTTTCACGATCTAACTCATATCCGACAGTATATTCTAACATAGAGGCGTTCCCATGGTGATGGGGACGCTTCAAGTTAAAATATACCATCGGATTGGAGAAAACTCCGATCTGATGGTATAAAAGGGACTCCGGACTTTACATTGAAAGTCAATGGGGACGGATCCGTTTGAAATGGCACCATATTGTGTCAACGTCAAACGGATCCGTCCCCATTGACTTGCATTGTAATTCAGGACGGATCCGTTTGGCTCCGCACGGCCAGGCGGACACCAAAATGACTTTTTTTTCATGTCCGTGGATCCGCCAAAAATCAAGGAAGACCCACGGACGAAAAAACGGTCACGGATCACGGACCTACGGACCCTGTTTTTGCGGACCGTGAAAAAAAACGTTCGTGTGCATGAGGCCTAAGCCAAACATCGATTTAAAGTTTTCTCCAATCCAAAGCTCATATCGAGCTTAAAAGGATATGCTATAAGAGACTTTTCACATTATCAGGATTCCTGTGGACACTTTATGAACATATTGCGCTCCCAGTGAATACACCTACAACATTTTCAGTGACATTCAGTTTCCCAAATTGGGATAGAGCGCTAGAAGATAATACCCCCTCTTTCCCAAATAACAGCATATATTTGAAGTTTCTTGGTGTGATATATATTATTGAATTTATCGACACTATTGAGTCATATGAATATAGTGTTGATCATATCTACCACAATATGTGACTGTAATGTTGTATATTATTGCTACATTGTTCTTATAAATTTTATTACTTGTATTTTATGGGGATATAATAAATATTTTCTGCACATGTCAATTTGGTTGCCAAGTGTATGAGTGCTCGCTCATTACTCTATTACTACATTTGCCTTTAAGAGAGGGTGGGGTGATTCCCTCTATATGAGCTTGCAGCACCATACCTTAACTACTTGCTAGTGAGCCACCACAACCTACCACTATTCATTACAATAGTTTGTTGAGCACAAAAGGGCAGTTCCGTAATCCTGGTGTGACGAATACCGCACCTCGTGGCCCCGCCTGACGTCAACTAAGTCGAGCTCACAAGATACGGATTAGTCACTGGTTTCGAAGACGTGACGTTACGCCCTCCCTGGGAGCATATCAGGTCAGCTTGGTACAGTTTACACAGACCCCTCCTGTCCACATAGGTACAGGAAGGCACAGGCGTGAGAGAGGGTGGTCCACGCGGCCTCCGGTGTAACTCCACATTCGCTCACAACCCTGACAAGCTGAGAGAGCCTTTTCACTGCCCCAGTGAAACAGAGCTTTTCCAGCCAGTTAGACTGCCACCAGTTCTTCGTTTGATATAAGCCTGGTCCACTAACGGATTATATAGGGTGAGAAACCAACCTGCAGTAGTGTAAAACTATGCCGAAAAACACAACGTGGGGATTGATGGACCGAAATACAAGGACAGCACAAGATTAAATTATATATTTAATTGCCTTAAGGGCGCACTAGACAATACACAATATACACAGAGAAAATATACAGTGGTCGGATGTGCAAATACAGGAGGTATGATACAACGGAGTTAAACAGAGCAAGGGTCAGTTAACAGGTGGATGAGTAGTCTTTCAGGTTATGATGAATTCTGGGTTGCTGTAATGCTTGGCTGTAGTCACATGGTGGCAGTGATGTCAGCAGTTTGTACACGGTCCCCTCAAACACATTACTCGATGTGACCCCCTTCAGAGAAAGACCCTGGCCTCTGCCTGCATGGGCCTTTTCACCTGTAGTCGGTCACTCCCCTCCCTCCCTCTGAGAAGAGTCCACCCTCCCTTCCTTGTCCTGGTAGCCAAAGGCCCACAAAACCCATTATGGCCCATAGCTCCAGACCAGAAGGTCACAGGGAGATGGTTCTGGGACCAACTGATCCACCTGGGTTCCGGCTACAGGTGGAGACCAAACATGGTGTAGTTATTAGGTTCCTGCTGAGAGATCTCTGTATCCCCCTTTCCTGGCACCCAACCACCAAACGACAACCAGGGGCATGTCCACCTTGATCCAGGGTCGCAGATATGAAACCAGTTTATGCCTGTGATGGACGGGAAATTCATAATTCCTTATGAACGCCCGGTTCCATGATGTCTGAAGGATTCTTTTTTCTGTTGAGCAGCTCAGCCCCCTCATCAGCATTCATTGTGCCAGAATGGCTTGAGGTGCCACTGAGGCTGAGTGAGGTGTGAATGCAAACATGTGGTCTGCTTTGAAGGCAGGCCTCCTGTGGAGTTTATTCCCTCTATCTGACAGCAAATGGCTGGAATTAAATTATGGCTGGAATTCCTCACACCTGGTATAGAATATCAGCATGAATGCTTTGATTATGCTCATACTGTACTCCAATTGCCTTCTATATCTACAGAACGCATCCATGAAGAGATTGACCGAGTCATTGGAAGGAACAGGGCCCCATACATAGAAGATCGATCTCATATGCCCTATATGGATGCTGTAATCCATGAAATTCAAAGATTTATCGACCTCCTACCACTGGGAATCCCACACAAAGTAACACGTGATATGAAATTTAGAGGATTTTTAATTCCAAAGGTAAAGTCATGCTGTACTCTAATAATAATAATAATAATAATAATCTTTATTTATATATTGCCAACACATTTCACAGTGCTTTACAGTTCCAGGCTTCATATACAAACAGTCATAAATAACATAGCAACAGACATGTCAATAATTACAAGAGGAATGAGAACCCTGATCGCAAGAGTTTACAATCTATTAGGAGATAGGGGTGACACAAAAGGAAAAGGTGCTTGTTTTGTACAATGGTCCAGCCATTTTGGGAAAATAGGGGAGAAGGTATAAAGCTGCTTGAGCCAGTCACCAGCTGGTATCCGTAGTGCTTCTGGTTGCATGTATGGAGAGGAGTTAGATCAGGGGATATGATAGACCACCCTAAAAAGATGTGTTTATATATTGTGGTTTAACCTAATTTCCTGGGGTAGGGTGTTCCAGAGAACTGGTGCAGCTCGGGCGAAGTCTTGTAGCTGGGAGTGAGAGGTTTGGATTATGGTAGAAGTCAGTCGCAAGTCATTGACTGAACGGAGAGGATGACTAGGGTGGTAGACACAAATAAGAGAAGAGATGTAGGGGGGTGCAACACTGTGGACAGAGCGGTTAGAGAAATATGAAGAAAACCAGGAGAGGGCAGTGTCATTTAGGCCGATAGACTGGAGCATGGTGAGTAGGAGATAGTGGTCTACAGTGTCAAAAGCTGCAGAGAGGTCAAGGAGAATGAGCAGAGAGTAGTTCCCATTGCATTTTGGTCATTTGTCAATTTGGTGAGGGGAGTTTCTGTGGAATGTAGGGTGAGGAAACCAGATTGTAATGGTTCAAGGAGAGAGTGAGCAGAGAAATAGATGATGAGGTGAGAGTAGACCAAACGCTCCAGGAGTTTAGAGATAAAAGGAAGATTGGAAACTGGTATGTAGTTAGTTGTGCAGGATGGGTCATGATATGTTTTTTTTAATAATGGAGTAATGATTAGTGATGAGCGGCAGGGGTCATATTCAAATTCGCGATATTTCGCGAATATTTTGTAGAATATTCGTCGAAAATTCACGATTTTTTTTTACTTGAAAAAATCGGCAAGTTAATGATTGTGTAATATGCAAATTTTCATAATTCTAATTTTCGAATTCGAATTTGTTTGCAAATTTTTCAACTTACAACTATTAGACAAAGAAGATTATAGCACTATATTAGCTAAATTGCTCTATATTCGATTTTTTTCGAATATTCGCTATATTGCTATAATTTAGTTTTTTCGAATATTCATAATAACAAACAAAATAACAAACAAAATATATAGCAATATAGCGAATATTCGAAAAAAAACTAATATAGAGCAAAATTCGCAAACACTACTACTCCTAAAGTCAAGTATATTGCAGCCTTCTTATTGGCCCACAAGCTAGAAGCAGGGAGGGATCATGTGTACTAATTAAAAAAAAAAAAAAGGGATTTTTTTTTCCGAATATTCGAAATTACGAATATATAGATCTATATTCGAAATATTAGCGAATTTTCAATATACCTATATTCGCGATAAAATTTAAAAATTCGAATATTCGTGATCAACACTAGTAATGATAGAGTTAAAAGGATAATAATCTTGAATAGATATGAAGAAATGTTCATAATAGTTATTATTTATCTAATTGCCATTCTTAGGATACAACCATCTACCCAGTGCTCAGTTCTGTTCTACAAGATCCAAAGCAGTTTAAATACCCACATCAATTCAATCCAGGACATTTTTTGGATGATAAAGGAATGTTTATTCGGAATGATGGATTCATGCCGTTTTCTTCAGGTAACAGTTCAGCACTGATAACTGGATGAGTGTTAAAATCATTAAGCCAGGTAAAATATCAGATTTTTGGTCTATGTAATTACGGGTGAGGTGAGGATTGGTAATGAGCTTAAAAAGTGTGTATAGCTATCAATTTAGGGTGAATTTTCATACAGTGTTTTGGGCATCTCAGAGATACAATCCAAACAAAAGAAGAAAACAATAGAAATTTTCCAAATTATTTCAAAGTTCATAATAAAGCACTTCTAATAGAGGGGGGAACTCATTTAAAGCTACCATCAACATCTGCTACAGAACACATATCTTGCTTTGGAGGACACAGCAGATTTGTCTATTATATTTGGTATCATGAAATACTTAATTTTCCATGTGGCAGCAGTGCAGGGAAATGAAACACGTGTTGCCAGTTTAAAGGGGTTCTACAGTTTGTTTTAACTGATGATCTATCCTTTGGATAGATCATCAGCATCTGATCGGCGGGGGGTCTGACACCCGGGACCCCTAAAGATCAGCTGTTTGAGAAGGCAGCAGCGCTCCAGCAGCGCCGCGGCCTTCTCACTGTTTACCGCTGGCCCAGTGATGTCACGACTTGTATCAACTGGCCTGGGCGCGGCTAAGCTCTGTCGCCGCTGCCTTCTCAAACAGCTGATCGGCTGGGGTCCCGAGTGTCGGACCCCCGCCGATCAGATGCTGATGATCTATCCAGAGAGCATAGTGTCCGACACCCGGGACCCCAGCCGATCAGCTGTTTGAGAAGGCAGCGGCGACAGAGCTTAGCAGCGCCCAGGCCAGTTGATACTAGTCGTGACATCACTGGGCCAGCGGTAGACTGTGAGAAGGACGAGGCGCTGCTGCCTTCTCATAAAGCTGATCTGCAGGGGTCCCGGGTGTTGGACCCCCGCAGATCAGATGATGATGATCTATCCAGAGGATAGATCATCAGTTAAAACAAACTGCAGAACCCATTTAAGCTGCAAGATATATTTAATTGTTGGAGGTTCCAGCAGCATGACTCCCTGTGATCAGCTTCCAAGTCTCCCTTCTAGATTAAAGATATCATATGCAGTAGACAACCTCTTAAAGGTTTTAGGTCTAATTTAATTTCCTCCAATGTAACTAACTACCTGCCTGGGATCCTATGTCTCACACACCCTATTGCTACAGAAAAAGTGTTTTTGATATTTTCCCATTGATATGTTCTGTTGCTACTGTATGCACGAGCACATTTACTCCTGGACTGGTAACCTTCTATTTAAACATAACCAGGTATTTTATTCCTTGTCTGAGTTTCAGTTTCAGTTTGTTGCATATAGACTCCTTTTTTCTGACTTTGCTTCTGATCTTGGACTCTGCTTTTTGCTCCTTGGATTTCTTGCTATTGAGTTTCTGCCTCCTGTTTGACTCTGCCTTTTGCTTACTTCTTCTGAATTGTTAAACTTTTCACCCTGGTTTAATCTTCGGGTTCTGTTTCTGACCCATGGCTCTGTCTCGATACTTTCATGTTCCACTATGTGTTTCACTACCAACCACTGACTACTTTAAGGTCTTCGACCTAGGGATCTCACATGAAATTGATTAGAGTTTACAATGGGTCCCACTAGTGTTGGATGAGCATACTCGGCCGAACTCTAGTTCGGCTCGAGCATCGCGATGCTCGGCACATCATGGTGTTTGACCGAATACCGCATGTGCTCGAGCACGATGCTCGAGTCTCCTCCCCGCATGTTTGTTGGCTGCTACGCAGCCAATAAACGTGCAGGTAACTACTGCCATTCACTGTAATGCCGTAGCCATGTTGGCTGCTGGCATTACAGTGATTGGCTGGCTATAACGCATCATCGGGTGCTATATAGCACCCGATGACACGTGTTCGGCTCAGTATTAGTCAGGGAGAGCTGGAGAGCAGAAGGGAGAGATAGTGTAGGTATTGAAATAGCAATAGTTTAGTTTTTATACTTGTTATAGACCCAAGAGTCCTTTTAAGGACTATTGTGTGTGGCAGCAATATATATTTTTAGTAGAGGTGGGACGAATCCAAATTTTTTCGAATCCGAATCTGAAAAGGTTCTCGAATATATCGAATCTTTCGAATCTCGAATCCTACGAATCCTGTACATAATTGTGTGAACGCACGGTGTAAGAAACCAAGTCAGACCGCGTCAGTTTGTCTGAACCTCCACCTCCCAGTCACGGTCGCACCCTATATGACCGCGATGACCCCTGCTCCTATCACTACAGAACATACAGGGTAATACAGCCACATACCTCTTACATCCAGTGACGTCTCTTGTAGATGTTCTCTTTCCTCATCTTCTCCTTTCAGACCTTCAGACCAGACCACCAGTTTTCAGCCATTTTTCGTCTCTGCAGCTTGACAAAAAAAAATAAAATCTTAGTTTACTACTTTTCCATCATTCTCCCATCTTCTGGACAAATCATCCTAACACCCCCAATACTGTGCCGCTGTGCTCCCCAATACTATACTGCAGAAACAGATAATACCCCTGATAATACTAGTACCACACAGAGCCCCCCATATAAAATACCCCTTCTTTGTGGCCTCAGTAGATGCCCCCACAGTGCCACCCAATAATGTGCCAGTAAGTGTCCCCATAGATGCCCCCCTAATCATGTGCCAGTATCAAGTGCACAGTGCCTCTCTCCTCCCCCCATGTGCCGGTATCATAGTGCCATCTCCCCCCCAATGTGCCCGTATCATAGTGCCACCTCCCCCTATAATGTGCCCGTATCATAGTGCCATCTCCCCCCATAATGTGCCCGTATCATAGTGACATCTCCCCCCATAATGTGCCCGTATCATAGTGCCTCCCCCCAATGTGCCAGTAGTATCATAGTGCCTCTCACCTCTCCCCCTGGCATTCACAGACCCCCCCAACCCATAACAGTGCCATCCACAGACCCCCCCCACCCCATAACAGTGCCATCCACAGACCCCCCCACCCCATAACAGTGCCATCCACAGACCCCCCCCACCCCATAACAGTGCCATCCACAGACCCCCCACCCCATAACAGTGCCATCCATAGACCCCCCCACCCCATAACAGTGCCATCCACAGACCCCCCCACCCCATAACAGTGCCATCCACAGACCCCCCCACCCCATAACAGTGCCATCCACAGACCCCCCATCCTATAACAGTGCCATCCACACCCCATAACAGTGCCATCCACACCCCATAAAAGTGCCATCCACAGACACCCCCCACCCCATAACAGTGCCATCCACAGACCCCCCCACCCCATAACAGTGCCATCCACAGACCCCCCCACCCCATAACAGTGCCATCCACAGACCCCCCCACCCCATAACAGTGCCATCCACAGACCCCCCCACCCCATAACAGTGCCATCCACAGACCCCCCCCCATCCTATAACAGTGCCATCCACAGACCCCCCCATGCTATAACAGTGCCATCCACAGACCCCCCCACCCTATAACAGTGCCATCCACAGACCCACCACCCACCCCTAAACAGTGTCATCCACAGACCCCCCCCATTGCCGCTCCAGTAGTTATATAATGTGTAATTGTGATTAATAATCATGCTGCCCCCTCTGTGTGTAGTATTACATTCAATAAATCTTACTTACAGCCAGCTACTGCTATCGTAACAGGCCGGCCGGGCAGACGAGCGGCAGCGTCACTGACTGATGTCACCTGCTTGCGCCGCTTCATTCATAAAGCAGGCGGCTCAGGCAGGTGACGTCAGTCAGTGACGCTGCCGCTCGTCTGCCCGGCCGGCCTGTTACGATAGCAGTAGCTGGCTGTAAGTAAGATTTATTGAATGTAATACTACACACAGAGGGGGCAGCATGATTATTAATCACAATTACACATTATATAACTACTGGAGCGGAGGGGCCGGAGCACAGTGAACGCACCGGCCCCCAGCTCCGCCTCCCAGTCCCTCCCACCGGATTCGTCGGATTCGTTTCAGGCAAATTACGTCTGGATTCAAGTCCACGAATCCCACGAATCCAGCATGATTCGAGGGATTCGTGGATTCGATGAATCCCCCGTCCCATCTCTAATTTTTAGTGCAACCTGCGCTAAATAGCTTACAATTGTTTGGCCGCTGCAGACAGCGACATTATCTGTGCTAAATCTCCTGTCTAACGTGTGCGCAGCCTAAAAATATCTCTGACATCCAGTGTACTTTTTCCATAGACGGTGTCCGCTGTGGACAGTTAAATTATCTGCGCTACATCTCCTGTATAACATTTGCGTATCCGAAATATCAGTGACATTCAGTTTAATTTTTTGCTGCTGATGGCAGCGACATTACCTGCGCTACATCTCCAGTATAACGTTAGCACATCCGAAATATCAATAACATTCAGTGTAATTTTTTTCACCGCTGGTGACAGCGACATTATCTGCGCTACATCTCCTGTGTCACAGCCTAAAAACATCTGTGACATCCAGTGTACTTTTTCTGTAGACGGTGTCTGCTGCGGACAGTTACATTACCTGTGCTACATCTCCTGTATAACGTTTGCGTATCCTAAATATCAGTGACATTCAGTCAAAATTTTTTGCTGCTGGTGGTAGCGACATTACCTGCACTACATCTCCTGTATGACGTTTGTCCATCCTAAATATCAGTGACATTCATTCAGTTTAATTTTTTATTAGGCGATGGTGACAGCAACATTACGTGCGCTATATCTCCTGTTTAACGTGTGCGCATCCTAAATATCAGTGATATACATTCAGTGTAATTTTTTATTAGGCAGTGGTGACAGCGACATTACTTGCGCTATACCTCCTGTTTAACGTGTGCGCATCCTAAAAGTATCTGTGACATTCTGTGTACTTTATTTGTGCATACACTTACAAAACCTGCGCTACTGTACGTGTGACATACTTGCAAGCATATATACCATTTAATATGTGCAAGGTGAGCAATAAGGGACGGAAAAATGACCGTGATGCTGATGATGCATGCAGAGGCCGTGGCCCTGGGCGCGGTGAAACTGTTCCTGCTGCGAGAGCACAAGAAACAAACTCATCTACGATACCTAGCTTCATGTCCCAGTTTGCAGGGCGGCGCAGGACACCACTCTTTAAGCACCATCCTGTCTTCCACAATGTCCAGTCTCAGTAGCCAAGTCCGGTCAAAAGAATCCTCACCCTGATACTCCTTTCACCCACCATGGAGAGTCTTGGCAAACAAGTGATCCCACACTATGATATTCTAAGGAGCTGTTTTCATCGCCATTCCTTAATTTGGGCCTCTTGCCAAGCCCGCTTGAAGAGGAACATGAGGAGATATTGTGCCCTGATTCCCAAACTCTGGAGCATCCACAGTCAGAGGAAGATGACGGTGAGAAACGGCAATTAGTGTTTCACGAGGTGGATGATGATGATGAGACACAGTTGGCCAACCGCAATTAGTGTCTCAAGAGTTTCATGATGAGAATGAGACACAGATGTCAATAAGTGAGTTTTTTTTTTAGGTCAACAAGTCAGGAGGATGACCAGAGTGAGGAAGTAGAAGAGGAGGTGCTGGATGATAAAGTTATTGACCCAACCTGGGAAGGTGGCAAGCCGAGCGAGGACAGCAGCACAGAGGGGGAGGGATCCGCAGCACCGCAACAGTCTGGAAGAGGCAGTGGGGTGGCAAAAGGGAGATGGAAGACTACACCAAACAGGCTCACAACTGTTCCTCGGAGCACCCCCTTGCGGCAATCTCTCTTGCTAAGGGGTAGCTGTTCCTTAGTCTGGTGCTTTTTTTTTAAGGAAAGTGCGGACGATGAAAGAATTGACATTTGCAATCTGTGCCGTACCAAAATGAGGGGCTTGAACACTAGCAACTTCACCACATCCAGCATGATCCGCCACAAGGCATAAAAGCACCCTAATAGGGTGTCTGCGGGTCACACCACTGCCTCCTCTTCCCCTGTGTTACGTTCTGGCCAATCCCCTGTCCAAGACGCAGGCCCAGATGCCTCCCGCCGTGCATCTGGATCTTCGCAAGCACCATAAGCTAGCACATCAACTTCTGTGTCCCATCGCAGCGTACAGATGTCTATACCCCAGGCCTTTGATCGATAGTGCAAATACCCAGCTACCCACCCACAGATCATAGAACTAAATGAGCACCTTTCCAAATTGCTGGCCCTGGAAATGTTGCCATTTATGCTTGTGGACACTGAGGCTTTCCCCAGCCTGATGGCGGCTGTCCTATAGTACTCTGTCTCTAGCTGCCAATAATTTTTCACGGTGTGCAGCCTTACACCAGCATGTGTCCCGTAACATAACCCGTGCCCTGACCAATGCAGTTATTGGGAATGTCCACTTAAGGATTGACACATGGACAAGTGCTTGTGGCCAGGGACGCTACATTTTCTTGACGGCACACTGGGTGAACTTTGTTGAGGCTGGGAGCGAGTCATACCCTGGGATGGCACAGGTGCTTCCGACGCCAAGGATTGCGGGCCCTACTTCCATTAGGGTTCCCCCCCACCTACATTAGTGGCTGCAACCCCCCTTCTCCTCCTCTGCCTTCTCCTCCACTTCCACCTCTAAATTATCATCTTGCAGCACCAGTCAGCCATCAGTCAGTAGCTGGAAGCAGTCTAGCACTGCAGTGGGGAAGCGGCAATAGGCCGTGCTTAAACTGATCTGCTTAGGTGACAAACAGAACACCGCCGCAGAGCTATTACAGGGGATAAGGGACCAGACTGAGCTGTGACTTTTGCCACTCAACCTACAACCAGGCATGATTGTGTCTGATAATGGCCGTAACTTGGTGGCGTCTTTGGAGCTCGGCAAGCTCACACATATACCATGCCTAGCCCACGTGTTCAACCTAGTGGTTCAGCGGTTTCTGAAAACCCACCCCAATATGCCTGAGCTACTGGTGAAGGTGCGCCACGTGTGTGCCCATTTCCGCAAGTCATCGACAGCTTCCGCCAGTCTGGCAATGCTGCAGCAGCGCTTGCAATTGCCAGCTCACTGTTGTGTGACGTGAGCATGCGTTAGAACTCGACGTTCCTCATGTTAGCCAGGCTTTGTGAGCAGCAGAGGGCAGTAGTGGAATACTAGCTGCAACATTATCGTTGCATTTCCAGTCAGCTTCCGCTCTTCACAAGCGACGAGTGGGCATTGATGTCTGACCTCTGTGATGGTTTACTCAACTTTGAGGAACCTACACAGCTGGTGAGCGTCAATAACGCTATTATCAGGGTAACCATCTTACTTCTATGTCTGCTTAAACGCTCGCTGCTCACAATAAAGGTGGACGCTTTGCATGTGTATGAGGTGGAAATGGGGGAAGAAAGTACACAGGGTGATAGCCAGACCACCCTCAGTTCGTCTTTTCAGCTTGAATTGGATGATTTTGAGGAGGAGCAGGAGACGGTTGCCTCTGCTACAGAGGGTAGTACCCATGGAAGTTTTATTCCATCTGTTCAGCGTGGATGGGTAGAAGAGGAGGAAGAGGATGAGGTGATTGAGAGTCACCCTCCTGATGAGGACAGAGAAGTCTTGTCTGTTGTGACTCTGGCACACATGGCTGACTTTATGTTAGGTTGCCTTTCCCGTGACCCTCGCGTTGTACGCATATTGGCCAACACCGATTACTGGTTGTTCACCCTTATAGACCCCCGCTACAAAGAGAACTTCTCATCTCTCATTCCTGTGGTGGGAGAGGACGAGCAAAATGGTGCAATACCAGAAGTTCCTTGTGGAAAAATTGCTCCAAAAATTTTCAGCTAACAACGCTGGCTGCAAAGTATGTAGTTCCTTGGCCAACCGAGGAGGGGAACACACAGCAGTTCCAACAGAGGCAGGGCAACACTCTTCAATGCCTGGAACAGTTTTATGACACCCCGCCAACACCCTCAACCTGATGTGCAGCCTAGTGTCACAAGAAAGGGAAACATTTTAAAAGATGGTGAAGGAGTACGTAGCAGACCGTGTCAGCTTCCTCAGTGATCACTGTGTGCCTTACAACTATTGGGTGTCCAAGCTGGACACGTGGCACGAACTGGCGCTCTACGCCTTGAAGGTGCTAGCCTGTCCAGCCGCCAGTGTTTTGTCAGTGCGTGTATTTAGTCCTGCTGGGGGCATAATAACTGATAAGCGCATCCGCCTGTCAACTGAAAATGCTGACTGGTTGACTCTTTTAAAAATGAACAAGACCTGGATTGCCCCTGACTTCTCTTCTCCACCAGAGGAAAGCAGCTGAACATAAAGGCACTCTAAATGTGGCTTTTATGGTGTATTGAATACACTGTATTCCCATGCACCCCTTCCACCACTAAAAAGGGTATATGGTTCAATCTCCCTTTTCTCGTCCTCCTCCATCATATCAACATGCTTATTAGGCTGCCTTCGCTCCTAATGTTTTAGAGGGTCAGTTCAGCAGCAGGCCCTCGCCCACAAAATGTTTTAGATGGTCAGCTCGGCAGCAGGCCCTTGCCCACAAATTATTTTAGATGGTCAGCTCCCCTGCAGGCCCTCACCCACAAAATGATTTAGATGGTCAGCTCGGCAACAGGCCCTCGCCCACAAAATTGTTTAGATGGTCAGCTCGGCTGCAGGCCCTTGCCCACAAAATGTTTTAGATGGTCAGCTTGGCAGCAGGCCCTCGCCCACAAAATTTTTTAGATGGTTAGCTCGGCTGCAGGCTCTTGCCCACAAAATGTTTAAGATGGTCAGCTTAGCAGTAGGCCCTCGGCCCACAAAATGTTTTAGATGGTTAGCTCGGCAGCAGGCCCTCGCCTACAAAATTTTTAGATGGTCAGCTCAGCAGTAGACCCTTGCTCCTAATGTTTTTGAGGGTCAACAGCAGGCCATCAATCATAATTTTTCAAGGGTGTGTATGATGCCCTACTTTATGTGTAATAAAGGGTGTATTGGAGTGCCAGTTCCTTGTAATTTTTGGTAGCCCTTTCCCTTAGTGCATAGGCCTTATTATGAGTGTAGGTGTCCCACTACCTGAACAATTGTACCACAATGTGAATGAGGCCCTCCTTTATGTGATATACAGGTTGTATCAAAGTGCCTCTTCCTTGTAATTTTTGGCAGCACTTGCACTTTATATGCAAGTAAATATATAGGAAGAATGTTTCCTAATAGGGTTGAGCGAACCGAACTTTAGGATTTTTGGACTCCGGACCCGAACCTGAACATTTCAGTAAAAGTTCGGGTTCGGTGTTCGGTGCTTTCTGCAGAGCAGCCAATCAACAAGCGGTTAAGTGTCTGACCTTAGCAGCCATCACAGCTATGCCTACTAATGGCATGGTTGTGAATGGCCAGAGCAGCATGTGACCCAGGCTCTATATAAGCTTGAGTCACGTAGCGCTGCACGTCACTCTGCTGTGCTTAGTGTAGGGAGAGGGCCGCTGGACTTGTGATTTCAGGGAGAGAATAGGAGAGAATCTAACTCAGCGATCTACAGAGAAATAGTTGTGTGGGTGCAAGGCACAATCGTTTTACCCTGCCCTGAGCTCATTGACCAAAAAAAAATAACTTTTATAATTCTGCTAGTTAGGTGGGCGGCGGCAGAGGCCATTTTATTCAACCTCAGTGCACCAGCACTGCATCTGAGCTTCTGGGACATTGCAAATCACCAATTTTGGGGGCAAACTACAACATCTGGATTAGTGAGTGTGCAATTTCAGGTAGAAATACACCGATCATTTTCTGGGGTTTTAAAAACACACTTTTTTGCCAAAAACCTGTATTTTCCTGATCTGCAAGTGTTACATTTAAGTTTAATATATAAAGCTTTCATATTCTGCTACCAAAAAAAAAACACTTTTTGGGCAATCTACAACATCTGGATTAGTCAGTGTGCAATTTAAGCTAGAAATACATTTATCATTTTCTGGGGTTTGAAAAACACACTTTTTTTGTCAAAAAATAGTATTTTCATGCCTTGCAGCATCAGCACGTGTGAAATTACAGGCTTATTTACTGCTGTCAAATTCAGTTGTTAAACAAACACTCGTTTGTGCCAAAAAAATGTAGTTGGCAGCCTTTGATGCAGATGTCATTGTGAGATACACCCTTAATGCATTTGGATTAGATTCAGAGATTTGAAATACCGCCATTTAGTGCACAATATTGAATTCAGCCCTACACTGGTTCAGGCCCTGTGAGATACACCCTCTACATCCAGGGGTTTGATTCAGGCATTTTAAATACAGCCATTTGAAATACATCCATTTTGTGCAAAGAAATATTTAATTCAGGCCTACACTAGTTCAGGCCGTGTGAGATACCCCCTCTACATACAGGGGTTTGATTCAGGCATTTGAAATACAGCCATTTGAAATATAGCCATATTGTGCAAAGAAAAATGTAATTCAGGCCTACACTGGTTCAGGCCGTCTGAGATACACCCTCTACATACAGGGGTTTGATTCAGGCATTTGAAATACAGCCATTTGAAAAGCAGCCATTTTGGGCAAAGAAATATTTCATTCAGGCTTACACTGGTTCAGACCGTGTGAGATAAACCCTCTACATACAGGAGTTTGATTCAGGCATTTGAAATACAGCCATTTGGTGCACCAATATTGAATTCAGGCCTACACTGGTTCAGGCCGTGTGAGATACACCCTTTACATACAGGGGTTTGATTCAGGCATTTAAAATACAGCCATTTTGGGCAAAAAAAATCTTTAATTGAGGCCTAGTCTGTTTTAGGCCGTGTGAGGTACACCCTTTACATACTGTCGTTCTATTCTACTATTAATTAAACACCCATTTAGAGCAAGATCCTAAATTCGAAAAATATGAGGAGAGCGTCAAATATGGGACGTGGCCCAAGACTTGGTGCTGCTGGTGGAGCTCCTGTTTCAGGGAGAGGACGTGGTCGATCTGTGCCATCTACACGCACAAGTAAAACCCCTTCCTCAGGTGCAAGTAGACGACAAAACCTGCAGCGGTATTTGGTCGGGCCTAATGCTGCTCTACGAATGGTGAGGCCTGAACAAGTACAGGCGATAGTAGATTGGGTTGCTGACAGTGGATCCAGTTCCTTCCATTGTCTCCCACCCAGTCTCCTGCTGAAAGACCACAGTTGGCACCTGCAGCCGATGTCCATCAGTCTTTCACCTCAACCCCTTGCAAATTAGCCTAGCAGTCTAAGCCCCAAGTCATGCAGCAGTCTCTTCTGCTTTGTGATGACTATTCCCAGGGCCATCCACCTAGCCCTGCCCCAGAAGTGGAAGAGATTGAGTGCACCGATGCCCCACCACTTAGCTTTCAAGATGAGTACATGGGAGGACCATCGCAGCACGTCTCGGATGATGACGAAACACAGGTGCCAACTGCAGGGGAATGTGCTGAATTTGGTCGTGCAGAGATTCCTTAAAAATTACCCCGATGTGTCAGAGCTGCTGCATAAAGTGTGGGCCGTTTGTGCACGCTTTCAGCGTTCTCACCCTGCTGCTGCTCGCCTGTCAGCGCTGCAGCGTAACTTCAGCATTTCCGCTAACCGACTCATATGTGACGTGCCCACAAAATGGAACTCCACCTTGCACATGCTGGCCAGACTGTGCGAGCAGCAGCAGGCGATAGTGGAGTTTCAGCTACAGCATGCACGGGTAAGTTGCTCGGCGGAACAGCACCACTTCACCACCAATGACTGGGCCTCCATGTGAGACCTGTGTTCCTTGTTGCGCTGTTTCGAGTACTCCACCAACATGGCCAGTGCCGATAACGCCGTTCTCACCGTTACTATCCCACTTCTATGGCTCCTTGAAAAAACGCTCCTGGCGATGATGGAAGAGGATGTAGAACAGGAGGAGGAGGAAGAGGGATCATTTTGTAGGGTTTTTGGCCAGTCATTCCCAAGTGGCTCCGAGGGTGGGTTCCTGCACCCACAAACCCAAGGAGCACAATTGTCCAGCCAGGGCACAGTTCTGGAGGATGAGGAGGAGGAACCATGTTCACAGCAGGATGGGGGGGATACAGAGGACACAGATGACACACCTCCCACAGAGGACAGCTTTTCGTTGCCTCTGGGCAGCCTGGCACACATGAGCGTCTACATGCTGCAGTGTCTCCGCAATGACCGCCGAGTTGCCCACCTTCTAACTTGTGCTGATGACTGGGTGGCCACGCTGCTGGATCCCTGTTACAAGGACAACGTACCGTCCTTAATTCCCTCACTGGAGCGTGATCGTAAGATGCGCGAGTACAAACCCACCTGACAGCAGTGGCACAGTGGAAGCACAAGGCGAAGGCAGAGGAAAAGTAAGAGGTTGCCAACACAGCTGGGGCACTGCCAGCACCTCAAAAGGCAGGGTTAGCATCGCCGAAATGTGGAAAAGCTTTGTCAGCACGCCACAACAACCAGCACCACCAGCTGATATGGAACATTTTAGCAGGAGGCAGCATTTCACCAACATGGTGGAGTAGTATGTGTGCACACGCCTACACGTACTGAATGATGGGTCTGCCCCCTTCAACTTCTGGGTCTCCAAATTGGGCGCATGGCCTGAGCTTGCCCTTTACGCCTTGGAGGTGCTGGCCTGCCCTGCAGCCAGTGTATTATCTGAACGTGTGTTTAGCACGGCAGGGGGCGTCATCACAGACAAGCGCAGCCGCCTGTCCACAGCCAATGTGGACAAGCTCACTTTCATTAAAATGAACCAGGCATGGATCCCTCAGGACTTGTCCTTACCTTGTCCAGAATAGACATGTATACCGGCACTAACCAGCCATTGTTATACTGCAGCTCAATTGCTCATGTTTGTATTTTGGATATTTCACACTCTTTTGGAGTGTACCTTAATTTTAATTTTTTTTATTAAAACCAAAAACCTGTGTTGGCTATCTCTTCCTCCTCTACCGCCGCTTCCACCTACACCGCTACGTCCACCGCCTCCTCAAACTCCTACTCCATATGGAACTCCACCTCATAAATTAATTTTTTTTGTACGTGTTTTATTTTATATCCTTTCACTACTTTGTCATTTACATTTTTGGGTCAAATTCACAAATTTTTGGGTGTATAGTACCACTGCTATACCTAGTAGGCCGGTTAAAAAATAAATAAATTGTCAGTTAAATTTTCTGGTGAAATTCAGCAATTAATTGCTGTAAAGTACCACTGCTATACCTATTAGACCGGTAAAAAAAAAAAATATATATAAGCAGTTAAATTTACTGGTGAAATTCAGCAATTTTTTGGTGTGATGTACCACTGCTATACCTATTAGACCGGTAAAAAAAAATAACATTTGTCAGTTACATTTTATGGTCAAATTTAGAGTTGAGCGAACACCTAGATGTTCGGGGAGTTCGGCCGAACTTTAAAAAAAAGTTCGGGTTCGTGACCTGAACTTGATCCGAACTTGGACCCGAACCCCATTGAAGTCAATGGGGACCCGAACTTCACTTTATTATTTTCCGTCATAACATGGTTATAACGGAAAATAATACTATTAGCTTTTTCAGATCTGAGTTTTCACGATCGTGAAAACTCAGATCCGACAGTATATTCTAACACAGAGGCGTTCCCATGGTGATGGGGACGCATCAAGTTAGAATATACTAAGAACTGTGTACATAACTACCCCCTGCTGCCTAGTAGCACCCGATCTCTGACTGGGGGCTGTGATCCGCACAACTAACCCCTCTGGTGCCGCACTTGAGGGGTTAATTGTGCGGATCACAGCCCCCTGTAAGAGATCGGGTGCTGCCAGGCAGCAGGGGCCAGACCCCCCCTCCCCAGTATTAAAATCATTGGTGGCCAGTGCAGCCCCCACCTCCCTCCCTCCCCAGTATTAAAATCATTGGAAAATCATTGGTGGCCAGTGCGGCCCCCACCCCCACCCCCCTCCTATTAAAATCATTGGTGGTTAGTGCGGCCCCCCCCTATTAAAATCATTGGTGTCCAGTGTGGCCTCCCCTCTCCCCCCTCCCCCATCATTGGTGGCAGCGGAGCGGCAGTTCCGATCGGAGTCCCAGTTTAATCGCTGGGACTCCGATCAGTTACCATGGCAGCCAGGATGCTTCTGCAGTCCTGGCTGCCATGGTTACTTAGCACTTTTAGCAGCATTATACTTACGTGTGCTGTCTGTGGCCGGCCAGGCGCTCCTCCTACTGGTAAGTGACAGGTCTGTGCTATAAGCAATGCGCCGCACAGACCTTTCACTTACCAGTAGTCGGAGCGTCGGCCGGCCACAGACAGCGCATGTAAGTATAATGCTGCTAAAAGTGCTAAGTAACCATGGCAGCCAGGACTGCAGTAGCATCCTGGCTGCCATGGTAACCGATCGGAGCCCCAGCGATTAAACTGGGACTCCGATCGTAACTGCCGCTCTGCTGCCACCAATGATGGGGAGGGGGAAGGCCGCACTGGACACTAATGATTTTAATAGGGGGTGGGGGGGCCACACTAGCCATCAATGATTTTAATAGGGAGGGGGGGGGCCGCACTGGCCACCAATGATTTTAATACTGGGGAGGGAGGGGGGTCTGGCCCCCTGTTGCCTGGCAGCACCTGATCTCTTACAGGGGGCTGTGATCCGCACAATTAACCCCTCAGGTGCGGCACCTGAGGGGTTAATTGTGCGGATCACAGCCCCCTGTAAGAGATCAGGTGCTGCCAGGCAGCAGGGGGCCGTTATGTACAGAGTTATCAGTATATTCCAACTTGAAGCGTCCCCATCACCATGGGAACGCCTCTGTGTTAGAATATACTGTCGGATCTGAGTTTTCACAATCTAACTCAAATCCGATGGTATATTCTAACATAGAGGCGTTCCCATGGTGATGGGGACGCTTCAAGTTAAAATATACCATCTGATTGGAGAAAACTCCGA
Source organism: Bufo bufo (assembly GCF_905171765.1). Lineage (NCBI taxonomy): Eukaryota > Metazoa > Chordata > Amphibia > Anura > Bufonidae > Bufo > Bufo bufo. The sequence goes on along the minus strand of NC_053396.1, from coordinate 184,415,730 downwards.
TCTGATGGTATATTAATATTACCCGAAGACCGAACCCGAACTTTTACTGAAATGTTCGGGTTCGGGTGCTGAACATCGTAAAGTTCGGTACGAACCCAAACTTTACAGTTCGGGTTCGCTCAACCCTAGTCAAATTCACCAGTTTTTGGGTGTAATATACCCCTCCTCTACCTAGTTGACAGCTTAATAAATTTCAATCATTTTTATTTTACATTTCCGGGTGACAATAAACAATTGTTTTCTGTCAAAGACCCCTGCTCTACCAAGTAGAGAGGTTAATTAATTTCTGTAATTTTTCTGTTACATTCTTGGGTTGACATTATACAATTTTAGACATGAATAAACCCCTGCTCTGCATAGGTGACAGGGAATAAAATTTCTGAAATGCTTCTTTAATTGATGCTCGCCACCTCCTTTGATTCAATGCTTAAACTTAAACAAGTCGTACCACATTTGCACTTCAATACTTTGTCCCACATTTCCGCTATACTCTTTTAGCCAACATTTGCGCCTCAATAGCTTTTCCCACAATTCCGCTTGACTCTTTTGTCCCACATTTGGGCTTCTGTAATTTGTCCTACATTTGCGCCTCAATAGCTTTTCCCACATTTCTGCTCGATCCCAAATTTTTTAAATAAATTTATCTCCCTTAAATTTGGTCTCTTTTTCTCACGCTGCCTCTCCGGCCTGGAACCCTGATTCCCTGCCACCCGTAATCACCATGGTAGGCGCATAAAAGAACATCGAAAGTTGATAGAGCAGATATGAAATTGGATCGTGAACATCACGGGGACGTGCGACATGGTGGGGCAGTAAATATGCACACGCCTACACAAACTAATTGATAGGGGTCAGCCCCTGCAACTTCTGGGTCTCCAAAATGAGCACATGGCCTGAGCTTGCCCTTAACGCCTCGGAAGTGCTGGCCTGCCCTGCAGCCGGTGTATTGTCTGAACGTGTGTTTAGCACGACAGAGGGGTTATGTTTCCCAATGTTTTGGGGTAGTACCCTAATTAAAAAAATATATAAATACATTTTAAAACAAAAAGCAGTGTAGGCTACCTCCTCCTCCTCCACCGCCACTTCCACCTACACCGCCACTTCCACCTACACCACCACATCCACCGCCTCCTCAACCTCCTAGTCCATATGGACCTCGTCCTCCTAGATCAAGATGATTGATTTTTATTTAGACGTATTTTATGTTATTTTAATTCATTTCCCTATCCACATTTGTTTGCAGAGCACTTGCCATGCTCTTAACCACATTTTGACGACATTTGCAGCCCTCTAGCCCTTTCCATTACATTTTACAGCCATTTTAGTGCTCAAAAGTTCGGGTCCCCATTGACTTCAATTGGGTTGGGGTTCGGGGTCAAGTTCGGGTCAAGTTCGGGTCTCGAACTCGAACTTTTTTCCGAAGTTCGGCCGAACCCGTCGAACTCAAACATCCAGGTGTCCGCTCAACTCTATTTCCTAACAATTTTTCCTCTAAAATCGATTTTATCTTCTGTTTGGTGCGTATTATCGTCAGTCTGTAAAAGTTGCTTACTACTCAGACAACATCGTTCCCAGCAGTGACCTGGGAGTCCAAGATGCATCCAGACATCCTCCCCATGCTGTTCCCGAATCATTTCAGTAGTGTTTCCATCAATTTCTGACCTTTTCCTATGAACCACACACCCTCCCCTCTCCAGAGCAGGGGGTGCCTGGTTTAATGCTTGGGTTCTCCCATTGACTTCCATTGTGCACGGGTGCTCGGTAATTGTAAGCCAAAACCTGGAGTGGGTCCAAAACAAAAATAAAATGGAAATAATTGCATTTATTCTGTGTATTGGACCCACTCCTGCTTTTGGCTTACAAATACTGTTCAAATACTGATGCAAAATAATGATTGTGTGAAAGAGGCCTTTTACTTAGAGATATGCAAATCGAAGTTGACAAAGTGGAATTCGATCCAAATTTCAGGAAAAATTTGATTCGCACTGAATCCGAATTTCCTCACGCTTTGTAGTAACGAATCACATTTTTTGCTTAAATGACGGCTGCATGTGTAAGGACATGGAGCAAAGAACTTTGGAAAGGCTGGATCACCCATAAGGCCATACATGCAGCCAATTAGCAGCCAGCCAGCCCTGCGATGTCACAACCCTATAAATAGCTTCAGTCATCTTGAATTCTGCCATTTTCCAGTGTACTTAGTGCAGGGGCACACGTCAGCAGGCTCTAAGGACAGTGCTAGAAAAAACTTAATTGTGCTAAAAAAACGATTTACAAGTTCAGTCAAAGATTATTCAAGGTGTAGGGAAAGGATAGGGAGGAATCATTGAGGGCCTATTTGCAGTTCAGCAGTGCAGTTATATGTTCTAAAGCCCTTTTTATCGTGTATTAGTGGCAAAAGTAAAATATATTTGCCGTTCAGCAGTGCACTTAAATGTTCTAAAGCCCTCTTTGTCGTGTATTAGTGGCAAAAGTAAAATATATTTGCCGTTCAGCGGTGCAGTTATATGTTCTAAAGCCATTTTATGACATGTATAAGTGGAAAAAAGTAAAATATATTTGCCGTTCAGTGCAGTTACATCTTCTAAAGCCTTCTATGGCGTGTATAATTAAATAAGGGCCTATTTGCCGTTCAGAGGTGAAGTTATATGTTCTAAAGCCCTTTTTAGTGTGTAATAGTGGCAAAATAAAAATATATTTGCTGTTCAGCGGTGCAGTTATATGTTCTAAAGCCCTTTTTTGTGTGTATTAGTGGCACAAAAAAAGTATTTGCCGTTGTGTGGTAAAGTGAGAAAATTACAGCCCTTTTTGTCGTGTATTAGTGGGAAAAAAAGGGCTTATTAGCCGTTGTGTGGTGAAGTGAGAAAATTATAGACTTTTTTGGGGTGTTTTATTTTCCTTTTATTTATCTGATCTAACAGTATGTCAGACAGAGAAGTGTCAGGCCCTGCACAGGGGAGTGGCAGAGGCCTAATTTTTTCTGGCACAGGTCACAGCAGAGTAAAGGGGTGTGGCAGCAGGAGTCCCAGCGAGAGGCCTGAGCTCCCAGTGTCATCTAGCGGTCCTGTCTTGACCAGCAACCCAGCTGTTCTTGAATGGCTGACTCGGTCATCTCTGTTTTGGATCCACTCCTGTTTTTTTTGGCATTAGCAATACTGATGGATTACTGACCAAATGCTTACCGAGTGAAGGCGGATGCTCCACAGACAGGATCCGTTGTTTGGGGGTTATTGTTCTGACAGGTCAGAGGAAGGGCAAAATAATCACTGACGTCAACACAAACTTACTGCTGACACCCTCTCCACTCTGTCTAGGGGGGCTCTACTTGTATAAGCCTTTAATAGAACAGATGTGGGGGATTCAATCAGCACAACCCTATATGCAGGTGCACATCGCTATGGCGAAATACGTATACAAAGAAAAAGACACAAATGCAATAGCACTCTGCAACCAGCATTCTGCCCTGCCTCTATGCTGGATGAGGCATTGGTGTACATTTTGGCCAAAGCGTAATAAGCCACTCACCACGTCAAGGTCGCCTCTATGGAGTGGTCCCTAACACTAGTACCTACCTGTTATGGGCCATGATAGCCACACAAAATCCAGAGGCAGGGTAGAATGCTGGTTGCAGAGTGCTATTGCATTTGTGTCTTTTTCTTTATTAGAACAGGTTCTGTAGACATCTATGTGGAATCAGCTGACGGCAGTGTAAAAGGAGTGCGCTTCTTCTTGGCGCTAACATCGACCTGTAATGCTGAGTTCATACTTGAGTTATTTGGTCAGTTTTGGCCCTGTGAATGCCCAAATAAGTGAAGTGTGCAGTGATTCTAAGAGCAACGCGTGTCATCTGCATGTCATCCCCCCCACCGGACTGAACACCTGCTCTGATGCCACTACTGGTTGGACAGGAATGCATTCCCATGGCAAACTCGGACAGTTGCAGCCACAATTCAAGTTTGCATGCCCAGTAGTTCAGGGGATCTTGGATCATGGGTGTAGTCCAAGTATGTCACTACTTGCTGGTTGAGGTTCTGCTGCATGTCCTGCTGCTGCTGGGTGCTTTCTTCAGTAGTCAGCTTTATGTCCTCCTTCTCCTCCTCTGCAAGTTCATCCTCCTCAAGGCTCAGGTGGCCATAAAATGGAGGTGCCATATCTTTTGTCCCCTCACGGATCAGATTTGTCAGCATTTAATCCGGGCCTTAAAGGAGTGGAATGACATCAATCATCCCGAAGTTCTGTTGACTGACACTGGAAAGGGGGGGGGGGTACGGCCAGCATTGAGGTAGGCAGCAGAAATGGGGGCAGGAGGAATGTATGGGGAGGGGGCAGACCACATCAGGGCAGTCTGCATGAATATGGATGGGAGCGGGGGGAACTGCATCAGGGGCAGGCGGGGACAAGGGGGGGCTTGGAGGTGCACAGGAAGGGGGCACAGATCGGGGGGCACAGATCGGGGGGCACGAGGACACTACCTGATTTCAGGCACTGATCTGCATAGCGCAGATCAGAGCCTGGAACAGGCATTTTTTCACTGCCGTGATCCGATTGGTTAGTCTGCATAGACTAACCAATCGGATCGATTGCCGGCAAGGGGCCACTCTGATTGGTCCCTTGCCGGGATTACTGCACTGTATGCTGTCCTTGACAGCAGCAGGACAGGGGCAGAAGCTTTAATCCAAGCGCTTTGCAGCGCTTGGATTAAAGAGCTGGCTTGACGTTTATACACGTGGTAGCTGATGGGGGCATGTGCAAGTATCACGTATATAAACGGATTGCAGTCGGGAAGGGGTTAATGTAACGGATTAACTGAATATTGCAGCAGTTGAATAAGATAAATGCTGCAATATATTAAACCGCCCTTTAATACTGAAGCGCAGTAATTCTGTGTATAAATTAACAGATTAACTGGGATTGTGGCAGCAATTCAACAAGATGCACATGTCAATTACACTCAACCTGCACTGTCCCTGCAGTCTCCCTATGCTCTCCGTACAGTCTCTAAAAACTCTCCCTACAATCTCTGTACACTTTCCCTTTTGTAATATATTTGCACTCTCCCTATCCAATATTCTTCTATTAATAGCTTTCTGCAACACTGTTCCTAGCGCACAAGTGCTTGTCACATCTCTCCCTAAGCTCAGCTCACAGTGAAATGGTGGAGACCATGTGGGATGAGGCTTTCACGGGCTGTGACATCACAGGGAATGGTTATCTGCGGATTTGCTGGCTGCACGGCATTAAGGGTTATATTGCATTCCCGGGCTTCTTACTTTCACTTTGTAACACATTACCGCGAAGTGTGAGATAATTCGGATTCGTAGTTATATCTTTCATACTGCACCTAAAATCATTGTTTACCGGCAGCACATCACCCTGTGTAAAAAGGGATGTGCTGCCTGAAGACAATGAAACTGTATAAGGATGAAAATCATAGTAGCGATCATTTGTCTCCATATAGAGATAATGATTGCTCCACATACGATGCATCTCTAAAACGTCAAATCTTTGGGAGTACAGGCAACTACGTATTTTTATTTATTTATCCAAATATTCCATTACTCCCCAGGCAAACGGATCTGTCTTGGAGAAGGTCTTGCTAGAATGGAGCTCTTCCTGTTTATCACCACCATTTTACAGAATTTCAGCCTCTGGTCATCTATGAGCATAGAAGAAATAGACTTATCACCTCAAATGAGTGGATTTGGAAATGTTCCTTGTTCTTACCAGTTGGCCTTCATCCCGCGTTAATTAATTTTGTTATTGAATTTTTACTTTGAGCATTTACAAGAATCAATTGTTGCAAGCTTGGAAGCTAAGAGTCATATGCCAGCAGCAGTAGGAAATAATAATTGTATGTATTAAAATTGAAAATTGTTTATTATATAAGATAAATTACATTGTGTAGTAAAATAAATGTACTAATGTGCCAGTTTCAATAAGCTAGGCCAAACATGACCTTAAGCCCAACAGTTAGGCCTTCTATAAATAGGCATATTACTCATCAGTGTTGTACAGACCTGTAATATGGCACTATTGGCTTGCAATGCGCATTGGCATTTGCTGTGTTATAGAAGTATTGCTTCTAGGGGAAATGCAGAGCCATAGATGCAAATTGTGGCACAAATGGTCCAAAATATTAACCCGTAGTGATTACCATTCAGAAGCATTGCCATATGGATGAAAGACCCTAAAGGAATTGTCTGAGTTAAATAGTAGCAGTTAATATGATAAGGTAGAAAAAGTCATACTCAACCTTTTCACATTGCTACTTCCAGCATCACAATCTCATAATGCAGTGCTGACATCTTCTTATTAGCTGCAGCATTGACATCTTGACCACACCAGGTCACCGTGCAGCCAATCATTGGCTTCAGCAGTATATAGTGCATGACTTTGATTGGCCAGTGTGTCATGTAGAGTCACTGTGCTCGCCACCATACTGTCACTCACCGAGCTTCTGTCCTCCAGCAGCAGGGTCCGTTACCAGATCCCTGTGTTCCACGCTGCAGGTTGCAACCTCGCTGCAAGGCCTCTTTCTGTATGTGTATTAAAGAGACCATACACTGCTGAAACGCAAAGGTTAATTCTTCTTTTTACTCTGTGTCCAGCTGCTGACTAGTGTTGAGCGAACTTCTGTTTTAAGTTCGGCGTCTAAAGTTCGGCTTCCGGTTAGCGGAGGATCCCGATATGGATTCCGAATTCCGTTGGGGTCCGTGGTAGCGGAATCAATAATGGCCGATTATTGATTCCGCTACCACGGACCACAACTGAATTCGGAATCCATATCGGGATTCTCCGCTAACCGGAAGCCGAACTTTAGACGCCGAACTTAAAACAGAAGTTCGCTCAACACTACTGCTGACTAATGTGCTTATCAGCCCTCCTATATATGCTGGGCTGTTTATTCCACCCCTTGCCTGAGCAATCAGTCTTTCTAGCATCCTAGATGTTGCAAAAAAGCTGTAATCTATTTGTCTGCCTGTGTTCAGACTTCAGTTGGATTTCTGGAGTCTAACTCTCTGCCCATATGTTATCACCTGTGCTGTTCCCTGTACTGATCCTGTGCTGCCTGACCCTTGGATTGGATTTGCATGAACTCTTCTTCTCCTGACCTCTGCCTGTTTCCTGACTACAGATATCGCCTAATCGATTGGTGTTTGGCATTGGTGTCTCTAAACCCATAGATCAGCTGCCAACTATTGTACACTGGGACTGTTCCAAGAGGTAGCGGTCTGGTGGCTCCGCTGCAAGGAAGGTCAGATCCCTGTAAAGGGGTTAGCGAGTGAAAATAAAGTAACTTTCAGGACAGTGACCTCAGGAATAATGATAAGCGGCAGGGGCAATATTCGAATTTGCAATATTTCGCGAATATTTGGGCGAATATTCACCATATATTCGAGAATTCGCCAATTCATGATCTCCAGGCATTATTTTCTTGATTGCGAAAATTTGCATTAAATTCAAAAATATTCGCATAAACTGGTATTTTTAAAAAAATAGAATATTCGCGATTACGAATATATTTTGCGATATTCTAAATATTTGCGAATTCTCGAAGTGCCGATATTCGCGATTAAAATTCGCAATTCGAATATTCGTGATCAACACTACTCAGGAAGAGTCCGGGGCCATGAATATGGAATCAACAGGGGAGAAAATGGGTGTACCTCACAGACACATATAATGGAGTGAGTAATATTGAAACTATAGCTAATAATATTACACTTCAAAAATGTATCCAGATCCCTCTTTTAGAGATTTCACTATCACAAAACTCTGGCAGAGAGTTACTTAGTCACACTGCTCTTACCATAAAGAACCCTCTTCTATGTTGATGGAGAAACCTTCTTTCCTCTAGACGTAGAGGGTGTCCCCATTTTACAATCACAGTCCTGGGTATTAAGCTTTGATATATTTATTCTATGTTATTAGATCTCCCCTCATCTTTTTTTCTAAATTAAATAACCCTAATTTTGATAATCTTTCTGGGTACTGTAGTTCACCCATTCCATTTCTAACTTTAATTTTCCAACTTTGAAATAGTTCTGCTATGTCCTTCGCCCAAAATTATACACAACACTCCATGTGCAGTCTGACCCTGAAACACATTTCCCTTACATTCACTACCATAAAAGAACATTGGGTTATAGGAAGTAGAAAATCAGTGTACTATGCCATAATAAACTGCATTAATTAGAAAAGGATCCAGACAGGTAAAACCAATTTACACTGCAGTGTTTTGCACCAATCAGTCAGGTAAGGCAGCCAAGGTCATTTGAGACAAAAACTCCAAATATACTCAGAACGGTCAGACGTCCCGAATATGTTAAATTTGTACAAAGCCAAAACTGCGTCAATACGTTGTATCCAAAGGAAAATGGAAAGTTTCCTAGAGGGTTTTCAGTCAATAGATGTGAGTAAGGCATTCTACCATATTTATTAGGAATGAGGTCATTAACCATACCCAACAATCAACAGTATTTTCAGGGAAACACACAACCAGTAAGGCCAATTTGATGTTCAAAAATGCATGCACCTCAGGCAGGCATACCTAGACATTCCCATATCATGTGTATTAGAGTGCCTCTTACACCATCATAACTGGTTCTACATAGGCATGGGTCACTGGAAACATCTAAAAAGGCAGGATTGCTGAAGAATAAACTCTTGCTTCAGATCTGCCTAGGATCTAAAATATTGTTCAACATACAACTGAGATTTTACTTAAAATATTGAATACCCCTTGGTGGCCACTGGCCAGAAGTCATAATCAACAAGGTTAATTCTGCACATTTATGACAGCCGTCATATTAGAAGTCAAATGTATAAGTGGGTACATGGCAGCTCTGTACACCAGGTTACTGAGATTCTTGTAGAGGTCATAAAGGTGGCCTCCAGAACCACTGCCATGTTATTGGAATCAGCTCTAATCCACCATGCAGCGAATGACAATTGCATGTCACTATATCTTCCCCCCAATCTATTAGGTATTTAGGGTATCGTGGGAACAAACCCTTTAAATCAGGGCCTGGGACAGTCAGTTGTGAAACATCTAAGTTGATGTTTTTTTGGGGGGATTAATTTGTCCCTCGTCCAAGAATTTATGACTCTCAGCACATAGAAGAGCATACAGATAAAATTACTGCATGCTCAGACAGTATTCTTAAAAGAAAGGGATCATGGTTCACCCTGCAGTCTATACTAACTGAACTGCAATTCTTAGTGTTGATCTCGAATATTCTAACCACAAATCTTTATCGCGAATATCGCACTTCGAAAATTAGCAAAGATATAGAATATAGTGCTATATATTCGTAATCGAGAATATTCTAGATTTTTTTTTTCATTATTAACCTCCCTTCTTGCTTGTGGCCAATGAGAAGGCTGCAATGTATTTGTCAGAGCTTAGCAACATCCCTAGCAACCAATAGGAAAGTTGCCTACCCCTTTACTATATAAGAAACTCCCCAGCAGCCATTTTGTGCTGTTTTTTGCAGTTGTGAGAGAGAGAGAGGATTGAAATTATTGTGCTCTGTTGTTTGCTGAGTCAATTACATTGCTGAGTTAATTACATTAGATAGGTAGTTAGATCATATATATAATACAGATAGTTAGCGGGAGATAGTCAGTGTAGGTTAGATAATGATATAGTGTAGCTGATAGATTCGAGTGCAGGGTGTTAGGTAGTGTGATTGGAATTACTGTACTGTGATAGCTATTAGTGTCTTTGTCTAAAGTATTTTGCTGTCTATTTTTCTGTGTTGTGCTAGGAATTTGTGTGCTATGATAGGATTTGCTGTGCTAGTTATTTTGTGTCTTTGAGTTTCGTCTTAAAAAAAAAAGTAATCTGCTGTCTGGTTTTCTGTGCTGTGGTAGGATTTGCTGTGCTACTGATTTAGTGTCTTTGTGTTTTGTTTTTAAAAAAATTAAAACATTAAAAAAGTCATCTGCTGTCTGGTTTTCTGTGCTGTGATAAGAATTTGTGTGTTGTGATAGGATTTACTGTGCTGTGCTAGTGATTTAGTGTATTTGTGTTTCGTCTTAAAAAAAAAAAATTATCATTTGCTGTCTGTCTTTCAGAACCCCTATTTTATGTGATGTTTGCCCCATTGTCCCAAACCCAATAAAGTAATCCCAAAGTCCCTCTTTATTTTCTTTGTATAGTTTTTTTGGCAGTAAATACATTTTGAGTGGCGTTCATGAGTGGCCGTTGGTGTGCCAGCAGCCGTGGTCATGGTAGGGGAGTTGGTTCTAGTGCTGGACCGCTGCCAGCATGGGACCACTCTTCTACCCACGGAGGGGCGGGCACAGCTGGCAGAGGCATCTGCCTCATTCGGTATTTATTTAGGCGTGGCAGCCGCTCCATTTCATGTCAGGATGCAGAGGCAGTTGTGGCTTTTGTGACACAATCCAGTGGCATGGAGTCCTCTGCCCAATCTGTGAGCAGCAGCAGCAGCTCTCCACCTACTTCAGGACCATCCCCCATCCCACAAGACTCGTCCCTGATGCTGTTTGACAGCGAGAGAGAGGGACATTATGGGGGAGGTAATGCAGGAGATTGAGCTGCAGCTTGGTCCTGATGCTCAGGACTTTTTGGAAGGGATGGAGGAGGAAGAGGGGGTACAGCCCGTCAGTACCCCAGTGACATCCCTTCCAACTGGTGCGGGTGGTTTCAGCCACAGAACCCCCGCACCTAGTCAGACCCAGGTATCAGCGGGGGGGACAGCAGAGCCAGGTCAGGGGCTCCACGTCTGCTGTTCCCCTCCTTCCACCAACGGTAGACGTTGGGTCTGACAATGCAGGCGAGGAAGAGGAGGGTGACACTGAGCAAGAATGCGTGCCACCTTCCTTGTCAGGTGACAGCAGCACTGATGAAGAATGTAGGCATCCGAGGCAAATGGTGCGCCAGGTCATCAGGGAGCCCAGTGGCAGGGGCTTCACTGGTGATGGCAGCAGGAGGCGGCAGCAGCAGCAACAGAGCCTGAACTGGCGCACCATCCCATCTGACAGGAGGATGGTGTGTAAGTCACCTGTTTGGGCTTACTTCCTCCTGGCAGAAGAAGATCACAATTGCCATCTGTCAGCTGTAGTGTTGAGCGCAAATATTCGATTAGCAAATTTTAATCTCGAATATCAGCACTTCGCTAATTCGCGAATATTTCGAATATAGTGCTATATATTCGCTAATTAGAATATTCATTTTTTTTCCTTATTTTTTTAAAGTTGTTTCCACTTCCCAAAAGCAGTTCTTCTTACTCCGTGCTCATTGCACGCTCCAGTCAGTGCCCGTTGGTGCGTCTTCCGAGTGCCGACTTCCCTTGCGCATGGAGCGTCCCCATCAACATGGGAACGCCTCCATGCTAGAATGTACTGTCGGTTGTGAGAATCACGGTTATCTAGACCGCGCTCAAAGTTGGATGTGCAATGCGAGTAAAATTACGCATTGAGCATCCAACTTAATTTTGTGTATAGGCAACGTTCCTAATGGTTGGCTTGCTAGAATTAACGAATATACAAAATATTTAGCGCTATATTCGTATTTGTTATATTCGTTAATTCTAGCAAGCCAACAGTTAGTAACGTTGCCTATACACAGAACTAAGTTGGATTCACAATGCGAGAAAAATACTTTGCCTATTTTTTGCAATAAATAGAATAATGACTCAGTATTCTATTTATTGCAAAAAATAGGCAAAGTAATATTCTCGCATTGCGAATCTAACTTAGAGCTGTCTACAGGCAACTTTCCTAATGGCTTCTTGCTTGATTTAACGAATATAGCGCTATATTCGTATTCGGCATATTCGTTAATTCTAGATAGCCAAAGAATAAGGAAGTAAGTTGCATATACCCCGATCTAAGTTGGATGCGCAATGCGAGTAATATTACTTAATCTTCTCGCATTGCGAATCCAACTTAGAGTGGGGTATAGCCAACTTTCCTATTGGTTGGCTTGCTAGAATTAACGAAGATAATGAATATAGCACTATATTCTCTATATTCGTTAATTCTAGCAAGCCAATAGGAAAGTTGCCTACGGACAGCTCTAAGTTGGATTCGCAATGCGAGAATATTACTTTGCAATAAATAGAATACTGAGTAATTATTCTATTTATTGCAAAAAATAGGCAAAGTAATATTCTCGCATTGCGAATCCAACTTAGAGCTGTCCGTAGGTAACTTTCCTATTGGCTTGCTAGAATTAACGAATATAGAGAATATAGCGCTATATTCGTTATCTTCATTAATTCTAGATAGCCAACCAATAGGAAAGTTGCCTTATACAGTTAAACTCGCAATACGCGAATAATTATATCGCATATTATTCGCGATAAATAGAATAATGACGGACGAAAAATCTATTTCTACGAATATTCAATCGAATATTCGTGAAATATCGCAAAATCGAATAAGGCTCATCACTAGTCAGTTGTGCCATGCCAGGGTGAGGAGAGGGAGGTCACTTGCTGGTCTGGGTACCACTGCCCTTACCCAGCACCTGAGAGGCAACCACTGGCGGGAGTGGGACCAGATGCATCTATGTCGCTGGATCACGCTGTCAGCGACAGGGTGCATCACACTATGGATGCCTGGACCAGCAGACATGGGCAGGGACGCTATCTCAGCTTCACAGCCCACAGCCCATCGTTGAGGGATCAACAGATGTGGCAGCATCTCAGCTTCTGGTACCGCCCCGAGGTGTCCAGTAGTCTTGAGCGCTAATCGCAAATTTTTATCGCGAATATCGGCACTTCAAGAATGTGCGAAGATCTAGAATATATTGCTATATCTTCATAATACCAAATATTTTCGATTTTTTTAAATCACTAGATAAACCTATAATCTTTTCTCACTTATTTTATATAGCTACTCTTAATCTTTATTATGCTATCTATCATCCATGCTTATTTTTTTATAGTTATTATTTTACCTATTATTAATTAATGTTTATTATCCTATCTATAGATGATATAATCCTATCTATCATTAATCATTTCTTTATATAGATGCTATATTATATTTTTAAAATAAATCAATACCTTTAACTCACAATAAACAACATATAACAGACAACACACAAATGCTGTATGCCAAAAGCTGAGTATATGCAAGCCAACAACCTATCCCTGAGACAGGTACAGTGAGCATACCTTACAATAGCAGCCTTGTGTGCAATGAGACATTCAAGACCAGCTCTCATCTGATTGAGAGCCAGTAAGCCTCAAAGTTTCTTGATTTTTGTTGGATGGCTTGGGGGACCTACGCACCTAGATCATTATCATTAGGGTGACAAAAATTGCAATTTTTTTTTGTATTCCAGCTAACTCTTCTCTCATTTATATTCAATAAACTTTCTATACTGTTTTGTCATGTAAACTCATTTGCATAAACATGGGCAAATGGGAAAGACATGCAAATAGTATTTCAGCTGAAAAACAAGGGAGATTCTGCTAATTTGCATGACTTTCCCATATGCCCATGTTTATGTAAGTGAGTTTACATGACAAAACAGTATAGAAAGGTTATTGAATATAAATGTTAGGACAATTTAAAAACTGAAATTTTTATGCAGCCCTACTAAGCAATGAGAGAAGAGTTAGCTGGCATCCCAAAAAAAAAAAAATTGCACTTTTTGTCACCCTAATGATAATGATCTAGCTGCGCAGGCCCCCAAGCCATCAAAAAAGTCAAGCAACTTTGAGGCTCCTCAGCCTTTTGCCTGAGATTTCTGGCTTGACCGGAGTTGGGCAAGGGGCTGCCAGAGCTTCATAGCAACGACTTGGTAGGTATATATTCCGAACGTCCTTTTCGCATACCAAGGCGAAATGAGGATCCAAAATTCCGTGCAGATTGAAATCTCAAAAGAAGAAGAGAAGAAAAGGCGAGCTGTTTTTCTTTGTGAACGACATTCTACTAAAGATTTTGAAAGTGAAGGGATGCATTCTTGCTCTCAACAATTCAATGAAAGGTGAGTACATTCTAACATTTGATAATCTTTCGGACTGTCACAACTTGTACAAGCACCTGAAAATCCATCACTTTGATCCTATTCTACATGGACTTAATTTTGTTTTACTCTGCTCGACAGGGGAAATTCCACTAATTGTACACATGTACAATCCATTTGGTTCCTTATGACATTAACTTTTTTCTTTCGAGATATTGTTTAACTCTGAAATCTGGCTGGAAGCCTATGAATAAAGCCGACCCATGGACCGGAAAGTATAAAAAAATTTGTCACCTTCAGGGAGGACTGTGGAAGATTAAATCTCCCCTCATTAAGTTTCAAAATTGGAAGAGACAGAGGGTACATTTATTATCCAGGGATGCCGGAATTTTATCGAAAGTGTGATAAATTTATCCACGTACAAGCCAACCGTAAAGAAGGGGCAGGATTTTGTGGTAAGTGACAACAAGCATGGGCATAAAAGCTCAGACTGTCAGAATGTGATTATAAGAACATAGTCCTACCACTTTACAAATCGCTAGTCAGACCACACATGGAGTACTGTGTACAGTTCTAAGCTCCCGTAAACAAGGCAGACATAGCAGAGCTGGAGAGGGTCCAGAGGAGGGCAACTAAAGTAATAACTGGAATAGGGCAACTACAGTACCCTGAAAGATTATCAAAATTAGGGTTATTCACTTTAGAAAAAAGACGACTGAGGGGAGATCTAATTACTATGTATAAATATATCAGGGCTCAGTACAGAGATCTATCCCATCATCTATTCATCCCCAGGACTGTGACTGTGACGAGGGGACATCCTCTGCGTCTGGAGGAAAGAAGGTTTGTACTCAAACATAGAAGATGATTCTTTACGGTAAGAGCAGTGAGACTATGGAACTCTCTGCCTGAGGAGGTGGTGATGGTGAGTACAATAAAGGAATTCAAGAGGGGCCTGGATGTATTTCTGGAACGTAATATTATTACAGGCTATAGCTACTAGAGAGGGGTCGTTGATCCAGGGAGTTATTCTGATTGGAGTCGGGAAGGAAATTGGCTCTACCTCACTTTTTTTTTTTTTTCTCTGGATCAACTTGCAGAATGACAGGCAGAACTGGGTGGACAAATGTATTTTTTCGGCCTTATGTACTATGTTACTATGTTTGGACACACCTTCTCATTCAAAGAGTTTTCTTTATTTTCATGACTATGAAGGCATCAAAACTATGAATTAACACATGTGGAATTATATACACTCACCTAAAGAATTATTAGGAACACCATACTAATAAGGTGTTGGACCCCCTTTTGCCTTCAGAACTGCCTTAATTCTACGTGGCATTGATTCCACAAGGTGCTGATAGCATTCTTTAGAAATGTTGGCCCATATTGATAGGATAGCATCTTGCAGTTGATGGAGATTTGAGGGATGAACATCCAGGGCACAAAGCTCCCGTTCCACCACATCCCAAAGATGCTCTATTGGGTTGAGATCTGGTGACTGTGGGGGCCATTTTAGTACAGTGAACTCATTGTCATGTTCAAGAAACCAATTTGAAATTTGTGACATGGTGCATTATCCTGCTGTAAGTAGCCATCAGAGGATGGGTACATGGTCGTCATGAAGGGATGGACATGGTCAGAAACAATGCTCAGGTAGCCCGTGGCATTTAAACGATGCCCAATTGGCACTAAGGGGCCTAAAGTGTGCCCAGAAAACATCCCCCACACCATTACACCACCACCACCAGCCTACACAGTGGTAACCAGGCATGATGGATACATGTTCTCATTCTGTTTACGCCAAATTCGGACTCTACCATTTGAATGTCTCAACAGAAATCGAGACTCATCAGACCATGCAACATTTTTCCAGTCTTCAACAGTCCAATTTTGGTGAGCTCGTGCAAATTGTAGCCTCTTTTTCCTATTTGTAGTGGAGATGAGTGGTACCCGGTGGGGTCTTCTGCTGTTGTAGCCCATCTGCCTCAAGGTTGTGCGTGTTGTGGCTTCACAAATGCTTTGCTGCATACCTCGGTTGTAACGAGTGGTTATTTCAGTCAACGTTGCTCTTCTATCAGCTTGAATCAGTCGGCCCATTCTCCTCTGACCTCTAGCATCCACAAGGCATTTTCGCCCACAGGACTGCCGCATACTGGATGTTTTTCCCTTTTCACACCATTCTTTGTAAACCCTAGAAATGGTTGTGCGTGAAAATCCCAGTAACTAAGCAGATTGTGAAATACTCAGACCGGCCCGTCTGGCACCAACAACCATGCCACGCTCAAAATTGCTTAAATCACATTTCTTTCCCATTCTGACATTCAGTTTGGAGTTCAGGAGATTGTCTTGACCAGGACCACATCCCTAAATGCATTGAAGCAACTGCCATGTGATTGGTTGACTAGATAATTGCATTAATGAGAAATAGAACCGGTGTTCCTAATAATTCTTTAGGTGAGTGTACATAACAAACAAGTGTGAAACTACTGAAAATATGTCATATTCTAGGTTCTTCAAAGTAGCCACCTTTTGCTTTGATTACTGCTTTGCACACTCTTGGCATTCTCTTGATGAGCTTCAAGAGGCAGTCACCTGAAATGGTCTTCCAACAGTCTTGAATGAGTTCCCAGAGATGCTTAGCACTTGTTGGCTCTTTTGCCTTCACTCTGCGGTCCAGCTCACCCAAAACCATCTCGATTGGGTTCAGGTCCGGTGACTGTGGAGGCCAGGTCATCTGGCGCAGCACCCCATCACTCTCCTTCATGGTCAAATAGCCCTTACTTTCAAAGTTTTCCCAATTTTTCGGCTTACTGACTGACCTTCATTTCTTAAAGTAATGATGGCCACTCGTTTTTCTTTACTTAGCTGCTTTTTTCTTGCCATAATACAAATTCTAACAGTCTATTCAGTAGGACTATCAGCTGTGTATCCACCTGACTTTTGCTCAACGCAACTGATGGTCCCAACCCCATTTATAAGGCAAGAAATCCAACTTATTAAACCTGACAGGGCACACCTGTGAAGTGAAAACCATTTCAGGGGACTACCTCTTGAAGCTCATCAAGAGAATGCCAAGAGTGTGCAGAGCAGTAATTAAAGCAAAAGGTTGCTACTTTGAAGAACCTAGAATATGACATATTTTCAGTTGTTTCACACTTGTTTGTTATGTATATAATTCCACATGTGTTAATTCATAGTTTTGATGCCTTCAGTGTGAATCTACAATTTTCATAGTCATGAAAATAAAGAAAACTCTTTGAATGAGAAGGTGTGTCCAAACTTTTGGTCTGTACTGTATATGTAACCTTTGCAGGATGAAAGGCCATGCCTTTAAAGACTGTCCAAAGTGGGGTAGAGCTTGGTCCTATGTGGACCTACAAAAGACCTACAAAAGAACAAGAAGCCCCCAAAAAGGCTGGAGCTGCACCCGCGATGAAAGAACCGGAGGAACCTGAGACTACGAGCGTGCCTGGAACATCCAGAGTGCTGATGAAGGAGAAAATGGTGGATCCTTTGAAGAGTGCTCCTGGATAATCTGCTCCTGCAAAGGTGGCAGGGGAACCTTCTTCTGAGGCAGGAGTGAAGGGGACAATCGCAGGAGACGAAACCATGGACCTACAGACAAAAGAAACAAAAAGAAAAGTGAGTGGTCATGAAGAACAGGTTCTCAGTCTCAAGAGTATTCCGTCAAAGTGCAGATTAGAGCGACAGCGGCTTAATACCAAGTGTGACCTTATCTGATCCAAATTATCAAACCAAGGAGCATTGCACACAGTGAAATGTCACGGACCTCTCGCAATCTCCTAAGTCAGGACGCATGCGAATGAGATGGGAAGACTGGAGTGCATTGTCATCTAGCGCATGCGTAGTCCGCAAAGGTTTTTCACTTACTAAGTGTCTGGGCATGCGTAGTGGAGACCGACACTCGGCTACAAAAAGATCTATAGAACACCGGTGCGCGTGCGTGGGAAGGAATGAGACATTGAACTCTAACTATCAACGCATGCGCAGAGAGAGTTAAAATGGAGACCGCTAGGAAAACTAAGTCCCCTGACATGCGCAAAACCACGTATGTATCGGGTATGTTACTAAGTGTGAACGCAAGCGTAATTGCAGCAACGGCACCTATTGGATGACTGAGTGTGTGGGAGGTACCTCTGAAGTTGAAGGTCCTAAGAAGCGGTCTTAGATTGGTTGAGACTAGGGATGAGCGAACCCAAACTGTATAGTTCGGGTTCGTACCGAATTTTGGGGTGTCCGTGACACGGACCCGAACCCGAACATTTTCGTAAAAGTCCGTGTTCGGGTTCGGTGTTTCGGCGCTTTCTTGGCGCTTTTTGAAAGGCTGCAAAGTAGCCAATCAACAAGCGTCATACTACTTGCCCCAAGAGGCCATCACAGCCTTGCCTACTATTGGCATGGCTGTGATTGGCCAGTGCAGCATGTGACCCAGCCTCTATATAAGCTTGGGTCACGTTGCGCTGCACGTCACTCTGCTGATTGAAGCATAGGGAGAGGTTGCAGCTGCGACGTTAGGGCGAGATTAGGCAGATTAACTCCTCCAAAAGACTTCATTCTGTGATCGATCTGCAGCTGTGGATCATTGAAGTGCTAATATTGACTTGCTCACTTTTTTGAGGCTGCCCAGAGCGTTTTTAGATCACTTTTTTTCTGGGGTGATCGGCGGCCATTTTGTGACTTGTGGTGCGCCAGCACAAGCTATCACCAAGTGTATTTAACCATCAATAGTGTGGTTATTTTGTGCTATATCCTACATCAGCTGCAGGCTGAGCCTGTGTCACCGAAGTGCATTTAACCATTGTCATGGTCTTACCTTCTTGCTGTTCTCCTTCGTTTGACATGTGCTGGCGGCCATCTTGGTTTCTGGGTTTCTTGTAGCCTCCCACCCTGCGGCTCCTCCTTCCCACTGGGAGGAGCTGGATGCCTAGCTCATATATATAGGAGGTCTGTGGCTTCAGTTCCTTGCTTGGTCCTCCTGTGTTCACATGCTTCTAGACTGCTGCTGCTTCTGGTTCCTGATCCTGGTTTCGTCCGACTACCCTGCTGGTTCCTGATCCTGGTTTCGTCCGACTACCCTGCTGGTTCCTGATCCTGGCTTCGTCTGACTACCCTGCTGGTTCCTGATCCTGGCTTCGTCTGACTACCCTTCTGGTTCCTGACCTCTGGCTTCGCATAGACTCTGCTTCGGTTTCCCAATCCGTTTGGACTTTTGCTTTACAGCTTTATTTTCAATAAAGCCTTCTTATTTTCACTTATCCCTTGTTGTACGTCTGGTTCACGGTTCCGTGACATTAGGACCAAGCCATGAATTCTGACGGTACAGGGCCATCCTCGCTACCCACGCTGGTTGCCAGACTTGATCAGCAGGATCACCTGTTGGGTCGGTTCGCTGTGGCGTTGCAAACCCTGCTTGAACGCACGGCTCATTTCGCTCCCGTTGCCGATGGGTCGGTTGTCGCTCCTGGGCTCGCTCCTACTGCCGCTCCGGTTGTTGCGCCAGAGTCTACCCCGACACCTGTTGTTGCGCCTGCGGTGTTTCGGGGTATGACCGGTTCTGCCCCTCTTCCACAGCGCTTTGGGGGAGAGCCAACTCAGTGCCGAGGTTTCCTTAACCAGGTGGGCATTTATTTCGAGTTGCTGCCACATGCCTTTCCTACTGAGAGATCAAAGGTGGGCTTCTTGATCTCGCTGCTCTCGGACAAGGCCTTGGCCTGGGCCAGCCCTTTATGGGAGAACAACAATCCGGTGGTTGCCGAGTTTTCCGGTTTTGTTGCTTCTCTTCGGAAGGTATTCGATGTGCCGGCTCGTGCTGCCTCTGCTGCGAAGCTCCTTATGTCCATCAGACAGGGTTCACGATCCGTAGCTGAATACGCCATTGAGTTTCGTACCCTGGCAGCAGAGGTGGGCTGGAATAATGAGGCTCTGGTCGCTGCTTTCTCTCATGGTCTCTCGGATGCCTTGAAGGATGAGGTTGCAGCTAAGGACCTACCAGTGGAGCTCGAGTCTCTTATTTCTTTCCTGATTTTGATTGACACCAGACTCAGGGAGAGACCTTCCTTTAAGGAGAGCCTGCGGAGGTTTTCTAACAGATTGGTGCCTACGTTTGCTGTCCCACCCGTGCCTCCCTCTCCTCCCACGCCTCCTGGGGATGACTTGTCTGGGGGTGAACCCATGCAGCTGGGGTTTGCTCGCCTGTCCGAGGGGGAGAGGGTACTCCGGAGACGCGAGGGCCGATGCATGTACTGTGGTCTCGGTGGGCATTTTCGGTTGGCATGTCCGAACCGTCCGGGAAACGCTCGCACCTGAGATCCTGTCGGGGGCAGATCTTGGATGGAGTCTCCTCGTCCCCGGTTTCCCGTGTTGACAAACCACTGATCACTGTTGTCCTCTCCTGGGTCGGGGGCTCGGTGACGACCCAGGCGTTGGTGGACTCTGGTGCTGGTGGTTTGTTCATTGATAATGTGTTCGCTGCCGCCAATTCCATTCCTCTGCAGGCTCGAGGTTCCCCACTGGCTCTTGAGGCGATAGACGGCAGACCCCTTCTGCCGCCACACGTGACTCATGAGACCCTTCCAGTGGGGATAGCCATTGGTGCCGTTCACAGAGAGTCGGTCTGCCTCCAGGTTATTTCGTCTCCACACTACTCGGTGGTCTTGGGGTACCCCTGGCTCCGGAAGCATAATCCGACTTTCGATTGGAGATCGGCCGAGATCCTCTCGTGGTCACCGCAGTGTGGGGCTAGTTGCATCCATGGGTCTGTCAAGTTGCTGTGTACTTCCTCGGACACTCTGTTGCCTCCTGAATACGAGGAGTACCGGGATGTATTCGATAAGGTGCGCGCGGTTGCCCTACCTCCGCACCGCCCATACGATTGTGCCATAGAGTTACAATCTGGTGCCGTTCCTCCTCGTGGCAAAGTCTATCCACTGTCGGTAGCGGAGAATGAGGCCATGGAGGAGTACGTGAGGGAGGCGCTTTCACGCGGATACATTCGCAAATCCTCGTCCCCGGCAGGGGCTGGATTTTTCTTTGTGAAAAAGAAGGGCGGTGAGTTGAGGCCTTGCATCGATTACAGGGGTCTCAATCGCATCACGATCAAGAACGCTTACCCGATACCCTTGATTTCCGAGCTGTTCGATCGCCTTAAAGGGGCCACGGTCTTTACCAAACTCGACCTGAGGGCGGCATATAACCTGGTAAGGATCAAGGCGGGCGATGAGTGGAAGACCGCGTTTAACACCAGGACCGGTCATTATGAATCCTTGGTTATGCCCTTTGGGTTGTGCAATGCGCCCGCAGTCTTTCAGGAATTCATCAACGATGTTTTCCGTGACCTGTTGCAGCAGTGTGTGGTGGTCTATTTGGATGACATCTTGGTATATTCTGAATCCATGGAGGCCCACATTCTGGATGTCAGACGAGTGTTGCAACGGTTACGAGAGAACAAGCTGTTCGGTAAGCTTGAGAAATGCGAATTTCACCGATCCCAGGTAACCTTCTTAGGTTACATCATTTCCGCTGAGGGGTTCTCCATGGATCCTGAGAAGGTTTCGGCTGTCTTACAGTGGCCCCAGCCCAGTGGTCTTCGTTCCCTGCAGCGCTTTTTGGGCTTCGCCAATTATTATCGGAAGTTCATCAGGGACTTTTCCATGCTAGCCAAGCCTCTCACGGATCTGACCAGGAAGGGCAGTAATTCCCAGGTCTGGCCGCTCGAGGCCATCCGAGCTTTTGAGGCTCTAAAGTCCGCCTTTGTGTCGGCTCCGATTCTGTCGCATCCCAACCCTGGGTTGCCCTTTGTCCTCGAGGTGGACGCGTCTGAGACGGGAGTAGGCGCCCTTCTGTCTCAGCGTAGAACACCAGAGGGTCCTCTGCTTCCTTGTGGGTTTTACTCCCGGAAACTGTCTTCCGCGGAGTGCAACTATCAGATTGGTGACAGGGAGTTATTGGCCATCGTGCAGGCCCTTAAAGAATGGAGGCACTTGCTCGAGGGTTCGGTGGTTCCGGTCCTCATCCTGACGGACCACAAGAATCTGACCTACCTTTCTGAGGCCAAGAGATTGACACCACGTCAGGCCAGATGGGCGCTGTTCTTGTCACGTTTTAATTACGTGGTCTCCTACCTACCCGGTTCCAAGAACATAAGGGCGGATGCCTTATCACGGCAGTACTCCGAGCTGTCCAGGGAGGAGTCGATTCCGACTTCGGTCATACCTCCGAATCAGATCTTGGCCGCCATTCGCACCAGCCTGACCTCTCCCCTGGGTGAGCAGATTTTGGCGGCTCAATCTGGTGCTCCCTCTGGGAGACCCAACGGCAGATGTTTTGTGCCTGAGGAGTTGCGCACTCGGTTGTTGCGAACCTACCATAACTCCAAGACCGCGGGGCATCCTGGAAAGAATCAGCTGTCCTGGGCTGTTTCACGTCTGTTCTGGTGGCCTTCCCTACGTTCCGACATCGCCGCATATGTAGCGGCATGCTCCGTTTGTGCCCAGAGTAAGTCCCCTCGGCACCTTCCGTTGGGCCTTCTGCAACCCATAGCCACCGGGGAGCGCCCATGGTCACACCTGGGGATGGATTTCATTGTGGACCTCCCTGCATCCCGAGGCCATACGGTCATTCTCATGATTGTGGATCGGTTTTCCAAAATGTGCCACTGTGTTCCTCTCAAGAAGTTACCCTCTGCACAAGAGTTGGCCACGATTTTTGCCAGGGAGGTCTTCCGGTTGCACGGTTTGCCCAAGGAGATTGTGTCGGATCGGGGGAGTCAGTTTGTGTTCAGGTTCTGGCGCGCCTTTTGCTCCCAGTTGGGGATTCATCTCTCCTTCTCCTCGGCCTACCACCCTCAGTCCAATGGGGCCGCAGAACGATCCAATCAGGCCTTGGAGCAATTCCTTCGTTGCTATGTCTCCAATCACCAAGACAATTGGGTTGACCTCCTGCCTTGGGCTGAGTTTGCCAGGAACACGGCGGTGAACTCTTCCTCTGGGACGTCTCCCTTCATGGCCAATTATGGGTTCCAACCTGCCGTGTTACCGGAGGTATTCTCTCCCCAGGATATTCCGGCTGTGGAGGATCACCTTTCAGTCCTACGTGCTTCTTGGGTACTGATCCAGAAGTCCCTAGAGGTCTCTGCGCAGCGCCAGAGACTCCAGGCTGATCGCAGACGAGCGCCTGCTCCTTCCTACCAGGTCGGAGACCGTGTATGGTTGTCCACCCGCAACCTCAACCTTCGAGTGCCCACTCCCAAGCTGGCGCCTCGCTTTGTTGGTCCCTTCCGAGTGCTTCGCAGGGTAAACCCGGTAGCCTATGTCCTTGCGCTTCCTCCTGGCATGCGGATCTCCAACGTGTTTCATGTCTCCCTGTTGAAGCCACTGGTGTGTAATCGTTTCACTTCCTCGGTTCCTCGGCCTCGTCCGGTCCAAGTGGGCAATCGTGAGGAGTATGAGGTGAGCAATATCCTGGACTCACGCCTGGTCCGCGGTCGGGTGCAGTTTTTGGTCCATTGGCGTGGTTATGGTCCAGAGGAGCGTTCCTGGGTTCCCTCCGCAGATGTCCATGCTCCTGCCTTGCTCCGAGCCTTCCACGCACGCTTCCCTCAGAAACCGTTCTTTACTCCGCGGAGGAGGGGCCCTTGAGGGGGAGGTACTGTCATGGTCTTACCTTCTTGCTGTTCTCCTTCGTTTGACATGTGCTGGCGGCCATCTTGGTTTCTGGGTTTCTTGTAGCCTCCCACCCTGCGGCTCCTCCTTCCCACTGGGAGGAGCTGGATGCCTAGCTCATATATATAGGAGGTCTGTGGCTTCAGTTCCTTGCTTGGTCCTCCTGTGTTCACATGCTTCTAGACTGCTGCTGCTTCTGGTTCCTGATCCTGGTTTCGTCCGACTACCCTGCTGGTTCCTGATCCTGGTTTCGTCCGACTACCCTGCTGGTTCCTGATCCTGGCTTCGTCTGACTACCCTGCTGGTTCCTGATCCTGGCTTCGTCTGACTACCCTTCTGGTTCCTGACCTCTGGCTTCGCATAGACTCTGCTTCGGTTTCCCAATCCGTTTGGACTTTTGCTTTACAGCTTTATTTTCAATAAAGCCTTCTTATTTTCACTTATCCCTTGTTGTACGTCTGGTTCACGGTTCCGTGACAACCATCAACAGTCTGGTTATTTTTTGGCCATATACTACATCAGCTGCAGGCTGAGCCTGTGTCACCGAAGTGCATTTAACCATCAACAGTCTGGTTATTTTTTGGCCATATACTACATCTGGTGCAGGCTGAGCCTGTGTCACCCAAGTGCATTTAACCATCAACAGTGTGGTTATTTTTTGGCCATATACTACATCAGGGGCAAGTTGAGCCTGTCACCCAGCGCCTAAAAAATAGACCTGACATTTCTATTCAACCAAATCTGTACTGTTTTAGCTGGTCAAGTTATTTGTAGTGACCGTAAAAGCACACTTTTTGTTCTGGGCTGAAAAACTATTCCCAAATTTGCCATTCTCAAAATAACTAGTTTCTGGTATATGAGGCCTACTTAAAATCTATCCCAAAAAGGATATCTTACATTGAAGGTACTGATAGTGTCATTCAGAAAAACCTAAGACACACGCTACCGTGCAGATAGAAGTCTGATTCTGTGATTAAACCTATACCTGTCACACAGCGCAAAAAAAAACAGGCCTCACATTTCTATTCAACCAAATCTGTACTGTTTTAGCTGGTCAAGTTATTTCTAGTGACCGTAAAAGCACATTTTTTTTCTGGGTTGAAAAACTATTCCCAAATTTGCCATTCTCAAAATAACTAGTTTCAGGTATTTGAGGCCTACTTGAAATCTATCCCAAAAAGGATATCTTACATTGAAGGTACTGATAGTGTCATTCAGAAAAACCTAAGACACACGCTACCGTGCAGATAGAAGTCTGATTCTGTGATTAAACCTATACCTGTCACACAGCGCAAAAAAAAACAGGCCTCACATTTCTATTCAACCAAATCTGTACTGTTTTAGCTGGTCAAGTTATTTCTAGTGACCGTAAAAGCACATTTTTTTTTCTGGGTTCAAAAACTATTCCCAAATTTGCCATTCTCAAAATAACTAGTTTCTGGTATTTGAGGCCTACTTGAAATCTATCCCAAAAAGGATATCTTACATTGAAGGTACTGATAGTGTCATTCAGAAAAACCTAAGACACACGCTACCGTACAGATAGAAGTCTGATTCTGTGATTAAACCTATACCTGTCACACAGCGCAAAAAAAAACAGGCCTCACATTTCTATTCAACCAAATCTGTACTGTTTTAGCTGGTCAAGTTATTTCTAGTGACCGTAAAAGCACATTTTTTTTTCTGGGTTGAAAAACTATTCCCAAATTTGCCATTCTCAAAATAACTAGTTTCTGCTATATGAGGCCTACTTGAAATCTATCCCAAAAAGGATATCTTACATTGAAGGTGCTGATAGTGTCATTCAGAAAAACCTAAGACACACGCTACCGTGCAGATAGAAGTCTGATTCTGTGATTAAACTTATACCTGTCACACAGCGCAAAAAAAAACAGGCCTCACATTTCTATTCAACCAAATCTGTACTGTTTTAGCTGGTCAAGTTATTTCTAGTGACCGTAAAAGCACACTTATTGTTCTGGGTTGAAAAACTATTCCCAAATTTGCCATTCTCAAAATTGTGGTGAACGGGAACAATGAGGAAAACATCTAATAAGGGACGCGGACGCGGACGTGGACATGGTCGTGGTGGTGTTAGTGGACCCTCTGGTGCTGGGAGAGGACGTGGCCGTTCTGCCACAGCCACACGTCCTAGTGTACCAACTACCTCAGGTCCCAGTAGCCGCCAGAATTTACAGGGATATTTGGTGGGGCCCAATGCCGTTCTAAGGATGGTAAGGCCTGAGCAGGTACAGGCATTAGTCAATTGGGTGGCCGACAGTGCATCCAGCACGTTCACATTATCTCCCACCCAGTCTTCTGCAGAAAGTGCACAGATGGCGCATGAAAACCAAGCCCATCAGTCTGTCACATCACCCCCATGCATATCAGGGAAACTGTCTGAGCCTCAAGTTATGCAGCAGTCTCTTATGCTGTTTGAAGACTCTGCTGCCAGGGTTTCCCAAGGGCATCCACCTAGCCCTTCACCAGGAGTGGAAGAGATAGAATGCACTAACGCACAACCACTTATGTTTCCTGATGATGAGGACATGGGAATACCACCTCAGCACGTCTCTGATGATGACGAAACACAGGTGCCAACTGCTGCGTCTTTCTGCAGTGTGCAGACTGAACAGGAGGTCAGGGATCACGACTGGGTGGAAGACGATGCAGGGGACGATGAGGTCCTAGACCCCACATGGAATGAATGTCGTGCCACTGACTTTCAGAGTTCGGAGGAAGAGGCAGTGGTGAGACCGAGCCAACAGCGTAGCAAAAAAGGGAGCAGTGGGCAAAATCAGAAAACCTGCCGCCAAGAGACTCCGCCTGCTACTGACCGCCGCCATCTGGGACCGAGCACCCCAAAGGCAGCTTCAAGGAGTTCCCTGGCATGGCACTTCTTCAAACAATGTGCTGACGACAAGACCCGAGTGGTTTGCACGCTGTGCCATCAGAGCCTGAAGCGAGGCATTAACGTTCTGATCCTTAGCACAACCTGCATGACCAGGCACCTGCATGCAAAGCATGAACTGCAGTGGAGTAAACACCTTAAAAACAAGGAAGTCACTCAGGCTCCCCCTGCTACCTCTTCTGCTGCTGCCGCCTCGGCCTCTTCTGCTGCTGCCGCCGCCTCGGCCTCTTCTGCTGCTGCTGCCGCCGCCTCGGCCTCTTCCTCTGCCTCTGGAGGAACGTTGGCACCTGCCGCCCAGCAAACATGGGATGTACCACCAACACCACCACCTGCGTCACCAAGCATCTCAACCATGTCACACGGCAGCGTTCAGCTCTCCATCTCACAAACATTTGAGAGAAAGCGTAAATTCCCACCTAGCCACCCTCGATCCCTGGCCCTGAATGCCAGCATTTCTAAACTACTGGCCTATGAAATGCTGTCATTTAGGCTGGTGGACACACACAGCTTCAAACAGCTCATGTCACTTGCTGTCCCACAGTATGTTGTTCCCAGCCGCCACTACTTCTCCAAGAGAGCCGTGCCTTCCCTGCACAAACAAGTGTCCGATAAAATCAAGTGTGCACTGCGCAACGCCATCTGTGGCAAGGTCCACCTAACCACAGATACGTGGACCAGTAAGCACGGCCAGGGACGCTATATCTCCCTAACTGCACACTGGGTAAATGTAGTGGCGGCTGGGCCCCAGGCGGAGAGCTGTTTGGCGCACGTCCTTCCGCCGCCAAGGATCGCAGGGCAACATTCTTTGCCTCCTGTCTCCTCCTCCTCCTACTCAGCTTCCTCCTCCTCTTCTTCCACCTGCTCATCCAGTCAGCCACACACCTTCACCACCAACTTCAACACAGCCCGGGGTAAACGTCAGCAGGCCATTCTGAAACTCATATGTTTGGGGGACAGTCCCCACACCGCACAGGAGTTGTGGCGGGGTATAGAACAACAGACCGACGAGTGGTTGCTGCCGGTGAGCCTCAAGCCCGGCCTGGTGGTGTGCGATAATGGGCGAAATCTCGTTGCAGCTCTGGGACTAGCCGGTTTGACGCACATCCCTTGCCTGGCGCATGTGCTGAATTTGGTGGTGCAGAAGTTCATTCGCAACTACTCCGACATGTCAGAGCTGCTGCATAAAGTGCGGGCCGTCTGTTCGGGCTTCCGGCGTTCACACCCTGCCGCTGCTCGCCTGTCTGCGCTACAGCGTAACTTCTGCCTTCCCGCTCACCGCCTCATATGCGACATACCCACCAGGTGGAACTCCACCTTGCATATGCTGGACAGACTGTGCGAGCAGCAGCAGGCCATAGTGGAGTTTCAGCTGCAGCACGCACGGGTCAGTCGCACTGTGGATCAGACACACTTCACCACCAATGACTGGGCCTCCATGCGAGACCTGTGTGCCCTGTTGCGTTGTTTCGAGTACTCCACCAACATGGCCAGTGGCGATGACGCCGTTATCAGCGTTACAATACCACTTCTATGTCTCCTTGAGAAAACACTTAGGGCGATGATGGAAGAGGAGGTGGCCCAGGAGGAAGAGGAGGAAGAGGGGTCATTTTTAGCACTTTAAGGCCAGTCTCTTCGAAGTGACTCAGAGGGAGGTTTTTTGCAACAGCAGAGGCCAGGTACAAATGTGGCCAGACAGGGCCCACTACTGGAGGACGAGGAGGACGAGGATGAGGAGGAGGTGGAGGAGGATGAGGATGAAGCATGTTCACAGCGGGGTGGCACCCAAAGCAGCTCGGGCCCATCACTGGTGCGTGGATGGGGGGAAACACAGGACGATGACGATACGCCTCCCACAGAGGACAGCTTGTCCTTACCTCTGGGCAGCCTGGCACACATGAGCGACTACATGCTGCAGTGCCTGCGCAACGACAGCAGAGTTGCCCACATTTTAACGTGTGCGGACTACTGGGTTGCCACCCTGCTGTATCCCCGGTACAAAGACAATGTGCCCACCTTACTTCCTACACTAGAGCGTGATAGGAAGATGCGCGAGTACAAGCGCACGTTGGTAGACGCGCTACTGAGAGCATTCCCAAATGTCACAGGGGAACCAGTGGAAGCCCAAGGCGAAGGCAGAGGAGGAGTAAGAGGTCACCAACGCAGCTGTGTCACGCCCAGCTCCTCTGAGGGCAGGGTTAGCATGGCAGAGATGTGGAAAAGTTTTGTCAACACGCCACAGCTAACTGCACCACCACCTGATACGGAACGTGTTAGCAGGAGGCAACATTTCACTAACATGGTGGAACAGTACCTGTGCACACCCCTCCACGTACTGACTGATGGTTCGGCCCCATTCAACTTCTGGGTCTCCAAATTGTCCACGTGGCCAGAGCTAGCCTTTTATGCCTTGGAGGTGCTGGCCTGCCCGGCGGCCAGCGTTTTGTCTGAACGTGTATTCAGCACGGCAGGGGGCGTCATTACAGACAAACGCAGCCGCCTGTCTACAGTCAATGTGGACAAGCTGACGTTCATAAAAATGAACCAGGCATGGATCCCACAGGACCTGTCCATCCCTTGTGCAGATTAGATATTAACTACCTCCCCTTAACAATATATTATTCTACTCCAGGGCACTTCCTCATTCAATACTATTTTTAATTTCATTTTACTATTATATTGCGGGGCAACCCAAAGTTGAATGAACCTCTCCTCTGTCTGGGTGCCGGGGCCTAAATGTGTGACAGTGGCCTGTTCCAGTGGTGGGTGACGTGAAGCTTGATTCTCTGCTATGACATGAAGACTGATTCTGCGCTGACATAAGGCCAGATTCTCTGTTACGGGACCTCTCTCCTCTGCCTGGGTGCCTGGGCCTAAATGTGTGACAGTGGCCTGTTCCAGTGGTGGGTGACGTGAAGCCTGATTCTCTGCTATGACATGAAGACAGATTCTGTGCTGACATCAGGCCAGATTCTCTGTTATGGGACCTCTCTCCTCTGCCTGGGTGCCTGGGCCTAAATGTGTGACAGTGGCCTGTTCCAGTGGTGGGTGACGTGAAGCCTGATTCTCTGCTATGACATGAAGACAGATTCTGCGCTGACATCAGGCCAGATTCTCTGTTATGGGACCTCTCTCCTCTGCCTGGGTGCCTGGGCCTAAATATGTGACAGTGGCCTGTTCCAGTGGTGGGTGACGTGAAGCCTGATTCTCTGCTATGACATGAAGACTGATTCTGCGCTGACATAAGGCCAGATTCTCTGTTACGGGACCTCTCTCCTCTGCCTGGGTGCCTGGGCCTAAATGTGTGACAGTGGCCTGTTCCAGTGGTGGGTGACGTGAAGCCTGATTCTCTGCTATGACATGAAGACAGATTCTGTACTGACATCAGGCCAGATTCTCTGTTATGGGACCTCTCTCCTCTGCCTGGGTGCCTGGGCCTAAATGTGTGACAGTGGCCTGTTCTAGTGGTAGGTGACGTGAAGCCTGATTCTCTGCTATGACATGAAGACAGATTCTGCGCTGACATAAGGCCAGATTCTCTGTTACGGGACCTCTCTCCTCTGCCTGGGTGCCTGGGCCTAAATGTGTGACAGTGGCCTGTTCCAGTGGTGGGTGACATGAAGCTTGATTCTCTGCTATGACATGAAGACAGATTCTGCACTGACATAAGGCCAGATTCTCTGTTACGGGACCGCTCTCCTCTGTCGGGGTGCCGGGGCCTAAATGTGTGACAGTGGCCTGTTCCAGTGGTGGGTGACGTGAAGCCTGATTCTCTGCTATGACATGAAGACAGATTCTGTGCTGACATAAGGCCAGATTCTCTGTTACGGGACCTCTCTCCTCTGCCTGGGTGCCTGGGCCTAAATGTGTGACAGTGGCCTGTTCCAGTGGTGGGTGACATGAAGCCAGATTCTCTGCTATGGCATGAAGAGACTGATTCTCTGCTGACATGAAGCCAGATTCTTTGCTATGGCATGAAGAGACTGATTCTCTGCTGACGTGAAGCCAGATTCTCTGCTATGGGACCTCTGTCCAATTGATATTGGGTCATTTTAATTTTTTTTATTTTAATTTTAATTCATTTCCCTATCCACATTTGTTTGCAGGGGATTTACCTACATGTTGCTGCCTTTTGCAGCCCTCTAGCTCTTTCCTGGGCTGTTTTACAGCCTTTTTAGTGCCCAAAAGTTCGGGTCCCCATTGACTTCAATGGGGTTCGGGACGAAGTTCAGTTCGGGTTCGGATCCCGAACCCGAACATTTCCGGGAAGTTCGGCCGAACTTCTCGAACCCGAACATCCAGGTGTTCGCTCAACTCTAGTTGAGACT
Organism: Bufo bufo; assembly: GCF_905171765.1. NCBI lineage: Eukaryota > Metazoa > Chordata > Amphibia > Anura > Bufonidae > Bufo > Bufo bufo. The sequence continues at coordinate 184,384,863 of NC_053396.1, read as the reverse complement.
ATAGAGATAGCAACAAAAGTATCACACATTAGTCAGTTGCAGTATTACACCGAGAGGCAGGTTATAAAGGGTGGGTCCCGCCCCCTTCACAGTTACTGCCCAAACCCCTGAAGACGCCAGATATCTGGCGAAACATGTCGGGAGGCAGACTGTGATCTTAGTGTTTTAGCCAGCCAGCGTTTGGTCAGCGATAGCCTAGCAATGGATATGAGCAAGTAGAGAGAGCCAGGTACTGCAAACACTGATCTTAGGGCAGCAGACTGTGATACAACAGCAGGCACCATACTATACACGGCTTGAGCCGTGTGGAAACAGATGAGCCATTTAGGCACTGTGCAGTGTAAAGCAGAGATCCAGCCAGCCACATTGCTACATCAGGCCATTTAAAGCGGCAGTACAAACGCAGCTGAAAATTTGAAATTAAGTTAGTTCTAGGTAGAAATTATAAACGTTATTTATTAAACATATTATTACCACACGTGTTAATCCAGAGACAACCACTGGTCTCTTATGACCAACTGTAAATAAACAATAATTGTGTCTCAACACCTGTGTAGGGGTCAGTGTGGAAAAAAGTCTTATCTGATCCTATGCACATTCTTCAGTTTGAGAGCTCAGCATTAGTGATGGACGAACATCGGCCCGGGACGGATCGCGATCAAATGTTCGCAAACCGCGCGTTCGCGGCCGGCCCTATTCACTTTAATGGCATGTGAACCTGAAAAACCTTTAGCTCATATTTGCAGCCACCAAATACTTAGTAGAAGTGTACAAATAGTCCCACAGCATGGACAGTGACATAATAGAGGGGGATCAATGACAAAAATTCCAGCAAAAAATATGTATCTTAATCAGGGGAAATTTTTATGCATCTTAAAGGGTAATTCTCTGAAATGTGCTCTGTTGGAGCCTAGAAAATTTTTATTTTAGGACACGAAAGTACGGGCATTAAAAATTAGGCATTCATCTGACATAAAAGAAATTCTGATTATGTGGCTCGAGGTACATTATAGGATCAATGGATAAAAATTTTACTGTAGTCCACTGGACTACAGGCCCCAAACAATAGGCATTCACCGGACAGAAAAGATCAAATGATTATGTGACCGCAGTTATATTACACAGTCAATGGATATCAATTTTACTACCCAAATGCACTATATAGAAAGTATATTATTGGTATTTCACACCCCTGCCTCAATCAGTACATCAATCACTACTGCAGCTACGCAGAGTGGCAAACGCTATTAGAACAAATAATTTCTACTGGTATGATATACCAGTTGCCCCCCGAAAAAAAATTATTGAAGCAGGGGTGTGATATACCAATTATATACTTTCTATATAGTGCATTTGGGTAGTGTAGCATTTGTTTGCGGTTTTGCTGCGTTACCCAAGGTACACAGAGTGACAAACGCTATTGGAACAAATAATTTCAACTGGTGTGATATACCAGTTGCCCCACCAAAACAGTGATTAAGGCAGGGGTGTGAAATACCTACTTCCACAAATACTGCTCTTCTATAGGGACTTTTGTCACAGGGTCATTTTGAAAATAACAGGCAGAGGAAGAGGCAGGCCATTCCGCAGGGGTGGTAGGGGTCGGGCAGGTGCAGAAATTGCAAAAGGTGCGTGCGATTACATCAAAGGACGCACCGGACTTGGTGGAGTGGCTCACTCAGCCTTCCGCTTCTGCACCCTCCTCATCCTCTCTATCTGCACCCTCTCCACTGTCTGCTGTGTGCACCCCCAAAGACACTATCACCACCACCATATCCGTCAGTTCGAGTCAGAGGAATTATTTTCCTATCCATTACAAGACCTTTCTTGGCATCGGATCAGGAAGAGGAGGTACCAAGCCACCCAGCACTCTGACGACAGTACCCAGATCAGCCCAAGGAGGGTGGTCCCCGCTGTTGCTGCCTGCTCCAAGATTTCTAATGTCAGTGGTGGTGAAGGTGACGATGATGACGTGTCGATGGACGTCACGTGGGTGCCCACAATAGAGGAAGAGAAGGGGAGTTCAGAGGGAGAGACGGAGCAGCAGATAGGGAGGAGAAGGAGGAGAAGCAGGCAGAACTTACAGTGCTCAGGATTCAAAAAGCAGACTGCAAATGTAGCTGTAACGAGCCATAAACCATGCACTGTCACATCTGGCGCTCCCAGGACTCCGGCACATGGCTCTGCAGTGTGGGCTTCTTTTAACGTGTCTGCTGCTGACAATAGTGTTGCCATCTGCAGCCTGTGCTGTCAACGCATAAGTCGCGGTAAGCCCAACACTCACCAAGGGACGACCGCCTTAAGAAGGCACCTGGCCTCCCATCACCGAGCCCAGTGGGAGCAACGCCATCATAACCCACAAAGCCACACTTCCGGTGCTCCCCGTCCTGCCTCTTCTCTTTCTCCTTCTCCTCTCTCCTCCTATTTGTCCTCCACCTTCCACCATGCCGTCGTAGCGATCATCTGGCAAAAGGCAGGCTTCCGTGGCCTAAATGTTCGAGCGAAAAAAGATGATGACGCTGGATAACCCTCTTGCCCAACTGCTGACTGTTGGCTTGTCGGAATTGCTAGCCCGTCAACTACTGCCATATTATCTGGTGGACTTGGTGGCTATTGGCACACCCCTATGGAAGGTCCCCGGAAAGAAAATATTTCTCCCAGAAGGGCATCCCTGAACTATATGGCCACATTCAGTGGCAAATAAATGTATGTCTGGCACACAGTGTCGGTGCTAAGATACATCTGACCACAGACACTTGGTCTAGCAAACACGGGCAGGGAAGGTACGGTACATAACTTTTACTTCCCACTGGGTGAACCTTCTGAAGCATGCAACCCGTGGCACCCATGTGGATTTGGTGTTACCGCCACGGATTGCATGCAGGCCTGCCTCTTCTTCTCCTCCTCCTACTCCATCCTCCCTCTCCTCCTTGGCTGACTCCTCTTTTTCCACTGCTACCGCCTCTTCCTCTGCCCCCCCAAGCTCCCCAGAACCTATTTGACGTGTCAGGTGAGATGTTGCCATGCTGTGCTGCGGCTGTTGTGACTGGAAGCCAAGAGCCACACTGGTCCTGCACTCCTTTCAGCTTTGCAGTTACATGCCGATCAGTGGCTAACCCCGTTAAATTTGACAGTTGGTAAAGTGGTGTGTGACAACGCTGGTAATCTGCTGAGCACGCTGAAACAGGGCAAAAAGTTACACGTGCCATGTATGGCACACGTCCTGAACTTTGCCATGCAGCGATTTATTGCCAAATACCCCGGGGTCCAGGACGTCTTGCAACCATGGCTCGCCTTGCTGACGCTCAAAGGCGACACCCCCTGCCCGCCAGACGTCTGATTTGTGACTGCCCAATGCGATGGAATTCCACCTTGTATATGCTTGATAGGCTGCTCCAGCAGAAACGTGCAGTTAATGACTACCTGTACGAACTCTGCGGCAGGACAGATTCTGGGGAGCTTGTTTTCTTTTCACCACGCCAGTAGCTGCTCAAGCGCGATGCATGCAGACTTCTGTGGCCATTTGATGAGATCACCAAACTGGTCAGTCGCAACCAGGGTGCCATCAGTGACAGCGTGCATTGTGTCGTGTCATTGATCAAGCCGTCGAGGAAGTCGGATTGCTGGATGAATTCCCAGGGGGGGCTACTCAATCTGAGATAAGTCAACAGGAGTCTGAAGAGGAGTCAGAGGAGGATGGTCCAGGGACGAAGGAGGAGCATTAAGAACATGCTTTAAACTTTTCTGGGATCCCTGGTGTTGTCCGTGGCTGGGGCTAGGAGACCGAGGACGACATTATCCTGGACGATGAGAAGGAGCCAGGCCACTCCACCGCTTCCAGTTTAGTGCAAATGGGGGCCTTCATGCTCCAGTGTTTGAAGAAGGACCCCCGTATAAAAAGCATAAAGGGAAAGGACCAGTACTGGGTGTCAATGAATTTAGACCCCCGGTACAAACACAAAATGGCGGACATGTTACCAGCATCACAGAGGGCTGTCAGAATGCAGCATTTCCAGGCCTTGCTTCGATAAATGCTGCATTCTGCTTTTGCGGGCGCTGGCAGAGGAATTTCCACTCACAGAGAAACAGTTGCAGGTACCAATCCAACAGCGCATGCAAAAAGAGGGCGGTTTGAAGATGTGTTGGTCACTTTGGATATGAGATCATGCTTGCAGCCAACCCATCGACAGCTGCCCTCCGTTTCCAGCCTCAGGGAACGCCTAGACCAACAGGCGTCCGACTACATCGGGTTAACGGTAGAGATTTCGCGAACATAAAATTTTCCATTTGCGAACGGCGAACGCGAATTTACGCAAATGTTCGCGAACGGACGAACCGGGCGAACCGCCATAGACTTCAATAGGCAGGCGAATTTTAAAACCCACAGGGACTCTTTCTGGCCACAATAGTGATGGAAAAGTTGTTTCAAGGGGACTAACACCTGGACTGTGGCATGCCGGAGGGGGATCCATGGCAAAACTCCCATGGAAAATTTCGTAGTTGACGCAAAGTCGGGTTTTAATCCATAAAGGGCATAAATCACCTAACATTCCTAAATTGTTTGGAATAACGTGCTTTAAAACATCCAGTGTGTGTATACGATCAGGTATGATGTTGTATCGATCAGGTAGTGTAAGGGTTATGCCCGCTTCACAGTGACAGACAAAACTCTGACAGAACAAACTCCCAGTTTAACGTACCGCAAAACAACCGCAAAGAGTTGTCAATAGTTGACACACTCATGACAAAAATTGTATTCCTCTATGCGTCAATCTTGGTGTAGTGATGACTGTGCTCGTGCGCACATTCGGGAGATTGCAGGAGATGGCGGTTTTTCAAAGCCTTTGGTCGTGCTGAGGTAGTTCAGTGACAGTTAAGTGACCCAGAAAACAATGATTCTGCAGTGTGGGCCCATTGTTGGCCTAGTAGGCTTTAATGCTTTAATGATCACCTTAGAGTATCACAAAGAAAATTAATGTTTTTTCTATGAAAAATTATCCAGCCGATCGCTTTTGGTCTGTTTACAATGAAGCAATGACCATATCATCTCTGGTGTGCTAACATTGCCAACACACTCATAGAGGTGATCGCTTCATTGTGATACGCAAGCCCCTTCACCACAACAAGGTAACGATCACGAAGGGGAATTGACACATGTATGTGCCTTTTTTTATTTATTTTTTTGCAGCCACAGTGCAGCACCAGAGGCCAGAAAAATTAGGCATGTACACATGCCTGAAAAATTAGGTATTGTTGCAGAGGCCGGAAAAATTGATGTTTTCCAGGCAAAAAGTGTACTAAAACATTGCGGCTTGAACCCTAGTTGGTGGCGGAGAAGTCACGCAAGTTCCGGTAAGTAGAAAATGAGCAGCGGCACTCACCAATGTGCGTTCACAAACAGCAGCTTTATTCCATGAGACTAAGGCGTCAAAAGAGCTGTACCATAATAGCAAAAACAGCAGTTATTGTAGTCAGGCCCAAGATCTTAAAAAACGTCTAAAAGAGAGGGGTTACCCGGAGGGACCACTTGATGAGGATATGAGGAGGGTTGAAGAAGATTTTTCCCAGGAGAGCCTACTTAGCAGAGGGAGTGAAAAGAATAAACAAGGGATTGCAGACGCCAAACCTACTAGGTTTGCTTTCTATTTCAAATATAGTCCGATGGCAGAGCGCATTCGCTCTGTCATTTTTAAGAATTGGGACGTATTGAGAAGAGACGCAACCCTACAGGAGCTTACCGAGCATAAACCATTGATCTCTTTTAGAAGGGCTCATACTGTAAAAGATAGATTGGTTAGAAGCAGGTTTAAGCACAGTAGGAGTGAGAGTTGGCTGAACAGCAATCTACCCAAAGGGAATTTCAAGTGTGGCAGTTGCTCTTTCTGCCAGCACAATTCCCTTAAAAAGTGGATTGAATTTGGGGGTCTCCAACACAGAGTTAACACCTTTATCAACTGCAGGAGCACATATGTGGTGTATCTGCTACTGTGCTCCTGCGGTCGATTTTATATTGGCAAGACCATTAGGTGTTTGTTTGAGAGGTTCAGGGAGCATTTAAACTCTATTAAAACAGGGAAGGGGTGCCCCAGATTTATCCAACATGTCAGAGAAGCCCATAACGGGGATGTGAGTTCCATTTCATTTTCCGGTTTAGAGACAGTCCCTGCCCCTCTGCAGGGGGGGGATAGACACCGCCTCCTCCTGCAGAGGGAAGCTAGATGGGTCTTGCGCACACAAGCGCTAGGGGAACTTGGGCTGAATGACAGAAATGACCTCAGCCCATTTCTTTAAGTAAGCTTCTAAAAATTTGCTTTCTTTAAGTTCGTCTAAACAAGTGTGCATGGTATGCCTGTACACATGTCCCTGTTGTATTGCTTGTTCATCGTTTGTTTGTATTTGATGTAATGCAGTTTTTCCTGCTCAGGTGCGATTTTGATTCGTCTGATATCATGACAGAAACCCGGCACCTGGGTTTAAAAGGAGCATTGACGCAAGCACGCAGTGACGCACAGCCTGACGAAGCGCAGTTAGCGCGAAACGGCCGCCGCTGTTAGTTGCGTGCTTGAACTGTCTGCCCCTTGCCTTAGTCTCATGGAATAAAGCTGCTGTTTGTAAACGCACATTGGTGAGTGCCGCTGCTCATTTTCTACTTACCGGAGTTTGTTACTTTGTATCTACTGTTTCAGCTGTGCACCGCCGAGCGCTCGTCTCCTCACCAGCCTTGTTACTCGTACTGACTGCTCACACTGATCCTGTGCGTGTTTGACTGTGCCGCCCTCCACTTCACTATATTGTCCAGGACTTTATCTTTGGGGCTTTGAGCACGTCATTTAGCACCTGTTGTGTCAGTCAGTACCGACTATTGTGTGACGTCATGGTTACAGAGGTCTCCAGCGTGTCCATTTTAGAAGGCAGAGAAGGGGCAGAAGAGTTCTTCACGTCATGCAATTCCAGGGACACCTTACAAAACCTCAGCACTCGTGCACTTGAAATGAAGGTCGCGCAATTAGCCGACAAGGAGATCCGTCTATTTTGGACGATCAAGTCATTGAAATCATATCAAGAGAGTGGAAGAGTGCCTAGAGGCTTGAGGGTGTACAAGTATCCTGCGCAGTATGAATATGACGATCTATTCCTAAAGGAATGGCAGCAGTTGCATGCAAATTTTTCCTTGCAAATCCTGGAAGTGGTCTTGAAAAGAGACATTAAAGAATATGATATGGTGAAGGAAGAACTCGCCAAAGCAAGGTCAGAATTGCAATCTAGGCTGCCTGAGAGCCTTCTGGAGGCATTTGAGAAAAAACTAAATATAAAGCTTACAATTGTACAGGCTGAGGTCAAAGAAAGAAAAAAGGATAAATTTATAAGAGATAAGCAAGATTATGAGTCCGGTCACATCTTTGAGTGGAATACTGGCAGAAGGTTCAAAAAACAACAAAAAAGAAAACCCAGACGCCGTCAAAATAACGATTACTGGACCACTGATTCCGATTCCAGTGTGTCGGATGACCCCAGTCAAACATCAACGGATTTAGGGGAGTCACAGGACCCTTTAGGAAGAAGACCAGAAGGGGACGGAGGAAAACAAAGAAGAACAGGTGTCAGGAAGTCGGAAAGGGAGAAGAAGCAGGTGTCGTGGAGAAAATGATCAGCCCTCCCGTGCCACCTGATGTGAATTTAGTGATCAACCTTACGGACTGTGTCTTACCACCCGGCTGTACCAGTATCCTGAATAAAGGACTTGGCTACAGTCTTACAGAGCAATTTGATCCCGTGACCTTTGAAGTTGACTTATTTAAGGCCACCCGCAAGTTATATTTACATAAATTGTTTAAGAATATCCCCAAGAAAGTAGTGATTACACAGGGAGAGTCTCCACTCCATCCTGACCCTGGAGCATTCCAAATATCCACGAAATTCAGTGATGAGGAAATTAAGTGCTTCAATCTACTCTCTGGTTTAGATGCCACTGAAGAGTCCCTCCTTGATAACCCCGTGTACCCATTCAGAGGCGGAGTTCAATCCAGCTTTTGTCCCCCTATGCCCGCCGGCAGTAGCATTGATATTTTTCAACACCAGGTAATGAAGGATATTAGGGCAATTATATACTCTACTGCTCAACCTAATGTTACTCAGGAAGAGCAGAGAGCCCTCTCCTGGCTTAGTTCCCAGGATAATATCATTGTGAAACCGGCGGACAAAGGGGGCAATATTGTTCTTATGTCGAGGGAATTCTATTTAAATGAGGCCCATAGACAGTTGGGAGACCCCCGCGTGTACGAGAGGATACGGGGTGACCCTGTGGCCAATATCCAACAATCACTCAAGTCCTTGATTGCTAAGTACGTGGAGGCTGGTTTCCTCCCCAGTAATATGCTGGACAAGCTTGTCCCATCATCCCCAGCTAGACCGTCTTGGTACTTTTTACCGAAGGTCCATAAATCACTGAGCCACCCCCCGGGGCGTCCCATCGTCGCAGGGATTGGCTCAGTGACGGAGCCTTTGTCCAAGTATGTGGACTGGCTCTTGAGGCCGATTCTCACAAGTGCTCCAGCGTATTTGAAAGACACAAATGATTTTCTGCTAGCCCTCAAGGAATTGCATTGGCAGGATGGTTACCAATTGGTATCCCTCGATGTGGAAAGCCTCTACACCCGCATCCCACATGATGCGGGTGTGGAGGCGGTCCTTGACATCGTGGCCAACTTGGGCAAGAGTCAGATATACTGTGGATTCATCGGTGAAGCACTAGAGTTTATCTTAACCAATAACGTGTTCCAGTTTGGGTCTGATTGGTACAGGCAAAAACTGGGTACGGCCATGGGGACCCCCGTCTCCTGCACGTTCGCCAACATGTACCTCGCTAGATTTGAGGATAGATATATCTATTCCACTATGAACCCGTATGTATCTAAACTTAAAACGTATCTACGCTTTGTAGATGACGTGTTCATAGTGTGGGAGGGTACGGAAAGCGAATGCGGTGAGTTCGTGGACTTCCTCAACAGTAACGATATGGGCATGACGTTTACTCTCAATTTTGGAGGCTCTAGATTGGAGTTTTTGGATGTGGCTGTCCTGGTGGAAGGCGACGGGCTGGTCACGGAGGGCTTCCGTAAGCCCACGGCGACCAACTCCTTGCTCCACCACGACAGCTTCCACCCATACAGCGTCAAAAGAGCTGTACCATATGGCCAATTTGTAAGATTGAGACGCATTAATAGCAAAAACAGCAGTTATTGTAGTCAGGCCCAAGATCTTAAAAAACGTCTAAAAGAGAGGGGTTACCCGGAGGGACCACTTGATGAGGATATGAGGAGGGTTGAAGAAGATTTTTCCCAGGAGAGCCTACTTAGCAGAGGGAGTGAAAAGAATAAACAAGGGATTGCAGACGCCAAACCTACTAGGTTTGCTTTCTATTTCAAATATAGTCCGATGGCAGAGCGCATTCGCTCTGTCATTTTTAAGAATTGGGACGTATTGAGAAGAGACGCAACCCTACAGGAGCTTACCGAGCATAAACCATTGATCTCTTTTAGAAGGGCTCATACTGTAAAAGATAGATTGGTTAGAAGCAGGTTTAAGCACAGTAGGAGTGAGAGTTGGCTGAACAGCAATCTACCCAAAGGGAATTTCAAGTGTGGCAGTTGCTCTTTCTGCCAGCACAATTCCCTTAAAAAGTGGATTGAATTTGGGGGTCTCCAACACAGAGTTAACACCTTTATCAACTGCAGGAGCACATATGTGGTGTATCTGCTACTGTGCTCCTGCGGTCGATTTTATATTGGCAAGACCATTAGGTGTTTGTTTGAGAGGTTCAGGGAGCATTTAAACTCTATTAAAACAGGGAAGGGGTGCCCCAGATTTATCCAACATGTCAGAGAAGCCCATAACGGGGATGTGAGTTCCATTTCATTTTCCGGTTTAGAGACAGTCCCTGCCCCTCTGCAGGGGGGGGATAGACACCGCCTCCTGCTGCAGAGGGAAGCTAGATGGGTCTTGCGCACACAAGCGCTAGGGGAACTTGGGCTGAATGACAGAAATGACCTCAGCCCATTTCTTTAAGTAAGCTTCTAAAAATTTGCTTTCTTTAAGTTCGTCTAAACAAGTGTGCATGGTATGCCTGTACACATGTCCCTGTTGTATTGCTTGTTCATCGTTTGTTTGTATTTGATGTAATGCAGTTAGCGCGAAACGGCCGCCGCTGTTAATTGCGTGCTTGAACTGTCTGCCCCTTGCCTTAGTCTCATGGAATAAAGCTGCTGTTTGTGAACGCACATTGGTGAGTGCCGCTGCTCATTTTCTACTTACCGGAGTTTGTTACTTTGTATCTACTGTTTCAGCTGTGCACCGCCGAGCGCTCGTCTCCTCACCAGCCTTGTTACTCGTACTGACTGCTCACACTGATCCTGTGCGTGTTTGACTGTGCCGCCCTCCACTTCACTATATTATGAAGTCACGCAAGTCATCCGGCATGCAGAGATTAAATACAGCTGCGTGGGGACCATTTTTAGCCCAAGGCATCTCATCAGGCCTTTTTTAGTCAAATGCATCCCCCACTGTCAGTCTCTTCGGGATCCATGCCTCATTCATCTTAATAAAGGTGAGGTAATCTAGACTTTTTTGACCTAGGCAACTTCTCTTCTCAGTGACAATACCTCCTGCTGTGCTGAAGGTCCTTTCTGACAGGACACTTGAAGCGGGGCAGGCCAGAAGTTCTATCGCAAATTGGGATAGCTCAGGCCACAGGTCAAGCCTGCACACCCAGTAGTCAAGGGGTTCATCGCTCCTCAGAGTGTCAATATCTGCAGTTAAGGCGAGGTTGTCTGCTACCTGTCGGTCGAGTCGTTCTCTGAGGGTGGACCCCGAAGGGCTGTGGTGATGCGTAGGACTTAAAAAGCTCCGCATGTCCTCCATCAACAACACGTCTGTAAAGCGTCCTTTCTTTGCCGGCGTGGTCGTGGTAGGAGGAGGATTACTTTCACCTCTTCCCCTGTTAGATTCCCGTTGTGCTGTGGCATCACCCTTATACGCTGTGTAAAACATACTTTTTAACTTGTTTTGGAACTGCTGCATCCTTTCCGACTTCCGGCAATTCGGTAACATTTCAGCCACTTTCTGCTTATACTGGGGGTCTAGTAGCGTGGCCACCCAGTACCGGTCGTTCTCCTTCAGCCTTTTTATACGAGGGTCCCTCAACAGGCATGACAGCATAAAAAGTGTCACGGATGGTGTAACAGAAAACTAGAAGACACAAATGAAGATCAGACTGACTTGATCCAAAACTAAGGAACCAACGGGTAAACCCTGTAACAAAGCTAGCTCTCTCCCTAACTGCTCAGCCTATGCAAAAATCTCAGTGGTAGAAATTTGCATACCCTCGTTCCTCGACTGTATGACACCTGAACACCCTATAATAGTGAGGGGACATGACCACCGGCTCCCTACACTTAATACGGAGGGAGTCAGGGTCACCTCGGATCAAGCAAACAGGAAAACAAATATAAATGAACAGACTTATCTGTAGAAGCATCAGTTGTAGCATCCAGCATGCACACACTCCAGGAAGTTGTATAAACCGCAAAGTGATGCAGTATGGGAGGGGATTTAAAGGGATGCAATCAGTACAACTAGATAACAGCTGAGAGAGGGAAACGAGATGACAAAACGAAAGCAAAACAAAAGAATCTCAAGCAGGAGGTTCTAAAGAACGTCTGTCAGAGCTTCACAGATGTCTGGCGGTGACAGAAAGACCCCATTTGCACAAGCTTGGATGCAGAGCTACTCATGTCCCGTTCCTCATCCTCACTGATCTTATTGAAGGTCTATTCTTCCCCCCAGCCACATTCCTCCTCTGACTCCTGCGTTGCCGCAGGTCCAGCAAGCGATGATGATATAGCTGTTTCTGGTGGTGATGGTGACCACAACTCTTCCTCTTCACGCTCATCTACGGCCTGATCCAGCACTCTTCGCAGGGCACGCTCCAGGAAGAAAACAAATGGGATGAGGTCACTGATGGTGCCTTCGGTGCGACTGACTAGGTTTGTCACCTGCTCAAAAGGACGCATGAGCCTACAGGCACTGCACATGAGCGTCCAGTAATGTGGCAAAAAAATACCCAGCTCCGCAGAGGCTGTCCTAGCACCCCGGTCATACAAATACTCGTTGACGGCTTTTTCTTGTTGGAGCAGGCGGTCGAACATTAGGAGTGTTGAATTCCAACGTGTTGGGCTGTCCCAAATCAAGCGCCTCACTGGCATGTTGCTTCGTCGCTGAATATTGGAAAAGTGCGCCATGGCCGTGTAGGAACGCCTGAAATTGCCACACACCTTCCTGGCCTGCTTGAGGATGTCCTGTAAGCCTGGGTACTTATACACAAAGCGTTGTACGATCAGATTCAACACATGTGCCATGCACGGCACATGTGTCAACTTGCCCTAATTTAATGCCGCCAACAGATTGCTTCCGTTGTGACACACAATTTTGCCGATCTCCAGTTGGTGCGGGGTCAGCCACTGATCCACCTGTGCGTTCAGGGCGGACAGGAGTGCTGGTCCGGTGTGACTCTCTGCTTTCAGGCAAGTTGACCCCAAGACGGCGTGACACTGTTGTATCCAGGATGTGGAATAGCCCCTGGGGAGCTGGGGGGGTGCAGTTGATGTGGAGCAAGACGCAGCAGCAGAAGAGGACTCAGCCGAGGAGGTTAGCGAAGAGGATGGAGTAGGAGGAGTAGAGGAGGTGGCAGCAGGCCTGCCTGCAAGTTGTGGCGGTGTCACCAACTCCTCTGCAGAGCCATGCATTCCATGCTTGGCAGCCGTCAGCAGGTTTACCCAATGCGCAGTGTACGTGATATACCTGCCCTGACCGTGCTTTGAAGACCAGGTATCAGTGGTCAGATGGACCCTTGCCCCAACACTGTGTGCCAGACATGCCATGACTTCCTTTTCCACAATAGAGTACAGGTTGGGGATTGCCTTTTGTGAAAAAAACATTTGTCCGGGTACCTTCTACTGCGGTGTCCGAATAGCTACAAATTTTTTGAAGGCCTCAGACTCCACCAGCTTGTATGGTAAAAGGTGGTGGGCTAAGAGTTCCGACAAGCGAGCTGTCAGATGCCGGGCAAGGGGGTGACTCTGTGACATTGGCTTCTTACACTCAAACATTTCCTTGACAGACACCTGACTGTGGGCAGATGAGCAGGAACTGCTGAAGGTGAGAGGCGGAGTGGCGGGTGGTTGAGAGGGGACAAGGAGGACAGCAGTGGTTGACGTGGCTGAAGATGCTGGACCAGGAGGAGGATGGTGGCTTTGAGTTTGTGTGCTGCTTGTACTCATGTGTTGATCCCATAGGCGTTTGTGCTGTGAGATCATGTGCCTTCGCAAATCAGTTGTACCTAGGTGGGTGTTGGACTTCCCACGTCTCAGTTTCTTTTGGCACAGGTTGCAAATGGCATCGCTGTTATCAGAGGCAGACACACCAAAAAAATGCCACACTGCTGAGCTTTGCAATGATGGCATTCTGGTGGTGGCAACAGCATGCTTTGATTGGTGTGCTGTCGGGCTGACCCCGGGTGCCGATACATGCTGTCTGACTGTGCCACTAGCTCCTTGCGACGACCTCCCCCTGCTTCCAACTCGTCTCCTCCTCCTCTCTGTCTCCCCATCTGAACTTTCCCCCTGTTCTTCTTCTCTTCGAGCGGGCACCCACGTGACATCCACGGACACATTGTCATCATCAACCGCTTCACTTGTATCTGACAACTCAGCAAAGGAAGCAGCAGCGGGTACAACATCATCATCATCACACCGTACGTCCATGTGTGTAATGCTGCCTGACTGAGACATATCCCTGTTATCTACATCCTCTGGCAATAATGGTTGCGCATCACTCATTTCTTCCAACTGATGTGTAAATAACTCCTCTGACAGATCAAGTGAAGCGGTTGTGGTGCTAGTGTTGGTGGTGGCGGCGGGCGGGCGAGTGGTAACTTGAGAGGTGCCCGAAGCTGAGCTGGAGGAGGATGGTGCGTCAAGGTTCCGAGCGGAATCTGAAGAAGATTGTGTGTCCTGTGTAAGCCAGTCAACTATGTCCTCAGATTTTTTCAAGTTCAGGGTACGTGGCCTCTGAACACTGGGCATTATTCTAGGGCCAAAGGAAATCACAGCACCATGACCACGACCGCCCCCTGTTGGGGTGGCCTGCCTCTGCCTGTCATTTTTTTTTTTAGATTAGTGGTACTATGCTGGTACTATACTATGCAAGGTACTGTGCCACCCTATATGAGTGGTGGGCAGTGGGCACAGTACAGTCTGTGGGCCTGACACACACTGGCAGGCAACTGCAATTATATTACAAAGAAAAAATTAAATTATTTTTTAATCTGCAAGGTACTGTGCCACCCTATATAAGTGGTGGGCAGTGGGCACAGTACAGTCAGTGGGCCTGACACTCACTGGCAGGCAACTGCAATTATATTACAGAGGAAAAATTGAATGACTTTTTTATCTGCAAGGTACTGTGCCACCCGATATGAGTGGTGGGCAGTGGGCACAGTACAGTCTGTGGGCCTGACACTCACTGGCAGGCAACTGCAATTATATTACAGAGGAAAAATTAAATGACTTTTTTATCTGCAAGGTACTGTGCCACCCTATATGAGTGGCGGGCAGTGGGCACAGTACAGTCAGTGGGCCTGACACTCACTGGCAGGCAACTGCAATTATATTACAGAGAAAAAATTAAATGACTTTTTATCTGCAAGGTACTGTGCCACCCTAGATGAGCGGTGGGCTGTTGGCACAGTATAGTCAGTGGGCCTGACACTCACTGGCAGACAACTGCAATTATATTACAGAGGAAAAATTAAATGACTTTTTTATCTGCAAGGTACTGTGCCACCCTATATGAGTGGTGGGCAGTGGGCACAGTACAGTATGTGGGCCTGACACTCACTGGCAGGCAACTGCAATTATATTACAGAGGAAAAATTAAATGACTTTTTAATCTGCAAGGTACTGTGCCACCCTATATGAGTGGTGGGCATTGGGCACAGTACAGTCAGTGAGCCTGACACTCACTGGCAGGCAACTGCAATTATATTACAGAGGAAAAATGTAATGACTTTTTTATCTGCAAGGTACTTTGCCACCATATATGAGTGGTGGGCAGTGGGCACAGTACAGTCAGTGGGCCTGACACTCACTGGCAGGCAACTGCAATTATATTACAGAGGAAAAATGAAATGACTTTTTTATCTGCAAGGTACTGTGCCACCCTATATGAGTGGTGGGCACTGGCAGTGGGCACAGTACAGTCAGTGGGCCTGACACTCACTGGCAGGCAACTGCAATTATATTACAGAGGAAAAATTAAATGACTTTTTTTATCTGCAAGGTACTGTGCCACCCTATATGAGTGGTGTGCACACAGTACAGTCTGTGGGCCTGTGGCCTCTCACACACGGGCAGGCAACTGCAATATATATATAGAAAAAAAATATAAAAGCAGACTGATGTGCCAGCCCTAAAAAGGGCTTTTTGGGGTGCTGTCAGGATGCTGTCCTTACAGCAGTTGAGTCTTTAAGGACTAGTGTGGACATAAAACACTGGCCTAGCTAACGCTTTCCCTATTAATTCAGCAGCAGCAGCAGCACTCTCCCTGCTCTAACTAACACTGCAGCTTCAGAATGGATCTAAGAGGGCTGCCGTCCTTGCTTTTTATAGGAGGTGGGATGGTCTGGGAGGGAGGGTATGCTGATTGGCTGGAATGTGTCTGCTGACTGTGAGGTACAGGGTCAAAGTTTGCTCAATGATGACGTATAGGGGCGGACCGAACATCGCATATGTTCGCCCGCCGCGGCGAATAGTTTGGGACATCTCTAGTTAACGGACGATGTGGATGCTCTGAGAAGCAAGGAATTCCTGGACTCCTGGGTGTGCAGGCTTGATCTGTGGCCAGAGCTGGCACAATTTTCCATGGAACTGTTGGCTTGCTCCTTATTCAGTGTCCTGTCTGAAAGGACGTTCAGCGCAGCAGGGGGGATCGTGACCGATAAGCGCACTCGCCAAGCTCACGACAGTGTGGACTACCTCACATTTCTAAAAATGAATGAGGCATGGATCTCTGAGGAATTCAACACCTGTGATGACAACGTGTAATTGAATTTTCTCCTGTCAGCCCATACGTATCCTTTACAACCCAAATCAAATAATGGTCCCTGTCTTATGTAAATAAAGCGGCAGAAAATGGCCTTTTCTGTCCGGTAAATGCCTAATGTTTTGGGCCTCAGAGGAATTCAACACCTGTGACGACCACGAGTTTTAACTATTATCATTAGGGGTTTTTCAAGAGGGGGATTTTGTTAGCCATGTTTTTAATCCAATTTTATATTTTTAGTTCTTTTAAACATATGTATTTGACCTATATTTGTACTGGCCTTCAGTAAAATTTATATTCATTGACCGTCTAATACACCTCCAGCCACATAATCACTTGATCTTTTCTGTACGCTGAATGCATAATTTTTGGGGCCTGTAGTCCACTGGCCTGCTGTAAAATTGTTATCCCATGACCGTGTAATCTACCTTCAGCCACATACTTACTTGTTCTTTTCTGTACGGTGAATGAATTATTGTTGCGGCCTCGGAGGAATTCAACACAAGTGACGACCAACTGTTATCGAATGTCAACTATTATCATTAGGGTTTTTTTCAAGAGAGGGGATTTCGTTAGCCATGTTTTTAATCCAATTTAATATTTTTAGTTCTTTTATTCCCTTAGGGACCCATGACGTACCAGTACGACATGGTTCCCGAGTCCTTAAGGATCCATGACGTACCGGTACGTCACGTATAGTTCCGATCAATTAGAAAAATTTGAGGAGAGCGTCAAATAAGGGACGTGGCCCAGGTCGTGGTGCTGCTGGTGGAGCTCCTGTTGCAGGGAGAGGACGTGGTCGATCTGTGCCAGCTACACGCACAAGTAAAACCCCTTCATCAGGTGCGAGTAGACGACAAAACCTGCAGCGGTATTTGGTCGGGCCTAATGCTGCTCTATGAATGGTGAGGCTTGAACAAGTACAGGCGATAGTAGATTGGGTTGCTAACAGTGGATCCAGTTCCTTCACATTGTCTCCCACCCAGTCTCCTGCTGAAAGACCACAGTTGGCACCTGCAGCCGATGTCCATCAGTCTTTCACCTCACCCCCTTGCAAATCAGCCAAGCAGTCTGAGCCCCAAGTCATGCAGCAGTCTCTTCTGCTTTTTGATGACTCTGTTAGCAGGGTTTCCCAGGGCCATCCCCAGAAGTGGAAGAGATTGAGTGCACCGATGCCCAACCACTTATTTTTCAAGATGAGTACATGGGAGGACCATCGTAGCACGTCTCAGATGATGACGAAACACAGGTGCCAACTGCTGGGGCTTTCAAAGTTTGCAGACCGACAAGGAAGTCAGGGGTTAAGACTGGGTGGAAGATGATGTGGAGGACGATGAGGTCCTCAACCCCACATGGAATCAAGGTCATGCGAGTGACCGATGTAGTTCAGAGGAAGAGGCGGTGGTCGCACAGAGCCACCAGCACAGCAGAAGAGGGAGCAGGGTGCAAAAGCGGAGCAGCCATCCTCTAGACAGTACGCCTCCTACTGCCAACCGTAGCAAGGGACCGAGCACACCAAAGCCAGCTCCAAGGAGCTCCTGGCGCGGCAGTTCTTCAGACAATGTGCTGACGACAAGACACAAGTGGTTTGCACGCTGTGCAATCAGAGCCTGAAGCGTGGCATAAACGTTCTCAACCTGAGCACAACCTGCATGACCAGGCATTTAAGTGCAAAGCACGAGCTGCAGTGGAGTAGACACCTCAAAAACCAAGAAAGGTCTCTGGCTCCTCCTGCTTACTCTTCTGCTGCAGTCGCGGCCTCTTCATCCACCTCTGGAGTGACAGTGCCACCTGGCACCCCGCAAACAGAGGATCTGCCAGCAACACTAACACCTGGGTCACCAAGCACCTCCACAATGTCCCACAGAAGCGTTCAGCTCTCCATATCCCAAATGCTGGAGAGGAAGAGGACTGCTGGTACAACTAGGGTTAAACCAGGGGGAAGGGGGGGGTAGATGACCGCCCCTATTTCTGGCCCATAACAACACCACCAATCCCTTTACAGAATGACACAGACACCGTTCTTCCTTTCAACACCTTTATTTGTTGGGTGGTAATCGGCCACAGCTGGTAATTTTAACGGCAACCATAAAACCTTTGAACCGTGCGATCTGCCAGCCGCTGGACTCCCAGCGGGCAGCTCCGCTCATTTCCTCCGATACCTCTCCGTTGTCTTGAACTGCCGCCAGCTGTGACTTAATATAACAACCGGGTAGTAATATCTCCATAAATTGGTTCCCAAGGAAACACCAAAACAATCAAACATCAACTATACCGCTGCAATCCAAAAGGGAGGGAGGGTGGGGCACCACGCTTCCGCTCAAAGAGGAAGGGGAAGGCGGGAACAGGGCTTAAGTAACCGCTAGCCCCTGCCTCCCCCATCTCCCGGGCAATTAACCCCTTCATATCCTCCTGAGACCCATAAAATCACTAGGGGACATAAACAACCGCCGCAGGGGCTAACAGGGAGGGAGAGGGGAAAAAGGGGGGGGTGGAAGGACCACCAGTCCCTGTCCACCCTCCCTATACAGTCAGGTGGCCACCAGACTGCTGGTACAACTAGGGTTAAACCAGGGGGAAGGGGGGGGTAGATGACCGCCCCTATTTCTGGCCCATAACAACACCACCAATCCCTTTACAGAATGACACAGACACCGTTCTTCCTTTCAACACCTTTATTTGTTGGGTGGTAATCGGCCACAGCTGGTAATTTTAACGGCAACCATAAAACCTTTGAACCGTGCGATCTGCCAGCCGCTGGACTCCCAGCGGGCAGCTCCGCTCATTTCCTCCGATACCTCTCCGTTGTCTTGAACTGCCGCCACGGAGGAGAACCGCCCTCAAACGGGGCTCCGACCACCACCCAACAAAAACATGGCCTGCTCAATTCCATCCTGAAGACCGGAGAGGAAAATATCTAGACCAATTTCAGATAAGTGAACACCATCCGGCCTCATCAAAGAGCGATTATCGCCCTCCAGCTCACGATGACGAACAACCACACTTCCCCTGGATCTAACAAAACGGGAAATGCGCGCGTTACAGTCCTCCTACACCTTTCAATCGCAGCACCGCCCTGCCACACCACCCGTGGGACTATCTCCGACCAAACCAAAACCAACTCCCGAAAAAACGATGGTAAGCGTTCCAAATCAGACCGCATAAGGGTCAACAATTCCACTAACGGCACGGACCCCACATCATTGCCACCCACGGGAATGACCAGGATCACCGGGCCACTGGCATGCAAACCGATATCCACGACCTGCGAAAGAAGTTGAGACCATCTCAAGCCACGGATTTCTCTCCATAAGACGTCCACATCCCGAAAGCCGAGGGACCTCCCGCCGGGCCGGCAATCAGCCCTCTGTGCCGCCCAAAAAATATAAGAGTGGCCGACTATCCACACCGCCGGTCGCACCACACCTGCAAGAAAAAAGAGTTAGCAAAACCGGAATAACAAAAAACACATAATAAAAATTTAACAACAATACAATTTTATTTTTTTTTTGTTTTTTTGCGCACCTCACAGCAACAATTCTGGCCTAACGTACCTCACGAAGCAAGCCAATTTCCACCTACCAATTCTCATAACCTCCGATTCGGGCAGGCCTGCCCTAGCCGCTTCAGTAGCTGCCCCAATACGAAAAGAGTGGGTACCGAATTCCTTCGGATCCACCCCCAACACCTCTAAACAGGACCGGAAGACCCTAGCAAACTGGAACTTAGTCAACGGGGAACCGTCTGCATGCGCTAAGAAATTGCGGCACGGCGGGCGCAGCGCGCTGTAACCCATAACTAGGCGGACTGGGCAA
This sequence comes from Bufo bufo, assembly GCF_905171765.1. Taxonomy (NCBI): domain Eukaryota; kingdom Metazoa; phylum Chordata; class Amphibia; order Anura; family Bufonidae; genus Bufo; species Bufo bufo. The sequence continues at coordinate 184,364,893 of NC_053396.1, read as the reverse complement.
GCGACCCCCGGGACCGGACGCAGAGGGATCCACGCTCCCCTCCCAAACTGATCCGTCTTAGAGCGGACAACCCGAATCCTCAAGGAATCATTGCCCAAGACCACATCCTCACAAGAAAGACCACCCACCCTAAGTCCCGAAGGCGCCACTAACTCACCAACTCGCAGAGCAGCAAAAAAGGCAATGCTAAAACTACACGAGAACAGCAGCGTTTCAAACGGCGATATGCAAACCTCAGGGAGCTTACCAATGATGCGGCACAACAGGTTAAACGAGACAGGGCGCCGACTCTCCTGCGATACAAATTCCTTCCTCCAACCCCTCAATGCCTGACGAATAATAAATTGCCTAGTAACATCCCCCCAGCCGCGCAACTTGAAATGAAAGGCAACACCTGACAATCTTCGCTGCACAACCGCTGCCGAAACACCTGCCGCCCTCAAACGCAACAACCATTCAATTGTTACCTCCAAACGCAGATCATCCCGAGAACACACATCCCTGGAACCCACCATACCACACCACTCGGCCCACGCCTTACCATGCGGCTGCCATGTCGCAGGGGAAACCGACGATCGGACCAGGGACATCAGCTGCTGGTCACCAACTCCCACAGGGAAGACGGGCAACTCCTGCCCACCGGGTCCGCTTCCGGCAGAAGGGAACGAAAGTCCTGCCAACGAAAACGTGAGAGAGCATCAGCAACTGTATTCTCAATCCCCGGAACATGACGAGCCCTGAAATAGATATTGTACTCAAGGCAGCGTAGCACTAAGTGACGCAACAGGGACAAGACAGGGAGGGAAGAAGATGACAAACTGTTAACTGCATACACAACACTCAAATTGTCGGTCCAAAACGATACATGTTTGTTTGACAACCTGTTTCCCCACAACTCCACCGACACAACAATCGGGAAAAGCTCTAACAGGGTGAAGTTCTTACATAGTCCGGCTTCCCGCCATGCAACAGGCCACTCATCAGCACACCATTCAGTCCCAAAAATCGTACCAAAACCTAAAGATCCGGAGGCATCTGAGAACAGAGACAGCTCGGAATTCGGGGTAACACGAGACAAATAACAAGTGTGGCCATTATAAGATTGCAAAAAGGACTTCCAGATCCGCAGATCATCCTCCATAGACTTAGTGACCCGGATGTGGTGACAAGGAGACTTAACCCCTCTAGTAGCCAGAGACAAACGCCGCGCAAAGACCCACCCCATGGGTATCACCCTGCACGCAAAACATAACAGGCCCAACAGCGACTGCAACTGTAGGAGTGTAACCTTCGCAACCACCAAAAACCCATCAATCAAACCCATTATCTTCTGAAGCTTGTCCAACGGCAACCGGAAGACCATGTCCACCGTATCGATTTCAATTCCCAAAAAAGACAAACGCGTAACCGGGCCCTCAGTCTTATCCGCCGAGATTGGGACTCCAAACCGAGACATCATGACCAGAAAGGTATTCAGCAAGCGCAAGCAACCATCGTCCACACCCGGGGCCACAAACAGAAAGTCATCCAAATAATGCAACACGGACGTAGAGCCCGACTCATACCGCACGACCCACTCCAAAAACGAACCAAACATTTCAAAATAGTGACACGAAATAGAGCAACCCATGGGGAGACACGTGTCATAGTAATACTGACCATCCACGCAACAACCCAACAAATGAAAACAATCAGGATGAACAGGGAGAAGGCGAAAAGCAGACTCAATATCAGACTCAATATCAGACTTGGCCAGGAGAGCGCCCCTGCCGGCATCCCGAACCAGTGAAACCGCCCGGTCAAACGTACGACACCGAAGGATCCTCCGAACTAATGGCATCATTCACCGACGAGCCCTTGGGATGAGACAGGTGCTGAATCAACCTGAACTTACCCGGTTCCTTTTTAGGGACCACACCCAGAGGGGAAACTCGCAAATTAGAGAAGGGGAGGACAGCAAAAGGGCCCCTAATCCTACCCAAGGACACTTCCTTCGAAACCTTATCCCTAAGAACCGGGAAACGATTAAGAACAAAAGGAATAAAGAACCCAAAAGAAAATCCAAACCGAAGTTGCGCAGCCGCCTGCTTATTGGGGTACTGGTCTAACCAGGGGCCCATCTCGGCCACGCTCACTGGGATCCTTAAGGCTGGACTGTTCATGTGGCCTGGGGAACTTAACGGGAGGTCGGGTGCACTTATTCGCCGGGTGAGGTCCGCCACAGGCGGAGCACTCATGTTTAAACCTACACAGCCCTGCAAACTTGCAGGTGCCCTCATTGTACAACCAACAGGACCCAGGGCGGCGAACGGCCACCGGTCCATGGGAAGAAGGTCCACCTGCACCAGTGGCCGCCGCAGGAAAGGGAGGAGGCCTCTGCGACTAGTGATGAGCGGGAGGTGCCATATTCGGTTTCGCGATATTTCGCGAATATTCGCATGAATATTCGTGTTATATTCGTCGAAATCGAATATTCGCAATTATTCCAATTATCGCGAAATTATTTTTCGCATATTGCGAAAATTTATCTTGATAGTATAAGGCAACGTTCCTATGCTAATGACTATGGCTAGGCTAATATGTGTATATTACGAAATTTCGTAATATTGCTCTAACTTCGTCTCTTAGAATATTACGAATATTCTAAAAGACGAAGTTAGAGCAATATTAAGAACATTTGCAAAAGTCGAAATTGCGATGCGAGTAATATAACACGAAATAGTCGCATGAAGATTTAAACTTAGCACTGCTATATTCCATATTCTAGCCTAATATGGAATATAGCTGTGTTAAGTTAGCACTGCTATATTCCATATTAGGCTAGAATATGGAATATAGCTGTGCTAAATTGAAATCTTCATGCGACTATTTCGTGTTATATTACTCGCATCGCAATTTCGACTTTTGCAAATGTTCTTAATATTGCTCTAACTTCGTCTTTTAGAATATTCGTAATATTCTAAAAGATGAAGTTAGAGCAATATTACGAAATTTCGTAAAATACACATAGATTGTATTTAAGCTAATATACTGCTATAGTAATAATTTTTAATAGTGTACATATTTTACAAAACTTAAGTTCAGAAGAGGCAAAAAAAATTACAGGAAAAAAAAGGGATTATAGCACTATATTAGCTAAATTACAATCTATATGTGTATTTTACGAAATTTCGTAATATTGCTCTAACTTCGTCTTTTAGAATATTCGTAATATTCTAAGAGACGAAGTTAGAGCAATATTACGAAATTTCTAAAAGACGAAGTTAGAGCAATATTAAGAACATTTGAAAAAGTCGAAATTGCGATGCGACTAATATAACACGAAATATTCGCATGAAGATTTCAACTTAGCACAGCTACACTCCATATTCTAGCCTTAATGTGGAATATAGCAGTGCTAACTTAGCACAGCTATATTCCATATTAGGCTAGAATATGGAGTATAGCAGTGCTAAGTTGAAATCTTCATGCGAATATTTCGTGTTATATTACTCGATGCGTTATATTAAATTGCGATGCGACTAATATAACACGAAATATTCGCATGAAGATTTCAACTTAGCACAGCTATACTCCATATTCTAGCCTAATATGGAATATAGCAGTGCTAACTTAGCACAGCTATATTCCATATTAGGCTAGAATATGGAGTATAGCAGTGCTAAGTTGAAATCTTAATGCGAATATTTCGTGTTATATTACTCGCATCGCAATTGCGACTATTGCGAAATTTCGTAAAATACACATATAGATTAGATTGTAATTTAGCTAATATGGAATATAGCAGTAAGTTGAAAGCGCCACTGACTGGAGCAGCCAGGAAGCCAGGAATCCAAAGGACAGGTAAGAACAACTTTAGGGAAGTGGGAAAGAAAAAAATATAATAAAAAAAAAAAAGAAAAAAAACGAATATTCTATTTCGCGAATATATAGAACGATATTCTAAATATTCGCGAAATCTCGAAATTGCGATATTCGAGAAAAAAATTCGCAATTCGAATATTCGCGCTCAACACTATCTGCGACATCATCAACCTCAACCATGCATCCGTCGCTTTAACCCCCCAACCCATCTCAGGATGCAACGCCAATCGCCGTCTAAACTCCTCAACATACCGCCACCAAGCGCTACCCCCGTGCGATTTATAGGCACTGTAAATGATATCCTGGTAAACAAAAAGCTCCGAACATCGTTCAGGATGCCGCTGCCCCATAATGCAGCCCAAGACAGAAAAAGCCTGTAACCAGTTGTTCATAGTTCTCGCTACTCTGGGCCTGCGCTCCGAAGGCTTATCTGAAAAACGGCGCTCCCTATCTACCGTATGCTGATCGACCGAAACTAGGGACCAAATGTCTACGAACTGATTCGCCCAAATCTTATCCCGAACTGACTCATCCAAATGACTGCCCAGGGGGCTAACCCCACAAAAACACGAATCCTTGTGAACCCCCGCTAAAACCGACACCGGCTTAACTGCGGGAGGGGGAGAGGGAGTCGGTTGTGCAGGCTGCTGCAACCGCTCCAACAGGGTTTTTAACAAATCGGCGGTACTAGCATCCCCATCCCCCGCACCCGCAAATTGGTACTCACCAGGCGATGACGGTAAAGGCAGGACTGGAGGAACAGAAACCGGAACCTCAGGCTGGGACCAGGCTGCTTCCCCTGGAAGAAAGACGAGTCAACCGCCTCTGACGACGAGAGCGTGAAACGCGACCAGACTCCCCCAAAGCGGACACCGATCCGTCGGACGAAGACGGCGACCGCCATCTGGAGGATCTGGAACGTCCACTCCGCGATGAACCCACGGATCTGCGGCGCGAGTGACGTCTGCTGGATCTATGCCTATTGTGCCTACTGCCCTCCTGGGACGAGGAGGAGCTAGACCGCACCCTGCGCTGACGTGACCGCTGGGGAGGAGGTGGAGGCAACAAAGATTGCAGTAACGCAGGGGGGGGAGGGGGAGCGTCCTGCACACTAGCCAAAGCAGGAACTGGCATAGTGACTTCAGCTAAAGGGGGGGGCTGGAGGGATAATTGCCTGCACAGGGGGCTGTTCCAGCACAGGGACAGACACAACTTGAGAGGCAGGAGGGGTGAGGGGAACCTCCTGTGAGGAGGAACTACTAGCCTGCGCTCCCATAGCAGCACCGCACATAAAAGACCCGGCCACACTAGTACATGCAGCCGAGGAAGAAGGGGGCGGAGCTAATGAAAAAGGGGGCGGAGCTAATGTCCCGGCGCGAACATGGAGCTGCCGGCTGGCCCGAGAAGAACCAGCACAGACAGCAGCGCCCGAGGTAACAGGGGAAAAGCAGGAGGGACTGTGACCAAGCCTAACAGGGGGGCGGATTTGCCGAGCAGACCGCCGGCCCCCCGCTGAGGCACTCGGGCAAGTATCAGGGACAACCTCCCCAGCAGCACACGCCATACCAGGGGAGAAGGAAGGCAAGGGAGGCCCAAGGCTGCCCAGGAACGAGCGCAGCCATCCCTCACCCCCCTCCGCCATTCTCGCCAGCAAAACCTCCCGTAAGGGAGCATCACCTGCAGCCATCTCTATGCAGAGCTGCACTCACGGCACCACGCTTCCGCTCAAAGAGGAAGGGGAAGGCGGGAACAGGGCTTAAGTAACCGCTAGCCCCCGCCTCCCCCATCTCCCGGGCAATTAACCCCTTCATATCCTCCTGAGACCCATAAAATCACTAGGGGACATAAACAACCGCCGCAGGGGCTAACAGGGAGGGAGAGGGGAAAAAGGGGGGGGGGGGGGGGAGGACCACCAGTCCCTGTCCACCCTCCCTATACAGTCAGGTGGCCACCAGAAGTACCCCCCTACCCACCCGCGATCCCCAGCCCTGAATGCCAGCATTTCTAAATTACTTGCCTTTCAAATGCTGTCATTCCGTCTGGTGGAGACGGATAGTTTTAAAGGCCTTATGGCGGTGGCTGTCCCACAGTACGTCGTGCCCAGCCGCCACTACTTTTCAAGGCGAGCCATCCCTTCGCTGCATAACCTGCGCAACGCCGTCTGTGGCAAGGTCCACCTGACTACGGATACGTGGACCAGTAAGCACGGTTAGGGCCGTTATATCTCCATAACAGCACACTGGGTAAATGCAGTGGCGGCTGGGCCTGAAGCGGATAGCAGTTTGGCACATGTTCTTCCACCACCGATGATTGCAGGGCGCTTCAGTTTGCATCCTGTTGCTTCCTCCTCCTACTCTGCTTCCTCAACCTCTACCAGCTCCTCATCCGGTCAGCGTAACACCTTCACCACCAACTTCAGCACAGCCAGGGGAAAACGACAGCAGGCAGTTATAAAACTTATCTGTTTGGGGGACAAACCCCACACCGCGCAGGAGCTGTGGACGGGCCTTGAACAACAGACCGATGAGTGGTTTGTGCCAGTCAGCCTCAAGCCCAGCCTGGTGGTGTGTGATAATGGGCGAAATCTCGTAGCAGCTCTGGCACTAGCCGATTTGACGCACATCCCTTGCCTGGCGCATGTACTGAATTTGGTGGTGCAGAGATTCCTTAAAAATTACACCGGCATGTCAGAGCTGCTGCATAAAGTGCGGGCTGTCTGTGAGCGCTTTCGCCGTTCTCACCCTGCTGCTGCTCGCCTGTCAGCACTGCAGCATAACTTCGGCCTTCCCGTGCACCGCCTCATATGCGACGTGCCCACAACGTGGAACTCCACCATGCACATGCTGCCCAGACTGTGCGAGCAGCAGCAGGCGATAGTGGAGTTTCAGCTGCAGCACGCACGAGTGAGTTGCTCGGCGGAACAGCACCACTTCACCACCAATGACTGGGCCTCCATGCGAGACCTGTGTTCCTTGTTGCTCTATTTCGAGTACTCCACCAACATGGCCAGTGCCGATAACGCCGTTCTCAGCGTTACTATACCACTTCTATGCCTCCTTGAAAAAATGCTCCTGGCGATGATGGAAGAGGATGTGGCACAGGAGGAGGAGGAGGAGGAGGAAGAGGGATCATTTCGTAGGGTTTCCGGCCAGTCATTCCCAAGTGGCTTCGAGGGTGGGTTCCTGCACCCACAAACCCAAGGTAGACAATTGTCCAACCAGGGCACAGTTCTGGAGGATGAGGAGGTGGAGGATGAGGAAGAGGAGATGGAGGAGGAGGAACCATGTTCACAGCAGGGTGGCACCCAGACCAGCTCATGGCCATCACTGGTGCGTGGATGGGGGGATATAGAGGATACAGACGATACACCTCCCACAGAGGACAGCTTTTCGTTGCCTCTGGGCAGCCTGGCACACATGAGCGATTACATGCTGCAGTGTCTCCGCAACGACCGCCGAGTTGTCCACATACTAAATTGTTCTGATTACTGGGTGGCCACGCTGCTGGATCCCCGTTACAAGGACAACGTACCGTCCTTAATTCCGTCACTGGAGCGTGATCGTAAGATGTGCGAGTACAAGCGCACGCTGGTAGACGCGCTGCTAGTGGCATTCCCACCTGACAGCGGGGGCACAGTGGAAGCACAATGCGAAGGCAGAGGACGAGGAAGAGGTCGCCAACGCAGCTGGGGCACCGCCAGCACCTCAGAAGGTAGGGTTAGCATGGCCGAAATGTGGAAAAGCTTTGTCAGCACGCCACAACAACCAGCACCACCAGCTGATATGGAACGTCTTAGCAGGAGGCAGCATTTCACCAAGATGGTGGAGCAGTATGTGTGCACACGCCTACACGTACTGAATGACGGGTCTGCCCCCTTTAACTTCTGGGTCTCCAAATTGGGCACATGGCCTGAGCTTGCCCTTTACACCTTGGAGGTGCTGGCCTGCCCGGCAGCCAGTGTATTATCTGAACGTGTGTTTAGCACGGCAGGGGGCGTCATCACAGACAAGCGCTGCCGCCTGTCCACAGCCAATGTGGTCAAGCTCACGTTCATTAAAATGAACCAGGCATGGATCCCTCAGGACATGTCCGTACCTTGTGCAGAATAGACATGTATACCGGCACTAACCAGCCATTGTTATACTGCAGCACAATTGCTCATGTTTGTATTTTGGATATTTCACACTCTTTTGGAGTGTACCTTATTTTTTCAAAATTAAATTAAAACCAAAAACCTGTGTTGGCTACCTCGTCCTCCTCCACCGCCGCTTCCACCTACTCTGCTACGTCCACCGCATCCTCAAACTCCTACTCCATATGGAACTCCACCTCATAAATCCATTTTTTTTTTTGTACGTGTTTTATTTTGTATCATTTCACTACTTTGTCATTAACATTTTCGGGTGAAATTCACCAATTTTTGGGTGTATAGTACCACTGCTATACCTAGTAGACAGGTAAAATAAAATTTAAAAAAATTGTCAGTTACATTTTGTGGTGAAATTAACAAATTTTTGGGTGTATAGTACTACTGCTGAACCTAGTAGACAGGTTAAACAAAAAAAAAATTTCATTTTTCTTTTTCAGGTGAAATTATCCAATTTTTGGGTGTGCAGTACCACTGCTATACCTAGTAGGCCGGTTAAAAAATAAATAAATTGTCATTTACATTTTAGGATGAAATTCACCAATTTTGGTGTGTATAGTACCACTGCTATACCTAGTGGAACGGTAAAAAAAAATAAAAAAAAATTGGCAGTTACATTTTCTGGCGAAATAAACTAATTTTTGGGTGTATAGTACCACTGCTATACCTAGTAGACAGGTTAAATAAAAAAAATTGTCAGTTATATATTCTGGTGAAATTCACAAATTTTTGGGTGTAATATACCCCTCCTCTACCTAGTTGACAGCTTAATACATTTTAATAATTTTTCTGGGGTTACATTCTTGGGTTGACATTATACAATTTTTGACGTGAATAAACAACTGCTATGCATAGGTGACAGGGAATAAAATTTTATAAATTATTCAGTAATTAATGCGCACCTCATCCTTACATTCAATGCTTAAACTTTGAAAAGTTGTCACACTTTTATGCTTTAATAATTTCTCCCATATTTCAACTCTAATTTTAAATTTGAAAAAATGAATCCTCCCTTGGATGTGGTCTCTCTTTCTCATGCTCCCTCTCTGGCCTGGAACGCTGATTCCCCGCCACCCGTTATCACAATGGTAGGTGCATAAAAGAACATCGAAAGTTGATAGAGCAGATATCAAATTGGATCGTGAACATCACGGGGACATGCGACATGGTGGGGCAGTAAGTGTGCACACGCTTACACGAACTGACTGACAGGGGTCAGCCCCTGCAACTTCTGGGTCTCCAAATTGGGCACATGGCCTGAGCTTGCCCTTTTCCCCTTGGAGGTGCTGGCCTGCCCTGCAGCCAGTGTATTGTCTGAACGTGTGTTTAGCATGACTGGAGGGGGTTATCACAGGTTATATTTCCCAATGTTTTGAGGTGTACCCTAATTTTAAAAATAAAATTTAAAACCAAAAACCAGTGTAGGCTACCTCCTCCTCCACCGCCGCTTCCACCTACACCGCCACATCCACCGCCTCCTCAACCTCCTACTCCATATGGACCTGGTACTCCTAGATCAAGATTATTATTTTTTATTTTTACATATTTTATGTTATTTAAAGTCATTTCCCTATCCACATTTGTTTGCAGAGCACTTGCCATGCTCTTAACCACATTTTGACGCCATTTGCAGTCCTCTAGCCCTTTCCATGACATTTTTACAGACATTTTAGTGCTCAAAAGTTAGGGTCCCCATTGACTTCAATGGGGTTCGGGTTCGGGGTCAAGTTCGGGTGCCGAACTCGAACTTTTTTCCGAAGTTTGGCCGATCCCGTTGAACCCGAACATCCAGGTGTCCGCTCACTCTAGTGCTGAGTCAATTGCAAAAACTGAAATACTATTCTCTAATGCATTAGTAGTCAACCCGTGAATGCGTACAAACTGTCCATCAATCAAGTTAACTCCTGCCCCACAATCAAATGCTTTGATTTTCACAGTTTTGGACTGTAGCGCCACCTCGGCAGACAGGAGAAAATGGGTACTACCAGTAAAAGACTAAAGTAGGTTTTCTTGCTCCCCACCCACACTACCAATAGTAATTTGGGGATTAAACTTTTTTTTTTCTTTTTGTTTACACCTTGATGCTGCAAGTACGGACAAATATTCACAAAATGTCCCTTCTTGCCACAACAAAAGCAGACTCCTTTCACATGACCCAAGCTTTTGCCAGTAGTTCCAGGAGTAGCTCCTCCTAACTGAATAGGATCATCACAAGGCACAACCACCCGTGTCTCTCCACCATAAGTGTCAAAGGAAGCAGTACCCTTATTGGACAGTACGTCCTGAAGGTGAGGACCCCTAGATCTCTCCCTCAGGCGTCTATCAAGACGTACAGCAAGGGACATAGCTGCTTTCAATGACTCAGGATTTTCATGAAAAGTCAATGCGTCCTGCAGTCTCTCAGAGAGACCCTGGCAGAATTGGCTACGGAGAGCAGAATCGTTCCACTCTGTATCCGTAGCCCATCTCCTAAATTCAGAGCAATAGGTCTCCGCAGAACATTCTCTCTGCCGCAAACCCCGTAACTTGGTCTCGGCCTGAGAGATCCGATCCGGGTCATCATAGATAAGACCCAAGGCTCTAAAGAATTCATCTACCGACCGGAGGGACGGTGATCCGGTCGGCAGAGAAAAATGAGCGTCCTCTTTAAGTAATGAAATAATCATACCCACATGTTGACACTCATCACCAGAAGAGTATGGACGCAGCCTAAAGTAAGGTAATTTACATGACTCCCTGAACCGGATGAAATTGTCACTACCCCCGGAAAACCTGTCCGGGAGAGCTACCTTCGGTTCAGGGCAGGCCTAGAACCCACCAACGGAACCAGCAGCCTGTGGACTCTGAATCTGAAAAACCATCGGACGGAGGTTTGCTACCTCCAAAGTCAGAATCTGCAGCTGTTCGACCAGTGCAGTCATAGCATCCATAGCTGCACAGATCAGAACAAAAAATGGCGGTATGGGCTCTGGATAAAGTCATAGATGTAGTAGGGGAGAACACCAAAAGACAACAAGGAGGAAGGGAAAAGACACTGCTAGGGAAGGAAAAGGGTCACCACCTATAAAACCCTGCTCCTGGCCCTAACTCCTATCCGTATGGGCACCTCCCGATGGTAGAGATGCCCATACACAGGAACCTAGAAAACCCTGGTGGCCCTCGGATGCCCTAATGGTAATGACAGAGCAGAGACAACCTTCTCCTTCCCTGGTGAAGGAACCAGCGTCTCGCTGAGGCCTAGCAAACAACAAAGGTGGGGGAGAATACAAAATACAACAAGCGGAACACTTAACTTCTGAGGCTGATGGATGATAGATGATGGATGAACAGGACTTCAACTAGAACCACACTCCAGCTCTTCCAAAAACCAAATGAAGCTATCCAGAGCAAGGAGTGATGGGTAAAGTCAGACTAAATAGGGGGAGGTAAAGGTCACATGATCCACACTTGAACAGGAGGTGTGGACATACAAGCAATCTGCTCTAAAGCCCTGATAGAAACCCTCGGGATATAAATACATACAATCAACGGTCAATAGACCAAAAAATATACCTTTAGGGGTCTCTACTAAATAAGTGTAGGATAAGAACGTATATCTTTATTTCTTCATTTAAAACACTAACTGTCAGGGAAAACAAGGGGGGATTTCTTTAAAAATACCTTGTGGCTACTAGTAATTACTAGCGGTAGCTGAGGGGGATTGGTGTCCCCTCTACTGGCTGTTATGTGCACAGCCAAGTGCGCTATGCACTCAATTTGGGGACAGGTCAGAAGACTGGTGTTATAGAATTGTTATTGGCTTTGGTGGGAGTATACTCTCTCCTTATTGAGGAGGACTGTTGGTAACAATGAGGAGCTTGATTTACAGTGGAGTCAGACAAACAGTTGCAATGGTTAATGTGCTTAATCCATTGGCAAACAGCTTGTACATGTAACATGTCTTTGTATCAAGCGTACATAGTGAGTAATTTGATTCCACAATTCGTTTTCTGTTAATTTTGCCTGTTTATATCACAGGCTAAACATTTACAGGTAATGAATATTCTTAAAAAACACTGGAAGATACTTACCAATGACCGAGAACTAAGTACGGTTGTATCACCATATCCCAGCGTCACCTACAGAAGAGGACAAAACCTCAGGGATAAATTGTTTTTTTACCTACAACACAAAAAACAAATGAAACTTGGTTAAAATCCAATATTGTGGGCTCATTCCCTTGTGGTAACTGTACATTGTGTAAGTACCGTATATACTCGAGTATAAGCCGACCCGAATATAAGCCGAGGCCCCTAATTTTACCCCCAAAAAATGGGAAAAATTATTGACTCGAGTATAAGACTAGGGTACATATAGCATCTTATGCTGGTCCCCCTCATGGCCCTATGTGTCCCCTCATGTGTCCTAAACTGTGCACATAACTGGCTTTGTGCGTAAAGTATTTTACTAGTGTGTAAAACAATCTCTCTCCTATTGATAACAGGTCCAGCATCTGTACTCACTGTCACTATGAATGCACTACAGCGAGCGGGAGCGAGCTGGCCGGCGTGTGACTGACTTCACTTAGTAACGCTCCTTCCACTTCAGGAAGCAGGAGCGTTACTAAGTGACGTCAGTCACGCGCCGGCCGGGCCGCTCGTTGCCGCTCGCTGCAGTGCATTCATCGTGAAAGTGAGTACAGAGGCTGGACCTGTTATCAATAGGAGAGAGATTGTTTCACACATTAGTAAAATACTTTACACACAAAGCCAGTTATGTGAGCGGGGCCCCTTCATATATAATCGCTGCATTTTCGGGTCAGCCAAATCGCTCCTACTGGGAGCTTAACAGAGGTGCCGCGCGGACGTGCTGGGAGCTGACCGGAGCAGCTGTAAAGGTAAGTAACAGCTTCTCCGGCCCCCAACATGTCATGGTCTGTATTATGGCAATGTAAGTTGCCATAATACAGACCTAGACTCGAGTATAAGACGAGGGGGGCTTTTTGAGCACAAAAATATGTGCCAAAAAACTCGTCTTATACTCGAGTATATACGGTATGTACCCAAGGTCAAGAAATTAAAAAATACGGTGGATGGCCGAGAATTTACAATAAGAGAGTTTTTTAATTGTCGTAGCAGTGGGATTGTGTATGTGGCATCATGTACCTGTCGGAAATTATATGTTGGTAAAACAACACAGGAGCTCAGGAGGAGGATATCAGGACATATTAGTGCCATTAATACAGAAAAAGACACCTCACTGTATAGACATATCACATATACTCACAACAGTAATCTTGATGTCCTAAAATTTTGGGAACTGTCTAAAATCAAATTGGGCCCTAGAGGTGGTAATTTGGATCAAAAACTGCTTCAGGAAGAAGCAAGATGGATCTATAGGTTACAGACCCTTAGCCCTAAGGGCCTCAATGAAGGATTCTCATATACGGCCTTCATTTAGCATTTTACATAACATTATTATGCGTATACAATGAAGTCACGTCGATGCGCCTGCATTAGTCAGTGGCATGCGCAAGTTAAGTTAACTTACCGGCCGATCATTGGCTACTGGCTTAGTGGGCGGGTTCCTGTTACGCATATCAGCTGGTGCACTGAAGCGCGCGCACGCAAGTACCCCATATCCCCTGACGAAGCCACTTCTGTGGCGAAACATGTCGGGAGGGGTGTAATAGTGCTGCGCTTCCATTTTTAGGCAGCTCAAGTCGGCCTCCTAGTGAGCGAGAGGGAATACTGAGGGGCAATCAGTCAGTCGTCTGTGTGATCAGTAGGTCTGCTACTGTGAGGCTAGGGCAGAGGACAGATGGAGTCAGTATGCAAACAGTGATTAGCAACAGTGTCTCCCACTGAGCTCATATGCTCAAAGTGAAACCAAGTGAAACCAAAACCAAAAGAGGCTATCAGATCACTAATGTGCAGATAATCTTTCAGACCTTCTAAAACCTGTCACCGGTGTGACATTTTCATTAGCAGGCGGGGTACCATCTGGTGTCTTTAGACGAGGAGAGCCTTTACACCTGCATCCCTCATGATATGGGTGTGATGGCCGTCCTGGACGTCCTTCACAACGTAGACATCAGCAATTTATTATGTGATTTTGTCAGTGAAGCTCTTATGTTTATTTTGGCCAACAATGTATTAATGTTTGGTAATCAGTGGTACAGGCAAAGACTCGACGCGGCAATGGTAGATAAGAGAAGATTTCACAGCAGCATATCCAGTGTGACTTTTATTGGGGACCAAGAGTGCACACACATAGCAATACGACGTTTCGGCTACGCAGTCGCCATTCTCAAGTATACTAGTACAAAGTTAGTCAAACATATAAATATCGTAATAAGCCCCCCATGTGACAGAATAAGACCAATAAGTACCACCTGTGTATTAATTAAAATGATCACTGCTACCAATAGAAATGTTGCACCACAATCATATGTACCTGGTATTCATTAAAGAAACTCTACCTGCATCGTCGTATTGGCAATACATGTCGGCGTCTCCATAGGTCCATTGCGCATGTCCGTGATGTCATCGCGTCGATGTATGGGCGGGGCGCCGTCACCACAGCCAGCAAGAAAGCCGCACCCATCTCTACAGAAGCGCTGCATGTGAACCAATAGACACCGCTATTATCGGTCACATGCCAAGCGCGTCATCAATCACGTGACCATCACATGACCCTCAAAAGGTCCTAGAGCACTGTAAACATACGAAGGATAACAATAGATCTGCTCTGCAAACCACAGCTGTATGTTATATTTAATGCACTAAAAAGAGCAGTCATATATCCCATAAGTCTCATTGTGTGGTTTGAACATAGAATAGAATATTAGGCAGAGCGCCAATATAATCGGTCACTGAAACCATATAGGAGACAATGACAATATCATTATCCACAAGTATTACCAAGACTCAGATACAAAAGGGAAATATATATAAAACAATGAGTAACCATGTACATTATGGGGCAAGTGACCATGTAAGTGAGATGCCTAAAAAATTCAAGTGAATAAAGGGGTGTGTAACAAATATATATATATAATAGCAAATACCGCAGCAGCACAGTCAGACAGTGTGCACTGGGTGCAATTCCTCACAGAGGTCGGCTTCTCCTCCACGATATGTACTTTTCAAAGGACGAGGAAGCACTTCCAGATTTCGGTGACAGGGTGAAGACCCCAAACTTTATTCCCCAGCAACATTTCGGCCTACTCAATGAGGCCTTTGTCAAGCTATGCAACAGTGCAAAAATACAGGGTATATATACCCACAAACCAGTGCAATCACAAGATACAATTAGTGAATTCACATGTTAACAATCATTACGGTAAGTGTCGATCACATGACCTCCATCGATGCTCTGTCACATGATACTCTTTATGTCAAATCCATATTAACAATAAATACATATGAGTACAAAATATAAAAAAATGTTATCAGTGATTGTGCAGTCATTGTTATACAGTGCAGGAGTGATTCCTATACATATATCTATAGCCCTTCTCATACAACATATAGGAGCCAAGCACCTACAGTATCTCTAGTGTAATACAAAAGTGCTAGGTGTATATCAAGAGTTAGAAATCTATTAGCAAATAAGAAGGATACAGCTGCATCCTATAGAATATTAAAATAGCAGCGCCTACCATCAATGGTTCAGCGTGGCCGCGAGTGTTGGGGTCCCCATCTTGGCCATGCGCATGCGCCGGGTCAGACAGTCCTCCCCATCCTTCCGGCTCCCGCTACGTACCCACGCTCTCACGTTCCCTGAAACGCAGCGTCATATCGTGGAGCGCATCGTACGAGTCGCAGAGGAGGGAGGAGAGTGAGGACCATGTGGCACGGCTACAATCACCCAGCATCAAGGGGGCGTGCCAATAGTCATGGCAACCCGGGATGTTTACATCCCGGCTTGGACATCAGTGGGGATACCCGGACAATCGTGAAAGAACACACAATCATCACATATGCCTCCGTGAATGTAAGGGGGGGCCGAGGGGTAGCACTGTGCTGTCAGTAACGACCGCTAAGGTCGCACCGCTCAGCACCCAGATCACACTGTTGTCCCATGGTTTCCCAGCTGACAGACCGAGGACCTACAGTGCCACTCTCAGCCACCCCCCCCCCCATCCACTCACTCTCACTGGTGCAACTTCAATGGGTTTTAACCCTTTACACCCACAGTGTATCATGGCGTGAACAATTCATGCTAACTGACCCCGCAAAACTTGTAACCAGTTTCTCCGCACTTCCATCACCACCACTGTACAGGTCATGATTACTTATTACATCCAGACTGACATCATGCAATTTGCAACACATCTCTGACAGCACCCACTGATGTCCACTTGATCTTCATACGGTTGAAGCAGCCACACTCGTGGACCCCCCTAGTCCATAAACGGTATTGTCCACTAGAAATAGACAAAGGGCCATTAAGCCTGTCCAGAGATTCTATAAAAAATAGAAATAGAAGATACAAGTCAGTTTCCACAAAATTAGCACTGTTGTATATATTTCCCATACCAGACTAGACAGATGTAGGTGGTGGTGATGGAAGGTGGTTTCCCGATTGTCCGGGTATCCCCACTGATTTCTAAGCCGGGATGTAAACATCCCGGGTTGCCATGACTATTGGCACGCCCCCTTGATGCTGGGTGATTGTAGCCGTGTCACATGGTCCTCACTCTCCTCCCTCCTCTGCGACTCGTACGATGCGCTCCACGATATGACGCTGCGTTTCAGGGAACGTGAGAGCGTGGGTACGTAGCGGGAGCTACATGTCGGCGTCTCCATAGGTCCATTTCTAAGGCGGGATGTAAACATCCCGGGTTGCCATGACTATTGGCACGCCCCCTTGATGCTGGGTGATTGTAGCCGTGTCACATGGTCCTCACTCTCCTCCCTCCTCTGCGACTCGTACGATGCGCTCCACGATATGACGCTGCGTTTCAGGGAACGTGAGAGCGTGGGTACGTAGCGGGAGCCGGGAGGATGGGGAGGACTGTCTGACCCGGCGCATGCGCACGGCCAAGATGAAGACGCCAACACTCGCGGCCACGCTGAACCATTGATGGAAGGCGTTGCTATTTTAATATTCTATAGGAAGCAGCTGTATCCTTCTTATTTGCTAATAGATTTCTAACTCTTGATATACACCTAGCACTTTTGTATTACACTAGAGATACTGTAGGTGCTTGGCTCCTATATGTTGTATGAGAAGGGCTATAGATATATGTATAGGAATCACTCCTGCACTGTATAACAATGACTGCACAATCACTGATAACATTTTTTTATATTTTGTACTCATATGTATTTATTGTTAATATGGATTTGACATAAAGAGTATCATGTGACAGAGCATCGATGGAGGTCATGTGATCGACACTTACCGTAATGATTGTTAACATGTGAATTCACTAATTGTATCTTGTGATTGCACTGGTTTGTGGGTATATATACCCTGTATTTTTGCACTGTTGCATAGCTTGACAAAGGCCTCATTGAGTAGGCCGAAATGTTGCTGGGGAATAAAGTTTGGGGTCTTCACCCTGTCACCGAAATCTGGAAGTGCTTCCTCGTCCTTTGAAAAGTACATATCGTGGAGGAGAAGCCGACCTCTGTGAGGAATTGCACCCAGTGCACACTGTCTGACTGTGCTGCTGCGGTATTTGCTATTATATATATATATTTGTTACACACCCCTTTATTCACTTGAATTTTTTAGGCATCTCACTTACATGGTCACTTGCCCCATAATGTACATGGTTACTCATTGTTTTATATATATTTCCCTTTTGTATCTGAGTCTTGGTAATACTTGTGGATAATGATATTGTCATTGTCTCCTATATGGTTTCAGTGACCGATCATATTGGCGCTCTGCCTAATATTCTATTCTATGTTCAAACCACATGTTTACAGTGCTCTAGGACCTTTTGAGGGTCATGTGATGGTCACGTGATTGATGACGCGCTTGGCATGTGGCCGATAATAGCGGTGTCTATTGGTTCACATGCAGCGCTTCTGTAGAGATGGGTGCGGCTTTCTTGCTGGCTGTGGTGACGGCGCCTCACCCATACATCAACGCGATGACATCACGGACATGCGCAATGGACCTATGGAGACGCCGACATGTATTGCCAATACGACGATGCAGGTAGAGTTTCTTTAATGAATACCAGGTACATATGATTGTGGTGCAACATTTCTATTGGTAGCAGTGATTATTTTAATTAATACACAGGTGGTACTAAAGAGTTGCTTGTGCTTATTAGTCTTATTCTGTCACATGGGGGGCTTATTAAGATATTTATATGTTTGACTAACTTTGTACTAGTATACTTGAGAATGGCGACTGCGTAGCCGAAACGTCGTATTGCTATGTGTGTGCACTCTTGGTCCCCAATAAAAGTCACACTGGATATGCTGCTGTGAAATCTTATCTACCATTATACATGGGACGGATTGGCGGTTCCATCACAGCTGATGCATTCCGGAGAGGTCAGAAGGTCCATTTTGTGCTGCTCTACAACTACTTCTTATCTCGGCACGGCAATGGGCACTCCCGTGTGATGTACATTCGCCAACATCTATGTTTCTAGATTAGAAGACAAAGTTGTATTCTTTACTGGAGGCCCCTACTTGTGTCACATCAAATTTTTTCTAAGATATGTCGATGATATTTTTATGGTATGGTCTGGTACTGAGGACCAATGTGTTGAATTTGCTGCCTTTTTGAATGATAATAACAATATGGGCATGCTTTTCACTCTCAACTTTGGAGGTTCCAGCCTCGACTTTCTGGATGTCACTGTCAGGGTGGTGGGTGACGTTTTGGTCACCAGTGTGTATCACAAACCCATGGCGACCAACTCCTTTCTCCACCATGGCAGTTTTTTCACAGAGAGAGTCAAAAGATCTGTCCCTTATGGGCAATTTGTCAGATTGAGGCGTATTAATAGTGCAACTGAAGGCCTTGATGCACAAGCACTAGAATTTAAAGAATGTATGAAAAAAATAGGTTACCCTGAAATTTTTTTGGACTCAGCCATAAAAAAAAACAGGGAATTGTCCCAATATGATCTACTTACCAACAGAAACAAATCTCATAGAAATGTGAAACACTTGGGGTTGCTGAGGAGGGCCAGAAGAAGAGATTTGTCTTTTCCTTTAAGTTTAGCCCGATGGCAGACTGTATACGGAGATCTAGCCATAGGAATTGGGAGATTCTGAAAAAAGATACTTCACTTATGGAGTGTGTAGATAGACCACTTATCACAGGAGGAGCCACACTATCAGAGACAGGCTAGTGTGGAGTCGATTCACATATGGCACCAATAGCAACCGGTTGCGTGACAGAAGACCTAAAGGCAACTTAAAGTGAGGCAATTGCTCATTTTGTAAGTTCAATTCCCAAAAGAAGACACTTAATGTGGGAGGTGTACACCACAGAGTGTCCTATTTTATTACATGTAGAAGCACATTTGTAGTTTACCTTCTTGCATGTGAATGTGGCCTCTTATACATAGGGAAGACCATCAGATGTATCTTTTAAAGGGTGAGGGAAAACTTTAACTCTGTACAGTCAGGAAAGGGCTGTCTCAGGTTTATCAAACATATGAGGGAAACACACAATTATAATTGCAGTACCCTCAGGTTTGCTGGTATTGAATTGGTTCCTAACCCCTCTTTGGATGGAGATAGGCAAAAAATGCTACTCCAAAGAGAAGCCAGGTGGATTATGCGCACAGGAGCTTTGGGTCAATTAGGACTTAATGACCGCAACGATTTAAGTGTTTTTCTGTAATGGCTATTAGGGTTGCACACTTGTTTTTATATTTATACTTATGGTATGTCTTACCACTTTTTTGTATGTATGTCATATGAAGCTTGTCAGTTGTTGTATATTGTCATTAGTGATGAGCGGCAGGGGTCATATTCGAATTCATGATATTTCGCAAATATTTTGTAGAATATTCGTTGAAAATGTGCAAATTCGAATGCTCGTTATATTCTACATTCTTTTTTTTTAAACTCAAATCGGCAAGGTAATGATCGTGTAATATGTGAATATTATGCGATCAATACAGGCGTGGGTCAAAAACGAATATATAGCGCTATAGAATATAGTGCTATATATTCGTTTTTAAAATATTCGTCGTTTTTTTCCATCTGAACACATGATTCCTCCTTGCTTCTTGCTTTTGGGTCAATGAGTCATTGGCCCACAAGCAACTCAGATGGAAAAAATGGCGAATATTCTAAAAAACAAATATATAGCACTATATTGAATATAGTGCTTTTTATTCGTTTTTTAGAATATTCGTCATTTTTTTTCCATCTGAAGTGAACACTGCTTCCCTTCAGATGGAAAAAAATGACAAATATTCTAAAAAAACGAATATATAGCACTATATTCGATATCTTCAAAGGATTTCTGTGAAAATGGGGAAAAAATGAAAGGAGGTTCTTGTAGGTAGCTGCGTTTGAGGTTTGCAGTTCTGAGCTACAGTTCTGGTAGGAGGCACAGCCAGCCTCAGCACCTCATTTCTCACTCCCTGGCTTCCCTGTTTGTCCATATTTTACTCACACAATTCTTCTTTGTAATTCTATGTTTTTCGCTTAACTGTCCTTGGTAGTAGTATACAAGCTTGATTGATTTCTGACTATCCCTGACTCCTTATGATCATTTTTCTGGCAGACACTATAAGACCCAATTACCCTGATTCACAGTTCAGCACAGAATGATGTTCTGCTCCTTCTGCTAGGGCACCTGTCTGCCTCTTGCAGCAATGATTAGCTCATCTATACACTGCGTGCAGAATTATTAGGCAAATTAGTATTTTGACCACATCATCCTCTTTATGCATGTTGTCTTACTCCAAGCTGTATAGGCTCGAAAGCCTACTACCAATTAAGCATATTAGGTGATGTGCATCTCTGTAATGAGAAGGGGTGTGGTCTAATGACATCAACACCCTATATTAGGTGTGCATAATTATTAGGCAACTTCCTTTCCTTTGGCAAAATGGGTCAAAAGAAGACTTGACAGGCTCAGAAAAGTCAAAAATAGTGAGATATCTTGCAGAGGGATGCAGCACTCTTAAAATTGCAAAGCTTCTGAAGCGTGATCATCAAACAATCAAGCGTTTCATTCAAAATAGTCAACAGGGTCGCAAGAAGCGTGTGGAAAAACCAAGGCGCAAAATAACTGCCCATGAACTGAGAAAAGTCAAGCGTGCAGCTGCCAAGATGCCACTTGCCACCAGTTTGGCCATATTTCAGAGCTGCAACATCACTGGAGTGCCCAAAAGCACAAGGTGTGCAATACTCAGAGACATGGCCAAGGTAAGAAAGGCTGAAAGACGACCACCACTGAACAAGACACACAAGCTGAAACTTCAAGACTGGGCCAAGAAATATCTCAAGACTGATTTTTCTAAGGTTTTATGGACTGATGAAATGAGAGTGAGTCTTGATGGGCCAGATGGATGGGCCCGTGGCTGGATTGGTAAAGGGCAGAGAGCTCCAGTCCGACTCAGACGCCAGCAAGGTGGAGGTGGAGTACTGGTTTGGGCTGGTATCATCAAAGATGAGCTTGTGGGGCCTTTTCGGGTTGAGGATGGAGTCAAGCTCAGTCCTACTGCCAGTTTCTGGAAGACACCTTCTTCAAGCAGTGGTACAGGAAGAAGTCTGCATCCTTCAAGAAAAACATGATTTTCATGCAGGACAATGCTCCATCACACGCGTCCAAGTACTCCACAGCGTGGCTGGCAAGAAAGGGTATAAAAGAAGAAAATCTAATGACATGGCCTCCTTGTTCACCTGATCTGAACCCCATTGAGAACCTGTGGTCCATCATCAAATGTGAGATTTACAAGGAGGGAAAACAGTACACCTCTCTGAACAGTGTCTGGGAGGCTGTGGTTGCTGCTGCACGCAATGTTGATGGTGAACAGATCAAAACACTGACAGAATCCATGGATGGCAGGCTTTTGAGTATCCTTGCAAAGAAAGGTGGCTATATTGGTCACTGATTTGTTTTTGTTTTGTTTTTGAATGTCAGAAATGTATATTTGTGAATGTTGAGATGTTATATTGGTTTCACTGGTAAAAATAAATAATTGAAATGGGTATATATTTGTTTTTTGTTAAGTTGCCTAATAATTATGCACAGTAATAGTCACCTGCACACACAGATATCCCCCTAAAATAGCTAAAACTAAAAACAAACTAAAAACTACTTCCAAAAATATTCAGCTTTGATATTAATGAGTTTTTTGGGTTCATTGAGAACATGGTTGTTGTTCAATAATAAAATTAATCCTCAAAAATACAACTTGCCTAATAATTCTGCACTCCCTGTAGTGTCTGTCGGCCTGGGAGCCAATCAAGGCAAGCCTATCGTGAGTCATGTGAGCACCCTTCTTCCTCCTTAGTGCTTTTTTTCTACAAACGCGCTGTTTTACTGGATTCGTCCGAAACTAACCTGAATTATTCAAATGAAGAAGCCCTGCTGATTGGACTAATCGATTCTAACAGGATAAATTGATTCTGTAGAATGTTTTCGCTCATCTGTAGATTAGACCGAACCTGATTTGCTACTAACTGGCTCACTCATCTTTACATCTCATTGACTAAAGTCCCTTGAGGGAACTCAAATATGTGTAAAAACAAGTTTAAAAAAATATTTTATAAAAATCTAAATAATATATAAAATTCTAATAAATTTCCCATAAAAAAATAAATAAAAAATAAAGATCATTTGCCCTGCCACATCTCCAAATGCCTGTGCTATTAAAATGTTAATTTTTTAAAAATGAATAAAAAGTAATCACCCTGCAAAAAATGAGCCATCAGTCAGCTCTTTCAGTCACAAGCGATCCAAAACGGATCCAAAATGTTAGTGACCAACTTCTATGTCTCCTTGAAAAAATCGTTTTGGGCGATGACGGAAGAGGATGTGGCACAGGAGGAAGAGGAGGAGGAAGAGGGATCATTTCCTCTGTTATCAGGCCAGTCATTCATAAGTGGCTCGGAGGGTGGGTTCCTGCACCAACAGAGGCCAGGTGCACAATTGGCCAGCCACGGCACAGTTCTGGATGATGAGGAGGATTAGGATGATGAGGAGGAGGAACCATGTTCACAGCAGGGTGGCGCCCAAAGCAGCTCATGGGCATCACTGGAGCAGGCTGGGGGGATACAGAGGACACAGACGATACACCTCCCACAGAGGGCAGCTTGTCGTTGCCTCTGGGCAGCCTGGCACACATGAGCGACTACATGCTTCAGTGCCTGCACAACGACTGCCGAGTTGCCCACATTCTAACCAGTGCTGATTACTGGGTGGCCACCCTTCTGGATGCCCGCTATAAGGACAACGTGCCGTCCTTAATTCCGTCACTAAAGCGTGATCGTAAGATGCGCGAGTACAAGCGCACACTGGTAGACACGCTGCTGACAAGGCAAAGGCAGAGGAGGAGGAAGAAGTCGCCAACGCAGCTGGGGCACTGCCAGCACCTCAGAAGACAGGGTTAGCATGGCCGAAATGTGGAAAAGCTTTGTCAGCACGCCACAACAACCAGCACCACTAGCTGATATTGAATGTCTAAGCAGGAAGCAGCATTTCAGCAACATGGTGAACAGTACGTGTGCAGACACGTGTGCACAAGTACTGAATGATGGGTCTTCCCCATTCAACTTCTGGCTCTCCAAATTGGGCAAATGGCCTGAGCTTGTCCTTTACACCTTGGAGGTGCTGGCCTACCCTGCGGCCAATGTATTGTCCGAACGTGTGTTCAGCGCGGCAGGGGGGGGTGATCACAGACAAGCGAGCGAGACCTATCCACAGACAATGAACCAGGCATGGATCCCACAGGACTTGTCCGTACCTTGTGCAGAAGAGACATGTATACTGGCCTTACCCAGCCATTGTTATACTCCAGCGCACTTTCTCTTTGTTTTCCTTTTTATATTTCCGAATGTTTTGGGGTCTTCCCAAATTTATTAAATAAATAAATAAATTAAAAAAAAATACAAAAATGGTGTTGGCTACCTCCTTTTCCTCCATCGCCGCTTCCACCTACACCGCCACTTACACCACCTCCTCAACCTCCTACTCCACTTTGATCTCTGCCTCCTAGTTCAAGATCATTATTTTTTAATTATGTTATTTTAATTCATTTCCCTATCCACATTTGTTTGCAGGGCAATTGTCCTGCTCTTACCCCTATTTTGCTTCCTTTTGCAGCCCTCTAGCCCTTTCTATGACTTTTTTAGAGCCATTTTAGTGCCCCAAAGTTCGGGTCCCCATTGACTTTAATGGGGCTCGGGGTCGGGGTCAAGTTTGGGTCCCAAACCCAAACTTTGCGGCAAAGTTCGGCCGAACCTGGCGAACCCGAACTTCCAGGTATTCGCCCAACCCTACTGATAGTGCCTCCAGTTCCTTCACATTGTCTTCCACCTGGTCCCCTGCTGAAAGCTCAGAGTTAGCACTGGTGGCCCATGGGCATCTGTATGCCACCTAAACCCCTTGCAAATCAGCCAAGCAGTAACTTATCCCTTGCAAATCAGCCAAGTCATGCAGCAGTCACTTATGGCTAACCACTTATGTTTGAGGATGAGGACATGGTAGGACCACTGCAGCATGTCTCTGATGATTATGATGATGAAACACAGGTCAGCTGCTGCGGCTTTCTGCAGTGCGCAGACTGGAAAGTAGGGCAGGGATGAGGAGTGGGTGGAAGATGATGTGGAGGATGATGAGGTCCTAGACCTCACATGGAATTAAAGGATAACTGTCGTATTTTTTTAATTATTTATTTGAGTATTGGATTGTGGTGATTAATATCAACTTTGTTGGCCCTATTTCAACTTTTCACTGTGTATTCAATTACCCCTTAATTCCACATTTTTGTTCCCTCTACTGCCTACTTTTACCTGTGCTTAAAATAGGGTTGCTAGGCATGGTCCGTCTGTCTGTTGATAGACGGAGCGTGCAGGGTCACATTACTGACAGCCAGGGACTGTAAGTAAATGATTAAAGCCAGGTCCTCCCCAGCAGCTGATAACAGTGCCTGGGCTGTGTGCACTTCTCCCTGTCTCTGCGCTTGGCAGACGCTCCCTCACTCAGCAGACTTGGAGAATGCAGAGTGGAAGCAGCGCATAGCAGGGAAGGGAGATCTGCCGTCTGCTCAGTGTATAAATGAAAGCAACATGTGGTAAGAGGACCCCTTTGTGCTGCAGGAGATTAACCCTTTAGGGGGGAGGGCTCTGGTTACTGACACTTTTGGGGGGCTATTGTTACTGGCTAGTGAGGGCAGGCGGGATTAGCCTCTTGGTGAGGGCAGTGGCGGCCATCTTAACTGAATAGTGAAATTGCAGTTTTATGCAGACTGGTTGCTAAGGGCTGAATCTTTTTAAATATGGGGTAAGTCAGTCTAATAGTAACTGATTCTGGAATATCATGTTATTAGTAACTACATATATGAAAATTGAAATTAGGGTTTAAATGTGACAGTTATCCTTTAACCACCTCAGCCCCCAGTGCTTAAACACCCTGAAAGACCAGGCCACTTTTTACACTTCTGACCTACACTACTTTCACCGTTTATTGCTCGGTCATGCAACTTACCACCCAAATGAATTTTACCTCCTTTTCTTCTCACTAATAGAGCTTTCATTTGGTGGTATTTCATTGCTGCTGACATTTTTACTTTTTTTGTTATTAATTGAAATTTAACGATTTTTTTGCAAAAAAATGACATTTTTCACTTTCAGTTGTAAAATTTTGCAAAAAAAACGAGATCCATATATAAATTTTGCTCTAAATTTATTGTTCTACATGTCTTTGATAAAAAAAAAATGTTTGGGTAAAAAAAAAATGGTTTGGGTAAAAGTTATAGCGTTTACAAACTATGGTACAAAAATGTGAATTTCCGCTTTTTGAAGCAGCTCTGACTTTCTGAGCACCTGTCATGTTTCCTGAGGTTCTACAATGGCCAGACAGTACAAACACCCCACAAATGACCCCATTTCGGAAAGTAGACACCCTAAGGTATTCGCTGATGGGCATAGTGAGTTCATAGAACTTTTTATTTTTTGTCACAAGTTAGCGGAAAATGATGATTTTTTTTTTTCTTACAAAGTCTCATATTCCACTAACTTGTGACAAAAAAATAAAAACTTCCATGAACTCACTATGCCCATCAGCGAATACCTTGGGGTCTCTTCTTTCCAAAATGGGGTCACTTGTGGGGTAGTTATACTGCCCTGGCATTCTAGGGGCCCAAATATGTGGTAAGGAGTTTGAAATCAAATTCTGTAAAAAATGACCAGTGAAATCCGAAAGGTGCTCTTTGGAATATGGGCCCCTTTGCCCACCTAGGCTGCAAAAAAGTGTCACACATGTGGTATCTCCGTATTCAGGAGAAGTTGGGGAATGTGTTTTGGGGTGTCATTTTACATATACCCATGCTGGGTGAGAGAAATATCTTGGCAAAAGACAACTTTTCCCATTTTTTTATACAAAGTTGGCATTTGACCAAGATATTTATCTCACCCAGCATGGGTATATGTAAAATGACACCCCAAAACACATTCCCCAACTTCTCCTAAATACGGAGATACCAGATGTGTGACACTTTTTTGCAGCCTAGGTGGGCAAAGGGGCCCATATTCCAAAGAGCACCTTTCGGATTTCACTGGTCATTTTTTACAGAATTTGATTTCAAACTCCTTACCACACATTTGGGCCCCTAGAATGCCAGGGCCCATTTGCCCACCTAAGCTGCAAAAAAGTGCCACACATGTGGTATCGCCGTATTCAGGAGAAGTTGGGGAATGTGTTTTGGGATGTCATTTTACATATACCCATGCTGGGTGAGATAAATATCTTGGCCAAATGCCAACTTTGTATAAAAAAATGGGAAAAGTTGTCTTTTGCCGAGATATTTTTTTCACCCAGCATGGGTATATGTAAAATGACACCCCAAAACACATTGCCCAACTTCTCCTGAATACGGAGATACCAGATGTGTGACACTTTTTTGCAGCCTAGGTGGGCAAAGGGGCCCATATTCCAAAGATCACCTTTCGGATTTCACTGGTCATTTTTTACAGAATTTGATTTCAAACTCCTTACCACACATTTGGGCCCCTAGAATGCCAGGGCAGTATAACTACCCCACAAGTGACCCTATTTTGGAAAGAAGACACCCCAAGGTATTTCGTGATGAGCATAGTGAGTTCATGGAAGTTTTTATTTTTTGTCAAAAGTTAGTGAAATATGAGACTTTGTAAGGGAAAAAAATAAAAATAAAAAAATCATCATTTTCCGCTAACTTGTGACAAAAATAATAAAATTCTAGGAACTCGCCATGCCCCTCACGGAATACCTTGGGGTGTCTTCTTTCCAAAATGGGGTCACTTGTGGGGTAGTTATACTGCCCTGGCATTTTCCAGGGGCCCTAATGTGTGGTAAGTAGGTAAATGACCTGTGAAATCCTAAAGGTGCTCTTTGGAATGTGGGCCCCTTTGCCCACCTAGGCTGCAAAAAAGTATCACACATGTGGTATCGCCGTATTCAGGAGAAGTTGGGCAATGTGTTTTGGGGTGTCTTTTTACATATACCCATGCTGGGTGAGAGATATATCTTGGCAAAAGACAACTTTTCCCATTTTTTTAAACAAAGTTGGCATTTGACCAAGATATTTATCTCACCCAGCATGGGTATATGTAAAATGACACCCCAAAACACATTGCCCAACTACTCCTGAATACGGAGATACCACATGTGTGACACTTTTTTGCAGCCTAGATGCGCAAAGGGGCCCACATTCATTTTATGAGGGCATTTTTAGATATTTGGATCCCAGACTTCTTCTCACGCTTTAGGACCCCTAGAATGCCAGGGCAGTATAAATACCCCACATGTGACCCCATTTTGGAAAGAAGACACCCCAAGGTATTCAATCAATGAGGGGCATGGCGAGTTCATAGAAATTTTTTTTTTTGGCACAAGTTAGCAGAAATTGATATATATATTTTTTTTCTCACAAAGTCTCCCTTTCCGCTAACTTGGGACAAAAATTTCAATCTTTCATGTACTCAATATGCCCCTCACGGAATACCTTGGGGTGTCTTCTTTCCGAAATGGGGTCACATGTGGGGTATTTATACTGCCCTGGCATTCTAGGGGCCCTAAAGCGTGAGAAGAAGTCTGGAATATAAATGTCTAAAAAATTTTACGCATTTGGATTCCGTGAGGGGTATGGTGAGTTCATGTGAGATTTTATTTTTTGACACAAGTTAGTGGAATATGAGACTTTGTAAGAAAAAAATATATAATTTCCGCTAACTTGGGCCAAAAAAATGTCTGAATGGAGCCTTACAGGGGGGTGATCAATGACAGGGGGGTGATCAATGACAGGGGGGTGATCAGAGAGTCTATATGGGGTGATCACCCCCCTGTCATTGATCACCCCCCTATAAGGCTCCATTCATATGTCTGTATGTGTTTTGCGGATCCGATCTATCTATCCGTGGATCCGTAAAAATCATACGGACATCTGAATGCAGCCTGACAGGGGGGTGATCAATGACAGGGGGGGTGATCAATG
This sequence comes from Bufo bufo, assembly GCF_905171765.1. Classification (NCBI taxonomy): domain Eukaryota; kingdom Metazoa; phylum Chordata; class Amphibia; order Anura; family Bufonidae; genus Bufo; species Bufo bufo. The sequence continues at coordinate 184,336,262 of NC_053396.1, read as the reverse complement.
ACAGGGGGGGTGATCAATGACAGGGGGGTGATCAGGGAGTCTATATGGGGTGATCACCCCCCCTGGAAGGCTCCAGGGAGACGCCTGTATGTGTTTTGCGGATCCGATCCATCTATCAGTGGATCCGTAAAAATCATGCGGACATCTGAATGGAGCTTTACAGGGGTGTGATCAATGACAGGGAGGTGATCAATGACAGGGGGGTAATCAATGACAGGGGGGTGATGAGGGAGTCTATATGGGGTGATCACCACAGTCATTGATCACGCCCCTGTAAGGCTCCATTCAGACGTCCGTATGCGTTTTGCGGATCCGATCCATCTATCAGTGGATCCGTAAAAATCATGCGGACATCTGAATGGAGCTTTACAGGGGTGTGATCAATGACAGGGGGGTAATCAATGACAGGGGGGTGATGAGGGAGTCTATATGGGGTGATCACCACAGTCATTGATCACGCCCCTGTAAGGCTCCATTCAGACGTCCGTATGCGTTTTGCGGATCCGATCCATCTATCAGTGGATCTGTAAAAATCATGCGGACGTCTGAATGGAGCTTTACAGGGGTGTGATCAATGACAGGGGGGTAATCAATGACAGGGGGGTGATCAGGGAGTCTATATGGGGTGATCACCACAGTCATTGATCACGCCCCTGTAAGGCTCCATTCAGACGTCCGTATGCGTTTTGCGGATCCGATCCATCTATCAGTGGATCCGTAAAAATCATGCGGACATCTGAATGGAGCTTTACAGGGGTGTGATCAATGACAGGGGGGTAATCAATGACAGGGGGGTGATGAGGGAGTCTATATGGGGTGATCACCACAGTCATTGATCACGCCCCTGTAAGGCTCCATTCAGACGTCCGTATGCGTTTTGCGGATCCGATCCATCTATCAGTGGATCCGTAAAAATCATGCGGACATCTGAATGGAGCTTTACAGGGGTGTGATCAATGACAGGGGGGTAATCAATGACAGGGGGGTGATGAGGGAGTCTATATGGGGTGATCACCACAGTCATTGATCACGCCCCTGTAAGGCTCCATTCAGACATCCGTATGCGTTTTGCGGATACGATCCATCTATCAGTGGATCCGTAAAAATCATGCGGACGTCTGAATGGAGCTTTACAGGGGTGTGATCAATGACAGGGGGGTAATCAATGACAGGGGGGTGATGAGGGAGTCTATATGGGGTGATCACCACAGTCATTGATCACGCCCCTGTAAGGCTCCATTCAGACGTCCGTATGCGTTTTGCGGATCCGATCCATCTATCAGTGGATCCGTAAAAATCATGCGGACATCTGAATGGAGCTTTACAGGGGGGTGATCAATGACAGGGGGGTAATCAATGACAGGGGGGTGATCAGGGAGTCTATATGGGGTGATCAGGGGTGATCAAGGGTGATCAAGGGGTTAATAAGTGACAGGGGGGGGTGTAGTGTAGTGGTGCTTGGTGCAACATATTACTGAGCTACCTGTGTCCTCTGGTGGTCGATCCAAACAAAGGGGACCACCAGAGGACCAGGTAGCAGGTATATTAGACGCTGTTATCAAAACAGCGTCTAATATACCTGTTAGGGGTTAAAAAAAACACATCTCCAGCCTGCCAGCGAACGATCGCCGCTGGCAGGCTGGAGATCCACTCTCTTACCTTCCGTTCCTGTGAACACGCGCGCCTGTGTGCGCGCGTTCACAGGAAATCTCGCGTCTCGCGAGAGGACGCGCCGGCGTGTCCACCCAGAAGAGCAGGGCCGCCGCAAAGACGCAATCCTGCGTACGGCGGTCCTGAGGAGGTTAAAGGGAACCTGTCACCGGGGATTTTGTGTATAGAGTGGGCCATGGGTTGCTAGATGGCCGCTAAGCACATCCGCTAAGCACATCTGAGATGTGTCCTGACTCATCTCAAGGACAGGACTCATCTCAGGTTAATTTGCATATGCATCAAATCGTTTTTTTTACACAATAAAAGCACACAGAGCTATGGGGACTTGATATTGCGGATGTGCTCGTGGCCATCTAGCAACCCATGTCCTCAGCTCTATACACAAAATCCTGGTGACAGGTTTCCTTTAAGGTAATCCGAGTGATGTAAGAAGAGGTAGTGGTCAGGCAGTGCCAGCCACAAAGTATAAGAGTGAGCAGGGTTCAAAAGCAGAGTGGCCGGCCCCTAGCCAGTATGCCTGCTACTGCTTACCATGCCGAGGGACAGAGCACACCAAAGATAGTTCAAAGGAGCTCCCTGGCATGGCAGTTTTTCAGACAATGTGCTCATGACAAGACACAGGTGGTTGCACTCTGTGCAGTCAAAGCCTGGAGCAAGGCATAAATGTTCTAAACCTAAGCACCACCTGTGAGCCCTGGCCCTGAATGTCATCATTTCAAAATTCCTGGCCTTTGAAATGCTGCCATTCCGTGGAGAGAAACACTTTTGAAAATTGTATAGTGGTGGCTGTCCCACAGTGCATGGTATCCAGCCACCACTACTTTTGCAGGCGGGCCATCCCTGCTGTGCACGAAAAAGTGGAAGACAAAATCAGGTGTGCACTGCACAACTGCATCAGTGGCATGATCAACATAACCACCAATACGTGGAGTAGTATGCATGGGAAGGGACATTATATCTCCCTAATTGCCCATTGATTAAATGTAGTGATGGCTGGGCCTGAGACAAAAAGCATTTTGGCGCATGTCCTACTGCCACTGAGAATTGCTGGACGTTTCTCATTGCCTCTTGTTGGCTCGTCCTCCACTTCCACCGCTACCACCTCCTCATTGTCCTCTACCGCCTCTTCATCCGGTCAGCATAATACCTGCACCACCAACTTTAGCACAGCTGGGGGGAAACAACAGCAGGCTGTTCTGAAAGTCATCTGTTTGGGGGAAAAACCCTACACGGTGCAGGAGCAGTGGACAGACATTTAAAAACAGACTGATAAGTGGTTGGTGCCACTGAGCCTCAAGCCTGCCTGGTGTTGTGCAATAACTGGCGAAATCTTGTAGCCGCTCTGGGCCTAGCTGGTTTAATGCACATCCCTTGCCTGGTGCATGTGCTGCATTTGGTGGTACAGAGGTTCCTGAGAATTTACCCCGAGAAATTACCCAGAGCTGCTGCAGAAAGTGCGGGCCACCTGTGCACTCTTTCAGCAAGGAACTCCACCTTGCACATCCTGGAGACACTGTGTGAGCAGAATCAGGCGATAGTGGAGTTTCAGCTGTAGCACACATGGGAGAGTCACTATGCAGAACAGCACCACTTCACCACCAATGAGTGGGCCTCCATGCGGGACGTGTGTGCCGTGTTGTGCTGTTTTGAGTACTCCAACAACTTGGCCAGTGCTGATGATGCCATCATCAACATTACTATACCACTTCTAAGCCTCCTTGAAAAATGCTTTAGGTGGAGGTGGTGGCACAGGAGGAAGAGGAGGAGGAACAGCGATATTTCACATGTTTATCAGGCTGGTCTTCCACAAGTAGCTCGAAGGGTGGGTGCTTGAACCATCAGCAGCCAGGTGCACAACTGTCCAGTCAGGGCACAGTTTTGGAGGATGAGGAGGATGATGAGAAGGAGGAGGAACCATGTTCACAGCAGGGTGGCACCCAATGCAGCTCATGGGCATCACTGGAGCATGGCTGGGGGAATACAGAGGACACAGAAAATACATCTCCTATCAAGGACAGCTTGTTGTTGACTTTGGTCAGTCTGGCACACTTGAGCAACCACATGCTACAGTGCCTGTGCAATGACTGCCGAGTTGCCCTCATTCTTACCAGTGCTGATTACTGGGTGGCCACCCTGCTGGATCCCCGCTACAAGGACAAATTTCCGTCCTTAGTTCCGTCACGGAAGATGTGTGAATACAAGCGCACGCTATTAGATGCATTACTGACGGCATCCTACCTGACAGTGGGGGTCAGTGGAAGCACGAGGTGAAGGAGGATGAGAAAGTCGCCAACTCAGCTGGGGCACTGGTGCCACCTCAGAAGGGAGCATTAGCGTGGCCAAAATTGGGAAAACCTTTGTCAGCATGCCACAACATCCAGCATTACCATCTGATACGGACCGTATTAGCAGGAGGCAGAGTACGTGTGCACAAGTCTGCATGTACTGACTGATAGGTCTTCCCCATTTAACATCTGGTTCTCCAAATTGGCCACATGGCCTGAGCTTGCCCTTTACAACTTGGAGGTGCTGGCCTGTTCTGCAGCAAGTGTATTGTCCGAATGTGTGTTTAGCACGGCAGCCAACGTCCACAAGATCACGTTCATTAAAATTAACCAGACATGGATCCCATTAGACCTTGGGCTGTACCTTGGGCTGAGTAAAGAAGTATAGCAGCCGCACCCAGCCATTGTTATACTCTAGCGCAGTTTGTTCATCTTGTTTGCCATTTCCCAATGTTTTGGGGCCTCCCAAAATTTGCTGTTGCTGTTGTGTCAGTTTTATGTCTGGCTTTGCTTTGTGTGCTTGCTCCAAATTTATTAAATGGTGCACCTTAATAATATATTTGGCGTGGGTGCAATGTGGTTTACACCTATATGTGTAAAAGTAAACCAGGAGGTTGCCTAGTGTAGGTAGCAACTATTTTGCAACTCTTGCAAAAGTTGCACATCTTAAATGTGCCATAATCCAGGTCTTATTTCACTCTTAGACATAAACCGATTTGAAAAGCAACAAAGAACAGAAATTGTTGCAAAATTTGACCAAATGTCATAGAAAAAAATGCAATCAGCATCACATGTGACATTTTTAAACCAAAAAGCTGACGTATCTGAATTAATACAGTAAATGTCCCACAAAGTATTTATCTATAGTTGGATCCTGCAGATCCAACCATATTGCTATACATTTGTTCCATATTTCTTGATAATGAACCAAAGGTAAATTAGGAAAAGTAGAGAGAAGACAGAAGGAAGGCTGGCTGAAGGATCAGACTGCGTAGAGTTTGTTTGTAGTCTGTTACCATGGAGACCCATGCTTATGAGTGGCAGGAAATGTTAAATCAAGATTATTAGCAAAGTCACTTTTTTTTCCAATTTCTCTGCCTCCTCCGTTGTCATCCTCAGTTTCTCTTTTTCAGTAGCCCTTCATCGTCCCTTTCTCTCAGTCACAAGCCCCTTAGCTCCCCTCCTCTTATCCTCCCTTCTCTGCCTCCTCCACTTTCTTCCTCTAGCATTTCCGTCTCCCATTCAGTTTTTGAATGTAGCCAGCTGCAATTTATTAAATAATTTAGATAATTTCTGCTATGTAGGAAACCAGGTTTTAATTAGGTGATAAACTGGCTAAATTCTATAACTCTATTGTGATTGCATGTTTGCCGATGCAGTAACTGCGCTGTCTGCCAGTACCCTAAGGTGCTCAAACTTAGTAACCTAACTCCCCAGCAGTCATTTCAACGCTTACTGTATATTTAGAAAATAAAAATAAAAAATGTTTGAAAATGTTAGACGTAGGGGAAGATTTATCAAAACTGGTGCAAGGAAAAATTGTCTTAGTTGACCCTATCAACCAATCATATTCCACCTTTCATTTTCCAGAGCTCTTTTGGAAAATTAAATATGGAATCTGATTATTTGCTATGGGCAACTGAGCCAGTTCTCCTTTGGACCAGTTTTGATAAATTATCCCCAATGTCTTTGTGGTGCTAACATATTGATGACCTAGCCATAGAATTGGTCCTAAATATCAGATCTTTGGGTGTCCAACAGCCAAAATCTCCCCCCCCCCCTCCAAATAGCCGTTAGTGGCAGCCTCCTTTCCAGAAGTGAATAGTGAACAGAGCCTGAGCACCTCAGCTCTGTAGACTGCGTTGTGACTGTTCTTGGGTAACTGAAAGTGGCTACTACCCAGTGTACAGCGCTGTCGTGTTTAGGCTCAGTCCATTGTTTACTTGGAACTGAGGCTGCAGCTAATACGTATAGATGAGCTGGGGGATGAAGGGTGTTGGATGGCCATCAATTTGACATTGATGACCTATTCTATGTATTGGTCATCAATATCTTCGTTTTGGAACATTCCTTTAAGTCTATATATTAAATAACTATGTACAGGGATGCAGCGTAATTAATCATCTATAAACGAAAGTTAATGAATATCAATTTCACATTTTACCATGGGACTTGGAAAAATATGGGGGTCATTTATGATGCTGAAATATGCCTAAATAAGGCGTATTTCAGGAGCAGATTGTGGCGCAATGATTATTTGCATAGCAATCTGCAACTTCTCCCTGCTCACGCCAGGGGCATGGCATGGGCGGGGAAGAAGATGAGCCAGTGTTCTAACAAAAATCCTTACTTCGTGAAAATACCTTACCCCTCGTGACTTCCGGGGGAGGGCCTCAACTTCTGGGGTGTGCGCCTCAGCGCAAGCGCACTACCACGGCCTGGGTAAGGTAAAATTACAGGGAGCGCTGACTCACGGACACGCCTGTGTGCGCCTCAGGGGTAAGGAGATCTGATGGTCTTTTCTACTTACCCTCACACTGCGCACGCGCGGATTGTGGAATCTCCTCTTGCTCCCAGCACTATCAGCCATCCGGGGGGTGGGTGGTGAGTGAAGCATATTGGGGGGCGTAACTCTAACCCTAACCCTTGTGAGGGTAAGGAGATTTCACAATCCAAGCATGCGCAGGGTGATGGTAAGGAGAAAAGACCGTCAGATCTCCTTACCCCTGAGGGCGCACGCGCGATGTCCGTGAGTCAGCGCTCCCTGTAATTTTACCTTACCCGTGCTGTGGTAGTGCACTTGCGCTGAGGCGCACACCCCCGGAAGTTGAGGCGCACACCCCCGAAAGTCGTGAGGGGTAAGGTATTTTCACAAAGTAAGGATTTTTGTTATAACACCGGCAAGCCCAATTCATTCAGGCGTAGAAAAAGGTATAAATGTGAGGCAACAAAGAAGCTGTCTTACATTTAGAACTGGCAGAGGATCCGCCAAAGTTAAGTACGCCTCTTCATAACTTCAGTGGATCCACCGCCAGCTCAGTGACCACTAATATGCCTTTTTACTGACGTAAACAACTGGGGGTTTTAGCTAAACAGCTGGCTTTAATCAATCATTACATGTTCCCAAAATGGTGCATTAAAAACTATAGCTTATCCTGCAAAAAATAAGACCTCATACAAGTACATTGATGGATAAACGAAAAAGTTATAGCTCATGGAATGCGATTTAAAAAAAATGTGTGTGGTCACCAGCATCTAAAACGCCAGTCTAAATGTGCCCCTATGTTTCTTATCCATTTGCAAATTGCATATTTTTTAGAAAGGTACAGGTTAATTAAAGGGTTTGTCTCACTTCAGTAAATGGCACTCATCATGTCGACAAAGTTAATACATACACTTACTAATGTATTGCGATTGTCTATATCGCCTCCTTTGCTGGCTTGATTCATTTTTCCATCACATTATACACTGCTCGTTTCCAGGGGTTTTGACCACTAGTGATGAGCGGGAGGTGCCATATTCGATTCCGCGATATTTCGGGAATATTCGATTGAATATTTGTCTTATATTCGTCGAAATCGAATATTCGTCATTATTATATTTATCGCGATTAATATGCAATTTAATTATTTGCATATTGTGAGTTTAACTGTATAAGGCAACTTTCCTATTGGTTGGCTATCTAGAATTAACGAAGATAACGAATATAGCGCTATATTCTCTATATTTGTTAATTCTAGCAAGCCAATAGGAAAGGTGCCTACGGACAGCTCTAAGTTGGATTCGCAATGCGAAAATATTACTTTGCCTATTTTTTGCAATAAATAGAATACTATTCGTTATATTCGTTAATTCGTTATATTCATTAATTCTAGCAAGCCAACCATTAGGAACTTACTTAAATTACTCGCATTGCGCATCCAACTTAGTTCTGTGTATAGGCAATGGTCGGCTTGCTGGAATTAACGAATATAACAAATACGAATATAGTGCTAGATTCTCTATATTCGTTAATTATAGCAAGCCAACCATTAGGAACGTTGCCTATACACAAAATTAAGTTGGATGCTAAATGCGTAATTTTTCTCGAATTGCGCATCCAACATTGAGCATGGTCTAGATGACCGTGATTCTCACATCCGAAAGTACATTCTAGCATGGAGGCGTTGCCATGGTGATGGGAACGCTCCATGCGCACACGAAGTCGGCACTCGGCAGACACGCCAACGGGCACTGACTGGAGCGGGCAAGGAGCACGGAGTCCCCCGGACATGTAAGAAGAACTGCTTTTGGGAAGTGGGAACAACTTTTAAAAAAAACTTATATTTGAATTAGTGAATATATGGCATTATATTCTAAATATTCGCGAATTAGCAAAGTGCTGATATTCAAGATTAAAATTCGCTATTCGAATATTCGCGCTCAACACTAATGACCACCCTGCAATCCAGCACACTATAGGAAAAAGTGCCAGACTGTCTGGAGTGCACATAGACGAGAACTTTTTCTTATAGTGTGAATGCACAGCCACTGCTGCTGGACTGCAGGATGTCCGTAACCCCTGGATATGTGCAGTGTATAATAGGATGGAAAATGAATCCAGCCAGCAAAGGAAGAAATATGGACAATCACAATACATTATTAATTGCCCTATATTAACTTTGTCTACATGATAAATGCCATTTGCAGAGGTGAGACCACCCCTTTAGGTTTGTCTTAAACTTTGTACTTGCAGCGCAGTGAGTCACAGTCCTGAAATTTGTTTCTCAGTCAATGGGATTGGATCCAACTTAAAGAACTGAGTTCACCCCTCAGAGAAAAAACTATCTAGATGGCTGTTGAGTAACCTGGTATTAGTTTTGACAAATACAACCCTCTTTTTGGATCCTACATATAAATAATCCTGATTTACCTAGTGAGACATTTAATTCTGGACAACGTTGTCAACATGGAACTCACCACTTTGTTACTGCTAGCATGCATAGTCTTCATCCTTCTAAGCATAACACAAACTACAAAAGGGAAGATCAAAGGCAGATTGCCACCAGGGCCAACACCATTGCCTATCCTCGGAAACCTTCTTCAACTCAATGGTAAAGAACCTTTTAAGTCACTTGTTAAGGTAAGTTTATATAAAAAAATGTTCTGGGTGAGAGTAATTTCAGTAAGTGGAAAGTTAAAATAGACACAGATCCATCCAGGTCCACCACCAGTCATTGCTAGATTATATATAACCTTCAATGACATTTTCTATTAGATAAGCATCTAGCCCTTTTCCAAATGCTGACATAGTATCTGCCATTAATACGTCTTGGGGTTGGCCATTCCATAGTGTAATAACATGTGTTAGAAGGGGTGGATATGTCACCCAGAGTCCTCATCTGGGTGAGATAAAAAAAAAAAGAATCCTGAAAGCTCTATTTGTTTCACCAAAGTGTAGTTTTGAGGGTCCATTAGCATATAGTGTATAGGCCCATAACTGCTTTTGTTTTTTAGCATTTTTTTTCTTTGTCATGACGTGGCTCCTTTAAAGGATTGTGAATAGTGTTGAAGTGGGAGGCGAGATCTTTTCCTGAGCTTAGTGGAGATGGCTAGAAGGGAGGAGATATAAAAGGGTGGCTATGGTGGGGCAGCAGTCAGTCTGGTTTACAGCTCCTTTTGTTTCTGCCACCTGTCGCCATACACAGTTTTATGCGTTACAACTGGCAGGTGGTAGCCCTTTAAGGGCCATATAGAGGAGGGTTGACACATGCCTCTATGAGGGACAGCTGGCATAAGGCCCTCCAGAGTTGTTTTTCTACTTGCAGTATAAAGTTCAATTCGGGGCAAACTGAAGTTGTTCCAATTGCGCTGAAAATTGGTATATAACCCCCTTTAGCCTCCTAGGACTAGGATTTTTAGGAAAACTTGTTATCTCCTTTTCATTTATTTTTTATGATTTTTTAACCTTTTTACCTCCCACCTCCAACAGCTGTGGATTGCGATGACAGCAATAGTATATGATCTCTGAGTGACACTGACATATACAGCTATGGTTAAACACACATTTGATGGAGTTAACATACAGTGTATTTAAAAACACATCAAGCTGGAACATGTGTCTTGCTTTTTCATATTCCAAAGCTTCCAAAATTTTACCTTTTTGGGGACAGATGATGTTTAAACACATACAATGTTATGGGATGAAAAAATAAAAAAATAAAATGTAAAAGTGACTTGGGGGACCAAGTGTCCAAACATTTTCCCTTGACAGGGTCGGAACGCCTGCCCATATCACATGTAGAAGTGTTGATTGTCAGAAGAAAAAGTGGTTGGTTGTGAACGAGCCTAAAAACATTTGCCCTTTTAATTGGGAGCAGCAGCATTACAGTCTGGATGTGGAAAGGGTACAAACGGCAAAGAAAAAAAGGGGGTCAGTCAGCACATCCCAATGCGCAGGTGCACGTTGCTATGGCTGAAAACACAAAGAAAAAAAATACAATGCAACAGCACACAGCACACCAAATAAAGTACAAAAAAGTATTCTAATGCTAATGCTATGCTTATTAAGTAAATTTGAGATTCTTGGCAAATACATTTTGTACAAAATTATTTTAGCCCGTCTGCAAACGTCAAGGTGATGTCTGTAAGACGGGAACCTAACACTAAATTCTACCTGTTATGTGCCATGAAGGTTACCATAAAATTCAAGGAGTGTAGGTTCCACATGCATGGTACGGTACTGATACAGTTTCATGCGGCTGCAATTGTAGCAGCTGCATAAGCAGCATAGGATGGAACATGCAAGGCAGTAGAACAGCAGTCTATGGCTATTACTAGTAATAGTAGTAGTAGAAGTAGTGGTAGAAGTGGTGTTTGCATTAATTTTGGTGACAGTAGGGGATTAGCAGATAGAAGCAGTGGTACTGCTGTTGGGCGCGAATATTCAAATAGCGAATATTAATCCCGAATATCGGCACTTTTCATCAGCATCCTCCCTTCTTGCTTGTGGGCCAATGAGAAGGCTGCAATGTCTTTGTCTGAGGTTAGCAACATCCCTAGCAACCAACAGAAAAGTTGCCGACCCCTTACTATATAAGAACCTCCCCAGCAGCCCTTGTATGCAGTATTTTGCAGATCTGAGAGAGACAGCAGGGTTATTGCTGTGCTCTGTGCTTTCCTGTGTCATTACATTAATAGTTAGTTAGTTAGTTAGTTAGTTAGTAGTGGTGAGCGGCAGGGGTCATATTCGAATTTGTGATATTTTGCGAATATTTTGTAGAATATTCGTCATATGTTTGCGAATTTGTATATTCGTTATATTCTACTTTTTTTTTTACGCGCAAATTGGCAAGGTAATGATCGTGTAATATGCGAATATTGCGCGCTCAATACAGGCGTGGGTCAAAAACGAATATATAGCACTATAGAATATAGTGCTATATATTCGTTTTTACAAATATTCGTCATTTTTCCCATCTGAACACATGATTTTTCCCTGCTTTTTGCTTTTGGGCCAATGAGTCATTGGCCCACAAGTAACTTAAGCAGGGAGGAATCATGACTTTAGATGGAAAAAATTACAAATATTCTAAAAAACAAATATATAGCACTATATTCAATATAGTGCTATATATTAGTTTTTTAGAATATTCGTAATTTTTTACCATCTGAAGTGAACACATGATTCCTACCTGCTTCTTGCTTGTGGGCCAATGACGTCATTGGCCCACAAGCAAAAAGCAGGGAGGAATCATGTGTTCAGATGGAAAAAATGACGAATATTCGATATAACGAATATATAGCACTATATTCTAAATATTCGCGAATTCTAGAAGTGCCGATATTCACGATAAAAATTTGTTATTGGAATATTCGCAATCAACACTATTAGTTAGTTAGCTTATTTATATAATACAGAAAGTTAGTGGGAGATAGTCAGTGTAGGTTAGATCATGATATAGTGTAGCTGTAGTTCTGCTGTCCATACATACATGCTACATGCATAGTGCCATATGTATGTATGTATGTATGTTTGCTACATACATACATACATAGTGCTGTAATGTCACAAGTTCACAACAATACTTAGTGCACCAGTCACTAATAAGTAGTCAGACCTGCTAAAATGTAAATTTGCACGTATTGCGCCAAAATATTCGCATCATTAGTGCCGATCTTGCAATCTCGAATATATTGGAGCACTCTATCTGCATATAAAGTTATTGAAATGTTCTGCCTTGCCAACCATTTTCTCCAGTCTTAGGAAACTTCTAGCAGCTTGAAAAATGTAGCTAAAGTGACCCACACCTGTATTTCGCGTGCATTACGCGAATAATACATTGCCGATTTTTCGCGATCAAGAAAATAATCTTGAATTTGCGAATATATGACGAATATTCTACCAAATATTAGCGAAATATCGCGAATTCGAATATAGCCCCTGCCGCTAGTCATCACTATACTGCAAATGTTGGCAGGCAGCAGCAGCTTTATGGAAGATAATGGTCGGCAGGCCGCAGCAGTGGAAGGATGATGGAGGTAGCATGATGGAGGCAACTGCAGCAGCAGCAGCCATACAGAACATAATGGTTGGCAGGTCGCAACAGTACCATGATGGCGGCAGTGGCATTATGGAGGCAGGCAGGTAGGCAGGCAGCAACAGTGGCAAGATGGCGCACCGCCAGTAAGACCAGATCTATCCATCAGCCTCAGTCAGAGAAGTGTTAAAGTCCTCCTGATTCCAGGCTTGGACACTGACGGAGGGCAACTTGGTCCATTTGTGTGTCACCACGCCACCAGTGTTGCTAAAAACCCTCTCCGAGATGACACTGGATGCTGGACAAGAAAGAAGATAGAGCGCGTCCTGTGCCAGTTCAGGCCACTGTTCGAGTCTGCCTGGCCAGAAATCCATGGGTTCAGGGAACAGGGTATGCACCAGATTATCAGACTGCTTGATGTCAACTATACACCTGTCACTGAGTAAGCAAGCGAGCGTACAGGTTGCCATTCTGGCCACGTGCTGGCAAGTTTTTTCCGGGTCTGCTCCCCGCTGAGATGATTGGGTATTGTTGCCCATGCCATCCTGATCATTGTTCTCTTGCTCCTCCAACTCTCACTCCTCCACCTCCTCTTGCAGTGACAGTTCCTCATCTTCATCCTCCTCCGCCATGGCAGATTCCTTATGTGTCTCGCCAATAGCTATAGGTTGGACAACAAGATGAGTCAGCTGCTATTTGTCTGTTGTGGTCCGTTGTGGCTGAGTGTATGTGTGTATGTGTGTGTGTATGTATGTCCGCTAAAGGAATCCGTCGGATTTACAATCATAAAATTTGGCACACAGGTACATCAGGTGTCCAGGAAGGTTTTAGACCGGGTCTCAGCTCCCTAGGATGTACCGTTCCTGAGATATTCCCAAAAAATGCAAATATGGCACATCACATGACATACATTAGCCAATAGAAGCCTGCAGGTCTTTCTCTTCATATACCAACTGCCACATACACAGTCTCATGTCCCTTAACAGCCAATAGAAGCTCGCAGGTCCTTAGTCTCCACATACACACAGTTTTACACCAGGTTTCCATAACAACCTAGCTATTTTTCTTCACTGCTGTAGGTCAGCTTTAAAGGGGCAGGGCGCTGTGGATGACACTGTTAACGGAGCCAAGTACTGTGGAGGTCACAGTTAAGGGGGCAGGTAGGGTGGTCATTCAGGCTACCCTCAAAAGGAGGACTTAAAAACCCTGACCCCAGGTCCTGCTAATCCATGCCCCCAACCCGGTTAGGCCACGTCCCCCTCACACCACGCAGCCGACGGGTATTGAAAAAGTGAACGTTAAAATCAACTTCTGTCAGCTGCAGGGGTGGGAGGGTGACTTTCTCCCTGCAGCTTATGCTCAGACAGCCCACTGCTGCTTTCTGAGAGTGAGCTGTTCAAAAGAACATCCCTATGTCCGTCCAGGCCCTGCACCAGACGGAGGACAGGGAGTCTGAAAGCCGGACTGTCCGGCCTAAAACCGGACCTCTGGCTACCCTATGGGCAGCCTGCTGTGGAGGTCACAGTTAAGGGGACGGTCAACTATGGAGGTTAGTGTTAAGGGGCAGATTGCTGTAGAGCATGGATGCTCAACCTGTGGCCCTCCAGCTGTTTTAAAACTACAACTCCCACAATGCCCTTTTGTAGGCTGTGGAGGTCACTTAAGGAGATGGGGTACTGTGGAGGTCACTAATAAAATGGGGAAGCCACTGTGGAGGTCACTGTTAAGGCGGTGGGATGCTGTGAAAGTCACTGTTAAAAGGGCAGGCACTGTGGAGGTGTCTGTTAAGGGGGCTGGGAATGGTGGAGGTCAGTTAGGGGACTGTAACGTATGATCAGTGTTAAGGGGCTGGTGCTGTAGAGATCACTGTTAAGGGAGCGGGCCTTGTAGAGGTCACTGTCAAGGGGATGGAGTGCTGTGGAATTCACTGTTAAAAGGGCAGGCTGCTGTAAAGGTCAAAGTAAAGGGGGTGGGCTGCTGTGGAGGTCCCATTTTAAGGAGACTGGGCACTGTGGGGGGTCAGTGTTAAGGGGTGGGGGCTGTGGATGTCATTGTTACAGTGGATACTGTCGATATCTTTTAACGACACACACAAACATTAAATGAAATATTATTAGATATTAATAATATACCCGTGCAGGTCCTTCAGCTAGTTTTAAATAGTGTTGATCAAGCATGCTCGGCTGAACACCAGGATTCGGCCGAATACCGCATGTGCTCGAGTGCCATGCTCGAGTTTCCTCCCCGCACATTTATTGGCTGCTACGCAGTCAATGAATGTGCAGGTAAGTACTGCCCTTCACTGTAATGCAGTAGCCATGTTGGTTACTGACATTACAGTGATTAGCTGTCCTGAACGCGTCATCGGGTGCTATATAGCACCCGATGAAACTTATTCGGCTCAGTGTTAGTCAGGGAGAGCTGTGCTGAAGAAGAGACAGATAGTGTAGGGAGTGAAATTTTCTTTTTTCAGTTGAAAAACTTTTCAGTGACCCAAAAGTCCTATTGTTGTGTTTGGCAGCAGCAATATATATTTTTATAGCAACCTGCGCTACATTGCTAAAACGTTACAAACCCAAAAGTCCTTTTACGGACTATTGCGTGTGGCAGCAATATCTATTTTTAGAGCATTATGAGCTAAATAGCGTGCAATAGTTAGGTCGCTGCAGACAGCGACATTATCTGCATTACATCTCCTGTGTAACGTGTGCACATCCAAAACATATCATGACATCCAGTGTACTTTCTCTGTAGACCTGGAGTACATCTGCTGTGTAACGTTTCCACATCCCAAATACCTGTGACATTCCCTGTAATTTTATATTAGCTGCAGGTGACATCAGTGACATTATCTGCGGTATTTCTCCTGTGTAACGTTTCTACATCCCAAATACTTGCATTTTAGTACTGCCATTTATATCCTTTTTTTTTTCTCTGCATGGTTCAGGGGTGTGGCAACCAGGTGCTATAAATTAAACCACTGAACTCTCCCAGAGCTTGCTCTACATGAGGCTTGCTGTACCAAGTGGCTGCTAATTAAGGGGAGTTTAAAGAACCAGAGTTTAAGACAAGAAGCAAGAAACTAAGGGTAGATAGATTTTCCTTGTGTATTGTTGGCTTGATTCTAGCTAGTCCTCCAACTACAGCAGACAGGGTCTAATTCTAACTCATATTTACTGTTTTCCTACTTTGATGTTCATCCCCATTTAAACATGTGCTCCATCTACAATGCCACTAAGTGTGTGTCCTGTGCAATGTATGCTTGCTTTGAATGCTGCAGGGCATTTCTCTGAGCAACCAGGAGGATGACCTTTGCAGGAGGGATGGGAAAAGGAGTGTAGCAAAGGTTGTCGCAATATTTATGCTGTCTCCGATTAACAGTCTATATTATTTATGTAAATAAATTAGAATCTGTAATGAAGGAGATTCTAATCTATTATCATAAATACCAAGCTAAAACGAGCTTGTGATCTGCGCTAAGTTAGACGACAAAAAGAAGGCGGTGGTAAATCAAAATATACACTGCTCAAAAAAATAAAGGGAACACTTAAACAACACAATGTAACTCCAAGTCAATCACACTTCTGTGAAATCAAACTGTCCACTTAGGAAGCAACACTGAGTGACAATCAATTTCACATGCTGTTGTGCAAATGGGATAGACAACAGGTGGAAATTATAGGCAATTAGCAAGACACCCCCAATAAAGGAGTGATTCTGCAGGTGGTAACCACAGACCACTTCTCAGTTCCTATGCTTCCTGGCTGATGTTTTGGTCACTTTTGAATGCTGGCGGTGCTTTCACTCTAGTGGTAGCATGAGACGGAGTCTACAACCCACACAAGTGGCTCAAGTAGTGCAGCTTATCCAGGATGGCACATCAATGCGAGCTGTGGCAAGAAGGTTTGCTGTGTCTGTCAGCGTAGTGTCCAGAGCATGAAGGCACTACCAGGAGACAGGCCAGTACATCAGGAGACGTGGAGGAGGCCGTAGGAGGGCAACAACCCAGCAGCAGGACCGCTACCTCTGCCTTTGTGCAAGGAGGAACAGGAGGAGCACTGCCAGAGCCCTGCAAAATGACCTCCAGCAAACCACAAATGTGCATGTGTCTGCTCAAACGGTCAGAAACAGACTCCATGAGGGTGATATGAGGGCCCGGCGTCCACAGGTGGGGGTTGTGCTTACAGCCCAACACCGTGCAGGACGTTTGGCATTTGCCAGAGAATACCAAGATTGGCAAATTCGCCACTGGCGCCCTGTGCTCTTCACAGATGAAAGCAGGTTCACACTGAGCACATGTGACAGACGTGACAGAGTCTGGAGATGCCGTGGAGAACGTTCTGCTGCCTGCAACATCCTCCAGCATGACTGGTTTGGCATTGGGTCAGTAATGGTGTGGGGTGGCATTTCTTTGGAGGGCCGCACAGCCCTCCATGTGCTCACCAGAGGTAGCCTGACTGCCATTAGGTACCAAGATGAGATCCTCAGACCCCTTGTGAGACCATATGCTGGTGCGGTTGGCCCTGGGTTCCTCCTAATGCAAGACTATGCTAGACCTCATGTGGCTAGAGTGTGTCAGCAGTTCCTGCAAGACGAAGGCATTGATGCTATGGACTGGCCCGTCCGTTCCCCAGACCTGAATCCAATTGAGCACATCTGGGACATCATGTCTCGCTCTATCCACCAACGTCACGTTGCACCACAGACTGTCCAGGAGATGGCAAATGCTTTAGTCCAGGTCTGGGAGGAGATCCCTCAGGAGACCGTCCGCCACCTCATCAGGAGCATGCACAGGCGTTGTAGGGAGGTCATACAGGCACGTGGAGGCCACACACACTACTGAGCCTCATTTTGACTTGTTTTAAGGACATTACATCAAAGTTGGATCAGCCTGTAGTGTGTTTTTCCACTTTAATTTTGAGTGTAACTCCAAATCCAGACCTCCATGGGTTGAAAAATTAGATTTCCATTTTTTTATTTTTGTGTGATTTTGTGGTCAGCACATTCAACTATGTAAAGAACAAAGTATTTCAGAAGAATATTTAATTAATTCAGATCTAGGATGTATTATTTTTGTGTTCCCTTTATTTTTTTGAGCAGTGTATATTTATTGAATAACAATAATACAGTGCAAATTTATATACCGTATATGATGACTTTCTAACACTAAAAATTATTTTCAAAAGTCGGGGGTCGTCTTATACGCCGGGTATACTCAGATCCGATGGTATATTCTAACCCCCAGGCGTTCCCATGGGGACGGGGACGCTTGCCTGGGGGTTAGAATACACAGGGCCCCGCCGCTCAGAGGAGTACATTTATTAACTGTAATCTGTAAATTTAACTTTAAATGAGCGCTCTTCTCTTTACTAGGGTACCTTACTCTCAGCTCCGCTAACAGGCAGTGTGGGCGGCGCTCACTCACTGACGTTACGTGCCTGCTCCTCCCACTAGGCGGCGCAGGCGCGTGACGTCAGTAAGTTAGCGCCGCCCGCACTGCCTGTTAGCGGAGCTGAGAGTAAGGTACCCTAGTAAAGAGATGAGCGCTCATTTAAAGTTAAAGTTACAGATTACAGTTAATAAATGTATACTCCTTTGAGCGTCGGGGAGGGGGATCTGTGGATGGCACTGTCATAGCGGGGTGGGGGGATCTGTGGATGGCACTGTTATGGGGAGGGAGATCTGTGGATGGAACTGTCATGGGGGGATCTGTGGATGACACTGTTATGGGGAGGGGGATCTGTGGATGACACTGTCATGGGGGGGATCTGTGGATGACACTGTTATGGGGAGGGGAATCTGTGGATGGCACTGTTTAGGGGGGATCTGTGGATGGCACTGTTATGGGGAGGGGGATCTGTGGATGGCACTGTCATGGGGGGGATCTGTGCATGACACTGTTATGGGAGGGAGATCTGTGGATGGCACTGTTTAGGGGGGATCTGTGGATGGCACTGTTTAGGGGGGAATCTGTGGATGGCACTGTTTAGAGGGGAATCTGTGGATGGCACTGTTATGGGAGGGGGATCTGTGGATGGCACTGTTATGGGGAGGGGGGATCTGTGGATGACACTGTTATGGGGAGGGGGGATCTGTGGATGGCACTGTTATGGGGAGGGAGATCTGTGGATGGCACTGTCATGGGGGGATCTGTGGATGACACTGTTATGGGGAGGGGGATCTGTGGATGGCACTGTCATGGGGGGGATCTGTGGATGACACTGTTATGGGGAGAGGGATCTGTGGATGGCACTGTCATGGGGGGATCTGTGGATGACACTGTTATGGGGAGGGAGATATGTGGATGGCACTGTTTAAGGGGGATCTGTGGATGGCACTGTTATGGGGAGGGGGAATCTGTGGATGACACTGTCATGGGGTGGATCTGTGGATGACACATATAGCATAAGATGTCATCCACTGATCCCCCTCCCCATATCAGTGCCATCCACAGATCCCAGTCAGTTCCCTGGACTGGAGAAGATCGTCTTGAAGACAGGGAGGGCTGGGCATTCAGGGGTAGTCTTATACGGCAAGTATAGCCCAAACCCTATATTTTAAATGGAAAAGTTGGGGGTCGTCTTATACGCCCAGTCGTCTTATACGCCAGCATATACGGTATATAAAAATTGGTGACAATATAATTATAAAATCAATCAATGATCGGCAAATGCTTTAAGAAAGTCAAAGTACTGTAGAGTATACAGTGGGGGAAATAATTATTTGACCCCTCACTGATTTTGTAAGTTTGTCCAATGACAAAGAAATGAAAAGTCTCAGAACAGTATCATTTCAATGGTAGGTTTATTGTAACAGTGGCAGATAGCACATCAAAAGGAAAATCGAAAAAATAACTTTAAATAAAAGATAGCAACTGATTTGCATTTCATTGAGTGAAATAAGTATTTGAACCCTCTAACAAAAAAAGACTTAATACTTGGTGGAAAAACCCTTGTTTGCAAGCACAGAGGTCAAACGTTTCTTGTAATTGATGACCAAGTTTGCGCACATTTTAGGAGGAATGTTGGTCCACTCCTCTTTGCAGATCATCTCTAAATCCCTAAGGTTTCGAGGCTGTCTCTGTGCAACTCTGAGCTTGAGCTCCCTCCATAGGTTTTCGATTGGATTAAGGTCCGGAGACTGACTAGGCCACTCCATGACCTTAATGTGCTTCTTCTTGAGCCACTCCTTTGTTGCCTTTGCTGTATGTTTTGGGTCATTGTCGTGCTGGAACACCCATCCACGACCCATTTTCAGTTTCCTGGCAGAGGGAAGGAGGTTGTCGCTCAGGATTTCACGATACATGGCTCCGTCCATTTTCCCGTTTATGCGAATAAGTTGTCCTGTGCCCTTAGCAGAAAAACACCCCCAAAGCAAAATGTTTCCACCCCCATGCTTGACGGTGGGGACGGTGTTTTGGGGGTCATAGGCAGCATTTTTCTTCCTCCAAACACAGCGAGTTGAGTTAATGCCAAAGAGCTCTATTTTGGTCTCATCAGACCACAGCACCTTCTCCCAGTCACTCTCTGAATCATTCAGGTGTTCATTGGCAAACTTCAGACGGGCCTGCACATGTGCCTTCCTGAGCAGGGGGACCTTGCGAGCCCTGCAGGATTTTAATCCATTGCGGTGTAATGTGTTTCCAATGGTTTTCTTGGTGACTGTGGTCCCTGCTAATTTGAGGTCATTAACTAACTCCTCCCGTGTAGTTCTAGGATGCTTTTTCACCTTTCTCAGAACCATTGACACCCCACGAGGTGAGATCTTGCGTGGAGCCCCAGAGCGAGGTCGATTGATGGTCATTTTGTGTTCCTTCCATTTTCGAACAATCGCACCAACAGTTGTCACCTTCTCTCCCAGCTTCTTGCTAATGGTTTTGTAGCCCATTCCAGCCTTGTGCAGGTCTACAATTTTGTCTCTGACATCCTTGGACAGCTCTTTGGTCTTTCCCATGTTGGAGAGTTTGGAGTCTGCTTGATTGATTGATTCTGTGGACAGGTGTCTTTTATACAGGTGACTAGTTAAGACAGGTGTCCTTAATGAGGGTGACTAATTGAGTAGAAGTGTCTAACCACTCTGTGGGAGCCAGAACTCTTAATGGTTGGTAGGGGTTCAAATACTTATTTCACTCAATGAAATGCAAATCAGTTGCTATCTTTTATTTAAAGTTATTTTTTCGATTTTCCTTTTGATGTGCTATCTGCCACTGTTACAATAAACCTACCATTGAAATGATACTGTTCTGAGACTTTTCATTTCTTTGTCATTGGACAAACTTACAAAATCAGTGAGGGGTCAAATAATTATTTCCCCCACTGTATATCTATCCACTACAATGCTTTATAACGCTAATACCTTCTGATATACTTCAAATCAATTTGATACCTGATTTCTCTCAGCCGACAAATGTCTGATTAAACCCAAATCTGGTCTATTTCAGATTTCCTTTTTTATCTATACAGATATATATACATAATCAACCATACCAGCCTAGAACTGAACTCAATTCTTTGGAGATTATTCCGTGTTCTCACCAGTATATATATGAAAGAGGCAATTGTGGGTGAGGATGGTGAGGATGTGTAAACCTTATAAGTGGAAGTTCAAAGGGATATAAACACAGAAAAAATAATACTTGGTGTAATCTATAGACCCCTAACATCACAGAAGAGATAGAAACGCAACTGTATAACCAAATAGAGCGGGCGGCACAGGCTGCTACAGTGGTCATAATGGGAGATTTTAACTTCCCAGACATTGACTGGGGTAATGGTTCTGCCTCAACCGCAAAGGAGAGAAAATTCCTCAACTTGCTGCAGGACCACTTTATGGGCTAGTTTGTAGAAGCTCCCACTAGGGGCGATGCTCTGTTGGATCTGGTAATTTCTAATGATGCAGAGCTTGTTGGTAATGTTACTGTTCGAGAAACACTAGGTAATAGTGACCACAATATAATTATATTCCCCCTAAACTATAAAAAGCAAAGTCTGTCAGGGAGAGCAAAGACACTGAATTTCAAAAATGCTAATTTCCCTGGGTTGAGGAAAGCATTTCAGGGCATAGACTGGGAGCACCTACTGTCGCAAAATAATACTGAGGATAAATGGGAGAACTTCAAATCCACATTGAGTAATTGCACTAAAAAAATTATCACTTTAGGTAACAAGCATGAAATGCTAAAATTAAATCCCCCATTGCTTACAGCTACTGTAAAAAGGGGAATAAAAGACGAAAAGAAGGCATTTAAAAAAATACAAATCTCAGGGGTTAGCTGTAGCGTTTGTAGATTACACAGGGCTTAATAAAATTTGCAAAAAGGAGATAAAATTAGCAAAGATACAAAACGAACAGCAGGTACCAAAAGAAAGCAAAACAAATCCCAAAAAGTTATTTTAATTATATAAATGCTAAAAAAACCTAGGTCTGAGCAGGTAGGGGCCCTAAATAATAGTAAAGGGGGTGGTAGTCACTGAAGATAAGGAAAAGGCAGAGTTCCTAAATAGTTTTTTTTTAGCTCTGCATATACAAAAGAAGAGAAAGCAGCTGATATCTGTGGCGCCGGGGCTGTTAGTACATCAAAATTAAATAGGGTAAATGTGAACAAGTCTCCGGGTCCAGATGGATTACACCCAAGACTGCTTAAAGAGCTCAGTTCAGTCATTGCTGTGCCCCTGTTTATAATTTTTTAAGATTCTCTAGGTACAGTGCCAAGTGATTGGCGCAAGGCAAATGTGGTGCCCATATTCAAAAAAGGATTAAGGTCCTCCACAGGCAATTATAGACCAGTTAGTTTAACTTCTGTTGTGGGAAAAATGTTTGAAGGACTCTTACTATATACAGGAGACTGTGACTATAAATAATATTATAAGTGATAACCAGCATGGATTTACCAAGGACAGAAGTTGTCAGACTAACCTGATTTTGTTTTTATGAGTAGGTGAGTAGTAGCCTGGACAAAGGGGCAGCTGTGGATGTAGTGTTTCTGGATTTTGTAAAGGCTTTTGATACTGTCCCTAATAGACGCTTAATAGATAAAGGTCTATAGGCTTGGAAAGTATAGTTTGTAATTGGATTGAAAACTGGCTGGAGGACCGTGTTCAGAAAGTTGTGGTCAATGATTCCTATTCAGAATGGTCCCAGGTTATAAGTGGTGTACCCCAAGGTTCCGTGCTGGGCCCTTTATTATTTAATTTACTTATTAATGATATTGAGGGGATTAATAGCACCATATCTATTTTTTTCAGATGACACTAAGCTGTGTAGAACTGTACAGTCTATGGAAGATGTCCATAAACTACAAGCTGACTTGAACACTCTGAGTGATTGGGCATCAACTTGGCAAATGAGGTTCAATATGGAAAAATGTAAAGGTATGCATCTTGGTAGTAAAAATCTCTGTGCTTCATATGTCCTAGGTGATGTAATACTGGGAGAGTCACTTATAGAGAAGGATTTGGGTGTCCTTGTGGATGGTAGATTAAATTACAGCATACAATGTCAATCAGCTGCTTCTAAGGCCACCAGGATATTGTCATGCATTAAACGAGGCATGGACTCGCAGAGCCGGGATGTAATATAACCACTTTGCAAAGTGTTGGTGCAGCCTCATCTGGAATATGCAGTTCAGTTCTGGGCACCAGTATATAGAAAGGACGCACTGCAGCTAGAAAAAGTACAGAGGAGAGTGACTAAACTAATAGGGGGCATGGAGGGTCTTAGTTATGAAAAAAGATTAAAATAATTGAATTTATTTAGTCTTGAGAAGAGACGTCTAAGGTGGGACATGATTAACCTATGCAAATATATAAATGAGCCATACAAAAAATACGGTGAAAAGCTGTTCTATGTAAAATGCGCTCAAAAGACAAGGGGGCACTGCCTCTGATTGGAGAGGAAAAAGTTCAGTCTCTGGAAGCGTCAAAGCTTCTTTACTGTAAGAACTGTGAAGCTGTGGAATAGACTTCCTCAAGACGTCGTCACAGCAGGAACAGTAGACATTTTTAAAAATGCTTTAGACAAATTCTTAAAAGTAAAAAACATTAATGCTTATGAAAACATGTAGAAATCTGAGTCTCAATTCCTTTTGGGATTCGCATCACCACCTATCCCTTGGTTGAACTTGATGGACGTATATGTCTATTTTTAACCATATTAACTATATAACTATGTAAGTAACTATGTAACCTGTGACATTCCCTGTAATTTTATATTACCCGCTGCTGACATCAGCGACATTATCTGCGGTATTTCTCCTGTGTAATGTGTGTGCATCCCAAAAATATCTGTGACATCCAGTGTACTTTTTCCATAGACTGTCCGCTGCGGACAGTGACATTAGCTGTACTACATCTCCTGTGTAACGTGTGCACATCCAAAAAATATCAGTGACATTCAGTGTACTTTTTCCGTAGGCGGTGTCCGCTGCGGGTACATCTCCTGTGTAACTTTTCCACATACCAAATACTTGTGACATTCCCTGTAATATTATATTAGCTGCTGGTGACATCAGCAACATTATCTGCAGTATTTCTCCTGTGTATCGTTTCCACATCCCAAATACCTGTGACATTCCCTGTAATTTTATATTAGCCGCTGCTGACATCAGCAACATTATCTACGGTGTATCTCCTGTGTGACGTTTCCACATCCCAAATACCTTTATTTTTTTTCGCGCATACACTTACAAATCCTACACTACTATATGTGTGACATACTTTCAAACATATATAACATTTTAAATGAAGAAGGTGAGCAGTAAGGGACAGGGAAGTGGCTGTGATGCTGATGGTGCACACAGAGGCCATGGCCCTGGGCGCGTTGAAACTGTGCCTGCTGCCAGAGCACAAGAAATCATCCACGATACCAAGATTCATGTCCCAGTTTGCAGGGCGGCACAGGACAATGCACAGGACAATGCTCTCTAAGTCACACCAGTGTGACCAGTTGGTCGGTTGGATTGCAGCAGATAATGCCTCCAGTCGGTTAAGCACCACACTGTCTTCCACCATGTTGGCCAGGCTTTGTAAGCAGCAGAGGGAGGTAGTGGAATACCAGCTGCAACATGTTCTTTGCCTTTCCAGTCAGCTTCCGCTCTTCACAAGTGTGAAGTGGGCATGGATGTCTGACCTCTGTTAAGAAACTTTAAAGAATCAACAAAGATGGTGAGCGGCGATAACGCTATTATCAACGTCACCATACCACTTTTGTGTCTACTCAAACACTTGCTGTTCACAATTAAGGCCGACGCTTTGCATGTGGAAGAGTTGGAAATGGGGAAGACATTACACAGGGTGATAGCCAGACCACCTTCAGTTTGTTTTCTCAACGCAAATTGAATGATGATGATGATGATGATGATGAGGAGGAGCAGGAGACAGTTGCCTCCGCTACAGAGGGAAGTACCCATTGAAGTTTAATTCCATCTGTTCAGCGTGGATGGGCAGAAGAGGAGGAAGAGGATGAGGAGATTGAGAGTCATTCTCCTGATGACGACAGTGAAGTCTAGCCTGTTGTTACTCTGGCACACATGGCTGACTTTAAATCAGGATGCCTTTACCGTGACCTACGCATTTTACGCATTTTGGACAACACCGATTACTGGTTGTTCACCCTTCTCGACCCCCACTACAAAGAGAACTTCTCATTCCTGAAGTGGAGAGAACGAGCAAAATGGTGCAATACCAGAAGGTCCTTGTGGAAAAATTGCTCCAAAAATTTCCAGCTGACAACGCTGGCGGCAGAGTATGAGGTTCCTTGGGCAACTGAGGAGGGGAGATGAGGGGAACACACAGGATTTCCAACAGAGGCAGGGCAACACTCTCCAAATCCTGGGACAGTTTCATGACACCCCGCCAACACCCTTACCCTGATGCGTGGCCTAGTGTCACAAGCGTCCTCAATGACCCCTCTGTCCTTAAAACTATTGGGTGTCCAAGCTGGACACGTGGCACAAACTGGCGTTCTACGCCTTGGAGGTGCTGGCCTGCCTTGCCGCCAGCGTTTTGTCAGAGCGGGTATTTAGTGCTGCTGGGGGCAGAATACTGATAAGTGCATCCTCCTGTCAACTGAAAATGCTGACAGGATGACTCTTATAAAAATGAACAAAGCCTGGATTGCCCCTGACTTCTCTACTCCACAAGAGGAAAGCGGCTGAACATAAAGGCACTTTAAATGTGTTTATTAAAAATGTACTGAATACACTTTTATTCCACCACAAAAAAAGGGTATATGGCTCAATCTTCCTTTTCTCATCCTCCTCCTCTTCCATCATATCAACATGCTTATTAGTCTGCCCTCACTCCTAATGTTGTAGAGGGTCAGCTTACCTGCAGTCCCTCACCTACAATCTTTTAGAGGGTCAACTCACCTGCAGGCCTTCGCATATAATATTTTAGAGGGTCAGCTCACCAGCAGGCCCTCACCTACAATCTTTTAGAGGGCCAGCTCACCTGCAGGCCCTCGCATGCAATGTTTTAGAGGGTCAGCTAGCCAGCAGGCCCTCACCTACAATCTTATAGATGGTCATCTCATCTGCAGGCCCTCGCATATAATGTTTTTGAGGGTACGCTCACCAGCAGGCCCTCAACCATAATGTTTTACTGGGTCAGCTCACCTGCAGGCCCTCGCATATAATGTTTTAGAAGGTCAGCTCACCAGCAGGCCCTCACCTACAATCTTTTAGAGGGCCAGCTCACCTGCAGGCCCTCACATGTAATGTTTTAGAGGTTCAGCTAGCCAGCAGGCCCTCGACCATAATGTTTTCCTGGGTCAGCTCACATGCAGGCCCTTGCATATAATGTTTTAGAGGGCCAGCTCATCTACAGGCCCTAGCATGTAATGTTTTAGAAGGTCTGCTCACCAGCAGGCCCTCACCTACAATCTTTTAGAGGGTCAGATCACCTGCAGGCCCTCAACCATAATGTTTTACAGGGTCAGCTCACCAGCAGGCCCTCACCTACAATCTTTTAGAGGGTCAGATCACCTGCAGGCCTTCACATATAATGTTTTAGAGGTTTAGCTCACCAGCACGCCTTCACCTACAATCTTTTAGAGGGTCAACTCCCCAGCAGGCCCTCATCTACAATCTTTTATAGGGTCAACTCACCAGCAGGCCCTCGCATATAATATTTTTGAGAGTCAGCTCACCATCAGGCCCTCAACCATATTATTTTACAGGGTCAGCTTAACAGCAGGCCCTCATCTACAATCTTTAGAGGGTCAGCTCACCTGTAGGCCCTTGCATGTAATGTTTTAGAGGGTCAGCTCACCAGCAGGCCTCACCTACAATCTTTTCGAGGGTCAGCTGACCTGTAGGCCCTCAACCATAATGTTTTACAGGGTCAACTCACCAGCAGGCCCTCACCTACAATCTTTTATAGGGTCAACTCACCAGCAGGCCCTCGCATATAATATTTTTGAGGGTCAGCTCATCATCAGGCCCTCAACCATAATAATTTACAGGGTCAGCTTAACAGCAGGCCCTCATCTACAATCTTTAGAGGGTCAGCTCACCTGTAGGCCCTTGCATGTAATGTTTTAGAGGGTCAGCTCACCAGCAGGCCTCACCTACAATCTTTTCAAGGGTCAGCTGACCTGTAGGCCCTCAACCATAATGTTTTACAGGGTCAGCACACCTACAGGCCCTCACATATATTGTTTTTGAGGGTCAGCTCACTAGCAGGCAATCAACTATATTGTTTTACAGGGTCAGCTCACCAGCAGGCTCTCACCTACAATCTTTTAGAGGGTCATCTCACCTTCAGGCCCTCGCAAATAATGTTTTTAGAGGGTCAGCTCACCAGCAGGCCCTCAGCCATAATGTTTTTACTGGGTCAGCTCACTAGCAGGCTCTCACCTACAATCTTTTAGAGGGTTAGCTCACCAGCAGGCCCTTGCATATAATGTTTGAGGGTCAGCTCACTAGCAGGTCCTCAACCATAATGTTTTACAGGCTCAGCTCACCAGCAGTCCCTCTTTTACAATCTTTTAGAGGGTTAGTTCACCAGCAGGCCCTCGCATATAATGTTTTTGAGGGTCAGCTGACAACAGGCCCTCAACCATAATGTTTTATAGGGTCAGCTCACCAGCAGGATCTCGCCCATAATTTTTTCAATGGTCAGCTCAGCAGCAGGCACTCGCCCATAATTTTTTCGATGCTCATATCAGCAGCAGGCACTCGCCTCAAATGTTTTCCAGAGTCAGCTATATATGGAGTCAGAGCAGGGACTCCTAAGCCGCAGACTCACACTGAGGCATTCCCTCACTGTACAGCGATCTTCTGCATAGAAATAGAGGCTAAATTAGATTTAAATACACTGACTCGAGCATCGCGCTTGAGCACACACAGTGTTCGGCCGAACTCTGCTATGTGCCGAGCATAGTGATGCTCGAGCTGAACTGGTGTTCGGCCGAGCATGCTCGCTCAACACTACTGTTTATCCCTATTCTACACAGACAATTATTATTCTTCTTTGCAATTCTAGCCTTTCCCTTCACTTGCCCTGGCAGTAAAATACAAGTTTCATAGATTTTTCACTGTCCCTGACTCCCTTCATTTTCTGGAAGACACTGTAAACCTAAACACCCTCATTCACAGCCCAGCACAGAATTACGTTCTGCTCATTCTTCTAGGGCACCTCCCTCCCTGCTGTAGCACTGATTGACTGTCCAAGCTGTATCTCGGTCTGGGAGCCAATCAGGGAAAGCCCTCCCCCTTCTTCCTCTCAGGGTCAGGTGAAAACCCTTTTTTTTCCTCCTTAGTGCTTTTTTCCTGTCGACATGTGCACTAAAATGGCGCTACGGTGGTTTCATCAAAAATTAACCTGAAAAGTTATAGGTTCATCTGCTGTATGAAAAGTAGCAAAATTTAGACCGGACCCAGTTTGGTCCCAACTAGTTTGCTCATCCTTACATGCAATAGCAAACATTTTCAGATCTAGATGCTGGTTTGAAAACTGCAGAATATTTTTGGTGGGACCACCCCGTAATTCACATTCACTTTTTTAGATCATTGTAATGCATTTTATTCTAATGAAAAGCAGCTGCATCTCTAACAATCAATATGTTTAAATGCAATTCATAATCCACTTCTGTTGTTGTAGGATATCAACATTTAGAATACTATAGAAATATGTCATGTGACATTAAAATTTTGGTTGCAATTTTTTTTGTGTTGGAGGAAAAGGGCTATATAATTTGAAGGAAATCTGGGTAAACCTGCTCAAGAACTCTCGGGTCAGAAGTTCGGTAGGCAGGGGATCTTATGCGTTGTCTAAGGGTCCACACCTGCAGTCAGTATTAAATAATATTAACACACTCGCCATGAAATCGTCCTTTTTCACAATCTGTGTAAGGACGTTTTTTCTACCCCTCTTGTCACAATTACTGGTACTTTAAAAAGTAATCTATGTTGGATGTTTCGTTCATGGTAGAATATAACAATCTTTTTATGTATTCTGTTTTGCTTGCCTCCCTACTAGCTGAGAGAAAAGTATGGACCAGTATACACTATCCACATGGGCATGGATCCTGTTGTGGTATTGTTCAGTTGTGATGCAGTAAAAGAAGCTCTCATTGACAATGCAGAGGACTTTGGTGCCAGAGGAAATATGCCACTTCTGGACAAGATAAGCTCTGGAGGCCATGGTAAGAACCAAGACTGGACATGCTCATGTCAACACTTACAGGGTTGTTTAACTCATTTCAAAAGCTCTTAAAGCCCCTAAAGTCAGTAAAAGATTTTATAGTACCCCATTACAGCACTGTCACTTTGATCCTCAAAGCTAATGTGTGTTCACAATGCTGCAACAATGACGCAGTCGCATATGACATGTGACCACTGCAGTCAATTAGTGGCCTCAGTGATATATGGCACAAGATCATTGATGCCAGTGATTGGCTGCAGCAGTCAAGTGCCAATGGCAGCTGCATCACTGCTGAGGTCGTGGAAACACAGGAGAAGTGAGAACTAGAGTGGAAGTGCAAGAAATGGTGAGGGATTAAATGGTGAGTATACAGTATTTTATTATTTTAACACATTTATGGACTTTGCAGAGCTTTTGAAAAAAGTCAGACAACCACTTGTAATGAACTGCAGTGACTTCCTAATTTATAGCGGAGGGGGGATGAATAAAATGTTTATTAAACTTGGCATTTGAAGCTCATTTTTTTTTTGTGCAAGGCCACATTTAAACCACATATGCACAGAAACCATGCAGAGCCCTGGTATTATCCTCACACAGGACCATAGACCTTGCTACTCCATTATGCCCACCTGTATACAGTAGAAACATCACACAAATGTTGAAAGGCATACAGTGCCTGGTTTGGAGTGGCCCCAATGCTACACTGGGTTCCCTGGAGAACGTTGAGGTGTCACCACGTGTTGCTGCTCCCCGGAGGGGGAGGTAAGGAATTGTGCACCTCAATGGGAGGCAATACAGGTAAGGCATAGGGCTGGCTTCTCCAGTCTCCTCCTTGGATGAAGAAGGGTTTGATGCTGAGGAAAGGCCTGAGCTACCTGTCCCGCTATTCAACAAGAAAAAGTTCCAGCACTCATGTTTTCTTTGGTAGCTAAAATCCTTGTCTTTATTCAGGCAGTAGAAGCAATGTACAGGACATACTGTACACCCACTAGTGTAGCCACATTGAAGAGTTTCAAACAAAGTTCTTATTCTTAAGAATAAGAACTTTGTTCGAAACGCGTCAATGTTGCTACACTAGTGGGTGTATGTCCTGTACATTGCTTCTACTGCCTGAATAAAAAGCTACTAAAGAAAACGTGAGTGCTGGAACTTTTTCTTGTTGAATTGTGCTACAGAGGCTTACCTGTCTGTTCAGTGCACGCGGGCGATCCAGGTTGATTGAGTGAGCTGGACTTTTCTTTATTTACTGCTAGCTGTCCCACTCTCTTACTCCTTCTAGTGGGAGGGGTGGAGTGGATAAACTTAGCAAAAACACAATGTTACAACTCCCATCTGTCATAGACTTTCATTACAGCTTCAATGATACTCAATGGCAATGGCACAGCAGTTTTTCCAGACAAAAACAGGCTTTCAGACATGATTGATAACTAGAGTTGAGCGAACACCTGGATGTTCGGGTTCGACGAGTTCGGCCGAACTTTCGAAAAGTGTTCGGGTTCGGGATCCGAACTCGACCCGAACTTCATCCCGAACCCGAACCCCATAGAAGTCAATGGGGACCCGAACTTTTGGGCACTAAAAAGGCTGTAAAACACACCCGGAAAGGGCTAGAGGGCTGCAAAAGGCAGCAAAATGTAGTTAAATCCCCTGCAAACAAATGTAGATAGGGAAATGATGAGTTAACATAAAATAAATAAAAATTAAACAATATTAATTGGAGTGAGGTCCCATAGCACAGAATCAGGCTTCAAGTCACCCACCAATGGAGAAGGTCACTTACTATTATTTTGACCACAGCACCCAGACAAAGGAGAGAGGTCCCACAGCAGAGAACCAGGCATCATATCACCCACCACAGGAGTAGGCCACCATTTAGTTACTTTGACCCCTACACCCAGACGGAGGAGAGAGGTTACACAGCAGAGAATCAGGCATTTAGATCACCCACCACAGGAGTAGGCCACCATTGAATCAGACCCCGGCAACCATGTCAGATGGCACAAGCATAAGCTTTATATCAATCAGCACAGGAGAAGGCGACTTTGACAGACTTTGACCCCTACACCCGGACGGAGGAGAGAGGTTTCAAAGCAGAGAATCAGGCATTTAGATCACCCACCACAGGAGTAGGCCCCAATTTAATGGGACCCCGGCAACCATGTCAGATGGCACAACCATCAGCTTCATATCAATCAGCACAGGAGAAGGCGACTTTGAAAGACTTTGACCCCTACACCCAGACGGAGGAGAGAGGTTTCACAGCAGAGAATCAGGCATTTAGATCACCCACCACAGGAGTAGGCCCCCATTGAATCAGACCCTGGCAACCATGTCAGATGGCACAACCATCAGCTTTATATAAATCAGCACAGGAGAAGGCGACTTTGAAAGACTTCGACCCCTACACCCAGATGGAGGAGAGAGGTTTCACAGCAGAGAATCAGGCATCATATCAACCACCACAGGAGAAGCCACCATTTAGTTACTTTGACCCCTGCACCCAGGAAGAGGAGAGAGGCACCACAGCACATATTCTGGCATCATATCAGCCACCACAGGAGAAGCCACCATTGAGTTACTTTGACCCCCGCACCCAGGAAGAGGAGAGAGGCACCACAGCACATATTCTGGCATCATATCAGCCACCACAGGAGAAGCCACTATTGAGTTACTTTGACCCCCGCACCCAGGAAGAGGAGAGAGGCACCACAGCACATATTCTGGCATCATATCAGCCACCACAGGAGAAGCCACCATTGAGTTACTTTGACCCCTGCACCCAGGAAGAGGAGAGAGGCCCCACAGCACATATTCTGGCATCATATCAGCCACCACAGGAGAAGCCACCATTTAGTTACTTTGACCCCTTCACCCAAACAGAGGAGAGAGGTTCCACATCAGAGAATCAGGCATCATATCAACCACCACAGGAGTAGGCCACAATTTAATGGGACCCCGGCAACCATGTCAGATGGCACAACCATCAGCTTCATATCAATCAGCACAGGAGAAGGCGACTTTGAAAGACTTTGACCCCTACACCCAGACGGAGGAGAGAGGTTTCACAGCAGAGAATCAGGCATTTAGATCACCCACCACAGGAGTAGGCCCCCATTGAATCAGACCCTGGCAACCATGTCAGATGGCACAACCATCAGCTTTATATCAATCAGCACAGGAGAAGCCACCATTGAGTTACTTTGACCCCTGCACCCAGGAAGAGGAGAGAGGCCCCACAGCACATATTCTGGCATCATATCAGCCACCACAGGAGAAGCCTCCATTGAGTTACTTTGACCCCCGCACCCAGGAAGAGGAGAGAGGCACCACAGCACATATTCTGGCATCATATCAGCCACCACAGGAGAAGCCACCATTGAGTTACTTTGACCCCTGCACCCAGGAAGAGGAGAGAGGCCCCACAGCACATATTCTGGCATCATACTAACCACCACAGGAGAAGCCACCATTGAGTTACTTTGAAACCTGCACCCAGGAAGAGGAGAGAGGCCCCACAGCACATATTCTGGCATCATATCAGCCACCACAGGAGAAGCCACCATTGAGTTACTTTGACCCCCGCACCCAGGAAGAGGAGAGAGGCACCACAGCACATATTCTGGCATCATATCAGCCACCACAGGAGAAGCCACCATTGAGTTACTTTGACCCCTGCACCCAGGAAGAGGAGAGAGGCCCCACAGCACATATT
Organism: Bufo bufo; assembly: GCF_905171765.1. Lineage (NCBI taxonomy): Eukaryota > Metazoa > Chordata > Amphibia > Anura > Bufonidae > Bufo > Bufo bufo. The sequence goes on along the minus strand of NC_053396.1, from coordinate 184,303,432 downwards.
CTGGCATCATACTAACCACCACAGGAGAAGCCACCATTGAGTTACTTTGACCCCTGCACCCAGGAAGAGGAGAGAGGCCCCACAGCACATATTCTGGCATCATATCAGCCACCACAGGAGAAGCCACCATTGAGTTACTTTGACCCCCGCACCCAGGAAGAGGAGAGAGGCACCACAGCACATATTCTGGCATCATATCAGCCACCACAGGAGAAGCCACCATTGAGTTACTTTGACCCCCGCACCCAGGAAGAGGAGAGAGGCACCACAGCACATATTCAGGCATCATATCACACACCACAGGAGAAGGCCTCTTTCAGTGATTTAGGCCTTTGGACCCAGACAGAGGAGAGAGGCACCACAGCACATATTCTGGCATCATATCAGCCACCACAGGAGAAGCCACCATTGAGTTACTTTGACCCCTGCACCCAGTAGGAGGAGAGAGGCCCCACAGCACATATTCTGGCATCATATCAGCCACCACAGGAGAAGCCACCATTTAGTTACTTTGACCCCTGCACCCAGGAAGAGGAGAGAGGCACCACAGCACATATTCTGGCATCATATCAGCCACCACAGGAGAAGCCACCATTGAGTTACTTTGACCCCTGCACCCAGGAAGAGGAGAGAGGCCCCACAGCACATATTCTGGCATCATACTAACCACCACAGGAGAAGCCACCATTGAGTTACTTTGACCCCTGCACCCAGGAAGAGGAGAGAGGCCCCACAGCACATATTCTGGCATCATATCAGCCACCACAGGAGAAGCCACCATTGAGTTACTTTGACCCCCGCACCCAGGAAGAGGAGAGAGGCACCACAGCACATATTCTGGCATCATATCAGCCACCACAGGAGAAGCCACCATTGAGTTACTTTGACCCCCGCACCCAGGAAGAGGAGAGAGGCACCACAGCACATATTCAGGCATCATATCACACACCACAGGAGAAGGCCTCTTTCAGTGATTTAGGCCTTTGGACCCAGACAGAGGAGAGAGGCACCACAGCACATATTCTGGCATCATATCAGCCACCACAGGAGAAGCCACCATTGAGTTACTTTGACCCCTGCACCCAGGAAGAGGAGAGAGGCCCCACAGCACATATTCTGGCATCATATCAGCCACCACAGGAGAAGCCACCATTTAGTTACTTTGACCCCTGCACCCAGGAAGAGGAGAGAGGCACCACAGCACATATTCTGGCATCATATCAGCCACCACAGGAGAAGCCACCATTGAGTTACTTTGACCCCTGCACCCAGGAAGAGGAGAGAGGCCCCACAGCACATATTCTGGCATCATACTAACCACCACAGGAGAAGCCACCATTGAGTTACTTTGACCCCTGCACCCAGGAAGAGGAGAGAGGCCCCACAGCACATATTCTGGCATCATATCAGCCACCACAGGAGAAGCCACCATTGAGTTACTTTGACCCCCGCACCCAGGAAGAGGAGAGAGGCACCACAGCACATATTCTGGCATCATATCAGCCACCACAGGAGAAGCCACCATTGAGTTACTTTGACCCCCGCACCCAGGAAGAGGAGAGAGGCACCACAGCACATATTCAGGCATCATATCACACACCACAGGAGAAGGCCTCTTTCAGTGATTTAGGCCTTTGGACCCAGACAGAGGAGAGAGGCACCACAGCACATATTCTGGCATCATATCAGCCACCACAGGAGAAGCCACCATTGAGTTACTTTGACCCCTGCACCCAGGAAGAGGAGAGAGGCCCCACAGCACATATTCTGGCATCATATCAGCCACCACAGGAGAAGCCACCATTTAGTTACTTTGACCCCTGCACCCAGGAAGAGGAGAGAGGCACCACAGCACATATTCTGGCATCATATCAGCCACCACAGGAGAAGCCACCATTTAGTTACTTTGACCCCTTCACCCAAACAGAGGAGAGAGGTTCCACATCAGAGAATCAGGCATCATATCAACCACCACAGGAGTAGGCCACAATTTAATGGGACCCCGGCAACCATGTCAGATGGCACAACCATCAGCTTCATATCAATCAGCACAGGAGAAGGCGACTTTGAAAGACTTTGACCCCTACACCCAGACGGAGGAGAGAGGTTTCACAGCAGAGAATCAGGCATTTAGATCACCCACCACAGGAGTAGGCCCCCATTGAATCAGACCCTGGCAACCATGTCAGATGGCACAACCATCAGCTTTATATCAATCAGCACAGGAGAAGCCACCATTGAGTTACTTTGACCCCTGCACCCAGGAAGAGGAGAGAGGCCCCACAGCACATATTCTGGCATCATATCAGCCACCACAGGAGAAGCCACCATTGAGTTACTTTGACCCCCGCACCCAGGAAGAGGAGAGAGGCACCACAGCACATATTCTGGCATCATATCAGCCACCACAGGAGAAGCCACCATTGAGTTACTTTGACCCCTGCACCCAGGAAGAGGAGAGAGGCCCCACAGCACATATTCTGGCATCATACTAACCACCACAGGAGAAGCCACCATTGAGTTACTTTGACCCCTGCACCCAGGAAGAGGAGAGAGGCCCCACAGCACATATTCTGGCATCATATCAGCCACCACAGGAGAGGCCACCATTGAGTTACTTTGACCCCTGCACCCAGGAAGAGGAGAGAGGCACCACAGCACATATTCTGGCATCATATCAGCCACCACAGGAGAAGCCACCATTTAGTTACTTTGACCCCTTCACCCAAACAGAGGAGAGAGGTTCCACATCAGAGAATCAGGCATCATATCAACCACCACAGGAGTAGGCCACAATTTAGTTTATTTGACCCCTGCACCCAGGAAGAGGAGAGAGGCCCCACAGCACATATTCTGGCATCATATCACACACCACAGGAGAAGGCCTCTTTCAGTGATTTAGGCCTTTGGACCCAGACAGAGGAGAGAGGTCAGAGATTAGCTTCATATCCCCCAGCACAGCAGAAGACCGCTTTATTTGACTTAGGCCTCAGCACCCAGACAGAAGACAGAGGTAGCATGGCAGAGGTTATGGCTTTATGTCACCCGTTAGTTTAACCGGCCACTTTCATCTGGTTAGGCCCCGGCGCCCAGACAGAGAAGAGTTTCATTCAACTGTGGGTTTCATAAAATTTGTATCAAATAAAGAAGTGGCCCGTAGCACAACAAGACATGTTTTAGGCAGTTAATAAGGACTACTCTGCACAAGGGAGGGACAGGTCCTGTGGGATCCATGCCTGGTTCATCTTTATGAAGGTCAGCTTGTCCACGTTGGCTGTGGACAGGCGGCTGCGCTTGTCAGTAATGACGCCCCCTGCCGTGCTGAATACGCGTTCAGATAAAACGCTGGCCGCCGGGCAGGAAAGCACCTCCAAGGCATAACATGCTAACTCTGGCCACGTGGACAATTTCGAAACCCAGTAGTTGAATGGGGCCGAACCATCCGTCAGGATGTGGAGGGGTGTGCAGACATACTGTTCAACCATGTTAGTGAAATGCTGCCTCCTGCTAACACGTTCCGTATCAGGTGTCGGTGCAGATAGCTGTGGCGTGGAGACAAAACTTTTCCACATTTCTGCCATGCTAACCCTGCCCTCAGATGAGCTGGCCGTGACACAGCTGCGTTGGCGACCTCTTGCCACTCCTCTGCCTTCACCTTCCACCTGTTCCCCTGTGACATGTGGGAATGCTCTCAAGAGCGCCTCTATCAGCGTGCGCTTGTACTCGCGCATCTTACGGTCGCGCTCCAGTTCAGGAATTAAAGTGGGCACATTGTCTTTATACCGGGGATCCAGCAGGGTGGCCACCCAGTAGTCTGCACACGTTAAAACGTGGGCAACTCTGCTGTCGTTGCGCAGGCATTGGAGCATATATTCGCTCATGTGGGCCAGGCTACCCATGGGTAAGGACAAGCTGTCCTCTGTGGGAGGCGTATCGTCATCGTCCACCGTATCCCCCCAGCCACGCACCAGTGATGGGCCTGGGCTGCCACCCCGCTGTGAACTTGCGTCATCCTCATCCCCCTCCACCTCCTCCTCCTCATCCTCCTCGTCCTCCAGTACAGTGCCTTGGCTGGCGACTTGTGAACCTGTCCTCTGCTGCTTAAACAAACCTCCCTCTGAGCCACTTCGAACAGACTGGCCCGAAAGTGTTAGAAACGAGCCCTCATCCTCCTCCTCCTCCTCCACCTGGGCCACCTCCTCTAACATCATTGCCCTAAGTGTTTTCTCAAGGAGACATAGAAGTGGTATTGTAACGCTGATAACAGTGTCATCGCCACTGGCCATGTTGGTGGAGTACTCGAAACAGCGCAGCAGGGCACACAGGTCTCGCATGGAGGCCCAATCATTGGTGGTGAAGTGGTGCTGTTCGGCAGTACGACTGACGCGAGCGTGCTGCAGCTGAAACTCCACTATGGCCTGCTGCTGCTCGCACAGTCTCTCCAGCATGTGCAAGGTGGAGTTCCACCGGGTGGGCACGTCGCATATGAGGCGGTGAGCGGGAAGGCCGAAGTTCCGCTGTAGCGCAGACAGGCGAGCAGCGGCAGGATGTGAACGGCGGAAGCGCGCACAGACGGCCCGCACTTTATGCAGCAGCTCTGACATGTTGGGGTAGTGGTGAATGAACCTCTGCACCACCAAGTTCAGCACATGCGCCAGGCAAGGGATGTGCGTCAAACCGGCTAGTCCCAGAGCTGCCACGAGATTTCGCCCATTATCGCATACCACCAGGCCTGGCTTGAGGCCCACCGGCAGAAACCACTCGTCGGTCTGTTGTTCAATACCCCGCCACAATTCCTTTGCGCTGTGGGGCCTGTCCCCCAAACATATGAGTTTCAGAATGGCCTGCTGACGTTTACCCCGGGCTGTGCTGAAGTTGGTGGTGAAGGTGTGTGGCTGACCGGATGAGCTGGTGGAAGCAGTGGAGGAGGAAGCCGAGTAGGAGGAGGAGGCTACAGGAGGCAGAGAATGATGCCCTGCGATCCTAGGGGGCAGAAGGACGTGCGCCAAGGAACTGTCCGCCGGGGGCCCAGCCGCCACTACATTCATCCAGTGTGCAGTTAGTGAGATATAGCGTCCCTGGCCGTGCTTACTGGTCCACGTATCTGTGGTTAGGTGGACCTTGCCACAAATGGCGTTGCGCAGTGCACACTTGATTTTATCGGACACTTGCATGTGCAGGGAAGGCACGGCTGTCTTGGAGAAGTAGTGGCGGCTGGGAACCACATACTGCGGGACAGCCATGGCCATCAGCTGTTTGAAGCTGTCTGTGTCCACCAGCCGGAATGACAGCATTTCAAAGGCCAGCAGTTTAGAAATGCTGGCGTTCAGGCCAAGGGCTCGAGGGTGACTCGGGGGGAATTTGCGCTTCCTCTCTAAGGTTTGAGATATTGAGAGCTGAACGCTGCTGTGTGATATAGTGGAGACGCTAGTTGACGATGGCGGTGGTGGTGGTGTCGGTGGCACATCCTCTGTTTGCTGCTCGGCAGGTGGCAACATTCCTCTCGAGGCGGAAGCCGAGGCAGCAGCGGTAGAGGGAGCAGGGGGAGCCTCAGCGAGTGCCTGGTTTTTAAGGTGTGTACCCCACTGCAGTTCATACTTTGCATGTAGATGCCTGGTCATGCAGGTTGTGCTGAGGTTCAGAACGTTAATGCCTCGCCTCAGGCTCTGATGGCAGAGCGTGCAAGTCACTCGGGTCTTGTCGGTAGGACATTGTTTAAAGAAGTGCCATGCCAGGGAACTCTTTGAAGCTGCCTTTGTGGGGCTGGGTCCCTGTTGGCGATGTCCAGTAGCAGGCGAACTCTGGGGGCGGCGGCTCGTCTGCTTTGGCCCCCTGCTCCCTCTTTGGCTTCGCTGTTGTCTCGGTCTCACCACTACCTCTTCCTCTGAACTGTGAAAGTCATCGCCACGACCTTCAGTCCATGTGGGGTCTAAGACCTCATCGTCCTCTGCATCGTCTTCCACCCAGTCTCCCTCCCTGACCTCCTCCTGTTCAGTCTGCACACTGCAAAAAGACGCGGCAGTGTGCACCTGTGTTTCGTCATCATCAGAGAGTCGGTGACTCTGCTGTGGTGGTATTCCCATGTCCTCTTCATCTGGAGACATAAGTGGTTGTGCGTCAGTGCATGGTATGTCTTCCTCCACTGGGGAAGGGCTAGGTGGACGCCCCTGGGAAACCCTGGAAGCAGAGTCTTCAAACAGAAGAAGAGACTGCTGCATAACTTGTGGCTCAGACCGTTTCCCTGATATGCTTGGGGGTGATGTGACAGACTGATGGGCTTGGTTTTCAGGTGCCACCTGTGCGCTTTCCGCAGAAGACTGGGTGGAAGACCATGTGGTGAACGTGCTGGAAGCACTGTCGGCCACCCAATCGATTAATGCCTGTACCTGCTCAGGCCTTACCATCCTAAGAGCGGCATTGGGCCCCACAAGATATTGCGGTACATTCTGCCGGCTAGTTGAGGGAGTTCGTTCCCTACTGTGTGCGCCTGGGGCCGAACGGCCACGTCCTCTACCAGCAACAGAGGCTCCACGGACACCACCACGACCGCGTCCTCGTCCCTTAATAGTATTTTTCTTCATTGTTGCGATTCAACTCGCACCACAATGAAATATATTATTTTTTATAAGCAAAATCCCCTCACTGGAATACTTTCAGTCTTTTGACTGTATGGATTACAGATGGAATGACTGTTATATGTGAGTACCGCTTTCTTTGACAGATTCTAGTATGGGTACATATATGTTTTCCCAACCCCAGCACATTAGTTTGCTAATTCCAGATGTATGAAACGCAGGCCTAACTGTATCTAGTACATTGAACGCCAGATAAACTAACTTGGCCTTTTTTAAATAAAAAAAAAATCCCCTCACTGGAATACTTTCAGTCTTTTGACTGTATGGATTACAGATGGAATGACTGTTATATGTGAGTACCGCTTTCTTTGACAGATTCTAGTATGGGTACATATATGTTTTCCCAACCCCAGCACATTAGTTTGCTAATTCCAGATGTATGAAACGCAGGCCTAACTGTATCTAGTATATTGAACGCCAGATAAACTAACTTGGCCTTTTTTAAATAAAAAAAATCCCCTCACTGGAATACTTTCAGTCTTTTGACTGTATGGATTACAGATGGAATGACTGTTATATGTGAGTACCGCTTTCTTTGACAGATTCTAGTATGGGTACATATATGTTTTCCCAACCCCAGCACATTAGTTTGCTAATTCCAGATGTATGAAACGCAGGCCTAACTGTATCTAGTATATTGAACGCCAGATAAACTAACTTGGCCTTTTTTAAATAAAAAAAATCCCCTCACTGGAATACTTTCAGTCTTTTGACTGTATGGATTACAGATGGAATGACTGTTATATGTGAGTACCGCTTTCTTTGACAGATTCTAGTATGGGTACATATATGTTTTCCCAACCCCAGCACATTAGTTTGCTAATTCCAGATGTATGAAACGCAGGCCTAACTGTATCTAGTATATTGAACGCCAGATAAACTAACTTGGCCTTTTTTAAATAAAAAAAATCCCCTCACTGGAATACTTTCAGTCTTTTGACTGTATGGATTACAGATGGAATGACTGTTATATGTGAGTACCGCTTTCTTTGACAGATTCTAGTATGGGTACATATATGTTTTCCCAACCCCAGCACATTAGTTTGCTAATTCCAGATGTATGAAACGCAGGCCTAACTGTATCTAGTATATTGAACGCCAGATAAACTAACTTGGCCTTTTTTAAATAAAAAAAATCCCCTCACTGGAATACTTTCAGTCTTTTGACTGTATGGATTACAGATGGAATGACTGTTATATGTGAGTACCGCTTTCTTTGACAGATTCTAGTATGGGTACATATATGTTTTCCCAACCCCAGCACATTAGTTTGCTAATTCCAGATGTATGAAACGCAGGCCTAACTGTATCTAGTATATTGAACGCCAGATAAACTAACTTGGCCTTTTTTAAATAAAAAAAATCCCCTCACTGGAATACTTTCAGTCTTTTGACTGTATGGATTACAGATGGAATGACTGTTATATGTGAGTACCGCTTTCTTTGACAGATTCTAGTATGGGTACATATATGTTTTCCCAACCCCAGCACATTAGTTTGCTAATTCCAGATGTATGAAACGCAGGCCTAACTGTATCTAGTATATTGAACGCCAGATAAACTAACTTGGCCTTTTTTAAATAAAAAAAATCCCCTCACTGGAATACTTTCAGTCTTTTGACTGTATGGATTACAGATGGAATGACTGTTATATGTGAGTACCGCTTTCTTTGACAGATTCTAGTATGGGTACATATATGTTTTCCCAACCCCAGCACATTAGTTTGCTAATTCCAGATGTATGAAACGCAGGCCTAACTGTATCTAGTATATTGAACGCCAGATAAACTAACTTGGCCTTTTTTAAATAAAAAAAATCCCCTCACTGGAATACTTTCAGTCTTTTGACTGTATGGATTACAGATGGAATGACTGTTATATGTGAGTACCGCTTTCTTTGACAGATTCTAGTATGGGTACATATATGTTTTCCCAACCCCAGCACATTAGTTTGCTAATTCCAGATGTATGAAACGCAGGCCTAACTGTATCTAGTATATTGAACGCCAGATAAACTAACTTGGCCTTTTTTAAATAAAAAAAATCCCCTCACTGGAATACTTTCAGTCTTTTGACTGTATGGATTACAGATGGAATGACTGTTATATGTGAGTACCGCTTTCTTTGACAGATTCTAGTATGGGTACATATATGTTTTCCCAACCCCAGCACATTAGTTTGCTAATTCCAGATGTATGAAACGCAGGCCTAACTGTATCTAGTATATTGAACGCCAGATAAACTAACTTGGCCTTTTTTAAATAAAAAAAATCCCCTCACTGGAATACTTTCAGTCTTTTGACTGTATGGATTACAGATGGAATGACTGTTATATGTGAGTACCGCTTTCTTTGACAGATTCTAGTATGGGTACATATATGTTTTCCCAACCCCAGCACATTAGTTTGCTAATTCCAGATGTATGAAACGCAGGCCTAACTGTATCTAGTATATTGAACGCCAGATAAACTAACTTGGCCTTTTTTAAATAAAAAAAATCCCCTCACTGGAATACTTTCAGTCTTTTGACTGTATGGATTACAGATGGAATGACTGTTATATGTGAGTACCGCTTTCTTTGACAGATTCTAGTATGGGTACATATATGTTTTCCCAACCCCAGCACATTAGTTTGCTAATTCCAGATGTATGAAACGCAGGCCTAACTGTATCTAGTATATTGAACGCCAGATAAACTAACTTGGCCTTTTTTAAATAAAAAAAAAATTCCCTCACTGGAATACTTTCAGTCTTTTGACTGTATGGATTACAGATGGAATGACTGTTATATGTGAGTACCGCTTTCTTTGACAGATTCTAGTATGGGTACATATATGTTTTCCCAACCCCAGCACATTAGTTTGCTAATTCCAGATGTATGAAACGCAGGCCTAACTGTATCTAGTATATTGAACGCCAGATAAACTAACTTGGCCTTTTTTAAATAAAAAAAAAATTCCCTCACTGGAATACTTTATGGCTTTTCACTGTATGGATTACAGGTGGACTGGTATTAGTAGGGGTGACACAAGCACACCCAAGTCCCTGATGTAGGATTTCTATGGCACAGACCACTATTACAAGTGATTAATGGACGTTGGGAGAGATTGTGCTGCAGCACTAGTCCCAAGATGGCCGCCGCCTATCAGCCCAGTAACATGTGCCACAAAATGGTCTGCACAACCTTTAAAAAAAATAGCCTTGGACTGTGCTGCTAAATCGCTATTGGTCTGAATCCCAGGTGTAGATGTCTGACTTGTTTGGAGCTTTGGAATGCACACTGTGGCAGCTTCTGCTGCAGCACTACAAGTCGCAAAATGGCGGCCGGCGGTCAGCCCAGGTACATGTGGATGGAAAAATCACTCTGGCCACTCTAAAAATAGCCAATCCCTATCAAAAAAGCAGCTCAGCTGCAGTTGTTCAGATGAATCACAGGTGGAGGAGAGAAATTTGCTTCCAGTTATTCAATTATCCCTGCCTATTCTCGCCCTAGCATCAGCTGCGTCTATCCCTGTTCTATTCACATCGGGAGTGAGCACGTCCCGACGTGCGCACAAGCTTATAAAGAGGCTGAGTCACATGCTGCACTTGGCCAATCACAGCCTTGCCAATAGTAGGCATGGCTGCGATGGCATCTTAGGGCAAGTAGTATGATGCATGTTGATTGGCTGCTTTGCAGCCTTTCAAAATGCGCCAAAATACATGCCGAACGACGAACCCGAACCCGAACTTTTACGAAAAAGTTCGGGTCCGTGTCACGAACACCCCAAAATTCGGTACGGACCCGAACTATGCTCGAACTGTTCGCTCAACACTATTGATAACTAGAGATGAGCGAAGTTTAGAAAACTTTGAATGGGCTGCTTTGCCAAATTTCATAAAGGCATTTTCTTTGTGACAAATTACTTAATCACAAAGAACATTTCTATGTCAGTAGCGGGCGCAATGATTGTGCCACCCCCCGTAATTGAACCCCTCAGATGCTGCTTTCATCACTGATCCCAACTTCTGAGATTAAAAAAAATTAGGGCTTTTAGGGGTTAACGGGTGAAAAAAAATTACTCACCTTATTTGAGCACGAAGTAGTCGCCGCGGCCATCTTGATTAAATATATCCCACACGAAATCTTGCGCGGTGCATCATGATGTCATCACTAGAGATGAGCGAATTTTTTAAAAAGATTTGATTCACCGGTTCGCCCAAAAAATTTGGTTTGATCCGAATATATTCGCAGTAAATTATGTTAATAAACGGCTATTTCCTGGCTGCTGAGAGCCTTTATAGTAGTGTAGAACACTGTGCCTTGTAGTAACACCTTTCTGATATTGCTCCACTATCTTTCTGCGCAACATTGTGGGAATTGGTGATCCTCTACCCATCTTGGCTTCTGAGAGACACTGCCACTCTGAGAAGCTCTTTTTATACCCAATCATGTTGCCAATTGACCTAATTAGTGTTAATTGGTCTTCCAGCTCTTCGTTATGCTCAAATTTACTTTTTCCAGCCTCTTATTGCTACTTGTCCCAACTTTTTTGGGATTTGTTGACACCGTGAAAATTGGAATCAACGTATTTTTCCTTTAAGATGATACATTTACTCGGATTAAACGTTTGATCTGTCATCTACGTTCTACTACAAATAAAATATTGACATTTGCCATGTCCACATCATTGCATTCAGTTTTTATTCACAATTTGTTTAGTGTCCCAACTTTTTGGAATCCGGTTTGTACTGTGAGTCAGTATGACATGCAGATGACAGGCGTCGCTCTTAGAATATCTGCACACTTCACTTATTAGGGCATTCACGGGGTCAAAACTGACCAAATAACTCAAGTACGGTATGCACTCAGCCTTACAGGTCGATGATAGCGCCAAGAAGAAGCGCACTCCTTTTACACTGTCGCCAGCTGGTTCCACATAGATGTCTACAGAACCTGTTCTATTAAACGCATATACAAGTAGAGCCCCCCAGACAGAATGGAGAGGGTGTCAGCAGTAAGTTTGTGTTGATGTCACTGATTAATTTGCCCTACCTCTGATCCGTCAGAACAATCACCCACAAAAACAGATAATTTCTGTGGAGCATACGCCTTCACTCGGTCAGCATTTGCTCAATAATCCATCAGTATTGCTAATGCCCAAAAAAAAACAGAAGTGAATCTAAAACAGATGACAAGTTAATGGACTATTTGCATGTCTTCTGTGTTTTGTACCCACTCCTGCTTTTGGCTACCAAATCATAAGCCAATTCTGATGGGACCATACCGGCCTTACAGCTGCTACACAGACAGGATCCGCTGTGCATCTCATTTTTCCTTCCTTCTGACAGATCAGAAGAAAGGTCAAATAAATCATGATGTCAGCCAGGCCGAAAGGCAAAATAGTGGCCCAGTCATGAAGTGGGGAGGGTGGGAACAGCATGAGGAGTCCACAGAGTAGACCTATGACATAGTGGTGAGGTGGAAGCAGCATGAGGAGACCATAGAGTGGGCCAATGACAGAGTCTGGAGGTGGCGGAAGCATCAGAAGACCACGTGGCACGACGACAAAAAATTGTGGAGGTGGCAGCAGCATGAGGAGGTCACAGAGTAGTACGACGACGAAAGATTGTGGAGGTGGCAGCAGCATGAGGAGGCCACAGAGTGGCACGAAGACAAAGTGTGGAGGTGTCAGCAGCATTAAGAGGCCAGAGAAGCACGATGACGAGAGATTATGGAGGTGTCAGCAGCATGAGGAGGCCAGAGTAGCACCATGACGAGAGATTGTGGAGGTGGCAGCAGCATGAGGAGGCCTCAGAGTGGCACACAGACAGATTCTGGAGTTGGCAGCAATATGAGGAGGCCACTGAGTAGCACAATGACCAAGTCTGGAGTTGGCAGCAGTATGAGGAGTCCACCAAGTGGTACAATGACCAAGTCTGGAGTTGGCAGCAGTATGAGGAGGTTACCGATTAGTGTTGGGCAGGAATATTCGAATCGCGAATATTAATCGTGAAAATCGGCATATTTAGAATATAGTGATATATATTCGTAATTTCGAATATTCTAGATTTTTTTTTTCATCAGTAACCTCCCTTCTTGCTTGTGGGCCAATGAGAAGGCTGCAATATCTTTGTCTGAGCTTAGCAACATCCCTAGCAACCAGTAGTAAAGTTGCCTACCCCTTACTATATAAGAACCTTCCCAGCAGCCATTTTATACAGTTTTTTAAAGTTCTGAGAGAGACAGTAGTGTCATTGCTGTGCTCTGTGCTTTCCACACTACATAGATAGATAGTTAGATAGCTTATATATATATATATATATATACAGATAGTTAGTGGGAGATAGTCAGTGTAGGTTATATCCTGATATAGTGTAGCTGTTGCTGTGCAGTGTGTTAGGTAGTGTGATAGGTTCTGCTGTCCATACATACATGCAGACCTGCTAAAATGTGAACTGTCACGTATTGCGCCAAAATATTCCCATCATTAGTGCTGATTAGCGCAATCGCGAATATATTTGAGCACTCTAACTGCATATCAACCATTTTCTCCAGTCTCAGGAAATTTTAGCAGCTTGGAAAATGTAGCAAAATTGACCCACGCCTGTATTTTGCGCGCATTACGCGAATATTACATTGCTGATTTTTTGGAATCAAGAAAATAATCTCTAATTCTTGAATTCGCGAATATATGACAAATATTCGCCCAAATATTCGTGAAATATTGCAAATTCCAATATAGCCCCTGCCGCTCATCACTATTACCGAGTGGCACAATGACAGAGTCGGGAGTTGGCAGCAGCATGAGGAGACCACAAAGTGGCCTAATGACAGAGCCTGGAGGTGGCGGCAGCAGCTTTATCAGGAGGAGGCCACCTAGTGGCACAATGACCGAGTCTGGAGGTGGCAGCAGTATGAGGAGGCCACCGAGTGGCACAATGACCGAGTCTGGAGGTGGAAGCAGTATGAGGAGGCCACCGAGTGGCACAATGACAGAGTCTGGAGGTGGCGGCAGCATCAGGAGGCCACACAGTAGCAGGACGACGAGAGATTGTGGAGGTGGCAGCAGGAGGAGAAGGCCGCAAAGTGGCACAAAGACAAAGTGTGGAGGTCTCAGCAGCATGAGGAGGCCAGAGTAGCACAACGACGAGAGATTGTGGAGGTGGCAGCAGCATGAGGAGGCCACAGGGTGGCAAAATGACAGAGCTTGAAGGTGGCGGCAGCATGAGGAGGCCACAGAGTGGCACACTGACAGAGTCTGGAGTTGGCAGCAAAATGAGGAGGTTACTGAGTAGCACAATGACCGAGTCTAGAGTTAGCAGCAGTATGAGGAGTCCACCGAGTGGTACAATGACCAAGTCTGTAGTTGGCAGCAGTATGAGGAGGTTACCGAGTAGTGTTGGGCACGAATATTCGAATTGCGAATATTAATCGCGAATATCGGCACTTTGAGAATTTGCAAATATTTAGAATATAGTGATATATATATTCGTATTTTCGAATAATCTAGATTTTTTTTTCATCAGTAACCTCCCTTCTTGCTTGTGGGCCAATGAGAAGGCTGCAATATCTTTGTCTGAGCTTAGCAACATCCCTAGCAATCAGTAGGAAAGTTGTTGCAGTGCAGTGTGTTAGGTAGTGTGATAGGTTCTGCTGTCCATACATACATGCAGACCTGCTAAAATGTGAACTTTCTCATATTGCGCCAAAATATTCCTATCATTAGTGCCGATTAGCGCAATTGCGAATATATTTGAGCACTCTAAATGCATATATAGCCATTTTTAATGTTCTGACGTGCCAACCATTTTCTCCAGTCTCAGGAAACTTCTAGCACCTTGGAATATGTAGCAAAAGTGACCCACGCCTGTATTTTGCACGCATTACGCGAATATTACATTGCCGGTTTTTCGGAATCAAGAAAATAATCTCTAATTCGCGAATTCGCAAATATATGATGAATATTCGCCTAAATATTCATGAAATATCGCAAATTCTAATATAGCCCCTGCCGCACATCACTATTACCGAGTGGCACAATGACAGAGTCTGGAGTTGGCAGCAGCATGAGGAGACCACAGAGTTGCCCAATGACAGAGTCTGGAGGTGGCAGCAGTAGCAGCATCAGGAGGAGGCCACCAAGTGGCACAATGACTGAGTCTGGAGGTGGCAGCAGTATGAGGAGGCCACCGAGTGACACAATGACCGAGTCTGGAGGTGGCAGCAGCATCAGGAGACCACACAGTAGCAAGACGACAAGAGATTGTGGAGGTGGCAGCAGGAGGAGAAGGCCACAGAGTGGCACGAAGACAAAGTGTGGAGGTCTCAGCAGCATGAGGAGGCCAGAGTAGCACAATGACGAAAGATTGTGGAGGTGGCAGCAGCATGCGGAGGCCATAGAGTGGCATAACGACAAAGTGTGGCGGTGTCAGCAGTATGAGGAGGCCACTGAGTGGCACAATGACCGAGTCTGGAGTTGGCAGCAGCATGAGGAGACCACAGAGTGGCACAATGACAGAGTGTGGAGGTGTCGGCAGCAGCAGCATCAGGAGGAGGCCAAAGAGTGGCATAATGACCGAGCCTGGAGGTTGCGACAGCAGCAGCATCAGGAGGATACCACAGAGTTGCAAGGTGACATAGTGTGGAGATGGCAGTAGCAGCAGCAGCAGCAGCATCAGGATACCACAGAGTGGGAAGGTGACATAGTGTGGAGATGGCAGTAGCAGCAGCAGGATGATACCACAGAGTGGCAAGGTGACATAGTGTGGAAATGGCAGTAGCAGCAGCAGCATCAGGATACCACATATGGTGACGCAGCATATGTTGATGCAGGGCTGTGGTGCCATCATTGGCACCCTGGCCACGCTTCACCTTCTGCCCACATATTCTTCATATGGCCATGTTAATCTGCCACACCGCCGAGTAGGTGATTTTCCCCCCAACAGTCCGCACTGACTGATTGCTCTCATCGCTGCTTCCGTGAACCCCTGCACCACTACTTCCCGGGCAATTAGGCTGCTGCGAAGCAGGTGGTCTACCCCAGTCACGTTTGGCTCCCGACCTCCCACTGTTGCCACCCTGCTGACTCCCAGCTATGCTTTCAACACATATAACCGCCGACGGGAACTGAGAATATATTTTTCTTTTTGTACTGAAATAGACCACTAAACGCTTTCAACACAAATAACCGCCGACGTGAACTGAGAATATATTTTTGTTTTTGTACTGAAATAGGCCACTAAATGCTTTCAACACATATAACGGCCGACGTGAACTGAGAATATATTTTTCTTTTTCTAATGAAATAGGCCACTAAACGCTTTCAATACATATACCCGCCGATGTGAATTGAGAATGAATTTTTCTTTTTGTACTGAAATAGGCCACTAAATGTTTTCAACACATATAACCGCCGACGTGAACTGAGAATATATTATTCTTTTTGTGATGAAATAGGCCACTAAATGCTTTCAACACATATAACCGCTGAAGTGAACGGAGAATATATTTTTCTTTCCGCTGCTGCTTCCGTGAACCCCTGCACCACTTCTTCCTGGGCAGGTAGGCTGCTGCGAAGCAGGTGTTCTACCCTGAGCACATTTGGGTCACGACCTCCCACTGTTGCCACCCTGCTGACTCCCAGCCATGCTTTCAACACGTATAACCGCTGACGTAAACTAAGAATATATTTTTCTTTTTGTACTGAAATAGGCCACTAAATGCTGTCAACACATATAACCGCCAACGTGAACAGAGAATGTATTTTTCTTTCTGTACTGAAATAGGCCACTACTTGCTTTTAACACATATAACCGCCGACGTGAACTGAGAATATATTTTTCTTTTTGTACTGAAATAGGCCACTAAACGCTTTCAACACATATAACCGCCGACGTGAACTGAGAATATATTATTCTTTTTGTGATGAAATAGGCCACTAAATGCTTTCAACACATATAACCGCTGAAGTGAACGGAGAATATATTTTTCTTTCTGTACTGAAATACGCTTTCGCAACAAATAACTGCAACAGTGAAGTGCATATATTTTTTTCTTCCTGTACTGAAATTGGCCACTAAAAGCTTTTGCCAGAAATAAATGCACCAGTGTAGTGCGCTCCTATTTTTCATTTTGTACTGAAATAGGCCACTAAAGTCTTTCACCACAAATAAATGCAACAGTGAAGTGCGTATATATTTTTTTTGGTAATGAAATAGGATACTGAACCCTTTACCACATATAACTGCAGAAGTAAAATGTGTATATATTTTTTTTCGTTTTGTACGGAAATAGGCCACTAAAGTCTTTCACCACAAATAAATGCAATAGTGAAGTGAATATATTTTTTTACTTTTGGTAATGAAATAGGACACTGAACGCTTTCACCACATATAACTGCAGAAGTTAAATGTGTATATATTTTTTTTTCTGTACTGAAATAAGCCACTAAAGTCTTTCATCACAAATAAATGCAACTGTGAAATTTGTATATATTTTTCCTTTTTGTACTGAAATAGGCCACTAAACTAATTCAACACAAATAACTGCAGAAGTGAAATGCGTATATATTTATATTTTTCCACCGATATAAGCCACTAAAGGCTTTTCAACATAGCACTTGCACCCCAATAACAAATTTCTGGAATGCCAGAGCTGTATAATGGCTATTTGGATCCCCAAATAATGTTTCTCTGCACTTGTAAATCATTTATTTTTTTCATAATGAGGTTTTTCTAGCACTGTCCCTAGCGACTTTAGGCGTCTCTCCCTGCACTAAGATGCTGTGAAATGATTCCTTCCTATACTTTCCCTGCACTTGTAAATCGCTTTTCTGGCACTGTCTCTAGCTCCTTCTGCCTTCTCTCTCTACACTAAGATGCTCTGAATATTTATACTCATATTTATAGGGCTGTGACATCACAGGGCTGGCTGCTGATTGTCTGCATGCATGGCATTATGGGTCAGTCCGCCTTCCCAGAGTTCCTTGCCCCATGTCCACACATGTGTAGCCACCATTGTAACTGCCATTTTAGGAAAAATTGTGATTCGATACCACGAAGCGCAAGGAAATTCGCATTCGCTACAAATCTAATTTTTCCTGAAATTCGGATCGAATTCTACTTCGTCTGATTCGATTCGCTCATCTATAGTCATCACGCTGGCCAGCGTGGTGACACAATACATCAACGTGCATGACATTTTATGCTGCTTCTTCAATCAAGATGGCCACAGTGGCCTCTTCGCGTTCAAAAAAATGAGGTGAGTATGTTGTTGTTTTTTTACCGCCATTTCAGGGAATATTGATTTGTTACCACGAAGCACAAACAAATTCAGCTTAGTGGCTAATCAAATTTTCCATGGCAGCATCTGGCATTCAAAAGGTCAGGCAATCAGGTATATCCCCATGCATTCAGAATGGAGAGTAATCCGTTTAGGATGCATCAGGATGTCTTCAGTTCAGTCATTTTGACTGATCAGGCAAAAGAGAAAACCGTAGCATGCTACGGTTTTATCTCCGGCGAAAAAAACTGAAGACTTGCCTGAATGCCGGATCCGGCATTTTTCCCTATAGGAATGTACTAGTGCCAGATCCGGCATTCAAAATACCGGAATGCTGGATCCGTCCTTCCGGTCTGCGCATGCGCAGACCGGTAAAAATGTGAAAAAAGATGCAAGACGGATCCGTCTGTCCGCATGACAAGCGTAGAGACGGATCCGTTCTTGCAATGCATTTGTGAGACGGATCCGCATCCGGATGCGTCTCACAAATGCTCTCAGTCACATCCAGATCGGCGGATCCGGCAGGCAGTTCCGACGACGGAACTGCTTGCCGGATCACACTGCCGCAAGTGTGAAAGTAGCCTTAGCCAGAAAGTCCCACAAGTATTCATTAACCCTTTTCACAGAGCCTCGCAAATGAACAATATATATTTCCTAACATACATATAAAATGCAGTTCCATGGTATTAAACAGCATGTCAGTGCTGGTTAACCCTTTAAAGTGGAATAAAGTATGTAGTTGATGACTTTGAATAGGGAAAAAAAAGGCAAATGTCAACAAATGTCCAGACTCTGCTCAAGGGCACTATAGGCACAGTACCTGACCTGTGAAATAAATGTATGGTAACCATCAGAATGACCAGTGGTGCTGGTCAATGCTCTAATCAGCTTAAGTGGGATCACCCCCTTACATACAGCTTAAGCCTCTCCCTTTGCCTACTACTTTTGATAGGTTTCTCCCTATCAGCTCGTACAAGCAGGAGGCAGAAGTGTAGGGTGAAGCTGTATCTCATGTGATACACTGGAGATTCTGTACAGAAGACACACTTAGATATTATAGATAGGGTTGAGCGAACCCGAACTGTAAAGTTCGGGTTTGTACAAAACTTTAGGATTTTTGGACCCCGAACATTTCCGTAAAAGTTTGGGTTCGGGTTCGGTGTTCGGCGCTTTCTTGGCGCTTTTTGAAAGGCTGCACAGCAGACAATCAACAAGCGTCATACTGCTTGCCCCAAGAGGCCACCACAGCCATGCCTACTATTGGCATGGCTATGATTGGCCAGAACAGCATGTGACCCAGCCTCTATATAAGCTTGAGTCACGTAGCGCTGCACGTCACTCTGCTGTTACAAGTGTAGGGAGAGGTTGCTGCTGGACTTGTGATTTCAAGGAGAGAATAGTAGAGAATCTAACTCAGCGATCTACAGAGAAATAGTTGTGTGGGTGCAGGGCACAATCGTTTTACCCTCCCCTGAGGCCATTGACCAAAAAAAAACAACTTTTATAATTCTATTAGTTAGGTGGGTGGCGGCGGCGGCCATTTTATGCAAGCTCATTGCACCAGCACTGCATCTGAGATTTTGGGACATTGCAAATCACCATTTTTGGGGGCAAACTACAACATCTGGATTAGTCAGTGTGTAATTTAAGGTAGAAATACACCCATCATTTTCTGGGGTTATAAGAACATACAATATTTTTTCAAAAAACAGTATTTTCCAGATCTGCAAGTGTTATATTCAAGTTTAATATATACAGCTTTCATATTATGTTAGCAAAAAAAGACTTTTTTGACAAACTACAACATCTAGATTAGTCAGTGTGCAATTTAAGGTAGAAATACACCCATCATTTTCTCTGGTTCGAAAAACACACTTTAAAAAAAAAAAAAAATACAGTATTTTCCAGATATGCAAGTGTTAAATTCAAGTTTAATATATACAGCTTTCATATTCTGTTACCAAAAAAGACTTTTTTGGCAATCTACAACATCTGTATTAGTCAGTGTGCATTTAAGGTAGAAATACACCCATCATTTTCTGGGGTTTTAAAAACACACAATTTTTTTCAAAAAAACTGCATTTTCCATATCTGATTAAAGGTGGTCGGTCAGGAGAGGCAATAGTGTCTCCCTGAATACTGCTCAATTATCAATCAGGAAAAACTATGAGGGGCAGTATACTTGGTAAAACTTCACTTTTATTAGCGTATAGGAGATAAAAGACGGCCCCTACAGACGTACAATGAGTAAGACCTGCAAACACTCAGCCAGGGTGGTGAGTGGTGAGTGAGCATGGACAATTACATAACAAACAAAAAAATGTAGGTTGTGGACTGGACCAAATGTGGCAAGGCGGGCGAGACTGTGTCAGAAAATCTAACCAACTGGCCCTATTGCCTCCCTGCTTGTCCTAGTCCGCCCTACAAAGTGTGTCCACGGGACGGGATCCAAAAAAGCCCCGCAAGGGGTGGCCCAGACTGGAACTCTCTTTCTGTATAGGTGACCCTAATAAGGCCCTAGCACAGGGAAGAAAAGGAAGCCCGTCCAGGGGATCCACACATATACAAAAATAATAATAGAGACGTAACCCCACAATAAATCCACTACAAGGGGATGGGGTGGGGGATATACTCATGTGTCCCGACGCGTTTCTTCAGAGGATGCCCCAGGATTCATCAGGGGACACGGGGCAATTACTGCAGTCAGAGTATGGCTGAGTCTGAGGATAACATTAAAAGGCAGAAAACCAGAGTAAGTAAAGTAACGTAACATAGATAAACCTCCATCAGTCAACCCATGTGGGGTCATGGAGGCAGATCATTTAGTTGGCAGCGGTCGGCGTATGGTTCTAGGTCCACCATCAAAAAAGGACCCAGGGTGGTGGTGTCTGCAGTGGTGGGGTGACCGGCAACTAGTGGGGCAGAACCGCCCCCTTATAAGGGCTGTAGGGCCGAATTGAAGCGTCCCACAGCCTCCGGCGCCTATTCATGACGTCACAGGAGGTGTATCCCTAGCATGGCCATGTGATCGGAAAAGTCGCGATCACATGTTCGCGCATGCGCACATCGCCTCCATGCGTTTCATGAGGCTGAAGGTGGAACGCACGGCTGTACTTCCGCATCACGTGTCCGCCGCGATGTGCCCGTGTCACAGGCTGTTGCGTCACAGCGGGGGTCACATGATCGGGGCACAGCAATAGCAGATATGTCCCAGGGGTTTGAATCAGGGATTTGAAATACAGCCATTTGAAATAAAGCCATTTTGTGTTAAGAAATATTTACTTCAGGCCTACACTGGTTCAGACCGTGTGAGATATCCCCTCTACATACAGGGGTTTGAATCAGGGATTTGAAATACAGCCATTTTGGGCAAAGAAATATTTACTTCAGGCCTACACTGGTTCAGGCCCTGTGAGATACTCCCTCTACATACAGGGGTTTGAATCAGGGATTTGAGATACAGCCATTTAAAATACAGCCAATTTGGGCAAAGAAATATTTACTTCAGGCCTACACTGGTTCAGACCGTGTGAGATACCCCCTCTACATACAGGGGGTTGAATCAGCCATTTTGTTCAAACATATATTTTCTTCAGACCTACACTGGTTCAGGCCCTGTGAGATACTACCTCTACATACAAAGGTTTGATTCAGGGATTGGAAATACAGCCATTTGAAATACAGCCATTTTGTGCAAAGATATATTTACTTCAGGCCTACACTGGTTCAGGCCCTGTGAGATACTCCCTCTACATACAGGGGTTTGATTCAGGGATTTGAAATACAGCCATTTGAAATACAGCCATTTTGTGCAAAAATTTATTTACTTTAGGCCTACACTTGTTTAGGCCCTGTAAGATACCCCCTCTACATACAGGGGTTTGAATCAGGCATTTGAAATACAGCCATTTTGGGAAAATAAATATTTACTTCAGGCCTACACTGGTTCAGGCCCTGTGAGATACCCCTCTACATACAGGGGTTTGAATCAGGGATTTGAAATACAGTCATTTGAAATACAGCCATTTAGGGCAAAGACATATTTACTTCAGGCCTACACTGGTTCAGGCCCTGTGAGATACCCCCTCTACATACAGGGGTTTGAATCAGGCATGTGAAATACAGCCATTTGAAATACAGCCATTTTGTGCAAAGAAATAATAAATTTAGGCCTACACTGGTTCAGACCGTGTGAGATACACACTTTACATACTGTCGTTCTATTCTACTATTAATTAAACACCCATTTAGGGCAAGATCCTAAATTCGAAAAATATGAGGAGAGCATCAAATAAGGGACGTGGCCCAGTTCGTGGTGCTGCTGGAGGAGCTCCTGTTGCAGGGAGAGGACGTGGTCGATCTGTGCCAGCTACACGCACAAGTGAAACCCCTTCCTCAGGTGCGAGTAGGCGACAAAACCTGCAGCGGTATTTGGTCGGGCCTAATGCTGCTCTACGAATGGTGAGGCCTGAACAAGTACAGACGATTGTACAGGGTGGGCCATTTATATGGATACACCTTAATAAAATGGGAATGGTTGGTGATATTAACTTCCTGTTTGGGGCACATTAGTATATGTGAGAGGGGAAACTTTTCAAAATGGGTGGTGACCATGGCGGCCATTTTGAAGTTGGCCATTTTGAATCCAACTTTTGTTTTTTCAATAGGAAGAGGGTCATGTGACACATAAAACTTATTGGGAATTTCACAAGAAAAACAATGGTGTGCTTGGTTTTAACGTAACTTTATTCTTTCATGAGTTATTTACAAGTTTCTGACCACTTATAAAATGTGTTCAATGTGCTGCCCATTGTGTTGGATTGTCAATGCAACCCTCTTCTCCCACTCTTCACACACTGATAGCAACACCGCAGGAGAAATGCTAGCACAGGCTTCCAGTATCCGTAGTTTCAGGTGCTGCACATCTCGTATCTTCACAGCATAGACGATTGCCTTCAGATGATACGAGATGTGCAGCACCTGAAACTACGGATACTGGAAGCCTGTGCTAGCATTTCTCCTGCAGTGTTGCTATCAGTGTGTGAAGAGTGGGAGAAGAGGGTTGCATTGACAATCCAACACAATGGGCAGCACATTGAACACATTTTATAAGTGGTCAGAAACTTGTAAATAACTCATGAACAAATAAAGTTACGTTAAAACCATGCACACCATTGTTTTTCTTGTGAAATTCCCAATAAGTTTGATATGTCACATGACCCTCTTCCTATTGAAAAAACAAAAGTTGGATTCAAAATGGCCGACTTCAAAATGGCCGCCATGGTCACCACCCATCTTGAAAAGTTTCCCCCCTCACATATACTAATGTGTCACAAACAGGAAGTTAATATCACCAACCATTCCCATTTTATTAAGGTGTATCCATATAAATGGCCCACCCTGTAGATTGGGTTGCTGACAGTGGATCCAGTTCCTTCACATTGTCTCCCACCCAGTCTCCTGCTGAAAGACCACAGTTGGCACCTGCAGCCGATGTCCATCAGTCTTTCACCTCACCCCCTTGCAAATCAGCCAAGCAGTCTGAGCCCCAAGTCATGCAGCAGTCTCTTCTGCTTTTTGATGACTCTGTTAGCAGGGTTTCCCAGGGCCACCCACCTAGCCCTGCCCCAGAAGTGGAAGAGATTGAGTGCACCGATGCCCAACCACTTATCTTTCAAGAAGAGTACATGGGAGGACTATCGCAGCACGTCTCGGATGATGACGAAACACAGGTGCCAACTGCTGGGGCTTTCGAAAGTGTGTCGACCGACAAGGAAGGCAGGGGTGAAGACTGGGTGGAAAATGATGTGGAGGACGATGAGGTCCTCGACCCCACATGGAATCAAGGTCATGCGAGTGACCTATGTAGTTCGGAGGAAATGGCGGTGGTCGCACAGAGCCACCAGCACAGCAGAACAGGGAGCAGGGTGTAAAAGCGGAGTGGCCGTCCTCTAGACAGTACGCCTCCTACTGCCCACCGCAGCAAGGGACCGAGCACACCAAAGCCAGCTCGAAGGAGTTCCCTGGTGTGGCAGTTCTTCAGACAATGTGCTGACGACAATGGAGTACTCCACCAACATGGCCAGTGCCAATAGCGCCGTTATCAGCGTTACTATACCACTTCTATGCCTCCTTGAAAAAACGCTCCTGGCGATGATGGAAGAGGATGTGGCACAGGAGGAGAAGGAGGAAGAGGGATCATTTCGTAGGGTTTCCGGGCAGTAATTCCCAAGTGGCTCCGAGGGTGGGTTCCTGCACCCACAAACCCAAGGTACACAATTGTCCAGCCAGGGCACAGTTCTGGAGGATGAGGAGGTGGAGGATGAAGAGGAGGAGATGGAGGAGAAGGAACCATGTTCACAGTAGGGTGGCACCCAGACAAGCTCATGGCCATCACTGGTGCGTGGATGGGGGGATACAGAGGACACAGATGATACACCTCCCACAGAGGACAGCTTTTCGTTGCCTCTGGGCAGCCTGGCACACATGAGCGAATACATGCTGCAGTAACTCTGCAACGACCGCCGAGTTGCCCACATTCTAACTTGTGCTGATTACTGGGTGGCCACGCTGCTGGATCCCCATTACAAGGACAATGTACCGTCTTTAATTCCGTGACTGGACCGTGATCGTAAGATGCGTGAGTACAAGCGCACGCTGGTAGATGCGCTGCTTTTGGCATTCCCACCTGACAGCGGGGGCACAGTGGAAGCACAAGGCGAAGGCAGAGGACGAGAAAGAGGTCGCCAACTCTGCTGGGGCACTGCCAGCACCTCAGAAGGCAGGGTTAGCATGGCCGAAATGTGGAAAAGCTTTGTCAGCACGCCACAACAACCAGCACCACCAGCTGATATGGAACGTCTTAGCAGGAGGCAGCATTTCACCAACATGGTGGAGCAGTATGTGTGCACACGCCTACACGTATTGAATGACGGGTCTACTCCCTTCAACTTCTGCGTCTCCAAATTGGGCACATGGCCTGAGCTTCTCCTTTACGCCTTGGAGGTGCTGGCCTGCCCTGCAGCCAGTGTATTATCTGAACGTGTGTTTAGCACGGCAGGGGGCGTCATCACAGACAAGCGCAGCCGCCTGTCCACAGCCAATGTGGACAAGCTCATGTTCATTAAAATGAACCAGGCATGGATCCCTCAGGACTTGTCTGTACCTTGTGCAGAATAGACATGTACAGTCGTGGCCAAAAGTTTTGCGAATGACACAAATATTAGTTTTCACAAAGTTTGCTGCTAAACTGCTTTTAGATCTTTGTTTCAGTTGTTTCTGTGATGTAGTGAAATATGATTACAAGCACTTCATACGTTTCAAAGGCTTTTATCGACAATTACATGACATTTATGCAAAGAGTCAGTATTTGCAGTGTTGGCCCTTCTTTTTCAGGACCTCTGCAATTCGACTGGGCATGCTCTCAATCAACTTCTGGGCCAATTTCTGACTGATAGCAACCCATTCTTTCATAATCACTTCTTGGAGTTTGTCAGAATTAGTGGGTTTTTGTTTGTCCACCTGCCTCTTGAGGATTGACCACAAGTTCTCAATGGGATTAAGATCTGGGGAGTTTCCAGGCCATGGACCCAAAATGTCAACGTTTTGGTCCCCGAGCCACTTAGTTATCACTTTTGCCTTATGGCACGGTGCTCCATTGTGCTGGAAAATGCATTGTTCTTCACCAAACTGTTGTTGGATTGTTGGAAGAAGTTGCTGTTGGAGGGTGTTTTGGTACCATTCTTTATTCATGGCTGTGTTTTTGGGCAAAATTGTGAGTGAGCCCACTCCCATGGATGAGAAGCAACCCCACACATGAATGGTCTCAGGATGCTTTACTGTTGGCATGACACAGGACTGATGGTAGCGCTCACCTTTTCTTCTCCGGACAAGCCTTTTTCCAGATGCCCCAAACAATCGGAAAGAGGCTTCATTGGAGAATATGACTTTGCCCCAGTCCTCAGCAGTCCATTCACCAAACTTTCTGCAGATGATCAATCTGTCCCTGATGTTTTTTTTGGAGAGAAGTGGCTTCTTTGCTGCCCTTCTTGACACCAGGCCATCTTCCAAAAGTCTTCGCCTCACTGTGCGTGCAGATGCGCTCACACCTGCCTGCTGCAATTCCTGAGCAAGCTCTGCACTGGTGGCACTCCGATCCCGCAGCTGAATCCTCTTTAGGAGACGATCCTGGCGCTTGCTGGACTTTCTTGGACGCCCTGAAGCCTTCTTAACAAGAATTGAACCTCTTTCCTTGAAGTTCTTGATGATCCTATAAATTGTTGATTGAGGTGCAATCTTAGTAGCCACAATATCCTTGCCTGTGAAGCCATTTTTATGCAACACAATGATGGCTGCACGCGTTTCTTTGCAGGTCACCATGGTTAACAATGGAAGAACAATGATTTCAAGCATCACCCTCCTTTTAACATGTCAAGTCTGCCATTTTAACCCCATCAGCCTGACATAATGATCTCCAGCCTTGTGCTCGTCAACATTCTCACCTGAGTTAACAAGACGATTACTGAAATGATCTCAGCAGGTCCTTTAATAACAGCAATGAAATGCAGTGGAAAGGTTTTTTTGGTATTAAGTTAATTTTCATGGCAAAGAAGGACTATGCAATTCATCTGATCACTCTTCATAACATTCTGGAGTATATGCAAATTGCTATTATAAAAACTTAAGCAGCAACTTTTCCAGTTTCCAATATTTATGTAATTCTCAAAACTTTTGGCCACGACTGTATACCAGCACTAAGCAGCCATTGTTATACTGCAGCGCTATTGCTCATGTTTGTATTTTGTATATCTCACACTCTTTAGGAGTGTACCTTAATTTTTCAAAATTAAATTAAAACCAAAAACCTGTGTTGGCTATCTCATCCTCCTCCACCGCCGCTTCCACCTACTCCGCTACGTCCACCGCCACGTGTTTTATTTTATATCATTTCGCTACTTTGTAATTCACCAATTTTTGGGTGAAATTCACCAATTTTTGGGTGTATAGTAACACTGCTATACCTAGTAGACCGTTAAAAAATAAATAAATTGTCATTTACATTTTAGGGTCAAATTCATCAATTTTGGTGTGTATAGTACCACTGCTATACCTAGTTCACCGGTATAAAAAAATAAAAAAATTGTCAGTTACATTTTCTGGTGAAATAAACAAATTTTTGGGTGTATAGTACCACTGCTATACCTAGTAGACAGGTTAAACAAAAAAAAAATTGTCATTTACTTTTTCGGGTGAAATTAACAAATTTTTGGGTGTATAGTACCACTGCTATACCTAGTAGGCCCGTTAAAAAAAATTGTCATTTACATTTTAGGGTGAAATTCACCAATTTTGGTGTGTATAGTACCAATGCTATACCTAGTGGACTGGTAAAAAAAAAAAAAAAAAATTGTCAGTTACATTTTCTGGCGAAATAAACAAATTTTTGGGTGTATAGTACCAGTGCTATACCTAGTAGGCTAGTTAAAATATACATAAATTGCTATTTACATTTTAGGGTGAAATTCACCAATTTCGGTCTGTATAGTACCACTGCTATACCTAGTGGAGCGGTAAAAAAAAAACTGTCAGTTACATTTTGTGGCGAAATAAACACATTTTTGGGTGTATAGTACCAGTGCTATACCTAGTAGACAGGTTAAACAAAAAAAATAAAATTGTCAGTTATATATTCTGGTGAAATTCACCAATTTGTGGGTGTGATGTACCACTCCTATACCTAGTAGACCGAAAAAAATTAAAATTGTCATTTACATTTTTTGGTGAAATTCACCAATTTTCGGGTGTAATATACCCCTCCTTTACCTAGTTGACAGCTTAATAAATTTCAATAATTTTTCTGTTACATTCTTGGGTTGACATTATACAATTTTAGACGTGAATAAACCCCTGCTCTGCATAGGTGACAGGGAATAAAATTTAATAAATTATTCAGTAATTAATGCGCTCCACGTCCTTTCATTCAATGCTTAAACTTTGAAAAGTTGTCACACTTTTATGCTTTAATAATTTCTCCCATATTTCAACTCTAATTTTAAATTTGAAAAAATGAATCCTCCCTTGGATGTGGTCTCTTTCTCATGCTCCCTCTCTGGCCTGGAACCCTGATTCCCCGCTACCTGTGATCACCATGGTAGGTGCATAAAAGAACATCGAAAGTTGATAGAGCAAATATCAAATTAGATGGTGAACATCACGGGGATGTGCGACATGGTGGGGCAGTAAGTGTGCACACGCCTACACGAACTGACTGACAGGGGTCCGCCCCTGCAACTTCTGGGTCTCCAAATTGGGTACATGGCCTGAGCTTGCCCTTTACGCCTTGGAGGTGCTGGCCTGCCCTGCA
Source organism: Bufo bufo (assembly GCF_905171765.1). Lineage (NCBI taxonomy): Eukaryota > Metazoa > Chordata > Amphibia > Anura > Bufonidae > Bufo > Bufo bufo. The sequence goes on along the minus strand of NC_053396.1, from coordinate 184,275,171 downwards.
GCCGGTGTATTGTCTGAACGTGTGTTTAGCACGACTGGAGGGTTATATTTCCCAGTGTTTTAGGGTGTACCCTAATTTAAAAAAATGAAAATACATTTTAAACCAAAAAGCAGTGTAGGCTACCTCCTCCCCCTCCACCGCCACTTCCACATCCACCGCCTCCTCAACCTCCTACTCCATATGGACCTCGTCCTCCTAGATCAAGATTATTATTTTTTATTTTTACGCATTTTATGTTATTTTAAGTCATTTCCCTATCCACATTTGTTTGCAGAGCACTTGCCATGCTCTTAACCACATTTTGACGCCATTTGCATCCCTCTAGCCCTTAACCATGACATTTTTACAGCCATTTTAGTGCTCAAAAGTTCGGGTCCCCATTGACTTCAAGTTCGGGTCAAGTTCGGGTCCCGAACTCAAACTTTTTTCCGGAGTTCGGCCGAACCCGTCGATTCCGAACATCCAGGTGTCCGCTCAACTCTAATTATAGACAGTTCATGTGAGCCACATGAGTTTTATACTCTGCAGCTTATCATACCAGGGCGTCACCTGCTACATCACTGCTCTCTTAGGCTAGTTTTATATCTGTGGCATGAAGACCAGCCACCTGATCCGACAGAGAATGTTGGGAATCAACTGGACACAAACCACAGCATGTCCGGCAGATCCCTGCATTTTTTACAGAATGCAGCCGGATCTCTTCCAGACTCCACTATACTTAATGGGGCCGGCAGACATTCCGCTTATATCTGGTATATCGGCACGGATCTAAGAATTACAGCAGGCTGTTCTCTGCAGCAACAGCCTGCTGGAATTCATGCCGTAGATTTGAAACTAGCCTTATAAAGAAATGGTATTAACAGCTCTGTATACATGGAAGAACATGCAGAGTGTAAAGCAGGGATCTGAGATCTCCTGGGAGGTATATGATCAATGATGCTGTAATCCTTTAGTTTACAGATAGTTAGCCACACAGGAGAGACTGACGTCCCGACTATACAACACAACATTCTCCAAACTGGTAGTAAAACTACAATCAAAAGACACAGTTGCCTATAATGCAAGGATTCAAAATATATGGCTACAACGAAACTGGGGGGAAAAAAATTATTCTCCTAGAATATTGCTGGTTAGTAAGCATTATATGTCCAAAAATTGGTACAATGGTAACATAGTAACATAGTACATAAGGCCGAAAAAAGACATTTGTCCATCCAGTTCGGCCTGTCATCCTGCAAGTTGATCCAGAGGAAGGCAAAAAAAAACTAACCCTGTGAGGTAGAAGCCAATTTTCTTTACTTTAGGGGAATAAAAAATTCCTTCCCGACTCCAATCAGGCAATCAGAATAACTCCCTGGATCAACGACCCCCCTCTAGTAGCTATAGCCTGTAATATTATTACACTCCAGAAATACATCCAGGCCCCTCTTGAATTCCTTTATTGTACTCACCATCACCACCTCCTCAGGCAGAGAGTTCCATAGTCTCACTGCTCTTACCGTAAAGAATCCTCTTCTATGTTTGTGTACAAACCTTCTTTCCTCCAGACGCAGAGGATGTCCCCTCGTCACAGTCACAGTCCTGGGGATAAATAGATGATGGGATAGATCTCTGTACTGACCCCTGATATATTTATACATAGTAATTAGATCTCCCCTCAGTCGTCTTTTTTCTAAAGTGAATAACCCTACTGTTGATAATCTTTCAGGGTACTGTATGCCACCCATTCCACTTATTACTTTAGTTGCCCTCCTCTGGACCCACAGTACTCCATGTGTGGTCTGACTAATTTGTATCTATCTGACTAGATTTGTAAAGTGGTAGGACTATGTTCTCATCATGGGCATCTATGCCCCTTTTGATGCAACCCATTATCTTATTGGCCTTGGCAGCAGCTGCCTGACACTGGTTTTTGCAGCTTAGTTTGCTGTATATTAAAATTCCTAGATCCTTTTCCATGTCAGTGTTACCCAGTGTTTTACCATTTAGTATGTACGGGTGACTTGCATTATTCCTTCCCATGTGCATAACTTTACATTTATCAGTGTTAAACCTCATCTGCCACTTATCTGCCCAAACCTCCAATCTATCTAGATCCATCTGTAGTAGTATACTGTCCTCTTCAGTGTTAATTACTTTACACAGTTTAGTGTCATCTGCGAAAATTAATATTTTACTATGCAAGCCTTCTACAAGATCATTAATAAATATATTAAAGAGAATAGGGCCCAATACTGACCCCTGAGGTACCCCACTAGTGACAGTGACCCAATCTGAGTGTGTACCCTTAATAACCACCCTCTGTTTTCTATCATTGAGCCAGTTACTTACCCACTTACAGACGTTTTCTCCCAGTCCGAACATTCTAATTTTATATACTAACCTTTTATGTGGTACAGTGTCAAATGCTTTGGAGAAGTCCAGATATACGACATCCATTGATTCGCCGCTGTCAAGTCTAGAACTTACCTCCTCATAGAAACTGATTAAGGCCTCATTCACACGACAGTTGTTTTTCTCCGCCTCCGTTCAGTTTTTTTTGCGGATAGGATGGGGACTTATTAATTTCAATGGGTCAGCTAAAAAATGCTGATAGTTCATCCGTTTGTGTTCCGCGTCCGTGTTTCCCTTCAGCCAAAAAAATAGTGCATGTCCTACTTTTATTACATTTTCGGACAAGGATAGGCATTTATTACAAGGGATCTGTGGAAAAAAACGGATCCTACAAAAAAAATGGATGCCGCATCAGTTTTTTTTAGCGGATGCACAATTTGCGGACGCAAAAAACAACTGTCGTGTGCATGAGGCCTAAATTAGTTTGGCATGACCAATCCCTCATGAAGCCATGCTGATATGGCGTTATTTGCTTATTTACGTTGAAATGCTCTAAGATAGCATATCTCAGAAAACCTTCAAATAGTTTACCCACAACAGATGTTAAACTTATCGGCCTATAGTTTCCCGGCTCTGTTTTTGGACCCTTTTTGAATATTGCCATCACATTTGCTCTGCGCCAATCCTGTGGAACATTCCCTGTCAGTATAGAGTCTGCAATTATCAGAAATAAGGGTCTGGCTATGACATTACTTAATTCCCTTAGGATACGGGGGTGTATGCCATCCGGTCCTGGCGATTTGTCTATTTAAATCTTTTTAAGTCGCTGTTGTACTTCTTCCTGGGTCAGACAGGACACTTTTAATGGGGAATTTATTTTTAAATTCAGCATTTCATCTGACAGTTTATTTTCCTCAGTGAATACATTGGAGAAAAACATATTTAACAGCTTTGCTTTCTCCTCGTCGCTCTCTGCGACTCCCCCCTCATTACTCTTTAAAGGGCCGACACCTTCAAATTTATACTTTTTTACATTTATATAATTGAAGAACATTTTAGGGTTAGTTTTACTCTCTTTGGCAATTAATCTCTCGGTCTCTAGTTTGGCCGCTTTTATTCCTTATAGTTTTTCAGTGCTTCCGTGCCACCCTCCTGTTTTAGTGATTTATATGCTTTCTTTTTGTCATTTATTGCTTTCTTTACAGTTCTGTTTATCCACATTGGTTTCTTTTTGTTCCTTAACCTTTTATTCCCCTAAGGTATGTACCTCTCACAATGAGATTTTAGGATGCTTTTAAAGATATCCCATTTTGTGGCTGTATTTTTATTTTTGAGGATTTTGTCCCAGTTAGTTAGGCCTATGGCCTCTCTTAGTTGGCTAAATTTTGCTTTTTTGAAGTTTCTTATTTTCGTTCCTCCCTGTAGAAACACTCTTTTGAATGATAATTGGAAGGTTATTACTTTATGGTCACTATTTCTCAGGTGTCCCCCAACCTGCACGTCTGTTGTTCTGTCAGGCCTATTGGTTAATACTAAGTCCAGTATGGCCGTCCCTCTAGTCGGGTCCTGAACCAGTTGGGAGAGGTAATTGTCTTTGGTTATTGCCAAGAACCTGTTTCCTTTATGAGATATACAAGTTTCAGTTTCCCAGTCTATATCTGGGTAGTTGAAGTTCCCCATAATAACCACCTCATTATGATTTTCTGCCTCGTCTATCTCGTTGAGTAGTAGATTTTCTGTGGACTCTGGTATATTAGGTGGTTTATAGTAAACTCCTATTAGTAATTTATTATTGTTTTTAGCTCCATGTATCTCTACCCACAGTGACTCCACATGTTCATGTCCCTCTCTTATATCTTTACGGAGTGTGGGCTTTAGACAGGACTTTAATGGTCAATAGAAATTGATGCAAAATATGTAATAAAAGCCTATATTATTGTTTTTGATAGCTCTTACTATTGTCAAGAGTTTTCTTACCAGTCATTCTACATATTGTTTTAGGTATAGTGGGCAGTAATGGAGAGCGCTGGAAACAGCTACGCCGCTTCTCTCTGATGACGTTAAGAAACTTTGGGATGGGTAAAAGAAGCATTGAACAGAAAGTTCAAGAAGAGGCCCAGTTCCTTATAGAAGAATTTCAAAAGAGTAATGGTGAGAACTAAAGGGAAATAAACATAATTGTAAACATATTGAAAAAGGCTTCTTATCTCAGTAGATTTTATTGACATAAAAAATGCAATAGTTGGGCACATAATATCTGCGAATCAAGTGTTTTATATTAATGGGTGTTTTTGTTTTTCATATAACTGTCTATATAAAAATTTTAAAATATTGCAGCCAGGTTAAAGGAAAGCTGTTAGGTCCCTTATGCTGCCCTCTCTTAGTATAGTAACAGACTAGTGATGAGCGACAGGGGTCATATTCGAATTCGTGATATTTTGTGAATATTTTGTAGAATATTCATCATATATTCGCGAATTCGTATATTCATTATATTCTACATTCTTTTTTTTAACGTGAAAATCGGCAAGGTAATGATCGCGTAATATGTAAATATTACACGCTCAATACAGGCGGGGGTCAAAAACGAATATATAGCACTATAGAATATAGTGCTATATATTAGTTTTTACGAATAATCTTCATTTTTCCCATCTGAACACATGATTCCTCCCTGCTTCTTGCTTGGGGGCCAATGAGTCATTGGCGCACAAGCAACTTAAAAAATGACAAATATTCAAAAAAACAAATATATAGCACTATATTGAATATAGTGCTATATATTTGTTTTTTAGAATATTCGTAATTTTTTTCCATCTGAAGTGAACACATGATTCCTACCTGCTGCTTGCTTGTGGGCCAATGACGTCATTGGCCCACAGATGGAAAATGCAGAATATTCGATATAACGAATATATTGCACTATATTCTAAATATTTGCGTATTCTCAAAGCGCCGATATTCGCGATTAAAATTTGTTATTCGAATATTCGCGCTTAACACTATAACAGACAAGAAGATTTTATTTGTCTGTTATTTAAAGAGGTTGTCTGGATTCAGAGCAGAACCTGGACACAACCCTTTCTTCACTCATTCAGCATGAATGAATGGAACACCGGAGCATTTCATTCTCCAATGCTCTCCCTTGCCCTGCGCTGCTTCACCTAGGGCAATGGCTGTTTTGTTTAAATTCTCACACTGCTAGGAAGAGGCTTCTGCCTAGCAGTGATCTTGTTGCCGTCACCAACACTAATGGGTGGTCTATAGTGTTGATCACGAATATTCGAATTGCGAATTTTAATCGCGAATATCGTCATTTCGAGAATTCGCGAATATTTAGAATATCGCTAAATATATTTGTAATCGCGAATATTCAATTTTTTTTTAAAATACCAGTTCATGCGATTTTTTATGTGAATATTTTATGCGAATTTCATGCGAATTTTCGCATTCAAGAAAATAATGCCTGGAGATCATGAATTCGCGAATTCTCGAATATATGTGCAAATATTCGCGAAATATCACGGATTCGAATATTGCCCCTGCCGCTCATCATTAGTGGTCTATAACGCTGCCCTAGCTGTTTTCGGTGCTCATGCGGAATGAGTGAACAAGGGGTAATGTCCAGTTTGAGCTCTGAACCAAGACAACCCCTTTAAGGTCCCTTTACATGGACCTCTCCTGCAGGGTTGCCAACCATCCATCAATTCATGGACCGCCCGTAAAAACAGGGTGTTTTCTTCTGCTTTCCTTAGCGTCTAGCAGAAAAAAAAGACTGTTTGTGAATCATCTTCAGTATTCACAGTGCATTTGCCATGAATACCATGGATGCATGTGATGTAAGCCACAGGCTTCTTGCAGCCAGACTGCAGCCTGAGTTAGCTCTTCCTGGAGAAGGCCTTGAACGATGATGTAATCACGTCTCCGTGCTCGCAATGATGTAATCGCATGGTGCAACACCTGCATTGAGAAAGAGTCAACTCTGCAGGCTGGCTGGAAAAGGCCTTAAAGCAAAGGTAAATATAAATGCAGTTAGGCACCTAACTGCCTAGATGAAGCAGAGCACAGAGAAACCAGGCAAGTCCAAAAGCTCTTATTCACACTATACCAATAAAGATGCACATATCACTGCATGTTTCATCCAACAATAAGGCAGAGCTTCTTTTGTATTCTGAATACTTTGTGAGTATGGAATACAACCTATGGTTTTAACATTGTCTACCAGTCTGCTCTACCTCAATATTTCATCTAGAGATCTCTTCCTTTAGAGCGACTTGCCACACCGATATCTGAGGATTGCCATTTACTCCATCTGGGTTCAGATGAGAGTTATGACATTCTGCGAGTGTGGATAGCAGTTTTTGTGGTGAGAGACATCTGTGCCCAACCAGGAGCTACTATCCTTCACTAGTGTGAACAGCAGTAATTGTGGTGAGAGACATCTACGCCGACAGCATGTGGAGTTTATGGAATAATTACGAGGAGATAAAGTCCTCTCTATCCTACATTCCCTTTGAGGTAGAGGTAAGTCTGAGGCCTCTGCCTTATTGTTGGATAAAATTTTATAGAGGCGGTGATACGCGCATCTTTATTGGAAAAGGACTGCAGCCTACATCACGGATGGCGGGATGGAGTAAAAATGAGGTGAGCATTTAATTTTTCTTTTCTTGTTACCGCTGAGCTACAGACCATAGGGGCACTATAGGGGTCTATCTAAACTAGGGGGCATGGTAGGGGGCTATGTAAACTACTGGGAGGACTATAGGGCGGCTATCTAAACTACTGGGGGAAGCTATCTAAACTAATGTAAGCACTGTAGAGGAGTATCTAAACTACTGGGGGCACTATAGCTGGCTATTTAAACTACTGGGGACACTATAGGGGGCTATTTAAACCAATGGGGACACCATATGGGCCTATATAATCTACTGGGGACACTATAGGGGCTATCTAAACTACTGGGGCACTATAGGGGCCTATCTAATCTACTAAGGGCACTATAGGAGGCTATCTAAGCTACTGGAGGCACTATAGAGAGCTATTTAAAATACTGGGGACTCTAAAGGGGTGCAATCTAAACTACTGGGGGAAATATAAGGTATTATCTAACCTACTGGGCATACTATAGGGGGTTATCCAAACTACTGGGGGCACTATAGGGGGCTATATAAACTACTGGGGGCACTATGGGGGGGCTATCTAAATGACTAGGGGCACTGTTGGGGCTATATAAACTACTGGGGGTGCTATAGGGACTATATAAACTACTAGGGGCACTATAGGGGGCTATTTAAACTACTGGGGGCACTATAGGGTGCTGATTAAGGTACTGGGGCAGTATATGCATCATTTAAGCTACTGGGAACACTATCAGAGGTATTATAATTAATGGGGGGCCCATACTGCATATTATAATTACTGGGGGCACTATATAGGGGCCTTATTACTTCTGGCAGCAGTACTGAAGGCATTAAATAGATTGAGTGCGCTCAAAAATGTAAGTCAAAAATATATCTTTTAATCTTCCAAGATGTATTTATACATGATTTTCTATAGAAAATAAAGGTCTCATCTGTGTGTAATAAAATAGGTAGATGGTAAGAGGCATGGAAAAAATGCCCCTTTTAACCTTTTTGCCTAAACTTTTTCCAATTAAAATAATTCAAAGCAATTTCACTAATTCAGCAAAAAGGGTGTCTTGGTTTCGTAGGATAGCCACAACTAAAATGTTAATATCTAAGACCTTAATGCACTATATTTGGAATAAATATAGAGCTAAAGTTGGAGTATTACTTAGACATCTGAAGGATGGAGGAATTGAATGCCCACATATACTACAATATTTCTGAGCTACAATATTGGACTCACTTGGGCTTTAAGCAGTTTTCGCATGAAAAATATTCTACATTTTTCAAACTAGTACCTGAATGATTTTTAATTTGCATGTAATTAAAATTTTGTATAACCACTGAGTTATTCAATAAAACGTATCTGTACAGCACCACCTAGTTTGTTGTTTTCCTTATTTCTCCGTCCACCTCACTGAGGTGGTCGCACATGCTCAGTTTAAATCCTTAGCTGTCACCAGCCATATCTGGCAGTTTCAGAGAGAGAGAGAGAGAGAGAGCTGCAGTAGAAAGGACACGCTCTCTGAGCTGCCAGCATGAACTAAATCTAGCTGAACCATTGGAGCAATGCATGAGGTACAGGGCTGGTTTAGCTTTTACAGAAAGAGGTTGGCATGTACTATATGAAGTCTGATTTAGATTTTTTTACATCAATCATAGCATAACACCTTTAACAATATACTGTGGTGTTTTGCGTGTTTATGTAGTTGAGGTTGGTCGGCAATGATAAACTCTTATACTTCTGAGGCTAAAGGTCCAAACAATGTTTATTTTACTCATAAACACGATAAGATTCAGCAGAATACAGGGCGTTCAAGTTAACCATCACTTGAGGTGAAGCCATGACAAATAAACATCAAATAATACTCCTGCCCATCTGGGCACAAAATATTTTAGAGAACTCTCTCACTTTTTTTTTACAGCATGTCAGGAGGGTTAGACTTTGCACAGACTCATGGTCACATACCCATCATACTCTTACACTGACTGAGGCTTTGAGGCCCCCTAATTATTCCCCCGAATTGATTCAAGTAGCTGCACCTGAGATCTCTTCAGGCTAGGGGGAATAGTTCTGCTGGAGCAAGAGTGTGGACTGGTAGGTCCCACTACCAAATCTACCTACCAGTCCAAAAAAATCCAGCTCACAACTCAGTCTTCAAGGGGTATTCTGGTTCCCTGAATTGGGTCTGCTTTGAAAGAACTGTGCAGGTTTAACATATGTCTAATATATTGCTATAAACATTTTTGCCCTGTTCTCTAATAATACCTAATTACCGTACTTCCTAGTCTCCCTCTGCCTTGTTTACATTCCTACATCTCTTATTTATGACCTGTCTGCTCTCTCCTGCTGCTGGTCAATGATGCTCTGTTTCTCTGCTCTGTGTCTAGTCCAAGGACTATGAATGGGCACCTGGGACTAGCTCTGGTTGGAGCTTCTCTGCTCTGAACTTCCTGTCTGCTGAGAGAGGGAGCTGTCTGCTGATTCCACAAGGCATGTAAGGGAGCAGTGCTCTACATCAGGCATGCTCAACCTGCGGCCCTCTAGCTGTTGCAAAACTACAACACCCAGCATGCCCGAACAGCCTACAGCAGGACATTGTGGGAGTTGTAGTTTTACAACAGCTGGAGGACCGCAGGTTGAGCATGCCTGCTCTACATCACGTAAAGCTGGTTTGCTGAAAAATCCTGACATGTAGCAGTAAACTAAGGTTTTGTTGTAGCTTTTTTCACCTTACCTATATAGACCTTGAGTGTCAGTTGGTCTTTTCCCTATCTGCTTCACCTGTTGCTTGTTGTTTTAAACTGCTCTCTGTGTGAGTGTCTTAATGCTGTTTGTTTCTACTTTTTAAATATCTGTCTGTATTTGTCTGTTTCTGTATTACTATGTATGCTGCAAGCTGCGGATTTGTGTCCAGTCATAAAAATGGAGAAAAAAAAGGGTCTGGCACTAAAAACAATATAAGGCCCCTTTGCGTGCTGGCCGTACCCGTGTTGCATACTGTAAATTGCGGTCCGCAATGCACGGGCACCGACCGTGGGCCAGCCGCATGCAGATCGCGACCCCATTCACTTGAATGGGGTCCGAGATCTGTCCGTTCCGCAAAAAGATAGGACAAGTTCTATCTTTTTGCAGAACGAAAGCACGGAACAGATCCCCACGAAAGCTCTCCGTAGTGCTTCTGTTTCGTGGTTCAGTTTCGCACCCATCTCCGGTATTGCGGACCCATTCAAGTGAATGGGTCCGCATCTGTGAGGCAGAATGCACATGGCCGGTGTCCCGCGTATTGAGGATCCGTCGTATACAGGCCGACATAATACTTGTGTGCCCCATTGTTGCTGCCCATACATATCAAACATATCAATAGCAACTGTTGTAGCAAACATAAAAATACCCATATCACATATCTCTCAATATATTACTTCTCTTTATTAACAGATGGGATATTTGGCTCTCATCTTTACAAAGCACAGTATGTACTTAAAATGTGGTGCAGTGCTTAAGCTACTTTCACACTAGCGTTTTTGCTGGATCCGGCAAGATTCAGCAAAAACACTTCCGTTACTGATAATACAACCATCTGCATCCGTTATGAACGGATCCAGTTGTATTATCTTTAACATAGCCAAGACGGATCCGTCATGAACTCCATTAAACGGATCCGTCCCTATTGACTTGCATTGTGGGTCATGACGGATCCGTCTTGCTCCGCATCCCAGAACGGAAAGCAAACCGCAGCATGATACGGTTTGCTCTTCGTAACTGTTCAGTTATGTTTTGTCCCTATTGACAATGAATAGGGACAAAACGGAAGCGTTTTTTTTCCGGTATTGAGACCCTATGATGGATCTCAATACCGGAAAATAGAAACGCTAGTGTTAAAGTAGCCTAAATTTTACATTTATGTTGGCCTGGCTCTTTTTTACGGCAGATATTCGCTACCGAACATTTGCATGAATGCTCGCTAACGATCATCTGGCAGTGTAATATTGCTGCCAATTGCCCGATGAACGAACAAATGCTCAAACATCGGGCAATCCAAATCTTTTGAAATGTTAAAAACTATTGTTTGTCGGCAGATCATGCTGTCTAATAACGATCTTCCGCCGGCAAACGACTATACAGTACAGCATGGGGACGAGCGATGGCATAATGATCGCTCCTCCCCATGCTGTGGAGGAGATTGCTGCATGTAATAACAGTGTTCTCCTCTGCTAGCGAGCAGGCGATTGCCGGGAGGAAACGCTTCTCTCCTGACAATCGTCAACAGTTCAATCTCTTGTAAGAGGTTATGGTTTACTCCCTGGAAAGCTCCTTTAACTTTATTCTTAATAGCTACCATGAAAAAGTAAAGCTGTCTTGTTATAATTGCCTCTTCTCTCATGACAGGCCAGCCATTGGATCCAACATTCTATTTTTCCAAAGCTGTTTCAAATGTTATCTGTTCAGTGGTATTTGGAGATCGATTTGACTATGAGGACAAAGAGTTTCTGAAGCTCCTGGGCTTTCTGAATGAAATCTTCAGAGTACTTAGCTCTGTTTGGGCACAGGTAAGAAACATTTATTTGTTTGTATTATAAAAATATATTGATGTCAACTGTTAAATGTCTACGTGCTATGACTTTCATACATAAATTTCTTCCAGATATACAATATCTATCCTAAAGTTATGGAAAAGATCCCAGGGCCTCATCAAAAAATGTTCAATGCCATTGACAGTATTAAGGAATTTATTAGAAAATGTGTCAAAATGCATATGGAGACTCTGGATCCCAGCGATCCTCGGGATTTCATAGACTGTTTCCTCATTAAGATGGAACAGGTAAGTTGGTTCAATTTATGTTACACAAGGGGTTCTGGTAGAGCATGTGTCTCAAGTACTAAAAGCATTACCAGTTGTGGGGCACCAACAAGACACTTTTCTTTGGCCAAGATATTCGTATAAGAGATAGCGCTGTGAACTAAATTTTGTCCTAGATGGAAGAAAGACTAGCTATGCCTTTGTCTTACATCATTTAGGCAACATATACATTTGTAGACAAACAGTCTGGTATACAACACTATGGACTTATACCAGGATCGGAACATTTCCCTTAGTTATGTCCCTGCCTTAAATCAGTGCCTCTAATAATAGACAAGGAAAAACTATATAGTACAGTGACATTATACTTTTCTCAAATATTAAATGGGTATGGTTACTCTATATATTACAGATGGAAAAAAAACTAACATGCAATGGTACTTGAAAGTTTGTGAATCATTACAAATTGTTTATATTTCTATATAAATTTGACCTAAAACTACATCAGATTTTCACATAAAGTCCTAAAAGTAGATGAAGATAACCAAATTAAAGAAATGGGTCAGAAATATTAGACTTGCTCATTTATGTATTGAGGAGCACGATTCAATATCACATCAGTGAGAGCTAAAATTGTGAACCTTCGAAAATAGCAAATAAGTTGAAGGTGAAGTTACAGTAAAATGTTTTCAATAAATGAGATCACCATCAGGTGTAAGTAGGTGACCTGTTTTATAAAAAAAAACAATATAGGGATATTTCAAAGTCTGATCTTCACAACACATGTTTGTGGTAGTGTTTCATGGCATGAGCAAAAGAACTCATGGCTGAAAAATTTTAAAAATGTATATCTAAAGAGCTTGGGGTCCACCAATCCACAGGCAGTCAGATTGTGTACAAGTGGATGAAATTAAAGGGGTTTTCGAAGATTTTGATACTGATGACCTATCCTCAGGATAGGTCATCAATCAGTATGTGATCGGTGGGGGTCCAACAACCGCGACCCCCACCAATCAGTATCATACATTACATAGCAGCTGTGCTTGGTATCATGCTCAGCTCCATTGAAGTGAATGGGGCTGAGCGTGATACCAAGCACAGCTGCTATACAATGTAAGGCACTGTGCTTGGTAAGCTGGGAGAAGGTTATGGAACTAGTTCCATAGTTATGCGGGCTGCCATCTTTAGTAAAGGTAGACTCACCCATCCGGTGATGCACAGGTAAGCAGGCAGTTCCGAGAACAGCGCGATGAAGGCCCCCGGCGGCTGTTCTCGGAACTACCTGCTCCCGGTGACTGCATTTGATTTCACACCGGCTCCCGACACAGGCACAGGTAAGGGCTTACCTGTGCATCGCCGGACGGGTGAGTCTACCTTAGTAAAGATGGCAGCCCGCATGTGTTCGCTGGCGAACACTGCAAACTGACCATCACTGCTCCAGGCCTCAATAGGAATTGAATCTCTGATACACTGGGTCTCTTCAGAGAAACTCAGCACATTAAACTGAACAATCGGCTTCCCTGATTGCTACATGTGTACATGTATGAGGATGGTAGTCTAAGGGTTAAATGAGAAGTGTTATATTTAGAGAAAGGAAAACCACACATTCCAACATAAAAACCTCATTCAATCTGTTAATCACAGTGGCGGTGGTATAATGGTTCGAGTGGTAGTATTATGATTTGCTGCTTCTGGGCCCAAGAAGGCTTGCCACCACTGATGGAGCAATCAATTCTGAATTATACCAGCAAATTCTAAAGGAAAATGTCAGGACATCTGCCTGTGAGCTGAATCTCAAAAGAATGTCATGCTTCAAAATAACACTCAAAGCACACCAATGAACCAAAGAATGGTTAAAGGGGTTGGTCACTTTCTGGTTACTGTTGACCAGTGGGTTTGTAGGATGATTTTATGGCACTTACTAATATAGCCTTTGTTGAAATTCAGCACCATTGTTTGTCAGATCTTTTGTGCTGTCCACAGAGAGGTCTTGTCCATAAAATGGCTTCTGATGGAGGGTCATGTGACCAGACACATTGACTCCATGTGATGTCTCCTTTATTCAAACACACTGCACCTGCGCTAAACTCCCAACAGAAAAAGTGCACTTGGCACTTGAAAGGAGGATACATCACAAGGAGGTGATTTGCCTGGTCACATGACCCTCCATCAGCGGACATTTTATGAACAGGACCTCTGAACAGGACCTCTCCAGTGTGGACCATGCTTATCTTATGAGACTTTTTAATAGAACATGCAACTTTTTTGTAAAGACGTGCGACTTTTGTAAAGCTGCTTACTGATGGATAAACTGCTACCGTCAAACCACATTTATTACAGTCTTAAAGGGCCGATCATAAATCTGACTTGGCTAAAACTGACTTTAGCCATATGTGAAAGGGGAGTGAGCTGTCAGAGTAATGATAAATCTGGCCCTTTACCTTTATTTATGAAAAAATCCCAAATTTACCCAAAATTTTGAAAAATGTCTCTGCTTTTAAAACAGAAAGTGATACCTCAAAATATGTATTACTTATCATTTTGTAAATGTCATTTAATTTTTTTAGGACGTTAGAAGGCTTAGAATTTTAGAAGCAATTCTTAAAATTTTTTCCAAAATTTTCAAAACCCACTTTTTAAGAACCAGTTCAGGTCTGAAGTCACTTTGTGGGGCTTACATAGTGGAAACTAGAAACTACACCCCTCAAGTTACTCAAAACGGATTTTACAAACTTTGTTAACCCTTTAGGTGTTCCAAAAGAACTAGAGCAAAATGGAGATCAAATTTCAAAATTTCACCTTTTTGGCAGATTTTCCATTTTAATAAATTTTTTCCTTTAACACATCGAGGGTTAACAGCCAAACAAAACTCAATATTTATTACCCTGATTTTGCGGTTTACAGAAACACCACACATGTGGTCGTAAACTGGTGTAAGGGCACACGGCAGGGCGCAGAAGAAAAGGAGCGCCATATGGTTTTTGAAAGGCAGATTTTTGCTGAACTGGATTTTAGATGCCATGTCCCATTTGAAGCTCCCCTGATGCACCCTTACAGTAGAAACTCCCAAAAAGTGACCGCATTTTGAAAACTAGGGGATAAGGTGCCAGTTTTATTGGTACTATTTTAGGGTACATATGATTTTTAATTGCTCTATATTAAGTTTTTTTTAGGCAAGGTAACCCAAAAATGGCTGTTTTGGCACTTTTTTATTTTTGTATTTTTTACAACATTCATCTGACAGGGTAGATCATGTGCTACTTTTTATAGAGCAGGTTGTTATGGATGCAATGATATCAAATATGTCTACTTTATTTGTTTGTTTCAGTTTTACATAATAAAGCATTTTTGAAAAACAAATGTGTTTTTGTCTCCATTTCTGAATGCCATATATTTTTTTATTTTTCTGCCGATCTTCTTGTGCAGGGGCTCGTTTTTTGCAGGAAGAGTTGACGTTTTTATTGGTACCATTTTTGGGCACATATGATTTTTTGATCATTCATTATTACACTTTATGGGGCAAGGTGAACAAAAACTTGGTGGTTTTATTTATTTATTTTTACAGCGTTCACCTGAGGGGTTAGGTCATGTGACATTTTTATAGAGCAGATTGTTACGGATGTGGCAATACCTAATATTGTTACACAATAAAAGCATTTTTGAAACAAAATTTTTTTTAGTGTCTCCATAGTCTGAGAGCCATAGCTTTTTTATTTTTTGACTGATTGTCTTAATTAGGGTCTCATTTTTTGCAGGATGAGGTGATAGTTTGATTGGTACTATTGTTGGGGGCATATGCCTTTCGAATAGCTTGGTGTTGCACTTTATGTGATGTTAGGTGATTTTTTTTTACAGTGTTCACCAGAGGGGTTAGGTCATGTGATATTTTTATATAGCTGGTTGTTACGGATGCGGCGATACCTAATATGTCTACTTTTTTAATTTATTTCACTTTAACGCAATAATAGCAGTTTTGAAGCAAAAAAAAAAGAACATATTTTAGTGTCTCCATGGTCTGAAAGTCATAGTTTTTTATATTTTTGACTGATTGTCTTAGGTAGGGTCTCATTTTTTGAAGGATGAGGTGACGGTTTGATTGGTACTATTTTGGGGGGCATACACATTTTTGATCGCTTGGTGTTGCAATTTTTGTGATGTAAGGTGAAAAAAATTGTTTTTTTTGGCACAGTTTTTTTTTATGGTATTCACCTAAGGGGTTATATCATGTGATATTTTCATAGAGCTGGTTGTTACGGATGTGACAATACCTAATATGTATACTTTTTTAAAGTTATTTCACTTTAACACAATAATAGCATTTTTTAAACAAAAAAACTATGTTTTATTGTCTCCATGTTATGAGAGCTATAGGTTTTTTATTTTTTGAGCAATTTTCGGATTTAGGGGCTCATTTTTTGTGGGTTTTATTGGTACCATTTTGTGGGTCATGTGCCTTTTTGATCACTTGGAGTTGCACTTTTTGTGATGTAAGGTGACAAAAATGGCTTTTTTGAAAAAAATATTTTATGGTGTTTATCGGACAGGGTGGATCATGTGATATATTTATAGAGCTGGTCGTTATGGATGTGGCAATACCAAATGTCTATTTTATTTTATTTTTATAAAATTTTTAACATATGTTTTAATAATTAATTGGGGATTTTTTATTTTTTTTTATATATATATTTTTTTACACTTCGCGTCCCCATAAGGTCATATAAGACCTCTGGGGGACATTTAGCTTCACTTTTTTTTCACTATAGATTTTTTCTATAACTGAGGCTGACATAGTAGCCCCAGTTACAGGGGAAATACACCCCCCAGAGAGGCTGTATGGCACTATATAGAGCTGTACAGCCTTAGTGCAGGGCTGATCGAGGTTTTTGGAAGACCCGACAGCTCCTGCACTCCCCTGGCCCCGGCGGTCACATGACCACCAGGCCTGGACCTTAAGCACATAGCGATTCCTGAGCGCTGTGTATACAGCAATCTAGAAGGCAGGGACACCTAGGAACTGTCCCTGCCTTCTCTCTGGGGTGCCTTGCTGTCACTGACAGTGGGCCCCTCGCTCTGCAGCTGCACGATCAGCGTGCAGCTGCCATCTCTGAATGGAGGTTCTAAAGCGTCTATTCAGAGATAAACAACCGCCCATAGGATGTTTATAGTCAATGGGCGGTCTTGAAGTAGTTAAAGAAGAATAAAGTTAAAGTTTTGGAATGGTCAAGTCAAAGTCCTGACCTAATCCGATGGAAATATTGTAGAAGGACCTGAAGTGAACAGTTCATGGGGTTGTAAATGTTCTGTGCAGAGGAATGGGCTAAAATTCTGCCTAGCCGATGTGCAGAACTAATCAACAATTACTGGAAATGTTTAGTTGCAGTTATTGCTGCCCAAGAGGATCACACCATATACTGAAAGCAAAGGTTCACATACTGTACTTTTGCCACTCTCAGACATAGCATTTGGTTAACTTTATTTATTTTTAGGACTTTTGTAAAAAATCTGATGTAGTTTTAGGTCAAATGTATGCAGAAATACAGAAAATTCTGATGGGTTCACAAATGTTCTAGCACCATTGTATGGGATGTGGATGAAGGGGACTTCAAGTACTGTAGCTAACATTTAATCCTATTTTTACAGGAAAAAGACATACCTGAGACTGAGTTTCATATTGAAGCCATTGTCAATACCACATATGATTTGTTTGATGCTGGGACAGAAACTGTTAGCACAACACTGCGTTATGGATTCTTGATTCTCCTCAAGCATCCAGATGTTGAAGGTTGGTAAAGTGCTTGAAATATTAATATACTTCTACTGTTGAAGAAGGCGTTAACCCCTTAAGGACACGGCCATATTTCACCTTAAGGACCAGGCCATTTTTTGCAAATCTGACCAGTGTCACTTAAAGTGGTGATAACTTTAAAACGCTTTTACTTATCTAGGCCATTCTTAGATTGCTTTTTCATCACATATTGTACTTCATGACACTGGTAAAATGTAGTAAAAAAAATTAACTTTTATTTATAAAAAAATACAAAATTTGCCCAAAAATTTGAAAAATTTGCACATTTCCAAGTTTCAATTTTTCTACTTCTATAATACATAGGAATACCTACAAAAATAGTTATTACTTTACCTTCCCCATATGTCTACTTCATGTTAGGATCATTTTGGGAATGACATTTTATTTTTGGGGGACGTTACAAGGCTTAGAAGTTTAGAAGTAAATATTGAAATTTCTCAGAAATTTTCAAAAACCAACTTTTTAAGGACCAGTTCAGGTCTGAAGTCACTTTGTGAGACTTAAATAATAGAAACCACCCAAAAAAGACCCAATTCTAGAAACTACACCCCTCAAGGTATTAAACACTGATTTTACAAACATCATTAACCCTTTAGGTGTTTCACAAGAATGAATGGAAAATAGAGATACAATTTCAAAATTTCATTTTTTGGGCAGATTTTCCATTTTAATATTTTTTTTCCAGTTACAAAGCAAGGGTTAACAGCCAAACAAAACTCAATATTTATGGCCCTGATTCTGTAGTTTACAGAAACACCCCATATGTGGTCGTAAACTGCTGTACGGGCACACGGCAGGGCGCAGAAGGAAAGGAATGCCATACGGTTTTTGGATTTTGCTGGACTGTTTTTTTTTTACACCATGTCCCATTTGAAGCCCCCCGATGCACCCCTAGAGTAGAAACTCCATAAAAGTGACCACATCTAAGAAACGACACCCCTCAAGGTATTCAAAACTGATTTTACAAACGTCATTAACCCTTTAGGTGTACCATTCCCGTTTTATTCTTGCTAGAAGTTATGAATGAATTGCTAGCAGTCTGCAGTAAGGGTACAGAGGGGTGGTAACAAGTTGGGGGGGGTGCCTGTACAGACTAACTCTATTCAATCAGTGCTGCCATTTTCAGACTGTGCAGGTACTCACCCCCAAGTGGTTACCATCCCTCTGTACCCTTATTGCAGACTGCTACCAATTCATTTATAACTTTTAGTAGAAATAATAAAGAAATGACACAACATAGAGACATAAGAATAGATGCTCCAGAATTGTTATTACATGGGGAATGCATGAAGATATTAAAACAGGCATGTCAGGAATGGTGACAGGTCCTCTTTAAACAATTTATATAGTCCAAGAGTCAAAGGTAACCAAATTCTAGGCCTTGCATGCTGTACTGTAATAATCCTGGAGCATCTATTCTTATGAAAGGTGGATATTACCAATTGAGGATGTCCCTGCCAGTGATTCTAGATATTCGCAAATTCTCGAAGTTCCAATTTTTGCGATTAAAATTAGCGATTAAAATATTCGCGATCAACACTAGTCCCTGCATAGTCTGACACTGGCTGCACTGTTTGCATAATGTTACACTGTGCAGGGACACACCCTCAACTGGCAACACCCATGCAGATTTTCGTCACAAACTACTAGTAATGGAGGCCGAGGAATGACATATCACTGAGTCATAAAAATAGATGCTCCAGAATTTAAATTAAAAGAGGGATGCAACTAGTTTCTAAGACTGACCATGTCAGAAGAAGTTGAAGTTCCTCTTTAACTGTTGCACTCATGCACCAGCAGTGGGCTCAAAATGTGTGGCACTATGTTACACCAAACCTTTATCTGACTACACCTTTAAGATTGATTCAATCAGCATAGCCGCATGACATTTGGATTCCTAAGAGAGACCTAACCATGTACCAATTTCTCAACAGAGAGTGACTTAAGAGTAAAGTTGTCAACTAGTCTTGGTCTTTAAGTAGACATAGATGCAAGCATTTTCCCCGCATGTCACAAGGACATAGACAAGTTGTGTTTAACTCTCTCTTTACTGTAATAGCTTAAAGGGGTTCTCCAGGAATTAAGAAAATGAAAATGTGTAAATATTACTTTATTATAAATATATTCTCAAATTTATTTTATTAGTTATAAAGAAAAGCCAGACTGAGATCTATAGCCGTAGGGGGAGGCGACCATGACGGGGGGGGGGGGGGGGGGGGTGGTTTATGGAGACCCAGGGTTGGGATTGGTGAATTTGTAGGGGATTGGGGAGGAGTTATGGGGTTTATGAGAAGAGTGCGGCCGGTAAGAGGGGCCATTTTGTTGAGGAGAAACATCTGAGAAACATCTGAGCTCACCGGAGATGGAGGCCTTGCTGGCAGAGTTACAGGCGGCAGCAGCGGAGCGTGGCGAGGGATGGCTCCAGGAGCGGGTGCAGGAGCTGCTGAGAGGGGCGGCGGAGGTGCCTGCCTTGCCTCCCCCACACGGCGTCCCGGCCGCGGCGGTCTATCCCACCAGCGCGCCTTAGCCCGGATAGCGGACCCCCTCGGGCTCAGCGCCGGAGATGGAGCCCCAACATGGACCCTCCACGCCTACGGGCGGCGGGCCCCGTTCCTCCCCGCACGCCCAGGCGTGAGAGGAATCCGGTTAGTAGGCGGAGCCCCCATGCAGGCCGTGCCAGGTCTGCCCGGCCAGTGTCGCAGCGCAGGGAGTAGGGAGCAGGTTCGGCGTGCCCAGTCATGGGAGAAGTGGCTGGGGTCCCTCGGCGCGCACAGGGAGGAGAAGATGGCAGAGCTGCTGCGGGCCGCGTGGCAGGAGGCAGCAGGCTCTTGTCCAGGACCACCGGGACGCAAGAGGGGGTTGGCTCCGCCTCCCCTGAAGATGCAGGTGAAGACGGACTGGCCGACATCCCTGGCTCCAGCCTAGCCAGGGGACACACAGGAGATGACTGTCAAGGAGGATCTGTGCAGAGGACCGGTCGGGAAGCAGGATCTGCGGCTGGTGGGGTCACAGCACCCATGCAGCCAGGTGAGCAGCAGTGGGGACCTTTAGTGCAGTGGGGTGCTAGTTTAGCTGCGGGGGGAGGGGGGCCCAAGACAGAACTGAGTAAAGGTTTGGGTCAGTTGTTGGGGGAGTTAGCGGGTTTGGTAGCAGGATGGGACATAGGGGGGGGCGCCCCCATTACCGGCGTGGTGGTGTTTGGGGGGGCTCTGGTGGCGTTGGGGGCGCTGGGCTGGCGGTGTCGGGTGTGCAGGTCAGCACGGTGTCGGTTCAGACGCAGACGGGGTGCTCAGGGCAGCAAGATGCGACGCGGTTCGATGACAGGGCGAAAGGGGAGGTATGTTTTGAGGGTCCCCTGGGGGCGCATTTTTAGCAGGAGGTGAGGGAAAAAATATTGAAAGGGCAGTACGTAGATATTTTTTCCTTGCTCCCTTTGGCGAAATTTAACTTAGATAAAGTTCAGAAGGACGGGAGCAAGAAGGAGGACAAGGAAAAGCGCAGGCACGGGCTTATACCGAGGTCGTTTGCAAACTGGTTACAGGCGTTTGCGATACTGGCGAGCGTAATAGGGGAAAAAGAGCCGGACTGTTGCTCCTGGATGCCATTGGGGAAGTGTATAGGGTATATGGGGGTTTAGCGTGGCTGCGATATGATGAACAATTCAGGCAGCGGAAGGCAGTGCGTCCGGGTATCAGATGGGATCACAAGGATATTGCCTTGTGGTTAAGTGACGGCCCCGGTTAGATCAGGGCAGTCCTTTCGGGGGGAGGCCAGGGGCGGAGGGCAGTCGGGTTTTGCGGCAGCTTCCGCAAAAGGACTGTGCTTCCTGTTCAATGAGGGTGGATGTAAGTTTGGGGCCAAGTGCAAGTTTAAGCATGAGTGCTCCAACTGAGGGGGCTTACACGGGGCAGCACGGTGTTTTAGGAGCGGCAGGCAAAAGGGGCAGACGCCGGTTCGTCTGGAAAAGATGGAGCCGTATCTCGATAAGTATCCTGACAGGAAGGCCGCGGAGATGCTAGGGGAGGGATTTGCGTTGGGTTTTCGGATCCCGTTTGTTCCGTCTGGCGCTAGGTTAGTTACAAAAAATTTGCGTTTTGCAATTGAGCACTTGGGGGTGGTTACGGAAAAGTTGGAAAAGGAGGTTAGACTAGGTAGGATGGCTGGCCCTTTTGCGGGGCCACCCTTGTTGGATTTGCGTGTATCCCTGTTGGGGGTGGTCCCAAAAAAGGAGGTCAATAAATCCCGGTTGATTCACCACCTGTCGTTCCCTAAGGGAACGTCGGTCAACGATGGCATTGACCCGTCCTTATGCTCGGTGGTCTATATGTCGTTTGACGCGGCAGTGGCATGGGTGAGGCGGTTATGTCGGGGAGCGCTAATGGCAAAGACCGATATCGTTTAGGCTTTTGCTGGTAAATCCTGATAGTCTGCACCTATTGGGCTGTTTTTGGAATATTCTTTTTTTTTGGGGGATCAGTGTTTACGATGGGCTGTTCATTGTCCTGCGCTTATTTTGAGATGTTTAGTTCTTTTTTGGAATGGACGGTTAGAGATTCGTCTGGGTGTGATTCTGTTATCCACTACCTGGACGTTTTTCTTTCCGTCGGCCCTAAGGAGTTGAGGGTTTGTTCGGTTTTGTTGCATACGTTAGAGGGGTTGTTCGGGTCGTTTGGGGTTCCTTTAGCTAGGGAGAAGACGGTGGGCCCTACGACTAAATCGAGCTTTCTCGGGATAGAAATTGATTCTGAGCGCATGGAATGTAGGTTTCCTCTGGATAAGTTAGTGGACTTGAAACAGGAGGTGGCACGGGCAGGGCGGTTACAAAAAAATTCAGTTGCGGGAGCTTCAGTCGCTTCTGGGAAAGCTTAATTTTGCGTGTCGAATTATGCCCATGAGCAGGAATTTCAGCAGATGGTTGGCGGGGGCGACAGCAGGGGTTCAGGCGCCCCATCGATTCATTAGGCTGGGGCGGGAGCTGAAGGGGGACTTGTTGGTTTGGGGCGCATTTCTGGACAAATATAATGGTCGTTCCTTGTTCATGGCCGAGATGGTGGATTTGTTCGATTTCAACCTGTTTTCAGATGCGGCGGGGGGTTGTGGTTTTGGGGTTTATTGTGCAGGGGAATGGTGTGCAGGGAGGTGGCCGGACAGTTGGTTTTGGAGGGGTAGGGTTAAAAATTTGGCGTTGTTAGAACTTTTCCCGATCGTGGTGGCAGTGATGTTGTGGGGGCGGGTTTTTAGGAATAAGAAAATCCGGTTCCACTGCAACAACCTGGGGGTAGCGAAGGCGATTAATAGTTTGACGGCCTCATCGACATTGG
The DNA here is from genome assembly GCF_905171765.1 of Bufo bufo. Classification (NCBI taxonomy): domain Eukaryota; kingdom Metazoa; phylum Chordata; class Amphibia; order Anura; family Bufonidae; genus Bufo; species Bufo bufo. The sequence goes on along the minus strand of NC_053396.1, from coordinate 184,252,283 downwards.
TAGTTTGGCTGTTCCAGAAGTTGGTGTTGGAGTGTTTGTCAATTAACGCATGGGTAGTAGCGGTTCATGTGCCTGGCGTTGACAACTGCATTGCTGATGCTCTCTCTCGTTCGCAGTAGGACCGTTTCCGTCAGCTGGCTCCGGGGGCAGCGGAAGTGGGGCTGGAGTGTACAACCTGTCTTTGTGAAGTGCTGGAATTACAGTAACGGGTCTTATCCGGTCTTCACTGGCGCCTGGTACGTGGGAGCTGTATTCGAAAGCTTGGCATTGGTGGGAGGAGTGGACGGGTAATTTAGGGGCTGGGGAGGGAGATTTGGAGATTGCTCTGCTGTTGTTTATAGGCCACTGTAGGGATGAGGGTTGGTCTGTCGCGAAAATGAATGGCTGTATGGCGGGGTTAGCATTTGTTTTCGGGTCAGAAAGATGATGGATTTAACGAAATCGTTCTTGGTAGCGAGGGCTTTGAATGGTTGGCGCCGGGAAAAGGGGGGAGGTGATGATCGGCAGCCTGTATCTTTCGCATTACTGTTGCAGTTAGGTGAGCAGTTGGACAGGGTCTGTAGTTCACTGAGGGAGGCGCGGTTATTTTGCTTGGCTTTCTCGTTGGCGTTTTTTGGGGCGTTGCGGTTGGGGGAGTTAGTTTGTCCTTCTGTTCATAGAGCGGGAGGTTTATTGATGTTGATATTTTTTCGGACAGGGTAGAATTCGTTATTAGACGATCTAAAACGGATGTGGAAGGGAGAGGTCGCAGAGTAGTGTTGTTTGAGATCCCGGATTGTTTAATGTGTCCGGTGCGTTGCATGAGGGCATATTGTCCGGACATGGGAACGGTGTTGTCTCCGTTGTTGGTTCATCAGGATGGGTCGTTTCTTTCGCGTTATCAGTTTACAGCTGTGTTTAGACGGTGCTTAGGTCAAATAGGAATGGGGTGGAAGGGGTACTCTGGTAATTTGTTTACAATAGGGTGGCAACCAAGGCTGCCAGATAGGGTTTGAGGGATGACGTTATCTGGATGATAGGGAGGTGGGAATTTGTACGGTTCCGTTCGTACGTCCGGCCAGAGAAGTTGTGAGGTCGGGGAGTGATTTTACGGTTGATCATATATGTTTATTTATTTATTGTGGTGGCGTGCGGGATTACTCCTCGTATTCTTCTGTGTTTTCTCGTTTCAGGTTCGGAGCCGGTGCTGATTTGGGTTCTTGGGCACTCATATGTTTTTTGGGGTGCTCTCAGGGCAGCGGTCAAGCCGGATGGTCAGCAGCTTGGTTTCGCTCGGGAGGTGGCGGTGGTGAGATGGATAGGTCGGCGGGGCATGATATGGAGCAGGGTTTTACCGGAATTTCACAGGTATGTCAAGCAAGATAGGGCCCCGGACGTATTAGTCCTGCATGTGGGAGGTAATGATTTGGCTGCCCGGCCGTTTAGGGAGTTAGTACGGGACGTGAAATTTGACTTTCTGCGTTTATGGGCGTTGTTTTCCAAAAATGGTAACGGTCTGGTCTGACATCGTTCCGAGAAGGGTGTGGCGAGGGGCGCGTTCAGTTGACGGTATCAACAAGGTCAGAGTGAAAGTTAATAGGGCTATTAGCAGGTTTATGTCTAAGAATGGGGCCTTGTCGATTCGACACATGGAGCTTGAGAAAGAGCTTGGGGGGTTTTGGCGTAGTGATGGGGTACATATCAATGCTCTGGGTTTGGACATGTGTTGCTTAGCGTTGCAGGAGGGAATGGAGATTGCTGTGCGTGTGTGGAGGGATGCCAAGGCTTAAGGGGTCAAGCCGGTGCTTCTGTGGCGGTGAGTAGAGTTGAGCGAACACCTGGATGTTCGGGTTCGAGAAGTTCGGCCGAACTTCCCGGAAATGTTCGGGTTCGGGATCCGAACCCGACCCGGACTTCTTCCCGAACCCGAACCCCATTGAAGTCAATGGGGACCCGAACTTTTGGGCACTAAAAAGGCTGTACAACAGCCCAGGAAAGAGCTAGAGGGCTGCAAAAGGCAGCCACATGTAGGTAAATCCCCTGCAAACAAATGTGGATAGGGAAATGAATTAAAATTAAAATTAAAAAAATAAAAATGAACCAATATCAATTGGACAGAGGTCCCATAGCAGAGAATCTGGCTTCACATCAGCAGAGAATCAGTCTCTTCATGCCATAGCAAAGAATCTGGCTTCATGTCAGCAGAGAATCAGTCTCTTCATGCCATAGCAGAGAATCTGGCTTCATGTCAGCACAGAATCAGTCTTCATGTCATAGCAGAGAATCAGGCTTCACGTCACCCACCACTGGAACAGGCCACTGTCACACATTTAGGCCCCGGCACCCAGACAGAGGAGAGAGGTCCCGTAACAGAGAATCTGGCCTTATGTCAGCGCAGAATCAGTCTTCATGTCATAGCAGAGAATCTGGCTTCACGTCACCCACCACTGGAACAGGCCACTATCACACATTTAGGCCCCGGCACCCAGACAGAGGAGAGAGGTCCCGTAACAGAGAATCAGGCCTTATGTCAGAACAGAATCAGTCTTCATGTCATAGCAGAGAATCAGGCTTCATGTCACCCACCACTGGAACAGGCCACTGTCACATATTTAGGCCCTGGCACCCAGACAGAGGAGAGGTTCATTCAACTTTGGGTTGCCCCGCAATATAATGGTAAAATGAAAATAAAAATAGTATTGAATGAGGAAGTGCCCTGGAGTAGAATAATATATTGTTAAGGGGAGGTAGTTAATATCTAATCTGCACAAGGGATGGACAGGTCTTGTGGGATCCATGCCTGGTTCATTTTTATGAACGTCAGCTTGTCCACATTGGCTGTAGACAGGCGGCTGTGTTTGTCTGTAATGACGCCCCCTGCCGTGCTGAATACACGTTCAGACAAAACGCTGGCCGCCGGGCAGGCCAGCACCTCCAAGGCATAAAAGGCTAGCTCTGGCCACGTGGACAATTTGGAGACCCAGAAGTTGAATGGGGCCGAACCATCAGTCAGTATGTGGAGGGGTGTGCACAGGTACTGTTCCACCATGTTAGTGAAATGTTGCCTCCTGCTAACACGTTCCGTATCAGGTGGTGGTGCAGTTAGCTGTGGCGTGGTGACAAAACTTTTCCACATCTCTGCCATGCTAACCCTGCCCTCAGAGGAGCTGGCCGTGACACAGCTGCGTTGGCGACCTCTTGCTCCTCCTCTGCCTTCGCCTTGGGCTTCCACTGGTTCCCCTGTGACATTTGGGAATGCTCTCACTAGCGCGTCTACCAACGTGCGCTTGTACTCGCGCATTTTCCTATCACGCTCCAGTGTAGGAAGTAAGGTGGGCACATTGTCTTTGTACCGTGGCTCCAGCAGGGTGGCAACCCAGTAGTCCGCACACGTTAAAATGTGGGCAACTCTGCTGTCGTTGCGCAGACACTGCAGCATGTAGTCGCTCATGTGTGCCAGGCTGCCCAGAGGTAAGTACAAGCTGTCCTCTGTGGGAGGCGTATCGTCATCGTCCTGCGTTTCCCCCCAGCCACGCAACAGTGATGGGCCCGAGCTGCGTTGGGTGCCACCCCGCTGTGAACATGCTTCATCCTCATCCTCCTCCACCTCCTCCTCATCCTCGTCCTCCTCGTCCTCCAGTAGTGGGCCCTGTCTGGCCACATTTGTACCTGGCCTCTGCTGTTGCAAAAAACCTCCCTCTGAGTCACTTCGAAGAGACTGGCCTGAAAGTGCTATAAATGACCCCTCTTCCTCCTCTTCCTCCTGGGCCACCTCCTCTTCCATCATCGCCCTAAGTGTTTTCTCAAGGAGACATAGAAGTGGTATTGTAACGCTGATAACGGCGTCATCGCCACTGGCCATGTTGGTGGAGTACTCGAAACAGCGCAACAGGGCACACAGGTCTCGTATGGAGGCCCAGGCAATGGTGGTGAAATGGGGCTGATCCGCAGTGCGACTGACCCGTGCGTGCTGCAGCTGAAACTCCACTATGGCCTGCTGCTGCTCGCACAGTCTGTCCAGCATATGCAAGGTGGAGTTCCACCTGGTGGGCACGTCGCATATGAGGCGGTGAGCGGGATGGCCGAAGTTACGCTGTAGCGCAGACAGGCGAGCAGCGGCAGAGTGTGAACGCCGGAAGCGCGAACAGACGGCCCGCACTTTATGCAGCAGCTCTGACATGTCGGGGTAGTTGCGAATGAACTTCTGCACCACCAAATTCAGCTCATGCGCCAGACAAGGGATGTGCGTCAAACCGGCTAGTCCCAGAGCTGCAACGAGATTTCGCCCATTATCGCACACCAACAGGCCGGGCTTGAGGCTCACCGGCAGCAACCACTCGTCGGTCTGTTGTTCTATACCCCACCACAACTCCTGTGCGGTGTGGGGCCTGTCCCCCAAACATATGAGTTTCAGAACGGCCTGCTGACGTTTACCCCGGGCTGTGCTGAAGTTGGTGGTGAAGGTGTGTGGCTGACTGGATGAGCAGGTGGAAGAAGAGGAGGAGGAAGCTGAGTAGGAGGAGGAGGAGACAGGAGGCAAAGAATGTTGCCCTGCGATCCTTGGAGGCGGAAGGACGTGCGCCAAACAGCTCTCCGCCTGGGGCCCAGCCGCCACTACATTTACCCAGTGTGCAGTTAGGGAGATATAGCGTCCATGGCCGTGCTTACTGGTCCACGTATCTGTGGTTAGGTGGACCTTGCCACAGATGGCGTTGCGCAGTGCACACTTGATTTTATCGGACACTTGGTTGTGCAGGGAAGGCACTGCTCTCTTGGAGAAGTAGTGGCGGCTGGGAACAACATACTGTGGGACAGCAAGCGACATGAGCTGTTTGAAGCTGTCTGTGTCCACCAGCCTAAATGACAGCATTTCATAGGCCAGTAGTTTAGAAATGGTGGCATTCAGGGCCAGGGATCGAGGGTGGCTAGGTGGGAATTTACGCTTTCTCTCAAATGTTTGTGAGATGGAGAGCTGAACGCTGCCGTGTGACATGGTTGAGATGCTTGGTGACGCAGGTGGTGGTGTTGGTGGTACATCCCATGTTTGCTGGGCGGCAGGTGCCAACGTTCCTCCAGAGGCGGAGGAAGAGGCCGAGGCGGCGGCAGCAGCAGAAGAGGCCGAGGCGGCAGCAGCAGAAGAGGTAGCAGGGGGAGCCTGAGTGACTTCCTTGTTTTTAAGGTGTTTACTCCACTGCAGTTCATGCTTTGCATGCAGGTGCCTGGTCATGCAGGTTGTGCTAAGGTTCAGAACGTTAATGCCTCGCTTCAGGCTCTGATGGCACAGCGTGCAAACCACTCGGGTCTTGTCGTCAGCACATTGTTTAAAGAAGTGCCATGCCAGGGAACTCCTTGAAGCTGCCTTTGGGGTGCTCGGTCCCAGATGGCGGCGGTCAGTAGCAGGCGGAGTCTCTTGGCGGCGGGTGTTCTGATTTTGCCCACTGCTCCCTCTTTGTCTTTTGCTACGCTGTTGGCTCGGTCTCACCACTGCCTCTTCCTCCGAACTGTGAAAGTCAGTGGCACGACCTTCATTCCATGTGGGGTCTAGGACCTCATCGTCCCCTGCATCGTCTTCCACCCAGTCTTGATCCCTGACCTCCTGTTCAGTCTGCACACTGCAGAAAGACGCAGCAGTTGGCACCTGTGTTTCGTCATCATCAGAGACGTGCTGAGGTGGTATTCCCATGTCCTCATCATCAGGAAACATAAGTGGTTGTGCGTTAGTGCATTCTATCTCTTCCACCCCTGGGGAAGGGCTAGGTGGATGCCCTTGGGAAACCCTGGCAGCAGAGTCTTCAAACAGCATAAGAGACTGCTGCATACCTTGAGGCTCAGACAGTTTCCCTGATATGCATGGGGGTGATGTGACAGACTGATGGGCTTGGTTTTCATGCGCCATCTGTGCGCTTTCTGCAGAAGACTGGGTGGGAGATAATGTGAACGTGATGGATGCACTGTCGGCCACCCAATTGACTAATGCCTGTACCTGCTCAGGCCTTACCATCCTTAGAACGGCATTGGGCCCCACCAAATATCCCTGTAAATTCTGGCGGCTACTGGGACCTGAGGTAGTTGGTACACTAGGACGTGTGGCTGTGGCAGAACGGCCACGTCCTCTCCCAGCACCAGAGGGTCCACTAACACCACCACGACCATGTCCACGTCCGCGTCCCTTACTAGTTGTTTTCCTCATTGTTACCGTTCACCACAATAAGAAAAATATTATTCGGGGCAATGTATTGAATTAAAATTCAGGCCTTTTTTTACAGACACCTAACACTGTCTGGCTATCTATTTAGGTACCGTATTACACTAATACAGGCACACAAGTAATGACAGATTTGGTTGAATATAAATGTGAGGCCTATTTTTTTCGCGCTGTGTGACAGATATACCTTTAATCACAGAATTAGACTTGTATCTGCACTGTAGCGTGTGTGTTAAGTTTTTCAGAATGACAGTATCAGCACATTGAATCTAAGATATCCTTTTTGGGATAGGTTTAAAGTAGGCCTGATATAGCAGAAACTACTAATTTTGAGAATGGCAAATTTGGGAATAGTTTTTCAACCCAGAACAAAAACTGTGCTTTTACGGTCACTACAAATAATTTGACCAGCTAAAACAGTACAGATTTGGTTGAATAGAAATGTGAGGCCTATTTTTTACGCGCTGTGTGACAGATATACCTTTAATCACAGAATTAGACTTGTATCTGCACTGTAGCGTGTGTGTTAAGTTTTTCAGAATGACACTATCAGCACCTTGAATCTAAGATATCCTTTTTGGGATAGATTTAAAGTAGGCCTGATATAGGAGAAACTACTAATTTTGAGAATGGCAAATTTGGGAATAGTTTTTCAACCCAGAACAAAAACTGTGCTTTTACGGTCACTACAAATAATTTGACCAGCTAAAACAGTACAGATTTGGTTGAATAGAAATGTCAGGCCTATTTTTTACGCGCTGTGTGACAGATATACCTTTAATCACAGAATTAGACTTGTATCTGCACTGTAGCGTGTGTGTTAAGTTTTTCAGAATGAAACTATCAGCACCTTCAATCTAAGATATCCTTTTTGGGATAGATTTAAAGTAGGCCTTATATAGCAGAAACTACTAATTTTGAAAATGGCAAATTTGGGAATAGTTTTTCAACCCAGAACAAAAACTGTGCTTTTACGGTCACTACAAATAATTTGACCAGCTAAAACAGTACAGATTTGGTTGAATAGAAATGTCAGGCCTATTTTTTACGCGCTGTGTGACAGATATACCTTTAATCACAGAATTAGACTTGTATCTGCACTGTAGCGTGTGTGTTAAGTTTTTCAGAATGACACTATCAGCACCTTGAATCTAAGATATCCTTTTTGGGATAGATTTAAAGTAGGCCTGATATAGGAGAAACTACTAATTTTGAGAATGGCAAATTTGGGAATAGTTTTTCAACCCAGAACAAAAACTGTGCTTTTACGGTCACTACAAATAATTTGACCAGCTAAAACAGTACAGATTTGGTTGAATAGAAATGTGAGGCCTATTTTTTACGCGCTGTGTGACAGATATACCTTTAATCACAGAATTAGACTTGTATCTGCACTGTAGCGTGTGTGTTAAGTTTTTCAGAATGACACTATCAGCACCTTGAATCTAAGATATCCTTTTTGGGATAGATTTAAAGTAGGCCTGATATAGGAGAAACTACTAATTTTGAGAATGGCAAATTTGGGAATAGTTTTTCAACCCAGAACAAAAACTGTGCTTTTACGGTCACTACAAATAATTTGACCAGCTAAAACAGTACAGATTTGGTTGAATAGAAATGTGAGGCCTATTTTTTACGCGCTGTGTGACAGATATACCTTTAATCACAGAATTAGACTTGTATCTGCACTGTAGCGTGTGTGTTAAGTTTTTCAGAATGAAACTATCAGCACCTTCAATCTAAGATATCCTTTTTGGGATAGATTTAAAGTAGGCCTGATATAGCAGAAACTACTAATTTTGTGAATGGCAAATTTGGGAATAGTTTTTCAACCCAGAACAAAAACTGTGCTTTTACGGTCACTACAAATAATTTGACCAGCTAAAACAGAACAGATTTGGTTGAATATAAATGTGAGGCCTATTTTTTACGCGCTGTGTGAAAGATATACCTTTAATCACAGAATTAGACTTGTATCTGCACTGTAGCGTGTGTGTTAAGTTTTTCAGAATGACACTATCAGCACCTTGAATCTAATATATCCTTTTTGGGATAGATTTAAAGTAGGCCTTATATAGCAGAAACTACTAATTTTGAGAATGGCAAATTTGGGAATAGTTTTTCAACCCAGAACAAAAACTGTGCTTTTACTGTCACTACAAATAACTTGACCAGCAAAACAGTACAGATTTGGTTGAATATAAATGTCAGGCCTATTTTTTACGCGCTGTGTGACAGATATACCTTTAATCACAGAATTAGACTTGTATCTGCACTGTAGCGTGTGTGTTAAGTTTTTCAGAATGACACTATCAGCACCTTGAATCTAATATATCCTTTTTGGGATACATTTAAAGTAGGCCTGATATAGCAGAAACTACTAATTTTGAGAATGGCAAATTTGGGAATAGTTTTTCAACCCAGAACAAAAACTGTGCTTTTACGGTCACTACAAATAACTTGACCAGCTAAAACAGTACTGATTTGGAGGAATATAAATGTCAGGGTTATTTTTTAGGTGCTGGGTGACAGGTATACCTTTAATCACAGAATTAGACTCTTATCTGCACTGTAGCGTGTGTGTTAAGTTTTTCAGAATGACACTATCAGCACCTTCAATCTAAGATATCCTTTTTGGATATAGCATTTGAGTCATTTCCAAAAAGGGATTCCCAATGCCAAAATGGGACATTGTAGCCCACAAAAAAGGCCACTCCATCCTGACAAACGCCCTTGCGGCGTCCAAAGACAGAATGGAGTGGTCTATACTACCCCCAACAGACAGATTCAAATAAACCCTATATAGACTCATCTGTATTTGCCGTCCCGGAATAAAGCCCGTCTGATTGGGGTGTACCAAACCCGCTATAACCCTCTTTAGACTATTAGACAAAATTTTGGCGAAAATCTTATAATCCGTATGTATGTATTAGTGTCAATGGTATTAGATCTTCCCCCGTTACGATGCAAAGAGGGATGCAACAGGGTTGCCCCCTCTGTCCTCTCCTCTTCGCTCTCTTTATTGAACCATTGGCTTCTCGGATTCGCTTGGATAGCCGTATAGATGGTTTTGGAGTAGCGGGAGCGGGCGATAAAATAAGTCTATATGCCGATGACGTGATTCTGTTCCTGGACCAGGGGTGGAAAATTCTCCCGTATGTCATAGAGGTAATAGAAGATTATGGTAAACTATCAGGCTATAGAATCAACTGGTCAAAATCATCGCTCCTCCCGCTAAACCGGAAAGCTGTAGACGAGGGGAGGCGAGTCCGTGTTTTGGTGCCCAATGACACTTTAGATTATTTGGGGGTTAAGATTGGGCTCCCCATAAATAGGTTTTATGATCTTAATCTGGCCCCGGTTCTGAATAAAGTCAGGGACAAAATCTGCGCTTGGCGGAAGCTGATACTGGCACAGACGGATCGAATAGCTCTGATTAAAATGATTATCCTCCCGATAGTTTTATTTCCGTTGTGTGCCTCCCCCATCTGGATAGAAGATATTCTCTTTCATAGATTAGAGGCTATGATCAATGATTTAATTTGGGGAAGGAAGAGGGTTCGCATAAAGCAGAGATATCTATGGTTGTCGGAGGCAGATGGTGGGCTGTCATTACCCTTTTTTCAAGGTTATTATTTGTGTGCACAGATTCAGCGTTGTTGCTGTTCTAAGGAGAGCTTACTTTCACGATATTTGACAAAACTTTTCGATAAACCAGTTGATAATATTTTTGTATGTTTGGAGAATGGGTTTATGGGAATGAGGAGGTCCTTGCTGATCCCGTGCTCACTGCAGAGGGTTTGGAACAGACTGAAGAAGATCCTTAAATCTTCTGGTCCGTTTGTTTTCACCCCTCTGTGGGAGAACAGGGGGCTGGAGGAGTTCTTCAAAATTACAGATTTTGGTTATTGGGTACGTAATGGTATCAACAGGGTGTCTGACTTTTTTTATATGGGTCAATTTAAATCACTTTTGGAATTTGGTTTTACTGATAGTTCACCATTAGATTTATTTATGTATTCACGTTTGAAACATATATTTGAAGCCTCTAGGAATAGAGGCCCCTTTTTTCCACGAGAGAATATATTTTTTGATTTTTGTGACGCTCAGAAGTATGAAAAAGTGAAGTTATCCAGACTTTATGCAAAACTCCGAATTGCCCTGGCAACTGTAACACCTTTCAAAAGTACAAATAAGTGGGAGCAAGAGCTGAATTGCCCCCCACTACAGTTGTCTACTATTTATAGGAATGTGAGAAAGGCGTCAGTTTCCAGTGCGCACAGGTTAATCCAATTTAAGATCCTCCACAGACTTTATTATACGCCTAAAATCCAAGGAAAATTTCCCCAAAATAAAGATCGGGATTGCTGCTGCTCCAAATGTGGATATATTAATGCGGACTATGTCCACTTGCTTTGGAGCTGCAGCAAAATAAGAAGCTATTGGGATGAGGTTTTCGCTACCCTAGAAAGGGAGAGTTCAATGAATTATAACCCGGGGGTCAGAAGTGGAAGTCCCGGCCCAGGTCAGACGGATTTGGATGCGGGGATTGATGGTCGCTAAAGCTATATTGATAAAGTATTGGGGCTCTGTCTCCCCGCCCTCAACAAGGGAGTGGGGGTCATATCTTCAAAAAATTAGAGTTTATGAGGACATTGAAAGGAAACGGAGAATTGCACGCAGATCTACATAGCTATAATTAATATTATTTTACACATTGATGAATGGAGTGGACGGCAGCCAATGGGGGGGGGGGGGGGTGGATATAGTTATTATTATATATTGTCGTGAGGGTGTTCTTAGGATGTTGTATAGAATTTTTCTTCTTGTAAGGATGTTTATGATTGTCATGCTAGGCATACCGTTGTGATTATTACTGTTTTATGTACTAATATCATGATTTGGAAAATAAAAATATATATTTATTTTAAAAAAAAATAGTATGGGAAGCGGACCTTTTAATTAACTTGTGTTTTAATTTATTTGTGTATTAATAAATTATTGTGGTCCGATAAAAAAAAAAAAAAAAACAGATATCCTTTTTGGGATAGATTTAAAGTAGGCCTGATATAGCAGAAACTACTATTTTTGAAAATGGCAAATTTGGGAATAGTTTTTCAACCCAGAACAAAAACTGTGCTTTTACGGTCACTACAAATTACTTGACCAGCTAAAACAGTACTGATTTGGAGGAATATAAATGTCAGGTCTATTTTTTAGGCGCTGGGTAACAGGCTCAACTTGCTCCTGATGTAGTATATGGCCAAAAAATAACCACACTATTGATGGTTAAATGCACTTGGGTGACACAGGCTCAGCCTGCACCTGATGTAGTATATGGCTAAAAAATAACCACACTGTTGATGGTTAAATGCACTTGGGTGACACAGGCTCAGCCTGCACCTGATGTAGTATATGGCCAAAAAATAACCACACTGTTGATGGTTAAATGCACTTGGGTGACACAGGCTCAGCCTGCACCTGATGTAGGATATAGCAAAAAATAACCACACTATTGATGGTTAAATGCACTTGGGTGACACAGGCTCAGCCTGCACCTGATGTAGTATATGGCCAAAAAATAACCACACTGTTGATGGTTAAATGCACTTGGGTGACAAAGGCTCAGCCTGCACCTGATGTAGTATATGGCCAAAAAATAACCACACTGTTGATGGTTAAATGCACTTGGGTGACACAGGCTCAGCCTGCACCTGATGTAGGATATAGCAAAAAATAACCACACTATTGATGGTTAAATGCACTTGGTGGTAGCTTGTGCTGGCGCACCACAAGCCACAAAATGGCCGCCGATCACCCCAGAAAAAAGTGATATAAAAACGCTCTGGGCAGCCTAAAAAAAGTGAGCAATTCAATATCAGCACTTCAATGATCCACAGCTGGAGATCGATCACTGAATTAAGTCTTTTGGAGGAGTTAATCTGCCTAATCTCGCCCTAACGTCGCAGCAGTGACGTGCAGTGCTACGTGACCCAAGCTTATATAGAGGCTGGGTCACATGCTGCACTGGCCAATCACAGCCATGCCAATAGTAGGCAAGGCTGTGATTGCCTCTTGGGGCAAGTAGTATGACGCTTGTTGACTGGCTGCTTTGCAGCCTTTCAAAAAGCGCCAAGAAAGCGCCGAACACCGAACCCGAACCCGGACTTTTACGAAAATGTTCGGGTCCGTGTCACGGACACCCCAAAATTCGGTACGAACCCGAACTATACAGTTCGGGTTCGCTCATCCCTAGTGATAACCCTATCATAGTCGGGATAATCTAAGCAGACCAGCTAGCTCGCTGTCATTTGGCCATCGATAATTCCTTAAGATTACACAGTAACATTCGATAACATAACCAAAGATCTATAGTAGGGTAATATATCGTTAGGTTTCTCGATCAAAGTTAGTCCCGTTATGTAAGGCATATTATCAGAGGCCCAGAAAGGGGAGAAAAAGTCAGGAAGAATCTTCATAGACATACATATAGGGAGTGAGAGGGAAAGTGTAGAAGGAGAAGGGTGAGATCATTATACTCATCATATTAGACACAGAATAGGGAGAAGCTGCTATTCTTGCTTTAGAAGACGTCTGCAGCTATGCGTCTTGGAGTAAGAGGTTGGTTCTTCTTCTTTTCTCTCTGCCTCAGGGCTTTAGGGGTGCTCTTCGGTTCAAAAGGCAAAATTTTTGGGAGTCCCGGCAGTGATGTTAAATCCTGGACCAAGTCCCAGTCTTAAATTTCCAGGGGAGGAATGTCCAGAAGATCAAATGCAGGGCCTAAGTCCATGTGAGACTTGATGGTGATCCTCTTGCCTTGGTAAGAGAAGGACAAACCAAACGGGAATTGCCATCGATATAGGATTTTTTTTACTTCTAAGCCAGTCAATGAGGGGCTTGAGGGACCTTCTTTTTTGAAGGGTAACTGGAGCTAGATCCTCATAAATGCTAATCGGAACCCCATTATATTTAACTCCATTTGGTAAGCGCGCCTTGGTTATTACTTCTTCTTTGTCTTGGAAGTGGAGAAAACGGCAAATAAGATCCCTAGGGGGCTCATTGCCTTTTGGTCTCGGCCGCAGGGCCCGGTGAGCTCTCTCTATTACTATTGAAGCAGAGCGTTCAGGGCCAAGTATATTTTCACAGATCTCCTTGACTTTATCTGAGGAGACTTGGGGAGAATCGGTTTCTGGGACCCCCCTAAACCGTAAGTTGTTCCTTCTCCCACGGTTCTCCTGGTCCTCCAGGGCATTAAAAGCTTCATTTAGATGTGCTTGACACTTATGCAGGCTAATGGCTGTGGCTTCTTGGAAATCCAGGATCACGGCCTGATTGTTCTCAAGGGTTTCAACCCTGCCGCCCACATGTCTGACGTCTTGTCTTAATGAAGAAAGCGGCTCCATCGCCCGTTGTAGTGCTGAGTCCAGATATTTTCTGGAGATCGGTAGATGTTTGTGATGTCTGTAGTCTTCTACATCGCTGCCTTCCGCCTGGAGATCTGTCTCACTCTCTTCAACTTCTTTACAAGGCTCCGGCGCCATCTTGGCTTCCCGCGCTGCACTTTTGCGGCTGCCTTTTTGATGAACTTATCCATATCTCCGCAGTTCGTTGATTGCTTGTGGGAGAGGGATGAGTCCCCCGCTCTTTGCTGACCGATTTTGCCCATGTTTTAATCCGAGCAGCTAACGTTAGCAGATAAAAGGCCAGGTCTGAACAGCAGAGCTCAAGCGCACACGTTCATTCCGGTCTGGCGCTAGCTCCGCCCCTAGCGAATCGAATTTATTATTATTTTCTTTCCGTGTCCGTTCCATTATTTTTTTTTGTGGACCGTATACAGAGCCATTCATTTCAACAGGTCCGCAAAAAAAAAGGAAGTTGCTCTGTGTGCATTCTGTTTCCGTATATCCGTATTTTCGTTCCGCACAAAGAACATGTCCTATTATTGTCCGCATTACCGACAAAGATAGCACTGTTCTATTAGGTGCCAGCTGTTCCGTTCCGCAAAATATGGAATGCACACGGACATCATCCGTATTTTTTGCGGACCGCAAAGTATATATATACGTTTGTGTGCATGAGACCTAACCCTGGTATTTTATATCATTCAGCACGAATGCTTTGTTTATGTTTCTAACCCAATTGCTTTCTATATCTACAGAATACATCCATCAAGAGATTGAGAAAGTCATTGGAAGGAACAGGGCCCCGTGCATAGAAGATCGATCGCGAATGCCCTACATGGATGCTGTAATCCATGAAATCCAAAGATTTATTGACCTTGCACCATTAGGACTCCCACACGCAGTAACACGTGACGTGAAGTTTAGAGAATTTTTTATACCAAAGGTAAAACCATGTGTCATCTATGCTTAGTGGTGGAGTCTAGCTGATATGGATAACAACAGCTATAATACAACTTAATAGGATAATAATCTTGAATAGATAAATTAATAAGTGGTCATAATAGTTATTATTTATCTAATTGGATTGTTATGCTTAGGATACAATCATCTTCCCACTGCTCAGTTCTGTTTTACGAGATCCAAAGCAGTTTAAATACCCACATCAATTCAATCCAGGACATTTTTTGGATGACAAAGGGAAGTTTTGTCGGAATGATGGATTCATGCCGTTCTCTTCCGGTAAGAGTTCAGAATTAATAATTGGATAAGTGTTAAGTAGAATATCTTAGTTTTGGTCTGTGTAATTATGGGTGAGGTGGGGATTAGTAATGGGCTTTAGAGTATTTGGGTGTATGTTAATTAATTTAGGGTATATTTACACACAGTGTATTGGACATTTCAGGTCCAATTTCCCATGTTATTTTGGAGTTTTCTGGTTTAAACAAATACATTTTTGAAGTCCATAATAAGGTATTCTGATTTAATAGAGGAGAAACCCTCATTTAAAGCCTCCATCAATATCTGCTACAGAGTACATCTCTTGGAAAACCCACCAGATTTGTTTATTATATTGGCAGACCATTGGTAGCATGAAATACACAGCTGAGCCACATGGTTATAATCAACAGCTAATAACCAGAGTAACTGCCGTGTGCAGCATGGACAGCAGCTAGATGGGCTGGGAATGACTCAGTAAGGTCTTATATGCTGAGAGAGAGTAAAGAGGCACGGTTAATCAGATCTTAGGGAATGATTTATCCGAAAGATAAGAAGAACTTGGGGCGCCAGTGGAATAGGAGTATTCGTGGTGAATAAACCACTTGATAGCCAAAAAAGTAAGTGGAAAAAGAGAATAGAGTCGCCGGTAGGTGGTATAGGGGAACGGCTGCTACTGGGATGACAACGCAGATGTCGATCCGCATGTAAATCTCGTAAAGCAAATAAAGCCAGTAGCATGTGGGCTCATTAATTCTAAATGGACCCAGAACAAACTATCCAGTTTCTGTCCCAGAACAGAGCGCCAAACCCTTATAGTGAATTACTAATTTTTAGGTAGTGACTAGTGATGATCGAGCATGCTTGGCCAAACACCTGTTCGGCTCAAACATCTCGATCCTCGGCACATGGAGGTTCTCGGCTGAGTACTGCATGTGCTCGAGCACCATTGCTATGCAGCCAATAAACGTGCAGGTAAGTACTGCCCTTACTGTAATGCCAGTAGCCATGTTGGCTACTGGCATTACAGTGATTGGCTGGCTGGAACGCATCATCGGGTGCGGGTCATCGTAGTCAGGAAGAGCTGAGCATAGGAAGAGACAGAGAGTGTACGGAGTGTAGTTGAATATTTTTTTTTACAAAAACATTTCAGAGACCCAAAAGTCCTTGTAAGGACTACTGTGTGTGACAGCAGCAATATATGCTTGTAGCGCAACCTGCGCTAAATTGCACAGTGTTAGGGAGAGCTGTGCATAGGAAGGGACAGACAGTATAGGGAGTGTAATAGGAAGATTTTTATACAAAAAACTTTTCAGAGACCCAAAAGTCCTTTTAAAGACTATTGTGTGTAACAGCAGTAAAATATATTTTTAGCGCATCCTGCGCTGATTACCATGTAATAGGCTGCTGCGTAAAGTGTGAGCATCCCTAAAATATCAGTGACATCCAGGGCACTTTTTCCGTAGCTGGTGTCCGCTGCGGAAAGTTAAATTATCCGTGCCACATCTCCTGTTTAAAGTGTTGCATCTCTAAAGTATTAGTGACATCCAGTGTACCTTTTTCCGTAGACGGTGTCCGCTGCAGACAGTTAAATTATCCGCGCCACATCTCCTGTTTAAAGTGTGCGGATCCCTAAAATATCAATGACATCCTGTGCACTGTTTCCGTAGACGTGTCCACTGCGGATAGTTAAATTATCCGCGCCACATCTCCTGTTTTAAGTGTGTGCATCCCTAAATCACTATTCTCAAATACCTTTGTAAAAAAACTTGCGCATACACTTCCAAATCCTACGCTACTGTATGTGTGACATACTTTCAAGCATATATCACATTTAAAATTAAGGGGAGCAGTAAGGGACAGGGAAGTGTCCGTGATACTGATGGAGAGCGCAGAGGCCCTGGCCCTGGGTGTGGAGAAACTGTGCCTGCTGCCAGAGCACAAGAAAAACAATCATCCACGATACCTAGCTTCATGTCCCAGTTTGCAGGGTGGTACAGGACACCACTCTTGAAGTCAGACCAGTGCGACTAGGTGCTCGGTTGGATTGCAGCATATAATGCTTCCAGTCGGTTAAGCACCACCCTGTCTTCCACCAAGTCCAGTCTCAGTAGCCAGGAGTCTGGTCAACACAATCGTGACCCTTATCCTTCTTCCTCCCACCATGTACATTTTGGCCAAACCAGTGATACCACACTCGGACCTCTTTTCATCACCATTGCTTGATTTGGCCCTCTCGCAAAGAAAGAAGGCTTGAAGAGGGACATGAGATCTTGTGCCCTGATTCCCAAACTTTTGAGAATCCACAGTCACAAGAACATGACGGTGGGAAACTGCAATTAGTGTTTAATGAGGTGGATGATAATGAGACACAGTTGCTAATGAGTCAACCGCAATTACTGTCTCAAGAGGTTGATGAAGAGGATGAGACACAGTTGTCAATCACTGAGGTTGTGGTTAAGTCAACAAATCAGGAGGATGATCAGAGAGTCACTGACCCAACCTGGGAAGGTGAAAAGCCGAGCGAGGACATCAGTACAGCAGTACAGAGGGGGAGGGATCTGCAGCACCACAACAGTCTGGAAGAGGCAGTGGGGTGGCAAAAGGGAGAAGGCGGGCAACACCAAACGGGTTTCACGGAGCACACCCTTGCGGAAATCTCCCTTGCCAAGGGGTAGATGTTCAGCAGTATGGTGCTTTTTTGAGGAATGTGCGGATGACAAAAAAATAGTCGTTTGCAACCTGTGCCATATGAAAATGAGCTGGGACGTGAACACTGGTCACCTCACCACCACCAGCATGATCCGCCACATGGCATCCAAGCACTGTAATATGTGGAACGAATGCCTGGGTCCACAATCTGTGTCTGCGGGTCACACCACTGCCTCCTCTTCCCCTATGGTATGTGCTGGCCAATCCCCTGTTGAAGGCTCAGGCCCGGATGCCTCCCGCCCTGCACTTGGACTTTCACAAGCACCATCAGCGACCATATCCACTTCCGTGTCTTAGCACAGCGTCCAAATGTCCTTACCCCAGGCCTTTGAACACAAGCGAAAATACCCAGCCACCCACAGGCCATAGCACTAAATGAGCCAAATTACTGGCCCTGGAAATATTGCCATTTAGGCTTGTAAACACTGAGGCCTTCTGCAGCCTGATGTCGGCGGCCGTCCCGTGTTACGCAGTCCACAGCCGCCACTATTTTTCAAGGTGTGCCGTGCCCGCCTTACACCAACATGTGTCCCGTAACATCACACGTGCCCTGACCAACGCAGTTACTGGGAAGGTTGACTTAACCATGGACACATGGACAAGTGTTTTTGGCCAGAGACGCTACATTTCCCTGAAGGCACACTGGGTGAATGTTGTGGAGGCGGGAGCAACTCATACCCTGGGATGGCACAGGAGCTACCGAGGCCAAGGATTGCGGGCCCTACGTCGATCAGGGTTTCCACCAGCACCTACGTTAATGGCTCCAAACCCCACTGCTCCTCCTCCGCCTCCTCCTCCACTTCCACCTCCGAATTATCCGCTTGCAGCACCAGTCAGTCATTAGTCAGTAGCTGGAAGCAGTGTTGCACTGCAGTGGGGAAGTGGTAACAGACCGCGCTGAAGCTGATATGCTTAGGGGACAAACAGCACACCGCCGCAGAGCTGTGGCAGGGGAAAAGAGACCAGACTGAGCTGTGGCTCTCACCACTCAACCTACAACCAGGCATGGTTGTGTCTGATAATGGCCGTAACTTGGTGTCGGCTTTGGAGCTCGACAAGCTCAAACACATCCCATGCCTAGCCCACGTGTTCAACCTTGTGGTTCAGCGGTTTCTCAAAACCTACCCCAATTTGCCTGAGCTACTGGTAAAGGCAGACAGCTCCACGTTCCACATGTTGGCCAGGCTATGAGAACAGCAGAGGGCAGTAGTGGAATACCAGCTGCAACATGGTCGTTGCCTTTCCAGTCAGCTTCAGCTATTCACAAGCGACGAGTGGGCATGGATGTCTGACCTTTGTGAGGTTTTAAGAAACTTTAAGGAATCAACACAGATGGTGAGCGGCGATAACGTTATTATCAGCGTAACCATCCCTCTTCTGTGTCTACTCAAACGCTCGCTACTCACAATTAAGGACGACGCTTTGGATGTGGAAGAGGTGGAAATGGGGGAAGACATTATACAGGGTGATAGCCAGACCACAGTCAGTTCATCTTCTCAGCGCAAATTGGACGATGAAGAGGAGGAGGAGGAGCAAGAGACGGTTGCCTCCGCTACAGAGGGTAGTACCCATGGAAGTTTAATTCCATCTGTTCAGCATGGGTGGGCAGAAGAGGAGGAAGAGGATGAGGAGATTGAGAGTGATCCTCCTGATGATCACAGCAAAGTCTTGCCTGTTGGTACTCTGGCACACATGGCTGACTTCGGCCCTCTAGGCTGCCTTTCCCGCGATACGCGCATTATACGCATTTTAGACAACACGGATTACTGGTTGTTTACCCTTCTCGAACCCCGCTACAAAGAGAACTTCTCCTCTCTCATTCCTCTGGTGGAGAGGACGAGCTAAACGGTGCAATACCAGAAGATCCTTGTTGAAAAATTGCTCCAAAAATTTCCATCTGACAACGCTGGCGGCAGAGTCTGTAGTTCCTTGGCCAACCGAGGAGGGGGGACAAGGGGAACACACAGCAGTTCCAACAGAGGAAGGGCAACACTCTCCAAAGCCAGGGACATTTTCATGACACCCCGCCAGCATCCTCACCCTGATGCGCGGCCTAGTGTCACATGGAGGGAAAAATTTTGGAAGATGGTGAAGGAGTACATAGCAGACCGTGTCAGCGTCCTTAATGATCCCTCAGTGCCTTACAACTACTGGCTGTCCAAGCTGGACACGTGGCATGAACTTGGAGGTGCTGGCCTGGCCTGCCGTTAGAGTTTTGTCTGAGTGGGTATTTAGTGCTGCTAGTAGCATTATAACAGATAAGCGTATCCACCTGTCAACTGAAAATGCTGACAGTTTAACTCTTATAAAAATGAACAAGGCCTGGATTGACCATGACTTCTCGACTCCACCAGAGAAAAGCGGCTGAACATAAAGGAACTTTAAATGTGTTGTTTATAATTTACTGAATACACTGAATTCCCATGCACCCCTTCCACCACAAACAAGGGTATATGATTGAATCTTCCTTTTCTCATCCTCCTTCTCCTCTTCCATCATATCAACACATGCTTATTTATCGCATATTATAACCTCGCATATATGCGATTCGCATATAATATTTTACAGGGTCAGATCAGCTGCAGGCCCTTGCATATAATTTTTAAAGGGTCAGCTCACCAGCAGGCCCTCGCATATATTTTTTAGTGTCAGCTCACCAGCAGGCCCTTGCATATAATGTTTTACAGGGTCAGCTCACATCATATCAACACATGCTTATTTATCGCATATTATGCCCTCGCATATATGCGATTCGCATATAATATTTTACAGGGTCAGATCACCAGCAGGCCCTCGCATATAATTTTTTAGAGGGTCAGCTCACCAGCAGGCCCTCGCATATAATGTTTTACAGGGTCATCTCACCAGCAGGCCTTCACCTGCAATCTTTTACAGGGTCAGCTCACCTTTAGTCCCTTGCATATAATGTTTTAGAGGGTCAGCTTACCTGCAGGCCCTCACCTACAGCCTTTTAGAGGGTCAGTTCACCAGCAGGCCCACACCTAAAATCTTTTACAGGGTCAGCTCACCAGCAGGCCCGCACCTAAAATCTTTTACAGGGTCAGCTCAACAGCAGGCCCGCACCTAAAATCTTTTACAGGGTCAGCTAACCAGCAGGCACTCACATATCATTTTTTACAGGGTCAGCTCACCAGCAGGCCCTCGCATATAATTTTTTACAGAGTCAACTCACCAGCAGGCTTTCACCTACAATCTTTTACAGGGTCAGCTCACCAGCAGGCCCGCACCTAAAATCTTTTACAGGGTCAGATCACCTACAGGCCCTCACCTAATTTTACCTAATAGGTAATTTCCGCGCATGCTGCCTTACTTGAATGTGGTAGCCATAGCTGTTTCTCAGGCTCCCTCTCCGGAATCAAACCCTGATTCCCCGTTACCCATAGTCACCATTGTTTGCGCTGACAATAACATCAAAAGTTGATAGGCCAGACATCCGAATGGATCGTCACCATCACGGGGACGTGCGATCGGCCCCAGGTTATCTAGAGTCACCAAAGCAGCAGCAGGCCCTCACCCATAATATTTTAGATGATCAGATCATCAGGCCCTTCTCCAAATGTTTTTGAGGGTCACCAGCAGGCCATCAATCATAATTTTTCAAGGGTGTGTATGATGCCCTCCTTTATGTGTAACAAAGGGTGTATTGTAGTGCCAGTTCCTTGTAATTTTTGGTAGCCCTTTCACTTAGTGCCTAGTATTTTTAAGTGTAGGAGTCCCACTACATGAACAATTGTATCACAATGTGAATGAGGCCCTCCTTCTTGTGATATATATAGGTTGTATCAGAGTGCCTCTTCCTTGAAATTTTTGGCAGCACTTGCACTTAATATACAAGTATATATACAGTAAAGAATGTTTCCTAACAATTTTTCCTCTAAAATCGATTTTATCTTCGGTTTTGTGCGTATTATTGTCAGTCTGTAAAAGTGGCGTACTACTCGGACAACAACGTTCCCAGCAGCGACCTGGGAGTCCAAGATGCATCCAGACATTCTTCCCATGCTGTTCCCGAACCATTTCAGTGGTGTTTCCATCAATTTCTGACCTTTTCCTATGAACCAGGCACCCTCCCCTCTTCAGAGCAGGGGGTGCCTGGTTTAATGCTCAGGTTCTCCCATTGACTTCCAATTTTCTCAGGTCCGAGCATCCCGATGTGTTCGACCTCTATGGTGTTCGATCGACACTAGTAGTGACACATAAAGAGGTGAGACACTAGAGATGAAAGTAAAAGTTATGCTACACGTGTTATTCACCTTTTGAATTAGGCTGATCAGTATAGTATAGGGTTTCAAGTTTAAGAGTTTTAGGGAAACCACAGTGAAGGAGATGGCCCAAGTGTTATTAATAATAATAGTAATAATAAGGAGAGGCTAAAAAAAACATTATAAGAAAGTCATTCCAATATATAGTTTACTCACTTCACTGTGGGGTGGTTGCTGGATAAACTCAAGACACCAGCAGAACTTTCTAAAATGACTTTCTAATATTGGAATACCACCACCCTTGGCCTGAAAGCCTATAATCATCCTTTTTTGGAACTCTGGTAAATTGTCCCTTTTCCCCATGACAGCTACAAGGGATATGTATGTAGACAGCCTATCGCACACCTTTATATACCCACCAAGTCAGCTCACGACACGTACTGTAACTTCATTCATGAGATACGCGCTGCCGACATCAAAAGCAGGAAATGGCCATAATAATATAAAAATTAAACATTTGTTACCAGTTTAACCTACACAAATATAGCTGATTGTCGGAGGTTTCAGCAGCATGACTCCCTGTTATCAGCTTTCAGGTCTTCCTTCTGTATAAAAGCAATCACATAAAGTAGACAGCATCTTAAATGTTTTAGGTCTAATTTAACTTCCTCCAATGTTATTAAATATCTGCCCGGGATCATATGTCTCACTGTCCCAGTTAGAGGACCACACCCTATTGCTACAGAAAAAAAAATTGTGTTTCAAATCATTTCTATACTCTGCCACTGTGTAACAGGACAATTTCTCCTAGACTGCTAAACCATTATTTAACCCTAACCAGGTCTTTTAGTTGTTGCCTGAGTTGCAGCTCCTGTTAGTTACTGCCCCTAGCTTACTCCTATTGACTCCTGTATTCAGACTTTACTTTGACCCTGGGCTCTGCTTCTTGCCTTTCCCCTCGGATTTCTTACTATCGTGTTTATCTATCCTGTTTGACCTCTGTGCTAATCTTTGGCTCTGCAATTGTTTGCTTCTTCTGGATTGGTAATATTTTCACATTAGTTTAATCTTCTGGTTCTGACCCACGGCTCTGTCTTACTACTCTCCAATTCCATTATCCCTACTGTTTCACTGCTAACCACTGATTACTCTTTGAAGTGGAGATCTGATTAGTTGCAAACTTTCTTGCAGTTACCCATACTAAAGAATCAGGGATCCCATAGAACATTTTTTACATTCTTAATTCCTCTTATAAAACCTAATTACTTCACATCACAATGTAGAGTCTTTAAATTAGAATGTTAGTCAAGTACAGCTAGCGTTATGAGATTAAAGTAGCTACATGATCAAAATTCTATCCTATAGTATGTATATATAATCCCATTCCTATCAGTGTGAGATTGCTTGAAATTGATTAGGCCTATCAGAAATCAACACTTGTAACTGAAAAAGAGTTTAAAATGGGTCCCACTGGAGAACTTCGAAAAAGCTCCCATTCCATCATGGCCACCTCCAGAAGCAAGTGTAGTTGATTTCTCCTTCTCTTGTTAGGAAAAATTAATTGATAAGAAAGGCAGAGAAATACTTTTTTAAAAGCAATAAATTAACTCAAAAGTTCCTTTGGGTAGTTTTACATAGACTGACAAGTAAAGAAGGGCTACTGTTCATATGAATGTTTGTTTCTAATAAGTGTCCAATGTAAAGGTGGTGCTGACTACCCAACATATGACATACAATGTACATTGTATCATCATCTGGTGATAGCATATTTCATATACTGTAGAACCTAAAATAATCGTTTGCCAGCAGCACATCACCCTGTGTAAATGAATCTGTATAAGAATGAAGATAATAGTGTCGACCTTTTATCCCTATATAGAAGGAATTATTGCTTCATATCCGTTGCATCTGCAGGACCTTGGGGGATCTGCAATTGTTTTATTGTTTTTTTATTGTTATGTATTTCATATTTTGGCCAGAACTTCCAGTAGAGTGGTCATGGATGGCAAAAGATTGACAGGAACAGGACTAACCACTATGCCACTGCCTCATTGGTAGAAGTAGGCTGGTCCCACTTTCTGCCAGTAGTGGGGGTTTATTTCTAGGTAGAAGGAGGAAGCACACAGTAGAGCTCCTTCTCCTAGAACAAACTTGATCACTCTAGAGAGACAAAGTTTTTTTTCAGTTTCAACAACGCACTTGAGAGACAAGACAGCAAAGAGAACAAAAAAGCACAGCTTTTCAGACACTACTGCAAGGTGAGGGACAAGGGCTAAACCACCCATCACCCAAACAGCACTAGGCCAGATACAGTTCAAGTCTGAACCTTACAGTGGACACCGATAACCACAAGTGCCTGCAATTCCTATTCCATTGCCAGCCAATCTGCCACCATACCTCCTCCAATGGGACCAAAAAAAACTGCACTTTAAATTTGCTACTACTGGATGCACCGCAAGTTATATTTTGTATTAAGTAAAAGGAGACTGTTATATGTTCACTTCTGACCTCATTCTTGAAACTACATTTTCAATGCACTTATCCCAAGGGAGTAATGGCTTTGGGGAGTACACTCAACATTGTATCTTATCTGGGACACTACCACGCCTATTTGCTGTATCAGCTGTTAAGGTCTCACTGCACAACATATTCATGTAAAAGGGCCTTTAGGATACCTAACTACCAGTCATGCTATGCACCTTTAGAGTTTGGATCTAAAATTTTAAATATTTGGGAGTACAGACAGCTATTTGTTGATTTATCCAAATATTCCCTTACTCCCCAGGAAAACGGATCTGTCTTGGAGAAGGTCTTGCAAGAATGGAGCTCTTCCTGTATTTCACCACCATTTTACAGAACTTCAGCCTCTGGTCACCTATGAGCATAGAAGAAATAGACTTAAGACCTCAAATGAGTGGATTTGGAAATGTTCCTCGTTCTTACCAGTTGGCCTTCATCCCACGTTGATTAATTTTGCTATTGAATT
Source organism: Bufo bufo (assembly GCF_905171765.1). Classification (NCBI taxonomy): domain Eukaryota; kingdom Metazoa; phylum Chordata; class Amphibia; order Anura; family Bufonidae; genus Bufo; species Bufo bufo. Next base: position 184,227,560 of record NC_053396.1, on the reverse strand, counting down.
TTTACTTTTAGCATTTACGAGTATGAATTGTTGCAAGTTGTTGGAAGATAAAAGTCATGAGCCAACAGCCAAAGGACATAATAAATTAATGTCTTAAAATTGAAAAGAGCTTTTTATGCAAAATAAAATGTGTGCTAAAATAAATCTACTAAATTGTTAGTTTTGGACCATGTTTGGACCATAAACCGTGTCTTGTTAGGGGACCAAGCATCCAAAAATGATGCCTTTATAGGGGCAGAAAGCCTGCCTATATGACACACACAAGTGCTTCTTGTAAAAAAAAAGAGTGGTTTGTTGGGACCGAGCCTCCAAATTATCCCTTAACATGGGCAAAATGTACATCCAAGGGTTAATTGTCAGAATAAAATGTTGCTCGTTCGGAACAAGCCTAGAAAAATTCTCCTTGTAGTTTCACCACAGCTGAAGTGCTGTTGGAGGTTGCCCATCACTGGCATAGGGTATCGATCAGAAACAGCAAAGTCTAGGTAGGAACTAACCTGCGCATTGAGGCAGGAAGTCTCTGCTTGCTGATTTATCTCAGCCTACTGTGGCATGTGAAAAAACTATTCCATCATACTAAGGAGACTGAACTGGCTGATACTGAAGCTTGTGGCAGCAGAAAAAGCAGCAGGAGGTGGGTGAGTCTTCGGGGGGCAGAGAATTGCCTCCCTTTCAGACATGCTAATTTGGCCTTTCTTTTGGTGGGAGAAAAACATTCCTCCATTTTGTTTTGATAGCGATGGTCTAAAAACATGGCTATCCAATATTTATCAGACTGATTAATGTCAATGATGAACCTGTCAGTGCTTAGGCAAGCAAATATATTTGCAGCCAATGTAATGATTTGGTGTTGTGGCCGGTGTCGCTGTCATCATCATCCTCCACCTCCAGCTCCTCCTTCAGTAGCAACTTCTCATCCTCCTCTTCCATGGGAGGTTCCAACAGCTATAGGGTGGACAGAAAGATGTGCTAGCTGTTCTCCTTCTGCCATTGTCCTTTGCTGCATAAGTGTGAGTGGCAGTTCTAAGATAAATATAGGTGGAATGAAATCATTCATGATGCAGTTATCCCAACTGGCAAATTTTGTGGCCTCTTCAAAGGGCCTCAGAATGCAACATCTCATCTCTGATGAGCAGCCACTCCCTGACCTTGAAAAAATACATGCTCCCTGCTGAGGCACGCTAGCATGTGCAAAGTGCCCTTCAAGAGAGTTATAATATCACAGATTAAGTGGCATAATGTCAGACCGTCCAGCCGCTGCATGTCCAGGAGAGTGTTCCTTGCCACATAAGAATGACCTCCTTGACAATGCCAACACCTTCTGCAAGTCAGTATTCTTTTTAAAAAGCATTACACTAGGTTAATCACGCTAATTAGTTAGCAGGGGGACAGCCAGTGGCTTACATAGAGAAGTAAGGATCAAACCAGGCCCCCCACAGAGGACAGAAGGGTTTCCGCCTAAACCCCTTTCAATGACCATTAGGCCATTTTTTTCTCTGCTTCATTTGCTAAAAGTTGTTCTTTTAGAGGGTAGAGTCCTGACCAAGTTTTTACCCCGCAGTAGAAGAGGGGATGATCCCAACTGGGCCCCCTCTTGCCTTGGGCCCCATAGCAGTCACACGGTCTGCCACTATGGTAGTTACGCCCTGGAGACAGCCAGCGGGATGTTTGCTGATACAGATTAACAACTGCTCGCCTGTGTAACTACTCTTGCTGATCATCTCCAACACCACATGGCAACGACAACACTTGATAGGAGAGAGAGGGAGTGGGAACGACACTGTGACCTGCTGTTGTTGAGGATGGGAGCATGTCCATGGAGAAGGAGGTGGAGGAGTCAGGCCAACATAAATTTGGAGGGGTCAAAAGGACCTAGCCTTGTTGCTGGGGTGTTGCCGATTGTCTGCCACAACCCCATGGGCCATGAATGACGTGTCCTGTCCCTGACAATAATAGCTGCTCCAGGTGTCGATGGTGGCGTGAACTTTGCCAAACAGAAACAATCACAAGGAACAGCCTATGTTCTGCGCTGCAAGAGAGCGCAAAGTATGGATGCCTTTTTGAGAGAAATAATGCAGACTATGTATCTTCCAGCAAGGCTGAGTGCACACCATCAGGTCCCTAAAGGCAGAAAACTGTACTAAATGGTACGACAGTGACTGCACCGCCAGCAACTTGACCAGGTGGGGGTTAAGCTAGCGCTAGAGTGGAAAAAAACGGTAAATGATGATGACAATGAGAAACACACCGTAGTACCCTGAATGCAGCCTAGCTGTCACAAAGGAAACCAGGAGAAGGAGTATACTCTTCTTGCACTACCTGGTGGACACCTCTGTTTGCTCCTTCATGTGGTTCAATAGAGCTGTGGTGCCTATTTTTCTGCTTTTGACTTCCCACGGCTTATTTTATTCTTGTATATATTGCACACATGCTGTTGTCTTACAGCAGCAGGGAGAAAAACTGCCAGATGGGAGATACATGCTCAGAGCTAACAGCATCTAAGCTTGGCTTAGCTCTGGCCTGTTATGGTCCTAATGCACCCACAGTATCAGCAGCATCACCAGCTCCTAAAGCAGATTTGGCTCTGGCAGTTCTTTGGGAGCTTCTGGCTGTACGTCGCCTCTGCTGTTTTTTGCTGCTGATGCCACTGCTCTACTCCTCAGATGTTACCTACTCTTCAGCACCCTGATTGGGCCAAAAAAACCTTTCAAGAGTTCACTTTAATCCTCATAGAAAACAATAGAATGATTACTTACATCACATAGCCGAGATTAGTCCATACTGTGTGTAATTTCCATAAGAGTACTTTCTAAGTCCCAGATGGTGAATTATAGGGCTCATTCAGATGGACGTATTTTACTTTCCGCCTCTAATCTGCAAGATTAGATGCGGACCCATTCACTTCTATGGGGCCCAAAAGATCTGGACAGCACTCCTTGTGCGGTATGCATCTTTTCTTTTGTTTCACGGCCCTGCAAAACAAATAAAACATGTTTTATACTTGACAGTGAAAATCTGGACGTGACCCCATTGAAGTCTATGGGTCTGCAAAAATGCGGAATGCAATCAGTTTTTTGCAGAACTGACCACAAAAAAAAGGATCTGCATTTTTGCATACAGCAAAAACACATGGCCATCTGAATGAGTCCTTAGAGACATGCTGAACTGACCACAAAAAAAATGGATCCCTATTTTTGCATACGGCAAAAAACACATGGCACTGTGAATAAGCCCTTAGAGACACAGTGTTCCGAGGAGATTAGCACACAGTAGCTCTGTTTTAAGGGAACCCAGTCTCCTTTTTCAAGCATGCGTATACTTTGCTTCTCAGACATTAAACAGCAGCTACTTTTAACCATTAATTTGCCATCTTCATAAATATATCATGCACAATTAACAAACCCACATTTAGGCTAGGGCTACACAGACAGCGGCATGTGTCACGCAACAATTAGTCGAGCAACATATAGGGTAAAACTACATTGCAACAAGTGTTGTGCAATGTCTTTTATGATGATAGTCTATGGCAGGGATGGCCAACCTGAGGCTCTCCATCTGTTGCAAAACTACAACTCCCAGCATGCCCACACAGCCTACAGCTATCAGCCTACAGCAGGGCATGCTGGGAGTTGTAGTTTTACAACAGCTGGAGAGCCGCAGGTTGGCCATCCCTGGTCTATGGTGTTGCACTGGGACATGCAACATTCTGAAACTGCGACACGACAGTTCAAAAAAATCCATCTAAGTTGGATTTTTCTTCGACTGTCACGTCATAGTCGCTGCATGTTGCATGCCGCAGTACGACACCATAGACTATCATTATAGTAAATGTCTTGTGACACTTGTCGCAATGTAGTTGTACACTTTTTATCGCGCGACTTATTGTTACAAAACACATGTCGCCGTGTTGTCCGAACCTTAGACAATCTAAGGTGTGGACCCAACATACCTCTTTTCGTAGAAGCTTTATTTTTACAGTGTGTCGGCTATCATTGCCCCACACCTTTTCTAGCACAATACAGAGACATTGGGGGAGAATTATAAAAAGTAGCATAAGGGAAAACTGGCTTATTTTCCCCTAGCAACCAATCAGCTTCCACCTTATACTTTTCAGAGCTCCTTTGGAAAATGAAAGACGAAATCTGATTGGTTACCATGGACAACTAAGTCAGTTTGAACCAGTTTTGATAAATCTCCCCCATTACATTTAGCCTCAAAAAAATGTTTTGCCACAGTTGTTTCATAGTGACATTTGCAACAAGCCGCACCCCAGGGCAGATCGTATCCCAGGTCTATAGGAATGCTGAGTGGTGTGGTGCGGCCCTAATAGTCTCTGTGTCTGTCACGATGCTCCTATCTGGATGCCGTCGCTCCCCAGGGTTAGGCTCTGAAGCATTAAAGGCAAGAGTAATGCTGGAAGTAGAGAAATAGTCGAGTCCAAACTTTTATAAAGTTCAACTGCTTAACTTGAATTAACTTGCATCCAGACAATATACAGTGTTTCCCTTGGTTACAGCAGGTTTTGGCATAAACTGGCAGGCAAACTTGAATATTTTGCTTTATCTCTCTCTCTGCTGTGCTAAACTTTATTCTGGTCGCTGGACTTTAGGGCTGCTCTGGTACCTGGGGTGCCTTTGGCTGTTGATCCACTTGCAACGCTCTGTCTTTAAACCTGTAAGGATTCAGGGTAACCCTCCTCTCCTTCCAACTCTAGACTAGACTAAGGCCTCTTGCACACAAACGTATTTTAATTCTGTTTCCGTTCCGTTTTTTTTTTTTTGCAGGCCATATACGGAACCATTCATTTCAATGGGTCCACAAAAAAACGGAAGGTACTCCGTGTGCATTCCGTTTCCGTATATTTCCGTTCCGCAAAAAAATAGAACATGTCCTAATATTGTCCGCATTACGAACAAGGATAGCACTGTTCTATCAGGGGCCAGCTGTTCCATTCCGCAAAATACATATGGTCGTGTGCAAGAGACCGAAGACTGACTGAAAACTTTCTGCAGCCCCTCTCATGTTAGGAAGCGAGACTGGCCCATTTCTGCCCAAAAGGGGGAGAATGGAATGGTAAGTTCCATTCTATCTAAAAATCCCTTTGCCATTTATCCGCTGCCACCTGCTGGTGAACCAGGCACACTACATGTACAAAACATGTACAAAACATGTACAAAACAGTTTCATAGCGACATTGTCAATGAACAGTGACAGAGGACCTGGAATACATACACAGATAACATTGTGGTTAGCAGTTAAAGACAGTAGCAGAATGTAGAAATGGTAATACCACTCTGGGGTATTGCACATTGTTTCTGGCTAGTCTTTTGTGTGGGCATATTGCTTATTTTGTTTTTGTTTTTCCCATACAGCCTAATTGGTGACTGATGTTCATTTAATCGCAGCTTGACCGCGTGTAATGTTAGGCTAACATATACCTTGCTGCTGTGTCTCAGCATCTCACCATATAAAAAGTGAAATAAAGAAAATTAAAAATGTTATAGCTATAGATATTAGTTTTAGCAATAGTATATCAGACTATTGGGGTCATTTAGCAAACTGGTGTAAAGTTGAAATGGCTTAGTTGCCCATAGCAACCAATCATATTCCACCTTTCATTTTCCAAAGGAGCTGTCGAAAATGAAATGTGGAATCTGATTGGTTGCTATGGGCAAATAAGCCAGTTCTACTTTACACTAGTTTGATAAATGACCCCATATAAACTGACACATATGCACACATTTCCCCCTTTTTCTTTCATAAAAAAATTAATTAAAAATGTACATATTTATTAGTTTTAGAAATAGTAGAACAGACTGTGTGTAAAATATGTGAACATAAATGAAAAAATATATATTTTTATAGTACAGCTTTTTATTTTATTTTTTTATTTTTTTGGGAGGCATAAAATATACAAAAACATGGGTATTGTTTTCATTCATAAAAAAAAAAAAAAAAAGCTGAAAGCTTAAAATGTCCAGATTTCCCCAAAATGAACACTATAGGTTCGTAAAAATTCACTTTGAAGGAGCCTTTCATGTTTTGGGGGGCGTGGCTTGGAGCGCACCAGAGCGGTCGCATGTCTTTGTAGCTCCGTGACCTACAGTCTAAAAGCGGCTCAAAGGACTTCCTTACAGAAGAACTAACTAGCCTTATTACATCCCTATCTGCCAAAGGGTTCAAACGTCATGCTCAAGATGCCGAGGGGCAAAAGAAGACCTGGAACTCCAGCTAAACCTACTAGCTTCTTCAGCCCGGCATTGCTCCAAAATGGCGCCGGATCGCGGGAGTCCCTAACCCCCGCGCGGGATGAAGCTGCTCCTGCCTGTGGTTCTTTTCATAACTCGCCAGCCGACCGATCGCCGTCCTGTATATCGGACAAATCGCAAGGCAAGTCACACTCCTCTACCTCATCCCCTGTACACCCAGATTTTATGGGTACAGAGAAATCATCTAATGCGGGCCCTATAACTCTAGAAGTTATGAAAGAGCTATTGTCTGATCTTAAAACGTCCCTTAACAATGATCTTAAGGCAGCTCTCTCCTCGCTGAAAGCGGACATTACTGCTATAGGCGACCGCACGGCACATCTAGAGGAGAAGATGGAGGAGTTTACAACTGCTCATAATTGCCTTGTGGACGCTCATAACTCTGCTGAAGAGGATATAGCTGCTATTAAGCTAAAACTGGCAGATATTGAAGACAGATCCAGAAGGAACAACATTCGATTTAGAAACATACCAGAAGCAGTAAAAGACGAACAGCTGCAGGAATACCTGATTGACCTGTTCTCAGCTCTTCTACCTCAAGCTTCCAACGCGGACCTATTAATAGATAGAGTCCACAGGCTTCCTAAGCCTAAGTCTATCCCAGCTTCCCTGCCCAGGGACACTATAGCAAGGATCCATTATTATCACATCAAGGACTCAATTCTCAAAGCTGCAGCCAAAAAGCCTGATCTTCCTGAACGCTTTCAAGAAATTTCCCTATACACAGATCTTTCACCTGCCACCCTAGCTAGACGCAGGGAATTCACTAAAACCACACAAATTCTAAGAGAGCAAAAAATTCTCTATAAATGGGGATTCCCAGTCAAGCTTATAGTTCACTTCAACGGACGCACCTCTGTGTTACTTTCTCCTAAAGAAGCAATGAACTTCCTATCCAAAAACGCTCTCATTAAGGATCCAGAAGAACCGAGAAGCCCACCAAAGAAAAAACAACACACACTTGCCCAGGAATGGACAGTAGTTGGTTCTCCAAAATCTTCTACATCTCCAAAATGAGAAACCATTTCAAAATTTTGGCTAGTGCCAATACAGCTGCTCTGTTATCAGTCTGACTCTAAAAACAGTAATAGACTGGTTTGAAAATGTTAAAAGAAGATTAACACTTTAATCTTTACCACCACCTCCCATGTCATGTTAGCGACCTGGGGTCGCATTGGTTCACTTAGAACCGGACTTTACTACCTTATTCTTATATTTCTTATTTTAGTTTTACACTATTTCACTGTTCTGTTTAATACTACTTGTTTGTGGTACATTAATATTCTACTGAACTTCTCACTACTGCAGGTATTTTTTTTACTTGGGTCCCCTCTGCGCACTTCTTTCCTGATAACGCATTATGGTCTTACAAATTGCTTCCTTAAATGTTAAGGGCCTTAACAGCCCAGCCAAACGCTCATTTCTATGGAAAGAAGCCCACAGATTGGGATGTGATATATTCTGCGTACAAGAAACGCACTTAAATGAAGCAGACAGCTTCAGAATTAGTCATAAAGACTTTCCTACTATTATGTTTTCACATGCCTTCAATAAGAAAAGGGGTGTATTAATTGCTATCAAAAAATCAATCGCCTTTCAAACTCTATCTCTTGATGTAGACCCAATGGGTAGATTTATTATTGTTACATGTCTGGTTAACAACTCACCTTACACTATAGTGTCTGTATATGCCCCTAATTCTAAAACTTTAAGTTTTATTAGGTCTGTCTTGGAGTCCGTCTCAACCCAAAAGAAAGGTTCCATCATCATCTGCGGAGATTTTAATCTGGTAATGGACCCCCGTATTGACAAATCTACTCCTGTAAGTAAGAAGGACAACTATAAACTTAAAGACCTATGCCACAAGGAAGAGCTGTTTGATGCCTGGAGGTCACTTCATGCCTCGGAATCAGACTACTCTTTTTTTTCAAATCCACACAACTCATATTCCCGGATAGATTTCTTTTTGGTGGATAAATGGCTACTCCAAAAGGTAGTGGACTCCAAGATAGGCCTGATTACTTGGTCTGATCACGCCCCTAATACACTCTTCATTCAAGAAACTTTTAATCTCAAACATTCTTCCCCATGGAGATTAAATAACCTTTTACTATCAAATAAACATTACAAGGAATTAATATCTAAGGCACTAACAGAATACTTCCAACTTAACACTAATTCTGAGATTAACCCAACAACAATATGGTGCGCCCACAAAGCGGTAATCAGAGGTCTTTTTATCAAATATTCTTCAGAAGAAAAAAAGAAAAGAATGCACAAATTAGAAGAACTACGCGACAAACTTAGAATTTTGGAAAAAGACAACCAAAAATCCCCAACCTCCCATATCTCTCAACAAATAATTAGCATCAGACATGAAATATATCTACTCATGCAAAACAAATTTGAAAGACATCTCAGACAATCCAGGGCACAATTTTACAGACAAGGGAATAGAGCCTCCAAAATGCTAGCCAATAAACTTAAAAACAAAGCAGCAAATTCCTGAATTCCTTTCCTGTGGTCCACTAATGAGAATAAAATAATAAATCCCCTTAAAATTGCTATTACCACTCCCTTTATAATTTAAAAAACAACCTAAACTCCCACCAACCAACCGCAGAAGATATTAACCTGTTTTTGAATAACATATCACTTCCCCTTTTATCCCCAGATCAACTTTAATTTTTAAATAAACCTATTTCTTTACAAGAAATACTTGACACTATTTCCACCCTCAAAATAAACAAATCCACGGACCCAGATGGTTTTATAAATGAATATTATAAATCCTTTTCTCATATCTTAACTAGGGATGAGCGAACCCGAACTGTATAGTTCGGGTTCGTACCGAATTTTGGGGTGTCCGTGACACGAACCCGAACATTTTCGTAAAAGTCCGGGTTTGGGTTCGGTGTTCGGCGCTTTCTTGGCGCTTTTTGAAAGGCTGCAAAGCAGCCAATCAACAAGCGTCATACTACTTGCCCCAAGAGGCCATCACAGCCATGCCTACTATTGGCATGGCTGTGATTGGCCAGTGCAGCATGTGACCCATCCTCTATATAAGCTTGGGTCACGTAGCGCAGCACGTCACTTTGCTGTTACAAGTGTAGGGAGAGGTTGCAGCTGCGACGTTAGGGCGAGATTAGGCAGTGATTAACTCCTCCAAAACACTTAAGACAGTGATCGATCTACAGCTGTGGATCATTGAACTGCTGCTATTCAATTGCTCACTGTTTTTAGGCTGCCCAGAGCGTTTTTATATCACTTTTTTCTGGGGTGATCGGCGGCCATTTTGCGGCTTGTGGTGCGCCAGCACAAGCTGCCACCAAGTCCATTTAACCATCAATAGTGTGGTTAATTTTTGCTATATCCTACATCAGGGGCAAGCTGCCACCAAGTCAATTTAACCTTCAATAGTGTGGTTATTTTTTGGCTATATCCTACATCAGGGGCAAGCTGCCACCAAGTCCATTTAACCATCAATAGTGTGGTTATTTAAATCTATCCCTAAAAGGGTATATTAGATTCAAGGTGCTGATAGGGTCATTCTCAATAACTTCACACACACGCTACTGTGCATATCCAAGTCTAATTCTGTCCGTAAGCGTATACCTGTCACCCAGCGCCTAAATAATAAGCCTCAAATTTATATTCAGCTAAATCTGTGGCTATTGCTGTAGCTGCTCAAGTTATTTTGTGTCCGTCAAAGCACAGTTTTTGTTCTGGGTTGAAATACAATTCCCAACCTAGCAATTTTCTAAATGAGTGGTTTCTGCTGTATCAGGCCTACTTTAAATCTATCCCTAAAAGGGTATATTAGATTCAAGGTGCTGATAGGGTCATTCTCAATAACTTCACACACACGCTACTGTGCATATCCAAGTCTAATTCTGTCCGTAAACGTATACCTGTCACCCAGCGCCTAAATATTAGGCCTCAAATTTATATTCAGCTAAATCTGTGGCTATTACTGTAGCTGCTCAAGTTATTTTGTGTCCGTCAAAGCAGTTTTTGTTCTGGGTTGAAATACAATTCCCAACCTAGCAATTTTCTAAATGAGTGGTTTCTGCTGTATCAGGCCTACTTTAAATCTATCCCTAAAAGGGTATATTAGATTAAAGGTGCTTATAGGGTCATTCTCAATAACTTCACACACACTCTACTGTGCATATCCAAGTCTAATTCTGTCCGTAAACGTATACCTGTCACCCAGCGCCTAAATAATAGGCCTCAAATTTATATTCAGCTAAATCTGTGGCTATTGCTGTAGCTGCTCAAGTTATATTGTGTCCTTCAAAGCACAGTTTTTGTTCTGGGTTGAAATACAATTCCCAACCTAGCAATTTTCTAAATTAGTGGTTTCTGCTGTATCAGGCCTACTTTAAATCTATCCCTAAAAGGGTATATTAGATTCAAGGTGCTGATAGGGTCATTCTCAATAACTTCACACACACTCTACTGTGCATATCCAAGTCTAATTCTGTCCGTAAACGTATACCTGTCACCCAGCGCCTAAATAATAGGCCTCAAATTTATATTCAGCTAAATCTGTGGCTATTGCTGTAGCTGCTCAAGTTATATTGTGTCCGTCAAAGCACAGTTTTTGTTCTGGGTTAACCACCTCAGCCCCCAGTGCTTAAACACCCTGAAAGACCAGGCCACTTTTTACACTTCTGACCTACACTACTTTCACCGTTTATTGCTCGGTCATGCAACTTACCACCCAAATGAGATTTACCTCCTTTTCTTCTCACTAATAGAGCTTTCATTTGGTGGTATTTCATTGCTGCTGACATTTTTACTTTTTTTGTTATTAATCGAAATTTAACGATTTTTTTGCAAAAAAATGACATTTTTCACTTTCAGTTGTAAAATTTTGCAAAAAAAACGACATCCATATAGAAATTTTGCTCTAAATTTATAGTTCTACATGTCTTTGATAAAAAAAAAATGTTTGGGTAAAAAAAAAATGGTTTGGGTAAAAGTTATAGCGTTTACAAACTATGGTACAAAAATGTGAATTTCCGCTTTTTGAAGCAGCTCTGACTTTCTGAGCACCTGTCATGTTTCCTGAGGTTCTACAATGCCCAGACAGTACAAACACCCCACAAATGACCCCATTTCTGAAAGTACACACCCTAAGGTATTCGCTGATGGGCATAGTGAGTTCATAGAACTTTTTATTTTTTGTCACAAGTTAGCGGAAAATTATGATTTATTTATTTTTATTTTTTTTTCTTACAAAGTCTCATATTCCACTAACTTGTGACAAAAAATAAAAAGTTCTATGAACTCACTATGCCCATCAGCGAATACCTTGGGGTCTCTTCTTTCCAAAATGGGGTCACTTGTGGGGTAGTTATACTGCCCTGGCATTCTAGGGGCCCAAATGTGTGGTAAGGAGTTTGAAATCAAATTCTGTAAAAAATTACCTGTGAAATCCGAAAGGTGCTCTTTGGAATATGGGCCCCTTTGCCCACCTAGGCTGCAAAAAAGTGTCACACATCTGGTATCTCCGTACTCAGGAGAAGGTGGGGAATGTGTTTTGGGGTGTCATTTTATATATACCCATGCTGGGTGAGAGAAATATCTTGGCAAAAGACAACTTTTCCCATTTTTTTATACAAAGTTGTCATTTGACCAAGATATTTATCTCACCCAGCATGGGTATATGTAAAAAGACACCCCAAAACACATTCCTCAACTTCTCCTGAGTACGGGGATACCAGATGTGTGACACTTTTTTGCAGCCTAGGTGGGCAAAGGGGCCCATATTCCAAAGAGCACCTTTCGGATTTCACTCCTCATTTTTTCCTGAATTTGATTTCAAACTCCTTACCACACATTTGGGCCCCTAGAATACCAGGGCAGTATAACTACCCCACAAGTGACCCCATTTTGGAAAGAAGACACCCCAAGGTATTCCGTGAGGGGCATGGCGAGTTCCTAGAATTTTTTATTTTTTGTCACAAGTTAGTGGAAAATGATGATTTTTTTTTTTTTTTTTTTTTCATACAAAGTCTCATATTCCACAAACTTGTGACAAAAAATAAAAACTTCCATGAACTCACTATGCCCATCAGCGAATACCTTGGGGTCTCTTCTTTCCAAAATGGGGTCACTTGTGGGGTAGTTATACTGCCCTGGCATTCTAGGGGCCCAAATGTGTGGTAAGTAGGTAAATGACCTGTGAAATCCGAAAGGTGCTCTTTGGAATGTGGGCCCCTTTGCCCACCTAGGCTGCAAAAAAGTGTCACACATCTGGTATCTCTGTATTCAGGAGAAGTTGAGGAATGTGTTTTGGGGTGTCTTTTTACATATACCCATGCTGGGTGAGATAAATATCTTGGTCAAATGCCAACTTTGTATAAAAAAATGGGAAAAGTTGTCTTTTGCCAAGATATTTCTCTCACCCAGCATGGGTATATGTAAAATGACACCCCAAAACACATTCTTCAACTTCTCCCGATTACGGAGATACCAGATATGTGACACTTTTTTGCAGCCTAGGTGGGCAAAGGGGCCCATATTCAAAAGAGCACCTTTCGGATTTCACAGGTCATTTTTTACAGAATTTGATTTCAAACTCCTTACCACACATTTGGGCCCCTAGAATGCCAGGGCAGTATAACTACCCCACAAGTGACCCCATTTTGGAAAGAAGAGACCCCAAGGTATTCGCTGATGGGCATAGTGAGTTCATGGAACTTTTTATTTTTTGTCACAAGTTAGTGGAATATGAGACTTTGTATGAAAAAAAAAAATAAAAAAAAAAATAAGCATTTTCCACTAACTTGTGACAAAAAATAAAAAATTCTAGGAACTCGCCATGCCCCTCACGGAATACCTTGGGGTGTCTTCTTTCCAAAATGGGGTCACTTGTGGGGTAGTTATACTGCCCTGGCATTTTCCAGGGGCCCTAGTGTGTGGTAAGTAGGTAAATGACCTGTGAAATCCTAAAGGTGCTCTTTGGAATATGGGCCCCTTTGCCCACCTAGGCTGCAAAAAAGTGTCACACATGTGGTATCGCCGTATTCAGGAGAAGTTGGGGAATGTGTTTTGGGGTGTCATTTTACATATACCCATGCTGGGTGAGAGAAATATCTTGGCAAAAGACAACTTTTCCCATTTTTTTATACAAAGTTGGCATTTGACCAAGATATTTCTCTCACCCAGCATGGGTATATGTAAAATGACACCCCAAAACACATTCCCCAACTTCTCCTGAGTACGGCGATACCAGATGTGTGACACTTTTTTGCAGCCTAGATGCGCAAAGGTGCCCAAATTCCTTTTAGGAGGGCATTTTTAGACATTTGGATACCAGACTTCTTCTCACGCTTTGGGGCCCCTAGAATGCCAGGGCAGTATAAATACCCCACATGTGACCCCATTTTGGAAAGAAGACACCCCAAGGTATTCAACGAGGGGCGAGGCGAGTTCATAGAAATTTTTTTTTTTTGGCACAAGTTAGCGGAAATTGATATTTTTTATTTTTTTCTCACAAAGTCTCCCGTTCCGCTAACTTGGGACAAAAATTTCAATCTTTCATGGACTCAATATGCCCCTCACGGAATACCTGGGGGTGTCTTCTTTCCGAAATGGGGTCACATGTGGGGTATTTATACTGCCCTGGCATTCTAGGGGCCCTAAAGCATGAGAAGAAGTCTGGAATATAAATGTCTAAAAAAATTTACGCATTTGGATTCCGTGAGGGGTATGGTGAGTTCATGTGAGATTTTATTTTTTGACACAAGTTAGTGGAATATGAGACTTTGTAAGAAAAAAATAAATAAATTCCGCTAACTTGGGCCAAAAAAATATCTGAATGGAGCCTTACAGAGGGGTGATCAATGACAGGGGGGTGATCAATGACAGGGGGGTGATCAATGACAGGGGGGTGATCAATGACAGGGGGGTTGATCAATGACAGGGGGGTTGATCAATGACAGGGGGGTGATCAGGGAGTCTATATGGGGTGATCACCACAGTCATTGATCATGCCCCTGTAAGGCTTCATTCAGACGTCCGGATGCGTTTTGCGGATCCGATCCATCTATCAGTGGATCCGTAAAAATCATGCGGATGTCTGAATGGAGCTTTACAGGGGGGTAATCAATGACAGGGGGGTAATCAATGACAGGGGGGTGATCAGGGAGTCTATATGGGGTGATCACCACAGTCATTGATCACGCCCCTGTAAGGCTTCATTTAGACGTCCGGATGCGTTTTGCGGATCCGATCCATCTATCAGTGCATCCGTAAAAATCATGCGGACATCTGAATGGAGCTTTACAGGGGGGTAATCAATGACAGGGGGGTGATCAGGGAGTCTATATGGGGTGATCACCACAGTCATTGATCATGCCCCTGTAAGGCTTCATTCAGACGTCCGGATGCGTTTTGCGGATCGGATCCATCTATCAGTGCATCCGTAAAAATCATGCGGACATCTGAATGGAGCTTTACAGGGGGGTGATCAGGGAGTCTATATGGGGTGATCACCACAGTCATTGATCATGCCCCTGTAAGGCTTCATTCAGACGTCCGGATGCGTTTTGCGGATCGGATACATCTATCAGTGCATCCGTAAAAATCATGCGGACATCTGAATGGAGCTTTACAGGGGGGTGATCAGGGAGTCTATATGGGGTGATCACCACAGTCATTGATCATGCCCCTGTAAGGCTTCATTCAGACGTCTGGATGCGTTTTGCGGATCGGATCCATCTATCAGTGCATCCGTAAAAATCATGCGGACATCTGAATGGAGCTTTACAGGGGGGTGATCAGGGAGTCTATATGGGGTGATCACCACAGTCATTGATCATGCCCCTGTAAGGCTTCATTCAGACGTCCGGATGCGTTTTGCGGATCGGATCCATCTATCAGTGCATCCGTAAAAATCATGCGGACATCTGAATGGAGCTTTACAGGGGGGTGATCAGGGAGTCTATATGGGGTGATCACCACAGTCATTGATCATGCCCCTGTAAGGCTTCATTCAGACGTCCGGATGCGTTTTGCGGATCCGATCCATCTATCAGTGGATCCGTAAAAATCATGCGGACATCTGAATGGAGCTTTACAGGGGGGTAATCAATGACAGGGGGGTGATCAATGACAGGGGGGTGATCAGGGAGTCTATATGGGGTGATCAGGGGTGATCAGGGGCTAATAAGGGGTTAATAAGTGACGGGGGGGGGGGTGTAGTGTAGTGTAGTGGTGCTTGGTGGGACTTTACTGAGCTACCTGTGTCCTCTGGTGGTCGATCCAAACAAATGGGACCACCAGAGGACCAGGTAGCAGGTATATTAGACGCTGTTATCAAAACAGCGTCTAATATACCTGTTAGGGGTTAAAAAAAACACATCTCCAGCCTGCCAGCGAACGATCGCCGCTGGCAGGCTGGAGATCAACTCTCTTACCTTCCGTTCCTGTGAGCGCGCGCGCCTGTGTGCGCGCGGTCACAGGAAATCTCGGCCATCGCGAGATGACGCATATATGCGTGACTGTGCGCAGGGCTGCCACCTCCGGAACGCGATCCTGCGTTAGGCGGTCCGGAGGTGGTTAAAATACAATTCCCAACTTAGCAATCCCCTAAATATATTTTTTCTTCTGTATCAGGCCAAGTTTAAATTGATCCATAAAAGGGTATATTAGATTGAAGGTGTGGATAGTGTCATCCTCAATAACTTCACACGCTACCGTGCATTTCCAAGTTTAAATAATTCTGTCCGTAAACGTATACCTGTCACCCAGCGCCTAAATACTAGGCCTACAATTTATATTCAGCTAAATCTGTTGTTACTGTTGTGCCTGTATTAGTGTAATACAGTACCTAAATAGATAGCCAGATAGTGTTAGGTGCCTGTAAAAAAAGGCCTGAATTTGAATTCAATACATTGGGCGAAATAATTTTTTTCTTATTGTGGTGAACGGTAACAATGAGGAAAACATCTAGTAAGGGACGCGGACATGGTCGTGGTGGTGTTAGTGGACCCTCTGGTGCTGGGAGAGGACGTGGCCGTTCTGCCACAGCCACACGTCCTAGTGAACCAACTACCTCAGGTCCCAGTAGCCAGCAGAGTTTACAGCAATATTTTGTGGGGCCCAATGCCATTCTAAGGATGGTAAGGCCTGAGCAGGTACAGGCATTAGTCAATTGGGTGGCCGACAGTGGATCCAGCACGTTCACATTATCTCCCACACAGTCTTCTGCAGAAAGCGCACAGATGGCTCATGAAAACCAAGCCGATCAGTCTGTCACATCACACCCATGCATATCAGGGAAACTGTCTGAGCCTCAAGTTATGCAGCAGTCTTTTATGCTGTTTGAAGACTCTGCTGGCAGGGTTTCCCAAGGGCATCCACCTAGCCCTTCCCCAGGGGTGGAAGAGATAGAATGCACTAACGCACAACCACTTATGTTTCCTAATGATGAGGACATGGGAATACCACCTCAGCACGTCTCTGATGATGACGAAACACAGGTGCCAACTGCTGCGTCTTTCTGCAGTGTGCAGACTGAACAGGAGGTCAGGGAGGAAGACTGGGTGGAAGACGATGCAGGGGACGATGAGGTCCTAGACCCCACATGGAATGAAGGTCGTGCCACTGACTTTCAGAATTCAGAAGAAGAGGCAGTGGTGAGACCGAGCCAACAGCGTAGCAAAAGGGAGCAGTGGGCAAAAGCAGAACACCCGCCGCCAAGAGAGTCTGTCTGCTACTGGCCACCGCCATCTGGGACCGAGCACCCCAAAGGCAGCTTCAAGGAGTTCCCTGGCGTGGCAGTTCTTCAAACAATGTGCTGACAACAAGACCCGAGTGGTTTGCACGCTGTGCCATCAGAGCCTGAAGCGAGGCACTAACATTCTGAACCTTAGCACAACCTGCATGACCAGGCACCTGCATGCAAAGCATGAACTGCAGTGGAGTAAACACCTTAAAAACAAGGAACTCACTCAGGCTCCCCCTGCTACCTCTTCTGCTGCTGCCGCCTCGGCCTCTTCCTCCGCCTCTGGAGGAACGTTGGCACCTGCCGCCCAGCAAACAGAGGATGTACCACCAACACCACCACCACCTCCGTCACCAAGCATCTCAACCATGTCACACGGCAGCGTTCAGCTCTCCATCTCACAAACATTTGAGAGAAAGCGTAAATTCCCACCTAGCCACCCTCGATCCCTGGCCCTGAATGCCAGCATTTCTAAACTACTGGCCTATGAAATGCTGTCATTCAGGCTGGTGGACACAGACAGCTTCAAACAGCTCATGTCGCTTGCTGTCCCACAGTATGTTGTTCCCAGCCGGCACTACTTCTCCAAGAGAGCAGTGCCTTCCCTGCACAACCAAAATCAAGTGTGCACTTCGCAACGCCATCTGTGGCAAGGTCCACCTAACCACAGATACGTGGACCAGTAAGCACGGCCAGGGACGCTATATCTCCCTAACTCCACACTGGGTAAATGTAGTGGCGGCTGGGCCCCAGGCGGAGAGCTGTTTGGCGCACGTCCTTCCGCCGCCAAGGATCGCAGGGCAACATTCTTTGCCTCCTGTCTGCTCCTCCTCCTACTCAGCTTCCTCCTCTTCTTTCACCTGCTCATCCAGTCAGTCACACACCTTCACCACCAACTTCAGCACAGCCCAGGGTAAACGTCAGCAGGCCGTTCTGAAACTCATATGTTTGGGGGACAGGCCCCACACCGCACAGGAGTTGTGGCGGGGTATAGAACAACAAACCGATGAGTGGTTGCTGCCGGTGAGCCTCAAGCCCGGCCTGGTGGTGTGTGATAATGGGCGAAATCTCGTTGCAGCTCTGGGACTAGCCGGTTTGACGCACATCCCTTGCCTGGCGCATGTGCTGAATTTGGTGGTGCAGAAGTTCATTCGCAACTACCCCGACATGTCAGAGCTGCTGCATAAAGTGCGGGCCGTCTGTTTGCGCTTCCGGCGTTCACATCCTGCCGCTGCTCGCCTGTCTGCGCTACAGCGTAACTTCGGCCTTCCCGCTCACCGCCTCATATGCGACATGCCCACCCGGTGGAACTCCACCTTGCCCATGCTGGACAGACTGTGCGAGCAGCAGCAGGCCATAGTGGAGTTTTAGCTGCAGCACACACGGGTCAGTCGCACTGCGGAACAGTACCACTTCACCACCAATGACTGGGCCTCCATGCGAGACCTGTGTGCCCTGTTGCGCTGTTTCGAGTACTCCACCAACATGGCCAGTGGCGATGACGCCGTTATCAGCGTTACAATACCACTTCTATGTCTCCTTGAGAAAACACTTAGGGCGATGATGGAAGAGGAGGTGGCCCAGGAGGAGGAGGAGGAGGAGGAAGAGGGGTCATTTTTAGCACTTTCAGGCCAGTCTCTTCGAAGTGACTCAGAGGGAGGTTTTTTGCAACAGCAGAGGCCAGGTACAAATGTGGCCAGACAGGGCCCACTACTGGAGGACGAGGAGGACGAGGATGAGGAGAAGGTGGAGGAGGATGAGGATGAAGCATGTTCACAGCGGGGTGGCACCCAACGCAGCTCGGGCCCATCACTGTTGCGTGGCTGGGGGGAAACGCAGGACGATGACGATACGCCTCCCACAGAGGACAGCTTGTCCTTACCTCTGGGCAGCCTGGCACACATGAGCGACTACATGCTGCAGTGCCTGCGTAACGACAGCAGAGTTGCCCACATTTTAACGTGTGCGGACTACTGGGTTGCCACCCTGCTTGAGCCACGGTACAAAGACAATGTGCCCACCTTACTTCCTGCACTGGAGCGTGATAGGAAGATGCGCGAGTACAAGCGCACGTTGGTAGACGCGCTACTGAGAGCATTCCCAAATGTCACAGGGGAACAAGTGGAAGCCCAAGGCGAAGGCAGAGGAGGAGCAAGAGGTCGCCAACGCAGCTGTGTCACGGCCAGCTCCTCTGAGGGCAGCGTTAGCATGGCAGAGATGTGGAAAAGTTTTGTCACCACGCCACAGCTAACTGCACCACCACCTGATACGGAACGTGTTAGCAGGAGGCAACATTTCACTAACATGGTGGAACAGTACCTGTGCACACCCCTCCACGTACTGACTGATGGTTCGGCCCCATTCAACTTCTGGGTCTCCAAATTGTGCACGTGGCCAGAGCTAGCCTTTTATGCCTTGGAGGTGCTGGCCTGCCCGGCGGCCAGCGTTTTGTCTGAAGGTGTATTTAGCACGGCAGGGGGCGTCATTACAGACAAACGCAGCCGTCTGTCTACAGCCAATGTGGACAAGCTGACGTTCATAAAAATGAACCAGGCATGGATCCCACAGGACCTGTCCATCCCTTGTGCAGATTAGACATTAACTACCTCCCCTTAACCATATATTATTGTACTCCAGGGCACTTCCTCATTCAATCCTATTTTTATTTTCATTTTACCATTATATTGCAGGGCAACCCAAATTTGAATGAACCTCTCCTCTGTCTGGGTGCCGGGGCCTAAAAATATCTGACAGTGGCCTGTTCCAGTGTTGGGTGACGTGAAGCATGATTCTCTGCTATGACATGAAGCCTGAATCTCTGCTATGGGACCTCTCTCCTCTGTCTGGGTGCCGGGGCCTAAATATCTGACAATGGACTATTCCTGTTTTGGCTGACATGAATCCTGATTCTCTCCTATGACATAAAGACTGATTCTCTGCTGACATGAAGCCTGAATCTCTGTTATGGGACCTCTCTCCTCTGCAGGGGCGTTGCTAGGGTCTGAAGACATCCGGGGCACGAGCCCACGTGAAGCCACGCCCCCCACCCCATGAAGCCACGCCCTCATCACCACTGGGGGGGGGGCCTTCACAGTAGTTATTAACCCCTTTCAGCAGTCCCCCCTTCAGTGAATGGGGGACTGCTGAATGGGGTTAATAACTACAGTGAAGGGCCTAGCCGTCTGGGCAACCCCACAGATCCCCCTCCCAATAACAGTGCCATCCACAGATGCCCCCTCCCCATAACAGTGCCATCCACAGATACCCCCTCCTCATAACTGTGCCATCCACAGATGCCCCCTCCCCATAACTGTGCCATCCACAGATGCCCCCTCCCCATAACTGTGCCATCCACAGATGCCCCCTCCCCATAACTGTGCCATCCACAAATGCCCCTGCCCATAACTGTGCCATCCACAGATGCCTCCTCCCCATAACTGTGCCATCCACAGATGCCCCCTCCCCATAACTGTGCCATCCACAGATGCCCCCTCCCCATAACTGTGCCATCCACAGATGCCCCTGCCCATAACTGTGCCATCCACAGATGCCCCTGCCCATAACTGTGCCATCCACAGATGTCCCTGCCCATAACTGTGCCATCCACAGATGCCCCTGCCCATAACTGTGCCATTCACAGATGCCACTGCCCATAACTGTGCCATCCACAGATGCCCCTGCCCATAACTGTGCCATTCACAGATGCCCCGCTGGGTAAGGTACATACTTTTTTATTCCAGTAACAGGCTCAGCAGGGCACTGGGGCCAGGGTGAGGGAGAGGGCACAGTTCTTCTTGCACAGTATTCTAACTAGTCGACCAGGCTCTGGCTGACACACACACTCTTGAAGTTTGCCGCGCTGCCGGCCTCACCTTGCTATCAGGTCCAGCAGGCGCGCAGGCAGGCACGCAGCATGACGTGAGTCTTCAACTCTGCCACCAGCCTGCATGCTCTGCCTCCGCCGGGTCCGCCCCTCCCCTATGCAGTCAGCTGCTGTGCGCTGCGCTGCTGAGTCCTGAATGAGTAAACCTCCGCCCGGCGCCAGTAGCCCGCAGGTAAGTGCGGGCGCGCCGCGGTACTGGTCAGGAGGGATGTGGGGGGTGGTTTGGTTGTTTGCAGGATTCGCCACTGGCTGCCCAGGCTAGGGACCAATCAATTAAGAGCCCTGCCGGCTGCCGCCCTGGAATGCTACCAAGCAGGCAGGCAGCATAACATTCGGGGCACTGAACAAAACATCCGGGGCTCAAGCCCCGGATGTTTTGACCTAGCGACGCCACTGCTCCTCTGTCTGGGTGCCAGGGCCTAAATATATGACTATGGACTGTTCCAGTTTTGGCTGACGTGAAGCCTGATTCTCTGCTATGACATGAAGACTGATTCTCTGCTGACATGAAGCCTGATTTTCTGCTATGGGACCTCTCTCCAATTGATATTGGTTAATTTTTATTTATTTAATTTTTATTTTTATTTATTTCCCTATCCACATTTGTTTGCAGGGGATTTAACTACATTTTGCTGCCTTTTGCAGCCCTCTAGCCCTTTCCTGGGCTGTTTTACAGCCTTTTTAGTGGCGAAAAGTTCGGGTCCCCATTGACTTCAATGGGGTTCGGGTTCGGAACGAAGTTCGGGTCGGGTTCGGATCCCGAACCCTAACATTTCCGGGAAGTTCGGCCGAACTTCTCGAACCCGAACATCCAGGTGTTCGCTCAACTCTAGCCACAACCTCTGCTACTTCTGTTGTGTTACATTAGTGCATCCGAAATATCTGTTACATTCAGCGCAATTGTTTGGCCGCTGGTAACAGTGACATTACCTGCGCTACATCTCCTGTATAACGTTTGTGCATCCTAAATATCTGTGACATTCAGTGTAATTTTTTCTTAGCCGCTGGTGACAGCGACATTACCTATGCTACGTCTCCTGTATAACGTTTGCGCATCATAAATATCAGTGACATTCAGTGTAATTTATTTGTGCATACACTTACAAAACCTGCGCTACTGTACATGTGACATACTTTCAAGCATATATACCATTTAATATACTCAAGGTGAGCAGTAAGGGACGGGGAAGTGGCCATGCTGCTGATGGTGCACGCAGAGGCCGTGGCTCTGGGCGCAGTGAAACTGTGCCTGCTGCGAGAGCACAAAAAAACGCACTCATCCACGATACCTAGCTTTATGTCCCAGTTTGCAGGGCGGTGCAGGACACCACTCTCGAAGTCACACCAGTGCGACCAGGTGGTCGGTTGGATTGCAGCAGATAATGCTTCCAGTCGGTTAAGCACCACCCTGTCTTCCACAAAGTCCAGTCTCAGTAGCCAAGAGGCTGGTCAACAGAATTCTCACCCTGATCTTCCTTCCTCCCACGATGGAGAGTCTTTGCAAACAAATGATCCCACACTCAGATATTCTGAGGAGCTCTTTTCATCGCCATTCCTTCATTTGGGCCTCTCGCCAAACCTGCTTGAAAAGGGACATGAGGAGATCTTGTGCACTGATTTCCAAACTCTTGCGCATCCTCAGTCAGAAAAAGATGACGGTTGGGAATGGCAATTAGTGTTTCACAAGGTCGATGATGATGAGACACAGTTGCCAATAAGTCAACGGCAATTAGTGTCTGAAGAGGTTGATGATGAGGATGAGACACAGTTGTCAATAAGTGAGGTTCTTGTTAGGTTAACAAGTCAGGAGGATGACCAGAGTGAGGAAGTGGAAGAGGAGGTGGTGGATGATGAAATCACTGACCCAACTTGGAAAGGTTGCAAGCCGAGCGAGGACAAAAGTACAGAGGGGGAGGGAAACAGGCTGGAAGAGGCAGTGGGGTGGAAAAATAGAGAAGGCGGGCCACACCAAACAGGCCCGCAACTGTTCCCTGGAGCACCCCCTTGCGGAAATCTCCCTTGTCAAGGGATAGGTATTCTGCAGTCTGGCGATTTTTTGAGGAAAGTGTGGACGATAAAAGAATTGTCATTTGCAACCTGTGCCGTACCAAAATAAACAGGAGCATTAACATTAGCAACCTTACCACTACCAGCATGATCCACCACATGGCATCAAAGCACCCTAATAGGTGGGCCGAACGCCTGGGTCCACAATCAGTGTCTGCAGGTCACACCACTGCCTCCTTTTCCCCTGTGTTATGTGCTGGCCAATCCCCTGTCTAAGACGCAGGCCCGGATGCCTCCTGCTCTGCACCAGGACCTTCGCAAGCACCATTAGCTATCACATCCACTTCTGTGTCCCAGCGCAGCGTACAGTTGCCCATACTCCAGGCCTTTGAACGAAAGCGCAAATACCCAGCCAACCACCCACAGGCCATAGCACTGAATGCGCACCTTTCCAAATTACTGGCCCTGCAAATGTTGTCATTTAGGCTTGTGGACACTGAGGCTTTCAGCAGCCTGATGGCGGCGGCCGTCCCTTGTTACTCAGTCCCCAGCTGCCATAATTTTTCTCGGTGTGCCATCCCAGCCTTACACTAGCATGTGTCCCGTAACATCACCCGTGCCCTGACCAACGCAGTTATTGGGAAGATCCACTTAACAACTGACACATGGACAAGTGCTTTTGGCCAGGGACGCTGCATTTCCCTGACGGCACACTGGATGAACGTTGTGGAGGCCAGGAGCGAGTCGTACCCTGGGATGGCAAAGGTGCTACCAACACCATGGATTGCGGGCCCTACTTTCATCAGGATTTTCACCACCAGCTACATTAGTGGCAGCAACCCCCCCCCCCCCTTTTCCTCCTCCTTCACTTCCACCTCTGAATTCTCATCTTGCACCACCAGTCAGCCATCAGTCAGTAGCTGGAAGCAGTGTAGCACTGCAGTGGGGAAGCGGCAACAGGCCGTGCTGAAACTAATATACTTAGGTGAAAGATAGCATTAAATCTAACCTAATACAAGTTGGTGAGGCCAACATAGAGTCAGTTTGGGTTACGTTGCAGTTTGCTAACCATGCAGTAACTCGTGTAGGTGTGATATATAGACCACCTGGTCAAGTTAAAGAACTAGATGATCTACTAGTTGAAGAAATAGCTAAAATGACAATGAAAGGAGAAGTTATCATTATGGGAGATTTCAATCTCCCAGATATAAACTGGAAAACCAAAATAGCAAGTTCTACCAGGAGTACAGATATTCTAAATTCCCTACTGGGGTTATCTCTACAACAAGTGGTTGAGGAGCCAACCCGGAGGGAGGCCATTTTGGATTTGGTATTCACAAACGGGGATTCGGTATATGATGTCATTGTAGGCGAAGCCTTGGGAACTAGTGATCACCAGTCAGTGTGGTTTAATATAAGAACTGTGAAAGAGTCCCACCACACAAAAACAAAAGTTTTAGATTTTAGAAAAACAGACTTTTCAAAAATGAAATTAGTCATAAATGAGTCCTTATCAGACTGGAACGGATTACATGGAGTCCAGGAGAAATGGGACTACTTAAAAGGTGCATTATTGAAGGCAACAGAAAATTGCATTAGACTTGTCAGTAAAAGCAAAAAAAGGAGGAGACCACTGTGGTACTCAGCAGAAGTGGCCCAAATCATTAAAAATAAAAAGCTAGCATTTTGTAATTATAAAAAAAACCAGAGCAATGAAGATAAGGAAATCTACAAGATTAGGCAGAGAGAGGCCAAGCAAGTTATACGAACTTCTAAAGCGCAGGCAGAAGAAAAACTAGCTCAGTCTATGAAAAAAGGGGATAAGACATTCTTCAGATATATAAATGAAAAAAGGAAATTAAAACAAGGAATAACTAAATTAAAAACAAAGGACGGAAGGTATGTAGAAGAGAATAAAGGGCTAGCCGACTGCCTTAATGAATACTTCTGTTCAGTTTTTACAAAAGAAAAAGGAGAAGGACCTCCACTAGAAAGAATGACTAATAAATCGTTTGATGCATGTATCTTTACAGAGGAAGATGTTCTAAGTTTGCTTTCTAAGGT
Organism: Bufo bufo; assembly: GCF_905171765.1. Classification (NCBI taxonomy): domain Eukaryota; kingdom Metazoa; phylum Chordata; class Amphibia; order Anura; family Bufonidae; genus Bufo; species Bufo bufo. The sequence goes on along the minus strand of NC_053396.1, from coordinate 184,202,596 downwards.
GAAGACAAAAAAGTCACAGGGGCCTGATGAGATACACCCAAAATTATTAAAAGAGCTTAGTGGTGAGCTGGCAAAACCGTTAACAGATTTATTTAACCAATCATTAGTAACAGGAGTCGTCCCGGAAGATTGGAAATTGGCTAATGTCGTGCCCATTCACAAGAAAGGTAGTAGGGAGGAATCTAGCAACTATAGACCAGTGAGTCTGACATCAATAGTAGGCAAATTAATGGAAACCCTATTAAAGGATAGGATTGTGGAACATCTAAAATCCCATGGATTGCAAGATGAAAAACAACATGGGTTTACTTCAGGGAGATCATGTCAAACAAATCTTATTGATTTTTTTGACTGGGTGAATAAAATAATAGACGGTGGAGGTGCAGTAGACATCGCATATCTAGATTTTAGTAAGGCTTTTGACACTGTCCCACATAGAAGACTTATCAATAAACTGCAGTCATTGAGCATGGACTCCCATATTGTTGAGTGGATTAGGCAGTGGCTGAGTGACAGACAACAGAGGGTGGTAGTCAATGGAGAACATTCAAAACAAGGTCATGTTACCAGTGGGGTTCCACAGGGATCTGTACTGGGACCGATTTTGTTTAATATCTTCATAAGTGATATTGCAAAAGGCCTCGCTGGTAAGGTTTGTCTTTTTGCTGATGACACAAAGATTTGTAACAGGGTTGATGTTCCTGGAGGGAAACGCCAAATGGAAAAGGATTTAGGAAAACTAGAAGAATGGTCAGAACTCTGGAAACTGAAATTTAATGTGGATAAGTGCAAGATAATGCACCTGGGGCGTAAAAACCCAAGGGCAGAATATAGAATATTTGACACAGTCCTGACCTCAGTATCTGAGGAAAGGGATTTAGGAGTAATTATTTCAGAAGACTTAAAGGTGGGAAGACAATGTAATAGAGCAGCACGAAATGCCAGCAGAATGCTTGGATGTATAGGGAGAGGTATAAGCAGTACAAAGAGTGAAGTGCTTATGCCGCTGTACAGAACACTGGTGAGACCTCACTTGGAGTATTGTGCGCAGTACTGGAGGCCATATCTCCAGAAGGATATAGATACTCTAGAGAGAGTTCAGAGAAGAGCTGCTAAACTAGTACATGGATTGCAGGATAAAACTTACCAGGAAAGGTTAAAGGACCTTAATATGTATAGCTTGGAAGAAAGAAGAGACAGAGGGGATATGATAGAAATTTTTAAATACATAAAGGGAATCAACTCGGTAAAGGAAGAGAGCATATTTAAAAGAAGAAAAACTACCACAAGAGGACACAGTTTTAAATTAGAGGGGCAAAGGTTTAAAAGTAATATAAGGAAGTATTACTTTACTGAGAGAGTAGTGGATGCATGGAATAGCCTTCCTGCAGAAGTGGTAGCTGCAAATACAGTGAAGGGGTTTAAGCATGCATGGGATAGGCACAAGGCCATCCTTCATATAAGATAGGGCCGGGGGCTATCCATAGTATTCAGTATATTGGGCAGACTAGATGGGCCAAATGGTTCTTATCTGCCGACACATTCTATGTTTCTATGTTTCTATGTGACAAACAGCACACTGCCACAGAGCTGTGGCTCTCGCCACTCAACCTACAGCCAGGCATGGTTGTGTCTGATAATGGCCGTCACTTGCTGTCGGCTTTGGAGCTCGGCAAGCTCGCAAACATAACATTCCTAGCCCACGTGTTCAACTTATTGGTTCAGCGGTTTCTCAAAACCTACCCCAATTTGCCTGAGCTACTGGTGAAGGTGCGCTGCGTGTGAAAGTCATCTGCAGCTGCTGCCCGTCTGGCAACGCTGCCGCAGCGCTTGCAATTGCCGGCTCCCCGACTATTGTGCAACATGAGCACACGCTGGAACTCCACGTTCCACATGTTGTCCACGCTTTGTGAGCAGCAGAGGGCAGTAGTGGAATATTATCTGCAATATGGTCGTCGCCTTTCCAGTCAGCTTCCGCTCTTCACAAGTGACGAGTGGGCATGGATGTCTGACCTCTGTGAGGTTTTACACAAATTTGAGGAATCAACACAGATGGTGAGCGGCAATGCCGCTATTAGCAGTGTAACCATCCCACTTCTGTGTCTACTGAAACGCTTGCTGCCCACAATAAAGGCGGACGCTTTGCATGTGGAAGAGGTGGAAATGGGGGAAGACAATACACAGGGTGATAGCAATACCACCCTCCGTTCATCTACTCAGCACAAATTGGATGATGATGATGATGAGGAGGAGGAGGAGGAGGGGAGACGAGGGGAACACACAGCAGTTCCAACAGAGGCAGGGCAACACTCTCCAAGGTCCGGGACAGTTTCATGACACCCCGCCAGCACCCTTACCCTGATGAGCAGCCACAAGTGTCACAAGGAGGGAAAAGTTTTGGAAGATGGTGAAGGAGTATGTAGCAGACCGTGTCAGCATCCTCAGTAATCCATCCGTGCCTTACAATTATTGGGTGTGAAAGCTGGACACATGGCACAAACTGGCGCTCTATGCCTTGGAGGTGCTGGCCTGCCCTGCCGCCAACGTTTTGTCAAAGCGGGTATTTAGTGCTGCTGGGGACATAATAACTAATAAGCGCATCCGCCTGTCAACTGAAAATGCTGACAGGTTGACTCTTATCAAAATGAACAAGGCCTGGATTGCACCTGACTACTCTACTCCACCAGAGGAAAGCAGCTGAACATAAAGGCACTTTAAATGTGGCTTTTATGGTGTATTGAATACACTGTATTTCCATGCACCCCTTCCACCACAAAAAAGGGTATATGGTTCAATCTTCCTTTTCTCATCCTCATCCTCCTCCTCCATCATATCAACATGCTTATTAGGCTGCCCTCGCTCCTAATGTTTTAGAGGGTCAGCTCAGCAGCAGACCCTCACCCCTAATGTTTTAGAGGGTCACCAGAAGGCCCTCACCCATAATGTTTTAGATTGTCAGATCAGCAGCAGACCCTCGCCACTAATGTTTTAGATGGTCAGATCTGCAGCAGACCCTCACTCCTAATGTTTTAGAGGGTCAGCTCAGCAGCAGGCCCTCACCCCTAATGTTTTAGAGGGTCAGCTCAGCAGCAGACCCTCACCCCTAATGTTTTAGAGGGTCACCAGCAGGCCCTCGCCCATAATGTTTTAGATTGTCAGATCAGCAGCAGGCCCTCTCCCCTAATGATTTTGAGGGTCACAAGCAGGCCATCAATCACAATTTTTCAAGGGTGTGTATGATGCAGGGTATGAAGGGTGTATATTTAAGTGTAATAAAGGGTGTATTGGAGTGGCGGTTCCTTATAATTTTTAGCTTCCCTTTCACTTGGTGTATAGGCTTTATGAGTGTAGGAGTCCCACTAGCTGAACAATTGTACCACAATGTGAATGAGGCCCTCCTTTATGTGATATAAAAGTTGTATCGGAGTGCCTCTTCCTTGAAATTTTTGGCAGCACTTGCACTTTATATACAAATATATATATATATATATATATATATATATATATATATATGACTATATATAGGAGAGAATGTTTCCTAACAATTTTTCCTCTAAAATCGATTTTATCTTCCATTTTGTGCGTATTATTGTCAGTCTGTAAAAGTGGCGTACTACTAGGACAACATCGTTCCCAGCAGCAACCTGGGAGTCCAAGATGCATCCAGACATCCTCCCCATGCTGTTCCCGAACCATTTCAGTGGTATTTCCATCAATTTCTGACCTTTTCCTGAGAACCAGACACCCTCCCCTCTTCAGAGCAGGGGGTGCCTGGTTTAATGCTCGGGTTCTCCCATTGACTCCCATTGACTTCCATCTGTTCTACTCGAGCACCTAAGCACTTTGGAGCTCGATCAACACTAATTGTTATAGTTCCCTATAGGAACTATAAAAAAAAATATTTTTAAATGAATAAAGTATGTACAAATAAAAAATAAAACTTAGATAAAAGTTCAAATCTCCCCCCCTTCCCCAAAATGAGAATAAAAAAAAAATTCAAAAAAAATGCACATACGTACTTAAATGCCCTTACTATCAAAATATAAAAGTATTAATCCACCACGGAAAAAGGCAAAACAAAAAAAGGGTCAAAATCGCTGATTTTCCTTTTTTTGGGTCGCTTTTCCTCCCACAAACAATTAAATAAAAAGTGATAAAAAAGACAGAATTTATCAACGAAAAGTACACATCTCTCCACAAAAAATTAGCTTTAACACATAACTACAAAAAATATAGGGGTCTAAATATGACAGCAAAAATTTTTTTTTTTTACGTTTTTAATATTTTTTTTTCAGCTTCAAAACGCCAGTAAAAGTATACATATGTGGTATCGCCGGATTCATAATGACCTGGACAATGAAGATTACAAGTCAGTTTTACCGCATAATGAACGTTGTAAAAAAAATAAAAAATTTAAACTGTGGCAAAATTTAGGTTTTCTTCCGATTCCACCACCGTTGGACTTTTTTTCCCACTTCTTACTACATACTATGCAATATTAAATGATAGTTCTAGAAAGTACAACTTGTCCCGCAAAAAACAAGCCCTCATAGAACTATGTGAATGGAAAAATAAAAAAGTTATGGCTCTGGGAAGACAGGGAGTGAAAAACAAAAATGCAAATTCAAAAAAATCTCCTGAGTAGAAAGGATTAACCAATAGACCTGATAGAACAACATGTGTGCAAATTGAGTGACACTTGGGAAATACTGACCATAAAATAATAATTTTAGAATTGTCATTCAAAAGAGTATTTCTTCAGGGAGGCACAAAAATACCAAACATCAAAAAAGTTACATTTGACCAACTAAGAGAGACCTTTTGCCTCATTAACTGGGACAATATTAAAAAAAAAAAAAAAAGTGCAGGTGCAAAAGGGATATTGAAATTTTTTTATAAAAAAAAGTGGATAAATAGAAATGTAAAGGAACCAATGATTGACCAAAATAAAGCATTTAAATCACTAAAACAGGAGGGTAGTGAGCAGGCATTAAAAAACTATAAGGAACAAAATAGAATATGTAAAAGACAAATTAAAGCAGCCAAACTTGAGACAGAGAGAATAATTGCCAAAGAGAATAAAACTATTCCTAAAATGCCCTTTACAGACTGATGAGGAAGGAGTTGCAGAGAGCAATGAGGAGACAGCAAAGTTATTAAATATTTTCTCTCCATTGTATTCACCGAGGATAATAAACTGTCAGATGAAATGCAGAGTGTAAAAGTGAATGCCCCATTAAAAGAAGCCTGTCTTACCCAGGAAGAAGAACAGCAGCGTCTTAAAAAGAATAAAATAGACAAATCGCCGGTATCAGATGGTATACACCCCTGTATCCTAAGAGAATTTTGTAATGTCATAGACAGATTCTTATTTATGATATTTATCTCCTTAAGGACATGGCCATATTTCACCTTAAAGGGTTTCTACCACCAGAAATACTGCTATGTAGCTGACTGACATTAGCGATGCGCTAATGTCAGCACTACATAAAAATATGTTTCTAACATTAGTCCCTGCAGCCGTTTTTGTAAAAAATGCACTTTTATTATATGCTAATGAGCCTCTAGGTGCTATGTGGGCATAAAATCAGCACCTAGAGGCTCCGTCCACTCACCCATTATCCCGCCCAGGTCCCCTGTTTTGCCCGCCCTGCTCCTCTTGATTGATGCCACGGTCCACCGCATCATTGACGAAATCCCGCCCCTGCGCCGTTCACTTCTGTCTTCGGCGCAGGCGCAGTGAGTGAATGATGCGCTCCTGGTGCCGGATTCCTCACTGCGCCTGCGCCGACTACGTCACAGTGAGGAAGCCGGGATCAGGAGAGCGGCTTTCACTCACTGTGCCTGCGCCGAAGACAGAAGTGAACGGCGCAGGCGCGGGATTTCGTCAATGATGCGGTGGACCGTGGCATCAATCAAGAGGAGCGGGGCGGGCAGAACACTGGACCTGGGCGGGATAATGGGTGAGTGGACGGAGCCTCTAGGTGCTGATTTTATGCCCACATAGCACCTAGAGGCTTATTAGCATATAATAAAAGTGCATTTTTTACAAAAACGGCTGCAGGGACTAATGTTAGAAACATACTGTTATGTAGTGCTGACATTAGCGCATCGCTAATATCAGTCAGCTACATAACAGTATTTCTGGTGGTAGAAACCCTTTAAGGACCAGGCCATTTTTTGCAAATCTGACCAGTGTCACTTTATGTGTGAATAACTTTAAAACACGTTTACTTATCCAGGCCATTCTGAGAATGTTTTTTCATCACATATTGTACTTCATGACACTGGTAAAATGGAGTAAAAAAAAAAATCATTTTTATTTATTAAAAAAAAAAAAAAATTACCAAAAATTAAGAAAAATTTGCAAATTTGCAAATTTCAATTTCTCAACTTTTATAATAGATAGTAATACTTCCAAAAATAGTTATTATTTTACATTCCCATATGTCTACTTCATGTTTGGATCATTTTGGGAATGCCATTTTATTTTTTGGGGACGTTATAAGGCTTAGAAGTTTAGAAGCAAATCTTGAAATTTTTCTGAAAATTTCTAAAACCCACTTTTTCAGGACCAGTTCAGTTCTGAAGTCACTTAGTGAGGCTTACATAATAGAAACCACCCAAAAATGACCCCATTTAACAAACTACACCCCTCAAGGTATTCAAAACTGATTTTGCAAACTTTGTTAACCCTTTAGGTGTTCCACAAGAATTTATGGAAAATAGAGATGAAATTTCAAAATTTCACTTTTTTGGCAGATTTTCCATTTTAATAATTTTTTCCCAATTACAATGCAAGGTTTAACAGCCAAACAAAACTCAATATTTATGGCCCTGATTCTGTAGTTTACAGAAACATCCAATATATGGTCGTAAACTGCTGTACAGGCACACGTTATTGTGCAGAGGGAAAGGAACACCATATGGTTTTTTGGAGAGCAGATTTCACTGGGATAATTTTAAGCTGCCATGTCCCATTTGAAACCCCCCTGATGCACCCCTAGAGTAGAAACTCCAAAAAAGTTACCCCATTTTAGAACCTACACCCCTCAAGGTATTCAAAACTGATTTTACAAAGTTAGTTAACCCTTTAGGTGTTCCACAAGAATTAGTGGAAAATAGAGATGAAATTTCAGAATTTCACTTTTTTGGCAGATTTTCCATTTTCATTTTTTTTTTACCAATTACAAAGCAAGGGTTAACAGCCAAACAAAACTCAATATTTATGGCCCTGATTCTGTAGTTTACAGAAACACCCCATATGTGGTTGTAAACTGCTGTATGGGCACACGGCAGGGCGCAATAGGAAAGAAATGCCATACGGTTTTTGGAAGGCAAATTTTGCTGGACTGTTTTTTTGACACCATGTCCCATTTGAAGCCCCCCTGTTGCACCCTTAGAGTAGAAACTCCAAAAAAGTGACCCCATTTTGTAAAAAAACGCGATAGGGTGGCAGTTTTGTTGGCACTATTTTAGGGTACATATGATTTTTTGTTGCTCTATATTACACTTTTTGTGAGGCAAGTTAACAAGAAATAGCTGTTTTGGAACAGTTTTTATTTTTTGTTATTTACAACATTTAATTGACAGGTTAGATCATGTGGTATTTTTATAGAGCAGGTTGTCACAAATGCGACAATACCAAACTTTTTTTGGTTATTTGTTTCAGTTTTAGAAAACAAAGCATTTAAAAAAAAAAGGATTCTTTAGTCTCTCCACATTCTGAAAGCCATAGTTTTATTTATTTTTTGGGCGACTGTCTAGTGTAGAGGCTCATTTTTTTCGGGATGAGATGACTTTTTATCGCTTGCTATTACACTTTTTGTGATGTAAGGTGACAAAAAATGGCTTTTTTTACACCGTTTTTATATTTTTTTTTTTACGGTATTCACCTGAGGGGTTAGGTCATGTGATATTTTTATAGAGCAGGTTATTATAGACGCGGCGATACCTAATATGTGTACTTTTTAATTTATGTAAGTTTTACACAATGATTTAATTTTTGAAAAAAAAAATCATGTTTTAGTGTCTCCATAGTCTGAGAGCCATAGTTTATTCAGTTTTTGGGTAATAATCTTAGGTAGGGTATGATTTTTGCGGGATGAGATGACGATTTGATTGGTACTATTTTGGGTGGCATATGCCTTTTTGATCGCTTGGTGTTGCACTTTTAGTGATGTAAGGAGACAAAGAAATGTTTTTTTTAGCACAGTTTTTATTTTAATTTTTTGACTGTGTTCATCTGAAAGGTTAGGTCATGTGGTATTTTTATAGAGCCGGTCATTACTGACGTGGCAATACCTAATATGTATACTTTTTTTTATTTATTTAAGTTTTAAACAATAATATCATTTTTGAAACAACAAAAAAAATCATGTTTTAGTGTCTCCATATTCTGAGAGCCATAGTTTTTTTTAGTTTTTAGGCGATTATCCTAGGTAGGGTCTCATTTTTTTGCGGGATGAGATGACTGATTGCCACTATTTTGGGGTGCATATGACTTTTTGATCGCTTGCTATTACACTTTTTGTGATGTAAGGTGACAAAAAATTGCTTTTCCTACACCGTTTTTATAAAAAAAAAGTTTACTTGAGGAATTAGGTCATGTGATTTTTTATAGAGCAGGTTCTTACAGGCGATACCAGCATTTTTTAAACAAAAAAAATGATGTTTTATTGTCTCCATATTCTGAGCCATAGTTTTTTTTATTTTTTGGGCAATTGTCTTAGGAAGGGGCTCCTTTTTTGCGGGATTAGGTGACGATTAGATTGGTACTACTTTGGGGGGCATAAACCTTTTTGATCACTTGGTGTTTCACTTTTTGTGATGTAAGGTGACAAAAATGGCTTTTTTTTTTACACCATTTTTTATTTTATTTTTTTATGGCATTTATCAGACAAGGTGGATCATGTGATATATTTATAGAGCCGGTCATTACGGACGCGGAAATACTTAATATGTGTTTGTTTGTTTTTTCAGTTTTTTTATTATAAAATAAGGGGCCTATTTTTACTTTCTTAATTTCATTAAAAACATTTTTTTTACTTTTATTTTTCTTTACTTTATTTCTGATGTTCACTTTTGGGGTCTGATCCCCTCTGCAATGCATTACAATACAGTGAGTAGTACACAAACAGGTTGCCTAGGAGACCCAGCCTGAGGCTGGATCTCCTCGGCTCCCATAGAAGGCAGTTCCCGATGCCGTGCAAGGCATTGGGCAGCCTCTGCACGGCATTGGGCTGCTTTCTGAGACATTGAGTCCCCGCAACAGCAGCGTGTTAATCCGATGCGCTCACCTGACACAAACCCCTTCCATACCGCTGTCAGCAGCATAGAAGGGGTTAATCCGCAGCGATCACCCTCGGCATTAACCCAGGGTGGCGGTGATCGGAAATACACATGACGTACCAGTACGTCATGTGTCCCCTAGAGGTTAAGTACTCTATATTGGCAGGATCGGTACAAATGTGGTGCCAATATACAAAAAAGGGTCAAAAACAGAATCTGGAAACTATAGGCCGGTAAGTATAACATCTGTTATCCTTGTTTAAGAGCAAAGACCCAAACGTACATTTTCTATTTACTGCTATGGGACTTCCAAAAATAGCTGAGGGGGTGCACTCAGATATAAATGGAAATTCCATTTTGAAGTCCCATAGGGGTGAATGTAGGGTAGCCATGCATACTGCTTGACATTTTGTACAGATGCTTAGCCTATAACTAGAATAACAAGCAGCTCCTGCTCTTTGATCCCACCATTTATTCCAATTAATGTGTATGCAGGATGATTACTGTAGCTTAGATGCATTGCTTTACATTTATATACATTAACCACCTCCCGACCGCCTAACGCACGGATACGTCCTGGAGGCGGTCGATTCATTCCTCCTGGACGCATCCGTGCGTCATCTCGCGAGACGCGAGATTTCCTGTGAACGCGCGCACACAGGCGCGCGCGTTCACAGGATCGGAAGGTAAGCGAGTGGATCTCCAGCGGCGATCGTTCGCTGGCAGGCTGGAGATGCGATTTTTTTTAACCCCTAACAGGTATATTAGACGCTGTTTTGATAACAGCGTCTAATATACCTGCTACCTGGTCCTCTGGTGGTCCCTTTTGCTTGGATCGACCACCAGAGGACACAGGCAGCTCAGTAATAAGTAGCAGCAAACACCACTACACTACACCCCCCCTGTCACTTATTAACCCCCTGATCACCCCTGATCACCCCATATATACTCCCTGATCACCCCCCTGTCATTGATCACCCCCCTGTCATTGATCACCCCCTTGTAAGGCTCCATTCAGACGTCCGTATGATTTTTACGAATCCACTGATACATGGATCGGATCCGCAAAACACATACGGACGTCTAAATGGAGCCTTACAGGGGGGTGATCACCCCATATAGACTCCCTGATCACCCCCCTGTCATTGATCACCCCCCTTTCATTGATCACCCCCCTGTAAGGCTCCATTCAAACGTCCGTATGTTTTTTACGGATCCACGGATACATGGATCAGATCCGCAAAACACATACGGACATCTGAATGGAGCCTTATAGGGGGGTGATCAATGACAGGGGGGTGATCACCCCATATAGACTCCCTGATCACCCCCCTGTCATTGATCACCCCCCTGTCATTGATCACACCCCTGTAAGGCTCCATTCAAACGTCCGTATGTTTTTTACGGATCCACGGATACATGGATCGGATCCGCAAAACACATACGGACATCTGAATGGAGCCTTATAGGGGGGTGATCAATGACAGGGGGGTGATCACCCCATATAGACTCCCTGATCACCCCCCTGTCATTGATCACCCCCCTGCCATTGATCACCCCCCTGTAAGGCTCCATTCAGACATTTTTTTGGCCCAAGTTAGCGGAATATTTTTCTTTCTTCTTACAAAGTCTCATATTCCACTAACTTGTGTCAAAAAATAAAATCTCACATGAACTCACCATACCCCTCACGGAATCCAAATGCGTAAAATTTTTTAGACATTTATATTCCAGACTTCTTCTCACGCTTTAGGGCCCCTAAAATGCCAGGGCAGTATAAATACCCCACATGTGACCCCATTTCGGAAAGAAGACACCCCAAGGTATTCCGTCAGGGGCATATTGAGTCCATGAAAGATTGAAATTTTTGTCCCAAGTTAGCGGAAAGGGAGACTTTGTGAGTTGGGCAATGTGTTTTGGGGTGTCATTTTACATATACCCATGCTGGGTGAGATAAATATCTTGGTCAAATGCCAACTTTGTATAAAAAATGGGAAAAGTTGTCTTTTGCCCAGATATTTCTCTCACCCAGCATGAGAATATGTAAAAAGACACCCCAAAACACATTGCCCAACTTCTCCTGAATACGGCGATACCAGATGTGTGACACTTTTTTGCAGCCTAGGTGGGCAAAGGGGCCCACATTCCAAAGAGCACCTTTAGGATTTCACAGGTCATTTTTTTACACATTTTGATTTCAAACCACATTTTGATTTCAAACTACTTACCACACATTAGGGCCCCTAGAATGCCAGGGCAGTATAACTACCCCACAAGTGACCCCATTTTGGAAAGAAGACACCCCAAGGTAATCCACGAGTGGCATGGCGAGTTCCTAGAATTTTTTATTTTTTGTCACAAGTTAGTCTCATATTCCACTAACTTGTGACAAAAAATAAAAACTTCCATGAACTCACTATGCCCATCACGAAATACCTTGGGGTGTCTTCTTTCCAAAATGGGGTCACTTGTGGGGTAGTTATACTGCCCTGGCATTTTAGGGGCCCGAATGCGTGAGAAGTGGTTTGAAATCAAAATCTGTAAAAAATGGCCGGTGAAATCCGAAAGGTGCTCTTTGGAATGTGGGCCCCTTTTCCCACCTAGGCTGCAAAAAAGTGTCACACATCTGCTATCACCGTACTCAGGAGAAGTTGGGCAATGTGTTTTGGGGTGTCTTTTTACATATACCCATGCTGGGTGAGAGAAATATCTTGGCAAAAGACAACTTTTCCCATTTTTTATACAAAGTTGGCATTTGACCGAGATATTTATCTCACCCAGCATGGGTATATGTAAAATGACACCCCAAAACACATTGCCCAACTTCTCCTGAGTACGGCAATACCAGATGTGTGACACTTTTTTGCAGCCTAGGTGGGCAAAGGGGCCCACATTCCAAAGAGCACCTTTCGTATTTCACCAGCTATTTTTTACAGATTTTGATTTCAAACTACTTCTCACGCATTCGGGCCCCTAAAATGCCAGGGCAGTATAACTACCCCACAAATGACCCCATTTTGGAAAGAAGACACCTCAAGGTATTTCGTGATGGGCATAGTGAGTTCATGGAAGTTTTTATTTTTTGTCACAAGTTAGTAGAATATGAGACTTTGTAAGAAAAGAAAAAAAAAATCATAATTTTCCTCTAACTTGTGACAAAAAATAAAAACTTCTATGAACTCACTATGCCCATCAGCGAATACCTTAGGGTGTCTACTTTCCGAAATGGGGTCATTTGTGGGGTGTTCGCACTGTCTGGCCATTGTAGAACCTCAGGAAACATGACAGGTGCTCAGAAAGTCAAAGCTGCTTCAAAAAGCGGAAATTCACATTTTTGTACCATAGTTTGTAAACGCTATAACTTTTACCCAAACATATTTTTTTTTATCAAAGACATGTAGGACAATAAATTTTGAGAAAAAATTATATATGGATGTCGTTTTTTTTGCAAAATTTTACAACTGAAAGTGAAAAATGTCATTTTTTTTGCAAAAAAAATCGTTAAATTTCGATTAATAACAAAAAAAGTAAAAATGTCAACAGCAATGAAATACCACCAAATGAAAGCTCTATTAGTGAGAAGAAAAGGAGGTAAAATTCATTTGGGTGGTAAGTTGTATGACCGAGCAATAAATGGTGAAAGTAGTGTAGGTCAAAAGTGTAAAAAGTGGTCTGGTCATTAAGGGTGTTTAAGCTAGGGGAGCTGAGGTGGTTAAAATTCATCTGCCATGTACTTGCCCATGCTGCCAGCTTATCAAGCGTACTAAGCTTTGTATCATCTGACACTTTAAACCCTCTGTACATGGTTATGATGATTATGATTATTATTATATTTATTTTTTTTTTTACATTAATAATGTCTACAAAGTCAATTGTTTTATTTTTGCAGCAAACAGAAAAAAGAGCCTGAGCTACAGTTGATGGATCAGTAACTTCTATTATGTATCTCTAGAAGGTCACTTTTAAAGAGCATTACTAAAGAACTCTGATCACCCTGCTCTCCAGTTTCCATTTGTGTAGGCTCTCACATCCGGAATAAAAAGTGGTTAGTTTAGAATAGTGATCTAAGATCTGAAGGTGAACACTGTGAGAGAGACTGAAGTTCATAATGGAGTCAATATTAATATTTTGTAGATAAGTTAAACTACTAAGCTTGATGCTGTGTGAATGGTAATGGCTCAGTACCATTTGATCATACATAGACAGAATCCATTTAATCTTTGTACTTACAGTGCAATGATGAGTCATGCTCCTGCCTCTTGTTTCACACTCAGTGTAATTGGATCCTACAAAAAGAGTTGAGTTTACCTGCAGAGAAGTAAACATCCACAGTAGATGCCTATTAACCAACAGAGTATCAGGTGTGCCAAACACAACCCTCTTTTTGGATCCTACATATAAATAGCCCTGATTCACCTAGTGCTACATTAAATTCAGAAGAGCACTATTAAAATGGAGTTCATAGGAGCAACTACTTTGTTACTACTAGCATGCATAGTCTTCATCCTTCTAAGCATAACGCAAGCCAGAAAAGGGAAGAGCAAAGGTAAAATGCCACCAGGGCCAACACCATTGCCCATCTTGGGAAACATTCTTCAACTCAATAGCAAAGAAGTGTTTAAGTCACTCAAAAAGGTAAGTTTCTATAATTTTAGACTACTTCTTAAAAATTAACTTAGGGATAAAAAAAAAATGTCAGGAATTTTGAAGTTGAACAATTATAGACATACTTATATGCTAAAGACACATGATATGGATGAATGATCTTCTGCAGAGTGCATCCAGGTTATAGCAGCAGATTTGTTTCTCTAAACTTCACAGAATAATACTAAGCTGGAAGAAATTTCATGACACAGATGTCAAAAAGCCAATCTTCCCTATGTTTGCTGATTTCTTGAAAATTGAATATGAGTAAAATAAGAGCTAATCAACCTCATTACTCGCTCCATCATTGTAATACAGCTTAGCCTGGAGAAGAGAAGCTGCATCAACAATAATTAGTAGAATATTACCATTATTATTATTATTATTATTATTTTATTTCACAATTTCAACCAGTGCAATCATTATAAAGAAAAAAAAACACAACCTCAAAAAACAAATGGGACCACGGCATCTGCGATGATAAAAACTGGGAGCGCAAGGATTGGGGTTGCTAGAGTCTGTGTGTAGCAGCCCCTGCCCCCCTGAGTGACAGGAGGCTGCTGCACATTAGTTCCTATAGAGACCTTGTCTGTGTAATATTCTCATAGTCTCCAATGCTAATGCATTGGAGTCTATGAGAGAAGCAATCTAATAATTGCTTGTTATAGTTTCCTAGGGGAACTATAAAAAAGTGTAATAAAAAAGAAAAAAAGTATTTAAGCAAAAAAAATTAAAAATATAAACATTCATCAACATTCACAAATCACCCCCTTTCCTTAAAATTACTGTATTAATAAAATCTATTATTATCCTATACGGCAAACAGTAAAACAGAATAAAACGTCAAAATGGCCAATTCAACATTTTTTGCCAACTTCACCTCTTAAAAAATGTAATAAAAAGTGATCAAGAAGTCATACACATCCCAAAATGATATAATTGTATTATGGAAAAATACAGATTGCTCCGCAAAAAATAAGCCCTCACACAGCTCTCTACACATAAAACTAAAAATGTTATGGGTGTAAGAATATAGTGATGCAAATAAACAATTCGTTTTTTTTAATTTTTTAATTTTTTCTGCAATAAAACACAAGAAAAACTACACATATGTGGCATCGTTGTAATCATACTGACCCATAGAAAAAAAAGTAACAGTCAAAGAAAATGCTATAAAAACAAAACCCATAAAACCGTGGCAAAATTTTGTAGTTTTATTATTTGCACATTTGGATTTTGTTTCCTGCTTCTCACTACATTGTATGCAACCGTAAATGGTGCCATTGAAAAGTACAACAAAAAACAAGCCCTCATACTGCTATGTTTATGGAAAAATTAAAAAAAGCTTATGGTTTTGGGAAGGCTGGAGTTAAAAAACAAAAATCAAAAAATTTTAAATGTCCCAGTCATTAACCACTTAAGGACCACAGGTTTATACCCCCCTAAAGACCAGGCCCTTTTTTACAAATCGGCACTACACTACTTTCACCGTTTATTGCTCGGTCATGCAACTTACCACCCAAATGAATTTTACCTCCTTTTCTTCTCACTAATAGAGCTTTCATTTGGTGGTATTTCATTGCTGCTGACATTTTTACTTTTTTTGTTATTAATCGAAATTTAACGATTTTTTTGCAAAAAAATGACATTTTTCACTTTCAGTTGTAAAATTTTGCAAAAAAAAACGAGATCCATATAGAAATTTTGCTCTAAATTTATAGTTCTACATGTCTTTGATAAAAAAAAAATGTTTGGGTAAAAAAAAAATGGTTTGGGTAAAAGTTATAGCGTTTACAAACTATGGTACAAAAATGTGAATTTCCGCTTTTTGAAGCAGCTCTGACTTTCTGAGCACCTGTCATGTTTCCTGAGGTCCTACAATGCCCAGACAGTACAAACACCCCACAAATGACCCCATTTCAGAAAGTAGACACCCTAAGGTATTCGCTGATGGGCATAGTGAGTTCATAGAACTTTTTATTTTTTGTCACAAGTTAGCGGAAAATGATGATTTTTTTTTTCTTACAAAGTCTCATATTCCACTAACTTGTGACAAAAAATAAAAACTTCTATGAACTCACTATGCCCAACACGAAATACCTTGGGGTCTCTTCTTTCCAAAATGGGGTCACTTGTGGGGTAGTTATACTGCCCTGGCATTCTAGGGGCCCAAATGTGTGGTAAGGAGTTTGAAATCAAATTCTGTAAAAAATGACCAGTGAAATCCGAAAGGTGCTCTTTGGAATGTGGGCCCCTTTGCCCACCTAGGCTGCAAAAAAGTGCCACACATCTGGTATCTCCGTATTCAGGAGAAGTTGGGGAATGTGTTTTGGGGTGTCATTTTACATATACCCATGCTGGGTGAGATAAATATCTTGGTCAAATGCCAACTTTGTATAAAAAAATGGGAAAAGTTGTCTTTTGCCAAGATATTTCTCTCACCCAGCAGGGGTATATGTAAAATGACACCCCAAAACACATTCCCCAACTTCTCCTGAGTACGGGGATACCAGATGTGTGACACTTTTTTGCAGCCTAGGTGGGCAAAGGGGCCCATATTCCAAAGAGCACCTTTCGGATTTCACAGGTCATTTTTTACAGAATTTGATTTCAAACTCCTTACCACACATTTGGGCCCCTAGAATGCCAGGGCAGTATAACTACCCCACAAGTGACCCCATTTTGGAAAGAAGAGACCCCAAGGTATTCGCTGATGGGCATAGTGAGTTCATGGAAGTTTTTATTTTTTGTCACAAGTTAGTGGAATATGAGACTTTGTATGAAAAAAATAAATAAATAAAAAATCAGCATTTTCCACTAACTTGTGACAAAAAATAAAAAATTCTAGGAAATTGCCATGCCCCTCACGGAATACCTTGGGGTGTCTTCTTTCCAAAATGGGGTCACTTGTGGGGTAGTTATACTGCCCTGGCATTTTCCAGGGGCCCTAATGTGTGGTAAGTAGGTAAATGACCTGTGAAATCCTAAAGGTGCTCTTTGGAATATGGGCCCCTTTGCCTACCTAGGCTGCAAAAAAGTGTCACACATGTGGTATCGCCGTATTCAGGAGAAGTTGGGGAATGTGTTTTGGGGTGTCATTTTACATATACCCTTGCTGGGTGAGAGAAATATCTTGGCAAAAGACAACTTTTCCCATTTTTTTATACAAAGTTGGCATTTGACCAAGATATTTCTCTCACCCAGCATGGGTATATGTAAAATGACACCCCAAAACACATTCCCCAACTTCTCCTGAGTACGGCGATACCAGATGTGTGACACCTTTTTGCAGCCTAGATGCGCAAAGGTGCCCAAATTCCTTTTAGGAGGGCATTTTTAGACATTTGGATACCAGACTTCTTCTCACGCTTTGGGGCCCCTAGAATGCCAGGGCAGTATAAATACCCCACATGTGACCCCATTTTGGAAAGAAGACACCCCAAGGTATTCAATGAGGGGCATGGCGAGTTCATAGAATTTTTTTTTTTTTGGCACAAGTTAGCGGAAATTGATATTTTTAATTTTTTTCTCACAAAGTCTCCCGTTCCGCTAACTTGGGACAAAAATTTCAATCTTTCATGGACTCAATATGCCCCTCACGGAATACCTGGGGGTGTCTTCTTTCCGAAATGGGGTCACATGTGGGGTATTTATACTGCCCTGGCATTCTAGGGGCCCTAAAGCGTGAGAAGTCTGGAATATAAATGTCTAAAAATTTTTACGCATTTGGATTCCGTGAGGGGTATGGTGAGTTCATGTGAGATTTAATTTTTTGACACAAGTTAGTGGAATATGAGACTTTGTAAGAAAAAAATAATAATAATTCCGCTAACTTGGGCCAAAAAAATGTCTGAATGGAGCCTTACAGAGGGGTGATCAATGACAGGGGGGGTGATCAATGACAGGGGGGGTGATCAATGACAGGGGGGGTGATCAATGACAGGGGGGTGATCAATGACAGGGGGGTGATCAATGACAGGGGGGTGATCAATGACAGGGGGGTGATCAGGGAGTCTATATGGGGTGATCACCACAGTCATTGATCACGCCCCTGTAAGGCTTCATTCAGACGTCCGGATGCGTTTTGCGGATCCGATCCATCTATCAGTGCATCCGTAAAAATCATGCGGACATCTGAATGGAGCTTTACAGGGGGGTAATCAATGACAGGGGGGTGATCAGGGAGTCTATATGGGGTGATCACCACAGTCATTGATCATGCCCCTGTAAGGCTTCATTCAGACGTCCGGATGCGTTTTGCGGATCCGATCCATCTATCAGTGGATCCGTAAAAATCATGCGGACGTCTGAATGGAGCTTTACAGGGGGGTAATCAATGACAGGGGGGTAATCAATGACAGGGGGGTGATCAGGGAGTCTATATGGGGTGATCACCACAGTCATTGATCACGCCCCTGTAAGGCTTCATTCAGACGTCCGGATGCGTTTTGCGGATCCGATCCATCTATCAGTGGATCCGTAAAAATCATGCGGACATCTGAATGGAGCTTTACAGGGGGGTGATCAATGACAGGGGTGTAATCAATGACAGGGGGGTGATCAGGGAGTCTATATGGGGTGATCACCACAGTCATTGATCATGCCCCTGTAAGGCTTCATTCAGACGTCCGGATGCGTTTTGCGGATCCGATCCATCTATCAGTGGATCCGTAAAAATCATGCGGACATCTGAATGGAGCTTTACAGGGGGGTAATCAATGACAGGGGGGTGATCAATGACAGGGGGGTGATCAGGGAGTCTATATGGGGTGATCACCACAGTCATTGATCACGCCCCTGTAAGGCTTCATTCAGACGTCCGGATGCGTTTTGCGGATCCGATCCATTTATCAGTGGATCCGTAAAAATCATGCGGACATCTGAATGGAGCTTTACAGGGGGGTAATCAATGACAGGGGGGTGATCAGGGAGTCTATATGGGGTGATAACCACAGTCATTGATCACGCCCCTGTAAGGCTTCATTCAGACGTCCGGATGCGTTTTGCGGATCCGATCCATCTATCAGTGCATCCGTAAAAATCATGCGGACATCTGAATGGAGCTTTACAGGGGGGTGATCAGGGAGTCTATATGGGGTGATAACCACAGTCATTGATCACGCCCCTTTAAGGCTCCATTCAGACGTCCGGATGCGTTTTGCGGATCCGATCCATCTATCAGTGGATCCGTAAAAATCATGCGGACGTCTGAATGGAGCTTTACAGGGGGGTAATCAATGACAGGGGGGTAATCAATGACAGGGGGGTGATCAGGGAGTCTATATGGGGTGATCAGGGGCTAATAAGGGGTTAATAAGTGACGGGGGGGGGGGTGTAGTGTAGTGTAGTGGTGCTTGGTGCTACTTTACTGAGCTACCTGTGTCCTCTGGTGGTCGATCCAAACAAAGGGGACCACCAGAGGACCAGGTAGCAGGTATATTAGACGCTGTTATCAAAACAGCGTCTAATATACCTGTTAGGGGTTAAAAAAAACACATCTCCAGCCTGCCAGCGAACGATCGCCGCTGGCAGGCTGGAGATCCACTCTCTTACCTTCCGTTCCTGTGAGCGCGCGCGCCTGTGTGCGCGCGTTCACAGGAAATCTCGGCTCACGCGAGATGACGCCTATTGGCGTTAGCGTAGCCTGGGGGAGCCGCCGCAATGACGCCTTTCGGCGTTAGCGTGGCGGCAAGCGGTTAAAGAGTTTAAAAAAAACAGGAATCCAATGCAACTTATATTTAAATAAAAAAAATAAAAATAAAAATATATCACCCTGTCTGATGGTCTTAAGGGATTAACACTCTCCATCGACATAATTTTATACAATTCACAATTTCTTCTGTTATATCTGATTCCCAAGCCCTCTTCTGTCTCCCTATATCTTTTACTCACAACTAACATCATTCCACCATACACCTGTGCTAAAAAAAAAATCCCTATTATTGTTCAACAAACTTTATAGTGATTCCTCCAGTGTATTTTTGTGGTTTAGCAATACTTTACTCCATATAATAATATAATCAGAATGGCCTCTTTCACACTTGCATTGTCCGGATCCGTCGTCCACTCCATTTGCCGGAGGTGCCTGCCGGATCCGTAACACCGCAAGTAAACTGAAAGCATTTGAAGACGGATCCGTCTTCAAAATGCGTTCAGTGTTACTATGGCAGCCAGGACGCTATTAAAGTCCTGGTTGCCATAGTAGTAGTGGGGAGCGGGGGAGCAGTATACTTACCGTCCGTATTTCTCTCTATTCAGAATGCATGGGGATAATCCTGATCAGGATTCTTCCGGCATTGAGCTCCGACGACGGAACTCTATGCCGGAACAGAACAACGCAAGTGTGAAAGAGCCCTAAATATTTTAACTGCAAATTTTTGTTTAGTGCTCTCATTAAGAGAAACAAGAAAAAACTACGTAAGAGTCTTGCAGGTCTGATGATGTCACATAGCAAGCTTCTGATACAATATCAGTCCCTTCGTAAGGTGTACTATAAGAATGTATGAAGAAACAGTAATATATATATATATTACTGTTGATATATATATATATACAAAAAGAGCCGAGACATGGTGTAATTAATGGACATTTGAAAAACAATAGAATATCAAAATTCTTGAGAATATGTTATCATTTGTCTTACAGATAAGCCGTGTGAAAGTTTTATGGTCTCTAAATTGATGTTATCTTTGAGACCTGCTGACTCCACTATGTGTATAGAAGATTCTTTAGCTCTTGTAAAGTGCCATAAATCCCTTAGACAAATTCAGTCCATGATCTTTAAAACCCTTAAAGACTGGGCCTATTTTTTTATTTTTAAGTTTTTGACTTTTCCTCCTGACGTTCCAATAGGCACAACTTTTTTATTTTTCCATTCACATAGCCATATGAGGGCTTACTTTTTGTGGGACAATACACATTTTTTAATGCCACCACTTAATTTTCAATTTCTTGTATTGGAAAACAGGAAAAAAAAAATCTTTGTGGGGTAAAATAAAAAATATAAAATTCTGCCAAGGTTTTTGGGGTTTTGACATCATGGCATTCACTGTGCGCTAAAAATGACATGATGTCCTTATTATTTTGCTCATCAATATCATTGCAGCGATAAACTTATATAGTTTTTATTTTGTTTAATTACTTTTAAAAAAATAAAAACCTTTGAAAAAGATCAAAATTTTCTTTGCATTGCTATGTTCAGACAGCCATAACTTTTTATATTTCGCTCTACAGAGCTGTATGAGGGCTTGTTTGCATAACGAACTGCAGTTTTATTGGTCCAAATTTTTGATCACTGTTAATTTTTATTTTAGGGGGACAAGATGACAAAAAAATGGTGAATCACATGTTTTTCTTTTTTACATTACAGCATTCACTGCACAGGAATTTTTTTTACATTTTAAAGTTCAGACAATAGGTTTATTTTTTATTGTTTATATATTTTTATATGTAAAATTGGGAAAAGGGGGTGATTTAAACTTTTAATATTTTGGTGTGTGTTGGGGATCCGGATCTTATCTGTTATCATTATATGTGAACAGGTTTTACATCTATTTATCTTACAGGGATATATTCCTTTTTTAACTTCTAAACAGAATATTTCTCAGATTTGGAGGTTGTCGGTAACATAGCAAGAGGGAAAGATCTTGGAAAATTGCTTTTACCAGGCCAAACTTATTTAGGACATTATGTAATTTTTTGACAATTTTCCTCAGTACCTCTAATTGCAGGTTGTAGGTCACTACCAGAATTACATGCTTGTTCTGTTTCTTTTACTTGTATTGGAGAAGTTGACTTCTGGGTATCCTGGTGGATCTTGTGATCTGATCTTTAATTGAAGAAGGATGATAACCCTGATTTAAAAATGTTCTTTTTAGATGTTGTAAATGCTCATCACTGTATGATGGGGTGGAACAGATTTGATTACATCTGATGGCCTGACTGTAGATGATAGACTTTTTAATGTTTGGGGTGGAAGCCGGGTAATAGGTTTATAATACAGGGATGTCTGTATTGAGCTGTTTTGCATTTTCATGGTGGTGTCCAGAAAGCTGTTTTGGAATAGTGGAGGATCAGGATTTTGGTGGGATGAAATTTATTGAATCATTCAGGGAATTTTATCTGGTCATGTTCAGAGTCAGTCCAGATTATTATCAATGAAACTGAAGTAGGCCAAGGGTTTGATGGGGCAGGATAACAAGACATTACTTTCCAGTTTTGCCATGAAAAGATTTGCATATTGTGGTTCAATTTTGATGCCAATGGCTGTTCCATTGCATTGCAAATATATCTCCTTGCCAAAAGAAAAATACTATATTTTTCGTTCTATAAGACGTGGGGTGAAAATGTTAGTGCATCTTATGGGGCATATACTAATGAGCGCTCATTAGTACAGGAGGACCGGGGTGAGGAGAATGCAGCACTCTCCTGGCTCTGTACTCACCACTTCCCGGTTTTCCTCAGCCTCTCGCTGTGTTGTGAGATCTGATCTGAGGTCTGAATGGGGGACTTATTGAGATCTGATCTGAAGTCTGATTAGGGGTATTCACATGGATGTCTGATCTGAGGTCTTATTGGGGGACTTATTAATATGTAGGTCTGATCTGAGGTCTAATGGGGGACTTATTAATATGTAGGTCTCATGTGAGGTCTGATTGGTGGACTTATTAATATGGAGGTCTAATATGAGGTCTGACTGGGGGACTTATTAACATTGGGGGTCTGTTCTGAGGTCTGATTGGGGCTTAAAGCTGAGGTCTGATTAAAATTGGGGATCTGACCTGAATTTTTTTTTCTTATTATTTTGTTCTTCTAAAACCTACGTGCATCTTATGGGCAGGGAAACACTTTAATTGTGGGTGAGAATAAATTTGGAGAGTTGCAGAACAGTTGGCCATCAGTTACTCCATCATTGTATGGGATATTTGAATATAAAGATTCCACATCCATAGTGGCCAAGATGGTGTCTTTAGGGAGAGGACCTATGACTGAAAGATTGTTTAATAAGTCGGTAGTGTCCTGTAGATAACTTACTGTGTTCCTCACTAATGATTTGAGGATGCCCTCTATCCATCCTAAAAAAAAAATTCTGTGAGGGTTCCCACACCTGAAATGATTGGGCTTACCCAGTTTATATATGCATTTTGGGAAGCATGTAGAATTCTCTGATCTTGAGATTCTCAGGTACCAATTCTAAAAGGTTGGTGGATCTACAAGAAGACCTCAGATGACCTTTTTCAACTCTCTCAAATATTTTTGAGTTGGTTCTTTCTCCATTTTGATTTAGTACTGTGTGTCTGTATATTGTTGACATTCCTCTAAAAGGTATCAGACCTGCAAGACTCATTTTTTTTCTTTAAATGAGACCACTAAACTAGTTTTCTACTGACTAACATGGTACTGGACTTCTTCTTTTTCTTTTGAGTGCAAATTTTAATACATTTATGTTGTTGAATGTTGTGTTAGAATTAGCATATCTAGGATACTAAAAAGATTTAATGCGACTTTAACATTCTGGTAATTTAAGTAAAAGTGGTTTATCATCTTTGGGCAACAGAGCCCTATGCACCCTAGCCCTGACATGATGATGATAAAGCACTTTTACTTAGATTTCCTGGCTGCAGAGAGCCTGTAAAGTGGTGTAGAACAATGTGCCTTAAAGAAACAAGCATAGTGAGTCTGCTGCGTTAGTGAAACAATACTGTGAGTCAGTATGAAATGCAGATGACATGCGTCACTCTTAGAATGACTGCACACTTCACTTCATGGGGTCAAAACTGACTAAATAAGTTATTTAAGTCAAGTGTGAACTCAGCCTCACAGGTCAATGTTAGCGCCAGTTATAAAGAACCGGGCAGAGCCCCAAGATCCTACTATAGTGTGAAAGAGCGCACTCCTTTTACACTGTCGTCAGCTGATTCCACATAGAATTCTACAGAACCTGTTCTATTAAACACTTATACAAGTAGAGCCCCACTGAGTAGAGTTGAGCAGATGCCTGGATGTTCGGGTTCGGCAGGTTCGGCCGAACTTGAAAAAAAAGTTTGGGTTCGGGACCCGAACTTGACCCGAACTTGAACCCGAACCTTATTGAAGTCAATGGGGACCCGAACTTTTGGCCACTAAAATAGCCCTGGAAAGAGCTACAGGGTTGCAAAAGACAGCAAAATGTGCTTAAGAGCATGGCAAATACCCTGCAAACAAATGTGGATAGGGAAATTAATAAAAAAAACATAAAAGACCTTAAAAAAATAAAAATGAGGAATGATGTAGAAGGAAGAGGTTGAGGAGGCGGTGAATGGGTGGATGTGGCAGTGTAGGCTCACGTGGCAGTCCAGGTGGAAGCGGCGGCGAAGGAGGAATAGGTAGCCAACACAGATATGTGTTATTTAGCATTTTTGCATAGGGGTATCCCCCAAAATATTGGGACATAAAAATAAAAAAAAGGAATAAGTGCACTTGAGTACAAGGATGGATGGTGGAGGCTGTTAAAACTGTCTATTCTGCACAAGGTACAGACAAGTCTTGTGGGATCCAGGCCTGGTTAATTTTAATGAACGTGAGCTTGTCCACGTTGGCTGTGGACAGGCGGCTGCGTCTGTCTGTAATGACGCCTCTAAATACACGTTCAGAGAGCACACTGGCTGCCGGGCAGGCCAGCACCTCCAGGGCATACAGGGCACGCTCTGGCCATGTGGACAATTTGGAGACCCAGAAGTTGAATTGGCCAGAATCATCAGTCAGTAGGTGTAGGCGTGTGCACAGGTACTGTTCCACCATGTTGTTCAAATGCTGCCTCCTGCTAACACGCTCCATATCAGCAAATGGGGCCGGTTGCTGCGGCAAGGTGACAAAGCTTTTCCACATGTCGGCCATACTAACCTTGCCTTCTGAGGTGCTGGCGCTGACACAGCTGCGTTGGCGACCTCTTCCTCCTTCCCTGCCTCTTCCTCCTTCCCTGCCTTCGCCTTGTGCTTCCACTTGACCCCCGGCGTCAAACAGGAATGCTCTCAGGAGCGCGTCTACCAGCGTGCGCCTGTAGTCGCGCATCTTCCGATTATGCTCCAGTGAGGGAATTAAGGACGTCACATTGTCTTTGTAACGGGGATCCAGCAGGGTGGCCACCCAGTAGTCAGCACACGTTAAAATGTGGGCAACTCTGCTGTCGTTGCATAGGCACTGCAGCATGTAGTCACTCATGTGTGCCAGGCTACCCAGAGGTAAGGACAAGCTGTCCTCTGTGGAAGGCGTATCGTCTGCGTCCTCCGTATTTCCCCAGCCACACACCAGTGATGGGCCCGAGCTGCTTTGGGTGCCACCCCGCTGTGAACATGCTTCATCCTCATCTTCCTCATCCTCCTCCTTCTCGTCCTCCAGTAGTGGGCCCTCCCTGGCCAAATTTGTACCTGGCCTCTGCTGTTGCAAAAAGCCTCCCTCTGAGCCACTTCTAAAAGACTGGCCTGAAAGTGGTAGAAATGAATCCTCTTTCTCCTCGTCCTCTCCCTCGTCCTGGGCCACATCCTCTTCCATCATTGCCAAAAGTGTTTTCTCAAGGAGACATAGAAGTGGTATTGTAATGCAGATAACGGCGTCATCGCCACTGGCCATGTTGGTGGAGTACTTGAAACAGCGCAACAGAGCACACAGGTCTCGCATGGAGGCCCAGTCATTGGTGGTGAAGTGGTGCTGTTCCGCAGTGCGACTCACCCGTGAGTGCTTTTTTTTTAACCCCAGTAAGCAAAAGCCGTATTTGTGGCCTAAATTTCACAGTAACTTATGCACCTCTAATCCCAGATGTGCAGTATATCAGAGTTTTCTTTTTTAGGGTGACCACATTTCCTAACTGCCTTTCAGAGACACTTACTTTCACAAGTGCATTTTGTCAAACTTATACTTGAGACTGGCAAAAACATATCTGCCTGTGCAATTTTCAGCATTTCTGCAAACATTAACTGGCTAAACCAAAACACTGTCATGTTAGCATTTAATAAATAACTAAAACCCAATCACAGCAGGTCTCAACTAGCACACGCAAGTAAATGTACAAAAACCAAGTAACATATAAAACCAGATTCAAAGCATAGATGGCAAGGCGGATTACTGTATACTGTACATAAAATGCATGGAGGTTACACCATGCCGGACAATATAACCTCTGTGCCATGCTGTACAATAAACAGTATAATCCCTAAACAGTGTAGAGGTATACTGTATATTGTGGGGCACAGTGTAGGCTATATATGTATAACATAAACACACTCCACATGAAAACTTACAATTACTTGGCTTGGCCCTTGGGGATCTCGGACACCACTTCACCACTTTGGCCGGGGGATCGGCGGAGCTGATGTTGTGTTTTATCCTAATGAGAAAGATTTCATAATAAGGATTTGGAGAAGGGGCAGAGGGATAGCAGGAGGCTGGTGCTGCTACTAGGGGGCATACCATAGGGGAGTAATAAAGCCCACCATAATGCCCTCCCAGTAGTAATAATTCTCCTTATAATGTGCAAAATATACCCCCTTGTAATGCCCCCAGTTGAGCTAATGTTCCCATAATGTGCCATTATAAAATACCCCTTCTTAGTGCCCCCGTAGATGACCCCATAGTGCTCCTCTCCCCCTTCCCCATAGTACCCACCATAATGTGTCCCAGTATAAAATGCCCCTATACAGAGCCCCCCATATAAAATACCCCTTCTTTTTAGCCTTAGTAGATGCCCCTATAGTGCCACCCAATAATGTGCCAGTAAGATGTGCCCCCATAGATGCCCCCTAATCATGTGCCAGTAAGATGTGCCCCATAGATGCCCCCAATCATGTGCCAGTAATAAGAGCCCCCCCCACTATCATGTGCCAGTAGCCAGAGTGCCCCCCTATCATGTGCCAGTAGCCCCCTTATGTGCCAGTCGCCCCCCTTATCATGTGCCAGTAGCCCCCCTATCAAGTGCCAGTAGTCCCCCTTATGTGCCAGTAGTCCCCCTTATGTGCCAGTAGCCCCCTTATGTGCCAGCAGTAGTCCCCCTTATGTGCCAGTAGCCCCCTTATGTGCCAGTAGCCCCCCCTTATGTGCCATAAGCCCACCCTTATGTGCCAGTAGCCCCCCTTATATGCCAGTAGCCTCCTATTATGTGCCAGTAGCCTCCCTTATATGCCAGGAGCCCCCCTTATGTGCCAGTAGCCCCCCTTATGTGCCAGTAGCTCCCCTTATGTGCCAGTAGCCCCACTTATGTGCCTGTAGCCCCCCTTATGTGCCAGCAGCCCCCTTATGTGCCAGTAGTCCCCCTATCATGTGCCAGTAGCCCCCCTTATGTGCCAGTGGTCCCCCTTATGTCTGTGCCAGTAGACCCCCTTATGTGCCAGTATTGTAATTTGTACATATACAGTACAGACCAAAAGTATGGACACACCTTCTCATTCAAAGAGTGTTCTTTATTTTCATGACTATGAAAATTGTAGATTCACACTGAAGGCATCAAAACTATGACTTAACACATGTGGAATTATATACATAACAAACAAGTGTGAAACAACTGAAAATATGTCATATTCTAGGTTCTTCAAAGTAGCCACCTTTTGCTTTGATTACTGCTTTGCACACTCTTGGCATTCTCTTGATGAGCTTCAAGAGGTAGTCCCCTGAAATGGTTTTCACTTCACAGGTGTGCCCTGTCAGGTTTAATAAGTGGGATTTCTTGCCTTATAAATGGGGTTGGGACCATCAGTGGCGTTGAAGAGAAGTCAGGTGGATACACAGCTGATAGTCCTACTGAATAGACTGTTAGAATTTGTATTATGGCAAGAAAAAAGCAGCTAAGTAAAGAAAAACGAGTGGCCATCATTACTTTAAGAAATGAAGGTCAGTCAGTCAGCCGAAAAATTGGGAAAACTTTGAAAGTAAGGGCTATTTGACCATGAAGGAGAGTGATGGGGTGCTGCGCCAGATGACCTGGCCTCCACAGACACCGGACCTGAACCCAATCGAGATGGTTTGGGGTGAGCTGGACCGCAGAGTGAAGGCAAAAGGGCTAAGCATCTCTGGGAACACCTTCAAGACTGTTGGAAGACCATTTCAGGGGACTACCTCTTGAAGCTCATCAAAAGAATGCCAAGAGTGTGCAAAGCAGTAATCAAAGCAAAAGGTGGCTACTTTGAAGAACCTAGAATATGACATATTTTCAGTTGTTTCACACTTGTTTGTTATGTATATAATTCCACATGTGTTAATTCATAGTTTTGATGCCTTCATTGTCATGAAAATAAAGAAAACTCTTTGAATGAGAAGGTGTGTCCAAACTTTTGGTCTGTACTATATATAAAAAAAAAAACTACTTATACTTACCTCCTCCAGGATGCGATGCAGGCCTCTTCCGGCCTGTGTTCCTCCCTGGCTCAGGCGGCGCTATGACGTCATCGCGCCGCCTGCACCGGACTCTGATAGGCTGCCGGCCTAGTGCTGGCAGCCTATCAGAGAAACAGGAAGGGGACACACCTCTCCCTCCCCTGCCGGCTGCCGCATCACAGACATTTGTATCGCCGTCCTGAGGACGGAGATAAAGATGACTATAGAGATGAGTTAGCGCTTCCACAATGGAAGCGCAGCGCTCAGCTCTTGCTGTGCCCTGCCTTCTGACAGCGCCCCGGGCGGCCACTCGGTCCACCTGGTCCAAGAAACGGCCCTGGTCACAGCAGCGGTCAGTGGCTCAGGTCATTCCGGGACACTGCATTGTCCTGGAATGAGGGTGACCGGGACCCGGACAGACTCTCCAAATGTGGGACTGTCCCGGGCGATCCGGAACACGTGGTCACCCTAGTTTTTTTTAACCCCAGTAAGCAAAAGCCGTATTTGTGGCCTAAATTTCACAGTAACTTATGCACCTATAATCACTAATGTGCAGTAGATAAAACACAGTGTTTTTTCCACCCCGGTATGCGAAAGCCGTATTTCTGGCCTAAAATGAACAGTCCCTTATGCACCTATAATCCTAGATGTGCATTATATGAAACAGAGTTTTTTTTTTTCACCCAGTATGCCCCAGTATGCCAAAGCCGTATTTCTGGCCTAAATGTGACACTCACTTATGCACCTATAATCCTAGATGTGCACTATATGAAACAGATGGATTTTTTTCACCCCAGTATTCCCCAGTATGCCAAAGCCGTATTTATGGCCTAAATGTGACACTCACTTATGCACCTATAATCCTAGATGTGCACTATATGAAACAGATGTTTTTTTTCACCCCAGTATGCCCCAGTATGAGAAAGCCGTATTTCTGGCCTAAATGTAACACTCACTTATGCACCTATAATCACAGATGTGCAGTATATAAAACACAGTGTTTTTTCCACCCCGGTATGCGAAAGCCATGTTTCTAGCCTAAAATGAACAGTCCCTTATGCACCTTTAATCCTAGATGTGCACTATATGAAACAGAGTTTTTTTTTCACCCAGTATGCCCCAGTATGCCAAAGCCGTATTTCTGGCCTAAATGTGACACTCACTTATGCACCTATAATCCTAGATGTGCACTATATGAAACAGATGTTTTTTTTTTACCCCAGTATGCCCCAGTATGAGAAAGCCGTATTTCTGGCCTAAATGTAACACTCACTTATGCACCTCTAATCCCAGATGTGCAGTATATCAGAGGGTTTTTTAACCCCAGTAAGCAAAAGCCGTATTTGTGGCCTAAATTTCACAGTAATTTATGCACTTCTAATCCCACATGTGCAGTATATCAGAGTTTTTTTTTAACCCCAGTAAGCAAAAGCCGTATTTGTGGCCTAAATTTCACAGTAACTTATGCACCTATAATCACTAATGTGCAGTAGATAAAACACAGTGTTTTTTCCACCCCGGTATGCGAAAGCCGTATTTCTGGCCTAAAATGAACAGTCCCTTATGCACCTATAATCCTAGATGTGCACTATATGAAACAGAGTTTTTTTTTCACCCAGTATGCCCCAGTATGAGAAAGCCGTATTTCTGGCCTAAATTGAACAGTCACTTATGCAGCGATAATCCTAGATGTGCACTATATGAAACAGAAGGTTTTTTAAACCCCAGTGTCTCAAAGCAGTATTTCTGGACTTGCAGACATGCAGATATTGTTTGCTGGTGCACTATCACTGCATAAAATGGCTGCCGATTATGCATTGACTAACTGAAGGAAGAAAGTTCGTTTTCAGCAGTAGTTGGCTCAGGGCAGGCATAAAACAATTGTGCACTGCACCCACAAAACACATTTGCTGTAGATCGCTGAGTAAAGAAGCAGTTCTTCATAAGATTCCTCCCTGATATCTCCCTCACAGCAGCTTCAGCCTATCCCTACACTTATCCGAGCAGAGTGACGGGCGGCGCTACGTGACTTCAGCTTAAATAGAAGCTGGGTCAGATGCTGCAGTTGGCCAATCACAGCCATGCCAATAGTAGGCATGGCTGTGATGGCCTCTTGGAGCAAGTAATTTGATGCTTGTTGAATGGCTGCTTTGCAGCCTTTCAAAAAGAGCCATAAAAATCGCCGAACACCGAACCCGAACTTTTACAAAAAATGTTCGGGTTCGAGTTCGCTCAACTCTACCCCTGAGTGGAGAGGGTGTCAGCAGAAAGTTTGTGTTGACATCACTGATTAGTTTGCCCTTCCTCTGATCCATCAGAACAAAACCCCCCAAAAAACAGATCCTGTCTGTTGAGCATCCACCTTCACTCGGTCAGCATTTGGTCAGTAATCCTTCAGTATTGCTAAAGCCAAAAAAAAACAGGAGTGGATCCAAAACAGAGATGACATGTGAATGGAATATTTGCATGTCTTCTGTGTTTTGTACCCACTCCTGCTTTTGGCAGGGCCGACGCTTCCCTATAGGAAAGGGGGGCAATTTCCCCCAAGTCCTTTGGGGCCCCTAAGCCCACCACCCAACACCAGCGCCGGCCCGCAACTAACGGCAGGTCACAGGGATATGAACGCTTCCATTGTGGAAGCGTTCATCTCCATAGTCACAGATGGCTGTGCTGTGGGGAAGGGGAGGGAGAGGCGTCTCCCTTCCCTGTTCCTATGATAGGCTGCTGGCACAAGGCCCGCAGCCTATCAGAGGCCGCTGCACAGATAAGCGAAAAAAACTATTGAATAGGTCAGTAGAGCGTCCAAGGTCAAAGTATTGCAGGCTATACCAGTTCAGATTCAAATGATTTGATTACAGATACAATAGTACTGTGACACAGATATCCAATTCGCCAGGCCACCCCCCCTTTTGTTAACGGACCCCTGCAGAACTGCAGAGAGACCGTGTCCCGGAGAGGGGGGAGAGCGAGAATAGAGGACCAGCGTGTCAAACAGAGAGCAATGTCAAAAATAGTGTAAAATAGGTGAAGGGAACACCACTTGTGTAGTCACATGAACAGTGTGCACCTACACTTGCGATCTGAAACACCAAAAAAATAGTGGCAATTTTGGAGGAGCTGCTCAGCCCCTGACACGGTGGCGTGTCTAGATTGGGGGAGCAGCCCAGCCGCATGTGGACCGCAATTATCGACTATCCCCAGCAAAATATGCATACAATGGAGGACGTCGGCGCGGTCCACATGCACCACAAGGACAAGCTACAGGGAATGTAGCAAAGCATCATATGAGACACCAAGAGAAAAAGTGCACCAAACAAATAAGCTACTGACTATACTGGGAAGTCATAAATGCAGGTATTAAAAAGCTGAGACTTTCGCCAATATGTTCCGGTCAGGAAAATATCGGAGCCCTTCATGCACCACGTCACGGTCACTCAGCATGGCAAAGGGTTCCTACCACTACTCTGACTATGGTGTGAACACGGTCTGAGGGTGATGGAATCCAGCTCACAGCAAAGCTTCCACACAACTGCCCAGCAAGGATACTGGTGCAATGTGAACAAGACCATACTGTGAGCCACACCCATATCAGACCCTGTGAAGGAGGTATAACAGGTGCAAAAGAGTGTTAGAATGCCAGGTAAAGGCACACACACTACAAATCAAACACAACAGAAACACCAAAAAAACAGTGGCAATTTTGGAGGAGCTGCTCAGCCCCTGACACGGTGGCGTGTCTAGATTGGGGGAGCAGCCCAGCCGCATGTGGACCGCAATTATCGACTATCCCCAGCAAAATATGCATACAATGGAGGACGTCGGCGCGGTCCACATGCACCACAAGGACAAGCTACAGGGAATGTAGCAAAGCATCATATGAGACACCAAGAGAAAATGCACCAAACAAATAAGCTACTGACTATACTGGGAAGTCATAAATGCAGGTATTAAAAAGCTGAGACTTTCGCCAATATGTTCCGGTCAGGAAAATATCGGAGCCCTTCATGCACCACGTCACGGTCACTCAGCATGGCAAAGGGTTCCTACCACTACTCTGACTATGGTGTGAACACGGTCTGAGGGTGATGGAATCCAGCTCACAGCAAAGCTTCCACACAACTGCCCAGCAAGGATACTGGTGCAATGTGAACAAGACCATACTGTGAGCCACACCCATATCAGACCCTGTGAAGGAGGTATAACAGGTGCAAAAGAGTGTTAGAATGCCAGGTAAAGGCACACACACTACAAATCAAACACAACAGAAACACCAAAAAAATAGTGGCAATTTTGGAGGAGCTGCTCAGCCCCTGACACGGTGGCGTGTCTAGATTGGGGGAGCAGCCCAGCCGCATGTGGACCGCAATTATCGACTATCCCCAGCAAAATATGCATACAATGGAGGACGTCGGCGCGGTCCACATGCACCACAAGGACAAGCTACAGGGAATGTAGCAAAGCATCATATGAGACACCAAGAGAAAATGCACCAAACAAATAAGCTACTGACTATACTGGGAAGTCATAAATGCAGGTATTAAAAAGCTGAGACTTTCGCCAATATGTTCCGGTCAGGAAAATATCGGAGCCCTTCATGCACCATGTCACGGTCACTCAGCATGGCAAAGGGTTCCTACCACTACTCTGACTATGGTGTGAACACGGTCTGAGGGTGATGGAATCCAGCTCACAGCAAAGCTTCCACACAACTGCCCAGCAAGGATACTGGTGCAATGTGAACAAGACCATACTGTGAGCCACACCCATATCAGACCCTGTGAAGGAGGTATAACAGGTGCAAAAGAGTGTTAGAATGCCAGGTAAAGGCACACACACTACAAATCAAACACAACAGAAACACCAAAAAAATAGTGGCAATTTTGGAGGAGCTGCTCAGCCCCTGACACGGTGGCGTGTCTAGATTGGGGGAGCAGCCCAGCCGCATGTGGACCGCAATTATCGACTATCCCCAGCAAAATATGCATACAATGGAGGACGTCGGCGCGGTCCACATGCACCACAAGGACAAGCTACAGGGAATGTAGCAAAGCATCATATGAGACACCAAGAGAAAATGCACCAAACAAATAAGCTACTGACTATACTGGGAAGTCATAAATGCAGGTATTAAAAAGCTGAGACTTTCGCCAATATGTTCCGGTCAGGAAAATATCGGAGCCCTTCATGCACCACGTCACGGTCACTCAGCATGGCAAAGGGTTCCTACCACTACTCTGACTATGGTGTGAACACGGTCTGAGGGTGATGGAATCCAGCTCACAGCAAAGCTTCCACACAACTGCCCAGCAAGGATACTGGTGCAATGTGAACAAGACCATACTGTGAGCCACACCCATATCAGACCCTGTGAAGGAGGTATAACAGGTGCAAAAGAGTGTTAGAATGCCAGGTAAAGGCACACACACTACAAATCAAACACAACAGAAACACCAAAAAAATAGTGGCAATTTTGGAGGAGCTGCTCAGCCCCTGACACGGTGGCGTGTCTAGATTGGGGGAGCAGCCCAGCCGCATGTGGACCGCAATTATCGACTATCCCCAGCAAAATATGCATACAATGGAGGACGTCGGCGCGGTCCACATGCACCACAAGGACAAGCTACAGGGAATGTAGCAAAGCATCATATGAGACACCAAGAGAAAATGCACCAAACAAATAAGCTACTGACTATACTGGGAAGTCATAAATGCAGGTATTAAAAAGCTGAGACTTTCGCCAATATGTTCCGGTCAGGAAAATATCGGAGCCCTTCATGCACCACGTCACGGTCACTCAGCATGGCAAAGGGTTCCTACCACTACTCTGACTATGGTGTGAACACGGTCTGAGGGTGATGGAATCCAGCTCACAGCAAAGCTTCCACACAACTGCCCAGCAAGGATACTGGTGCAATGTGAACAAGACCATACTGTGAGCCACACCCATATCAGACCCTGTGAAGGAGGTATAACAGGTGCAAAAGAGTGTTAGAATGCCAGGTAAAGGCACACACACTACAAATCAAACACAACAGAAACACCAAAAAAATAGTGGCAATTTTGGAGGAGCTGCTCAGCCCCTGACACGGTGGCGTGTCTAGATTGGGGGAGCAGCCCAGCCGCATGTGGACCGCAATTATCGACTATCCCCAGCAAAATATGCATACAATGGAGGACGTCGGCGCGGTCCACATGCACCACAAGGACAAGCTACAGGGAATGTAGCAAAGCATCATATGAGACACCAAGAGAAAATGCACCAAACAAATAAGCTACTGACTATACTGGGAAGTCATAAATGCAGGTATTAAAAAGCTGAGACTTTCGCCAATATGTTCCGGTCAGGAAAATATCGGAGCCCTTCATGCACCACGTCACGGTCACTCAGCATGGCAAAGGGTTCCTACCACTACTCTGACTATGGTGTGAACACGGTCTGAGGGTGATGGAATCCAGCTCACAGCAAAGCTTCCACACAACTGCCCAGCAAGGATACTGGTGCAATGTGAACAAGACCATACTGTGAGCCACACCCATATCAGACCCTGTGAAGGAGGTATAACAGGTGCAAAAGAGTGTTAGAATGCCAGGTAAAGGCACACACACTACAAATCAAACACAACAGAAACACCAAAAAAATAGTGGCAATTTTGGAGGAGCTGCTCAGCCCCTGACACGGTGGCGTGTCTAGATTGGGGGAGCAGCCCAGCCGCATGTGGACCGCAATTATCGACTATCCCCAGCAAAATATGCATACAATGGAGGACGTCGGCGCGGTCCACATGCGCGGTCCACACGGTGTCTCATATGATGCTTTGCTACATTCCCTGTAGCTTGTCCTTGTGGTGCATGTGGACCGCGCCGACGTCCTCCATTGTATGCATATTTTGCTGGGGATAGTCGATAATTGCGGTCCACATGCGGCTGGGCTGCTCCCCCAATCTAGACACGCCACCGTGTCAGGGGCTGAGCAGCTCCTCCAAAATTGCCACTATTTTTTTGGTGTTTCTGTTGTGTTTGATTTGTAGTGTGTGTGCCTTTACCTGGCATTCTAACACTCTTTTGCACCTGTTATACCTCCTTCACAGGGTCTGATATGGGTGTGGCTCACAGTATGGTCTTGTTCACATTGCACCAGTATCCTTGCTGGGCAGTTGTGTGGAAGCTTTGCTGTGAGCTGGATTCCATCACCCTCAGACCGTGTTCACACCATAGTCAGAGTAGTGGTAGGAACCCTTTGCCATGCTGAGTGACCGTGACGTGGTGCATGAAGGGCTCCGATATTTTCCTGACCGGAACATATTGGCGAAAGTCTCAGCTTTTTAATACCTGCATTTATGACTTCCCAGTATAGTCAGTAGCTTATTTGTTTGGTGCATTTTCTCTTGGTGTCTCATATGATGCTTTGCTACATTCCCTGTAGCTTGTCCTTGTGGTGCATGTGGACCGCGCCGACGTCCTCCATTGTATGCATATTTTGCTGGGGATAGTCGATAATTGCGGTCCACATGCGGCTGGGCTGCTCCCCCAATCTAGACACGCCACCGTGTCAGGGGCTGAGCAGCTCCTCCAAAATTGCCACTATTTTTTTGGTGTTTCTGTTGTGTTTGATTTGTAGTGTGTGTGCCTTTACCTGGCATTCTAACACTCTTTTGCACCTGTTATACCTCCTTCACAGGGTCTGATATGGGTGTGGCTCACAGTATGGTCTTGTTCACATTGCACCAGTATCCTTGCTGGGCAGTTGTGTGGAAGCTTTGCTGTGAGATGGATTCCATCACCCTCAGACCGTGTTCACACCATAGTCAGAGTAGTGGTAGGAACCCTTTGCCATGCTGAGTGACCGTGACGTGGTGCATGAAGGGCTCCGATATTTTCCTGACCGGAACATATTGGCGAAAGTCTCAGCTTTTTAATACCTGCATTTATGACTTCCCAGTATAGTCAGTAGCTTATTTGTTTGGTGCATTTTCTCTTGGTGTCTCATATGATGCTTTGCTACATTCCCTGT
Organism: Bufo bufo; assembly: GCF_905171765.1. Classification (NCBI taxonomy): domain Eukaryota; kingdom Metazoa; phylum Chordata; class Amphibia; order Anura; family Bufonidae; genus Bufo; species Bufo bufo. Next base: position 184,166,310 of record NC_053396.1, on the reverse strand, counting down.
AGCTTGTCCTTGTGGTGCATGTGGACCGCGCCGACGTCCTCCATTGTATGCATATTTTGCTGGGGATAGTCGATAATTGCGGTCCACATGCGGCTGGGCTGCTCCCCCAATCTAGACACGCCACCGTGTCAGGGGCTGAGCAGCTCCTCCAAAATTGCCACTATTTTTTTGGTGTTTCTGTTGTGTTTGATTTGTAGTGTGTGTGCCTTTACCTGGCATTCTAACACTCTTTTGCACCTGTTATACCTCCTTCACAGGGTCTGATATGGGTGTGGCTCACAGTATGGTCTTGTTCACATTGCACCAGTATCCTTGCTGGGCAGTTGTGTGGAAGCTTTGCTGTGAGCTGGATTCCATCACCCTCAGACCGTGTTCACACCATAGTCAGAGTAGTGGTAGGAACCCTTTGCCATGCTGAGTGACCGTGACGTGGTGCATGAAGGGCTCCGATATTTTCCTGACCGGAACATATTGGCGAAAGTCTCAGCTTTTTAATACCTGCATTTATGACTTCCCAGTATAGTCAGTAGCTTATTTGTTTGGTGCATTTTCTCTTGGTGTCTCATATGATGCTTTGCTACATTCCCTGTAGCTTGTCCTTGTGGTGCATGTGGACCGCGCCGACGTCCTCCATTGTATGCATATTTTGCTGGGGATAGTCGATAATTGCGGTCCACATGCGGCTGGGCTGCTCCCCCAATCTAGACACGCCACCGTGTCAGGGGCTGAGCAGCTCCTCCAAAATTGCCACTATTTTTTTGGTGTTTCTGTTGTGTTTGATTTGTAGTGTGTGTGCCTTTACCTGGCATTCTAACACTCTTTTGCACCTGTTATACCTCCTTCACAGGGTCTGATATGGGTGTGGCTCACAGTATGGTCTTGTTCACATTGCACCAGTATCCTTGCTGGGCAGTTGTGTGGAAGCTTTGCTGTGAGCTGGATTCCATCACCCTCAGACCGTGTTCACACCATAGTCAGAGTAGTGGTAGGAACCCTTTGCCATGCTGAGTGACCGTGACGTGGTGCATGAAGGGCTCCGATATTTTCCTGACCGGAACATATTGGCGAAAGTCTCAGCTTTTTAATACCTGCATTTATGACTTCCCAGTATAGTCAGTAGCTTATTTGTTTGGTGCATTTTCTCTTGGTGTCTCATATGATGCTTTGCTACATTCCCTGTAGCTTGTCCTTGTGGTGCATGTGGACCGCGCCGACGTCCTCCATTGTATGCATATTTTGCTGGGGATAGTCGATAATTGCGGTCCACATGCGGCTGGGCTGCTCCCCCAATCTAGACACGCCACCGTGTCAGGGGCTGAGCAGCTCCTCCAAAATTGCCACTATTTTTTTGGTGTTTCTGTTGTGTTTGATTTGTAGTGTGTGTGCCTTTACCTGGCATTCTAACACTCTTTTGCACCTGTTATACCTCCTTCACAGGGTCTGATATGGGTGTGGCTCACAGTATGGTCTTGTTCACATTGCACCAGTATCCTTGCTGGGCAGTTGTGTGGAAGCTTTGCTGTGAGCTGGATTCCATCACCCTCAGACCGTGTTCACACCATAGTCAGAGTAGTGGTAGGAACCCTTTGCCATGCTGAGTGACCGTGACGTGGTGCATGAAGGGCTCCGATATTTTCCTGACCGGAACATATTGGCGAAAGTCTCAGCTTTTTAATACCTGCATTTATGACTTCCCAGTATAGTCAGTAGCTTATTTGTTTGGTGCACTTTTTCTCTTGGTGTCTCATATGATGCTTTGCTACATTCCCTGTAGCTTGTCCTTGTGGTGCATGTGGACCGCGCCGACGTCCTCCATTGTATGCATATTTTGCTGGGGATAGTCGATAATTGCGGTCCACATGCGGCTGGGCTGCTCCCCCAATCTAGACACGCCACCGTGTCAGGGGCTGAGCAGCTCCTCCAAAATTGCCACTATTTTTTTGGTGTTTCTGTTGTGTTTGATTTGTAGTGTGTGTGCCTTTACCTGGCATTCTAACACTCTTTTGCACCTGTTATACCTCCTTCACAGGGTCTGATATGGGTGTGGCTCACAGTATGGTCTTGTTCACATTGCACCAGTATCCTTGCTGGGCAGTTGTGTGGAAGCTTTGCTGTGAGCTGGATTCCATCACCCTCAGACCGTGTTCACACCATAGTCAGAGTAGTGGTAGGAACCCTTTGCCATGCTGAGTGACCGTGACGTGGTGCATGAAGGGCTCCGATATTTTCCTGACCGGAACATATTGGCGAAAGTCTCAGCTTTTTAATACCTGCATTTATGACTTCCCAGTATAGTCAGTAGCTTATTTGTTTGGTGCATTTTCTCTTGGTGTCTTACACTTGCGATCTGTCGACCGATGTGCGGTCCTTCAACCAATAGAAATTTGGACAAGATATCTCGTGCATTGGAGAAATAATCATAACAATCTTGTGCACTACTCACGTCACTGGGGGGGTTTGGCGCAAGATAACCTTAAGACACTTGACGCAAAGGGACTACCCCTCGCCGAGATCGCCTGTACTATGGTAGTCTCCTCGTGTTCTCAGATAAGGATGGAACCGCTGGACTGCTCATATAATGCGGTAAGACTTTAATATGTATATAGATAGGCTTGACGCGTTTCGGGGTATTGACAGCAACCCCTTCCTCAGGAACATTACATGTTACAATGAATCAGCAATATACAGTCAGGTCCATAAATATTGGGACATTGACACAATTCTACCATTTTTGGCTCTATACACCACCACAATGGATTTGAAATGAAACAGACAAGATGTGCTTTACCTGCAGACTGTCAGCTTTAATTGGAGGGTATTTACATCCAAATCAAGTGAACGGTGCAGGAATTACAGCAGTTTGCATATGTGCCTCCCACTTGTTAAGGGACCAAAAGTAATGGGACAGAATAATAATCATAAATCAAACTTTCACTTTTTGATACTTGGTTGCAAATCCTTTGCAGTCAATTACAGCCTGAAGTCTGGAACGCATAGACATCACCAGACGCTGGGTTTCATCCCTGGTGATGCTCTGCCAGGCCTCTACTGCAACTGTCTTCAGTTCCTGCTTGTTCTTGGGGCATTTTCCCTACAGTTTTGTCTTCAGCAAGTGAAATGCATGCTCAATCGGATTCTGGTCCGGTGATTGACTTGGCCATTGCATAACATTCCACTTCTTTCCCTTAAAAAACTCTTTGGTTGCTTTTGCAGTATGCTTTGGGTCATTGTCCATCTGCACTGTGAAGCGCCGTCCAATGAGTTCTGAAGCATTTGGCTAAATATGAGCAGATAATATTGCCCGAAACACTTCAGAATTCATCCTGCTGCTTTTGTCAGCAGTCACATCATCAATAAATACAAGAGAACCAGTTCCATTGGCAGCCATACATGCCCATGCCATGACACTACCACCACCATGCTTCACTGATGAGGTGGTATGCATAGGATCATGAGCAGTTCCTTTCCTTCTCTATACTCTTCTCTTCCCATCACTCTGGTACAAGTTGATCTTGGTCTCATCTGTCCATAGGATGTTATTCCAGAACTGTGAAGGCTTTTTTAGATGTCGTTTGGCAAACTCTAATCTGGCCTTCCTGTTTTTGAGGCTCACCAATGGTTTCCATCTTGTGGTGAACCCTCTGTATTCACTCTGGTGAAGTCTTCTCTTGATTGTTGACTTCGACACACATACACCTACCTCCTGGAGAGTGTTCTTGATCTGGCCAACTGTTGTGAAGGGTGTTCTTCACCAGGGAAAGAATTCTTCGGTCATCCACCACAGTTGTTTTCTGTGGTCTTCCGGGTCTTTTGGTGTTGCTGAGCTCACCGCTGCGTTCCTTCTTTTTAAGAATGTTCCAAACAGTTGTTTTGGCCGCGCCTAATGTTTTTTCTCTCTCTCTGATGGGTTTGTTGTGTTTTTTCAGCCTAATGATGGCTTGCTTCACTGATAGTGACAGCTCTTTGGATCTCATCTTGAGAGTTGACAGCAACAGATTCCAAATGTAAATAGCAGACTGGAAATGATCTCTGGACCTTTTATCTGCTCATTGTAATTGGGATAATGAGGGAATAACACACACCTGGCCATGGAACAGCTGAGAAGCCAATTGTCCCATTAGTTTTGATCCCTTAACAAGTGGGAGGCACATATGCAAACTGTTGTAATTCCTGCACAGTTCACCTGATTTGGATGTAAATACCCTCAACTTAAAGCTGACAGTCTGCAGGTAAAGCACATCTTGTTCGTTTTATTTCAAATCCATTGTGGTGGTGTATAGAGCCAAAAATGTTAGAATTGTGTACATGTCCCAATATTTATGGACCTGACTGTATATAGATAAATAACAAACAGGCAATGATTTCCTTCACCTGATGCACCCGCCTTCCGAACCAGGAACCCGGAACCGGAAGTGTCCAAAATTGAACATAGCTTGGTTGCTATTAAAAACAGTCCCTATGAACTCTGGTGTCTATCGGTGGACCTTTATGAATTTAGTATACAGGCTTTACGCCAGAAACAAAGGGTTTTGTTCCCACCATGGGCATATTTCAAATGGTCATGTCGGACCGGTGTATTCACTTCCGGTTCTCCACCGGAAGTTGGAGATGCATTTCACCCGTGGAGCGCACGCTGAAGATTTTCTGCCGGAAGTTGAGGATGTGTTCCAGTCGTGGAACGCATATTGAAGAAATGGGTAGTAAGAATCACCCACTGCAATGGATTTCCGGTGTGATATCAGAGGCCAGATATGCATTTCACCCATGGAACGCATTGGCACTAGTAAGACTTTCGGTCGTTGGTGCTGGAGATATATTTACAGCCATAAAGTGCAGCAGAGGCATAATTATGTTATATTATGAGAACATGAGCGTTATTTACAAATGCCCCTCTTCCCAGAGAACAGTTTACAATAAATAGCAAGTGGTAACATGCAATTTCGCATAAAACGATATTTGTAAAAGTATAGATCTAAAAACCAAATTAACTATATAAAAAAATACATAAAAATGAGTAGATCCCTAGATGAAAATACATATAAATTTAATCTATAAGTGGATCAATACATAAATATAAATATAAACGCATGTTCATTAAAAATTATTTCAAAATATGAGTAGGTACCTACAGACACATGGACAATAAATATCTCAATTCAATGAATAACTATGAATGTCATAATTAATAAATAGATAGCTAAATTCAATTAGTAACTATGCACATTATGCTTAATAACTAAATAAATAAATAATCAACAAGGTAAAAAGGTGGGACTAAATGTCTCTTAATAATTGGTCACTACATATCCATTTAATACATAAATAAATAAATGAATAAAATTATATTATATGAATGGAATTATATTTGTATCGGTAAGGCCAAGCTGGTTTCCTTATTATATCCTATCTCCCATCCATAGGTATTGATAGGGGAAAAGGGGGAGGGGGGAAGGGAAAGATATATTTTATATGCTATATTCTAGCAGTTATGTACAGTGGATACTTCGTTGTACAGGATTGAAATATCAAACTCCTGCCGTCCCCGCACTCCATTGTTGCGGAGCTTGTAGTGGAGAGAATTTATGTCTAGTACCTTAGATACCCCCCTGTTCCCCAAGGGGAGCCATAAATGGATGTAAAAAGAAGATTTTTATTACTATTTTAACCTTTATCATTCTATTTTTATTTGTATCATTCTATGGAGAATAGGCACAATCCTAATCCATAACTCAAAGGACAGGGCAAAAAGAGTGTTTTATTTGCGGCCCCCATTCTGTTAGTGTCAATAATATTTTTCTGGGGATCACTGGGTTGTCCTTCCTCGTTGTAGTAGTGCCCCACATACTAATAAATGTGGATTCTGTGTCATGGATTTTATTGGGGCAAATCTTATACTGTGTATTCAATGTTGGGTTCCATTTGTTTCTCAATGGGAGCGGATATCTTCAATAATGACAATATTTCAAGGACTCATTGAGACCAAATGGAACCAAAGTATTGAACCTAAAGATCCAATACATCTCTCTCTTACAGAGCTGTGAATAAGATTGTGGGACTGAGTCTATGGGGGTCAATTTTAGGCCCGTGATATTGCCCCCATGGACTTCCGAAAAATGTTTGGAAACTCCATATTTTAAGTATTCCCGTTGAATGTTTGACCAATGTTGATTGAGTCTTTCTCTCAAGGTTTGAGTAGTGCGACCTATATACGGTAGGCTACATGCACATTCTAGCATGTAGATTACATATCTGGAGCCACAATTCAAATTATATTTGAGTGGGATACTTTCGCCCATGTTGGAAATAGTGACTGTATCCACATGGTCGGAGATGCTAAGACAGCACATACAGCGTTTAGAACCGCACTTGAAGAATCCTTTCGGTTGACCGGTCTGATTACCACTGCAAGAATTTGAGGGCATGTTGGTGTATTTAGGGCGAGACGGTGCTGGAGAGGCCGGTGCAGGCGGCGTGATGACGTCATTGCGCCGCCTGAGCTGTACAGCTCGGGACACAGGCCGGAAGAGGCCTGCATCGCATCGCTGTGTGATGGAGGTAAGTATAAGTGTTTTTTTTATTTTATTTTTTCTTATACCGGACTATTGGTTACTGCCACATGGGGAGAGCGGGAGGCACTTGATACTGGCACATCGGGGTGGGGGGTTGGCACTTGATATTGGCACAAGGGGGGTTTGCCACTTGATACTGGCACATGGGGGGTTTGGCACTTGATACTGGCACATGGGGGGGTTTGGCACTTGATACTGGCACATGGGGGGGTTGGCACTTGATACTGGCACATGGGGGGGTTTGGCACTTGATACTGGCACATAGGGGGGTTTGGCACTTGATACTGGCACATGGGGGGGTTTGGCACTTGATACTGGCATATGGGGGGGTTTGGAACTTGATACTGGCACATGGGGGGGTTTGGCACTTGATACTGGCATATGGGGGGGGGTTTGGAACTTGATACTGGCACATGGAGGGGTTGGCCCTTGATACTGGCACATGGGGGGGTTTGGCACTTGTTACTGGCACATGGGGGGGGTTTGCCACTTGTTACTGGCACATGGGGCGCATGGAGAGACACTTGTTACTGGCACATAGGGGGGAAGAGAGGCACTTGATACTGGAACATTATTATGGGGCACTATGGCCACAAAAAAGGGGTATTTTATATTGGGGGCTTTGTGTGGTACTAGTGTTATCTGTTTCTTCAGTATAGTATTGGGGAGCACAGTGGCACAGTAGTGGGGGTAGTAGAATGATTTGTCCAGAAGATGGGAGGATGACGGAAAAGTAGTAAACTAAGATTTTTTTTTTTTGTTAAACTGCACAGACAGAAAATGGCAACAAAATGGTGGTCTGGTCTGAAGGTCTGAAAGGAGAAGACGAGGACAGAGAACATTTACATCAAAGGAGACGACACTGGATGTAAGAGGTATGGGGTGCTGTAATTCTGTAGTGATGGGGGGGCGTTAAAGTCAGCAAGTGTCATGTGGGGGGGCCCTTATTGTTTTTTGCCTCAGGGCCCCATTTCACCTAGAACCATCCCTGGCTTTTGGCTATCAAATCATAAGCCAATTCTGATGCAAAATAGGGACCATGTCATGCAGGCCTTACAGCTAATACATAGACAGAATCCCTTGTGCATCTCCTTTTTCCTTCCTTCTGACAGATCAGAAGGGTCAAATAAATGGTGATGTCACCCAGGCCAAAAAATCAAAATAGTGGCCCAGTCATGGAGTGGGGAGGGTGGGAACGGCATGAGAAGTCCACAAAGTGGCCTAGTGACAGAGTGGTCAACTTCTGCCTGATCATACGTCCCTGTGATGTCCACCATCCATTTGGATATCTTCTCTATCAACTTTCGATGTTCTTTTCTGAGCCTACCATGTTGATCACGGTTATCGCGAATCAGGGTTCTACGCCGGAGAGGGAGCGTGAGAAAGAGAACCCACATGCAAGGGAGGTTAATTGTTTCAAATTAAATATGATAGAGTGGAAATGTGGGACAAACTATTGAAGCGCAAATGTGGGACAACTTGTTAAGGTTTAAGCATTGAATGAAAGGAGGTGGCGTGCATCAATTAAAGAATTTCTGAAATTTAATTCCCTATCACCTATCCGGCAAAATTGGTAAAATGTCACCTGACAATGTAACAGACGATTTTTTGAAATATATGTTCCTGTCACCTATGCAGATAAATGGATGAAATTTAATTTTGATTGAGCGGAAATATGGGAAAAGTTATTAAAGCAGAAAAATCGAAGGAAAGACGAATTTTAGAAATTTAAGTCCCTGTCACCTATGCAGAGTAGGGGTTTTTCATCGCCAGAAATGGGTAAATGTCACCCACCAATGGAATAGATTATTTTTTAAAATTTCGGTCCCTGTCACCTATGCAGAGCAGGGGTTTATTCACATCAAAAATTGTAAAATGTCAACCCAAGAATGTAACAGAAAAAGTTGTCAACTAGGTAGAGTAGGGTTATTTCAAAGCCAAAAATTGGTTAATTTCAGCTGAAAATGTAACAGACAAATTAGTGATTTTTTTTACCTGTCTACTAGGTATAGCAATGGTATATCACACCCAAAAATCTGTGAATGTCACCCGAAAATATAACAGACAAATTAGTGAATTTTTGTTACCTGTCTACTATGTATAGCAGTGGTATATCACACCCAAAGATTTGTGAATTTCACCCGAAAATGTAACAGACAAATTTGTGATTTTTTTTACCTGTCTACTAGGTATAGCAATGGTATATCACACCCAAAAATCTGTGAATGTCACCCGAAAATATAACAGACAAATTAGTGAATTTTTGTTACCTGTCTACTATGTATAGCAGTGGTATATCACACCCAAAGATTTGTGAATTTCACCCAAAAATGTAACAGACAAATTAGTAATTTTTTTTTAACCTGTCTACTAGGTATATCAGTGGTATATCACACCCAAAAATTGCTGAATTTCACCCTAAAATATAACAGATTAATTAGCGAAATGAAAATAAAATAAAATATGTACAAAAAAAATAAATAACTTGATTTATAAGGTGGAAGTCCATATGGAGTAGGAGTTTGAGGAGGCGGTGGACGTAGCGGTGTAGGTGGAAGCAGCGGTGGAGGAGGACAAGGTAGCCAACACTGGTTTTTGGTTTACATTTTTTTTATTATTAGGGTACACTCCAAAAGAGTGTGAAATATCCAAAATACAACAATGAGAAATTGCGCTGCAGTATAACAATGGCTGGTTAAGGACGGTATACATGTCTATTCTGCACAAGGTACGGACAAGTCCTGTGGGATCCATGCCTGGTTCATTATAATGAATGTGAGCTTGTCCACATTGGCTGTGGACAGGCGGCTGCGAATGTCTGTGATAACGCCCCTGTCGTGCTAAACACACGTTCTGATAATACACTGGCTGCAGGGCAGGCCAGCACCTCCAAGGCATAAAGGGCAAGCTCAGGCCACGTGCCCAATTTGGAGACCCAGAAGTTAAAGGGGGCAGACCCATCATTCAGTACGTGTAGACGTGTGCACACATACTGCTCCACCATGTTGGTGAAATGCTGCCTCCTGCTAAGACGTTCCAAATCAGCTTTTCCACATTTCGGCCATGCTAACCCTGCCTTCTGAGGTGCTGGCCGTGCCCCAGCTGCATTGACGTCCTCTTCCTCCTCCTCTGCCTTTACCTTGAGCTTCCACTGTGCCCCCGGTGTCAGGTAGGAATGCCACCAGCAGCGCGTGTACCAGCGTTCGCTTGTACTCGCGCATATTACGATCACGCTCCAGTGACGAAAATTAAGGGCACAACATTGTCCTTGTAACGGGGATCCAGCAGCGTAGCCACCCAGTAATCAGCACAAGTTAGAATGTGGGCAATTCGGCGGTTGTTGCAGAAACACTGCAGCATGTAATCGCTCATGTGTGCCAGGCTGCCCAGAGGCAATGAAAAGCTGTCCTCTGTGGGAGGTGTATCGTCTGTGTCCTCTATATACCCCCAGCCACGCACCAGTGATGGCCATGAGCTGGTCTGGGTGCCACCCTGCTGTGAACAAGGTTTCGCCTCCTTCATCTCCTCCTCCTCCTCACCCTCCACCTCGTCATCCTCCAGAACTGTGCCCTGGCTGGAAAATTGTGTACAAGGGATGTGCGTCAAACCGGCTAGTCCAAGAGCTGCTACGAGATTTCACACATTATCGCACACCACCAGGCCGGGCTTGATTCTCACTGGCACCAACCACTAATCAGTCTGTTGTTCAAGGCCCGTCCATAGGTCCTGTGCTGTGTAGGTTTTGTCCCCCAAACAGATAAGTTTTTAAACTGCCTGCTGTCGTTTACCCCTGGCTGAGCTGAAGTTGGTGGTGAAGGTGTTACGCTGACCGGATGAGGAGACGGTAGAGATTGAGGAAGCGGAGTAGGAGGAGGTAGCAACAGGAGGCAAACTGAAGCGCCCTGCAATCCTCGGTGGTGGAAGGATATGCGCCAAACTGCTATCCGCCTCAGGCCCAGCCGCCACTGCATTTACCCAGTGTGCTCTTATGAAGATATAACGTCCCTGACCGTGCTTACTGGTCCACGTATCCGTAGTGAGGTGCACCTTTCCACAGATGGCGTTGCGCAGTGCACACCTGATTTTGTCCCCCACTTGGTATTGCAGGGGATGGCTCTCCTGGAAAAATAGTGGCGGCTGGGCATGACATACTGTGGGACAGCCACCACCATAAAGCTTAAAAAACTCTCCGTCTCCACCAGACGGAATGACAGCATTTCAAAGGCCAGTAATTTAGAAATGCTGGCATTCAGGCCAGGGATCGCGGGTGGGTAGGGGGATATTTCCTCTTCCGCTCCAATGTTTGGGAGACGGAGAGCTGAACTCTTCCGTAGGACATTGTGAGATGCTTGGTGACCCAGATGGTGGTGTTGCTGGCAGATCCTCTGTTTGCGGGGTGGCAGGTGGCACTGTCACTCCAGAGGCGGATGAAGAGGCCGAGACTGCAGCAGAAGAGGAAGCAGGAGGAGCCAGAGACCTTTCTTGGTTTTTGAGGTGTCTACTCCATTGCAGCTCGTGCTTTGCACTTAGATGCCTGGTCATGCAGGTTGTACTCAGGTTGAGAACATTTATGCCTCGCTTCAGGCTCATATTGCACAGCGTGCAATCCACTCGTATCTTGTTGTCAGCACGTTGTCTGAAGAGCTGCCATGCCAGGGAACTCCTTGGAGCTGACTTTGGTGTGCTCGGTCCCTTGCTGCAGTGGGCAGCAGCAGGTGTACTGTCTAGGGAACTGCCGCTCCGCTTTTTGCACCCTGCTCCCTCTTCTGCTGTGCTGGTAGCTCTGTGCAACCACCGCCTCTTCCTCCAAACTACACAGGTCACTCGCATGACCTTGATTCCATGTGGGGTTGAGGACCTCATCGTCCTCCACATCATCTTCCACAAAGTCTTTACCCCTGCCCTCCTTGTCGGTCTACACACTTTCAAAAGCCCCAGCAGTTGGTACCTGTGTTTCGTCATCATCCGAGACGTGCTGAGATGGGCCTCCCATGTACTCATCTTGAAACATACGTGGTTGGGAATCGGTGCACTCAATCTCTTCCACTTCTGGGGCAGGGCTAGAAGGATTGCCCTGGGAAACCCTGCTAACAGAGTCATCAAAAAGCAGAAGAGACTGCTGCATGACTTGGGGCTCAGACTGCTTGGCTGATTTGCAAGGGGGTGGGGTGAAAGACTGATGGACATCGGCTGCAGGTGCCAACTCTGATCTTTCAGCAGGAGACTGGGCGGTAGACAATGTGAAGGAACTGGAGGCACTGTCAGCAACCTAATCTACTATCGCCTGTACTTGTTCTGGCCTCACCATTCGTAGAGCCGCATTAGGCCCAACCAAATACCGCTGCAGGTTCTGTCGCCTACTCGCACCTGAGGAAGGTGTTTCACTTGTGCATGTAGCTGGCACAGATCGACCACGTCCTCTGCCTGCAACAGGATCTCCACCATCACCGTGACCCTTATTTGACGCTCTCCTCATATTTCTCAAATTTAGGATCTTGCCCTAAATGGGTGTTTTTCTAATAGCAGAATAGAACCACAGTATCTAACTGGGGTATCTCACAATGACATATGCAGCAAAGGCTTCAAAATTGAGTTTTTTGCCTAAAATGTTTATTTTTATTTTTTTATAGCAGAATAGAACAACAGTATGTAAAGGGTGTATCTCACAATGACAGATTCAGCAAGAACTGCAATATTAAGTATTTTGCCCAAAAAGGGTGTTTTTTTTACTAACAGAATATGACAGCAGTATATAACACTTGAATTTCACACATGCAGATGCAGCAAGGGCTGTAAAATTGTGTATTTTGCCCAAAAAGGGTGTTTTTTAAATCCATAAAATTATAGCTATATTTCTAGCTTAAATTGCACACTGACTAATGTGGCAGAGGCCCAAAATGAAGGTCATTGCAAAAAATGGGTGTTTTTTCAAAGCCAGAAAATTATTGAAGTATTTCAAACTTGTTTTTAACAATCACAGATGCAGCAAGGGCTGCAAAATTAAGTTTTTTGCCGAAAATGAGTGTTTTTTTTTAAATAACAGAATATGACAGCTGTATATAACGCTTGAATTTCACACGTGCAGATGTAGCAAGGGCTGTAAAATGGTGTATTTTGCACAAAAAGGGTGTTTTTTAAAACCCTGAAAATTATAGCTGTATTTCTACCTTAAATTGCACACCGACTAATGTGGCAGAGGCCCCCGATGGAGGGTATTGACAAAAATGGGTGTTTTTTCAAAGCCAGAAAATTATTGAAGTATTTCAAGCTTGTTTTTAACAATCACAGATGCAGCAAGGGCTGCAAAATTATTATTTTTTTTGCCCAAAGTGGGTGTTTTTTTAATAACATAATATGACAGCAGTATATAACGCTTGAATTTTACATGTGGTAGATGCAGCAAGGGCTGTAAAATTGTGTATTTTGCCCTAAAACTGTGTTTTTAAAAATTCAGAAAATTATAGCTGTATTTCTAGCTTAAATTGCACACTGACTAATGCTGCAAAGGCACCAGATGTAGGATATTGCCCAAAAAAGGATGTTTTTTTAAAACCAGATTATTATTTCATATTTCAAGCTTGGATTGAATGTCACAAAAGCACAGATGCAGTGCTGGTGCAATGAGCTTGCATAAAATGGCCGCCGCCGCCCACCTAACTAACAGATGGTTAAAAGTTATTTTCTCTGTCACTGGGCTCAGGGCAGGGTAAAAAGATTGTGCACTGCACCCACACAACTAAATCTATGTAGATCGCTCAGTTTAATTGGAGTTCTGATAACAGATTCTGTCCTATTCTCTCCCTCACAGCAGCAGCATCCTATCCCTACACTAAGCACAGCAGAGTGACGTGCAGCGCTACGTGACTCCAGCTTATATAGAGGCTGGGTCACATGCTGCTCTGGCAAATCACAGCCATGCCATTAGTAGGCATGGCTGTGATGACTTCTAAGGTCACACAGTTAAACGCTTGTTGATTGACTGCTCTGCAGCCTTTCAAAAAGCGCCAGGAAATCGCCGAACACCAAACCCAAACCTGAACTTTTACTGAAATTTTGGAGTTCGGTTCCGGGGTCCAAAAATCCTAAAGTTTGGTACGAACCCGGACTTTACAGTTCGGGTTCGCTTAACCCTACTCAGAACAGCTAGTAGGATGTACAGTCAGGTCCATAAATATTGGGACATCGACACAATTCTAACATTTTTGACTCTATTCACCACCACAATGGATTTGAAATGAACAAGATGTGCTTCAACTGCAGACTGTCAGCTTTAATTTGAGGGTATTTACATCCAAATCAGGTGAACGGTGTAGGAATTACAACCGTTTGCATATGTGCCTCCCACTTGTTAAGGGACCAAAAGTAATGGGACATAAAAATAAGCATAAATCAAACTTTCACTTTTTAATACTTGGTTGCAAATCCTTTGCAGTCAATTACAGCCTGAAGTCTGGAACGCATAGACATCACCAGACGCTGGGTTTCATCCCTGGTGATGCTCTGCCAGGCCTCTACTGCATTCCTGCTTGTTCTTGGGGCATTTTCCCTTCAGTTTTGTCTTCAGCAAGTGAAATGCTTGCTCAATCGGATTCAGGTCAGGTGATTGACTTGGCCATTGCATAACATTCCATTTCTTTCCCTTAAAAAACTCTTTGGTTGCTTTTGCAGTATGCTTTGGGTCATTGTCCATCTGCACTGTGAAGCGCTGTCCAATGAGTTATGAAGCATTTGGCTGAATATGAGCAAATAATATTGCCCGAAACACTTCAGAATTCATCCTGCTGCTTTTGTCAGCAGTTACATCATCAATAAATACAAGAGAGACAGTTCCATTGGCAGCCATACATGCCCACGCCATGACACTGCCACCACCATGCTTCACTGATGAGGTGGTATGCTTAGGATCATGAGCAGTTCCTTTCCTTCTCCATCCTCTTCTCTCCCCATCACTCTGGTACAAGTTGATCTCGGTCTCATCTGTCTATAGGATGTTGTTCCAGAACTGTGAAGTCTTTTTTGGGCAAACTCTAATCTGGCCTTCCTGTTTTTGAGGCTCACCAATGGTTTACATCTTGTGGTGAACCCTTTGTATTCACTCTTCACTGATAGTGACAGCTGTTTGGATCTCATCTTGAGAGTTGACAGCAACAGATTCCAAATGCAAATAGCACACTTGAAATGAACTCTGTACCTTTTATCTGCTCATTGTAATTGGGATAATGAGGGAAAAACACACACCTGGCCACGGAACAGCTGAGAAGCCAATTGTCCCATTACTTTAGGTCCCTTAACAAGGGGGAGGCACATATGCAAACTGTTACAATTCCTACACCGTTCACCTGATTTGGATTTAAATACCCTCAAATTAAAGCTGACAGTCTGCAGTTAAAGCACATCTTGTTCGTTTCATTTCTAATCCATTGTTGTGGTGTATAGAGCCAAAAATGTTAGAATTGTGTCGATGTCCCAATATTTATGGACCTGACTGTATGTATATTTCCTTTTAATACACCCCATAGCTGTATTGCACAGCACTTGCACACCAATAACAAGCAAGGTTTGATGGAATTACTGAGCTATCATTTAGTGCAATTTGGATCCCCAGTTAGTGCAGCAAGGTGTCATAGAATCGCTCCTATTACCCAGGCTGTACTCTCCCCTATTGGACACTGTTCACCTTTTATAGTATAGATGATGCCTCCCTATCCTTTCCCTACACTATGAATAATCTTTCCCTAAACTTCAAAATCATTTTTTCAGCACAATAAAGTATTTCCTAGCACTGTCCCTAGCGCCTGTCACATCTCTCCCTGCACTAAGTACACTGGAAAATCACTGAATCCAAGATGGCTGAGGCTATTTATAGGGCTGTGACATTACAGGGGTTGGCTGGCTGCTGATTGGCTGCATGCATGGCATTGTGGGTGATCTAAAAACAGAGGTGTAGACTGGCACTCTATATATGGAAATAGCAGATATTTTTTTATAGATAAATAAAAGGAATGTCACGCCAATAAAATAGTACCGTAAAAATCTCACCTAAAAAATACACTGCTCAAAAAAATAAAGGGAACACTTAAACAACACAATGTAACTCCAAGTCAATCACACTTCTGTGAAATCAAACTGTCCACTTAGGAAGCAACACTGAGTGACAATCAATTTCACATGCTGTTGTGCAAATGGGATAGACAACAGGTGGAAATTATAGGCAATTAGCAAGACCCCCCCAATAAAGGAGTGGTTCTGCAGGTGGTAACCACAGACCACTTCTCAGTTCCTATGCTTCCTGGCTGATGTTTTGGTCCCTTTTAAATGCTGGCGGTGCTTTCACTCTAGTGGTAGCATGAGACGGAGTCTACAACTCACACAAGTGGCTCAGGTAGTGCAGCTTATCCAGGATGGCACATCAATGCGAGCTGTGGCAAGAAGGTTTGCTGTGTCTGTCAGTGTAGTGTCCAGAGCATGGAGGCGCTACCAGGAGACAAGCCAGTACATCAGGAGACGTGAAGGAGGCCGTAGGATGGCAACAACCCAGCAGCAGGACCGCTACCTCCGCCTTTGTGCAAGGAGGAACAGGAGGAGCACTGCCAGAGCCCTGAAAAAATGACTTCCAGCAGGCCACAAATGTGCATGTGTCTGCTCAAATGGTCAGAAACGGACTCCATGAGGGTGATATGAGGGCCCGACGTCCACAGGTGGGGGTTGTGCTTATAGCCCAACACCGTGCAGGACGTTTGGCATTTGCCAGAGAACACCAAGATTGGCAAATTCGCCACTGGCGCCCTGTGCTCTTCACAGATGAAAGCAAGTTCACACTGAGCACATGTGACAGACGTGACAGAGTCTGGAGACGCCGTGGAGAACGTTCTGCTGCCTGCAACATCCTCCAGAATGACCGGTTTGGCATGGGGTCAGTAATGGTGTGGGGTGGCATTTCTTTGGAGGGCCGCACAGCCCTCCATGTGCTCGCCAGAGGTAGCCTGACTGCCATTAGGTACCGAGATGAGATCCTCAGACCCCTTGTGAGACCATATGCTGGTGCGGTTGGCCCTGGGTTCCCTCTAATGCAAGACAATGCTAGACCTCATGTGGCTGGAGTGTGTCAGCAGTTCCTGCAAGACGAAGGCATTGATGCTATGGACTGGCCCGCCCGTTCCCCAGACCTGAATCCAATTGAACACATCTGGGACATCATGTCTCGCTCTATCCACCAACGTCACGTTGCACCACAGACTGTCCAGGAGTTGGCAGATTCTTTAGTCCAGGTCTGGGAGGAGATCCCTCAGGAGAACGTCCGCCACCTCATCAGGAGCATGCACAGGCGTTGTAGGGAGGTCATACAGGCACGTGGAGGCCACACACACTACAGAGCCTCATTTTTACTTGTTTTAAGGACATTACATCAAAGTTGGATCAGCCTGTAGTGTGTTTTTCCACTTTAATTTGGAGTGTGACTCCAAATCCAGACCTCCATGGGTTGAAAAATTTGATTTCCATTTTTTTATTTTTGTGTGATTTTGTTGTCAGCACATTCAACTATGTAAAGAACAAAGTATTTCAGAAGAATATTTAATTAATTCAGATCTAGGATGTGTTATTTTTGTGTTCCCTTTATTTTTTTGAGCAGTGTATATCACATAAAAGGTTCTCGCAATAAAAAATGGAAGAAATTGTGAAACGATTAATCAAATACTACAGTTCTGTCCCAAAAAGTGCATGCCACCAATCATAAATGATGTCCAAGTTCCAGATGGTACAGTCTAAAAGCGTAAATCCTGGTTGGTATCAAGTCAATAATACATGAGATGGACACATGAGGGTAGATTAAAGCATCCAGGTAATTGTATGGATGGTGCAAATCAGCCCAATATATAGTTGACGTGTGCCACTGCTGTGCCGATAGTAAGTAAGTAATCTAGTAATCACCAAGAGGCAAGGTGTATTGCATGTGTGCCCCAGGTTTTAGACACAGAATGTTTCAGGTCTAAGAGGGTTTCAGACTTGAATGAATTGCCAGTGTTTTGGCTGAATGATTCAGCTTCAATGTACAATTTAATGTGCCGTCACATATTCAGCCAGTGATGGACAAATAAAGAGTACCAGGTTCTGAGTGATTATCTATCACTGAAATGCTGGTTGGCAAATGCGCATTCGGTACAATGTGGTAGGTATCACTCCAAAGATAAATGTAGCGAACCAGTGCCAGGTGGCGTCCCACCGATGTTAGGCGTACTGGCCGCCATTACCTTTCTGGATGACAGCTGGAATCTTTTCTCCTGATCGGTCAGTAGCGGCAAATGGAGCTCTTGTGCCCGTTGCTGTGTGGGAGAAATTCCTCTCTGTTCGGCGTCTCATATGTGTGGCGTTGCCAGGTAAGGAGAGTTCTTTCTGTTCGGCGTCCTACGTGTTCAGCGCTGCAAATGTTCAGCGCTGCAGATGTTGGCTTACTGCGCGGACTCTTTGATTTTGGCTGGCCGGAAAGGACCGAGGTATTTAGATAATGGAAGTGCTTCCAAGATAGCAAATATCTGTGCTGATAAGTGGATTTTTAACTGTCCTACACCAAACGCGTTTCGAAGTCTTTGATTGACTTCTTCATCAGTGGTGATCCACCTTTTTTCTCCCCGGATTTTTATAATCTATCCCGCCTCAGTCAAAACTCTGTAGTGGATTTTAGTCCAGTAATGTCTGTTTTAACTCATTGTTTTTGGGACAAGTCATATTCAGATTATAAAGGAAATTGTCCAAGAATGAATGTGTTCCATCTCTTGGATGTGATCCCTCGTTCCCAGAGTTCTTTGCTACCTGTCCTAACATGTGCAGCAGCCATGCGATTCGTTACCACGAAGCGTGAGGAAATTCGGCTTCTGTGCGAATCAAATTTTTCCTGAAATTCGGAATGAATTCCACTTTGTCAACTTCGTTTTGGTCATCTCTAATCTACACCAGTAGCTGGTCCCGAGTAAAGCTTTTTAAATAAATTCTAAAAACTCTTTATCATGAACTGTTTTCTTTTTTTAAGTAAATCTACAGGATAAGGAACAAACAAGTTAAAGGGATTAACACATGATTAATGAAAAATTTTTTAATCAGACATCATATAGGACATGACAATTTTGTTCTAACAATGCTAGAACCAGCTCGGTACTTCACATGGATTCAGAGATCTCCCCATTCATTGTTCCAATTGCTCCTCTAGATTCTCTTCAGGGGCATGTCTTTCGTACTGCAGCTCAGGGGGATGTCTTTTCTGCTACAGCTGAAGGGATGTGTCCTTTCTCAGGGAGCATGTCTTTTCTGCTGTAGACTTCTCCCCATCACAGCTCATGAGATATATCATTTCTACAGCAACTCTTTCCCTATCACAGCTCAGAGGATATCTCCTTTCTGCTGCAATCCCCTCCCTGTAACTGTTACAGCTTCTAACAGTAGATATGGCTGGTGGCAATTTAAAGACGAAACTGGGAATGTGTGACAACCTTATTAGGTGGATGTGCATATAACTATACAGATTAAACAAATGGAGGCGCCATTATAATAAATGAGAATATCTCACAACTGAAACAGATTTGAACAGAAAGTAAATTACAAAACTAATTCAGTTTTCATGCTAAATTTTATTAATTAACATTTAATGGTAGCACAGCCTGTTTTACAAAAGCTTACTATTTTCTTCTGCTATTCCCATCACTTTAATCTTAGTTAATGTATACAGTATGACCATGATGCTTATGATATAATTGTTCTATGTTGGACTGTTAGTTCATAGTAGAATATAATAACAAAATTGAGTCAAACTGTTTTGCTTACCTCCCTTCCAGCTTAGTGAAAAGTATGGACCGGTATACACTATCCACATAGGCATGGATCCTGTCGTGGTATTGGGCAGCTGTGATGCAGTGAAGGAAGCTCTCATTGAGAATCCAGAGGACTTTGGTGCCAGGGGACATATGCCACTTCTGCACAGGATAAGTTCTGGAGGCCATGGTAAGAACGAAGATTGAATTTTTACTATTATAATTTACAGGTACTTTATAAACTATGGTGACTTGTTTGTGGCACATTAGTATATGTGAGGGGGGAAAACTTTTCAAGATGGGTGGTGACCATGGTGGCCATTTTGAATTTGGCCATTTTGAATCCAACTTTTGTTTTTTCAATAGGAAGAGGGTCATGTGACAAATCAAACTTATTGGGAAATTCACACGAAAAACAATGGTGTGCTTGGTTTTAAAGTAACTTTATTTTTTCATGAGTTATTTACAAGTTTCTCTTTGTTTACAGCCATTGACATGTCGCCGAGGTTAACACGTGAGGAGCGGATAGAAATTGTGTTGATGTCTGGTGAACGCAGTAACCGGGTCATTGCAGCAGATTTCAATGCAAGACACCCTACGAGATCACTCATCTCTCATGCTACAGTTAGCAAACTGCTTGCTAAGTTTCGTGAAACTGGTTCAGTGTTGGATTTGCCAAAATGTGGACGCATGAAATCTGTCTCTAATGAAGAAACATCAGTGGCTGTCCTAGCTTCATTCAGCAAGAGCCCACAGCGTAGCACTCGCCGCATGTCACTGGAGAGTGGCATTAGTCGAACATCCCTTCGACGGATATTAGCTACTCACAAATGGCACCCTTACAAACTCCAGCTACTGCAGCATCTCAACGAGGATGACCCAGATCGGCGCACTGAATTTGCAGAATGGGCAAAACAAAAATTGGAACAGGACCCTTAGTTTACGCAGAAGATTTTGTTCAGTGATGAGGCAAACTTTTATGTGAATGGTGAAGCTAACAAACAAAACCACTGCTATTGGTCTGACACTAACCCACATTGGATAGATCCCTCCAAGACTGTTGGAACAAAAAAAATTATGGTATGGTGTGGTATATGGGGTACAAAGATAATGGGGCCATTCTTCATCAATGGAAACCTCAAGGCCACTGGATATGCGAAATTGCTCCATGATGATGTGTTTCCCTCTTTATGCACTGAAGCTGGCACGTTCCCTGAGTTTTTCCAGCAAGATGGTGCACCACCACATTATGGGTGTCAGGTCCGAGCATTCCTAGATGAACAGTTTCCTGGAAAGTGGATTGGTCGTCGTGGGCCAGTTAAATGGCCCCCAAGGTCTCCCGATCTGACCCCCTTAGACTTTTATCTTTGGGGTCATCTGAAGGCAATTGTCTATGCTGTGAAGATACGAGATGTGCAGCACCTGAAACTACGGATACTGTAAGCCTGTGCTAGCATTTCTCCTGCGGTGTTGCTATCAGTGTGTGAAGAGTGGGAGAAGAGGGTTGCATTGACAATCCAACACAATGGGCAGCACATTGAACACATTTTATAAGTGGTCAGAAACTTGTAAATAACTCATGAAAGAATAAAGTTACGTAAAAACCAAGCACACCATTGTTTTTCTTGTGAAATTCCCAATCGCCACATAGCAGAAAAGGAAGAGAGAAAAATCAGTCCATCAGTACTCGAAGAAAAGTCCACGAGGCCCATCGGTGAAGTGCAGGATTTCATAGACAATAGCACTTCATAATAATTCTTCTTTTTGAAGCAACTTTTTTCTATCCTCTCCACTTCAGGATTAAAGAGGAGTTTTTCCATCTTACATGGTCATGCTATGACCATTAAACAGCATAAATGAATGTCAGGTGGCAGTCCTACTGTACCTCCTACCTGAACCCCCAATTTTCACTATATCCAAGTACAGATTCAATGGAGTTCCATTCAAATATATGGGAACTATTGAAAAATACAACCAAGCTGATCTCTACTGTTTAATTAGGGGCCAGAGATTGTAATAGAGAGATCAATATGACCTCCTCTTCATTCATTCTCTGTATAGTAGAAATGTTTATACATGATGGAAAATCCAAATTTTTGCTACCTTACAGCTTCCCCAATTGTCAAGAGTATTCTTACCAGTCATTCTACATATTGTTTCAGGAGTAGTGAGCAGTAATGGAGAGCGCTGGAAACAGCTACGCCGCTTCTCTCTGATGACCTTAAGAAACTTTGGGATGGGTAAAAGAAGCATTGAACAGAGAATTCAAGAAGAGGCCCAGTTCCTTACTGAAGAATTCAGAAAGAGCAATGGTGAGAACTAAAGAGAAAAAAACATTATTATTAGTATTATTATTATGTATTCTCAAAGGCTTCGTCTTATCTTGGTAGATGTTGTTGATGTTAATAATACAGTAGTTGGGTATATAATAGCTGCAAACCAAGGGGATATGTGTTCTATACTCATGGTTGTTTTTTTCACACTGACTACTACAGCTAACACTTCCTATCTGCTATATTTCACTTGTCAGCTTTGTGGCGTAGATAGAGACAGAATGAGCCAGATCACCCACATTCAGGTCCGGACCAGGCACACGTCTCTAATCCGCCACACGCTTATATCTCTCACTCATCCTCTTCAGATTACCCTGAATCTTTTGCCAAATAAATGACAAAGACGAGGAAAATCTCTCCTCATCAGGAAAACCAGAAGACTAGAGTTGAGCGGACACCTGGATGTTCGAATTTGACGAGTTCGGCCGAACTTGAAAAAAAAGTTCAGGTTCAGGACCCGAACTTGACCCGAACTTGACCCCGAACCTGAATTCCATTGAAGTCAATGGGGACCCAAACTTTTGGGCACTAAAATGGCTCTAAAATAGTCTTGGAAAGGGCTAAAGAGCTGCAAAAGGCATCAAAATGTGCTTAAGAGCATGGCTGGATAGGGAAATGACTTAAAATAACAGAAAATACAGAAAAATAAAAAATAACAATCTGGATCTAGGAGTAGGAGGTTGAGGAGGCGGTGGATGGGTGGATGGGGCGGTGTAGGTTGACGTGGCGGTGTAGGTGGAAGCAGCGGTGAAGGAGGAATAGGTAGCCATTAGAGATGTCCCGAACTATTCGCCGGCAAATAGTTCCCGGCGAACATAGCTTGTTCGCGTTCACCGCGGCGGGCGAACATATCCGATGTTCGGTCCGCCCCCTATACGTCATCATTGAGCAAACTTTGACCCTGTGCCTCACAGTCAGCAGACACATTCCAGCCAATCAGCAGCAGACCCTCCCTCCCAGTCCCTCCCACCTCCTATCAAATAGCAAGGACAGCATCCATCTTAGGTTCATTCTGAAGCTGCAGTGTCACAAATTTGACTAAGTTGTAATCGCAATGCGATTAATACGGGTTGTCACCCGGTGCGGTAGAAAATGGTGTCACCCCTGCCCCCGCCCCCCCTTCCCCCCGAAGCCATAATAAAGAGATAAAGAGAGAAAAAAAGAAGTCACTAAGTCAGCTCCAATCAGATATCTGCATAGACCCAGAGTCTTGGTCTATGTGCAGATATCTGATTGGAGCTGACTTCTTATTTTCTCTTTTGCACATAAACGTTTAAACTATATTCCTTAGTAAAAATGACCAGTCCACACCATGTGGGTCTATATTTATGAGGGCCCCCCTGAGCAAAGATTAGTAAATGTGGCCGGGTGGCTCCAGCCCACAGTTCAACCCAACCCCTTATGTCTCCTGGCCTGGGGCGTCTCTATAATAATCCACAGTAATTCATGAATGGGGTTAGGTTATTAACTTATTATTATTGGGGTATTATTAAAATAATTTGGTCTATAAAGTCAGAGGGCTCTACCTAACTCCTCCTCCCGGCACCAGAGACTCCTGCAGGGCAGCTGCCGCGGCGCCCCACCACTCACCAGGCTGCAGTGAGTCACACCACCGTCCCCCTTAAACACGTGGCGGCGCGACCAATACAACCATTATGAACTCAGACCTAAGTTGTAATCGCAATGCGATTAATACAGGTTATATTAATCGCATTGCGAATTCAACTTAGATCTGAGTTCCTAATGGTTGTATTGCTAGGATATAACGAAGATTGAGAATATAGTGCTATATTCGTCAATTCTAGCAATACAACCATTAGGATCTCAGATCTAAGTTGTAATCGCAATGCGATTAATGCAGGTTTTATTAATCGCATTGGAATTCAACTTACCACACTCTGCGTCAACTACGTAATTTTCCATGGGAGTTTTGCCATGGATCCCCCTCCGGCATGCCACAGACCAGGTGTTAGTCCTCTTGAAACAACTTTTCCATCACTATTGTGGCCAGAAAGAGTCCCTGTCGGTTTTAAAATTCGCCTGTCTATTGACGTCTATGGCGGTTCGCCCGGTTCGCCCGTTCGCGAATATTTGCGGAAATTCGCGTTCGCCATTCGCGAACGAAAATTTTTATGTTCGCGACATCTCTAGTAGCCATCACTGATTTGTGTTATTTTTTATGTTTAAATTGGGGTATCCCCCAAAATATTGGGACATATAACAAAATAAAACAAAGAATAAGTGCACTTGAGTACAAGAATGGATGGTTGAGGCTGGTATAACTGTCTATTCTGCACAAGGTACGGACAAGTCCTGTGGGATCCATGCCTGGTTCATTTTAATAAACGTAAGCTTGTCCACATTGGCTGCGGCCTGTGATAATGCTCTCTGCCGTGCTAAACACACGTTCACACTATACACTGGCTGCAGGGCAGGTCAGCACCTCCAAGGCTAACAAAGCTTTTCCACATTTTGCCCATGCTAACCCTGCCTTCTCAGGTGCTGGCGGTGCCCCAGCTGCGTTGGCGACCTCTTCCTCCTCCTCTGCCTTCGCCTTGTGCTTCCACTGTGCCCCCGCTGTCAGGTGGGAATGCTATCATCAGCGTGTGCTTGTAGTCGCGCATCTTCCGATCAGTAACAGATGTTTTCACTAAATTTAGTTCCCCGTCAGCAATGCAGAGCAGGGGTTAATTCACAGCAAAAGTGGGTTCTTGTCACCCAGCAATACAACAGACGATTTTGAGAGATTTAGGCCCCTGTCACCCAGGAACAGCAGGGGTTCATTCACGGCAAAAGGGGGTTCATGTCACCCAGCAATAGAACAGAGGATTTTGAGAGATTTAGGCCCCTGTCACCCAGGCTCAGCAGGGGTTTGTATACGCCAATTGAAAATAAGATTTTTTTTCAATTTAGGGCACTAATTTTGCATTAATATGGCTATAAAATAGTCCTTGAAAAGGCTAGAGGGATGTAAAAGGCAGTAAAATGTGCTTAAGAGCATAGCAACTGCTCTGCAAACAAATGTGGATAGGGAAATAACTTAAAATAAAATAACTAAAAATTACAAATTATTAACCTGCAACTCAGAGAAGGAGGTGGATATGGAGTCGGAGGTCGAGGAGGCGGTGAATGTGGTGTTGTAGGTGGAGGCAGCAATGGAGGAGGAGGAGGTAGCCAACAATGTTTTTTTCTATTTTTTATTGGGGTAGGTAGCCCCAGGGCTGGGACAAGGTCCACCACCAACAGAGGCTGAGCTGCCCAAGTGCGCCCCCCCCCCCCCCACCATTTAGATATGTATGTTTGATATTAATCAGACATGGGAACGCCTTGGGGTTAGAATATACCATCGGAGAGCAGCGGAGCGGCCGAGCCAGGAGGCGGAGCGGGGAGGGAGCACGTAAGTCAGTGCCAAGTGCTCACTACTCCCTCCGTCCTCCAGCGCGGCCGGCAGCAGCAGCGACGTGGTCAGTGGCCTGCCTGCCGCCCAGAGGCTGGGAAGCTGGCCTGCGCCCTGAGGCTGGAGCCTCCCCAGCCTCTGTGTCGGCCCGGCCCTAGGTAGCCCCCAAAATATTATGACAAATAAAAGAAAAGAAAACAAAGAATCATTGCACAAGGTACAGACAAGTCTTGTGGGATCCAAGCCTGGTTCATTTTAATGAATGTGAGCTTATCCACGTTGGCTGTGGACAGGTGGCTGCGCTTGTCTGTGATGACGCCCCCTGCAGTGCTAAACACACGTTCAGCACCTCCAAGGCGTAAAGGGCAAGCTCAGGCCATGTGCCCAATTTGGAGACCCAGAAGTTGAAGGGGGCAGACCCGTCATTCAGTATGTGTAGGCGTGTGCACACATACTGCTCCACCATTTTGGTGAAATGCTGCCTCCTGCTAAGACGTTCCATATCAGCTGGTGGTGCTGGTTGTTGTGGCGTGCTGACAAAGCTTTTCCACATGTCGACCATGCTAACCCTGCCTTCTGAGGTGCTGGCGGTGCCCCAGCTGCATTGGCGACCTCTTCCTCGTCCTCTACCTTCGCCTTGTGCTTCCACTGTGCCCCCGCTGTCAGGTGGGAATGCCACCAGCAGCGCGTCTACCAGCGCGGGATTGTACTAGCGCATCTTACGATCACGCTCCAGTGATGGAATTAAGGACGGTACATTGTCCTTGTAACGGGGATCCAGCAGCGTGGCCACCCAGTATCAGCACAAGTTAGACTGTGGGCAACTCTGCGGTCATTGCGGAGACACTGCAGCATGTAATCGCTCATGTGTGCAAGGCTGCCCAGAGGCAACGAAAAACTGTCCTCTGTGGGAGGTGTATCGTCTGTGTCCTCTGTTTCCCCCCATCCACGCACCAGTGATGGCCATGAGCTGGTCTGGGTGCCACCCTGCTGTGAACATGGTTCCTCCTCCTGCATCTCCTCCTCCTCATCCTCCAGAACTGTGCCCTGCCTGGACAATTGTGTACCTTGTGTTTGTGGGTGCAGGAATCCACCCTCGGAGCCACTTGGGAATGACTGGCCGGAAACCCTACGAAATGATCCCTCTTCCTCCTCCTCCTCCTGTGCCACATCCTCTTCCATCATCCCCAGGAGCGTTTTTTCAAGGAGGAATAGAAGTGGGATAGTAACGCTGAGAACGGCATTATCGGCACTGGCCATGTTGGTGGAGTATTTGAAACAGCGCAACAAGGAACACAGGTCTCGCATGGAGGCCCAGTCATTGGTGGTGAAGTGGTGCTGTTCCGTCGAGCGACTCACCCATGCGTGCTGCAGCTGAAACTCCACTATCGCCTGCTGCTGCTCGCACAGTCTGGCCAGCATGTGCAAGGTGGAGTTCCACCTTGTGGGCACATCGCATATGAGGCGGTCAGCGGGAAGGCCGAAGTTACGCTGCAGTGCTGACAGGCGAGCAGCAGCAGGGTGAGAACGCCGAAAGCGCGCACAGACGGCCCGCACTTTATGCAGCAGCTCTGACATGTTGGGGTAATTTTTAAGGAATCTCTGCACCACCAAATTCAGCACATGCGCCAGGCAAGGGACGTGCGTCAAACTGGCTAGTCCCAGAGCTGCTACGAGATTTCGCCCATTATCGCACACCACCAGGCCGGGCTTGAGGCTTACTGGCACAAACCACTCATCGGTCTGTTGTTCAAGGCCCGTCCATAGCTTCTGCGCGGTGTGGGGTTTGTCCACCAAACAGATAAGTTTTAAAACTGCCTGCTGTCGTTTACCCCTGGCTGTGCTGAAGTTGGTAGTGAAGGTGTTACACTGACCGGATGAGGAGCTGGTAGAGGACGAGGAAGCGGAGTAGGAGGAGGAAGCAACAGGAGGCAAACTGAAGCGCCCTGCGATCCTCGGTGGTGGAAGGACATGCGCCAAACTGCTATCTGCCTCAGGCCCAGCCGCCACTGCATTTACCCAGTGTGCTGTTATGGAGATATAATGGCCCTGACCGTGCTTACTGGTCCACGTATCCGTAGTCAGGTGCACCTTGCCACAGATGGCATTGCGCAGTGCGCATCTGATTTTGTCCCCTACTTGGTTGTGAAGGGAAGGGATGGCTCTCATGGAAAAGTAGTGGCGGCTGGGCACGACGTACTGTGGGACAGCCACCGCCATAAGGCCTTTAAAACTATCCGTCTCCACCAGACGGAATGACAGCATTTCAAAGACAAGTAATTTAGAAATGCTGGCATTCAAGGCTAGGGATCGCGGGTGGGTAGGGGGGTACTTCCTCTTCCTCTACAGCGTTTGGGATATGGAGAGCTGAACGCTTCCGTGAGACATTGTAGAGATGCTTGGTGACCCAGGTGTTGGTGTTGCTGGCAGATCCTCTGTTTGCGGGGTGCCAGGTGGCACTGTCACTCCAGAGGTGGATGAAGAGGCTGCGACTGCAGCAGAAGAGGAAGCAGGAGGAGCCAGAGACCTTTCTTGGTTTTTGAGGTGTCTACTCCACTGCAGCTGGTGCTTTGCACTTAAATGCCTGGTCATGCAGGTTGTGCTCAGGTTGAGAACGTTTATGCCTCGCTTCAGACTCTGATTGCACAGCGTGCAAACCACTCGTGTCTTGTCGTCAGCACATTGTCTGAAGAACTGCCACGCCAGGGAACTGGCTTTGGTGTGCTCAGTCCCTTGCTGCGGTGGGCAGTAGGAGGCGTACTGTCTAGAGGATGGCGGCTCCGCTTTTGCACCCTGCTCCCTCTTCTGCTGTGCTGGTGGCTCTGTACGACCACCGCCTCTTCCTCCGAACTACATTGGTCACTCGCTTGACCTTGATTCCATGTGGGGTCGAGGACCTCATCGTCCTCTACATCATCTTCCACCCAGTCTTAACCCCTGACTTCCTTGTCGGTCTGCACGCTTTCGAAAGTCCCAGCAGTTGGCATCTTTGTTTCGTCATCATCCGAGACGTGCTGCGATGGTCCTACCATGTACTCATCTTGAAAAATAAGTGGTTGGGCATCGGTGCACTCAATTTCTTCCATTTCTGGGGCAGGGCTAGGTGGATGGCCCTGGGAAACCCTGCTAACAGAGTCATCAAAAAGCAGAAGAGACTGCTGCATGACTTGGGACTCAGACTGCTTGGCTGATTTGCAAGGGGGTGAGATAAAAGACTGATGGACATCGGCTGCAGGTGCCAACTGTGATCTTTCAGCAGGAGACTGGGTGGGAGACAATGTGAAGGAACTGGATCCACTGTCAGCAACCCAATCAACTATCGCCTGTACTTGTTCAGGCCTCACCATTCGTAGAGCAGCATTTGGCCCGACCAAATACTGCTGCAGGTTTTGTCGCCTACTCGCACCTGAGGAAGGGGTTTCACTTGTGCGTGTAGCTGGCACAGATCGACCACGTCCTCTCCCTGCAACAGGAGCTCCACCAGCAGCACCACGATCTGGGCCACATCCCTTATTTGACGCTCTCCTCATATCTTTTGAAATTAGGATCTTGCCCTTAATGGGTGTTTAATTAATAGTAAAAAAAAATGACAGTATGTAAAGGGTGTATCTCACACGGCCTGAACCAGACTAGGCCTCAATTAAAGATTTCTTTGCACAAAATGGCTGTATTTCAAATGGCTGTATTTCAAATGGCTGTATTTCAATAGGCTGAATCAAACCCCTGTATGTATAGGTGGGATCACACACGCCCTGAATCAGTGTAGGCCTGAATTAAAGATTTATTTGCACCAAATGGCTATATTTCAAATGGCTGTATTTCAAATGCCTGATTCAAAACCCTGTATGTAGGGGGGTATCTCACATGGTCTGAACCTGTGTAGGCCTGAAGTAAATATATCTTTGCACAAAAAGGCTGTATTTCAAATGGCTAATTCAAACCCCTGTATGTAGAGGTAGTATCTCAGAGGGCCTGAACCTCTGTAGACCTGAAGTAAATATATCTTTGCACAAAATGGCGGTTTTTCAAATGGCTGTATTTCAAATGCATAATTCAAACCCCTGTATGTAGGGGGGTATCTCACACGGTCTGAACCTGTGTAGGCCTGAAGTAAATATATCTTTGCACAAAATGGCAGTATTTCAAATGGCTGTATTTTAAATGCTTAATTCAAACCCCTGTATGTAGGGGGGTATCTCACACGGTCTGAACCTGTGTAGGACTGAAGTAAATATATCTTTGCACAAAAAGGCAGTGTTTAAAATGGCTGTATTTCAAATGCCTAATTTAAACCCCTGTATGTAGGGGGGTATCTCACATGGTCTGAACCTGTGTAGGCCTGAAGTAAATATATCTTTGCACAAAAAGACAGTATTTAAAATGGCTGTATTTCAAATGCCTAATTTAAACCCCTGTATGTAGGGGGGTGTCTCACACGGTCTGAACCTGTGTAGGACTGAAGTAAATATATCTTTGCACAAAAAGGCTGTATTTCAAATGGCTGTATTTCAAATGCCTAATTCAAACCCCTGTATGTAGAGGTGGTATCTCACAGGGCCTGAACCTCTGCAGGCCTGAATTCAATATTGGTGCACCAAATGGCAGTATTTAAAATCTCTGAATGTAACCCAAATGTATTAAGGGTGTATCTCACAATGACATCTGCATCAAAGGCTGCCAACAAAATTTTTGGAGCCCAAACGACTGTTTGTTTAACAACTGAATTTGACAGCAGTATATAAGCCTGTAATTTCACACGTGCTGATGCTGCAAGGCCTGAAAATAGTGTTTTTTGTCAAATAAGTGTGTTTTTCAAACCCCAG
Organism: Bufo bufo; assembly: GCF_905171765.1. Taxonomy (NCBI): domain Eukaryota; kingdom Metazoa; phylum Chordata; class Amphibia; order Anura; family Bufonidae; genus Bufo; species Bufo bufo. The sequence goes on along the minus strand of NC_053396.1, from coordinate 184,136,388 downwards.
AAAATGATGGATGTATTTCTAGCTTAAATTGCACACTGACTAATACAGATGTTGTAGATTGCACAAAAAGTCTTTTTTTGCTACCAGAATATGAATACTGTATATATTTAACTTGAATGTAACACTTGCAGATTTGGCAAATACAGTTTTTGGAGAAAAAAAAGTGTGTTTTTCAAACCCCAGAAAATGATGGGTGTATTTCTAGCTTAAATTGCACACTGACTAATACAGATGTTGTAGATTGCCCAAAAAGTCTTTCTTTGCTAACAGAATATGAATGCTGTATATATTTAACTTGGATTTAACACTTGCAGATCTGGCAAATACTGTTTTTTGGAAGAAAAAAAAAGTGTGTTTTTCAAACCCCACAAAATGATGGGTGTATTTCTAGTTTAAATTGCACACTGACTAATACAGATGTTGTAGATTGCACAAAAAGTCTTTTTTTGCTAACAGAATATGAATGCTGTATATATTTAACTTGAATTTAACACTTGCAGATCTGGCAAATACTGTTTTTTGAAAAAAATAAGTGTGTTTTTCAAACCCCAGAAAATGATGGGTGTATTTCTAGCTTAAATTGCACACTGACTAATACAGATATTGTAGTTTGCCCCAAAAAAATGGTGATTTGCAATGTCCCAAAAGCTCAGATGCAGTGCTGGTGCACTGAGCATGCATAAATTGGCCGCCGCCGCCACCCACCTAACTAACAGAATTCTAAAAGTTAGTATTTTTAATCAATGAGCTCAGGGCAGGGTAAAACGATAGTGCCCTGCACCCACACAACTATTTGTCTGTAGATCGCTGAGTTAGATTCTCTCCTATGCTCTCCCTGAAATCACAAGTCCAGCAGCATCCTCTCCCTACACTTGTAACAGCAGAGTGACGTGCAGCGCTACGTGACCCAAGCTTATATAGAGCCTGGGTCACATGCTGCTCTGGCCAATCACAGCCATGCCATTAGTAGGCATGGCTGTGATGGCCTCTTGGGGCAAGTAGTGTGACGCTTGTTGATTGGCTGCTGTGCAGCATTTCAAATAGCGCCAAGAAAGCGGCGAACACCGAACCCGAACTCAAACTTTTACAAAAATGTTCGGGTTCAGGTCCGGGGTCCAAAAATCCTAAAGTTCGGTACAAACTCGAACTTTACAGTTCGGGTTCGCTCAACCCTACAGAAGACCCCTCTCCAGAGAATGTCCCAAACTGCGGATGAAACCCATATGCACCAAAAAATGGTGACTTATCAGAGGACTCCTGTCGACGGTTATTTAAAGCAAACTCCGCAAGGGACAAAAAATAATACCAATCCTCCTGATTCTCAGGAAGCTCCCAATCAAGCACATCGCGGACCTTCTCAGGGTCCATGCGAAAACCAGAAGCGGAGAGAAGAAAAACAAGAAATTGAATCTCCGGAACCGCAAACACACATTTTTCCATTTTAGCGTACATTTTATTCTCCCGCAGAATCAGCAAGACCTGAAATCAGGAGAAAAAATCAAAATGTCATCTAGATACACCAGAACAAATTTCCCCATTAAATGATAAAAAATGCTGTTCACAACAATCTGGTTAAACAGGTCTGGGATCAGAGAAAGAGGATATGGGTCACGAATTGTGATACAGTTCAGCTCCCTGAAATCCAGACAAGGTCTTAAAGAACCATCTTTTTTCTTAACAAAAAAAAAAACAGCGGCAACAGGTGACTTCGAGGGTCGGATGTGTCCTTTTTCAGGCTCTCAGAGATATACACTCACCTAAAGAATTATTAGGAACACCTGTTCTATTTCTCATTAATGCAATTATCTAGTCAACCAATCACATGGCAGTTGCTTCAATGCATTTAGGGGTGTGGTCCTGGTCAAGACAATCTCCTGAACTCCAAACTGAATGTCAGAATGGGAAAGAAAGGTGATTTAAGCAATTTTGAGCCTGGCATGGTTGTTGGTGCCAGACGGGCCGGTCTGAGTATTTCACAATCTGCTCCGTTACTGGGATTTTCACGCACAACCATTTCTAGGGTTTACAAAGAATGGTGTGAAAAGGGAAAAACATCCAGTATGCGGCAGTCCTGTTGGCAAAAATGCCTTGTGGATTCTAGAGGTCAGAGGAGAATGGGCCGACTGATTCAAGCTGATAGAAGAGCAACGTTGACTGAAATAACCACTCGTTACAACCGAGGTATGCAGCAAAGCATTTGTGAAGCCACAACACGCACAACCTTGAGGCGGATGGGCTACAACAGCAGAAGACCCCACCGGGTACCACTCATCTCCACTACAAATAGGAAAAAGAGGCTACAATTTGCACGAGCTCACCAAAATTGGACTGTTGAAGACTGGAAAAATGTTGCCTGGTCTGATGAGTCTCGATTTCTGTTGAGACATTCAAATGGTAGAGTCCGAATTTGGTGTAAACAGAATGAGAACATGTATCCATCCTCTGATGGCTACTTCCAGCAGGATAATGCACCATGTCACAAAGCTCAAATCATTTCAAATTGGTTTCTTGAACATGACAATGAGTTCACTGTACTAAAATGGCCCCCACAGTCACCAGATCTCAACCCAATAGAGCATCTTTGGGAGGTGGTGGAACGGGAGCTTTGTGCCCTGGATGTGCATCCCTCAAATCTCCATCAACTGCAAGATGCTATCCTATCAATATGGGCCAACATTTCTAAAGAATGCTATCAGCACCTTGTTGAATCAATGCCACGTAGAATTAAGGCAGTTCTGAAGGCAAAAGGGGGTCCAACACCGTATTAGTATGGTGTTCCTAATAGTTCTTTAGGTGAGTGTAAGTACGCATAGCGACTCTTTCAGGTTGGGAGAGATTGTATAAACGTGATTTTGACAGCTTGGTGCCTGGAATGAGATTAATAGGGCAATCGTACTCCCGGTGAGAGATCAACTCCTGGACACCACTCTAGGAAAACACATCCGAAAATTCTGAGAGAAAAGATGGTACAGTCTTGGTAGAAACCTCTGAAAGAGACGCCGTGAGGCAATTCTCTCTGCAAAACTTACTCCAACTATTTATTTGCCTTGCTTGCCAATCAATGGTGGGGTTATGTTTAGTGAGCCAGGGTAGCCCCAACACTAGAGGAGTAGGTAATCCGCTTAGGACGAAACATGACATATCCTCAACATGAGCGTCACCCACAGTCAAACGGATATTGTGAACTATGCCCTTTAACGATCTTTGAGAAAGTGGAGCGGAATCGATAGCAAAAACAGGTATATCCTTTTCCAAAGTGCATACCTGGAAACCATGCGTTACTGCAAATTGATTATTAATGAGATTAACAGTTGCTCAACTAACTACAAAAATCTCACAAACAATGTTCTTGCTGTCTAGCGCCACCCTGGCAGGTAGGAGAAAACGGGAACTACAAGCAAACGGCAAACCTTCAATTTCTGAATCAACCTTGCCAATAGTAGCAAATGGAAAGTTTTTGGAGGTTTATTTTTTATTTTTATTTTTTTATTACCCTCATAAAACTCCATGAATCTCCTAGAGGGGCAAACATTAGCCAAATGATTTATACCCCCACAACAGAAACAAACCCTCCTCTGAGAGCTGAATCCTCTACTATCAGAGGAAAGCAAACCCAGCTGCATTGCCTCCTCCTCAGAGGGGATTAACGAGAGACTGAGACCCCTGCGCACTGAATGAGACAGCCCCACTGTCCTTGGGCTGAATATGACAGGAAAGAGTAGTCTCCTCTCTCTCTCTAAGACGCCTGTCAATACGAACAGCTAGAGACATGGCAGATTCTAACGAGGCAGGTCTCTCATGAAAAGCAAATGCATCTTTCAATCTTTCCGAAAGACCATGGCAAAATTGACTTCGGAGTGCAGCATCATTCCAACCAGTATCAGCTGCCCATCTCCGAAATTCAGAACAATATATCTCTGCGGACTGTTTACCCTGGTATAAAAGACGCAGTTTAGATTCAGCCAGAGCAATACGATCCGGGTCATCATATATCTGCCCCAGGGATACAAAAAATTCATCCACCGATCGGAAGGGCCGTGCCCCCACCGGCAGCGAAAAGGCCCAAGACTGAGCGTTATCCCTGAGCAGCGAGATGATGATCCCCACCCTCTGCTCCTCATCACCAGAGGAATGGGGAAGTAGGCGAAAATAGAGTTTGCAAGCCTCTCTAAAGCGAACAGAATTCTCACTACCCCCGTAGAACGCATCCGGAAGCGAGATCTTAGTCTCGGAACAAACTCCATGAACACCAGCAGAACCGGTCACCTGAAACTGAGACACAGTTTTACGGAGATCTGCTACCTTGTCATGCCCTGCTCAGACTATGTACGGAGGTCTGCCAGATTAGCAGCACGTGTCTAGTCATTTGTGTTGTTTTGGAGTCGTGCTAGATCCGCCTCCCTTCAGATGCTCTGGGTCGGGTCGTTGGTTTAAATTACTTTCACTCCCAGGGTTCCGTGCAGGTTATAGCTTCTGTCTGCCTGTGGAAGGAAGGAGTGAAGGATTGGCTTTTCCTGCTCAGATAAGATAAGTTGGTTTCTGATTTCTTTGGTTTGCTGTCTAGGCTGTTTTAGTGTCGTCTGTCCCCTCCTGGTTCTGAGGGAGCAGGCTGCCCCTTTTTCCCTTTCACCATCTCAGGGATTCTAGGGTATTCTCAGCCCAGGCACGAGGACACATTATTTCCACCTTCAGGGTCTGAATGTGGGCAAAGCAAAATAGGGAGAGCGGTTAGGGATTCGCTAGGAGGTGACCTTATCCCCAGCTTCTCGCCTAGAAATATTGTTTGTTTAGTTATCTGTGTATCCTATATCCTGTCCGCCGTGACATTATAACCCGCCATACTTTGACTGCCATTACTCAGCGGTTTTGTGATGACGTCAATTGATGCGCTAGTTGACTGCTTGCAGGGATTATCTCTGGAGGTTGCGGATCTGCGTAGTTCGGTCACACGGTGTCAGAATGCTCTGGCATCAGGTGCAGGTCAAATTTGTGGGGAGCCTAAAGTCACTCTTCCTGAGAGATTTGCAGGGGGTGCGGATGACTTTATCCGCTTTAAAGAGTCATGCAAATTGTATTTTCGGCTGCGTCCATCTTCGTCAAGGGTGATGAGAGTCAGAGGGTAGGGATAATCATTTCTCTGCTTAAAGGGGACGCACAATCCTGGGCCTTTTCTCTGCCGCCCAGTTCTCTGGCCCTCCGGTCGGTGGAAGAATTTTTCAAAGCCCTGGGATTAATTTACGATGACCCAGATCGGGTCTCGATGGCGGAATCTAAATTGCAGCGTGAACATACTGCAGAGATTTACTGCGTTGAGTTTAGGAGATGGGCTACCGAGTCAGAGTGGAATGACCCCGCGTTACGTAGTCAGTTTTGTCAGGGGTTATCTGAGAGATTGAAAGATGCCCTTGCTTTTCATGAGTACCTAGATTGCTTGGAGAATGCTATGTCTTTGGCAGTACGGTTAGATAGATGTATTAGAGAGAGGTGTAAGGCTTCCTCCGTGCAAGGGATCCCTTCTGTGACTGGTTTCGTCTCTGCTACTTCCCAGGGTGATGTTACAGGTAACTCTGGGGTAGGGGAGGAACCCATGCAGCTGGGTCAGGTATCTTTCCATTCTGGTAGTAGAGACTTTAGGAAATTGCATAAACTATGTTACTACTGTGGGAAAAGTGGTCATTTTATTTTTGCTTGTCCTTTTGTTAAACCGCATGTTGATAAGAAAGAGAAAAAAAAAAACGTCCTGACTCTTGGTAGCGTGAATGGAGTGGTGGAGCAAGCAGGTATGCAAGCTCCCTGTAATACTCATTTTCTCCTTCCAGCTATGGTGGCGCTAGACTCAAGAAATTTTTTTGTTGAAGTATTCATTGACTGTGGTGCCGGGGTAAACCTTATTGACTTTCTTTTTCTTCAAAATCTGGGTCTAAGTACGTGCACTTTAGAAAGAGAGATTCCGGTTTTTGCAATTGATTCTTCCCCTCTTTCTCAAAGGAGTCTCACTCATATTGCTCATGGTATTCAGTTAAGGGTGGGTGATTCACATGTGGAGATTATGTCTTGTTTTGTCATGAAGGATTTGCCCACTCCGATAGTCTTAGGGTTACCGTGGTTGACAAAACATAACCCAATTATAGACTGGCAAGCAAGACAAATCATTGGTTGGAGTGAATTTTGTTCGGATAATTGTCTTGGCACATCTATCTCTGGTGTGTCCACTACGGCTCTACCTCAGTATCTCTCAGATTTTGCGGATGTCTTTTCGGAGGGGGGGGCTCAGGAATTGCTTCCTCATCGTGACTGATTGTCCAGTTAACCTCATCCCAGGGGCTAAGTTGCCAAAGTCTCGGTTTTACAATCTTTCTCAACCCGAAAGAGAGGTCATGCGGAAGTATATCGCCGAGAGTTTGGCAAAAGGTCATATTAGGCCATTTAAGTATCCGGTGGCAGTAGGTTTACTCTTTGTAAAGAAAAAGGATGGATTGCTGAGAACTTCTTTGGATTTCCGAGAATTGAACCGTATTACGGTCCGGGATCCGTATCCCCTTCCTTTGATCTCCGACCTTTTTGATCAGATTGTTGGAGCCAAGGTTTTCTCCAAGTTGGATTTGAGAGGGGCCTACAATCTGATCAGAATCAAGGAAGGGGATGAGTGGAAAACGGCCTTCAATACGCACGAGGGTCATTTTGAGAATCTGGTTATGCCTTTTGGGTTGACGAACGCGCCATCATTTGGTGGGGAGGTTCGTGGTAGTTTGCTTGGATAACATTTTAATTTACTCTCCTTATCTGAAGACCCATCAGGATCATGTGAGACAGGTTTTGACGATCCTTCGGGAGAATAAATGATATGCCAAATTGGAGAAATGTGTGTTTTCTGTGCAGGAGCTTCCGTTTTTGGGATATCTGCTTTCTGGTGGTTTTTGGGGTTTACTAATTATTATAGAAAATTTATTTTGAACTATTCTACCATTGTAAGACCGCTGACTGATATGACTAAGAAGGGCACCGACGTCTCTGTCTGGTCGGATGAGGCATTGCAGGCCTTTTCGACTATTAAGGAGTGTTTTGCATCTGCTCCCATTCTGGTGCAGCCCCATGTGTCTCAGCCATTCGTGGTGGAGGTTGATGCATCAGAAGTTGGGGTTGGAGTGGTACTGTCGCAGGGTTCATCTCCTGGCAAGTGGGTCCCGTGTGCTTTTTTTTCCAAGAAGCTATCAGTCGCCGAGAAGAATTATGATGTGGGAGATAGAGAGTTGTTGGCCATCAAGCTGGCCTTTGAGGAATGGCGTCACTGGTTGGAAGGGGCGTCTCACCTCGTTATAGTATATACGGATCATAAGAACTTGGCTTACCTTCAATCTGCTAAGCGTCTGAACCCTAGACAGGCCAGATGGTCACTGTTTTTTACCAGGTTCAATTTTGTGGTGACTTTTCGCCCGGGGGTTAAAAGCATCAAGGCGGATGCGTTGTCTCGCAGTTTTCCTGAGGGATGTGATTCAGAGGATCCTGCTCCGATTTTGGCTGATGGGGTGGTGGTCTCCTCTCTGTACCTCGAATTGGAGATGGAGGTGTTGGAAGCCCAGGAGGGGGCTCCTGGTTCTTGTCCTCCAGGGAGGTTGTTTGTTCCTGAAGAACTGCGATACAAGGTATTCAAGGAACATCATGATACTGTCCTTGCTGGGCATCCTGGTGGTAAGTCCACCTGTGACCTTGTGTCCCGGAGGTTCTGGTGGCCCGGGTTACGTAAGAGCATTGAGGATTACGTGGCAGCTTGTAAAACCTATGCGCGGTCAAAGGTTGCTCATACTCGACCAGCTGGTTCACTTCTTCCTTTGTCTATTCCGTCTCGTCCTTGGACGCACTTATCTATGGACTTTATTACGGATTTGCCGAGTTCCTCCGGGAGAACAGTAATTTTGGTGGTAGTTGACCGTTTTAGTAAAATGGCTCACTTTATATCGTTAACTAGTCTGCCTAATGCCAAGACTCTTGCGCAGATTTTTGTTGATAATATCGTGAAATTGCATGGTATTCCTTCGGATGTGGTTTCTGATAGGGGCACACAGTTTGTCTCCAGGTTTTGGAGGGCGTTCTGCTCTCGGCTGGGCATTCAACTTTCATTCTCTTCGGCTTTTCATCCGCAGTCAAATGGACAGACTGAGCGTACTAATCAAAACCTGGAGACCTACTTGAGGTGCTTTGTGGCTGAGAATCAGGAGGACTGGTCCTCATTCTTGTCCCTAGCAGAGTTCGCTTTGAATAACCGTAGGCAGGAGTCAATTTTTTGGCGCATACGGTTTTCATCCTCAGTTTGGTACCTTTTCTGGGACTAGTTCGCCTGGGATGCCAGAGGAGGAGAGATTTTCTTCTGCCTTGTCTTCTATCTGGCGGAGGATCCAAGTGAATTTGGAGAAGATGGGTGAGAGGTATAAGCGAATGGCTGACAAGAGACATGTGACTGGTCCGGACCTGTGTGTGGGTGATCTGGTGTGGTTGTCCACTAAAAATATTAAACTGAGAGTGCCATCTTGGAAACTGGGTCCAAGATTTATTGGTCCGTACAAAATATCTGCTGTGATCAATCCAGTAGCGTTTCGGATGGATCTTCCGCAGACTTGGAGGATCCATTATGTATTCCACAGGTCTTTATTGAAAAAATATGTGAGACCGGTGGAACCATCGCCATTGCCCCCTCCTCCTGTTCTGGTCGATGGAAATTTAGAGTTCGAGATCTCCAGGGTTCTTGACTCTAGAGTTCTTCGGGGTTCCCTTCAGTACCTGGTACACTGGAGGGGATACGGCCCTGAGGAAAGGATGTGGGTTCCGGCGCTGGATGTCAGTGCCAGCCGACTGGTTAGGGCTTTTCACAGATCCCACCCGGATAAGGTTGGTCCGGGGTGTCCGGAGGTCACCCGTAGAAGGGGGGGTACTGTCATGCCCTGCTCAGACTATGTACGGAGGTCTGCCAGATTAGCAGCACGTGTCTAGTCATTTGTGTTGTTTTGGAGTCGTGCTAGATCCGCCTCCCTTCAGGTGCTCTGGTTGGGGTCGTTGGTTTAAATTACTTTCACCCCCAGGGTTCCGTGCGGGTTATAGCTTCTGTCTGCCTGTGGAAGGAAGGAGTGAAGGATTGGCTATTCCTGCTCAGATAAGATAAGTTGGTTTCTGATTTCTTTGGTTTGCTGTCTAGGCTGTTTTAGTGTCGTCTGTCCCCTCCTGGTTCTGAGGGAGCAGGCTGACCCTTTTTCCCTTTCACCATCTCAGGGATTCTAGAGTATTCTCAGCCCAGGCACGAGGACACATTATTTCCACCTTCAGGGTCTGAATGTGGGCAAAGCAGAATAGGGAGAGAGGTTAGGGATTCGCAAGGAGGTGACCTTATCTCCAGCTTCTCGCCTAGAAATATTGTTTGTTTAGTTATCTGTGTATCCTATATCCTGTCCGCCGTGACATACCTCCAGCGAAACACCTTGCATGCGGTCAATCAAGGCTGAAACCGTATCCATGCTTAAGACGGTTACGGCGATTTATAGTGTCACAAATGATGTTGCAGATAGCTGGAACTTATGAATAAATGTCCGACTGGCTTGATCCCAAACTAAGGAACATATAGGTGAGCCCTATAAAACCCTAAGAGCTCTCTCTGACTGCTATGCCCATGCAAGGGTCTCAATGGTAGACGATTGCATGCCCACGTACCTAAGACTGTGTGACACCTGAAAACCTTATAATAGTGAGGGGACACGACCACCGGCTCCCTGCACTTAATACGGACGGAGTCAGAGTCACCTAGAATCAAGCCAGCAAGGAAACACAATACATGAAAAGACTTATCTGAGTAAACAGCAGCAGCAGCCTCCAGCAGTGAACACTTCATCCAGGAAGTAGTATAAACCGCAAAGTGAGGCAGTATGGGAGGGAATATAAAGGGAGACAATTAGTCTAAATAGGTGACACCTGGGAGAAAGAAAGGAGATGACAAAGTGACACCAAAACAAAGAACATCATGCAAGAGGTAGAGAAGGACGTCTGCCAGACCTTCTCACAGAACTGGCGGTGACAGGAGATGGCAGCAGCATCAGGAGACTACAGAATAGCAAAGTGACATAGTTTGGAGGTTTCAGCATCAGGAGGCCACAGAGTGGCACAATGACAGAGTGTGGAGGTGTCAGCAGCATCAGGAGACCACAGAGTGGCAAGGTGACATAGTATGGAGGTGGCAGCAGCATCAGGAAACCACAGAGTGACCCGATGACAGTGTGGGGAGGTGGGTGGCAATACCAGTACCAGATGAAGATGGTGCGTGAAAGAAGGAGCACTTGGCATCAAATGTGTGGCATCAAGCGGATGGCAGCATCATAGTAGTAGCTGAGGCACGTAGCCAGAAGAAACTGGTCTCTTTTGTCAAAGTGTTGCTATGGCACCATGTATGATCTAGTCTGACGCATAAGGCATTGGTTGATGAAAATCCTAGCTGATCCACGCTTGATTCATCTTGACAAAGGTCAGTTTCTCCACATTTTAGAGGCTAGTTCTTCTTGGGGTAACTATAGCCCACGCCGCACTAAACACCTGCTCTGATACCACACTACTGGCCTATCAGAACAGCTTTTCCAGGACAAACTCTGCCAGTTGCGGCCACAAATCCAGTTTGGCTGTTCAGTAGTCCTGCGGATCTTCAATGTGGGGTGGCAGGGTGCTGTCCAAGTATGCCACCACCTGCTGGTTCAGGTCCTGCTCCAGGTCTAGCTGCTGCTGCTGCTGGTGAGTAGATTCTTCACTAGGCAGGTAAAAAAATCTGCTCATCAGCGACTCTAGACTGCTCATACCCCCCTCACACCCTGCCACAGCAGCCATGGCAGAGGAATGTGAGCGCAGAGGGCCCCTCCGGTCAGATCTGCAAGAGGATGGACGATGGCGCAGATAGGCAGCGGCCAACTGACTATGTATAATGTCTCAATAATAGTTCAGTTCGTCCTCCCTCTCAGTGGGTGTAAAAAATGCCCCCATTTTGGACCGGTAGCAAGGGTACAACAAGGTGGAGAGCCAGAAGTCATCCTTCTGCCGAATGGTGACAATTCGGCTGTTACTACGCAAGAAAGTGAGCATGCATCGTGTCAATTGTGCAAGTGACTCGGAGGGACTCCCTGCCTTCATCTTCACTGCATACTGCCATGGTGTGGCTGGGTCCTCTGCCTCATATTCCTCATCACCCTGTAGCTCCTCTTGATGCTCCTGCTCCTCCTCTCCTGTCACCTATGTAGAAAAACCACCCATTTCGCTACACATTGCTTGTGCTCCAATGTCCTCCTTCTCCTCCTTCTCCAGTTCAGCCCCCACAGGGCTCATGTGGCCGTTAGATCTAGGCGCCATGTCCCCTGTCTCCTGACCAGCCAGTTTTAAAATCATCTGTTCCAGGAAATAAAGCAGTGGAAAGATGTTGTTCATCCTGTAGTCCTGGCGATTAACAAATAACGTGGCCTCTTCAAAGGGCCTTAGCAAACGGCAGGTGTCACGCATAGGCTGTTACTGGCTGACTTCGAAGTTACACAGGGTACTCCTGTCTTCTTGGATCATCAAGAAATTGTTTATGGCCTTTTTCTGTTCGTATAGTTGGTCCAACATATGGAGGATGGAATTCCAATGGGTGGAAATGTCGCATATCAGCTTATGTTGGGGGATGATGTTCTGCTACTGCAGCTCAAGGAGGGTGTGCTTTGCGGTGTACGAGTGGCTGAAGTGCATGCAAAGATTCCTGGCCATTTTTAGGATGTCTTGCAGATGGGTCGAAGACTTCAGGAACCGCTTGACAACCAGATTGAACACTTGTGCCATGCAGGCCATCCTTGATGCAGCGCCGACACCATATTCTTCCCGTTGTCGGTCACCCTTGTTCCGATTTTGAGTTGTCGCAGAGAAAGACAGGATTTGATTTCTTGATGAAGGACATGGAGCAATTCCTCCCCTGTGTGACTACGTTTGCCCAGGCAAACGAGTGGTATGTAGTAATGACAAGCATACTGTTCGGCTTGAGCATCTCGATGATCGGCACATGGCGTTACTCGGCCGAGTACCGCATGTGCTCGAGCGCCATGCTCGAGTATCCTGCCCGCATGTTTCTTGGCTGCTACACAGCCAATAAACGTGCATTTAGGTACTTCCCTCACTGTAATGGCAGTACCCAGCCAGTAATTGGCTGTCCAGGATGCGTCATCGGGTGCTATATAGCACCCAATGACGCATGTTCGGCTCATTCGTAGTCAGGATGAGCTGAGCATAGGAAGGGACAAAGAGTGTAGGGAGTGTAATTGAATATTTTTTTTGTACAAAAATGTTTCAGAGACCCAAAAGTCCTTGTAAGGACTATTGTGTGTGACAGCACAAATATATGTTTGTAGCGCGACCTGCGCTAAATTGCTCAGTGTTAGGGAGAGCTGTGCATAGGAAGGGACAGACAGTGTAGGGATTATAATAGGAAGATTTTTATACAAAAAAACTTTTCAGAGACCCAAAAGTCCTTTTAAGGACTATTGTGTGTGACAGCAGCAATATATATTGTTAGTGCATCCTGCGTGAAATACAGTGTAATAAGCTGCTGCGGACAGTTAAATTATTTGCGCCACATCTCCTGTGTAATGTGTGCGCAGCCCGAAAATATCAGTGACATCCAGTGTACTTTTTCCATAGACGGTGTCCGCTGCGGACAGTTAAATTATCCATGCCACATCTCCTGTGTAATAAATATCTGTGACATCCAGTGTACTTTTTCAATAGACGGTGTCCGCTGCGGACAGTGAGATTAGCTGCGCCACATCTCCTGTGTAAAATGTCTGCATCGCTAAAATATCTGTGACATCCAGTGTACTTTTCCGTAGACGGTGTCCTCTGCGGATAGTTAAATTATCCGTGCCACATCTCCAGTGTAAAGTGTGCGCTTCCAAAAAATATCTGTGATATCCAGTGTACTTTCTCAATAGACGGATCTGGCAGCCATTTTACATTATGTTTTTTGCCAGTGTAGGGAGAGGTTACTGTGTGGAGCAGGGACAGACTGTTAGTAACACCAAATGCCAGCTAATAGGACCACAAAAGTCCTTTTAAGGACTGGTATAGGTGTGCTATCGATAGGTGTGACATACAGAGGGGTGTGATATACTTATAATATACTTTATAGAAAGTATATTATACTGCATTTGTATTGTGCAGCAGTGGTGTGCGGTTCTGCTGAGATACCGCAGCTATACAGAGGGACAAACGCTATTGGAATAAGTAATTGCAACTGGTGTGATATACCTGTTCCCCCCCCCCCCCCCCAATTTTTTTTTATAGAGGGGTGTGATATGCCTTTAATATACCTTCTAACATAGAAAGTATATTATAGTCCATTTGTATTGTGCAGCAGTTGTGTGCGGTTCTGCTGAGATACTGCAGCTAGATAGAGGGACAAACGCTATTCGAATAACTAATTGCAACTGGTGTGATATACCTGTTGCCCCCCAAAAAAACAGATTAAGTGGTGCGATATACCTGCTTCCACAAAATACAGATTGAGGGGTGTGATACACCAGCTTCCACAAAATACTGATTGAGGGGTGTGATACACCGGCTTCCACCAAATATTGATTAAGAGGTTTTGTTATACCGGCTTCCAGTAAATATTCATTATTGGCCACAAGAGAGGAAGAGGAGGGGAGTTCAGAGGGAGAGATGTAGCAGCAGATAGGGAGGAGAAGGAGGAGAAGCAGGCAGAACTCGCAGTGCACAGGAGGCAAAAACATAGAAACATAGAATGTGTCGGCAGATAAGAACCATTTGGCCCATCTAGTCTGCCCAATATACTGAGTACTATGGATAGCCCCTGGCCCTATCTTATATGAAGGATGGCCTTATGCCTATCCCATGCATGCTTAAACCCCTTCACTGTATTTGCAGCTACCACTTCTGCAGGAAGGCTATTCCATGCTTTCACTACTCTCTCAGTAAAGTAATACTTCCTGATATTACTTTTGAACCTTTGCCCCTCTAATTTAAAACTATGTCCTCTTGTAGCAGTTTTTCTTCTTTTAAATATTCTCTCCTCTTTTACCTTGTTGATTCCCTTTATGTATTTAAAAGTTTCTATCATATCCCCTCTGTCTCGTCTTTCTTCCAAGCTATACATGTTAAGGTCCTTTAATCTCTCCTGGTAAGTTTTATCCTGCAATCCATGTACCAGTTTAGTAGCTCTTCTCTGAACTCTCTCCAAAGTATCAATATCCTTCTGGAGATATGGTCTCCAGTACTGAGCACAATATTCCAAATGAGGTCTCACTAGTGCTCTGTAGCGCGGCATGAGCACCTCCCTCTTTCTACTAGTAATGCCTCTCCCTATACACCCAAGCATTCTGCTAGCATTTCCTGCTGCTCTATGACATCGTCTGCCTACCTTTAAGTCTTCTGAAATAATGACCCCTAAATCCCTTTCCTCAGATACTGAGGTTAGGACTGTATCACTGATTTTATATTCTGCTCTAGGGTTTTTACGCCCCAGGTGCATTATTTTGCACTTATCCACATTAAATTTTAGTTGCCAGATTTTTGACCATTCCTCTAGTTTTCCTAAATCCTTTTCCATTTGGTGTATCCCTCCAGGAACATCAACCCTGTTACAAATCTTTGTGTCATCAGCAAAAAGACACACCTTACCATAGAGGCCTTCTGCAATTTTGCTGATAAAGATATTAAACAATATGGGTCCCAGAACAGATCCCTGAGGTACCCCACTGGTAACAAGACCTTGGTCTGAATATACTCCATTGACTACAACCCTCTGTTGCCTGTCCCTCAGCCACTGCCTAATCCATTCAACAATATGGGAGTCCAAGCCCAAAGACTGCAATTTATTGATAAGCCTTCTGTGTGGGACAGTATCGAAAGCCTTACTGAAGTCTAGATAAGCCATGTCTACTGCACCTCCTCCATCTATTGTTTTAGTCACCCAATCAAAAAAATCAATAAGATTAGTTTGACATGATCTCCCTGAAGTAAACCCATGCTGTTTTTCATCTTTCAATCCATGGGATTTTAAATGTTCCACAATCCTCTCCTTAAGGCCTCATGCACACGACCGTATTTTTTCACGGTCCGCAAAACGGGGTTCCGTTGGTCCGTGATCCGTGACCGTTTTTTCGTCCGTGGGTCTTCCTTGATTTTTGGAGGATCCACGGACAAGAAAAAAAGTTGTTTTGGTGTCCGCCTGGCCGTGCGGAGTCAAACGGATCCGTCCTGAATTACAATGCAAGTCAATGGGGACGGATCCGTTTGACGTTGACACAATATGGTGCAATTTCAAACGGATCCGTCCCCCATTGACTTTCAATGTAAAGTCAGGAGTTAATATACCATAGGATCAGAGTTTTCTCCAATCCGATGGTATATTTTAACTTGAAGCGTCCCCATCACCATGGGAACGCCTCTATGTTAGAATATACTGTCGGATATGAGTTAGATCGTGAAACTCAAATCCGACAGTATATTCTAACACAGAGGCGTTCCCATGGTGATGGGGATGCTTCAGGTTAGAATATACCAAAAGAACTGTGTACATGACTGCCCCCTGCTGCCTGGCAGGTGCTGCCAGGCAGCAGGGGGCAGACCCCCCCCTGTTTTTAACTCATTGGTGGCCAGTGCGGCCGGCTCCCCCTCCCCCTGTAGTTAGCTCTTTGTTGTCCAGTGCAGCCGGCCCCCCTCCCTCCCCTGTAGTTAACTCATTGGTGGCCAGTGGGCCCCCCCTCCCTCTCCTGTAGTTAACTCTTTGTTGTCCAGTGCGGCCGGCCCCCCTCCCTCCCCTGTAGTTAACTCTTTGTTGTCCAGTGCGGCCGGCCCCCCCTCCCCTGTAGTTAACTCGTTGGTGGCCAGTGGGCCCTCCCCCCTCCCTCCCCCTCCTAATTAAAATCTCCCCCCCTATCATTGGTGGCAGCGGAGAGTACCGATCGGAGTCCCAGTTTAATCGCTGGGGCTCCGATCGGTAACCATGGCAACCAGGATGCTACTGCAGTCCCGGTTGCCATGGTTACTTAGCAATTTGTAGAAGCATTATACTTACCTGCGAGGCTGCGATGTCTGTGTCCGGCCGGGAGCTCCTCCTACTGGTAAGTGACAGGTCTGTGCGGCGCATTGCTTAATGACCTGTCACTTACCAGTAGGAGGAGCTCCCGGCCGGACACGGACATCGCAGCCTCGCAGGTAAGTATAATGCTTCTACAAATTGCTAAGTAACCATGGCAACCGGGACTGCAGTAGCGTCCTGGTTGCCATGGTTACCGATCGGAGCCCCAGCGATTAAACTGGGACTCCGATCGGTACTCTCCACTGCCACCAATGATAGGGGGGGGAGATTTTAATTAGGAGGGGGATGGAGGGGAGAGGGCCCACTGGCCACCAACGAGTTAACTACAGGGGAGGGAGGGGGGGCCGGCCGCACTGGACAACAAAGAGTTAACTACAGGGGAGGGAGGGGGGGCCAGCCGCACTGGCCACCAACGAGTTAACTACAGGGGAGGGAGGGGGGCCGGCCGCACTGGACAACAAAGAGTTAACTACAGGGGAGGGAGGGGGCCCACTGGCCACCAATGAGTTAACTACAGGGGAGGGGGGGGGCCGGCCGCACTGGCCACCAATGTGTTAACTACAAGGGGGGGGCTGCCCCCTGCTGCCTGGCAGCACCTGCCAGGCAGCAGTCATGTACACAGTTCTTTTAGTATATTCTAACCTGAAGCGTCCCCATCACAATGGGAACGCCTCTGTGTTAGAATATACTGTCGGATCTGAGTTTTCACGAAGTGAAAACTCAGCTCTGAAAAAGCTTTTATGCAGACGGATCTTCGGATCCGTCTGTATTAAATTAACCTACGGCCACGGATCACGGACACGAATGCCAATCTTGTGTGCATCCGTGTTCTTTCACGGACCCATTGACTTGAATGGGTCCGTGAACCGTTGTCCGTCAAAAAAATAGGACAGGTCCTATTTTTTTGACGGGCAGGATACACGGATCACGGTCTCGGCTGCAAAACGGTGCATTTTCCGATTTTTCCACGGACCTATTGAAAGTCAATGGGTCCGCGAAAAAAAAACGGAAAACTGCACAACGGCCACGGATGCACACAACGGTCGTGTGCATGAGGCCTAAGTATGGTTTCCATTAATTTCCCCACTATTGATGTCAGGCTTACTGGCCTATAGTTGCCCGATTCCTCCCTACTACCTTTCTTGTGAATCGGCACAACATTTGCTAATTTCCAATCTTCTGGGACGACTCCTGTTGCCAGTGATTGGTTAAATAAATCTGTTAATGGTTTTGCTAGTTCACCGCTGAGCTCTTTTAATAGCTTTGGGTGTATCCCATCAGGCCCCTGTGATTAATTTGTATTGATTTTAGACAGCTGACTTAGAACCTCTTCCTCTGTAAAGACACATGCATCAAAAGATTCATTAGTCTTCTTTCCTAACTGAGGTCCTTTTCCTTCATTTTCCTTCGTAAAGACTGAACAGAAGTATTCATTGAGGCAGTCAGCTAGTTCTTTATCTTCTTCCATATACCTTCCTTCTTTTGTTTTTAATTTTGTAATTCCTTGTTTTAGTTTCCTTTTTTCATTTATGTATCTGAAGAATACCTTATCGCCTTTTTTTCCTGTCTGAGCTAATTTCTCTTTTGCCTGTGCTTTAGAAGCTCTTATAACTTGTTTGGCCTCTCTCTGCCTAATCTTGTAAATTTGTCTGTCATCCTCGTTTTTTTTTATTTTTATAATTCCTAAAAGTTATCTTTTTGTTTTTAATGATTTTGGCCACTTCTGCTGAGTACCACAGTGGTCTTTTCCTTTTTTTGCTTTTACTGACAAGCCTAATGCAATTTTCTGTTGCCTTCAATAGTGCCTCTTTTAAGTAGTCCCATTTCTCCTGGACTCCAATGAAACTGTTCCAATCTGATAGGGACTCGCATACCACTAATATAATTTTAGAAAAGTCAGTTTTTCTAAAATCTAAAACTTTTGTTTTTGTGTGGTGTGACTCAGTCACTGTACTGACTGGTGATCACTAGATCCCAAGCTTTCCCCTACAGTAATATCATATACCAAATTCCCATTTGGGAATACTAAATCTAAAATGGCCTCCTTCCGGGTTGGCTCCTCAACTACTTGCTGTAGAGATAATCCCAGTACGGAATTTAGAATATCTGTACTCCTGGCAGAACTAGCTATTTTGGTTTTCCAGTTTACATCAGGAAGATTGAAGTCTCCCATAATGATAACTTCCCCCTTCAATGTCATTTTAGCTATTTCCTCAACTAGCAGATCATCTAATTCTTTGACTTGGCTAGGTGGTCTATATATCACACCTACACGAGTTACCTTATGATTATCAAGCTGCAAGGTAACCCAAACTGACTCTAAATTGTTCTTGCTAACTTGTATCAAATTAGATTTTTTGCTGTCGTTCACATACAGGGCCACCCCTCCCCCTTCTTGCCTTCTCTGTCTTTCCTGTATAGAGAGAACCCTGGTATTGATATATCCCAGTTATTACTCCCCTTGAACCACGTCTCAGTAACAGCCACTACATCTATATTCTCAGATGCCATTATAGCCTCAAGTTCATTGATCTTATTCCCTAAACTGCGAGCATTTGTAGATAAGAATCTGAGCTTGTCATTTCTTAACCTTTGTGCTACTGGCATCTTCTGGCATTGTTCCGGGGGGCAGTCGGACTGCTGGATTATCACTCTTTTGCCCCCTTCCCTAGTTTAAATGCTCCTTAGCAAATACTTGGAACTGTTTACTGAGGCAGACTGCAAATGTATCTGGAGTTAGCCATCCACCATGCCTGGTCACATCTGGCGCTCCAAAAAATGCCGGCACATGGCTCCGAGGTGTGGGCTTTTTTTAACGTGTCAGCTGCTTACAATAGTGTTGCCATCTGCAGCCTGTGCTGTCAATGCATAAGTTGCGGTAATCCCAACGCTCACCTAGGGACGACCGCATTAAGAAGGCACCTGACCTCCCATCACCGAGCCCAGTGGGAGCAACACAGTCAGAACCCACAAAGCCACACTGCCGGCGCTCCACATGCTGCCTCTTCTCCTCTCTCCTCCCATTTGTCCTCCACTCCACCTTCCACCGTGCTGTTGTCGCGTTCATCTGGCAAAAGGCAGGCTTCCATGGCCCAAATGTTCGAACATAAAAAATTGATGACGCCAGATAACGCTCTTGGCCAACGGCTGACCGCCGGCTTGTCGGAACTGCTAGCCCACCAACTATTGCCATATAAACTGGTTGACTCGGAGGCCTTTAGAAAATTTGTGGCCATTGGCACACCGCAATGGAAGGTTCCTGGAAGGAAATATTTCTCCCAGAAGGGCATCCCAGAGCTATATGGCCATGTTCAGAGGCAAGTGAATGTATCTCTGGCACACAATGGATGCCACACGTCCTGAACTTAGTCATGCAGAGATTCGTTGCCAAATACCCCGGGGTCCAGGACGTCTTGCGGCAGGCCAGGAAAATCTTTGCCCATTTTTGAAGATCTTACACGGCCATGGCTCACCTTGCTGACGTTCAGCGGCGACACCATTTGCCTGTCAGACGTCTGATTTGTGACTGTCCAATGCGCTGAAACTCCACCTTGTACATACTTGATAGACTGATCTAGCAGAAATATGCCGTTAACTACTACCTGTACGAACTCTGCAGCAGGACAGGTTCTGGGGAGCTTGGTTTTTTTTCACTGCGTCAGTGGCTGCTCATGCGCGATGCATGCAGAACTTCTGCGGCCATTTGATGAAATCATCAAACTGGTCAGTCGCAGCCAGGGTGCCATCAGTGACATCGTACCTTTCGCCTTCTTTCTGGAGCGTGCATTGCGTCATGTCATTGATCAAGCCGTCGAGGAGCAGGAAGATGAGGAAGTCGCAATGCTGAATGAAGTCAGCAGGATTCTTAAAAGGAGTCAGAGGAGGATGGTGCCTGGGGAAAGGAGAAGCAAGAAGAGGAGGCTTTAAACTTTCCTGGGATCCCTGGTGTTGTCCGTGGCTGGTGGGAGGAGATTGAGGATGACATTCTCCTGGGCGATGAGCAAGAGCCAGGCCGCTACACCAATTCCAATTTAGTGCAAATGGGGGCCTTCATGCTCCAGTGTTTGAAGAGGAACCCCTGTATAAAAAGTATAAAGGGCAAGGACCAGTACTGGGTGGCAACGTACTTAGACCCCCGATACAAACACAAAATGGCGGACATGTTAACAGCATCACAGAGGGCTGTCAGATAGGGTTGAGCGAACCCGAACTGTAAAGTTCGGGTTCGTACCGAACTTTAGGATTTTTGGACCCCGGACCCGAACCTGAACATTTCAGAAAAAGTTTGGGTTCGGGTTCGTTGTTCGGCGCTTTCTTGGCGCTTTTTGAAAGGCTTCAGAGCAGCCAATCAACAAGCGGTTAACTGTCTGACCTTAGAAGCCATCACAGCCATGCCTACTAATGGCATGGCTGTGATTGGCCAGTGTAGCATGTGACCCAGCCTCTATATAAGCTTGAGTCACATAGCGCTGCACGTCACTCTGCTGTGCATAGTGTAGGGAGAGGATGCTGATGGTGATTTCAGGGAGAGAATAGGAGAGAGTCTTTGCTCAAAATCTGAATCTAACTCAGCGATCCACATACATTGTGTTTTGTGGGTGCAGGGCACAATTTTTTTTATCCTGCCACTATTTTCAGGCCTTGCAGCATCAGCACGTGTGAAATTACAGGCTAATATACTGCTGTCAAAATCCGTTGTTAAACAAACACTCGTTTGGGTAAAAAAAAATTGTTGGCAGCATTTGATGCAGATGAAATTGTGAGAAACACCCTTTATACATTTGGGTTAGATTCAGATATTTGAAATACCGCCATTTGGTGCACAAATCTTTAATTGAGGCCTACTGTGGGTCAGGCCGTGTGAGATACACCCTGTATATACAGGGCTTATATTCTTTCATTAATAAAACACCCTTTTTGGGGCAAAATACACAATATTTCAGGCCTTGCAGCATCTTGACATTTGAAATTCCTGGGTTATATACTGCTGCCATATAGAGTTATTAAACAAACACCCGTTTGGGCAAAAAAGGTTTATTTGGCAGCCTTTGCTGCAGATGTCATTGTGAGATACACCCTTTATACATTTGGGTTAGATTCAGATATTTGAAATACCGCCATTTGGTGCACAAATCTTTAATTCAGGCGTACTGTGGGTCAGGCCGTGTGAGATACACCCTTTACATATAGGGGTTTGATTCAGGTATTTGAAATACAGCAATTTTGGGCAAAGAAATCTTTAATTGAGGCCTAGTCTGGTTCAGGCCTTGTGAGATACACCCTTTACATGCTGTCTTTCTATTCTACTATTAATTAAACGCCCATTTAGGGCAAGATCCTAAATTCGAGAAATATGAGGAGAGCGTCAAATAAGGGACATGGCCCAGATCATGGTGCTGCTGGTGGAGCTCCTGTTGCAGGGAGAGGACGTGGTCGATCTGTGCCAGCTACACGCACAAGTGAAAACCCTTCCTCAGGTGCGAGTAGGCGACAGAACCTGCAGCGGTATTTGGTCGGGCCTAATGCGGCTCTACGAATGGTGAGGCCTGAACAAGTACAGGCGATAGTAGATTGGGTTGCTGACAGTGGATCCAGTTCATTCACATTGTCTCCCACCCAGTCTCCTGCTGAAAGATCACAGTTGGCACCTGCAGCCGATGTCCATCGGTCTTTCACCTCACCCCCTTGCAAATCAGCCAAGCAGTCTGAGCCCCAAGTCATGCAGCAGTCTCTTCTGCTTTTTGATGACTCTGTTAGCAGGGTTTCCCAGGGCCATCCACCTAGCCCTGCCCCAGAAGTGGAAGAGATTGAGTGCACCGATGCCCAACCACTTATCTTTCATGATGAGTACATGGGAGGACCATCGCAGCACGTCTCGGATGATGACGAAACACAGGTGCCAACTGCTGGAGCTTTCGAAAGTGTGCAGACCGACAAGGAAGGCAGGGGTGAAGAATGGGTGGAAGATGAAGTGGAGGACGATAAAGTCCTCGACCCCACATGGAATCAAGGTCATGCGAGTGAACTATGTATTTCAAAGGAAGAGGCAGTGGTCGCACAAAGCCACCAGCACAGCAGAAGAGGGAGCAGGGTGAAAAAGCGGAGCGGCCGTCCTCTAGACAGTACGCCTGCTACTACCCACCGCAGCAAGTGACCGAGCACACCAAAGCCAGCTCCAAGGAGTTCCCTGGCGTGGGAGTTCTTCAGCCAATGTGCTGACGACAAGACACGAGTGGTTTGCACGCTGTGCAATCAGAGCCTGAAGCAAGGCATAAAAGTTCTCAACCTGAGCACAACCTGCATGACCAGGCATTTAAGTGCAAAGCACCAGCTGCAGTGGAGTAGACACCTCAAAAACCAAGAAAGGTCTCTGGCACCTCCTGCTTCCTCTTCTGCTGCAGTCTCGGCCTCTTCATCCACCTCTGGAGTGACAGTGCCACCTGCCACCCCGCAAACAGAGGATCTGCCAGCAACACCAACACCTGGGTCACCAAGCATCTCCACAATGCCCCAAGGAAATGTTCAGCTCTCCATCTCCCAAACACTGGAGAGGAAGAGGAAGTACCCCCCTTCCCACCCGCGATCCCTAGCCCTGAATGCCAGCATTTCTAAATTACTGGCCTTTGAAATGCTGTCATTCCGTCTGGTGGAGACGGAGAGTTTTAAAGGCCTTATGGCGGTGACTGTCCCACAGTACGTCGTGCCCAGCCTCCACTACTTTTCCAGGCGAGCCATCCCTTTCCTGCACAAGCAAGTAGGGGAAAAAATCAGGTGTGCACTGAGCAACGCCATCTGTGGCAAGATTCACCTAACTACGGATACGTGGACCAGTAAGCACGGTCAAGGATGTTATATCTGGGTAAATGCAGTGGTGGCTGGGCCTGAGGCAGATAGCAGTTTGGCGCATGTCCTTCCACCACTGAGGATTGCAGGGCACTTCAGTTTGCCTCCTGTTGCTTCCTCCTTCTACTCCACTTCCTCATCCTCTACCGGCTCGTCATCCGGTCAGCATAACACCTTCACCACCAACTTCAGCACAGCCAGGGGTAAACGACAACAGGCAGTTAACAAACGTATCTGTTTGGGGGACAAACCCACACCACGCAGGATCTGTGGACGGGCCTGGAACAACAGACCGATGAGTGGTTGGTGCCAGTGAGCCTCAAGCCCGGCCTGGTAGTGTGCGATAATCTCGTAGCAGCTCTGGGACTATACAGTTTGACACACATCCCTTGCCTGGCGCATGTGCTGTATTTGGTGGTGCAGAGATTCCTTAAAAATTACCCCGATAAGTCAGAGCTGCTGCATAAAGTGCAGGCCATCTATGTGCGCTTTCGGTGTTCTCACCCTGCTGCTGCTCGCCTGTCACCGCTGCAGCGTAACTTCGGCCTTCCCGCTCATCGCCTCATATGCGACGTGCCCACAAGTTGGAACTCCACCTTGCACATGCTGGCCAGACTGTGCGAGCAGCAGCAGGCGATAGTGGAGTTTCAGCTGCAGCACGCACGGGGTGAGACGCACTGCGGAACATCACCACTTCACCACCAATGACTTGGCCTCCATGCGAGACCTGTGTTCCTTGTTGCGCTGTTTCGAGTACTCCACCAACATTGCCAGTGCCGATAACGCTGGTCTCAGCGTTACTATCCCACTTCTATGCCTCCTTGAAAAAACGCTGCTGGCGATGATGGAAGAGGATGTGGCACAGGAGGAGGAAGAGGGATCATTTCGTAGGGTTTCCAGCCAGTCATTCCCAAGTGGCTCCGAGGGTGGGTTCCTGCACCCACAAACGTCAGTTACACAATTGTCCAGCCAGGGCACAGTTCTGGAGGATGACGAGGTGGAGGATGAGGAGGAGGAGATGGGTGGCACCCAGACCAGCTCATGGCCATCACTGGTACGTGGCTGGGGCGATACAGAGGACACAGACGATACACCTCCCACAGAGGACAGCTTTTTGTTGCCTCTGGGCAGCCTGGCACACATGAGCGATTACATACTGCAGTGTCTCCGCAATGACCGGCGAGTTGCCCACATTCTAACTTGTGCTGATTACTGGGTGGCCACGCTGCTGGATGCCCATTACAAAGACAACGTACCGTCCTAGTTCCGTCACTGGAGCGTGATCGTAAGATCTGCGAGTACAAGCTCACGCTGGTAGACGCGCTGCTAGTGGCATTCCCACCTGACAGCGGGGGCACAGTGGAAGCACAAGGCGAAGGCAGAGGAAGAGGAAGAGGTTGCCAACGCAGCTGGGGCATCGCCAGCACCCCAGAAGGCAGGGTTAGCATGGCCGAAATGTGGAAAAACGCCACAACCAGGGCCGTCTTTAATATTGATTGTACCCTGGGCAAAAATTTACTTGGGCCCCCTGGATCCTGCCTTCCCATACCTTAGCAGGCAATCACGCCCTCCACCACAACACACACACAAAAAATCCACACATCTGGTAGAGTACAGTGAATGACTGTAAATACTTCCAGTTCTGAAGACTCCAGCGGCTCAGGATCAGTGCTCTGGGCAGCTGGGCTCAGGCTGGAAGTGGGCACCGCTCTGCAGGAAGGAGACCAGGGCTCGGCTCACCCTAGTGTTACAGTGCACCCCAGCACCCCACAGTATACAGTATAGCACCCTATAGTATACAGCAACCCACAGTATGCAGTATAGCACCCTATAGTATACAGCACCACACAGTATGCAGTATAGCACCCTACACTATACAGTACCCCACAGTGTATAGTAGAGCAGTATAGCAGGCCACAGTAAACAGCACCCCACAGTATACAACACCTCACAGTATACAGTAGAGCAGTATAGCACCTCACCGTATACAGCACCCAAAACTATACACGATACAGCACCCCACACTATACAGTACAGCAGTATAGCACTCCACAATATACAGCACCCACAGTATACAGTCCCCCACAGTATACAGCCCCCCACAGTATACAGTACAGCAGTATAGCACTCCACAATATACAGCACCCACAGTATAACGTATACAGCCCCCCACAGTATACAGCCCCCACATTATACAGTACAGCAGTATTGCACTCCACAATATACAGCACCCACAGTATACAGTATACAACCCCCCACACTATACAGTAAAGCAGTATAGCACTTCACAATATACAGCACCCAAAGTATATAGTATACAGCCCCCCCCACAGTATACAGGCCCCCACAATATACAGGCCCCCACAGTATACAGCCCCCCACAGTATACAGGCCCCACACTATACAGCACCCCACTATACAGTAGTTTACAGTATATTAGCATAACAGCCCCTGTCACCTTTTTCTGATGTAATCTTCACAAAAAAAGCTCCACAGTTAAGGCAAACTTCTACAGCAACACTCCTGGTAGAAAGGACCTTGATGACCTCATAGCCATGTCACCAGTAATATTGCTAGGTTACTGGTCACATGGTGATTATGTCATCTAAGGTCCTAGAGAATCACAGCTTTCACAGTACGCTGCCTGGAGTGCCGGCAGGCATGGCATGGCAGCACCCCCTGTGTAGCTGACAGCCTGACACCCGGGGCAGTGGCTAGCAGGACTCAAGAGGCAGCTGCCTTGTTGCCCCCAGGAGCAACTGGGCCCTGGGCAGCTGCCCCTTTTGCCCCTTGTTAAAGACGGCCCTGGCCACAACAACCAGCACCACCAGCTGATATGGAACGTCTTAGCAGGAGGCAGCATTTCACCAACATGGTGGAGTAGTATGTGTGTACACACCTACACGTACTGAATGATGGGTCTGCCCCCTTCAACTTCTGGGTCTCCAAATTGGGCACATGGCCTGAGCTTGCCATTTACGCCTTGGAGGTTCTGGCCTGCCCTGCAGCCAGTGTATTATCTGAACATGTGTTTAGCACGGCAGGGGGCGTCATCACAAAAAAGCGCAACCGCCTGTCCACAGCCAATCTGGACAAGCTCACGTTCATTAAAATGAACCAGGCATGGATCCCACAGGACTTGTCCGTACCTTGTGCAGAATAGACATGTATACCGGCCTTAACCAGCAATTGTTATACTACAGCGCAATTGCTCATTCTTGCATTTTTGGATATTTCACACTCTTTTGGAGTGTACCCAAATTTTAAAAAATATTAATTAATTAAAACCAAAAACCAGTAATGGCTTCCTCGTCCTCCTCCACCGCCACTTCCACCTACACAGCTATGTCCACCGCCTCCTCAAACTCCTACTCCACATGGAACTCCACCTCATAAATCAATTTTTATTTTTTATTTGTACGTATTGTATTTTATTTTATGTCATTTCACTACTTTGTCTGTTACATTTTCGGGTGAAATTCACCAATTTTAGGGTGTGATGTAGCACTGCTATACCTTGTAGACAGGTAAAAAAATAATAATAATTTGTCTGTTACATTTTTCGGGTGAAATTCACCAATTTCTGGGTGTGATGTACCACTTCTATACCTAGTAGACAGGTAAACAAAAAACACAAATTTGTCTGTTACATTTTTGGGTGAAATTCACCAATTTTTGGCTGTGATGTACCACTGCTATACCTAGTAGACAGGTTAAAAAAAATGGTCTGTTACATTTTCGGGTGAAATTCACCAATTTTTGGCTGTGATGTACCACTGCTATACCTAGTAGACAGGTAAACAAAAAACACAAATTTGTCTGTTACATTTTTGGGTGAAATTCACCAATTTTTGGCTGTGATATACCAATACTATACCTACGGTAGTAGACAGGTAAAAAAAAAAAAATGTGTCTGTTATATTTTCGGGTGAAATTCACCAATTTTTGGGTGTGATGTACAACTGCTATACCTAGTTGACAGCTTAATAAATTTCAATATTTTTTTTTTTACATTTTCGGGTGACAATAAACAATTTTTTTCTGTCATAGACCCCTGCTCTACCAAGTAGTCAGGTTAATAAATTTCTGTAATTTTTCTGTTACATTCTTGGGTTGACATTTTACAATTTTGGACGTGAATAAACCCCTGCTCTGCATAGGCTACAGGGAATAAAATTTCAGAAATTCTTCTTTAAATGATGCGCGCCACCTCCTTTCATTCAATGCTTAAACTTTAACAAGTTGTACCACATTTGCGCTTCAATAATTTGGCCCACATTTGCGCTTTACTAATTTGTCCCACATTTGCTCTTAAATAATTTGTCACACATTTGCACTTTAATAATTTGTCCTACATTTGCGCTTTAATAATTTGTCCCACATTTGCGCTTCAGTAATTTGTCCCACATTTGCGCCTCAATAACTTTTCTCATATTTCCGCTCGATCCCAAAAAAATGTAATCCATTTATCTCCCTTGGATGTGGTCTCTCTTTCTCACGCTCCCTCTCTGGCGTGGAACCCTGATTCGCCGATAACCGCGATCAGCATGTTAGGCTCAGAAAAGATCATCGAAAGTTGATAGAGAAGATATCCAAATGGATGGTGGACGTCACGGGGGCACCTCTGCATAGGTGACAGGAACAGAAATTTAAAAAAATCGTCTGTTACATTGTCAGGTGACATTTTTTTAATTTTGTCGGATAGAAACACCTTCTCTGCATAGGTGACAGGGAATACAATTTAAGAAATTCTTCTTTAATTGATGCGCGCCTCCTCCTTTCATTTAATGCTTAAACTTTCAGTAATTTGTCCCACATTTGTCCCTCAATATCTTTTCACATATTTCCGCTCAATCCCAAAAAAAATTAATCCATTTATCTCCCTTGGATGTGGTCTCTCTTTCTCATGCTCCCTCTCCGGCGTGGAACCCTGATTCGCCCATAACTGTGATCAACATGGTAGGCGCAGAAAAAAAGCATAGAAACATAGAAACATAGAATGTGTCGGCAGATAAGAACCATTTGGCCCATCTAGTCTGCCCAATATACTGAATACTATGGATAGCCCCTGGCCCTATCTTATATGAAGGATGGCCTTATGCCTATCTCATGCATGCTTAAACTCCTTCACTGTATTTGCAGCTACCACTTCTGCAGGAAGGCTATTCCATGCATCCACTACTCTCTCAGTAAAGTAATACTTCCTGGTATTACTTTTAAAGGGTTTCTATCACTTCGTTTCACCTATTTAGCTTTCAGACACTAGCGATCCGCTAGTGTCTGCTTTATCTAACCATCCTAATATAAGAGCTTATTGTCCTGCCGTTTAGCAAAAAAAATAACTTATATAGATATGCAAATGAGCCTCTAGGTGCTATGGGGGCGTGATTAGCACCTAGAGGCTCCGTCTACCTTAACAAACTGCCGCCGCCCAGCGCGTCCCTCCAGCCCGCCCATCTCCTCCGGAATGCGATGCTCCTCGTATTCGGCGCATGCGCAGTGAAAGTCTGATCGCTTCCCTGCTCAGACATCTCCACTGCGCCTGTTCCTCGGAGCACTATGACGTCATCGGCGCAGGCGCAGTGGAGATGTCTAAGCAGGGAAGTGATCAGACATTCACTGCGCATGCGCAGAATACGAGGAGCATCGCATTCCGGAGGAGATGGGCGGGCTGGAGGGACGCGCTGGGCGGCGGCAGTTTGTTAAGGTAGACGGAGCCTCTAGGTGCTAATCACGCCCCCATAGCACCTAGAGGCTCATTTGCATATCTATATAAGTTATTTTTTTTGCTAAACGGCAGGACAATAAGCTCTTATATTAGGATGGTTAGATAAAGCAGACACTAGCGGATCGCTAGTGTCTGAAAGCTAAATAGGTGAAACGAAGTGATAGAAACCCTTTAAACCTTTGCCCCTCTAATTTAAAACTATGTCCTCTTGTAGCAGTTTTTCTTCTTTTAAATATTCTCTCCTCTTTTACCTTATTGATTCCCTTTATGTATTTAAAAGTTTCTATCATATCCCCTCTGTCTCTTCTTTCTTCCAAACTATACATGTTAAGGTCCTTTAATCTTTGCTGGTAAGTTTTATCCTGCAATCCATGTACCAGTTTAGTAGCACTTCTCTGAACTCTCTCCAAAGTATCAATATCCTTCTGGAGATATGGTCTCCAGTACTGAGTACTGAACATCGAAAGTTGATAGAGCAGATATCCAATTGGATCGTGAACATCACGGGGATGTGCGACATGGTGGGACAGTAAGTGTGCACACGCCTACATGAACTGACTGACAGGGGTCACGCCCTGCAACTTCTGGGTCTCCAAATTGTGCACATGGCCTGAGCTTGCCCTTTACGCCTCGGAGGTGCTGGCCTGCCCTGCAGCCAGTGTATTGTCTGAACGTGTGTTTAGCATGATTGGAGGGGGTTATCACAAGTTATATTTCCCAATGTTTTGGGTTATACCATAATTAAAAAAAATAAAAAAAAAATTAAAACCAAAAAACTGTGTAGGCTACCTCCTCCTTCTCCACCGCCGCTTCCACCTACACCGCCACATCCACCTACACCGCCACATCCACCGCCTCCTCAACCTCCTACTCCATATGGACCTCGTCCTCCTAGATCACGATTATTATTTTTTATTTTTACGTATTTTATGTTATTTAAAGTCATTTCCCTATCCACTTTTGTTTGCAGAGCACTTGCCATTCTCTTAATCACATTTTGCTGGCATTTGCAGCCCTCTAGCCCTTTCCATGACATTTTTACAGCCATTTTAGTGCTCAAAAGTTTGGGCCCCTATTGACTTCAATGGGGTTCGGGGTAAAGTTCGGGACAAGTTCGGGTCCCGAACTCAAACTTTTTTTTAAGTTCAGCCAAACCCGAACATCCAGGTGTCCGCTCAACTCTAAATGCTGCTCAAGTTATCATTTCAGTAGGCGGAACTACGTGCACTTATCAAACATTCCAATTGGCCCAGAACACTGTGACCTCATAGTGCGGTCGTCGGACGAACAGCAAGGGGTCCTTTAAACTACATGTTTGTCGTGACACCAGCTGCAGTAAAGCAACAAGGGCACATGGCCCCTTTTAGTGATACTGTGGATGGTACCCAGGTGTAGGAATGTCAGAGTGGTGTAGGGTAGCCTAAATATCACTTCAAGTGTACTTGTGCACGTGCCACAGTGCTCCTACCTGGATACCCTGGACCCCAGGCCTTGCACTCTGAAAGCAAAAGAACAGGGTGGTAAACAATTGAGGGATTTGAAGAAATAACTTGAGTCCAGAACTTGTATATTGTTTACTTGAATAAACATTACTCAGAAACAGTCTTCAAACTTCGTCTTGGTTCCAGCAGGCTTTAGCAATAACTGTGGCAAGCAAACTCCTCTCTGCTACATCTGTTGATCTCTGGCTCTGCTGTGCTGACAGGATAGCTGTATAACTTAGTTTTCTCTGGGTGCTGCAACTTCTCTCTTGTAGTCTGACTCTGAATTCTGCTATACCAGGGAGTCTCTCTCTCCTGGCTCCTGAGGCTCTTAAGCTTCCGCCTCCACATCCAGCTGAGCTAAAGGCTGCACACCCTCCCTTGGCAGGGGGTAAAACTAGACTCTTCCCCTAGCCGGAGATAACTGCCACAGACTCTAAACTACACTCCTCCATCCCTGCAGCAACTGTGAAAACGCCCACCACACCACAGAGGGGGGTTTAGAATGGAAGGGAAGGTTCCATTCTCTGTCCCTGAAGCTCTGCCATTTATGCTGCCACCTGCTGGAGTACCAGGCATATTACAATTGAACATAACAGTTTCATGGAAAGAGATATGCACATTATACAGAATCTGGAAATAAATGCATAGAATGACATGAGGTTAACCATAGGAGACAGTAGCAGGATGCAGAAGTGGTAATGGACCTCTGGGGCATTAGAATAATTGGTGCATCTAAAGGGCCATTGTTGAAATGTTCACCACACCAAGAAATGACTCATTCGTTGCTCAATCATACCAATCATCTACTCGTATAAAGATACCTTTATTATGCAAAGTTTATTAGGTAATTAGTGACATCTCATCTCTTATGTACTATTGGAGTCCTAAATAAAGCAAGATGGCAACATTTTACAATATATAGGTACAGCTCTGTAGGCACCTCCCCAGTTATCTGTGTTCTTGGGGATAGGGTATACTTCACTTCTCGAAGACTGTACTAGTCAATTACAATTCTCTGTTGCAACTCCTGTGTATAGCACCATAAAGCACACTCATCCTGCTACACTAGCTAGAAAATTCCTGATATACAGTACTTGCCTCCTCTCCCGTGACAGGCCAGCCATTGGATCCAACATTTTATTTTGCCAAAGCCGTTTCAAATATCATCTGTTCGGTGGTGTTTGGACATCGATTTGAGTATGAGGACAAAGAGTTTTTGAAGCTTCTGGGCTTTCTGAATGAAATATTTAAAGGATTTAGCTCTGTTTGGGGACAGGTAAGGCACAGTTTGTTTCTAGTACAGAAAGACAGCAATGTCAAGTCTAAAATGCCTACATGCTCTAAATTTACTACATCCATTTCTTTCAGATGTACAATGTCTATCCTAAATTTATGGAAAAGATTCCTGGGCCTCATCAAAAAATGTTCAATGCCATTGATGGTATTCAGGAATTTATTAAACAACGTGTGAAAGTGCACAAGGAGACTCTGGACCCCAGTGATCCTCGGGATTTAATTGACGGTTTCCTCAATAAGATGGAACAGGTAGGTTGGTTCCATAAATGTTGTACAGGGACCTAGCTAGGGGAATGCTGGCAGGACGCAATCCTGGTCACCAATGGTGGGGAGGGACCAACAAGCCACTTTGCCTTGACCAAGAGCTGCAAGCAGAAATAAGGAGAACCTAGCCTGACGGTATACTTTGGGCTTGCCTCCTGTTTTTGGCTGCATAAAGTAGCATTGCAGACTGCACTATTCGTTACTGAGGCAGAGACTATGAGTGAGAAATACCATGTAGTAATCTCTAAATTTTTATGGCTTCCATTACAAAAATCCTTTAAGGTAAACCAGAGATGTAGCTTTAAAAAGTGATTTCATGAATCTAACACTGTTTCAACAGGAAAAAGACATACCTGAGACTGAGTTTCATATTGAAGCCATTGTCAATACCACATTTGATTTATTTGGTGGAGGGACAGAAACTGTTAGCACAACACTGCGTTATGGACTGATGATTCTTCTCAAGCATCCCGATGTTGAAGGTTGGTATAATTTATGAACTGTTAATAGGCTTCAATTTTTTAACAAAGCTTTACATTAGGCCTGGTTGTTGTAAAGATTTTACATTGTCTAAAGGGCCTTTTGCTCGGGCCGAGCATCAGGTAATATGGTCGTTTGTGCAGTCACCTAAATCATCTTTTGACAGCCGCAGATCATGGTGTCTAAACAATGATTGAGTATGGGGATGAGCGATGGCATTAGTGATCACTCCTCCCCATACTGTGGAGGAGATGACTACATGTAAATGTAGTGGTCTCCTTCACTGAAGAGCAGGCACTTGTCCAGAAGGAACACTTACTTCGAGACTCGGACTGGCCTGTAGGGGTACATGTGAATATCCTGGTGGGCCTCTGAAAAAGGTGGGCCCCTAGTCTCTCACCCCCTGCACAAGTGGCATATAACACAGTAGACTTATTGCACTACATATAGATAGGCAATGTACAGCACCTCATCCAGTCTAAGTTCATGTTTAAGAAACTACCCAGTTTATTGTTATTGATGGGATCTGGGGTCAGCCCCAGATCCCATCAATAACAATAAACTGGGTAGTTTCTTAAACATTAACTTAGGCTGCCGACCAGAAACCCGACCAGTATTTTATTTTTACAAGAGACCCACCCTCTCAAAGTCGCTGCAGGGACCCCAAAAACGAATAATGTTTTAGCATCTTGCTGCTGTCTGCTGCTAGGTGAGCAGGTAATATTTTAATGTATCCATATGTTGGGCCCCCAAAATCAATTTTACTGGAGGGCCCTAGTCACCCCAGTCTGACACTGCTTCCTTCCCAACAATCGTCTGCTGAATCTATCAGTGTAAAGGGACCTTAAGTGTCAATGGAGCTACAGATCTTGCATGCTGTACATGTAATTCCAGCACAAAATTATCATATGGTTGCTAGTGATGGACGAACATCTGCCGGGACGGTTCGCGAATGCGATCAAATGTTCGCGAACCGCTAGTTCGCGGCGGGTCCCATTCATTTTAATGGCAGGCGAACCTGAAAAACCGTCAGCTCATATTTGCAGCCAAGAAATAATTACTAGAAGTGCACAAATAGTCCCACAACATGGACAGTGACATATCAGATGTATTATTCGAATTTATGATCTCCATTTATTATTTTTTTCAATGCGAAATATCGGCAATATAGTTTTCGCGTACGCGCATGTGCAAATGCACTATACAGTACCCAAATGCACTATAAAGAAAGTATATTGGTATATAACACCCCGCTTCAATCAGTTTTTTTGGGGGACGACTGGTATATCACACCAGTAGAAATTATTTGTTTCAATAACGCTTGTCCCTCTATATACCTGCAGTATCGCAGCAGAACCGCACACAACTGCCGCACTATACAAATGCACTATAATATACTTTCTAACATAGAAAGTATATTATAACATTGTACAAGGAAGGCAATCCATTAGAATATACATAAAGATAAAACGTAACCTTTAATAATTTTACTATGAGGGTCCATTCACACATCCGTAAGTGTTTTGCGGATCCGCAAAACACGGACCCCGGCAATGTGCATTCCCCAATTTGTGCAACGCACATCGCCGACACTATAATAGAAAATGCCTAATTGCGGACAAGAATAGTACATGTTCTATTGTTTTGCGGAAACGGAAGCACAGATGCGGAAGTGCGGATCCTCAAATGCGGATGTGGATCCGCAAATGCGGATGTGGACAGCACATTCGGGCCCCATTGAAAATGAATGGGTCTGCACCCATTCCGCAAAATTGCGGAACAGATGCGGACCCATTTTGCGGACGTGTGAATGGAAAAGATATCCCTCAAAATGAAAATAAATGAAATTATTAAAGTTAAGCAAAAAGCATAGATGTGGTAGGCAATAACAAGTGCTCGGCGGCACTAAATCATGTGCTCGCCGGCACCAAATCAGAAACCATATGTCCTACCACAATCCGGGGGGTCCCAGTACACATCCATGAATCCCGAAGGGAAAGCAAAAAACATCTATCCCTGGGCTAGATGATGATTTGGTATTGAAGGACAGGGTGGGCAAAGAACTGTCCCTGATATTGCCCTACAGGGGGTGCTATTCTGGCCCTGATAGACTAACCACAGACCACCCGCTCTGATAAGAGCAACCCCATCCGGAACCTTACCCTATATAAAAATGGCCCTAGTAAGCCCCTAGCCCCTAGGCCCCTGACTTCCAGGTGATCACTATATAGATCTATGTGTTTTTGACTCATTATAAAAGTATATTATAAGTATATCGCACCCATCTGTGTATCACACCTATCGATATCACACCTATACCAGTCCTTAAAATGACTTTTGTGTCCCTATTAGCTAGCGTTTAGTGTCCCTAACAGTCTGTCCCTGCTCCACACAGCAACCTCTCCCTACACTGGCAAAACACTGAATGTAAAATGGCGGCCAGATCAGGTTTATTTATAAGGTAGGGGGTATGTCCATGTGGTGAAATGTCTCAATTGGCTGTCCTGTACCACCTGATGGATGTGTCATGGGTCAAAGATCTTCATGATGTAAAAGAATATGGCGGGCGCGAATTTCTCCGTATGTTCGCATGTTCGGCGAATCGCGAAAACGCAAAGTTCGCAGCAAAACAACCACCGGGCGAACCGCAAGGCCATCTCTAATGGTTACACTAAACTTTTAGTTGAATACATTTTTAGAGTATGGTCTCTTGACATTTGCTCCCCAGTTGATGGCCTCATGTATCATTCCCCTTACACCAATTATAAATTTTAAAAAAACTTGGATAAATTAAATTCAGGTTGAAGGGTCAGGTATTTTTAATTTCAAAAGGTGTTATAATTAGGTTAATGTACTTTAAGGGAATCTATGTAACAGTTGGGTGGGCAGGTCGCTGGTGGAAGACACATAGCTGTGGTTAACCTGATTAAAATGCTGTTTTTCTTTTGTTGATCCGATGCTCCATTCCTGAGTCATGGTACTTTTTCTTAGCATGCAAATTAGGCCTTTTGTATATATAATGAGGGTGTCACCATATTGCTCTTATTTCCCCCAAGCTCCACTTATTTACATTAATTTCTCTGGTCAGTCCTTCCCAGGCTGTCAATGTTGCCGTCAATCAAAGCAGCCAGGGAGGGGGATGGCTACAGAAAGGATCGGAGCTTGTGTGCAACAAGAGCAATGGTGATGGCCTCATTTCACCAAAGGACTAATTTGCATATCAAGAAGATATAGATAAGTCTAGAACGGAGCATCGGATCAACAAAATAAAAACAGTGTTTTATTCAGATCAGACACAGCTATATGTCCAGAAGTATGACCAGAAGGTCACTGGTGACAGATTCCCTACTAATTAAATCATGTAACATACAAAGCTCTACATAGTATTATCAAAAAGTAGAGAAACGGATGCATAACCCTTCACAGTCAGGATTTTTCTCACCTAGTGCCAAGTTTTTGTGCCAAAAAATACCAACCACCTAAGATCAAACACAATAAATAAATCCCATAGACCTCTCTTTATTCATGTGTTATAATTTGAACAACTTGGAAAGAAAGAAAATTTAATTTGTAACCCCAGTCCACCTTTAGAATTTGTTTTATCAGCACCTAATCTAACTTTAGAATTGTGCCAAATCAAATCACCAGTGCAAAGTTAAACGGGCACCTCTGTCTGGGCAAATTTGTACTTAGGAACCT
Source organism: Bufo bufo (assembly GCF_905171765.1). Taxonomy (NCBI): domain Eukaryota; kingdom Metazoa; phylum Chordata; class Amphibia; order Anura; family Bufonidae; genus Bufo; species Bufo bufo. The sequence continues at coordinate 184,100,489 of NC_053396.1, read as the reverse complement.
GGATGAACTGTTACATGTGCACTTGGCAGCTGAAGGCATCTGTGTTGGTCCCACGTTCATATGTGCCCGCATTGCTGAGAAAAATGATGTTTTGATATATGCAAATTATCTTCTAGGAGCAACTAGAACGTTGTAGTTACATCTAGAGGCTCAGCTCTCTCTGAAACTGCCGCACCCTTTCCCCTATTAGAACAGAGCCTCTAGGTGTAATGGCAACAACCCCGTGGCTCCTGGAGGCTCATTTGCATATATTAAAACATAATTTTTCAACACTGTTGCCTTTAGCTGCCAAGTGCACATGGAACAGTTCAGCCAGTTACACAGATATAAATCTGCTGACTGATGCCCATTAGGTGTCTTTAATCAAGAATTTTTCAGACTGTAGAATTATGAGTTTCTGGTTTCTATTAATCTGGCATAGAATATAAGTATAAATTAATTATATCATTATACCCCAACTGCCTTCTATCTCTAAAGAACACATCCACCAAGAGATTGACCAAGTCATTGGAAGGAACAGGGCCCCAAGCATAGAGGATCGATCTCATATGCCCTATATGGATGCTGTAATCCATGAAATTCAACGATTTATTGACCTGGTACCATTAGGACTCCCACGCGAAGTGACACGTGATCTGAAGTTTAGAGATTTTTTTATTCCAAAGGTAAAACCATGCTGTCCACTGTGCTCAATGGTAGAGCTAACTGATATAGATAATAACTAGATATGAATCCAATAAAGTGGAATTCGATCCGAGTTTCAGGATAAATTCGATTTGCCTCAAAGCCAAATTTCCTCATGCTTTGCAGTAGCGAATCGATTTAATCTGTAATAGTGTAAAAAAAAAAAAAAAAAAATCATACTTACCTCCTATGTTTGCTCGCAATGGACCAGCCACCGCCATCTTGATTGAAGATCTTGGCCGAAATCTCGTGTGTGGTGACGCCCGTCCCGAGCAAATGAAGGCGGTAAGTATGATTTAATTTTTTTAATGTTAATTTTGCACTGTATTATCACTCTCAGATGACGCAATCATGTATGAACGTGGCATTTGAGAGGTACAATGATGGGGAGAGGTGCTATCACAGCTCCCTGTCATTGCACCCGCTACTTACAAAAAATGGGTGTTCATAACTAAGTGAATTTTTTCTTTGTAAAATTTGGCGAAGTAGCCAAATCTAATTTTCCAAGACTTCGCTCATCTCTAATAATAACATTAAAATACAACTCATAGTATAATAGTTTCAAATGGGCATGAATAAGTACATATAAAAGCTATTCTTTACCTGGATTGTTATTCTTAGGGTACAACCATCTTCCCAATGCTCAGTTCTGTTCAACAAGATCCGAAGCAGTTTAAATACCCACATCAATTCAATCCAGGACATTTTTTGGATGATAATGGGAAGTTTATTCGGAATGATGGATTCATGCCATTTTCTTCAGGTACGTGCTTGAATTTATACTCTTAACCCCAACAAGTAAGGCTTTACAACCAGTTTTAGGCCTTGGTAATCATGGCTGAGGGGAGTATTGTTAATGGACTTAAGAATTTTGTTCGGTTGGCTATTAGTGTAATATGGATTTGTACATGGTGTTTTGGGAAACCTAGAGGTTTTCTAGGTTATTTTGGGGTTGTCTCATTTAAAGAACTAATTTTTATCACTCTTTTAGGGCTTTTTGACTTAATAGGAGATTCTCTTTCATACACACCATTACTAGCTGCTACCATGTGGATGTTTGCTTATTAAATTGGCTGGCCATTGGTACCATGAAATGTTTTATGCCCCCTGTGACAGTGGTGCAGGGGAATAAACATGTGTTTCCAGATTCCTACAGCTTATTTCTAGAGGTTTCTGCAAAAAGGATTCCCTGTGAAAAGCTTATTTTAGGGGTTCCCTGATACTTAGATATTGATAAACTATCTCCAGGATAGGTAATTAATATCAGATTGGTGACGGTCCAACAGCCGGCACCTCCACCAATCAGCTGTTCAAGTAAGTCACTGCCACCGAAACCTATACAGTGGATGGAGCCAGAAGGTTTTTGACATCGGCATATTGCAGCTCAGCTCCCATTCACTTGAATGGGAGCTGAACTGCAATACACCAGCACAGCCTTTACACAGCGGATTGAGCTTTCTGCTTCAAGCTCCATCCACTATATAGTTTTCGGTGGCAGTGACTTCCCCAAACATCTGATTGGTGGTGTTTCGATGCCCAGCACACCACCAATCAGATATTGATGACCTATCCTGAAGATAGACCATCAATATCTAAATACCAGAAAACTCCTTTAAAGTGGCCTTTCTAACAAAAAGGAATTTGAACAAAAAGGAAATAAACAACCTCTTTAAGGTTTTACAGTTTTATTTCTCTCATCTAATGTAACTAAATAACATATTTTTGGGGACATTTTCCTATTTCATAATTACTCTTTTGAAACCACAGATTTCATATCATGAGACTGAAAGTTTGTGTGATGATCTCTAAAACAGAACTTTAGATAAATATAACTAGTTTTATTGGATTAAATAATCCAATGACAAGAATCCTATCCAATATTAAATCCTATTCTTCTTCTCCTGGTGTTCCTGGAGGGATACACTAAATGGAAAAGGATTTAGGAAAACTAGAGGAATGGTAAAAAAATCTGGCAACTAAAAATTAATGTTGATAAGTGCAAGCTAATGCACCTGGGGCGTAAAAACCCAAGAGCAGAATATAAAATCAGTGATACAGTCCTAACCTCAGTATCTGAGGAAAGGGATTTAGGGGTCATTATTTCAGAAGACTTAAAGGTAGGCAGACAATGTCATAAAGCAGCAGGAAATGCTAGCAGAATGCTTGGGTGTATAGGGAGAGGCATTACCATTAGAAAGAGGGAGGTACTCATGCCGCTCTACAGAGCACTAGTGAGACCTCATCTGGAGTATTGTGCTCAGTACTGGAGACCATATCTCCAGAAGGATATTGATACTTTGGAGAGAGTTCAGAGAAGAGCTACTAAACTGGTACATGGATTGCAGGATAAAACTTACCAGGAAAGATTAAAGGACCTTAGCATGTATAGCTTGGAAGAAAGACGAGACAGAGGGGATATGATAGAAACTTTTAAATACATAATGGGAATCAACAAGGTAAAAGAGGCGAGAATATTTAAAAGAAGAAAAACTGCTACAAGAGGACATAGTTTTAAATTAGAGGGGCAAAGGTTTAAAAGTAATACCAGGAATTATTACTTTACTGAGAGTGTAGTGGATGCATGGAATAGCCTTCCTGCAGAAGTGGTAGCTGCAAATACAGTGAAGGAGTTTAAGCATGCATGGGATAGGCATAAGGCCATCCTTCATATAAGATAGGGCCAGGGCTATTTATAGTATTCAGTATATTGGGCAGACTAGATGGGCCAAATGGTTCTTATCTGCCGACACATTTTATGTTTCTATGTTCTCCAGACCATTTAATACATATTTAGTGAAGCATGAGAAAGAAAGTTCACCTAACATTCTGATCAAATTTATCATGAATTCACTCCAGAATTTTGGCTTCAAAATATCACAAATTAGGGTTTTTAACCCAACATTTTGCCACTTTTTGCATTTTTACACCACTCACTCCCATTTAGAAATTGTTTCACTTTATCATTAAGACTTTTTGTCACAAATAAGTAACAATCTCACTCGAGTAGGAAAACTGGAGTAGCCTTTCTAGACAAAAGTGTTAGGTTTAAGGATGAGACAATTTATCAAACAACATGTAACATACGCAATCACATAGTATGTAAGGCTGAAAGAAGACATCTGTCCATCCAGTTCAGCCTGTTATCCTGCAATTTGATCCAGAGGAAGGCAAAAAAAAGAAACTGTGAGGTAGAAGCCAATTTCCCTCATTTGATAAATGTGGCATAAAGTATGCCAACACAGACTCAAGGAAAACTGACTTCAAATATTACCCTCATGATAAAGTCCCCCCTAAGTATGCAACAAATCAACACCAAAGCCAGAATAAAGTACCTAAAAAGTATGTCTTTCCTTAGAAAGCTTTTGCTCCAATCGGGCAAAGAGGTAACCATGGGGCTGTATTACAAAGCTTAGAGAAGCACGAGCAGGACATACGCCAAACTTTGCAATTTTTTCATGTAATTTCCTTGTGTATAAGAGTAAAAACATATATCCCCTAATCTTTAGGAGTATAGACAACTATTTGTTGATTTGTTCACGTATTTCTTTATCCTGCAGGAAAACGAATCTGTCTCGGAGAAGGTCTTGCAAGAATGGAGCTCTTCCTGTTTCTCACCACAATTTTACAGAACTTCAGCCTCCGGTCACATGTGGACATTGAAAAATTAGACTTAACTCCATTAATGAGTGCATTCGTAAATTATCCCCGTTATTACGAGCTGGCCTTCATCCCTCACTGATTCATTATAAAAGTTTTTTAATTAGATTTATTTCTACTTTTTACATTTACAAGAATGAAATATCGCAAGGTTGGGAGCTTAAGGTCATTTGCCATCTTCTTCATTGGTGTCTCTTATAAATGATAAAAACTGTTAGTATTTTGGAGAAAACAACAAGTGAAAGCACTTCAATAAAAATTAAAATAATAGTTATATTAAGGATAATTGAACGATTTGAGACCCAGAGATGGAGATCCGGTAAGTATGATCACCAATGTAAGTTACATCAGTATAAGAGGTCTGGAAATAAATGGACAACCTCTACTGGTGAAGATGCGCCGCGTGTGTGCACATTTCCGCAAGTCATCGTCAGCTTCAGCCAGTCTGTCTGTCAACGATGCAGCAGCGCTTGAAATTGCCAGCTCACCGGCTGTTGTGCGTCATGAGCACGTGCTGGAACTCCACGTTCCACATGTTGGCCAGGCTTTGTGAGCAGCCGAGGGCAGTAGTGGAATACCAGCTGCAACATGGTCGTCGCCTTTCCAGTCAGCTTTCGCTATTCACACAGATGGTGAGCGGCGATAAGGCTATTATCAGCATAACCATCTCATAACCATCCCACTTCTGTGTCTACTCAAACGCTCGCTGCTCACATTTAAGGACACTGCTTTGCTTGTGGAAGCGGTGGAAATGAGGGAAGACATTACACAGGGTGATAGCCAGACCACCCTCAGTTCGTCTTCTCAGTGCGAATTGGACGATAAATTGGAGGAGGAGGAGGATCAGGAGATGGTTGTCTCAGCTACAGATGGTAGTACCCATGGAAGTTTAATTCCATCTGTTCTGCATGGGTGGGCAGAAGAGGATGAGGAGATTGAGAGTGATCCTCCTGATGACGACAGCGAAGTCTTGCCTGTTGGTACACATGGCTGACTTCATGTTAGGCTGCCTTTTCCGTGACCCACACGTTATACTCATTTTAGACAACACGGATTACTGATTTCTCCCCCTTCTCGACCCCTGCTACAAAGAGAACTTCTCATCTCTCATTCCTAAGGTGGAGAGGAGGAGCAAAACGGTGCAATACCAGAAGATCCTTGTTGAAAAATTGCTCCAAAAATTTCCATCTGACAAAGCTGGTGGCATAGTCTGTAGTTCCTTGGCCAATCGAGGAGGGGAGAAAAGGGAAACACACAGCAGTTCCAACAGAGGCAGGGCAACACTCTCCAAAGCCTGGGACAGTTTCATGACACCCCGTCAGCACCCTCACCCTGATGCGCGGCCTAGTGTCACAAGGAGGGAAACATTTTGGAAGATTGTGAAGGAGTACATAGCAGACAGTGTCAGCGTCCTCAATGATCCCTTGGTGCCTTACAACTACTGGGTGTCCAAGCTGGACACGTGGCATGAACTGGCGCTCTACACCTTGGAGGTGCTGGCCTGCCCTGCCACCAGCGTTTTGTTTGAGTGGGTATTTAGTGCTGCTGGTGTCATTATGCAATGAGCAGGATACTCGGTCAGTGGGCATGCTATGCAGTGGGTCAGTAGATATGTATATAAGTTTGTGACGCCAGTTGCAGCTTGCGCAGGTACTGTAGCAGGGCCCTTTAAGATGTTATGAGCTCACATACTAGGTAAGGAATGCCAGAGGGGGATAATGTCTCTGTATAGGAGATTTGGTAGTGTCAACGGTGTCTCCTACCTTGGTACGGCTGGACTCTTGTATCCTGGCTCACATGCAACAAAATGAGTGCTGTTAATAGGAGTAATTGAGGAATGATGGGATTCCACACAGATACTGTAATAGGGTCCAACTTGTCTTTACTTGGTGGTATGATATGCAGCTTTTGATCCATACAAGTTACAGCAATAGTCTACAGTCCCAGCAGGTTTTGGCAATATGTGGCAGGAATTTATATGTATTCTGTATCTGATCATATGCCTAGTAGAACTGACAGGTATCTGTCTTCTGCTCTGTCTGTGGTCCGCTTAGTTTGGGCCTGACTAGCTGGTGAGGTACTTATCTTCTCTTTATCTTTGGATCTTTACTTACAGGACTGCTCGCAGGGTATGATGGTTTCGTCCTGGAGATCTGATAGTTCTGTGAAGGGCTGCTTTCTCTGTCCACCAGCTGAGGTAAGGGACTCAGGCTGGGAAGGTTGATCTGGGGCCTCAGCCGAGGCTTGGGTACTTGGTTGGGGTCCCTGTTTCTGGGAGCTCCTATTAACACAGCCTACCCCAGCAGGGGGGTGGCTCACACTGCCTAGAACTTTCTTTCCTCCCCCTGAAGTAGGATGTGGGAACATTCCACTCCTCCTCAGAAAGGGGGGAGCTAGCCTGGAATGGACTATTCCAGTCTAGGTCTATTAACTAGCTATGGTCTACATTGAGAATTACAGCAAATTACATGAAACAGTCACAGTAAATCCATATAATACAAATGTAATCTCAGATTACACAGGATGTTAACACATTTACACTTTAACATCATATGGCAGGGTGACAGAGTTTTAGTGACATACTCTGGGATGTTACAATTATAACAGATAAGCATATCCGCCTGTCAACTGAAAATGCTGACAGGTTGACTCTTATAAAAATGAACAAGGCCTGGATTGACCACGACTTCTCGACTCCACCAGAGGAAAGCTGATGAACATAAAGGCACTTTAAATGTGTTGTTTGTAATGTACTGAGTAGGGTTGAGCGAACCCGAACTGTAAAGTTTAGGCTTGTACCGAACTTTAGGATTTTTGGACCCCGGACCCGAACCCAAACATTTCAGTAAAAGTTTGGGTTCGGTGTTTGGCGATTTCTCTGCGCTTTTTGAAAGGCGTTTAACTCTGTGCCCTTAGAAGCCATCACAGCCATGCCTACTAATTGCATGGCTGTGATTGGCCAGTGCAACATGTGACCCAGGCTCTATAATAGCTTGAGTCACGTATCGCTGCACGTCACTCTGCTGTTACTAGTGTAGGGAGAGGATGCGGCTGGTGATTTCAGGGAGAGAATAGGATAGAATCTTTGGCTCAGAACGTGAATCTAACTCAGCGATCTACATACATTTAGTTGTGTGGGTGCAGGGCACAATCTTTTTACCCTGCCCTGAGCCCAGTGACCGAAAAAACAACAACTTTAAAAGTCTGTTAGTTAGGTGGGTGCCATTTTATGCAAGCTCAGTGCACCAACACTGCATCTGAGCTTTTGTGACATTAAAATCCAATCTTGGAAAACTGCACTAATAATCTGGTTGTAAAAAATCACCCTTTTTTGGCAATATACAACATCTGGTGCATTTGCAGGATTAGTCAGTGTGCAATTTTAGCTAGAAATACAGCCATAATTTTCTGGGTTTTTTAAAACACCCTTTTTGTGCAAAATACACTATTTTACATCACTAGCTGCATCTGGAAATGTGAAATTCAAACGTTATATATAGCTTTCATATTCTGTTAGTAAAAAAACACATTTTTTTGCCCATATACAACATCTGGATTAGTCAGTGTGCAATTTAAGCTAGAAATACAGCCATAATTTTCTGGGTTTTTCAAAACACACATTTTTTTTTGCCAAAATCCGCTATTTTATAGCAAGTGTGAAATTCAAGTTTAATATATACAGCTTTCACATTCTGTTAGTAAAAAAACACACTTTTTTTGGCAATATACAACATCTGGATTAGTCAGTGTACAATTTAAAGGGCTTCTGTCACCCCACTAAACGTTTTTTTTTTGGTTAATAATAATCCCTACACTGTGATCTCTGCATACATAAGCAAACTAATGATTTTCGTTCAGTAGAATTTGCTAAAATCGATTTTTATAATATGTAAATTACCTTGCTACCAGCAAGTAGGGCGGCTACTTGCTGGTAGCAGCTGCATCCTCCGACCCTAATGACGCCCCCTCCGCATTGTGATTGACAGGGCCAGCAGACGGGATCTCTCTCTGCTGGCCCTGCCTGTTTTCATTCAATATCTGGCGCCTGCGCCGCGGCCGTATTTATCTTCAAACTGCGCAGGCGCACTGAGAGGCGGCCACTCACTCGGCCGCTCGCTCCTCAATGCGCCTGCGCCGGGTGTAGATGTGACGTCATCAGCGCAGGTGCATTGAGGAGCGAGCGGCCGAGTGAGTGGCCGCCTCTCAGTGCGCCTGCGCAGATTGAAGATAGATACGCCCGCGCGCAGGCGCCAGATATTGAATGAAAACAGGCAGGGCCAGCAGAGAGAGATCCATCCGCTGGCCCTGTCAATCACAATGCGGAGGGGGCGTCATTAGGGTCGGAGGATGCAGCTGCTACCAGCAAGTAGCCGCCCTACTTGCTGGTAGCAAGGTAATTTACATATTATAAAAATCGATTTTTAGCAAATTCTACTGAACGAAAATCATTAGTTTGCTTATGTATGCAGAGCTCGCAGTGTAGGGATTATTATTAACCAAAAAAAAAAAAAAACGGTTTAGTGGGGTGACAGAAGCCCTTTAAGCTAGAAATACAGCAATAATTTTCTGGGTTTTTAAAAACACACTTTTTTTTTGCCAAAATCCACTATTTTACAGATCTGCAAGTGTGAAATTCAAGTTCAATATATACAGCTTTCATATTCTGTTAGTAAAAAAACACACTTTTTTGGCAATATACAACATCTGGATTAGTCAGTGTGCAATTTAAGCTATAGAAATACAGCCATCATTTTCTGGGTTTTTAAAAAACACACTTTTTTGCCAAAATACTAAATTTTTACGTTTGAAATTCCAGGGTTATATACTGCTGTCATATTCAGTTATTAAACAAACACCGTTTTGAGCAAAAATTCTTTATTTGGCAGCCTTTGCTGCAGATGTCATTGTGAGATACACCCTTTAAATACAGGGGTTATATTCAGTTATTTGAAATACAGCCATTTTGGGCACAAATCTTTAATTGCGGCCTAGTGTGGGTCAGGGCGTGTGAGATACACCCTTTAGGCCCCTTTAACACGAGCGTGACGGATTAGGTCCGGATGCGTTCAGGGTGCGTTCAGTGAAACTCGCACCATTTTGCAAGCAAATTCAGTCAGTTTTGTCTGTGATTGCGTTCAGTTTTTTCCGCATGGGTGCAATGCGTTTTGATGCGTTTTTCACGTGCGTGATAAAAAACTGAATATTTACAAACAACATCTCTTAGCAACCATCAGTGAAAAACGCATCGCACCCGCACTTGCTTGCGGATGCAATGCGTTTTTCACGCAGCCCCATTCACTTCTATGGGGCCAGGGCTGCGTGAAAAACACAGAATATAGAACATGCTGCGATTTTCACGCAATGCAGAACTGATGCGTGAAAAACAACGCTCATGTACACAGCCCCATTGAAATGAATGGGTCAGGATTCAGTGCGGGTGCTATGCGTTCACGTCACGCATTGCACCCGCGCGGAAACTCGCTCGTGTGAAAGGGGCCTTAAATACAGGGGTTATATTCAGTTATTACAAATACAGCCATTTTGGGCACAAATCTTTAATTGCGGTCCACTGTGGGTCAGGGCGTGTGAGATACACCCTTTAAATACAGGGGTTATATTCAGTTATTACAAATACAGCCATTTTGTGCACAAATCTTTAATTGCGGCCTAGTGTGGGGTTAGGGCGTATGAGATACACCCTTTAAATACAGGGGTTATATTCAGTTATTTGAAATACAGCCATTTTGGGCACAAATCTTTAATTGCGGCCTAGTGTGGGTCAGGGCATGTGAGATACACTCTTTTTATGCAGGGGTTATATTATTCTATTAATAAAACATCCTTTTTTGGGCAAAATACACAATTGTTGCGCCCTTGCAGTATCAAGACATTTGAAATTCCAGGGTTATATACTTCTGTCATATTCAGTTATTAAACAAACACCTGTTTGGGCAAAAAAAAATATTTGGCAGCCTTTGCTGCAGATGTCATTGTGATATACATCCTTTATATACAGGGGTTATATTCAGTTAATTGAAATACAGCCATTTTGAGCTCAAATCTTTAATTGCGGCCTTGTGTGGGTCAGGGCATGTGAGATACACTCTTTTTATACAGGGGTTATATTATTCTATTAATAAAACACCCTTTTTGGGCAAAATGCACAATTGTTACGCCTTTGCAGTATCAAGGGTTATATATTGCTGTCATATTCAGTTATTAAACAAACACCCGTTTGGGCTTTTTTTTTTAATTTGGCAGCCTTTGCTGCAGATGTCATTGTGAGATACACCCTCTATATACAGGGATTATATTCAGTTAATTGAAATACAGCCATTTTGTGCACAAATCTTTAATTGCGGCCTAGTGTGTGTCAGGGCGTGTGAGATACACCCTTTAAATACTGAGGTTATATTCAGATATATAAATTCAGACATTTTGGGCACAAATCTTAAATTGTGGCCTAGTGTGGGTTAGGGCATGAGAGATAAACCCTTTATATACAGGGGTTGTATTCTTCTATTAATAAAACACTGTTCACCTCCTCATATGCGACGTGCCCACAAGGTGGAACTCCACCTCGCACATGCTAGCCAGACTATGCGAGCAGCAGCAGGCGATAGTGGAGTTTCAGCTGCAGCACGCACGGGTGAGTCGCTCTGAGGAACAGCACCACTTCACCACCAATGACTGGGCCTCCATGCAAAACCTGTGTTCCTTGTTGCCCTGTTTCGAGTACTCCACCAACATGGCCAGTGCTGATAACCTCAGCGTTACTATCCCACTTCTATGCCTCCTTGAAAAAACGCTTCTGGTGATGATGCAAGAGGATGTGGCACAGGAGGAGGAGGAAGAGGGATCATTTCATAGGGTTTCTGTCCAGTCATTCACAAGTGGCTCCGAGGGTAGGTTCCTGCACCCACAAACACCAGGTACACAATTGTCCAGCCAGGGCTCAGTTCTGGAGGATTATGAGGTGGAGGATGAGGAGATGGAGGAGGAGGAACCGTTTACACAGCAGGGTGGCACCCAAACCTGCTAATGCCCATCACTGGTGCGTGGCTGGGGGGATACAGAGGACACTGGTGCGTGGCTGGGGGGATACAGCTTGTTGTTGCCTCTGGGCATCCTGACACACATAAGCGATTACATGCTGCAGTGTCTCTGCAACGACCGCCAAGTTGCCCACATTCTAACTTGTGCTGATTACTGGGTGGCCACACTGCCGGATCCCCATTACAAGGACAACGTACCGTCCTTCATTCCATCACGAGCGTGATCGGAAGATGCGCAAGTACAAGCGCACGCTGGTAGCATTCCCACCTGACAGCCGGGGCACAGTGGAAGCACAAGGCGAAGGCAGAGGAGTTGGAAGAGGTTGCCAACGCAGCTGGGGCACCACCAGCACCTCAGAAGGCAGGGTTATCATGGCCAAAATGTGTAAAAGCTTTGTCAGCACGCCACAACAACCAGCACCACCAGCTGATATGGAACGTCTTAGCAGGAGGCAGCATTTCAGCAACATGGTGGAGCAGTATGTGTGCACACACCTACACGTACTGAATGACCGGTCTTCCCCCTTCAACTTCTGGGTCTCCAAATTGGGCACATGGCGTGAGCTTGCCCTTTACGCCTTGGAGGTGCTGGCCTGCCCTGCAGCCAGTGTATTATCTGAACGTGTGTTTAGCACGGCAGGGGCCATTATCACAGACAAGTGCAGACAATGTCGACAAGCTCACGTTCATTAAAATGAACCAGGCATGGATCCCATAGGAGTTGTCTGTACCTTGTGCAGAATAGACATGTATACCGGCCTTACCCAGCCATTGTTATACTACAGCGCAATTGCTCATTGTTGTATTTTTGATATTTCCCACTCTTTTGGGGTGTACCCTAATTAAAAAAATAAATTATAAAAAATTGAAAACAAAAAACAGTGTTGGCTACCTCGTCCTCCTCCACCGCCTCTTCCACTTACACTGCTATGTACACCGCCTCCTCAACCTCCTACTCCATATGGACCTCCACCTCATACATCAAGAGAATTTTTTTTAATTTGTACGTATATATTAATTTTTTATTTTTTGTCTGTTACATGTTCGGGTGAAATTTACCAATTTTTGGGTGTGATATACCCCTGCTCTACCTAGTAGACAGGTTAATAAATTTCACTAATTTTTCTGTTTCATTCTTGGGTGACATTTTAAAAATTTTGCCGTGAATAAACTCCTGCTCTGCATAGGTGACAGGGACCGAAATTTTTTAAAATCATCTATTCTATTGGTAGGTGTCATTAACCCATTTCTAAAATTCGTCTTTAATTGGCCCTTTCATTCGATCCTTCTGCTTTAATAACTTGACCCACATTTCCGCTTGATCACATTGCAGCCATTGACCTCCCTTGGATGTGGTCTCCCTTTCTCACGCTCCCTCTCCGGTGTGGAACCCTGATTCGCCGCTAACCGTGATCAACATGGCAGGCGCAGAAAAGAACATCTAAAGTTGATAGAGAAGATATCCAATTGGATTGTGGACGTCATGGGGACATGTGATCCAGCAGACGTTCTCTAGAGTTAACAAAGCGGCAGCAGGGCCTCTCCTGTCTAAAGTTTTCAAATCCAAAATACCCCAGTGACCTTCCCTATAATTTTTTAATAATCATTCCAATAACAGGGCATCTTAAGAGTCCTGTATTGTTATTTATCGTCACTATCTCCCTGAGTCGGGAGTGTGTAATTGCCACTAACCGTGATCAACATGGTAGGCGCAGAAAAGAACATCGAAATTTGATAGAGCAGATATCCAGTTGGATCATGAACATCACGGGGACGTGTGACATGGCTGAGCAGTATGTGTACATACGCCTACACATACTGACTGATGGGTCTGCCCCTTTCAACTTCTGGGTCTAAAAATTGGGTATATGGCCTGAGCTTGCCCTTTATGCCTTGGAGGTGCTGGCCTGCCCTTCAGCCATTGTATTGTCTGAACGTTTGTTTAGCACGGCTTGAGGGGGTTATAACAGGTTATATTTCCTAATGTTTTGGGGTGTACCCGAATTTTAACAAAATAAATAAAAAATAAAAACAAAAAGCAGTGTAGGCTACCTCCTCATCCTCCATCGCCGCTTCCACCTACACCACCACATTCACCGCCTCCTCAACCTCCTACTCCATATGGACCTCGTCCTCCAAGATCAAGATTAATATTTTTTTTAATTTTTTTTATTTTTTTAAATATTGTTTATTGTTGTTATGCCACAATTATTCATCATTATTTTTTTTTTTATGTATTTTATGTTTTTTTAAGTCATTTCCCTACTCACATTTGTTTGCAGAGCACTTACCATGCTCTTAACCACATTTTGCTGGCATTTGCAGCCCTCTAGCCCTTTCCATGACTTTTTTACAGCCATTTTAATGCTCAAAAGTTCGGGTCCCCATTGACTTTAATTTGGTTCAGGTTCGGGGTCAAGTCAGGTCAAGTTCCGGTCCCGAACTCAAACTTTTTTGTGAAGTTCGGCTGAACCCGTCGAACCCGAACATCCAGGTATCCGCTTAACTCTAGTAGTAACGTTACAATGTGATGAGGATAATTTTTTGTTGCGTTCCATCTACCAATTGTAAATGTTCTCATCAACGTCTTGCTGCCATTTCAGCCTTTTGGTAGTTTCTTATTCCTGCTGCTGCTGCAGGGTGGTTTCTTCAGTAGGCAGGTGAAGAAAAGTGCTCAATATAGACTCAAGGCTTAAGTTGCTGCTGATGGAGCTGATGCTGCTCTTGCCTGCCCCACCCATTGTGGAGAGCCAGTAGTCATCCCTCTGCCGAACGGTGATAATGCGGCTGTCACTACACAAGCAACTCAGCATGCATCTGGCCATTTGCACAAGGGATTTAGAGGGACTCCCTGTCTCCATCTCCACTGCATACTTCAATGGTGTGTCGGGGTCATCTGACTGGTCTTCCTCATCACCCTGTAGCTCCTCCTGCTTCTCTCCTGAAGCTTGGGTAGATAAACCACCTAGTTCTGTATAAAATTCCTAGACATTTATGTCCTTCTCCTCGTCTCCATCCTCCTCCTATGTCGGTTTAGACTCCACAGGGCTCAGGTGGCCGCAAGATGTAGGTGCCACGTCTTCTGTCGCATCACCAGTCAAATTTATAAGCATCCCCTCCAGGTCGTGAAGGAGTAGGAATGACATAATTCATTCCATAGTCCTGGTAAATGACAAATAAAGTGTCCTTTTCAAAGGGCCTGAGGAAATGGCAGATGTCACACATGAGCTGCCACTGTCTAACATCAAAATAACACAGGGGAGTAGTTATGTCCGCCTGCATCATTAAGCAATCAGTCACTGGTTTCCTCTGCTCATACAGTCAGTCCAACTTGTGGAGGGTGGAGTTCTAACATGTGGAAATGTCACATATGAGGCGATGTAGGGGAACATCATTCTGCCTTTACAGCTCAAGGAGGGCACGTTTTGCACAGTAAGAGTGGCTAAATTGCATGCACAGTTTCCTTGACATTTTCAAGATGTTTTGCAGTTGGGTGGAAGACTTCAGGAACTAAGTGATAACCAGACTGAATACATACACCAAACAGGATGCATGAGTCAGCCCCTCCCTGACGCAGCACAGATAGAATGTTCTTCCCGTTATCAGTGACCATGGTTCTTATCTCCAGTTGGTGAGGAAACAGCCAAGATTCGATTTCTTAGTTTATAACGCAGAGAAGTTCCTGCCCGCAGTGACTAGGTTTCCCTAGGCTGACTAGGTGCAGAACCGTGTGACAATGTCGTGCATTGCATAGTTGTTATTCTGGAAGACCACTCAGAACTAGTACATACGTACATAGGCCTTCGTAGGTTTCGTAAAAGCAAAACAACAAGAAATTATTTTATCAAGTCTTTTGCTAAGTGGATTGATTTTTCATTTTATATACATTGCCAATAGAAGATGTTCCTAGCCTTTAAGCCTAATTATAAAATAAAAAATAGAATAATACATCTACCTTGCAAAAAGTTATTTAGCACACTTTGAATGTTTTACCACAGAAGCACAAATTATAACGATAATATCATTTGTGAACTGATGAAGAATACATTTTATGTTTACTTCTCCTCTGCAAAGTCCTATGCTACATGCTTTCAGAAATGTATGGATTAATTACATTTTTCTTAATATCTTTGTACTTAAAGTGCAATGATGAGTCATGCTCCTGCCTCTTGTTTCACAGTCAGTGTGATTGGATCCTACACAAAGAGTTGAGTTTACCTGCAGAGAAGTAAACATCCACAGCAGATGCCTATTAACTAACAGAGTATCAGGTGTGCAAAACACAACCCTCTTTTTAGATCCTACATATAAATAGTCCTGATTCACCTAGTGCTACATTTAATTCAGAGGAGCACTATTAAAATGGAGTTCATAGGAGCAACTACTTTGTTACTACTAGCATGCATAGTCTTCATCCTTCTAAGCATAACGCAAGCCAGAAAAGGGAAGAGCAAAGGTAAAATGCCACCGGGGCCAACACCATTGCCCATCCTGGGAAACATTCTTCAACTCAATAGCAAAGAAGTGTTTAAGTCACTCAATAAGGTACGTTTCTATAAATCTACTTCTTAAAAACTAACTTGGCGATAAAAAGAAATGTCAGGAATTTTGAAGTTTATATATAGATATAGATATACTTATATGCTAAAGACACATGATATGAATGAATGATCTTCTGCAGAGTGCATCCAGGTTATAGCAGCAGATTTGTTTCTCTAAACTTTACAGAATAATTCTAAACTGGAAGAAATTCCATGACACAGATGTCAAAAAGTCAATCTTCCCTATGTTTTCTGATTTCTTGAAAATTGAATATTAGTAAAGTATTAGGTAGCTAATCAACCTCATTACTCGCTCCATCATTGTAATACAGCTTAGCCTGGAGAAGAGAAGCTGAATCAACAACAATTAGTAGAATATTACTATTATTATTATTATTATTTTATTTCACAATTTCAACTAGTACAATCATTATAAAAAGGAAAACCCAACCTCAAAATCCAAATGGGACTACGGCATCTGCGATGATAAAAACTGGGAGCGCAAGGATTGGGGGAGCTAGCATGTGTGTGCAGCAGCCCCTGCCCCCCTGAGTGACAGGAGGCTGCTGCACATTAGTTCCTATAGAGATCTTGTCTGTGTAATATTCTCATAGACTCCAATGCTAATGTATTGGAGTCAATGAGAGAATCAATCCAATGATTGCTTGTTATAGTTCCCTAGGGGAACTATAAAAAAGTGCAAGAAAAAAGAATTTAAAAATAAAATTTTAAATATGAACATTCTGATCACCCCCTTTCCCTAAAATTATAATAAAAGTTCATAAACAATAAAAAATGTGTAGTGCTGAGTGCAAAAACGCCTGCATTATTAAAATCTATTATTATCCTATATGGCAAACAGTAAAACGGAATAAAACGTCAAAATGGCTAATTCACCGTTATTTGCCAACTTCACCTCTCAAAAAATGCAATAAAAAGTGATCAAGAAGTCATACACATCCCAAAATTATATAATTGAAAAATACAGATCACCCCGCGAAAAATAAGCCCTCACGCAGCTCTCTACACATAAAAATAAAAATGTTATGGGGGTAAGAATATGGTGATGCAAAGTAACAATTTGTTTTTACACAGTTTTTAATTTTTTCAGCAATAAAATTATACATATGTGGCATTGTTGTAATCATACTGACCCATAGAAAAAAAGTAACAGGTCAAAGAAAAAGCTCTAAAAACAAAACCCACAAAACTGTGGCAAAATTATTATTATTTTTTTATTATTCTACCACATTTGGAATTTTTTCCTGCTTCACACTACATTTTATGCAACCGTAAATGGTGCCATTGGAAAATGCCGTACAACAAAATACAAACCCTCATATAGCTATGTTTATGGAAAAATATAAAAAAAAGGCTATGGTTTTGGGAAGGCTGGAGGAAAAAAACAAAAATAAAAAAAATTGAAAATTTCCCAGTCATTAAAGAGTTTAAAAAAAACAACACAGGAATCCAATGCAACCTACTGTATATTTAAATAAAATTAAAAAAACAATTTCACCCTGTCTGATGGTCTTAAGGGATTAACACTCTCCATCGACACAATTTTATACAATTCACAATTTCTTCTTCTATATCTGATTCCCAAGCCCTCTTCTGTCTCCCTATATCTTTTACTCAGAACTAACATCAATCCACCATACACCCGTGCTAAAAAAAACTAACAAAAAACAAAACAAAAAAACGGTATCTTTATTATTGTTCAACAAACTTTCTAGTGATTCCTTCTGTATATTTTTGTGGTTTACCCATACTTTACTACATATAATAATAATATAATTAGAATAAATGTTTAACTGCAAATTTTAGTTTAGTGCACTCATTAAGAGAAACAAGAAAAAACTACGTAAGAGTCTTGCAGGTCTGATGATGTCACATAGCAAGCTTCTGATACAACATCAGTCCCTTCGTAAGGTGTACTACAAGAATGTATAAAGAAACAGTAATATATATAAATATATACAAAAAGAGCAGAGACATGATGTAATTAATGGACATTTGAAAAACAATAGAATATCTAAATTCTTGAGAATATGTTCTCATTTGTCTTACAGATAAGACGTGCAAATGTTTTATGGTCGCTAAATTGATGTTATCTCTGAGACCTGCCACTATGTGTATAGAAGATTCTTTAGCTCTTGTAAAGTGCCATAAATCCTTTAGACAAATTCAGTCCAGTATTCAATGTGTCAAGCAGTGTTACACATCTGTATTCTTAAATTCTTCTGCCTCTTTGAGATTTGAAACGATCTTTTAAACCCTTAAAGACTGGGCCTATTTTTTATTTTTACATTTTTTACTTTTCCTCCTGACGTTCCAATAAGCACAACTTTTTTATTTTTACATTCACATATCCATATGAGGGCTTACTTTTTGTGGGACACATTTTTTAATGCCAACACTTAATTTTCAATGTCTTGGAAAACAGGAAAAAAAAAATCTTTGTGGGGTAATTTGAAAAAAATAATATTCTGCCAAGGTTTTTGAGGTTTTGACATCATGGCACTCATCGTGCACTAAAAATGACATGATGTCCTTATTTTGCTCGTCAATATGATTGCAGCGATAACAAACTTGTATAGTTTTTATTTTGTTTTTTGAAAAAGATCAAAATTTTCTTTGCATCGCTATATACAGACAGGTGTAGGCAAATATGAAGGGGCACACTCAAAAGGGAAACACAGTAATTGATGATACAATAGTAATTTAATACTTTAAAAAAACACCCTTAAAATTTATATAAAACATACATAAAAACGCACATCAGTCATATACAAAACGTTGCGTGCAACAATCCTGCACAATGACCCCTATACTTTAGATCAATGCAGCAGCAATGTCCCCATCCGATGTGCGTATGGTAATAGTGCAAACAATGTCCCAATCAGAGTCCTAATTCCATATAGTGCTGATATAGTAATGGCACTATGACCGAATCCTGATAGAACGGTGATAATAATATAGCAATGGCACTATGGCCAACTCCTGATTGAGCAGTGGTGGTATTAATATAACCCAGTATCAATGTCCGGTGATATGAGCGTTCAAAGGTATATAGCAGTTGTTAATGCTGACTTCACAGTGAGACTGACAATCCAGTTACTTACAGTCTCTTGCAGCTTATGATGCTCCAGTACGAGTAAGGTCTTACCCCTCTTCGCTGCTTGACCGCAGCGCTGGCTTCCCAGGTGGCCGTACACTCGCAGCGTCCCACGTGGTGTACTCGGCCGTGCGTGGCGTCCCACGTGACCTGGTTGTCAGAGGAAGGGGCCAGAGGAAGGCGCGTAAGACCCTGAAACGCGTCTGGTACTGCAGAGTGAGCGTGGATTTAGCTATATACAGACAGCCATAACTTTTTATATTTCGGCCTACAGAGCTGTATGAGGGCTTGTTTGAGTAACGAACTGCAGTTTTATTGGTACAAATTTTTGATCACTGTCATTAATTTTTTTTTTTTTTTAGGGGGACGAGATGACTAAAAAATAGTGAATCACATGCTTTTCATTTTTTTCCATTACAACATTCACCGCACAGGAATTTTTTTTACATTTTATAGCTCAGACAATGGGTTTATTTTTTATTGTTTATATTTTTTTATATGTAAAATTGAGAAAAGGGGGTGATTTAAACTTTTAATATTTTGGTGTGTGTTGGGGATCCGGACCTTATCTGTTGTCATTATATGGGAACAGGTTTTACATCTTTTTATCTTACAGGGATACAGTATATTCCTTTTTGAACTTCTAAACAGAATATTTCTCAGATTTGGAGGTTGTCGGAAACATAGCAAGAGGGGAAGATCTTGGAAAATTGCTTTTAACTGGCGAAACTTACCGTATTTTTCACCCTATAAGATGCACCGGCCTATAAGAAGCACCTAGGTTTTTGAGGAGGAAAATAAGAAAAAAATAATTTTTGACCAAAAGGTGTGCTTTTGGTGGGTTTTGAACTAATGGTTGTCTGTGCATGACACTATTATGGGGGATCTGTGGATGGCACTGTTATGAGGGATCTGTGGATGGCACTGTTATGGGGGATCTGTGGATGGCACGGTTATGGGGGATCTGTGGATGGCACTGTTATGGGGGATCTGTGGATGGCACTGTTATGGGGGATATGTGGATGGCACTGTTTATGGGGGATCTTTGGATGGCACTGTTATGGGGAGGGGCATCTGTGGATGGCACTGCTATAGGGTGGGGGATCTGTGGATGGCATTGTTATGGGGTGGGAGATCTGTGGATGGCACTGTTATGGGGGGGGATCTGCGGATGACACTGCTATATATGTGTCATCCACAGATCCCCCTCATAACAGTGTCCCCCAATACAGCGGCCCTCCGCTCACCGCAGTATTTCTAGACATTAATCCTTAACCTGTTAATAAGTTTAACTAAATCTGTGCTCTCCCCTGTTCCCCTGTATCAGTAGAGCACTTACTAACAAGTTTCCATAGCAGGCAGAGCGGACGGCAGCAGTAACGTCACACAACGTCAGTGAGTGACGTTACTGCTGCTGTCCGCTCTGCCTGCTATGGAAGCTTGTTAGTAAGTGCTGTACTGATACAGGGGAACAGGGGAGAGTGCATCTTTAGTTAAACTTATTAAAAGGTTAAGGATTAATGTCTAGAAATATAGGAGTGAGCCGCGGGGCCCGGTTTAAGAGTAAAGTGACTGGACCAGGCCCCTCCACTAGTTCTGGACTCCAGCCTCTCCTCTCTCCCCGCTCATACATCGCCGGCTGCGATGCGGCAGCATCGCAGACTGCGATGTAGAATGGAAGCATTTTCCCACTTTTGGGGGGAAAAAGTGCATCTTATGGGGCGAAAAATACGGTATGTAGGACATGTTGTAATTTTTTGACAACCTCCCTCAGTACCTCTAATTGCAGGTTGTAGGTCACTACCAGAATTATATGCTTGTTCTGTTTCTTTTCCTTGTATTGGAGAAGTTGACTTCTGGGTATCCTGGTGGATCTTGTGATCTGATCTTCAATTGAAGCAGGATGATAACCCTGTTGTAAAAATGTCCTTTTTAGATGTTGTAAATGCCTGTATGATGGGCTGGAACAGATTTGATTAAATCTGTGTCATGCCCTGCTCTGACTATGTGCGGAGGTCGGCCAGAATAGCAGCACATGTTTAGTTTTTTGTTTTGTTTTGGAGTCGTGCTGGATCCGCCTCCCTTTAGGTGCACTGGGTGGGGGTCATTGGTTTAAATCTCACTCAACCCCAGTGTTCTGTGCGGGTTGTAGAAATCAGTCTGGCCTTGGAAGCAAGCAAGGAAGGAAGGATTGTCTGTTCCAGCTCAGATAAGATAAGTTTGGTTTCTGTTTTTGTTGTTTGCTGTCTAGGCTGTTTGTGTGTCGTCTGTCCCTATTCCCCTTTCACCATCTCAGGGATTCTAGGGTATATTCAGCCCAGGCATGAGGACACATTATTCCTACCTTCAAGGTATGAATGTGGGCTTAGCAGTGTAGGGAGAGAAGTCAGGGATGTGCTAGGAGGTGACCTTTCCCCAGCTTCTCGTCTAGGAACTTGTTTGTTGGTTTATCTGTGTATCTGAGATCCCGTCCGCCGTGACAATCTGATGGCCTGACTGTAGATGATAGACTTTTTAATGTGTTTGGGGTGGAAGCTGTCCCATTTGAGGTATGTAGGCCGGGTAATAGGTTTATAATACAGGGATGTCAGTTTTGAGCTGTTTTGTATGTTCATGGTGGTGTCCAGAAAGCTGATTTCTGTTTTGGAATAGTGAGGGATCAGGATTTAGGTGGGATGAAATGTATTGAATCATTTAGGGGATTTTATCAGGTCACGTTCAGAGTCAGTCCAGATTATTAGGATGTTATCAATGAAACTGAAGTAGGCCAAAGGTTTGATGGGACATGATAACAAGACATTACTTTCCAGTTTTGCCATGAAAAGATTTGCATATTGTGGTGCAATTTTGATACCAATGGCTGTTCCATTGCATTGCAAATATATCTCCTTGCCAATAGAGAAATACCATATTTTTCGTTCTTTAAGACGCACTGTTTTTCCCCCCAAAGTGGGGTGAAAATGTTAGTGTATCTTATGGGGCAAATACTAATGAGCGCTTCCATTATGGAAGCGAGTGCTCATTAGTACAGGAGAACCCGGAAGAGGAGAATGCAGCACTCTCTTGGCTCTGTACTCACCACTTCCCGGTCTTCCTCAGCCTCTCGCTGTATTGTGAGGTCTGATCTGAGGTCTGAATGGGGGACTTATTGAGATCTGATCTAAAGTCTGATTGAGGGAATTCACATGGATGTCTAATCTGAGGTCTGATTGGGGGACTTATTAATATGTAGGTCTAATGTGAGGTCTGATTGGGGGACTTATTAATATGGAGGTCTAATATGAGGACTGACTGGGGGACTTATTAACATTGGGGGTCTGTTCTGAGGTCTGATTGAGGCTAAAATCTGAGGTCTGATTAACATTTGGGGGCTGATTGGGAATCTTCTTATTTTGTTCTTCTATAACCTACGTGCATCTTATGGGCAGGAAATACGTTAATTGTGGGTGAGAATAAATTTGGAGAGTTTCAGAAAAGTTGGCTAGCAGTTACTCCATCATTGTGTGGGATATTTGAATATAAAAATTCCACAATCATAGTGGCCAAGATGGTGTCTTTAGGGAGAGGACCTATGATTGAAAGATTGTTCAATAAATCGGTAGTGTCCTGTCGATAACTTACTGTGTTCCCCACTAATGATTTGAGGATGCTCTCTATCAATCCTGCGATTTTTTTCAGTGAGGGTTCCCACACCTGAAATGATTGGGCTCCCTGGAATACCCAGTTTATATATGCATTTTGGGAAGCATGTAGAATTCTCTGATCCTGAGATTTTCAGGTACCAAGTCTAAAAGTTTTGTGAATCCTTCAAGAAGACCACAGATCACCTTTTTTAACTCTCTCAAATATTTTTGAGGTGGTTCTTTCTCCTTTTTGATTTAGTACTGCGTGTCTGTATATTGTCGACATGCCTCTAAAAGGTATCAGACCTGCAAGACTCATTTTTTTTCTCTAAATGAGACCGCTAAACTAGTTTTCTACTGGCTAATACGGTACTGGACTTCTTTTTCAGTTGACTGCAAATTTTAATACATTTCTGTTGTTGAATGTTGTGTTAGAATTAGCATATCAAATCTAAGACACTAAAAAGATGTAATGTGACTTTAACATTCTGGTAATTTAAGTAAAAGTGCTTTATCATCATCATGCCAGGGCTAGGGTGCATAGGGCTCTGTTGCCCAAAGATCTACACTAGAGATGAGCAAATTTCCTTAAAAATTCGATTTGGTCGGTTCGCCGAATTTTCCAAAAAGATTTGCCACGAATAAATTCGGATCAAATCTTTTTGAAAAATTTGGCTAACCGACTAAATCGAATTTTTGAGAAATTTGCTCATCTCTAGTGTAGATCTTTAGGCAACAGAGCCCTATACACCCTCGCCCTGGCATGATGATGATAAAGCACTTTTACTTAGATTTCCTGGCTGCAGAGAGCCTGTAAAGTGGTGTGGAACACTCTGCCTTGCAGAAACACGCATAGGGAGTCTGCTGTGGTAGTGAAAAAATACTGTGAGTCAGTATGACACGCAGATGACAGGCGTCACTCTTAGAATGACTGCACACTTCATGGGGCCAAAACTGACCAAATAACTCAAGTGTAAACTCAGCCTTACAGTTCATTGTTAGAGCCAGGTATAAAGAACAGGGCAGAGGCCCAAGATCTTACTATAGCGTGAAAGAGTGCACTCCTTTTATACCGTCATCAGCTGATTCCACATAGATTTCTACAGAATCTGTTCTATTAAACTCTTATACAAGTAGAGCCCCCCTGACAGAGTGGAGAGGGTGTCAGCAGTAAGTTTGTGTTGACATCAATGATTATTTTGCCCTTTCTCTGATCCATCAGAACAAACTTCCCCAAAAAACAGATCATGCCTGTTGAGCATCCACCTTCACTCGGTCAGCATTTGGTCAGTAATCCATCAGTATTGCTAAAGCCCAAAAAAATACAGGAGTGGATCCAAAACAGGGATGACAAGTGAATGGAATATTTGTATGTCTTCTGTGTTTTGTACCAACTCCTGCTTTTGGCTACCAATTCTGATGCTAAATAGGGACCATGCCATACAGATATTACAGCTGCTACATAGACAGGATACGTTGTGTGTCTTATTTTTCTTTCAATCTGACAGATCAGAAGAAGGGTCAAATAAATGGTGATGTCATCCAGGCCAAAAAAGCAAAATAGTGGCCCAGTCATGGAGGGCAAAGGGTGGGAACAGCATGAGAAATCCACAGAGTGGCCTAATGACAGAGTGGTGAGGTAGCAGCAGCATGAGGAGACCACAGAGTGCTGAGGTGGCAGCAGCATGAGTAGACCACAGAGTGGCCCAGTGACATAGTAGTGAGCTGGCAGCAGCATGAGGACACCACAGAGTGGCCTAGTGACATAGTAGTGAGCTTGAAGAAGCTTGAGGGGACCACAGAGTGGCCCAGTGACATGGTGGTGAGCTGGCAGCAGTATGAGGAGATCACAGAGTGGTGAGGTGGCAGCAGCATGAGGAGACCACAGAATGGCCCAATGACAAAGTGTTGAGGTAGCAGCAGCATGAGGAGACCATAGAGTGGTCCAATGACAGAGTGTTGAGGTGGCAGCAGCATGAGGATACCAAAGAGTGGCCCAGTAACATAGTGGTAAGCTGGCAGAAGCATGAGGAGACCACAGAGTGGCCCAGTGACATAGTGGTGAGGTGGGGGGCAATACCAGTACCAGCTGAAGATGACAGTAGGGTTAAGTGGCAGCAGATGTGTGGCAGCAGGCGGATGGCAGCATCAGAATAGTAGCTGAAGCAGTTATCCAGAAAAAAAACGGTCTCTTTTGACAAAGTTTAGGTGTGGCACCATGGATGATCTAGTCTAATGCATCAGGCACTGGTGTGCAGAAATCCTGGCTAATCCACGCCTGATTCATCTTCAAAAAGGTCAGCTTCTCCACATTTTGGGTGGACATGTGAGTTCTCCTTGGGGTAACTATGTCCCCCGCCACACTAAACACCTGCTCTGATGCCACACAATGCTTGTCCAGGGGGAGCACGGCAAGTTGCTGTCACAAATCAAGTTTGGCTGCCTAGTAGTCAAGGGGATCTTTGATGTGGGGTGGCAGGGTGCACTCCAAGTATGCCAAAACCTTCTGGTTCTGGTTCTGCTCTATGTCTAGCTGCTGCTGCTGGTGAGTAGTTTCTTCAGGAGGCGAGTGAAGAAAACTGCTCATCAGCGACTCTAGACTTAAGTTTCTGCTGATGGAGCTGGTACTGCTCCTTCTCCCCCTCAGCAGCCATGGCAGTGGAACCTGAGCACAGAGGGCACCCCCGATCAGACATGCGTGAGGATGGGCGATGGCGCACATAGCCAGAGGCCAACTGACTACATAGGATGTCTCAATAGTAGTTCAGTTTGTCTTCCCTGGCTGCCCAGTAGTCCAGCGGATCTTCAATGTGGGGTGGCAGTGTAAGCCATGTACCGGGGTGGGCTCCCCAGGATACAGCGAAGTCACGAACAAGGAAATCAACACTGACACCAGCTTATGCAAAACAGAACTTTCTTTACTGAAAGATTTTGCAATGAACACAATCCCAAATATGGAGACAAAGAAAATGAAGTTACACACACTCAGCCAATGCTGAGAACCCCTGTGCTGCACAGCAAGATGTCCCTGGTGCATACCGAGGAAATTTGCTATAATTTACCTACTGGCGGGCACACTAAAACTACCCCACCATACCTGTTATTACCCTATTGACGACACAAATGATTGAGTGAGTGCTTAGAATGGGGTTATCTGCGGTGCAGCACAGCAGCTTACAATCTTATCAACTCTAGAACACCTCCCCTCCCATAACTAGTTTAGGAACCTGTATCAGAGTATTGTACCTGATCAATGCGCTGAACGGAATTAAAGTAGTGGGACAGTTGTCAGCTCTCACTTGCGCAATGTCCCTTTTAGTTATGGAGTTCTTGGAGTAAATGTGGAAAACACTTTTGGCCTATATACCATACAGTCCCTATCTAACTAACTAATAGTGAATATTAATTGCGAATATCGCAACTTTGCTAATTCGCAAATATTTTGAATATAGTGCTATATATTCGCTATTTCGACTATTCGGCAATTTTTAACATCTGAAAACATGATTCCTCCCTGCTTCTTTCTTGTGGGTCAATGTGTCTTTGGCCCACAAGCATCTTAAGCAGGAAGGAATCATGTTTTCATATAGAAAAAAAATGAAGAATATTCTAAAAAACTAATATATAGCAATATAGTGAATATATTCGTTTTTTTGAATATTCGCATTATTTTTTCCTATCTGTACAGTTGTTTGAATACTCCTCCCCGACAAGCGTCCCCGTCACCATGGGAACACCTGTGGGTTAGAAAATACCATCGGATCTGAGTTTTCCCTGAGATCGTGAAAACTCAGATCCGATGGTATATTTTAACCCACAGGCGTTCCCATGGTGACGGGGACGCTTGTCGGGGAGCAGTATGCCAAAGTGGAATAACAGTACACATAGAAAAAATAAATAATGAATATTCTAAATAACTAATATATTCGCTATATTGCTATAACTTTGTTTTTTAGAATATTCGTCATATTCGGCATATTATAAAAAACAAAGTTATAGCAATATAGCGAATATTCGTAAAATACACATATAGACTGTAATTTTGCTAATATAGTGCTATAATCTTTTTTTATAGTCAATTTTTTTTGTCTCTTCTGAACTTCAGTTTTGGAAAAAATGTACACTATTAAAAAAAAATACTATAGCACTATATTAGCTAAATTACAGTCTATATGTGTATTTTACAAATATTCGCTATATTGCTATAACTTTGTTTTATAGAATATTTGTCATATTCGTAATATTCTAAAAAACAAAGTTTGGTTATTTTTTGGCTATATCCTAAATCAGGGTCAAGCTGACATCAAGTGCATTTAACCATCAATAGTGTGGTTATTTTTTGGCCATATACTACATCAGGGGCAAGCTGAGCCTGTCACCCAAGTTCATTTAACCATCAATACTGTGGTTATTTTTTGCTATATCCTACATCAGGGTCAAGCTGTCTGTCATCAAGTGCATTTAACCATCAATAGTGTGGTTATTTTTTGGCCATATACTACATCAGGGGCAAGTTGAGGCTGTCACCCAAGTGCATTTAACCATCAATAGTGTGGTTAATTTTTGGCTATATCCTACATCAGGGTCAAGCTGACATCAAGTGCATTTAACCATCAATAGTGTAGTTATTTTTTGGCCATATACTACATCAGGGGCAAGCTGAGCCTGTCACCCAAGTGCATTTAACCATCAATAGTGTGGTTATTTTTTGGGCTATATCCTACATCAGGGTCAAGCTGTCATCAAGTGCATTTAACCATCAATAGTGTGGTTATTTTTCTGGCCATATACTACATCAGGGGCAAGCTGAGCCGGTCACCCAAGTGCATTTAACCATCAATAGTGTGGTTATTTTTTGGCTATATCCTACATCAGGCTCAAGCTGTCATTAAGTGCATTTAACCATCAATAGTGTGGTTATTTTTTGGCCATATACTACATCAGGGTCAAGCTGTCATCAAGTGCATTTAACCATCAATAGTGTGGTTATTTTTTGGCCATATACTACATCAGGGGCAAGCTGAGCCTGTCCCCAAGTTATTCTCAATAACTTCACACACACGCTACAGTGCAGATCCAAGTCTAATTCTGTGATTAAACGTATACCTGTCACCCAGCGCCTAAAAAATGGGCCTCACATTTATATTCATCCAAATCTGTCATTACTGCTTTAGCTGGTCAAGTTATTTAGTGTCCGTCAAAGCACAGTTTTTGTTCTGGGTTGAAATACAATTCCCAATTTTGCAATTCTCTAAATTAGTGGTTTCTGCTGTATCAGGCCTACTTTAAATCTATCCCTAAAAGGGTATATTAGATTCAAGGTGCTGATAGGGTAGTTCTCAATAACTTCACACACACGCTACAGTGCAGATCCAAGTCTAATTCTGTGATTAAACGTATACCTGTCACCCAGCGCCTAAAAAATAGGCCTCACATTTATATTGATCCAAATCTGTCATTACTGCTTTAGCTGGTCAAGTTATTTAGTGTCCATCAAAGCACAGTTTTTGTTCTGGGTTGAAATACAATTCCCAATTTTGCAATTCTCTAAATTAGTGGTTTCTGCTGTATCAGGCCTACTTTAAATCTATCCCTAAAAGGGTATATTAGATTCAAGGTGCTGATAGGGTAGTTCTCAATAACTTCACACACACGCTACAGTGCAGATCCAAGTCTAATTCTGTGATTAAACGTATACCTGTCACCCAGCGCCTAAAAAATAGGCCTCACATTTATATTCATGCAAATCTGTCATTACTGCATTAGCTGGTCAAGTTATTTAGTGTCCGTCAAAGCAGAGTTTTTGTTCTGGGTTGAAATACAATTCCCAATTTTGCAATTCTCTAAATTAGTGGTTTCTGCTGTATCAGGCCTACTTTAAATCTATCCCTCAAAGGGTATATTAGATTCAAGGTGCTGATAGGGTAATTCTCAATAACTTCACACACACGCTACTGTGCAGATCCAAGTATAATTCTGTCCGTAAACGTATACCTGTCACCCAGCGCCTAAATAATAGGCCTCAAATTTATATTCAGCTAAATCTGTCATTACTGGTGTGCCTGTATTAGTTTAATACGGTACCTAAATAGATAGCCAGATAGTGTTAGGTGTCTGTAAAAAAAGGCCTGAATTTGAATTCAATACATTGGCCCGAATAATATTTTTCTTATTGTGGTGAACGGTAACAATGAGGAAAACATCTAGTAAGGGACGCGGACATGGTCGTGGTGGTGTTAGTGGACCCTCTGGTGCTGGGAGAGGACGTGGCCGTTCTGCCACAGCCACACGTCCTAGTGTACCAACTACCTCCGGTCCCAGTAGCCGCCAGAATTTAAAGGGATATTTGGTGGGGCCCAATGCCGTTCTAAGGATGGTAGGGCCTTAGCAGGTACAGGCATTAGTCAATTGGGTGGCCGACAGTGCATCCAGCACGTTCACATTATCTCCCACCCAGTCTTCTGCAGAAAGCGCACAGATGGCGCATGAAAACCAAGCCCATCAGTCTGTCACATCACCCCCATGCATATCAGGGAAACTGTCTGAGCCTCAAGTTATGCAGCAGTCTCTTATGCTGTTTGAAGACTCTGCTGGCAGGGTTTCCCAAGGGCATCCACCTAGCCCTTCCCCAGGGGTGGAAGAGATAGAATGCACTAACGCACAACCACTTATGTTTCCTGATGATGAGGACATGGGAATACCACCTCAGCACGTCTCTGATGATGACGAAACACAGGTGCCAACTGCTGCGTCTTTCTGCAGTGTGCAGACTGAACAGGAGGTCAGGGATCAAGACTGGGTGGAAGACGATTCAGGGGACGATGAGGTCCTAGACCCCACATGGAATGAAGGTCGTGCCACTGACTTTCACAGTTCGGAGGAAGAGGCAGTGGTGAGACCGAGCCAACAGCGTAGCAAAAGACAAAGAGGGAGCAGTGGGCAAAAGCAGAACACCCGCTGCCAGGAGACTCGGCATGCTACTGACCGCCGCCATCTGGGACCGAGCACCCCAAAGGCAGCTTCAAGGAGTTCCCTGGCATGGCACTTCTTCAAACAATGTGCTGACGACAAGACCCGAGTGGTTTGCACGCTGTGCCATCAGAGCCTGAAGCGAGGCATTAACGTTCTGAACCTTAGCACAACCTGCATGACCAGGCACCTGCATGCAAAGCATGAACTGCAGTGGAGTAAACACCTTAAAAACAAGGAAGTCACTCAGGCTCCCCCTGCTACCTCTTCTGCTGCTGCCGCCTCGGCCTCTTCTGCTGCTGCCGCCGCCTCGGAATCTTCCTCCGCCTCTGGAGGAACGTTGGCACCTGCCGCCCAGCAAACATGGGATGTACCACCAACACCACCACCTGCGTCACCAAGCATCTCAACCATGTCACACGGCAGCGTTCAGCTCTCCATCTCACAAACATTTGAGAGAAAGCGTAAATTCCCACCTAGCCACCCTCGATCCTTGGCCCTGAATGCCAGCATTTCTAAACTACTGGTCTATGAAATGCTGTCATTTAGGCTGGTGGACACAGACAGCTTCAAACAGCTCATGTCGCTTGCTGTCCCACAGTATGTTGTTCCCAGCCGGCACTACTTCTCCAAGAGAGCCGTGCCTTCCCTGCACAACCAAGTATCCGATAAAATCAAGTGTGCACTGCACAACGCCATCTGTGGCAAGGTCCACCTAACCACAGATACGTGGACCAGTAAGCACGGCCAGGGACGCTATATATCCCTAACTGCACATTGGGTAAATGTAGTGGCGGCTGGGCCCCAGGCGGAGAGCTGTTTGGCGCACGTCCTTCCGCCGCCAAGGATCGCAGGGCAACATTCTTTGCCTCCTGTCTCCTCCTACTCAGCTTCCTCCTCCTCTTCTTCCACCTGCTCATCCAGTCAGCCACACACCTTCACCACCAACTTCAGCACAGCCCGGGGTAAACGTCAGCAGGCCGTTCTGAAACTCATATGTCTGGGGGACAGGCCCCACACCGCACAGGAGTTGTGGCGGGGTATAGAACAACAGACCGACGAGT
This sequence comes from Bufo bufo, assembly GCF_905171765.1. Lineage (NCBI taxonomy): Eukaryota > Metazoa > Chordata > Amphibia > Anura > Bufonidae > Bufo > Bufo bufo. Next base: position 184,069,778 of record NC_053396.1, on the reverse strand, counting down.
GGTTGCTGCCGGTGAGCCTTAAGCCCGGCCTGGTGGTGTGCGATAATGGGCGAAATCTCGTTGCAGCTCTGGGACTAGCCGATTTCATGCACATCCCTTGCCTGGCGCATGTGCTGAATTTGGTGGTGCAGAAGTTCATTCGCAACTACCCCGACATGTCAGAGCTGCTGCATAAAGTGTTGGCCGTCTGTTCGCGCTTCCGGCGTTCACATCCTGCCGCTGCTCGCCTGTCTGTGCTACAGCGTAACTTTGGCCTTCCCGCTCACCGCCTCATATGCGACGTACCCACCAGGTGGAACTCCACCTTGCACATGCTGGACAGACTGTGCGAGCAGCAGCAGGCCATAGTGGAGTTTGAGCTGCAGCACGCACGGGTCAGTCGCACTGCGGATCAGCCCCACTTCACCACCAATGACTGGGCCTCCATGCGAGACCTGTGTGCCCTGTTACGCTGTTTCGAGTACTCCACCAACAACGGGGCAACCCAAAGTTGAATGAACCTCTCCTCTGTCTGGGTGCCGGGGCCTAAAAATATCTGACAGTGGCCTGTTCCAGTGGTGGGTTACATGAAGCCTGATTCTCTGCTATGACATGAAGACTGATTCTCTGCTGAGATGAAGCCAGATTCTATGTTATGGGACCTCTCTCCTCTGCCTGGGTGCCTGGGCCTAAATATGTGACAATGGACTGTTCCAGTGGTGGGTGACGTGAAGCCTGATTCTCTGCTATGACATGAAGACTGATTCTCTGCTGACATGAAGCCAGATTCTCTGCTATGGGACCTCTCTCCTCTGCCTGGGTGCCTGGGCCTAAATATGTGACAATGGACTGTTCCAGTGGTGGGTGATGTGAAGCCTGATTCTCTGCTATGACATGAAGACTGATTCTCTGCTGACATGAAGCCAGATTCTATGTTATGGGACCTCTCTCCTCTGCCTGGGTGCCTGGGCCTAAATATGTGACAATGGACTGTTCCAGTGGTGGGTGACGTGAAGCCTGATTCTCTGCTATGACATGAAGACTGATTCTCTGCTGACATGAAGCCTGATTCTCTGCTGACATGAAGCCAGATTCTATGTTATGGGACCTCTCTCCTCTGTCTGGGTGCCGGGGCCTAAAAATATCTGACAGTGGCCTGTTCCAGTGGTGGGTGACATGAAGCCTGATTCTCTGCTATGACATGAAGACTGATTCTCTGCTGATATGAAGCCAGATTCTATGTTATGGGACCTTTCTCCTCTGTCTGGGTGCCGGGGCCTAAATTATATGACAATGGACTGTTCCAATGTTGGGTGACGTGAAGCATGATTCTCTGCTATGACATGAAGACTGATTCTCTGCTGTCATGAAGCCTGAATCTCTGCTATGGGACCTCTCTCCTCTGCCTGGGTGCCTGGGCCTAAATATGTGACAATGGACTGTTCCAGTGGTGGGTGACGTGAAGCCTGATTCTCTGCTATGACATGAAGACTGATTCTCTGCTGACATGAAGCCAGATTCTCTGCTATGGGACCTCTCTCCTCTGCCTGGGTGCCGGGGCCTAAATATCTGACAATGGACTGTTCCAGTGTTGGGTGACGTGAAGCCTGATTCTCTGCTATGACATGGAGACTGATTCTCTGCTGACATGAAGCCAGATTCTATGTTATGGGACCTCGCTCCTCTGTCTGGGTGCCAGGGCCTAAATATATGACAATGGACTGTTCCAGTGGTGGGTGACGTGAAGCCTGATTCTCTGCTATGACATGAAAACTGATTCTCTGCTGACATGAAGCCTGAATCTCTGTTATGGGACCTCTCTCCTCTGTCTGGGTGCCGGGGCCTAAATATATGACAATGGACTGTTCCAGTTTTGGGTGACGCGAAGCCTGATTCTCTGCTATGACATGAAGACTGATTCTCTGCTGACATGAAGCCTGATTCTCTGCTATGGGACCTCTCTCCAAATGATATTGGTTAATTTTTATTTATTTTATTTTTATTTTTATTCATTTCCCTATCCACATTTGTTTGCAGGGGATTTAACTACATTTTGCTGCCTTTTGCAGCCCTCTAGCCCTTTCCTGGGCTGTTTTACAGCCTTTTTAGTGCAGAAAAGTTCGGGTCCCCATTGACTTCAATGGGGTTCGGGTTCGGGACGAAGTTCGGGTCGGGTTCGGATCCCGAACCCGAACATTTCCGGGAAGTTCGGCCGAACTTCTCGAACCCGAACATCCAGGTGTTCGCTCAACTCTACAGGCCTAATCACAATCTCTTAGGCGCCAACCTGCATTTTGGTGCGTGGATGCTTTCAATGACCTGGGTCTTGTTCTGTATCCGATGATGTCTTTAAACTGAACTGCAACAAGTCTCTTCAGCAACCATGAGGTCCTGCAGGCTAGCTCTGTTCCAAAGCTCCTAACAGCCTTCTTAGAAACAATCCTTTGATTCCGGACAGGATCTGGGCATGGGACAGCGATGAGTCCCTCTCTGCTGCGACTCCGGCCACTCCAGAACACCCGGGCGCCGGATGCGACCGGATTCTGTTCACACACCATCCTTCTTTGTTCCTCTCAAGATGGAGACAGCAGCAGCTTCCTGGTTCTCCTTCAGACTGTGTGAATCAGTGACCTCTTGTGGTCAAAAATACAGAATTACAGTTCTATTGAATAAATATGCAAGTATAAAGTATTCAGACAATGGTGACTGTTTCTCCCTCTTACAGCAGAGTGCTGTCCAAGTATGCCACCACTTGCTGGTTAAGGTTCTGCTCCAGCTCTAGTTGCTGCTGCTGGTGAGTAGTTTCTTCATTAGGTGGCTTAAGAAAGCTGCTCATCATTGACTCTAGACTCAAGCTGCTGCTGATGGAGCTGATACTGCTCTTACCTCCCCACCCTGCCATAGCAGCCATAGCAGTGGAACGAGAGTGCAGAGGGCCTGACTCTATAGTAGTTCAGTTTGTCCTCCCTCTCAGCAGGTGTAAAAAAGGCCCCCATTTTGGACCGGTAGCAAGGGTGTAACATGGTGGAGAGCCAGTAGTCATCCCTCTTCCGAATGTTGACAATTTGTCTGTCACTACGCAAGAAACTAAGAATGCATCTGCCATTTGCGCAAGTGACTCGGAGGGACTCCCTCCCTCGATCTCCACTGCATACTGCCACGGTGCTTCTGGGTCATCTGTCTCATCTTCCCCATCGCTCTGTAGCCCCTCTGGCTGTTCCTGCCCCTCCTGCTTCTCCTCTCCTTTCACCTGTGTAGAATAACCACTTATTTCTCTACGCATTGCTTGTGCTTGAATGTCCTCCTCCTCCTCTAGTTCAGCCCCCTCAGGGGTTATGTGGCCGTGAGATTTAGTCGCCACATCAGCTGTCCCCTGGCCAGCCAGATTTAGCAGCATCTGTTCCAGGACATGAATCAGTGGAATTACTTTTTTCATCCCGTAGTCCTGTCGACTGACAAATAAAGTGGCTGTAACGGTCACGTACACACACACACACACAGGGGGAGGATAGTGACCACTGCGCCCCACCCTCACCCCTGGCCCTGCCTACTTGCCTTGCAAGCCCTGATGTCAGGGGACAACTGGACGGCAGTCTCTAGCTTAGAATACGTGCTGGGAGGACAGACAAGACAAACAACGGATATTGAACAGACCGAGTCAATACCAAGAGAGCAACGAAGTACAAATGGAGTAAGCAGAGAATAGTCAGGAGAAGCCGGGGTCAACTACCAGGAGAGGAATAAAGTACCACAGGAGTCCGCATAGAATCGTCAGGTGGAAGCCGGGGTCGGAATACCAGGAGAGCAGCGCAGTACAGGAGGAGCAGGCAGAGGATTGTCAGGGAACACAGGAACAGGTAAGTATGCCAGGTAACAGAATCCCAAATAAACCTAATTAACAGGCAACCTGTGGCCAGCAGGCTGCCTGTTAAATACTGACTAGCTGGGGTCATGTGAAGTGGCCAGCACCACATGACCCACACTGCTGAATATAGCTGAACAGCGAGTGCCCAGCTCGGTGCTCAGACCTCCCATGGTTGCAGGGGGAACTGAGGACGCCGGCTGCGCTGAGGAGACGTGCGCGGCCAGTCCATCCCGCCCCCTATCACCTAGGAGACGAGGTTGGCACTGATTGATGAAGTGGTTGCTGCGACAGGCTGGACCACCAAATCAGAACAACGGTTATCCCATGCCACTTTATGATAATGGTGCATGTGTTGATGCAGGGCCGTGGGGCCAACATTGTAACCCTGGCAATGCTTCACCTTCTGACCACAAATTCGGCAAATGACCATGTTCACCTCCTCCGGCGGCTTAACAAAAAACTGCCAGACCTCCAAGTATGCCATTTTCCCCCCAACACTCTGCACTGACTGCCTGCTACTGCTGTCTCCATGAACCTCTGCACCTCTACTTTACGGGCAAGTATGCTCCTACGAAGTGGGTGGTCTACCCTGGGCACATTTGGCTCCCAACCTCCCACTGCTGCCACCCTGCTGACTTACGGCCACTCTACCACCTTGCTGGCTTAGCAGCTTCCTCACACGCAAGCTGCCACCCTCTTCTCCTGATGATGAGGAAGCCCCTTCTTTACTCGGCTCCCAAGTGCGATCGGCAGCATCATCATCATCCACTATTGTCTGCACGTCAACGGTCTCTATGGTCTCAAAGCCAGGAGCCTGTCTGCTCACAGCACCAGCTCCCATGCGACTCTTATCATCTCTACTTGCGTGCCTACTGGAAGAAGCGGCGGTTGTCTCCTCTAGATCTTGGCTGGGCAGTAGCTGCTGACTGTCCTCTAGTAGCTCGTCCTCACTGAAAAGTTGACCCAAGCCTATGGCATATAATAATTCTCCCGCTGAGGGGACAGAAAATGACAGAGGCAGATTGAGGACACAGGGCTTTCACCCGGGCCATGCAAACTAAGCGTCATGTCAGAGGAACCCACCGACTCTTGACTGGGGGTGTCTGATGTCACTTGCGATGAAGTTGATGGTCAAGACACGACCGCTAGTTGACACTGGGAGCTCAGGCTTTTTGCTGTGACTCCTGCTGCCACCCCCTTCTTCTACTGCTACTTCTGCCTGCGACAGAAAATTTTTGGCCATTGCCCGTTCCCTTTGAAGGGTCTGTCACTTGTCTGTCTGACATACTGTATAATAAAATAACTAAAATAATACACCCCAAAAAAGGCTGTAGTACAATTTAACTTCACCGCAGAATGGCTAAAAGGACGTACGTATATTTCCTATTTATACACCCCATAAATGGCTGTAGTATAATGCAACTTCACTGCAGAACAGCAATTAAGATGTATTCTTTTTCCTATTAATACCCCCCAAAAAATGTATAATAATCTAAATTCACCTCAGAACGGCTAATAAGACGTATGTATATTTCCTTTTATTACACCCCGTAAATGGCTGTATCACACAGCACTTGCACCCCAATAACAAGCAAGGTTTGCTGGTATTACTGAGCTATCATTTAGTGCAATTTGGATCCCCAGTTAGTGCAGCAAGGTGTCATAGAATCACTCCTATTACCGAGCCTGTACTCTCCCCTATTGGAACCTGTTCACCTTTTATAGTATAGATGATGCCTCCCTATCCTTTCCCTACACTATGAATAATCTTTCCCTGAACTTCTAAATCATTTTTTGCAGCACAATAAAGTCTTTCCTAGCACTGTCCCTAGCGCCTGCCGCATCTCTCCCTGCACTAAGTACACTGGAAAATGGCTGAATCCAAGATGGCTGAGGCTATTTATAGGGCTGTGACATCACAGGAGTTGGCTGGCTGCTGATTGGCTGCATTCATGGCATTGTGGGTGATCCCTCGTTCCCAGAGTTCTTTGCTCCATGTCCTCACATGTGCAGCAGCCATGCGATTTGTTACCACGAAGCGTGAGGAAACTCTTCTTCGGTGCGAATCAAATTTTTCCTAAAATTCGGGAACGAATTCCACTTCGTCAACTTCGTTTTGGTCATCTCTAATCTACACCAGTAGCTGGTCCCGAGCAAAGTTTTTAATATAAATTCTAAAAACTCTTTATCATGAACTGTTTTCTTTTTTTAAGGCCAATCTACAGGATAGGGTACAAACAAGTTAAAGGGATTAACACATGATTAATTTAAAAAAATTTAATCAGACATCATATAGGACATGACAATTTTGTTCTAACAATGCTAGAACCAGCTCGGTACTTCACATGGATTCAGAGATCTCCCCATTCATTGTTCCAATTGCTCCTCTATATTCTCTTCAGGCTGGCAGCCCAGGGGCATGTCTTTCGTACTGCAGCTCAGGGGGATGTCTTTTCTGCTACAGCTGAAGGGATGTGTCCTTTCTCAGGGAGCATGTCTTTTCTGCTGTAGACCTCTCCCCATCAAAGCTCATGAGATATATCATTTCTGCTGCATCTCTCTCTATCACAGCTCAGTGGTGTCTCCATTCTGCTGCAGCTCTCCCGCTATTACAGCTCAAGAAGTGTGTACTTTCTACAGCAACTCTTTCCCTATCACAGCTCAGAGGATATGTCCTTTCTGCTGCAGTCCCCTCCCTGTAACTGTTAGGCCTCATGCACACGACCATTCTGTTTTTTTGCGGTCTGCAAACCGCGGATCCGGAAAGAACGAAAGCCGCCGGTGTGCCTTCCGCAATTTGCGGAACGGAACGGGCGGCCCATTGTAGACATGCCTATTCTTGTCCGCAAAATGGACAAGAATAGGACATGCTATATTGTTTTTGCGGGGCCTCGGAACAGAGCAACTGATGCGGACAGCACACTGAGTATCTTTTGCGGCCCCATTGAAGTGAATAGGTCCGCACCCGAGCCACAAAAACTGCGGCTCGGATGCGGACCTGAAAAACGGTTGTGTGCATGAGGCCTTACAGCTTCTAACAGTAGATATGGCTGGTGGCAATTTAAAGACGAAACTGGGAATATGTGACCACCTTATTAGGTGGATGTGCGATACATGAGAATATCTCACAACTGAAACAGATTTGAACAGAAAGTAAATTACAAAACGAACTATTTTGGACTGTTAGTTCATAGTAGAATATAATATCATAATTGAGTCAACCTGTTTTGCTTACCTCCCTTCCAGCTGAGTGAAAAGTATGGACCAATATACACTATCCACATGGGCATGGATCCTGTCGTGGTATTGTGCAGCTGTGATGCAGTGAAGGAAGCTCTCATTGAGAATTCGGAGGACTTTGGTGCCAGGGGACATATGCCACTTCTGGACAGGATAAGTTCTGGAGGCCATGGTAAGAATGAAGATTGTATTTTTACTATTATAATCTACATTTACTCAATAAACTATGGTGACTTGTTAACTCATCATACAGGAGAATTGATTAAATATACAGTACAGACCAAAAGTTTGGACACACCTTCTCATTCAAAGAGTTTTCTTTATTTTCATGACTATGAAAATTGTAGATTCACACTGAAGGCATCAAAACTATGAATTAACACATGTGGAATTATATACATAACAAACAAGTGTGAAACAACTGAAAATATGTCATATTCTAGGTTCTTCAAAGTAGCCACCTTTTGCTTTGATTACTGCTTTGCACACTCTTGGCATTCTCTTGATGAGCTTCAAGAGGTAGTCCCCTGAAATGGTTTTCACTTCACAGGTGTGCCCTGTCAGGTTTAATAAGTGGGATTTCTTGCCTTATAAATGGGGTTGGGACCATCAGTGGCGTTGAGGAGAAGTCAGGTGGATACACAGCTGATAGTCCTACTGAATAGACTGTTAGAATTGGTATTATGGCAAGAAAAAAACAGCTAAGTAAAGAAAAACGAGTGGCCATCATTACTTTAAGAAATGAAGGTCAGTCAGTCAGCCGAAAAATTGGGAAAACTTTGAAAGTAAGGGCTATTTGACCATGAAGGAGAGTGATGGGGTGCTGCGCCAGATGACCTGGCCTCCACAGTCACCGGACCTGAACCCAATCGAGATGGTTTGGGGTGAGCTGGACCGCAGAGTGAAGGCAAAAGGGCCAACAAGTGCTAAGCATCTCTGGGAACTCCTTCAAGACTGTTGGAAGACCATTTCAGGGGACTACCTCTTGAAGCTCATCAAGAGAATGCCAAGAGTGTGCAAAGCAGTAATCAAAGCAAAAGGTGGCTTCTTTGAAGAACCTAGAATATGACATATTTTCAGTTGTTTCACACTTGTTTGTTATGTATATAATTCCACATGTGTTAATTCATAGTTTTGATGCCTTCATAGTCATGAAAATAAAGAAAACTATTTGAAGGTGTGTCCAAACTTTTGGTCTGTACTGTATATCAAATGTGTCATTGCAAGCTGCCCTTATTCAAGTTGGGGTGGCCACCTCCATCGCCACTATATCCAAGTAGATTCAATGGAGTTCCATTCAAATATATGGGAACTATGGAAAAATACAAGCAAGCTGATCTCTACTTTTTAATTAGAGGCCAGAGATTGTAATAGAGAGATCAATATGACCTCCTCTTCATTCATTCTCTGTATAATAGAAATGTTTATACATGATGGGAAATCCAATTTTTTTGCTATCTTACAGCTTCCCCAATTGTCAAGAGTATTCTTACCAGTCATTCTACATATTGTTTCAGGAGTAGTGGGCAGTAATGGAGAGCGCTGGAAACAGCTACGCCGCTTCTCTCTGATGACATTAAGAAACTTTGGGATGGGTAAAAGAAGCATTGAACAGAGAATTCAAGAAGAGGCCCAGTTCCTTACGGAAGAATTCAGAAAGAGCAATGGTGAGAACTAAAGATAAAAAAAACATTATTATTATTATGTATTCTCAAAGGTTTCTTCTTATCTTGGTAGATGTTGTTGATGTTAATAATACAATAGTTGGGTATATAATAGCTGCAAACCAAGGGGATATGTGTTCTATACTCATGGGTGTTTTTTTCACACTGGCTACTACAGCTAACACTTCCTATCTTCTATATTTCACTTTTCAGCTTTGTGGCGTAGATAGAGACAAAATGAGCAAAGTCATCTCATTGTGCTGGTTTCATATCTGCGACACAGCTTTCTGGCAGGCTGTTCAGACAGAAAGCAGCCTGCCAGAGTTCTTCCGGACCTCATTGATAATATATGGATCCGGTGAAATCTGACAGTTCTCCGTAAAATATGCCAGGATTCAGCTGGACAGAAACTGTATCATTTTTTTGTCTGGCCATTTCCCAGCATTGTCTGCTGGAACAGCCATCCTGCACATATGAATGTAGCCTAGGGCCCCCTGCACACGATCAGGATTGCGTGCGGATTTTCCGCGCGGATTTGCGTGCGGAAAATCCGCACAGTAGGTCATGTCCATTGTATTCTATGAGAATTTGAAATTCTCAATGCACACGATGCGGATTTTTTCTGCGCGGATTTTGACCTGCGGTGCGGATTTTAAAATCCGCGACATGTCAGTTAATATTTTTTTTCCTGACCGGATTTTCTTCATTCACTTAGTGAAATCCGCATGCGGAAAATCCGCACCGAATCCGCACGCAAATCCGTATGCAAATCCGCACCAATTAATGCGGATTGACCGCACAGATTTGCCTGCGAACACCTGCGGATTTCAGTGCGGATTCTCCGCACATGAATCCTGAACGTGTGCATGTACCCTTAAGGTACTAGGCGATTATCAATTAAATTATTGTGAAATTGAGCAAAACTAAAAGATTATCGAGCAGTATAAAAGCAATGAGTGATGTAAGAACGACAACCGACTATAGAGATTAGCAAATTTCTCAAAGACTCGATTCAAAGCCTTTATAGTGGTGTAGAACACTGTGCCTTGCAGTAAAGTGCATCGGGAGTCTGCTGTGGTAGTGAAACAATACTATGAGTCAGTATGACATGCAGATGACAGGGGTCGCTCTTAGAATCACTGCAAACTTCACAATTTGGGCAGTTACGGAGTCAAAACTGACCAAATTACTGAGTGTGATCTCAGCCTTACAGGTTAATGTTAGCATCAAGAAGAAGCACACTCCTTTTACACCGCCGGCAGCTGATTCCACACAGATGTCTACAGAACCTATTCTATTAAACGCTTATACAAGTAGAGCCCCCCCCCCCGACAGAGTGGAAAGGGTGTCAGCAGTAAGTTTGTGTTGAAGTCACTGATTGTTTTGCCCTTCCTCTGATCCGTCAGAACAATAACCCCCAACAAACGGATCCTGTCTGTGGAGCATCCGCCTTCACTCTGTCAGCATTTGGTCAGTAATCCAAAAGTATTGCTAAAGCCAAAAAAAAGGAGTGGATTCAAAACAGAGATGACATGTGAATGTAATATTATGTCTTCTATGTTTTGTACCCACTTTTGCTTTTGGCTACCAAATCATATGCCAATTCTGATTCAAAATAGGGACCATGTCATGCAGCTGATCCTTCCTTCTGACAGATCAGAAGGGTCAAATAAATAGTGATGTCAGCCTGGCCGAAAGACAAAATAGTGGCCTAGTCAAGAAGTGGGGAGGGTGGGAACAGAATGAGAAGTCCACAGAGTGGCCCTATGACATAGTGGTGAGGTGGAAGCAGCAGGAGGAATCCACAGAGTTGCCCAATGACAGAGTCTGGAGGTGGCAGCAGCATCAGGAGGAGGCCACAGGGTGGCACAATGACAGTGTGGAGGTGGAAGCAGCATCAGGAGGCCACAGAATGGCACAATGACAGAGTGTGCAGGTGGCGGCAGCAACAGCATCAGAAGGAGGCCACAGGGTGGCACAATGACAGTCTGGAGGTAGCAGCAGCATCATGAGTGGAGGTTTCAGCATCAGGAGGCCACAGAGTGGCAAGGTGACATAGTATGGAGGTGGCGGCAGCATCAGGAGTGTATGATGCCCTCCTTTCTGTGTAATAAAGGGTGTTTTGTAGTGCCGGTTCCTTGTAATTTTTGGCAGCCCTTTCATGTAGTGCATTGCGTGAAGGAGTCCCACTACCTTGTACCACAATGTGAATAATGCCCTCCTTTATGTGATATACAGGTTGTATCGGAGTACCTCTTCCATGTAATTTTTGGCAGCACTTGCACTTTATATACAAGTAAATATACAGGAAAAAAGGTTTCCTAACAATGTTTCCTCTAAAATTGATTTTATCTTCGGTTTTGTGCATATTATTGTCAGTCTGTAAAAGTGGCGTACTACTCGGACAATATTGTTCCCAGAAGTGACCTGGGAGTCCAAGATGCATCCAGACATCCTCCCCATGCTGTTCCTGAACCATTTCCTTGTTGTTTCCATCAATTTCTGACCTTTTCCTATGAACTAGGCACCCTCCCCTTTTCAGAGCAGGGGGTTCCTGATTTAATGTCCTCAGCCTCCACTACAGGGACAATCAAAGTGCCCCTATAGCATTCCACTGGTGTTGATCGAGCACAGGGGCGGGCTGGGCCGGGGGGCAGGGAGGCAATTGCCCCCCAGGCCGCCCGAAATAAACGGCCACTGGGCCGACCGTCTTAAAAAAAAAAAAATTATTATTTTTTTTTTTTATTCTTCAGGGCCGCACCGCCGATCATGACCACAGGCGGCGCGGCCCTGGATGTCATTTCGGCCGTGCTGTGTGCTGTGGGGCAGGGGAGGGAGAGGCGTGTCCCTCCCCTGTTCTTCTGATAGGCCGCAGGCACTAATGCCTGCAGCCTATCAGAGGCCGGCTCAGGCAGAGCAATGACGTCATTATCATTGCGACGCCTGAGCCAGCACACAGCAGGGACACAGGCCAGAAGAGGCTGCATCGCTGCTGATGGAGGTAAGTATTAGTGTTGTTTTTTTTTTCTTCTTTGCAGGGGGCTGGCACTATTGGGGGGGATCTGGCACTATAAGGGGGGCTGGCACTATGGGGGGGATCTGGCACTATGGGGGGGGATCTGGCACTTTGGGGGAGCTGGCACTATAGGGGGGGCTGGAACTATGGGGGAGCTGGCACTATGGGGGGGGCTGGCACTATGGGGGGCTGGCACTATGGGGAGCTGGCACTATGGGGGGCTGACACTATGGGGGGCTGTCACTATAAGGGGGCTGGCACTATGGGGGAGGAGCTGGCACTATGGGGGGGCTGGCACTATAGGGGGGCTGGCACTATGGGGGGGGGATCTGGCACTATGGGGGGGATTTGGCACTATGGGGGGATTTGGCACTAAGGTGGGGAATCTGGCACTTTGGGGGAGCTAGCACTATGGGGGGGGGCACTATAGGGCTGGAACTATGGGGCAGCTGGCACTATGGGGCGGCTGGCACTATGGGGGGCTGGAACTATGGGGGGGGCTGACACTATGGGGGACTGGCACTATAAGGGGGCTGGCACTATGGGGGGGGCTGGCACTATGGGGTAGGAGCTGGCACTATGGGGGGGCTTGCACTATAGGGGAGCTGGCACTATGGGGGGGCTGGCACCACGGGGGGGGCTGGCACTATGGGGGAGCTGGCACTATAAGGGGGCTGGCACTATGGGTGAAGTGGCACTATGGGGGGGCTGACACTATAAAGGGGCTGGCACTATAAGGGGGCTGGCACTATGGGGGGGGCTGGCACTATGGGGTAGGAGCTGGCACTATGGGGGGGCTGGCACTACGGGGGGGGCTGGCACTATAGGGGAGCTGGCACTATAAGAGGGCTGGCACTATGGGTGAAGTGGCACTATGGGGGGGCTGACACTATAAAGGGGCTGGCACTATAAGGGGGCTGGCACTATGGGGGGGTGGCACTATGGGGTAGGGGCTGGCACTACGGGGGGGGGGGGGCTGGCACTATGGGGGAGCTGGCACTATAAGGGGGCTGGCACTATGGGGGGGCTGCCACTATGGGGGGCCTGGCACTATGGGGGGCTTGTACTATGGGGGGGGAGCTGGCACTATGGGGGCATTTCTTGCTGGCACATTATGGGGGGGCACCATGGGGGAGAGGAGCACTATGGGGGTATCTGGGGGCTCTAAAGGGGCTTTTTTTTAAATTATTGGCACATTCTGGGGGGCACTATAGGGGAGAGCAGCACTATGGGGCATCTGGGGTTACTATAGGGGCATTATTTGGGGGCACTATGGGGAAGTGGGGGCTCTAAAGGGGCCTTTTGTATTGGAACATTATGGGGGGCACTATGGCATTTGGTAGCACTAAGGGGGCATTTTTTACTGGCACATTATGGCAGGCACTATAGGGGAGAGCAGCACTATGGGGCATTATTTGGGGGCACTATGGGGGAGTGGAGCACTATTGGGGCATATGGTGGCACTAAGAAAGGAAATTTTTTTACTGGCACATTGTGGGGGAGAGGAGCACTATAGGGGCATCTGCTGGGGGTACTAAGGGGCATTTTTTTACTGGCATATTATGGGGGACACTATGGGGAAGGGGGAGAGGAGCAGTATGAGTGCATTTACTGGGGCACTATATAGGGGTATTTTATACTGGCATACATTATGGGGACATTAGCTCAACTGCGGGCACTAAGCGGGGGTATTTCATGTACTGTCATATTATAGGGAAAATTAGTACTACTAGGGGGTATTATGGGGAGCTTTACTACTACTGGGGGGCTATGAGGAACATGATTACTAGGGCACTATTGGGGCATTATTACTACTAAGTGTGCTCTGGCAGATAATTATTTCTATTGGTGGGATTTTGGGGGGCACTGTTACTTTGGGGGCACCCTAGCACAGTATCAGCTTAGCACAATTATTTTTGGGGGACATTATCTTTATACTATTAGTGTCTGGGCGCAGTTATTTTTTAGAGCACTGTGTGCCAATAATTGTTTAAGGGGGCACTATCTGTGTGGTAGTAGTATTCCCAGGGGTACTGTTTCTGCAGTATAGTATTGGGGGTGGCAGGAAACTAATGTCTGTTTCTCAATCTCTGCAGAGACGGGAGATGGCAGAAAAATCATCATGGCAGTCTGGTCTGAATGGAGAAGATGAGGAAAAAGAACGTCTACAACAAAGGTGACATTGGATGTAAGAGGTAGGGGGCGCTATGTAGGAGAGGAGATGCTCCGGCTCCTCCCCCTGCCATTTGCAGAAGGAGGATTCAGAGCTGGGTGAGGATGACGAAAGGGGGCAGCAGGCCACGGGCGGGTGGCAGATGGTGGGGGGGAACCACAAGCCTTAAGCAGGATCTGGGGAGGGAGGAGAGCGGAGGAGCTTCCTGGCTGTAGCTTGTTGTATAAGCAGGCAGTGCAGCCAGGACAGGTCCTCCCCTCTTCGTATGATGTGTAGACAGGCCGCAACTATAGAATGTCAGCTGTACAGTGTGTGTTGGGAGTGGCCTATTAAATGTAGGAGGGGCTTTTAATAATGGGCGGGGCTAAAAATGGGCCACTTGACTGGATTTGCCCCCCAGGACTAAGGCTGCCAGCCCTCCCCTGATCGAGCACCATAGTGCTCTGGTGCCTCGGGGCTCGGGCCGCACACATCGGGATGCTTGGGTGTTCTACCGAGTACCTGAGTATAATGGAAGTCAATGGGAGAACCTGATTCTCCCATTGACTTCCATTATACTCAGGTACTCGGTAGAACACCCAAGCATCCCGATGTGTGCGGCCCGAGCCCCGAGGCACCAGAGCACTATGGTGCTCGATCAACACCAGTGGAATGCTATAGGGGCACTTTGATTGTCCCTGTAGTGGAGGCTGAGGACACAGTGGAGGTTCTGTTCTACATACGTGTGCATGGCTGGTACTGCCTTTTTGGCAAAGAAATTACAGCTTGGGACTCTCCACCTCAGCTCCTCACAAGCTGTCAGTTCTCTGAAAGGTGCAGAGTCCACCACTTGGAAAGGGAGGGACTGCAGCACCAGCAACTTGGCCAGGAGCACATTCAGCTTCTGTTTTGTTGGATCAGTGCACGCATACTGTTGTCTCTTGTCAATCGCTTTGGTGATCGATTGCTGACGGAATAACTGACGAGGAGTAGGAGGGCGAGGAGCAAATGGGAGCCACGGTTCTCCCGACCCACTTTATGGTGATGCTGCATATTGTAAGGGGTTTCTCTCTCAAACAGGGCGGAAGTGAGAGATTTGTTTGCAGACAATGTGATTAACGTCCAAACTGATGCTTTATCCAGCAATTTATAGATAACTCCAGTTTAATTCACTGGGTGCGGTGTAGATCCAGCATCACAAACAGAAATGAAACAAAATAAACTCCTGCCCGTCTGGGCTCTAAAAATACAAATCAGTTTCTGGCTCACCTATTGAGCGCAGGTCGCAAACAGAGACTCTGGCTTCTCTAGCCAGCAAGGCAGCCAGCTTCCTAGAGTTCTTCCAGGCATCACACTCTCAGACTGACAGCCTGGGATGTGCTTTTATTTCCCCCTAATGATCCCAGCTGGCTACAGCTGAGGATCCCTCAGATTAGGGGGAAAAAACTGCCCTGGAATGGGGGTGGACTGGGAATGTCCCACTACCAAACCTACCTTCCCAGTCCAAATAAAATCCAGCTCTTGAACAGTTAACAAAACCGTCTCAGCAAGCTAAAACCCCTTTAGCTTTTCTGGATTTTACTTATCTCACCCAATTGAGGAACCTGGGTGAGATATACACCCCTTCTATGACCTTTCCATACACTTTATCACAATATGTTGATGCAGGGCCGTGGTGCCAATATCATCTTTGGACATTAACGATTCTATTCATGTAAACAGGAATTGTTCACTGCACGCACAATTACAGACGGATACACCATAGGTGTGTTTAAGAATGCTACTCAAGTTATAATTTCCGAAGGTGGCACTTATTAAACATTCAAATTTAAGTTTGCCAGCAAGATCTCTTTTTTTTTGTTAATTGGCCCATAACACTGCCTTCATAGTGCAGTCGTCAGACGCACGGCAAGGGGTCCCTTAAAGTACATGTTTGTCATGACACCAGCTGCAGTGAAGCAACAAAGGCACAGGGCCCCTTTTAGTGATACTGTGGATGGTACCCAGGTGTAGGAATGCCAGAGTTGTGTAGTACTTGTGCACGTGTCACGGTGCTCCTACCTGGATACGCTGGACCCCAGGCGTTGCACTGCGAAAGCAGAAGAACAGGGTGGTGAACAATTGAGGGATTTGAAGAAATAACTTTAGTCCAGAACTTGCATATCGTTGAACAGCAGTTTTACTTGAATAAACATTCATCATAAACAGTCTTCAAACTTTGTCTTGGTTCCAGTAGGCTTTGGCATTAACTGTGACTCGCAAACTCCTCTCTACTACGTCTGTTGCTCTCTGGCTCTGCTGTGCTGACAGGATAGCTGTATAACTTAGCTTTCTCTGGGTGCTGCAACTTCTCTCTTGTAGTCTGACTCTGAATTCTGCTATACCAGGGAGTCTCTCTCTCCTGGCTCCTGAGGCTCTTAAGCTTCTGCCTCCACATCCAGCTGAGCTGAAGATGCTCCAGCTGGCCTGGGCAAGGCCACGTCCAACAGGGACGCGCACCTGCTGCACACCCTCCCTTGGCAGGGGGTAAAACTAGACTCTTCCCCTAGCTGGGAATAACTGCCACAGACTCTAAACTAAACTCCTCCTTACCTGCAGCAAGAGGGAAAACGCCCACCACACCACAGAAAGGGGTTTTAGAATGGAAGGGAAGGTTCTATTCTCTGTCTCTGTAGCTCTGCTATTTATGCTGCCACCTGCTGGGGTACCAGGCATATTATAATTGAACATAACAGTTTCATGAAAAGAGATATGCACATTATACAGGATCTGGAAATAAATGCATAGAATGACATGAGGTTAACCATAGGAGACAGTAGCAGGATGCATAAGTGGTAATGGACCTCTGGGGCGTTACAATAGTACATCAAGCTTTGAGTAAATGAAACTGTCTACTTTAACCCCTAAGTACCTTGGGATTTTTAGTTTTTGTGTTTTCGTTTTCCATTCCCCGCCTTCCCATAGTCCTAACTTTATTATTTTTCCATTCACATAGATTTATGAGGGCTTATTTTTGGCGGGACAAGTTGTACTTTATAATGGCACCATTTACGTTTGCCTACATGTAGTAGGAAGCGGGAAAACAATTCCAAATTCTGATAAAGTTTTTTTTTTTTTTTTACACTGTACACTATGCAGTAAAATTGACCTGTTATCTTCATTCTCTAGGTCAGTACGGTTCCAACGATACCACACTTGTGTAATTTTTCTTGCGTTTTAATAATGAAAAAAATAATTAAACCTTTGAGGATTTTTTTTTTTTTTCATAACCATATTCTGACACCTATAACTATTTTGTAGCTATTTGTACGAGGCTGTGTAAGAGCTCATTTTTTGCAGGACGATCTTTTCTTTTCAGTGATACCAATTTTAAGTGTGTGCGACTTTTTGATCACTTTTTATTTTAAAAAAATTGGGTAGTTTAAGTGACAAAAAATGGCAAATTGGCAGATTTTTTTTCCCTGCTACGCCATTTGCAGTATGCCATTAATATTGTTATATTTTAATAGTATGGGCATTTTCGCACACAGCGATGCCCGTGATGTCAATTTTTTTATTGGTTAAGTATTTTTATTTATGGGAAAGGGGAGTGATTTGAACAGTTTTTTTTTATATTTGTGCAAACTTTTTTTTAAACTTTTTTTAAGTCACCTTGGGTGACAATAACTGGCAATCATTTGATTGCCCATAGTATTTAGTGATGGCTAAATAGCCATCATTGAAGACTTCATTTGCACTATATCAATACAAGGCTGCCACCTAGTGGCCTGTATTGATATATACATCTAATTGACTGTAAAGCCTCCTTGAGCCTTCGGTCAATTAGTGCAAGGTAACAGGTTCCCCGATCTCATCAGGGGAACGCTGTTACTGGACTGGAAGCGAGCGACTTCCTGTTCTGGTCTGCGCAGATGCCGTGGTCACATTTGACCACGGCATCTAAAGGATAAGATGTATGCGATCAGTCTCATGGTTGATCGCATACATGTGCCGCGGGTCTTTGCTATTTAAAATAGCAGAAACCCTGCAGCTAAGGGGTCTGCTGCACGTGCGAGAGGGAGCCATGTTTAGGGATTGGACCTGTGACATACAGCTACGTCATGGGTCCTTAAAGGGTTAAAAATAATGGAATATGAGATTTAAATTTTGTGAACGATAATTGGTGTATCTAAAGGGCCCTTGTTGAAATGTTCACCACACCAAGAAACGACTCATTCTTTGCTCAATCATACTAATCATATCTACTCATATAAAGATACCTTTATTATACAAAGTTAATTAGGTAATTAGTGACATCTCATCTCTTATGTACTGTTGGAGTCCTAAATAAGGCAAGATGGCAACATTTTACAATATATACAGTACAGACCAAAAGTTTGGACACACCTTCTCATTCAAAGAGTTTTCTTTATTTTCATGACTATGAAGGCATCAAAACTATGAATTAACACATGTGGAATTATATACATAACAAACAAGTGTGAAACAACTGAAAATATGTCATATTCTAGGTTCTTCAAAGTAGCCACCTTTTGCTTTGATTACTGCTTTGCACACTCTTGGCATTCTCTTGATGAGCTTCAAGAGGTAGTCCCCTGAAATGGTCTTGAAGGAGTTCCCAGAGATGCTTAGCACTTGTTGCCCTTTTGCCTTCACTCTGCGGTCCAGCTCACCCCAAACTATCTCGATTGGGTTCAGGTGCGGTGACTGTGGAGGCCAGGTCATCTGGCGCAGCACCCCATCACTCTCCTTCATGGTCAAATAGCCCTTACTTTCAAAGTTTTCCCAATTTTTCGGCTGACTGACTGACCTTCATTTCTTAAAGTAATGATGGCCACTCGTTTTTCTTTACTTAGCTGCTTTTTTCTTGCCGTAATACAAATTCTAACAGTCTATTCAGTAGGACTATCAGCTGTGTATCCACCTGACTTCTCCTCAACGCAACTGATGGTCCCAATACCATTTATAAGGCAAGAAATCCCACTTATTAAACCTGACAGGGCACACCTGTGAAGTGAAAACCATTTTAGGGGACTACCTCTTGAAGCTCATCAAGAGAATGCCAAGAGTGTGCAAAGCAGTAATCAAAGCAAAAGGTGGCTACTTTGAAGAACCTAGAATATTACATATTTTCAGTTGTTTCACACTTGTTTGTTATGTATATAATTCCACATGTGTTAATTCATAGTTTTGATGCCTTCAGTGTGAATCTACAATTTTCATAGTCATGAAAGTAAAGAAAACTCTTTGAATGAGAAGGTGTGTCCAAACTTTAGGTCTGTACTGTAGGTACAGCTCTGTAGGCACCTCCCCAGTTATCTGTGTTCTTGGGGATAGGGTATACTTCACTTCTCGGAAACTGTACTAGTCAATTACCATTCTCTGTTTCAACTCCTGTGTATAGCACCATAAAGCACACTCTTCCTGCTACACTAGAAAATTCCTGATATACAGTACTTGCCTCCTCTCCCGTGACAGGCCAGCCATTGGATTCAACATTTTATTTTGCCAAAGCCGTTTCAAATGTCATCTGTTCGGTGGTGTTTGGACATCGATTTGAGTATGAGGACAAAGAGTTTTTGAAGCTTCTGGGCTTTCTGGAGGAAATTTTTAAAGGATTTAGCTCTGCTTGGGGACAGGTAAGGCACAGTTTGTTTCTAGTCAATTCTAAAATGCCTACATGCTCTAAATTTACTACATCCATTTCTTTCAGATGTACAATGTCTATCCTAAATTTATGGAAAAGATTCCTGGGCCTCATCAAAAAATGTTCAATGCCATTGATGGAATTCAGGAATTTATTAAACAACGTGTGAAAGTGCACAAGGAGACTTTGGACCCCAGTGATCCTCGGGATTTCATTGACTGTTTCCTCAATAAGATGAAACAGGTAGGTTGGTTCCATATATGTTGTACAGGGACCTAGCTAGGGGAATGCTGGCAGGTCGCAATCCTGGTGACCAATGGTGGGGAGGGACCAACAAGCCACTTTGCCTTGACCAAGAGCTGCAAGCAGAAATAAGGAGAACCTAGCCTGACGGTATACTTTGGGCTTGCCTCCTGTTTTTGGCTGCATAAAGTAGCATTGCAGACTGCACTATTCGTTACTGAGACAGAGACTATGAGGGAGAAATACCATGTAGTATCCTCTAAATTTATATGGCTTCGATTACAAAAATCCCATAAGGGAAACCTGAGATGTAGTTTTGAAAAGTGATTTCATGCATCTAACACTGTTTCAACAGGAAAAAGACATACCTGAGACTGAGTTTCATATTGAAGCCATTGTCAATACCACATTTGATTTATTTGGTGCTGGGACAGAAACTGTTAGCACAACACTGCGTTATGGACTGATGATTCTTCTCAAGCATCCCGATGTTGAAGGTTGGTATCATTTATGAACTGTTAATAGGCTTCAATTTTTGAACAAAGCTTTACATTAGGCCTGGATGTTGTATAGAATTTTCATTGTCTAAAGGGCCTTTTGCTCGGGCCGAGCATCAGGTAATATGGTCGTTTGTACAGTCACCTAAATCATCTTTTGACAGCAGCAGATCGTGGTGTCTAAACAATGATTGAGTATGGGGACGAGCGATGGCATTAGTGATCACTCCTCCCCATTAGAGATGGCCTTGCGGTTTGCCCGGCGGTTGTTTCTCGGCGAACTTTGCGTGTTCGCTATTCGCCGAACATGCGAACATATGGAGATATTTGACCCATGACACATCCATCAGGTGTACAGGACAGCCAATTGAGACGTTTCAGCACATGGATATAACCCCTACCTTATAAATAAACCTGATCTGGCCACCATTTTACATTTAGTGTTTTGCCAGGAGAGGTTGCTGTGTGGAGCAGGGACAGACTGTTAGGGACCCCAAACTCTAGCTAATAGGGCCACAAAAGTCCTTTTAAGAACTGGTATAGGTGTGCTATCGATAGGTGTGATACACAGATGGGTGCGATATACTTATAATATACTTTTATAATGAGTCAAAAACACATAGATCTATATAGTGATCACCTGGAAGTCCGGGGCCTAGGGGCTAGGGGCTTAGGCTACTTTCACACGCGTTCGTTCGGAGCGGATCCGTCTGATGTTTCATCAGACGGATCCGCTCCGATAATGCAGACGTTTGCATCCGTTCAGAACGGATCCGTCTGCATTATAACTTAGAAAATTTTCTAAGTCAGAAAGTAGCCTGAGCGGATCCGTTCAGACTTTACATTGAAAGTCAATGGGGAACGGATCCGCTTGAAGATTGAGCCATATGGTGTCATCTTCAAGCGGATCCGTCCCCATTGACTTCCATTATAAGTCTGGACAGATCCGCTCGCCTCCGCACGGCCAGGCGGACACCCGAACGCTGCAAGCAGCGTTCAGGTGTCCGCTCACTGAGCGGAGCAGAGGCTGAACGCCGCCAGACTGATGCATTCTCAGCGGATCCGCCTCCACTGAGAATGCATTGGGGCCGGACGGCTGCGTTCAGGACCGCTCGTGAGCCCCTTCAAACGGAGCTCACGAGCGGACACCTGAACGCAGGTGTGAAAGTAGCCTTACTAGGGCCATTTTTATATAGGGTAAGGTTACGGACGGGGTCGCTCTTATCAGGGCGGGTGGTCTGTGGTTAGGCTATCAGGGCCAGAATAGCACCCCCCTGTAGGGCAATATCAGGGACAGTTCTTTGCCCACCCTGTCCTTCAATACCAAATCATCATCTAGCCCAGGGACAGATGTTTTTTGCTTTCCTTCCTGGATTCATGGATGTGCACTGGAACCCCCCGGATTGTGGTAGGACATATGGTTTCTGATTTAGTGCCGCCGAGCACTTGTTATTGCCGACCACATCTATGCTTTTTGCTTAACTTTAATAATTTAATTTATTTTCATTTTGAGGGAGATCTTTTCCATTCACACGTCCGCAAAATGGGTCCGCATCCGTTCCACAATTTTGCGGAATGGGTGCAGCCCCATTCATTTTCAATGGGGCCGGAATGTGCTGTCCGCAACTGCGTTTGCGGATCCGCAAAAAACTTACGGACGTGTGAATGGACCCTCATAGTAACATTATTAAAGGTTATGTTTTATCTTCATGTATATTCTAATGGATTGCCTTCCTTGTACAATATTATAATATACTCTCTATGTTAGAAAGTATTTAATAGTGCATTTGTATTGTGGGGCAGTTGTGTGCGGTTCTGCTGCGATACTGCAGTTATATAGAGGGACAAGCGTTATTGGAACAAATAATTTCTACTGGTGTGATATACCAGTCGCCCCCCAAAAAACTGATTGAAGCGGGGTGTTAAATACCAATATACTTTCTTTATAGTGCATTTGCGCATGTGCGTATGCGGAAATTATATTGCCGATATTTCGCATTGAAAAAAATAATGAATGGAGATTGCAAATTCGAATAATACATCTGGTATGTCACTGTCCATGTTGTGGGACTATTTGTGCACTTCTAGTAATTATTTCTTGGCTGCAAATATCAGCTGAAGGTTTTTCAGGTGAATGGGACCCGCCGCGAACTTGCGGTTCGCGAACATTTGATTGTGTTCGCGCGATCGCGTCGCGAACCGTCCCGGCAGATTTTTGTCCATTACTACTCCCCATACTGTGGAGGAGATCACTGCATGTAAATGTAGCGGTCTCCTTTACTGAAGAGCAGGCACTTGTCCAGAAAGAATGCTTACTTCTGGACTCGGACTGGCCCATAGGGGTAAACATAGAAACATAGAATGTGTCGGCAGATAAGAACCATTTGGCCCATCTAGTCTGCCCAATATACTGAGTACTATGAATAGCCCCTGGCCCTATCTTATATGAAGAATGGCCTTATGCCTATCCCATGCATGCTTAAACCCCTTCACTGTATTTGCAGCTACCACTTCTGCAGGAAGGCTATTCCATGCATCCACTACTCTCTCAGTAAAGTAATACTTCCTTATATTACTTTTAAACCTTTGCCCCTCTAATTTAAAACTGTGTCCTCTTGTGGTAGTTTTTCTTCTTTTAAATATGCTCTCTTCCTAGTGGGCCCCTGAGCAAGGTGGGCCCCTAGTCTCTCACCCTCTGCACAAGTGGCATATAACACAGTAGACTTTTTGCACTACATATAGATAGGCAATGTACAGCACCTCAACCATCCTAAGTTCATGTTTAAGAAATTACCCAGTTTATTATTGATGGGATCTGGGGCTTAAATGACCTCTTGGTACAATGCCGCCGACCAGTATTTTCTTTTTGCAAGGGACCCACCCTCTCAAAGTCGCTTCAGGGACCTCCATAATTAATCATGTTTTAGCATCTTGCTGCTGTCTGCTGCTAGGTGAGCAGGTAATATTTTAATGTATCCATATGTTGGGCCCCCAAAATAAATTTTACTGGAGGGCACTAGGTACCCCAGTCTGACACTGCTTCCTTCCCAACAATCGTCTGCTGAATTTATCAGTGTAAGGGCTTATGCACACAAACGTTTTTTGCGTTCCGTATACGGACCATATTTTGATTCCGTATACGGGACCATTCATTTCAATAGGTCCGCAAAAGATGCGGACAGCACTCTGTGTGCTGTTCACATCCGTTGCTACGCTCCGTGGCCCCACAAAAATTATAAAGCATGTCCTATACTTGTCCATTTTGCAAACAAGAATAGGCATTTCTATAATGGACCTCCTGTTCCGTACCGCAAATTGCAGAAGGCACACGGGCAGCATCCGTTTTTTGCGGATTGCAAAAAACGGCACGATCATGTGCATGAGCCCTAAAGGGACCTTAGTTGTCAATGGAGCTACAGATCTTGCATGCTGTACATGTATATCCAGCACAACATTCTCACATGGTTGCATTTTTAGAGTATGGTCTCTTGACATTTGCTCTCCAGTTGATGGCCTTATTTATCATTCCCCTTACACCAATGATAAAAAAATAATAATCTTGGATAAATTACATTTAGGTTGAAGTGTCAGGTATTTTTAATTTCAAAAGGTGTTAGAATTAGGTGAATGTACTTTAAGGGAATCTATGTAACAGTTGGGTGGGCAGGTCGCTGGTGGCAGACACATAGCTGTGGTTAACCTGATTAAAATGCTCTTTTTCTTTCGTTGATCCGATGCTCCATTCCTGAGTCATAGTACTTTATCTTAGCACGCAAATTAGGCCTTTTGTACAATGAGGGTGTCACCATCTCGCTCTCGTTTCACCCAAGCTCCACTCATTTCCATTCATTTCTCTGGTCAGTCCTTCCCAGGCTGTCAATGTTGTCGTCAATCAAAGCAGCCAGGAAAGGGCTGGCTACAGAAAGGATCGGAGCTTGTGTGCAACAAGAGCAATGGTGATGGCCTCATTTCACCAAAGGACTAATTTGCATATCAAGAAGATATAGATAAGTCTAGAACGGAGCATCGGATCAACAAAATAAAAACTGTGTTTTAATCAGATCAGACACAGCTATATGTCCAGAAGTATGACCAGAAGGTCACTGGTGACAGATTCCCTACTATATAAATCATGCAACATACAAAGCTCTACATAGTATTATCAAAAAGTAGAGAAACGGATGCATAACCCTTCACAGTCAGGATTTTTCTTACCTAGTGCCAAGTTTTTGTGCCAAAAAATAATAGACCTCTCTTTATTCATGTGTTATAATTTAAACAACTTGGAAAGAAAGAAAATACAATTTGTAACCCCAGTCCACTTTTAGAAAATGTTTTATCAGCACCTAATCTAACTCTAAAATTGTGCCAAATCAAATCACCAGTGCAAAAGTTTAAAGGGCATCTCTGTCTGGGCAAATTTGTACTTAGGAACCTGGTTGACCTGTTACATGTGCACTTGGCAGCTGAAGGCATCTGTGTCGGTCCCACGTTCATATGTGCCCACATTACTGAGAAAATGATGTTTTGATATATGCTAATTATCTTCTAAGAGCAACAAGAACGTTGCAGTTACACCTACAGGCACAGCGATCTCTACAACTGCTGCACCCTTTCCCCTATGAGAACAGAGCCTCTAGGTGTAATGACAACAACCCCGTGGCTCCTGGAGGCTAATTTGCATATATTAAAACATCTTTCAACACTGTTGCCTTTAGCTGCCAAGTGCACATGAAACAGGTCAGCCAGTTACACAGATATAAATCTGCTGACAGATGCCCATTAGGTGTCTTCAACCAATAATCTTACAGACTGTAGAATTATGAATTTCTGGTTTCTATTAAACTGGCATATAATATAAGTATGAATTAATTATATCATCATGGGGCGTTGCTAGGTTAAAACATTCAGGGCCTGTTTTGTCCCAGGCCCTGAATGTACTGCCTGCCAGATAGATCCAACTGTATTGCCCTCCTCAGGACGGCAATACAATTGAATCTAATGCCTTGCAAGAGCTGAAGGACCTGTGATGACATCACAGTCCATGTGATCAGTTCTAAATGCAGTAGCTGAAAAGGAACTGCGATGATGTCACTATCATGTGACCAGTGCAGGAGAGGATGGCCTGATCATACCCCAACTGCCTTCTATCTCTACAGAATGCATCCACCAAGAGATTGACCAAGTCATTGGAAGGAACAGGG
Organism: Bufo bufo; assembly: GCF_905171765.1. NCBI lineage: Eukaryota > Metazoa > Chordata > Amphibia > Anura > Bufonidae > Bufo > Bufo bufo. The sequence continues at coordinate 184,044,271 of NC_053396.1, read as the reverse complement.
CCCCAAGCATAGAAGATCGATCTCATATGCCCTATATGGATGCTGTAATCCATGAAATTCAACGATTTATTGACCTGATACCATTGGGACTCCCACACAAAGTGACGCGTGATCTGAAGTTTAGAGATTTTTTTATTCCAAAGGTAAAACCATGCTGTCCTCTGTGCTCAATGGTAGAGGCTAGCTGATATGGATAATAACTAGATATGAATCCAACAAAGTGGAATTCGATCCGAGTTTCAGGATAAATTTGATTCGCCGCGAAGGCAAATTTCCTCATGCTTCGCGGTAGCGAATCAATTTAACCTGAAATCGTGTAAAAAAATCATACTTACCGCCTCTATTTGCTCGCAACGGACCAGCCGCCGCCATCTTGATTGAAGATCTCAGGCGAAATCCTGTGCGTAGTGACGTTTGATGTCACCACTCCTGCCGGCGTGATGACGTCATCTTGGGCCGCACAAGATTTTGCTCAAGATCTTCAAGCAAGATGGCGGCAGCTGGCCCGTCCCGAGCAAATGGAGGCGGTAAGTATGATTTAATTTTTTTTAATGTTAATTTTACACTGTATTATTACTCTCAGATGCCGCAATCATGTATGAACGTGGCATCTGAGGGGTACAATGATGGGGAGAGGTGCTATCGCAGCTCCCTGTCATTGCACCTGCTACTTACAAAAAATGGGTGTTCATAACAAAGTGAATTTTTTTGTAAAAGCAGCCAAATCGAAATTTCCAAGACTTCGCTCATATCTGATAATAAAAAATACAACTCAATAGTATAATAGTTTCAAATGGGCACGAATAAGTGAATCTAAAAGCTACTCTTTACCTGGATTGTTATTCTTAGGGTACAACCATCTTCCCAATGCTCAGTTCTGTTCAACAAGATCCGAAGCAGTTTAAATACCCACATCAATTCAATCCAGGACATTTTTTGGATGATAATGGGAAGTTTATTCGGAATGATGGATTCATGCCGTTCTCTTCAGGTACGTTCTTGAATTTATACTCTTAACCCCAACAACCAGTTTTAGGCCTTGGTAATCATGGCTGAGGGGATTATTGTTAATGAATTTAAGAATTTTGTTCGGTTGGCTATTAGTGTAATATGGATTTGTACATGGTTTTCTAGGTTATTTTGGGGTTGTCTCATTTGAAGAACTCATTTTTATCATTCTTTTAGGGCTTTTTGACTTAATAGAGGGGAGATTCTCTTTCATACACGCCATTACTAGCTGCTACTATGTGAATGTTTGCTTATTAAATTGGCAGGCCATTGGTACCATGTAATGTTTTATGCCCCTTATGCCAGCTTATTTCTAGATTTATTTTAGGGGTTTCTAGATACTTAGATATTGACAAACTATCTCCAGGATAGGTCATCAATATCAGATTGCTCCAACAGCCGGCACCTCCACCAATCAGTTGTTCAGGGAAGTCACTGCCACCGAAAACTATACAGTGGATGGAGCCCAAAGGTTTTTGACATCGGCATATTGCAGCTCAGCTCCCTTTCACTTGAATGGGAGCTGAACTGCAATACACCAGCACAGCCTTTACACAGCGGATTTAGCTTTCTGCTTCAAGCTCCATCCACTATATAGTTTTTGGTGGCAGTCACTTCCCCAAACAGCTGATTGGTGGTGTGCTGGGCATCGAAACACCACCAATCAGATATTGATGACCTATCCCGAAGACAGACCATCAATATCTAAATACCAGAAAACTCCTTTAAAGTGGCCTTTCTAACAAAAAGGAATTTGCACAAAAAGGAAATAAACAACCTCTTTAAGGTTTTACAGTTTTATTTCTCTCATCTAATGTAACTAAATAACATATTTTTGGAGACATTTTCCTATTTCATAATTACTCTTTTGAAACCACAGATTTTATTTCATGAGACTGAAAGTTTGTGTGATGATCTCTAAAACAGAACTAGTTTCATTGGATTAAATAATCCCATGACAAGAATCCTATCCAATATTAAATCCTATTCTTCTTCTCCAGACCATTTAATCCATATTTAGTGAAGCATGAGAAAGAAAGTTCACTTAACATTCTGACCCAAATTGCCTTTACTCCAGAATTCTGGCTTCAAAATATCAAAAATTAGGGTTATTGCGATTTTTTGCCCTCACTTTAATCGAAAATTTTGCCACTTTTTGCATTGCTACACCACTCACTCCCATTTTGAAATTGTTTATCATTAAGTAGCAATCTCGAGTAAGAAAACTGGAGTTGCCTTTCTAGACAAAAGTGTTAGGTTTAAGGATGAGACAATTTATGAAACATGTAACATACGCAGTCACATAGTATGTAAGGCTGAAAGAAGACATCTGTCCATCTGGTTCAGCCTGTTATCCTGCAAGTTGATCCAGAGGAAGGCAAAAAAAAAAAGGTAGAAGCCAATTTCCCTCATTTGACAAATGTGGCATAAAGTACGCCAACACAGACTCAAGGAAAACTGACTTCAAATATTACCCTCATGATAAAGTCCCCCCTAAGTCTGCCACAAATCAACACCGAAGCCAGAATAAAGTACCTAAAAAGTATGTCTTTCCTTAGAAAGCTTTTGCTCCAATCAGGCAAAGAGGTAACCATGGGAGCTGTATTACAAAGCTTAGAGAAGCACGAGCAGGACATACGCCAAACTTTGCAATTTTTTTATGTAGTTTCCTTGTGTGTAAGAGTGAAAACATATATCCCCTAATCTTTAGGAGTATAGACAACTATTTGTTGATTTGCTCACGTATTTCTTTATCCTGCAGGAAAACGGATCTGTCTCGGAGAAGGTCTTGCAAGAATGGAGCTCTTCCTGTTTCTCACCACAATTTTACAGAACTTCAGCCTCCGATCACATGTGGACATTGAAAAATTAGACTTAACACCATTAATGAGTGGATTCGCAAATTATCCCCGTTATTACCAGCTGGCCTTCATCCCTCGCTGATTCGTTATAAACTTTTTAGAATTACATTTATTTCTACTTTTGACATTTACAAGAATCAAATATCGCAAGGTTGGGAGCTTAAGGTCATTTGCCATCTTCTTCATTGGTGTCTCTTCTAAATGATAAAAACTGCTAATATTTTAGAGAAAACAACAAATGAAAGCACTTCAATGAAAATTTTTATAATAGTTATATTAAGGATAATTTTCTGCACTCATTTCTAGACCACTCAGACTGGTGGGTCCCAGCTTGTTCACATCCCGGCCTCCACTGCTTGTCTCAGGTCCCTCCATGTCAACTACCTGTTTGACATTGTTGAAGCCATTGGCCACTGCTCCCCTTGCATCATGTCAAATGGTCACATGATGCAAGGGGAGCAGATCAATGCTGTGGCCAGTGATTGGCTGCAGCGACATCAAACTGGATGTTTACATGGAGGGACCAGCAAGCAGCAGAGGCTGGGGAGTGAACGATTTGAGACCCAGAGACGGAGATCCGGTAAGTATAATCACCAATGTAGGCTACATCAGTATAAGAGGTCTGGAAATGAATGCACAACCCCTTTTAAGAGGCTGTCCGAGTTTCCTAAAATCCTTCTAACACCACTAAATGCCTGAAAATAAAAACAAACATCCTATTTGCACCTCTTTCTCCTCCGCCGCTCCTGTTGTCCTCCTTCTGTTAATTACATACAAGGCAGCAGTGGCATAAATGTATACAGAGCATGACCGATTTAGCCAGTCACTATCCTCAGTGGTATATGGCATAAGATCAAGAGTGATTGGCTGCAGCAGTTAAATGCCACATACCTACATGTCCCCACTACTGCCTTGTACAGTATATGCAGCAAACCAGCCCTGAGGGTGCTAATAGTACTCGCAGTTCACAGTGCCAAGCTCCCTTCTGGCTCTCCCTGGGACCATGCTATGGCTAGAAGGTACACCCTTTCTTTCTTTTGGGCACACCTTGGTACTGGGGCTCCTGTCGTGTGGTCATTGGGGTGCCACTAATGTTAGGTGTTTGGCAGGGTGTAAGGCAGGATTGTGGATGCAGCTTCCTATGTATAGAGGAGTCAGTAACCAATGTAGTTTGTATTGGTATATAAGTCTCTCTTCACTAAAGTGTAGAATAGGAGTAGGCAAATAACACAGTGCGATCTATTCTCACGAGCAGCATGTGAAGAGCAGCAATGATGGAAGTTGTACTGATCCTTATCTTTGTCTCTCTAAAGTCTCTCAACAGAACCATATACAGGCAATATAGTACTTGTTAACTGTTTCAGCAGTTTCTTGGCTGAGGGGAGCAGATCCTAAATGCGTTTGGCCAAACAAATTTGAAGGGTGCACTAGCAATACTTCCTCCAACAGCAGTAAGGTTGTGCCATAAACGTGCACAATACCTTTCTGACTTACTCCAATGCATGGCCCTGTGGGTTCTAGACCTTCTAACTTCCTTCTTTCTGAATCACTTGGCTGACAGAGGTGATTCTTTGGCTATAGAAGTATCAAAGATGAAGTTTCTCTAAACTCGGGCAAAACTCTCAGGAGATTGCACATGCAATTCTTCACTGTAGCACAGCTAGAATCACTCAATTCAAGGGGTGGGCCCAAGTTCATCACCTAATAGTCTAACAGGATTAGCCAAGGTCTTAATTAATATTGAGAAAATCAAAGTATCCAAAGTGGACTTTGATCCGAATTTCAGGGCAAAGCCAAATTTCCTCGTGCTTCATGGTAACGAATATATTTTAACTGAAATGGCTGGAAAAAAATCATAATCACCTCATCCATTTGAGTGCAAAGAGGTGGACAGCGTGATCTTCAATCAAGATAGCTGCAGTGGCCTGTTCGCACTCAAATGGATAAGATGAGTATTTTTTTTAACTTATTAACCCCTGAAAGCCCTCATTTTTCATCTCAGATGCCACAATCAGCGATAAACGCGGCATTTGAAGGGGTTCAATGACAAGGGGTGGCGCAATCGCTACTAATGCGCTTTGTCAAGAAGTAATTCATCATAAAGTGTATTTCTTAGTGAAATTCAGCGAAGCAGCCAAATCAAATTTTTGTAAACTTCACTCATCTCTAGTGTTAATCCCTAATTGTCCATACAATGCTATTAGGCACACAAATACCAAAAAAATTACAAAATTTACCCTAGCAATATAACATGAAATCAGTTAACCTTTTGCAGCGACCCTGCAAAATGCATAAAACAGTACCAGAGAACAGTAGCGGAGAACAAGATGAGTATAAGACGTGTTTTTTTTTGTTTTGTCTTTAGCTATTAGGTGGCAATGAAAGAATTTTATGATAATTTTGACAACCCCTTGTGAGAGTGATCGCATTGAGGTGTTTTAAGGTATATCTAGATATATATAAACATTAATACATCTCATTATAAACTGCTATATACACTATAAGAACAGTATAACCTTTATCATATATTCCACTGAACAGATTTACTCAGGCTAAGGTCATCTGTGAATAGCTAGAGACAGCAGTCTGCAAGCATAAGGGGGAGTATGGCATCATCTAAAATAATTGAAAAAATGTACATGTAAAATAAATTGCCTTATGTTGTGTACTAAATTAAATGCAACATAGAGTCAGTGTAAGTAAGTCAGTGTTTGGGTATACAAATAGGATAAGAATTATCTTTAGGCTTCAATCATGTAGGCATGTTATGCATTATGTTGCAAAAAGTACATAATAAAACAGCGCTATCAAGCTTCTATGGACTTGATTACATGTTGTATTACAGAAATATTGAGCATTGTTTCTCAAGAAGGCATGATGATGATGACAAAGATACCGTATTGATTGGGGATGTGGGTTTGGTGCCACAAAGAGAACCAGAAGAAGAAGGACAGACTTGTTCTGATTGGGAATGCTGGCCAGCTGAATTTTCCCAAAGGATTTGGTGATGCTGCCTCATGTGCACTAATGGACCTTCGGTACCTACAATTGTGTTTGAACAGCCATGGCTTATTTTAATCCTGCACATCTTGCACACGGCTTTGCATGATTTTGTGTCCCCACCTTATGGAGAAAAAACATCATATGGCAGTTGCTCGCACAGAGCTAGAGGCAGCCGTGCTTGGCTTAGCTCTGGTAGGTTTTGGGCCTAATGCACCCTCAGTGCCAGCAACATCACCAGATCCTAAAGCAGACATAGCCCTGGATATTCTTCAGGAGGTACGTCGCCTCTGCTATTTATTGCCGCTCCTGCCCCCACTGCCCTCCTCCTCTGATGCCTCCTCCTCAGCATCCCAATCCATCTCCTAGGTTCTGTCTGCTCTGCCACTGTTGCTGCCACAAATGCAAATGCCATGGCTACAGGTGCCACTATCAGGTGCCACTACAGGTGCCACTATCACAAACACCAAAACAGCCATGCATGGGGTCCCCAGCCTCATCCTGAACTTCCTACTTAGGACAGCCCACTACGGTGACTGCAGTCACTCTCTTGACTGCTGTAGGGTGGGTGGGATTTTCTTACCTCTTCTTAGCAAAAAGAAAGGGGTCCCCTAGAAAGTCGCAGTGAAGACAGAGAGGACTTCACTGAAAGCCTTATCTCGGGCTGCAAGGAGGAGGAGCTGTAGGAATGCTGTGACCTCTGGCTCTATGGCATGGTGTCCACTCCATCCTGCTGTGAGAGGAGGAGTGAGCCATCCAATCCACAATCTCATCCTTTTTCTCCTCATTGTTAATGCTGTGCCTTTGAGAAGGCAGCAGGTGCAACAGAAGCCTACCACTACTCCTACTCCTACTTCTGGCTGGATAGCTGGTCCTGTTGCTGCCAACATTCTGGGCCTGGGTCTTTCATTTGGAATCCTTCCATTTTTGGGCCTAAATGTACACAGTCACACAAAGTATGGACTAGTTAGCAAATCTGGTTTCTGGAAGTTAAAGACAGGATGGCGCAACACGATGTCGCTCCCTTTCCACAAACATATTAAACTACTGAATCGGTGCCACTAACAGATTTGAGCCTGATGTCTTTTGAGCGTTAAAATATGCAGATTCAAAAAGAAAGCTTTCTTTAGCATAAAACACAAGTTTTCTAAACTACAGTCGTGGACAAAAGTTTTGAGAATTACATAAATATTGGAAATTGGAAAAGTTGCTGCTTAAGTTTTTATAATAGCAATTTGCATATACTCCAGAATGTTATGCCGAGTGATCAGATGAATTGCATAGTCCTTCTTTGCCATGAAAATTAACTTAATCCCAAAAAAAACCTTTCCACTGCATTTCATTGCTGTCATTAAAGGACCTGCTGAGATCATTTCAGTAATTGTCTTGTTAACTCAGGTGAGAATGTTGACGAGCACAAGGCTGGAGATCATTATGTCAGGCTGATTGGGTTAAAATGGCAGACTTGACATGTTAAAAGAAGGGTGATGCTTGAAATCATTGTTCTTCCATTGTTAACCATGGTGACCTGCAAAGAAACGCATGCAGCCATCATTGCGTTGCATAAAAATGGCTTCACAGGCAAGGATATTGTGGCTACTAAGATTGCACCTCAATCAACAATTTATAGGATCATCAAGAACTTCAAGGAAAGAGGTTCAATTCTTGTTAAGAAGGCTTCAGGGCGTCCAAGAAAGTCCAGCAAGCGGCAGGATCGTCTCCTAAAGAGGATTCAGCTGCAGGATCGGAGTGCCACCAGTGCAGAGCTTGCTCAGGAATGGCAGCAGGCAGGTGTGAGCGCATCTGCACGCACAGTAAGGCGAAGACTTTTGGAAGATGGCCTGGTGTCAAGAAGGCCAGAAAAGAAGCCACTTCTCTCCAAAAAAAACATCAGGGACAGATTGATCTTCTGCAGAAAGTATGGTGAATGGACTGCTGAGGACTGGGGCAAAGTCATATTCTCCGATGAAGCCTCTTTCCGATTGTTTGGGGCATCTGGAAAAAGGCTTGTCCGGAGAAGAAAAGGTGAGCGCTACCATCAGTCCTGTGTCATGCCAACAGTAAAGCATCCTGAGACCATTCATGTGTGGGGTTGCTTCTCATCCAAGGGAGTGGGCTCACTCACAATTTTGCCCAAAAACACAGCCATGAATAAAGAATGGTACCAAAACACCCTCCAACAGCAACTTCTTCCAACAATCCAACAACAGTTTGGTGAAGAACAATGCATTTTCCAGCACGATGGAGCACCGTGCCATAAGGCAAAAGTGATAGTGGCTCGGGGACCAAAACGTTGACATTTTGGGTCCATGGCCTGGAAACTCCCCAGATCTTAATCCCATTGAGAACTTGTGGTCAATCCTCAAGAGGCAGGTGGACAAACAAAAACCCACTAATTCTGACAAACTCCAAGAAGTGATTATGAAAGAATGGGTTGCTATCAGTCAGGAATTGGCCCTCAAGTTGATTGAGAGCATGCCCAGTCAAATTGCAGAGGTCCTGAAAAAGAAGGGCCAACACTGCAAATACTGACTCTTTGCATAAATGTCATGTAATTGTCGATAAAAGCCTTTGAAACGTATGAAGTGCGTGTAATTATATTTCACTACATCACAGAAACAACTGAAACAAAGATCTAAAAGCAGTTTAGCAGCAAACTTTGTGAAAACTAATATTTGTGTCATTCTCAAAACTTTTGGCCACGACTGTACTATGCGATTATTTCCCCCTCCCCCAAACACCACTCGAACACTTGAATTGTCTGGAGAAGTACCGACACAGAATGCGGACTAATACAGTATTTCACGTTATCTTATCAGTCAAACTGATATGAACCGCTACCCTTTTTACTGTAAGACACGAGTATGCTATATACCCCAAAACCCCAACTTAAACAAAACAAAAATAATGATTTGAAATAACTGGAGATGCACCGACACAGATTTCGGCCTAGAATTTTCCAGTTGTCACTGAGATTGTAAACTGTTTTCAACCTTTTGTATTGTAAGACATACGTATGATATTTTTACCTACTTATAAATGTGAAGTACCTGGAGGTGCACCGACACGGATTTTGGCCTAGTATTTCACGTTATCACTCAGACTGGTATATACCGCTACCCTTTCTATTGTAAGACACACTAATATGCTAAAATTAAAATGTCTGGAGATGCACAGACATCTATTTCGGACTAGTATTTCTTGTTGTCACTCAGACTGGTATAAACCATGACCCTTTCTATTGTAAGACATACTAATATGCTATTTTCCAAAACTCAAACAAAAACAATAAAGTATTTCACATTCTCACTCATACTGCTTTAAACCGCTAGTCCACTACCCTTTCTATTGTAAGACACACTAATATGCTATTTCACCCATATAAATAAACATCCAAACACCCTCACACGTCAGGTTAATCTTTAGATCTTTACTTTATAAATCTAGTATATTATGTATTATAAAGCTAGAGTAGTCCTATGTACTTATGACAACACTTTAGTGATTGGTGAAATACCAGTGAATTTTTAAGCGATCCGGTATGTTCTGACAGCTAGAGATAAGCAAAGTCAATATTAAAGGAACACTAAACATATTAAAGTGTGATACAAGTAAGCAGGAGAAAAACTCTTGTGTTCAGTTTGAGAGAATTTCTGCACATTTCTAACAATTAGGGGCTGCAGTGCAACTGCACAAAGCACAGGGAGAGGAGGAAAGTGGTGGTGATGGCAAAATGGGAGTAGTTGTAGTTTAATCAATAATTATCCAAATAGAAGTAGTGGGGCAGCAATAGAAATGGGTTATCTATGTAAAAGACCATTTGATTGGACCAGACAATTTGTACAAGACCAGGAATTCAACAAACCAAGACTTGGATTCAAGAAGTTTGGAAAAGATCAGGAACAGGTCTACCCAACACAACGAGGACTAGGAATGGGATAAGTAAGGGTACTTTCACACTAGCGTTATACTTTTCCGGTATTGAGTTCCGTCCTAGAGGCTCAATACCGGAAAAAACTGATCACTTTAATCCTAATGCATTCTGAATGGAGAACATTCCGTTCAGGATGCATAAGTTCAGTCCCTCTTACGGTATTTGGCCAGAGAAAATACCACAGCATGCTGCATTATTTTCTCCGTTCAAAATTCCGGAACACTTGCATTAATTGCATTAATTAAAATTAGGCATATATCTATTGGAGTGTTAAAGGGGTATTCCCATCTGAGACAATGGGGGCATATCGCTATGGTATGCCTCCATTGTCTGATAGGTGCGGGTCCCACTATCGAGAACGGATCCCACAAAGTGGTAGCTGGTTTCGCGGGTCCGGCCACCACTAAGTGCTCTAACCATAGAAGTGAATTGGAGCGCACTGTGCTTGTGCGGCCACTGCTCCCATTCATTTCTATGGGCCAACGGAAATAGCCGAGCCAGCGCTTGGGTATTTTCAGAAGTCCCATATGAATGAATGGAGGGCACCTTGCTGGCTGTGTTTATGAGATAGGTGCGGGTCCTAGAGGTGGGACCCGCACTTATGAGACAATGGGGCATATCCTACTGATATGTCCCCATTGTCTCAGATGGGAATACCTCTTTAAGGTAGCAGTCCCTACCAGACCCAGGAGACAATATTTGGTTGCAAAGTTGGATATTTTTGGACTAAATATTTGGATTTCCAGAAAATCCACTACCCTTTCTATTGTAAGACACACTAATATGCTATTTCACCCAATCTTAAAAAAAAATATATATTTTTTAAAGTAACTGGAGATGCACCGATATGGATTTCGGCCCAGTATTTCACGTTATCAGGCAGACTGATACAAACTGCTAGTGTGCTACCCTTTCTATTGTAAGACACACTAAAATACTATTTTACTAAACTTTAAAATAAAAAAAGAACTGCCTGAAAATGCCCTGACACAGATTTCGAAGTAGTAGTTCATGTTTTCACTGAGATTTCAAATGCTATCTATCCTCTGGATGGTAAAACAGGTGTTGTATATAGAGTTGAGCGAACACCTGGATGTTCGGGTTCGAGAAGTCCGGCCGAACTTCCCGGAAATGTTCGGGTTCGTGATCCGAACCCGAACCGAACTTCGTCCCGAACCCGAACCCCATTGAAGTCAATGGGGACCCGAACTTTTGGGCACTAAAAAGGCTGTAAAACAGCCCAGGAAAGAGCTAGAGGGCTGCAAAAGGCAGCAACATGTAGGTAAATCCCCTGCAAACAAATGTGGATAGGGAAATTAATTATAATTTAAATTAAAAAAATAAAAATGAACCAATATCAATTGGACAGAGGTCCCATAGCAGAGAATCTGGCTTCACGTCAGCAGAGAATCAGTCTCTTCATGCCATAGCAGAGAATCTGGCTTCATGTCAGCGCAGAATCAGTCTTCATGTCATAGCAGAGAATCAGGCTTCACGTCACCCACCACTGGAACAGGCCACTGTCACATATTTAGGCCCCGGCACCCAGACAGAGGAGAGAGGTCCCGTAACAGAGAATCTGGCCTTATGTCAGCACAGAATCTGTCTTCATGTCATAGCACAGAATCAGGCTTCACGTCACCCACCACTGGAACAGGCCACTGTCACACATTTAGGCCCCGGCACCCAGACAGAGGAGAGAGGTCCCGTAACAGAGAATATGGCCTTATGTCAGCGCAGAATCAGTCTTCATGTCATAGCAGAGAATCAGGCTTCACGTCACCCACCACTGGGACAGGCCACTGTCACACATTTAGGCCCAGGCACCCAGGCAGAGGAGAGAGGTCCCGTAACAGAGAATCTGGCCTTATGTCAGCGCAGAATCAGTCTTCATGTCATAGCAGAGAATCAGGCTTCACGTCACCCACCACTGGAACAGGCCACTGTCACATATTTAGGCCCAGGCACCCAGGCAGAGGAGAGAGGTCCCGTAACAGAGAATCTGGCCTTATGTCAGCGCAGAATCAGTCTTCATGTCATAGCAGAGAATCAGGCTTCACGTCACCCACCACTGGAACAGGCCACTGTCACACATTTAGGCCCGGCACCCAGGCAGAGGAGAGAGGTCCCGTAACCGAGAATCTGGCCTTATGTAAGCGCAGAATCTGTCTTCATGTCATAGCAGAGAATCAGGCTTCACGTCACCCACCACTGGAAAAGGCCACTGTCACACATTTAGGCCCAGGCACCCAGGCAGAGGAGAGAGGTCCCGTAACAGAGAATCTGGCCTTATGTCAGCGCAGAATCTGTCTTCATGTCATAGCAGAGAATCAGGCTTCACGTCACCCACCACTGTAACAGGCCACTGTCACATATTTAGGCTTAGGCACCCAGGCAGAGGAGAGAGGTCCCGTAACAGAGAATCTGGCCTTATGTCAGCGCAGAATCTGTCTTCATGTCATAGCAGAAAATCAGGCTTCACGTCACCCACCACTGGAACAGGCCACTGTCACACATTTAGGCCCAGGCACCCAGGCAGAGGAGAGAGGTCCCGTAACAGAGAATCTGGCCTTATGTCAGCGCAGAATCAGTCTTCATGTCATAGCAGAGAATCAGGCTTCACGTCACCCACCACTGGAACAGGCCACTGTCACACATTTAGGCCCAGGCACCCAGGCAGAGGAGAGAGGTCCCGTAACAGAGAATCTGGCCTTATGTCAGCGCAGAATCTGTCTTCATGTCATAGCAGAAAATCAGGCTTCACGTCACCCACCACTGGAAACGGCCACTGTCACACATTTAGGCCCAGGCACCCAGGCAGAGGAGAGAGGTTCCGTAACAGAGAATCTGGCCTTATGTCAGCACAGAATCTGTCTTCATGTCATAGCAGAGAATCAGGCTTAACGTCACCCACCACTGGAACAGGCCACTGTCATACATTTAGGCCCCGGCACCCAGACAGAGGAGAGGTTCATTCAACTTTGGGTTGCCCCGCAATATAATGGTAAAATGAAATAAAAAATAGTATTGAATGAGGAAGTGCCCTGGAGTAGAATAATATATTGTTAAAAGGAGGTAGTTAATATCTAATCTGCACAAGGGATGGACAGGTCCTGTGGGATCCATGCATTTTTATGAACGTCAGCTTGTCCACATTGGCTGTAGACAGGCGGCTGCATTTGTCTGTAATGACGCCCCCTGCCATGCTGAATACACGTTCAAACAAAACGCTGGCCGCCGGGCAGGCCAGCACCTCCAAGGCATAAAAGGCTAGCTCTGGCCACGTGGACAATTTGGAGACCCAGAAGTTGAATGGGGCCGAACCATCAGTCAGTACGTGGAGGGGTGTGCACAGGTACTGTTCCACCATGTTAGTGAAATGTTGCCTCCTGCTAACACGTTCCGTATCAGGTGGTGGTGCAGTTAGCTGTGGCGTGTTGACAAAACTTTTCCAAATCTCTGCCATGCTAACCCTGCCCTCAGAGGAGCTGGGCGTGACACAGCTGCGTTGGCGACCTCTTGCTCCTCCTCTGCCTTCGCCTTGGGCTTCCACTGGTTCCCCTGTGACATTTGGGAATGCTCTCAATAGCGCGTCTACCAACGTGCGCTTGTACTCGCGCATCTTCCTATCACGCTCCAGTGTAGGAAGTAAGGTGGGCACATTGTCTTTGTACCGGGGATCCAGCAGGGTGGCAACTCAATAGTCCGCACACGTTAAAATGTGGGCAACTCTGCTTTCGTTGCGCAGGCACTGCAGCATGTAGTCGCTCATGTGTGCCAGGCTGCCCAGAGGTAAGGACAAGCTGTCCTCTGTGGGAGGCGTATCGTCATTGTCCTGTGTTTCCCCCCAGCCACGCACCAGTGATGGGCCCGAGCTGCTTTGGGTGCCACCCCGCTGTGAACATGCTTCATCCTCATCCTCCTCCACCTCCTCCTCATCCTCGTCCTCCTCGTCCTCCAGTAGTGGGCCCTGTCTGGCCACATTTGTACCTGGCCTCTGGTGTTGCAAAAAACCTCCCTCTGAGTCACTTCGAAGAGACTGGCCTGAAAGTGCTAAAATTGACCCCTCTTCCTCCTCTTCCTCCTGGGCCACCTCCTCTTCCATCATCGCCCTAAGTGTTTTCTCAAGGAGACATAGAAGTGGTATTGTAACGCTGATAATGGCGTCATAGCCACTGGCCATGTTGGTGGAGTACTCGAAACAACGCAACAGGGCACACAGGTCTCGCATGGAGGCCCAGTCATTGGTGGTGAAGTGTGTCTGATCCGCAGTGCGACTGACCCGTGCGTGCTGCAGATGAAACTCCACTATGGCCTGCTGCTGCTCGCACAGTCTGTCCAGCATATGCAAGGTGGAGTTCCACCTGGTGGGTACGTCGCATATGAGGCGGTGAGCGGGAAGGCCGAAGTTCCGCTGTAGCGCAGACAGGCGAGCAGCGGCAGGGTGTGAACGCCGGAAGCGCGAACAGACGGCCCGCACTTTATGCAGCAGCTCTGACATGTCGGGGTAGTTGCGAATGAACTTCTGCACCACCAAATTCAGCACATGCGCCAGGCAAGGGATGTGTGTCAAACCGGCTAGTCCCAGAGCTGCAACGAGATTTCGCCCATTATCGCACACCACCAGGCCGGGCTTGAGGCTCACTGGCAGCAACCACTCGTCGGTCTGTTGTTCTATACCCCGCCACAACTCCTGTGCGGTGTGGGACCTGTCCCCCAAACATATTAGTTTCAGAATGGCCTGCTGACGTTTACCCCGTGCTGTGCTGAAGTTGGTGGTGAAGGTGTGTGGCTGACTGGATGAGCAGGTGGAAGAAGAGGAGGAGGAAGCTGAGTAGGAGGAGGAGGAGACAGGAGGCAAAGAATGTTGCCCTGCGATCCTTGGCGGCGGAAGGACGTGCGCCAAACAGCTCTCCGCCTGGGGCCCAGCCGCCACTACATTTACCCAGTGTGCAGTTAGGGAGATATAGCGTCCCTGGCCGTGCTTACTGGTCCACGTATCTGTGGTTAGGTGGACCTTGCCACAGATGGCGTTGCGCAGTGCACACTTGATTTTATCGGACACTTGTTTGTGCAGGGAAGGAACGACTCTCTTGGAGAAGTAGTGGCGGCTGGGAACAACATACTGTGGGACAGCAAGTGACATGAGCTGTTTGAAGCTGTGTGTGTCCACCAGCCTAAATGACAGCATTTCATAGGCCAGTAGTTTAGAAATGCTGGCATTCAGGGCCAGGGATCGAGGGTGGCTAGGTGGGAATTTACGCTTTCTCTCAAATGTTTGTGAGATGGAGAGCTGAACGCTGCCGTGTGACATGGTTGAGATGCTTGGTGATGCAGGTGGTGGTGTTGGTGGTACATCCCATGTTTGCTGGGCGGCAGGTGCCAACGTTCCTCCAGAGGCAGAGAAAGAGGCCGAGGCGGCGGCAGCAGCAGCAGAAGAGGCCGAGGCGGCGGCAGCAGCAGAAGAGGCCGAGGCGGTAGCAGCAGAAGAGGTAGCAGGGGGAGCCTGAGTGACTTCCTTGTTTTTAAGGTGTTTACTCCACTGCAGTTCATGCTTTGCATGCAGGTGCCTGGTCATGCAGGTTGTGCTAAGGTTCAGAACGTTAATGCCTCGCTTCAGGCTCTGATGGCACAGCGTGCAAACCACTCGGGTCTTGTCGTCAGCACATTGTTTGAAGAAGTGCCATGCCAGGGAACTCCTTGAAGCTGCCTTTGGGGTGCTCGGTCCCAGATGGCGGCGGTCAGTAGCAGGCGGAGTCTCTTGGCGGCGGGTGTTCTGATTTTGCCCACTGCTCCCTCTTTTGCTACGCTGTTGGCTCGGTCTTACCACTGCCTCTTCCTCCGAACTGTGAAAGTCAGTGGCACGACCTTCATTTCATGTGGGGTCTAGGACCTCATCGTTCCCTGCATCGTCTTCCACCCAGTCTTGATCCCTGACCTCCTGTTCAGTCTGCACACTGCAGAAAGACGCAGCAGTTGGCACCTGTGTTTCGTCATTATCAGAGACGTGCTGAGGTGGTATTCCCATGTCCTCATCATCAGGAAAAATAAGTGGTTGTGCGTTAGTGCATTCTATCTCTTCCACCCCTGGGGAAGGGCTAGGTGGATGCCCTTGGGAAACCCTGGCAGCAGAGTCTTTTAAACAGCATAAGAGACTGCTGCATAACTTGAGGCTCAGACAGTTTACCTGATATGCATGGGGGTGATGTGACAGACCGATGGGCTTGGTTTTCATGCGCCATCTGTGCGCTTTCTGCAGAAGACTGGGTGGGAGATAATGTGAACGTGCTGGATGCACTGTCGGACACCCAATTGACTAATGCCTGTACCTGCTCAGGCCTTACCATCCTTAGAACGGCATTGGGCCCCACAAAATATCGCTGTAAATTCTGCTGGCTACTGGGACCTGAGGTAGTTGGTTCACTAGGACGTGTGGCTGTGGCAGAATGGCCACGTCCTCTTCCAGCACCAGAGGGTCCACTAACCCCACGACGACCATGTCCACGTTCGCGTCCGCGTCCCTTATTAGATGTTTTCCTCATTGTTCCCGTTCACCACAATTTTGAGAATGGCAAATTCGGGAATAGTTTTTCAACCAAGAACAAAAAGTGTGCTTTTACGGTCACTACAAATAACTTGACCAGCTAAAACAGTACAGATTTGGTTGAATAGAAATGTCAGGCCTGTTTTTTTTTTGCGCTGTGTGACAGGTATAGGTTTAATCACAGAATCAGACTTCTATCTGCACCGTAGCGTGTGTCTTAGGTTTTTCTGAATGACACTATCAGCACCTTCAATGTAAGATATCCTTTTTGGGATAGATTTCAAGTAGGCCTCAAATACCAGAAACTAGTTATTTTGAGAATGGCAAATTTGAGAATAGTTTTTCAACCCAGAACAAAAAGTGTGCTTTTACGGTCACTACAAATAACTTGACCAGCTAAAACAGTACAGATTTGGTTGAATAGAAATGTCAGGTCTATTTTTTAGGCGCTGGGTGACAGGCTCAACTTGCCCCTGATGTAGTATATGGCCAAAAAATAACCACACTATTGATGGTTAAATGCACTTGGGTGACACAGGCTCAGCCTGCACCAGATGTAGTATATGGCCAAAAAATAACCAGACTGTTGATGGTTAAATGCACTTCGGTGACACAGGCTCAGCCTGCAGCTGATGTAGTATATGGCCAAAAAATAACCAGACTGTTGATGGTTAAATGCACTTCGGTGACACAGGCTCAGCCTGCAGCTGATGTAGGATATAGCACAAAATAACCACACTATTGATGGTTAAATACACTTGGTGATAGCTTGTGCTGGCGCACCACAAGTCACAAAATGGCCGCCGATCACCCCAGAAAAAAGTGATCTAAAAACGCTCTGGGCAGCCTCAAAAAAGTGAGCAAGTCGATATTAGCACTTCACTGGGTCACATGCTGCACTGGCCAATCACAGCCATGCCAATAGTAGGCAAGGCTGTGATGGCCTCTTGGGGCAAGTAGTAGGGGGGAGAGGGCTGCCTTGTGTAACGAAGAACTGCTCGCGGTGAAATGGAGAGACAAGCGTGACGTTTACATGCTCTCCTCCATTTACGCAGACACGACAATCCAAATTGAGCGAGCAACCCGTGTCATTGAAAAGCCCCTCTGTGTCCACGACTATAATGCGCTCATGGGAGGGGTGGACTTCAATGACCAGATGTTGTCTCCGTATTTAGTTTCCCGCAGAACCAGACGCTGGTATAAGAAGGTGTCTGTATATTTAATTCAATTGGCGCTGTACAATAGTTTTGTTCTCTACAGTAAGGCTGGGAGAACACGATCCTTCCTCAAATTCCAGGAAGAGATCATCAAGAACCTCCTTTACCCAGGAGGTTCCGTGGCCCCATCCACCAGTGTAGTTAGCCGTCTACACGAGCGACATTTCCCCAGTGTCGTTCCTGGTACCTCAACCCAACCGTCACCCCGAAAAAGATGTCGTGTCTGTAGCAGGAGTGGAATAAGGCGTGACACCCGCTATTTCTGTCCTGACTGTCCTGACCACCCTGCCCTATGCTTTGGTGAGTGTTTCCGGAAGTACCACACACAGGTACACCTAGCATAGGGATTGCATCTCACAGGACAGGCACACAGGGCTATTAGGGCCCTTTTACTCACAGCTGCTGCAAACCTCTCCTTTCACCTGGGATAAAGTGCATAACGTACTTTGCCACATCTTTGGGCGATTTGCGCTTTGCACATTGTCCCATGGGGAAGGAGAGGTTTGTTCTATAAAGGTAAAAAAAAAAACTAAACAAAAAAAAAATTACCGGTAAGTAAAAAAGTTAAAAAAGTTAAAAAAAAGTTAATATGTTCTGTTCTAAAGTTAATAAAGTTATTGCGTTGCGGCCTGGTTTTTTCTTTTTTGTTTTGTTTTTTTTACCTTTCAGGTGGACCAACCGATCGACTAGCTGCAGCACTGATGTGCATTCGGACAGAAGCATTGCGCTGCTGTCAGATTACACGCAAGTCGGTGTATGCGGCGCTGCAAGACGAGATTTCTCCTCTGCAGTAAAAGATACGTTTGCCGAGGCATATGAGCTGAGGAGGTGGCGGTGTTCATATACTTTGGCAAACACTTTGTATATATATAAAAAAAAATCCCGGCAATGATTTATTCATCCACATCGATTGATGTGAATGGAGAAATCGGGTTTGCCAGGGCATACGAGCTAAGTGGGTATGGATGTTGGGCGGAGCTCCTATGTCCTGGCAGACGCCTTTCCCCTCCTTTTTCTTTTTTTGGCAGAGATTTTTTCATCCACATTGATCGATGCGAATGAAGAAATCTGTGCCGTTCATTTTTTTCTTTCAGCCCAGAGGCTGAACGGAAAAAAAAAATCTCATTACCTGTATGCTCAATATAAGGAGAATAGCAGAAACTCCTAATGCTGGGCATACATGTAATGATTGCGGAGACCCTCAAATGCCAGGGCAGTACAAACACCCCACAAATAACACCATTTTGGAAAGAAGACACCCCAAGGTATTCGCTGAGGGGCATATTGAGTCCATGAAAGATTGAAATTTTTGTCCCAAGTTAGCGGAAAGGGAGACTTTGTGAGAACAAAATCAAAAAAATCAATTTCCGCTAACTTGTGCCAAAATTTTTTTTTTCTATGAACTCGCCATGCCCCTCATTGAATACCTTGGGGTGTCTTCTTTCCAAAATGGGGTCACATGTGGGGTATTTATACTGCCCTGGCATTTTAGGGGCCCCAAAGCGTGAGAAGAAGTCTGGTATCCAAATGTCTGAAAATGCCCTCCTAAAAGGAATTTGGGCACCTTTGCCCACCTAGGCTGCAAAAAAGTGTCACACATGTGGTATCTTCGTATTCAGGAGAAGTTGGGGAATATGTTTTGGGGTGTCATTTAACATATACCCATGCTGGGTGAGATAAATATCTTGGTCAAATGCCAACTTTGTATAAAAAAATGGGAAAAGTTGTCTTTTGCCAAGATATTTCTCTCACCCAGCATGGGTATATGTAAAATGACACCACAAAACACATTCCCCAACTTCTCCTGAATACGGCGATACCACATGTGTGACACTTTTTTGCAGCCTAGGTGGGCAAAGGGGCCCACATTCCAAAGAGCACCTTTCGGATTTCACAGGTCATTTACCTACTTACCACACATTAGGGCCCCTGGAAAATGCCAGGGCAGTATAACTACCCCACAAGTGACCCCATTTTGGAAAGAAGACACCCCAAGGTATTCCGTGAGGGGCATGGCTAGTTCCTATAATTTTTTATTTTTTGTCACAAGTTAGTGGAAAATGATGATTTTTTTTATATATATTTTTTTCATACAAAGTCTCATATTCCACTAACTTGTGACAAAAAATAAAAACTTCAATGAACTCACTATGCCCATCAGCGAATACCTTGGGGTCTCTTCTTTCCAAAATGGGGTCACTTGTGGGGTAGTTATACTGCCCTGGCATTCTAGGGGCCCAAATGTGTGGTAAGGAGTTTGAAATCAAATTCTGTAAAAAATGGCCTGTGAAATCCGAAAGGTGCTCTTTGGAATATGGGCCCCTTTGCCCACCTAGGCTGCAAAAAAGTGTCACACATCTGGTATCTCTGTATTCAGGAGAAGTTGAGGAATGTGTTTTGGGGTGTCTTTTTACATATACCCATGCTGGGTGAGATAAATATCTTGGTCAAATGCCAACTTTGTATAAAAAAATTGGAAAAGTTGTCTTTTGCCAAGATATTTCTCTCACCCAGCATGGGTATATGTAAAATGACACCCCAAAACACATTCCCCAACTTCTCCTGAGTACGGAGATACCAGATGTGTGACACTTTTTTGCAGCCTAGGTGGGCAAAGGGGCCCATATTCCAAAGAGCACCTTTCGGATTTCACTGATCAGTTTTTACAGAATTTGATTTCAAACTCCTTACCACACATTTGGGCCCCTAGAATGCCAGGGCAGTATAACTACCCCACAAGTGACCCCATTTTGGAAAGAAGAGACCCCAAGGTATTCGTTGATGTGCATAGTGAGTTCATGGAAGTTTTTATTTTTTGTCACAAGTTAGTGGAATATGAGACTTTGTATGAAAAAAAAAAAAATCATCATTTTCCACTAACTTGTGACAAAAAATAAAAAATTCGAGGAACTCGCCATGCCGCTCACGGAATACCTTGGGGTGTCTTCTTTCCAAAATGGGGTCACTTGTGGGGTAGTTATACTGCCCTGGCATTCTAGGGGCCCAAATGTGTGGTAAGGAGTTTGAAAACAAATTCTGTAAAAAATGACCAGTGAAATCCGAAAGGTGCTCTTTGGAATATGGGCCCCTTTGCCCACCTAGGCTGCAAAAAAGTGTCACACATCTGGTATCTCTGTATTCAGGAGAAGTTGAGGAATGTGTTTTGGGGTGTCTTTTTACATATACCCATGCTGGGTGAGATAAATATCTTGGTCAAATGCCAACTTTG
This sequence comes from Bufo bufo, assembly GCF_905171765.1. NCBI lineage: Eukaryota > Metazoa > Chordata > Amphibia > Anura > Bufonidae > Bufo > Bufo bufo. Next base: position 184,023,477 of record NC_053396.1, on the reverse strand, counting down.
TATAAAAAAATGGGAAAAGTTGTCTTTTGCCAAGATATTTCTCTCACCCAGCATGGGTATATGTAAAATGACACCCCAAAACACATTCCCCAACTTCTCCTGAGTACGGAGATACCAGATGTGTGACACTTTTTTGCAGCCTAGGTGGGCAAAGGGGCCCATATTACAAAGAGCACCTTTCGGATTTCACTGGTCATTTTTTACAGAATTTGTTTTCAAACTCCTTACCACACATTTGGGCCCCTAGAATGCCAGGGCAGTATAACTACCCCACAAGTGACCCCATTTTGGAAAGAAGAGACCCCAAGGTATTTCGTGATGGGCATAGTGAGTCTATAGAACTTTTTATTTGTTGTCACAAGTTAGGGGAATATGAGACTTTGTAAGAAAAAAATTAAAAATAAAAAAAATCATCATTTTCCGCTAACTTGTGACAAAAAATAAAAAGTTCTATGAACTCACTATGCCCATCAGCGAATACCTTAGGGTGTCTACTTTCAGAAATGGGGTCATTTGTGGGGTGTTTGTACTGTCTGGGCATTGTAGAACCTCAGGAAACATGACAGGTGCTCAGAAAGTCAGAGCTGCTGCAAAAAGCGGAAATTCACATTTTTGTACCATAGTTTGTAAACGCTATAACTTTTACCCAAACCATTTTTTTTTTACCCAAACATTTTTTTTTATCAAAGACATGTAGAACAATAAATTTAGAGCAAAATTTATATATGGATCTCGTTTTTTTTGCAAAATTTTACAACTGAAAGTGAAAAATGTCATTTTTTTGCAAAAAAATCGTTAAATTTAGATTAATAACAAAAAAAGTAAAAATGTCAGCAGCAATGAAATACCACAAAATGAAAGCTCTATTAGTGAGAAGAAAAGGAGGTAAAATTCATTTGGGTGGTAAGTTGCATGACCGAGCAATAAACGGTGAAAGTAGTGTAGGTCAGAAGTGTAAAAAGTGGCCTGGTCTTTCAGGGTGTTTAAGCACTTGGGGCTGAGGTGGTTAACACACTGGATATGGCCAACAGAAAGGACCATGTAACGGACAGTGGCTGTAGACCCACTGTATCAACTGTACCGGTTTGACTTTGGGTCACTCATAAGGGCATTATCCTGGCAATACATTGTTTTTTAGCCTTTCAATCCCTATACAGGGATGTGGCTATCACTGCAGGCGACCCACCAGGCTGCTACTTCTTGGAATAATCCCAGTGTAGATGGCAGCTGACCCCGCAGGGGTCAGAGACACCAGTGCTAGCCATCAAGAATTCAGCCAGAGTTTGTGCAATTCTGTGAAATTAAAGGGGTATTCCCATCTCAAACATTGAGGGCTTATTTTTGGGATATGGCCCAATGTCTGATAGGAGCAGGATTCCATTTTGGACCTGCACCTATACTTAGAACGGTGCCCACAAAGTGCCGGAGGGTGCACGGTGCATGCACGACCACCCTCTATTTATTCCTACAGGAGTGCTGGAAATAGCCAAGCAGCACATCCGGCTATTTTCATAAGTCTTGAAATGAATGCAGAAGTAGACCACGCAAGCACGGCCACCGCTCAGTTCACATCTATGGGGCTTATAGAAATAGCCGAGCCAGTGCTCAGCTATTTTCGGAGCTCCCATAAGAATGAATGGAGGGCAGCTATGCATGCATGGTGAACCCTCTGGCACTTTGCAAGCTATGTTCTGAGTTTAGGTGGGGTCTCAGAAGTGAGACCTGCACCTACCAGACATTGGGGGTATATGTTAGGGATATGCTGTAATGTCCGAAATGGGAATACCCCTTTAATCTAAGGTCTTCTAAGGGTCGTTACAGTAGAGAGTTCAGGGCAGGTGGCAGAGTATCAGAGTACATAGGTCACCAGGCAGCAGTTCAGAACATGGGCAGAAAATTAGAACAGCACACATTCACTGGTTAATCTAGTAAATGAGGAACTTAAACTCAAGCAAACAGTGGGAGAGCAGAGCAGCATTTATAGTAGAAGAAAATTAACAATTAGGGGCTGCCGTGCAACTGCACAAAGCACAGGGAGAGGAGGAAGGTGGTGGTGATGGCAAAATGGGAGTAGTTGTAGTTTAATGAATAATTATCCTAATAGAAGTAGTGGGGCAGCAATAGAAATGGGTTATCTATGTAAAAGACCATTTCATTGGACCAGACAATTTGTACAAGACCAGGGATTCAACAAGCCAAGACTTGGATTCAAGAAGTTTGGAAAAGATCAGGAACAGGTCTACCTAACACAACGAGGACTAGGAATGGGATAAGTAAGGGTACTTTCACACTAGCGTTATTCTTTTCCGGTATTGAGTTCCGTCCTAGAGGCTCAATACCGGAAAAAACTGATCACTTTAATCCTAATGCATTCTGAATGGAGAACATTCCGTTCAGGATGCATCAGTTCAGTCCATCTTACGGTATTTGGCCAGAGAAAATACCACAGCATGCTGCAGTATTTTCTCCGTTCAAAATTCCGGAACACTTGCATTAATTGCATTAATTAAAATTGCCACATTGACGGATCCGGTCTTCCGTTCTGCGCATGCGCAGACCTTTAAAACTGTAAAAATAATAAATACCGGATCCGTTTTTACAGATGACACCGGAGAGACGGATCCGGTATTTCAATGCATTTGTCAGACGGATCCGCATCCGGATCCATCTACAAATGATATCCGTTTGCATACTGATTTCCAGCGACGGAGCTGCCTGCTGGATCCTCACAAAGCAAGTGTGAAAGTACCCTAAGAAAGCACATCACATTCAGGACAGATTCAGTGCAGTCAGGTGCCACCAAATTGTCAGATTTCATCTTGAAAATGCTTGCTGTGTTGTGAGTAAAACCAAAGAATGAGGTGTGGCACCGTGACAAATTTCACACAAACTTATGCCAAGAACAAGGGGAGAAACCTCAAGGAACCAGAACCTTTCCTAACGTGTCTATTTTACTAACTGCTTGCATTCCCCATGGAAAACACTATTCTGGAGCATCTATTCTTATAACTCTATGTTGTGGCATTCACACAATTGTACAAACAAAATGTGAAAACACAAAATTAGGCATATATCTATTGGAGTGTTAAAGGGGTATTCCCATCTGAGACAATGGGGGCATATCGCTATGGTATGCCTCCATTGTCTGATAGGTGCGGGTCCCACTATCGAGAACGGATCCCACAAAGTGGTAGCTGGTTTCGCGGGTCCTACCCATAGAAATGAATTGGAGCGCACTGTGCTTGTGCGGCCACTGCTCCCATTCATTTCTATGGGCCAACGGAAATAGCCGAGCCAGCGCTTGGCTATTTTCGGAAGCCCCATATGAATGAATGGAGGGCACCTTGCTGGCTGTGTTTACGAGATAGGTGCGGGTCCTAGAGGTGGGACCCGCACTTATGAGACAATGGGGCATATCCTACTGATATGTCCTCATTGTCTCAGATGGGAATACCTCTTTAAGGTAGCAGTCCCTACCAGACCCAGGAGACAATATTTGGTTGCAAAGTTGGATATTTTTGGACTAAATATTTGGATTTCCAGAAAAGTGATAGATAAAGCTACCATTTTCTCAGATTAACAGGATATACACCTTCATACTACCTCATAACACCTTCATACCTCCCAAACATCCCGCATCCCATTTTCGTGTCGTTCCTGGGACAGCTGAGGTATGTCCCGATTTTAACTGTAGAATGTAAAGGTAAAGCATGGAACCATCATCTCCAAGCTTCATTATTCACTGGCCTGTGCTCTTTCTTGCTGCGCACCACTGTTGTTGTCCCTCCTTGGGCTTTTCAAAAGTTGGAGGTATGTACCCACTGTGTACACACTGTCATTTAAAAGGCATCTATCAGCAGATTTGTACCTGTGAAACTGGCTGACCTGTTACATGTGCACTTGTTCGCTGAAGGCATCTGTGTTGGCCCCATGTTCTTATGTGTCCACATTGCTGAGAAAAATGATGTTTTTTACATATGCAAATTAGCTTCAAGAAGCAATGGGGGCGCTGCCATTACACCTAGAGGCTCTGTTCTCTTTGCAACTGCCGCGCTCTCTCCGCTTTGATTGACAGGGTCAGGCAGTGTAAACGTCATCACACCTGGCTCTGTCAATGAAAGTTGAGGGGGCGCAGCAGTTGCAGATTGAGCAGAGCCTCTGTCTGTAAAGGCAACGCTCCCATTGCTCCTAGAGGCTCATTTGAATATATTAAAACATTTTTCTCAGCAATGCGGGTACATATGAACATGGGACCAACACAGATGCCTTCAGCTGCCAAACGCACATTCATCAGGTAAGTCAGTTCCTTAGGTACAAATCTGCTGACAGATGCCCTTTAAAGGAAACCTGTCATCAATTTTATGCTGACCTCAATGAGGGCAGCATAAAAAAGTGACAGAAATGCTGATCTCAGCGGTGTGTCACTCATGAGCTAAAAGTAAGTGGTTGCTGAGAATCAGCATCATAATCATTGCAGCCCAGGCCTTGAAAAGAGTCAAATCTACTTAAGAAGAGTCATGGTTATTTATAATCTCCCGCTCTGATTGGCAGTTCTCTACTAGAGATGGCCTTGCGGTTTTCCCAGCGGTCGTTTCGTGGCAAACTTTGCTCGTTCGCGGTTCGCCGAACAGGCGAACATATGGCAATGTCCACCGGCGCCATATTCTTTTGCATTGTGCAGAACTTTGACCCATGACACATCCATCAGGTGGGACAGGACAGCCAATTGAGATGTTTCAGCAAATGGACACACCCCCTACCCTTTAAATAAACCCGATCTGGCCGACATTTTACATTCAGTCTTTTGCCAGTGTAGGGAGAGGTTGCTGTGTGGTATAGATGTGCTTTCAATAGGTGTGACATACAGAAGGGTGATAGAAAGTACTGTATATTATATTGCATTTGTATTGTGCAGCAGTTGTGTGCGGTTCTGCTGCGATACTGCAAACGCTATTGGAACAACTAATTGCAACTGGTGGTATATACCAGTTGCCCCCCCAAAAAACTGATTGAGGCAGGAGTGTGATATACCTATAATATACTTTCTATATAGTGCATTTGTATTGTGCAGCAGTTGAGTGAGGTTCTGCTGCGATGCCACAGCTATACAGAGGGACAAACGCTATTGGAACAACTAATTGCAACTGGTGGTATATACCAGTTGCCCCCCCAAAAAAACGATTGAGGCAGGGGTGTAATATACCTATAATATACTTTGTATATAGTGCATTTGTATTGTGCAGCAGTTGTGTGTGGTTCTGCTGAGATACCGCAGCTATACAGAGGGACAAACGCTAATGGAACAAATAATTGCAACTGGTGTTATATACCTGTTGCCCCCAAAAAAACTGATTAAGGGGTTTGATATACCTGCTTCCAGAAAATTATCATTAAGGGGTTCTATATACCTGCTTCCACAAATACTGCTCTTCTATAGGGAATTTGTCAAAGGGTAATATTGAAAATGACAGGCAGAGGAAAAGGCAGGCCATTTCGCAGGGGTGGTAGGGTCGGGCAGGTGCACCAGGCCGGAGCCTAAGTGGGAAGCTGGAGAAGGTGCGTGCGATTATGTCAAAGGACGCACCAGAGTTGGTTGAGTAGCTCACTCAGCCTTCCGCTTCTGCACCCTCCTCATCCTCTGTATCTGCACCCACCTCATTCTCTGCTGTGTGCACCCCCAAAGACACCACCACCACTACCATCACCACCATAGCCCCGCCACTCGAGTCAGAGGAATTATTTTCCCATCCATTCACAGACGTTACCGATGCGCAGCCATTCTTGGCATCGGATGAGGAAGAGGAGGTAGCAACGGCCGCCACCCAGTGGTCTGACGACAGTACCCAGATTAGCCCAAGGAGGGAGGTCCCCGCTGTTGTTGCCTACTCTGAGATCTCTAATGTCAGTGGTGGGGAAGGTGACGATGATGACGTGTCGATGGATGTCACGTGGGTGCCCACAAGAGAGGAAGAGGAGGGGATTTCAGAGGGAGAGACAAAGCAGCAAATAGAGGGTAGAAGTAGGAGAAGCAGGCAGAACTCGCAGTGCACAGGAGGCAAAAAGCAGTCTGCAAATGTATCTGGAGCGAGCCATCCAACATGCACGGTCACATCTGGAGATCCCAAGACGCCGACACATGGCTCCGCACTGTGGGCTTTTTTTAACGTGTCCGCTGCTGACAATAGTGTTGCCATCTGCAGCCTGTGCTGTCAACGCATAAGTCGCGGTAAGCCCAACACTCACCTAGGGACAACCGCCTTAAGAATGCACCTGGCCTCCCATCACCGAGCCCAACACCGTCAGAACCCAGAAAGCCACACTCCCGGTGCTCCATGTCCTGCCTCTTCTTATTCTCCTCTCTCCTCCTATTCTTCCTCCACTCCACTTTCCACCGTGCCGTCGTCGCGTTCATCTGGCAAAACGCAGGCAGGCTTTCGTCGCCCAAATGTTTGAACGTAAAAAGTTGATGACGCCGGATAACCCTCTTGCCCAACAGCTGACCGCCAGCTTGTTGGAACTGCTAGCCTGCCAACTTCTGCCATATCAACTGGTGGACTCGGAGGCCTTTAGAAAATTTGTGGCCATTGGCACACCGCAATGGAAGGAAATATTTCTCCCAGAAGGGCATCCCAGAGCTATATGGCCATGTTCAGCGGCAAGTGAATGTATCTCTGGCACACATTGTCAGTGCCAAGATACATCTGACCACAGACATGTGGTCTAGCAAACACAAGCAGGGAAGCTACATAGCTTTTACTGCCCACTGGGTAAACCCTCTGATGGCTGTCAAGCATGCAACCCGTGGCACCCTTGTGGATTTGGTGTTACCACCATGGATTGCATGCAGGCCTGCCTCTTCTTCTCCTCCTCCTACTCTATCCTCCGTATTCTCCTCGGCTGACTACTCCTTTTCCACTGCTACCGCCTCTTCCGCTGCACCCCCCCAGCTCCCCAGAAACTATTTGACGTGCGAGGTGAGACATTGCCATGCTGTGCTGCGGCTGTTGTGCCTAGAAGCCAAGAGCCACACAGGTCCTGCACTCCTTTCAGCTCTGCGGTCACAGGCCGAGCAGTGGCTAACCCCACTCAATTTGACAGTTGGTAAAGTGGTGTGCGACAGTGGTGCCAATCTACTGAGCTTGCTGAAACAGGCCAAAATGACACACGTGCCGTGTATGGCACACGTCCTGAACTTAGTTGTGCAGAGATTCGATACCAAATACCCCAGGGTCCAGGACGTCTTGCGGCAGATCAGGAAAATCTCTGCCCATTTTTGAAGATCTTACACGGCCATGGCTCGCCTTGCTGACGTTCATCGGCAACACCACTTGCCCATCAGACATCTGATTTGTGACTGCCCGACGCAATGAAACTCCACCTTGTATATGCTTGATAGGCTGCTCCATCAGAAACGTGCCGTTAACAACTACCTGTACGAACTCTGCGGCAGGACAGGTTCTGGGAATTTTTTTATTTTTTTTTACCGCGCCAGTGGCTGCTCATGCACGATGGCCATTTGATGAGATCACCAAACTGGTCCATCACAGCCAGGGCGAGATCAGTGACATCGTACCTTACGCCTTTTCCCTGGAGCGTGCATTGCATCATGTCATTGATCAAGCCGTCGAGGAGCAGGAGCTGGAAGATGAGGAAGTCACAATGCTGAATGAATTCCCATGGGGGGGCTACTCCATCTGAGACAAGTCAGCGGGAGTCTGAAGAGGAGTCAGAGAAGGATGGTGCCTGGGGGGAGGAGGAGGAGCAAGAAGAGCAGGCTTTAAACTTTTCTGGGATCCCTGGTGTTGTCCGTGGATGGGGGAGGAGACCAAGGACGACATTCTCCTAGGCGATGAGCAGGAGCCAGGCCGCTCCACCGCGTCCAATTTAGTGTTGCTCCAGTGTTTGAAGATGGACCCCCAAAAAAAAAAGCATAAAGGGCAAGGACCAGTAGTGGGTGGCAACACACTTAGACCCCCGGTACAAAAACAAAATGGTGGACATGTTACCAGCATCACAGAGGGCTGTCAGAATGCAGCATTTCCAGGCCTTGCTTCGAGAGATGCTGCATTCTGCTGTTGCGGGTGCTGGCAGAAGAATTTCGACCCACAGAGAAACAGTTGCGGGTACCAATCCTACCGCGCATGCAAGAAGAGGGCGATTTGAAGATGTGTTGGTCACTTCAGATATGAGATCATTCTTGCAGAAAACCCATCGACAGCCCCCTCCGGATTCAGCCTCAGGGAACACCTAGACCGACAGGTGTCCGACTACATCGGGTTAACAGCTGATTTGGACGCTCTGAGAAGCGAGGAACCCTTTGACTACTGGGTGTGCAGGCTTGACCTGTGGCCAGAGCTCTTACAGTTCGCCATGGAACTCTTGGCTTGCCCCTCGTCGAGTGTCCTGTCCGAAAGGACGTTCAGCGCAGCAGGGGGATCGTGACCGATAAGCGCACTCGCCTAGCTCACGACTACCTCACATTTCTAAAAATGAATGAGGCATGGATCTCAGAGGAATTTAACACCTGTTATGACCACGTTTAATTGAATTTCACCTTTTACCATTGTTTTTTTTTTTCAAGAGGGGGGATTTCATTAGCCATGTTTTTAATCCAATTTTATATTTTTATTTATTTATTTATTTTTTATTTATTTTAAACATATGTATTTGACATGTATTTGTACTGGGCTGCAGTAAAATTGATATCCAATGACCGTCTAATATACCTCCAGCCACATAATCACTTTTCTGTACAGTGAATGCATAATTTTTGGGGCCTGTAATCTAACTGGCCAACAGTAAAATTGTTATACGGTGCCCGCCTAATGTACCTCCAGCCACATTATCAATTTTTCTTTTCTGTACGGTGAATTAATAATTTTAGGGGGCTGTAGTCTACTGGCCTGCCTGTCCGGTGAATACCTAATGTTTGGGGCCTGTACTCCACTGGCCTGCAGTAAAATTGATATACAATGACCATCTAATATACCTCCAGCCCCATAATCACTTGTTCTTTTCTGTATGGTGAATGCATAATTTTTGGGGCCTGTAATCTAACTGGCCAACAGTAAAATTGTTATACGGTGACCGCCTAATGTACCTCCAGCCACATTATCAATTTTTCTTTTCTGTCCAGTGAATGAATAATTTTTTGGGGCCTGTACTCCACTGGACGGCAGTAAAAAAATTTCCACTGACCATCTAATATACCTCCAGCTACATAATCACTTGATGTTTTATGTCCGGTGAATGCCTAATGTTTGGGGCCTGTACTCCCGTGGCCTAAAATAAAAAATTTCTAGGCTCCAGCAGGGCACATTTTTGAGAGTTTCCCTTTAAGACGCATGAAATTTGCCCCTGATTAAAATACATATTTTTTGTGGGAATTTTTGCCATTGATCCCCCTCTGGTATGTCACTGTCCATGTTCTGGGACGATTTGTGCACTTATAGTAAGTATTTGTTGGCTGCAAATATGACCTGAAGGTTTTTCAGGTTCGCCTGCCATTAAAGTGAATGAGGCCCGCCGCGAACTTGCGGTTCGCGAACATTCGATCGCATTCGCGAATCGTCCCGCCCGATGTTCGTCCGTCACTATTCTCTACTACAGAGAAAGAGAGAAAACTAGGTAGAAGGCTGTCAGTCATCAGCAGATGGGCAGAGAGAGCAGGAGATTACGAATAACCATGACTCTTCTCAGGTGGCCAGGATTCTTTTCCAGGCCCAGTCTGCAATGATTGTGATGTTGGTTCTCGGCAGCCACTTTTAAATGACAGACCGCTGAAATCATATCACCTGTCTCTACTTTATCAAAGTATAAAAGTTCAGTCACTTAGCTTTTTCTAAAAATATACTTGCGCTGCAGGTGCCTGAAGTAAAGTGGGTATATTCACACAAGATTCCAATGCAATATGTTGGGTACGCGCTGCTTCGTTGGTGCAAATAGCACTATCCTCCGATGCAGTTAACCCTGTAGTCAGACACAAGATACTGATCCTCTTAGCCTAGATTTCCAGCCAGCTTTTTATGGATTCCTCTGCAGAGCATCAAAAATCACACACTAGTGAAGTACCTTCAGTGCAATTAAATCTAGGTATATCCTAGGTTATATCCTAAGGAGTTAGTGGATCTTATCGATCTAACGGCATATGCATAATCGGTATCACACGATTATATTCCAGAGGTACTCACTGTTCGGTCGGTCTCTGCGAGGCATATGCCGTTAGATCGATAAGATCCACTAACTCCTTAGGATATAACGCTATAACTTCGAAAGAAAAAATAAAAGGGCCATATTAATCGAAACTATATATAACAAGATACATAAAGGAGAACTATTCCATTTAATTATTTCATTGAACTATTTCATCGATTATATAGTGGATGGACTACATAATGAAAGGCACTGAATAGTAAGAGGAGTTATGTGCAATAATGAAATAAGCAACTATCTATCCCAGGGTGGATCAACTATAATTTGATGAACTGTTCATATTTGTATAATATTTATAGAATAATTTATTTAATATCTTATTCATCATTTTAATTGTTTTTATAGATTGTTGTTTTGTTATTGTGATTAAAATTGTGTGTACTGCATGTACTCTAGATGTCCGAGTGCCTATCTAAGAATTTTTGTTTATTTAGTTACTAGTGACTGGGAGGGCATTTAGTCACGATACGAGCACCGGTATCATCCACTTGGAGGTAGAGCCACCCTAAGATTACATTTCTAACAGGGGAAATAACTGTTTGTCTTCTTACCGGTTGAAATGCATAATAAGAACTATTACGGGATGACATTGAATGTGAATTTGGATGAGTGTAGCCTATGATAGGCTGGAAATGACTCAGAGTAGTACTACGTGTGGGGAGAATTCTTGATTGGTTGAAATGAACATGTGACCATAATATGAATGAATGGCGTGGGCTGGTTTGTTTTTAGACGGAACTCCGTAGTGAAATAAGTGTATTGGCATGTAATAGGGGATAGATACCTTAAAGTGTGTATATCCATATAGTGTGATTATTTTATATATGTGGATGTTACATATTTGCATAACTACTTGAGTGTTGTCTTAAAGTATGCCAGTTTTAATGTATAAGCTGTTAGGAGTGAAAAGTTGTGAAATATAGGAAATATGGGTGTATTTTGAGTAATTTTAAGAGTGATTTTAGGTGTTTTTTTAGGGCATGATGTGGTTTCCTGTAGCGTTAATGAGGAGAGGGTCTGGGATTAAAAAGGGACGGCTCAGAAAAGCTTCAGATTTCATCTCTGACGAAGTCTTGTGCGAAACCCGGGTCAGGCTGTGATACGAAGGATATGAAAGAGACTTGTTTTATGATATGCTTTCAATTTTTAACCAGTTTGTGAGTATAATAAAACCCTATTGATTTAATTGCACTGAAGGTACTTCACTATTGTGTGAAGCACCAATGAAGCAGTGCGGTCCCAACATATCGCATTGTCTCTACTTTATGCTGCTGTTAGTATGGGCAGCATAAAGTTGATGACAGGTTTCCCTTAAGGATTCCCTGTACAAAGATGGCACAGTACCAAGCACAGTGACCTCGTGACATCTGTAACAGTAAAACATGTTTGCGGAACAAGTGTTGAAATTCTTAGTTTATATGACAGCCATTAACTGTCCTAGAGCCCGAGTATAGATTGCCATCGCTGTAGACTCTGTCTGCCTTTCTCCAGTCACTATGGACCTCAGTGGAATCCTTATTCTTGTTTTCATCTTTCTGGTCGCCCTCCTATTTCTATCTCAAAAGAGAAACCAATTGAGGGGGAAATTACCCCCTGGGCCTACTCCACTTCCATTTATTGGGAACATGCACCAGGTTAAGATGAATGACCTCATTAAGTCCTTGGTTGAGGTGAGTTATCCAATTCTTGAAGGTCTCTTGGGATGCTGTATTTCCAACTTCTGGTCTTGTAATTCAAATTGAATATATGAAAAGCATATCCAATAGATGGAGCTTCTCTGTGTACTTGCTTTGATTTGACAGATGACTTATGTGAATATAATATCAAGATAGATAGATAGATAGATAATAGATAGGTTATAAAATGTATGTTTTGGTGTCAGTGCACTTAACATAGAATTATTTTCCTATTCAATTCAATAGCTCAGCAAAAAATATGGTCCTATGTATACTTTCTATCTGGGGTCACGTCCCACCGTTGTACTGTGCGGGTACCAGGTGCTGAAAGAGGCCCTTATTGACTACGCTGAGGAGTTTAGTGGCAGAGGAGAATTTCCTGCAGTTCAGATGTACAGCAAGGGAAATGGTGAGTCCAATTATTTGCCTTGTTACAAAAAGTTATCTATACTGGATATATGTATACGTGCAATATACAGTATGTCAGCTTCATTGGTAAAATCACTTACATCTAACTAGTAGTAGCAGATATAGCATGGCTACATTATCTAGATACTCGTTGAAAAAACTGATGGCGAAAAGTGCGTCAGGGTCTTGGGCTGTCTAAATTTTTGGGAGTATCCTGTCACAACTAGGTTAGTTTTGTATGGTGTGATCCCTACATGGGGCTTGTACTATAACTTGCGTTACAGTATAATGTGGATATTAATCAGTAACCTGATTTGGGTCGCAGTATGGTTTATTTGATGTACTGCATGATATTTCTTGTCCATCACCTAATTGTGATGGCTATTTTGTACCATTGTGCTCCAGTAAAGAATACGGGGAAGATTTACTAATCCTATGGATTGTGTAAATTTAAGGTGTAATGGTTAACATGGGACTTTTTGCTCTCATTTTTTTTGAGTGTCTATCATTGGGTTGCATTTGTTGCTTTCGCACATCATTTGTTACATTTGTTACAGAATACCTATGGGATTTCCAATCTAAATTCTAACCTAACTTGTTAGAGAGTTTTCTGACTGGGGACTAGAGAGACTGGAGAGCACTTGCGCCTTTTTGTTGTGACGTGTGACTTTTTGTTCAAAATGTCACACTGACAACTCTATGAAACCCTGTCTACAAAACGTCTCAGAAACCCTTTGAAAAAGCCATTTACCAGGTATGGTGCAAATGCAGCCTAAATTTGACACAAATACCTAATCCACTGAGACAACATGCAAAATGACTCGACTTTTCTGGAACAGCTCACTTGATACAGTACCCCCTCAGAAAAGCTGTCTAGACCCAAACCAGAGAGGCTCAGGCTGTCTTATAAATTTAGTGCAGGGATAGACACATCTGTCTAGCTTTGTAGCCACATTTGGCTTAGGCTTCTTTCACACTTACGTTATAAGCTTTGGCAGGCTATTCGGTTAGAGAACAGTCGGCTGGAGCTCTCTGGATCTGGCATTGACTAATGGGTTCCTGATCTTCGGCAACTACCCAGCAAATAGACATGCAGTGGAATTTCAATGTTGATGAGGGAGCTCACCGGGAATGTAGCTCAGTCTGCCATACCACCTAGCTGTTATAATATAATATTTAATAAATGGCCGGCTCTGTATCAAAAATATATCTCCTTTTATTTTTCTAATTCTTTTAAAATATATATAATGTACATGAAGTAATATACCATACATACAATGCAAAAATCCCTATGTATTTAATAAAAAACCTTGAGACAATAAAAAATATCCTTAAGGTAATACAAAAATGTGCATATAATCAGTAACATAAAATAATGTATAGTCACAGTCCCTCTGTTTGTTACTAGTGTGGAGCTCAGACACTGTTTTGAGATATTTAAGTTCCACAGCAATATTAAGAGAGTCAGCAAGATATCCTATTGTTGTTAACTTGCTCAAAGTAGCGTTATTGGTTATTTTAGCACGATCTTGTTTTGGCTATTTTATATATCATGCGGTTGTAATTATATAATCTTGTAGTTGCTACTTAGTAACTCAATTCCATATAGAGTACAGACCAAAAGTTTGGACACACCTTCTCATTCAAAGAGTTTTCTTTATTTTCATGACTATGAAAGCATCAAAACTATGAATTAACACATGTGGAATTATATACATAACAAACAAGTGTGAAACAACTGAAAATATGTCATATTCTAGGTTTTTCAAAGTAGCCACCTTTTGCTTTGATTACTGCTTTGCACACTCTTGGCATTCTCTTGATGAGCTTCAAGAGGTAGTCCCCTAAAAATGGTCTTCCAACAGTCTTGAAGGAGTTCCCAGAGATGCTTAGCACTTGTTGGCCCTTTTGCCTTCACTCTGCGGTCCAGCTCACCCCAAACCATCGCGATTGGCTTCAGGTCCGGTGACTGTGGAGGCCAGGTCATCTGCGCAGCACCCCATCACTCTCCTTCATGGTCAAATAGCCCTTACTTTCAAAGTTTTCCCAATTTTTCGGCTGACTGACTGACCTTTATTTCTTAAAGTAATGATGGCCACTCGTTTTTCTTTACTTAGCTGCTTTTTTCTTGCCATAATACAAATTCTAACAGTCTATTCAGTAGGACTATCAGCTGTGTATCCACCTGACTTCTCCTCAACGCAACTGATGGTCCCAACCCCATTTATAAGGCAAGAAATCCCACTTATTAAACCTGACAGGGCACACCTGTGAAGTGAAAACCATTTCAGGGGACTACCTCTTGAAGCTCATCAAGAGAATGCCAAGAGTGTGCAAAGCAGTAATCAAAGCAAAAGGTGGCTACTTTGAAGAACCTAGAATATGACATATTTTCAGTTGTTTCACACTTGTTTGTTATGTATATAATTCCACATGTGTTAATTCATAGTTTTGATGCCTTCAGTGTGAATCTACAATTTTCATAGTCATGAAAATAAAGAAAACTCTTTGAATAAGAAGGTGTGTCCAAACTTTTGGTCTGTACTGTATATCATGCAGTTGTAATTATGTAGTCTTATGGTTGCTACTTAGTAGCTCAGTTTCTTAGATAGCATAACTATCATGCGTTCAGATCGGGTGAAATACGATGTTGTCTGCTTACCAGAATCCCGATATGTTGGTTAATATGTCTAGTAGCAGTTAGTACATACGTGATTTTTCTCATATGTGTCTATCTGCTTCTCAGCCCGCTTGTTCCCACGCTCCGTGCGCGCGCTGCTGCCGGCACCTATTTCCTAGCGCATGCGGGTTGAAGGCTTTGGGACGCTGGCTGTGCTCTGTAACTTCATGAATCGAATCTTAATTCAATTTCTTGCGCTCTGTGTATATTGATGCGTTTTCTACTCTCCAAACGTGTTTCGAAACCTACAGGGTTTCTTCTTCAGTGGTCAAAAGTATAATGAGGGACGAGGGACAAAGTTATTCTTTATATAAAGATACCATGATCTTTTAAAACCTGAACCGGACTGTATCGGGCCGGTATTACCTGGTGTTGAGGGAAGTGTTATATTTAAATATATATGTATATATGCCCTGACATATATACATATATATTGGCCCTTTTCTATGGGCCCGTCCAGGTGGGACTTGTGTGTATACATGGAGATGTATGTATGCCCCCTTGGCAGCATGCATCTCTATGTATATGGTATATTATATGGGTGGGCTTATTGGTTATATCTATCTATATATATATATATATATATATATATATATATATATATGTATATATATATTTATGGATGTGCCCCAAACATCCATGAATATATATGTATGTATGCCTCCCACCAGAAGATTTGTATATATATATGTGTATGGATGTGCCCCAAGCATCTATACACATATTGTATACAGATAAAGATGCCCCCTGTTCGGGTGCCCCCCCCCCCCCCCCCTCCTTCTGCATCCCTGCAGGAGATGAGAAGGTCACCAGATGGCTGGACAATTATGTCCAGCCTCTGGGGACCTCAAAAGGCATAGGATCAAAAGAGATCCGATGCCTTTTGGGGTTAGCTATCTCCAGCTGCTGGGGATAGTTAACATAACAGAGAGAGGGAAACAAACTTCCCTCCCTCTGTTATCTGCATACCTCCGGCGCAATAATTATCGCGCCGCGGGGTATGCAGATGCGCTACAGGCGGAGGATCAAAGGAACCCTCCGCCTGTAGCGCTCTGGGATGCGCGGGCTGGCGCGGTGCCGTCATATCACCGCGCCGGCCCACGTGTTCTTGCCACAGGAACGGCTGCCTCGGGAGCGAGTGCCGAACTTAAATAGTCCGGCGGCGCTACGCTGAGGCACTTCTGGACCAGCCCCCAGCCGGTGAGGATCATCCCCTAGGAAAACGAGCACCCCCAGGACAACGAGCATACCAGCTGAGTATATCTATTCCCCCCTATAACACCAACGCATCCATATTCCCTTGCATTAACCCTCCCTATACCACCAACAAATTAACCCTTATCTATTCCCCCTATACCACCAACGCAACCCTTACTCCCCCCTATACCACCAATGAACCCTTATTCCCCTGCATTAACCCTTACTCGCCCCTACACCACCAACGTACCCTTATTCCCCTGCATTCCCAGCATTAACCCTTACTCCCCCTATACCCATAATTCCCCTGCATTCCCCCTACATTGTATATCCCTCATTCCCCTATATCCCCTGCTTCCCTGGTTTCAACCCTTATACCTCCCCTGGTATATATCACCCCATCTTCTACCCCTGGTACTCCTTTATACCCCTTCACAGCTGCCCTGCATACCTCAGCAGCAGCTGAGTCTGTATTAACCCCGTGTTGCTCCCTTAGGGACAGATTAGAGCCAGGTTGGGTGGGCTGTTTACATGTAAGTGCTAGGTATAGTTAGATTTGGGGGGTGAGTATTGTAAGTGGGATTGTGTCTAGTGTAGTTAGTACCGTATTAGTGTGTTGTTATAGGCGCTTACATATTATATTGTTGTGTGCTGCTATAATATATATATCTATTCCATTGATATTAGACTATCAATGGAATAGACTATAACGTATAGTGACAAAATGTACTAATCCCCTAGGGGACCACCGCGGGCGTAATCTCCGCGACAGGTTAGTATCCAGTTAATTTATTCCGCCTATTTCTACTGATTCTGCATGGTTAAAATCTAATGTCAAGGGCTGCTATAGGTGTAGTGGCTGTATTGCTTGCAGTCATTTACGTACTGGGAAAACGTTTCACAGTACTGTTACCGGCAAGGAATACTCTATTCACCATTTTATTAATTGTCGTACCTGTGGGGTGATATATCTTCTGACATGCGAATGCGGCAGGCGGTATGTGGGTAAAACTATCCGTGAGCTCCGCAGAAGGGTCGGCGAACACTTACGTGACATCTCTAAGGCCAAAGATACACCTGTGGCCAATCACATTCATAGCCATCACAATGGGAAAGCCTGTATAACAGTAATGGGCATAGATAGTGTCTTCCCTCCACGGCGTGGAGGGGATTGGGACCGCGCCATTCTCCAACGTGAGCTTCGTTGGATTTATTACTTGAAAACTATGGCCCCATTAGGCATGAATGAACAACTTAACTTCAGCTGCTACATTTTATATCCCCTTTAACTTCAGCTGCTACATTTGATATCCCTTTTTGTTTAATATATGCTTTGTTCTGGGTTTTCTTTGTCTCTCTGGTCCTCATATTGTATTCTAGCTAATTAGGTTCCTGATTGAGGCTGGTGTTTTTCTAGCCAGCCATTCATAGGTCTGTACTATGATCATTTAAAAATATGTTACCAGGGGCATTGTTACATTACAGGCTCCAATTGCCACCCTTGATGCCCGGCTCACAAGCCGGTGGCATCTGGGTTGCTACAGACACAGCCCGCCCCCTGACTAGACGTTAAACCGTCCCCACTTTGGCACGCATGCACTTTTGGGGGGTGCTACCGGAGTGCGGCGTTGGTTTCCTTGGGTCGGTTTGGTCCGATTACGTGATCCTGTCATGTGGTCTGTGGCGTCATTGCATGGCGCCCGATCGCGTTGGGTAGTCGCGTGACCCGGGCCGTCTCTCCCTGCGTTCCAGCCGGCCATGTGACTTCCTCTATGGCCACTGGCTCCTGGTAGTGCCCATACAGCGCAGGTAGGTGAGTGTTAGGTTCCCGAGCTACTTGAGAAACCTTGGCGTGGTGCTCGGGCTCAGACATGTCCTACACCATAGGATATGTTGGCTAATCTCTAAATTTTAACATCAGTTTGAGGGTTTAGTAAGACCGCAGAGTGCACCTGTCTTTGCTATTATTTTGTTATATTGCTATATTGATTACCACATCCACATAATTGCTATCTTGTGTAGGATGTCTATTGTGGTACTTGTGGTTCGCTGAGGGCATCCTCCACTGTATGCATTTTTGCTGGGGATCGTCATTAGCAACGGGCCACAAGTGCAGGATTTGCTCTTCTATATATATGCACAACTGCATGTGGGTTTGAGCATTTCCTGCTTGGTTAATGCCACGCCATTCTTTTCAGTTTGTATATATAAATCGCAGTGTCTAAATAATGCATATAGAACAACAGATAATTCATAGTCCAGTCCAGGTAATACCGGCCCGATACAGTCCGGTTCAGGTTTTAAAAGATCATGGTATCTTTATATAAAGAATAACGTTGTCCCTCGTCCCTCATTATACTTTTGACCACTGAAGAAGAAACCCTGTAGGTTTCGAAACACGTTTGGAGAGTAGAAAACGCATCAATATACACAGAGCGATTAATGTGTGTTAGGTTCTAAACATAGAAAAAACTGTCTTTACCATATGGTAACCCGATAGCTTAGTGTTAAGTGCTTGATTTTGCATGTAGAGATCTCAGGTTTGAATCCTTGGAAAAACTTCTAGGTTTTTTTCTTCCACATTTAACCCATAATAAAAGTCTATGGGAGTCATTTACAACTTTTTGGGCGTATATCTGCACAGACTCTGTTGCACGCCATGTTGCGGCAGATATTGCAACTTCTTCCCCACTCATGCCAGGTCTAAAAAGTGGGTGTGGCGTGGGCGGGGAAGTGGACAGGCCGACAGGTCCGTCTCATTCATCATTTTCTACACCTGGTTTAGGTGTAGACAATGGTCCAAGTGTAAGACAGAAAGGAAGCTGTATTACGTTTAGAATCTGCAGTGGATACGCCAAAGTTATGTAGAGGCCGGCGCCTCTTCATACCTTTGGCAATCCAATGTCAGCGAAAGGGCTTATTAAGACCGGCGTCTAAAACGCGGCTGTAAATAAATGTGTCCCTATATCCATATCATATAGAGAATTACGGTATGTTTTTAGGTTTAAGAAGCTAATAAATGTTACTGGTTTCTTTATAATCATATATTGTGACTGTGAATAAACCAGTAATAGGTTTTAGGTTTCTGAGCACAAAAAAAACACCACCCTACTCAATATAATGAGGCCTTTTATTGTTTATTGATTATGTAAATCTATAGCATTATACTATAGCATTACCTATAGTACACATTACTGGTGTCTTTACAATCATATATTGTGCTGGTAAATAAAGCAGTAATGTGTAGATTAGCTTTCTGAGCAGATCTCAGGGTGGTGAAGCTATAGAGTATATGATATGTAGATGCCAGGACTCAACTCTGCCCAGAGTATGCTGATGTCTAGCCGTGTCATTCATTAGGAGGGGATGTGAGCAGAGCACAGGGGTGTTACAAAGTAATGCTCAAAAGATACAGCCCCATCTCCTGGTGCTCAAACATGCTCATTTGCATATAAATAAAAAGGCTGTTTTGGCAGACAAAAGAAAGCTATAGTTTTAATCAGTAAGTCTGGTTTAATAGGGTTGGTGACAGAGCCTCTTTAAAGTGTACCTCTCATTACAAAAGCAAAATCACAGGCAGCTGGAGTTGTATGTTAAATGTCAGTTTTTTTTTTTTAAATAATAACTTTCATAATAACTTTTTAATACATGTGAATACAAAAGTATTCAGATCCACGTGCTGGTTTGAAAACTGTAGAATATTTTTCAAGGGACAACCCCTGTTAGTGCATAAATGACCAAGAGCAGCATCTTTGCAAAGTACGTATTTTATGGGGCTTTCTCTTACACTCCGAAAACATATTGATAGAAAAGTTGGCTCCCTAAGAAATCGCTCCAGCTGTGTATTCCTCCTTCCTACACTCCAAAAACTTATTGACAGGTAAGTTTGTTCCATATGAAACTGCCCCTAGTGTGCACGTCTGAGACCGTTGTGAATGATGACAATCCCTTACACTTCTGCAGAATGTGTTGGCGCTATAGAAGGTATGGAAAATAAATCAATTTTGCCTTTACTACCTTAGCATATCCAACTCTCTCTGTTTAGGTATTGTTTACGGGACTGGAGAAAGATGGAGGCAACTTCGACGTTTTGCTATTTCGACTTTAAAGAATTTTGGCATGGGAAAGAGAAGTCTGGAGGAGAGAGTAAAAGAAGAGGCCCAGTATTTGATTGCTGAGTTCAAAAAGAGTGAAGGTACTCAAATGTGTAATAGAGGCTTAGCTAAAGGAGTTATTCAATGGGGGAGATTTATCATCTCCCTGCACCAGAAAAGTGCACGTGTGCAAATTTTTTAAGGCCGCTTGTAACAGCCCTCACCACTTTCTGAGAAAGTGGGTGGCGAGGTTGGGTAGTGGGCGGAGGCCAACTGTTCTGAGCTGCCGTAAATTTAATTCTGGCACGCGTACTACCGAAGGATGTGCTAATTTTGGGGACCATGGCAGTCCTCAGAATGGGCTTGTCCTGATGCCACCATCAATAGAAAAGTGATCATGTTCTCTGTTTAGAAATGAAAGTAAAATGTGGCCACGGGAAGAAAAAGGTGCTCATAGGGTAAATAAGTTAAAAAACGAGCCTCCAAAAACAGAAAGAGTGGTACTGCTCACCTGTTGTTGTTGCACCTATTGTTTGGTGCAACTGAAATGGAGGTGAATAAGAGTGATTACGTCTCGCTGGTTGGTGCTGCCGATTGTGTCCGCGTTCACCTTTGGCGGGGCCCAAGCCGCCCGTCTGGGTCAATTAATGAGGTATATTTTCACTGGACTCGGGGGGAAAAAAAGGGGTCCTCAGAACCCCGAAACGCGTTGTCACGATAACAATAAAAAAAACTATTGATTTGTAAAAAAACTCTGGTTGCGTTTTTGCGCCTATGGTCCACCCCTCCACTCGACCCCCGAGTCCAGTGGAAATATACCTCATAGAAATGAAAGGTGAACTTTATAGAAACATCTGGGTGATAGCACTTGAAGGTTTCCATGACCAATGTTGATTTCCAACTTTGATGGTCTCCATTGAAATCAACCCATTGTAACAGCCATCGGTGTGGACCCACTGTGCCAACTAACCTGTTTTACTTTGGGCTATACCTAAAGGCGTTGTCCTTGAAGATCCTTGGTATGCATTTAACCCTTGTACAGGGATCTGGAATTTGCCATAGGGAACCAACCAGGCTGCTACCTCCTGGAATAGTCTTGGTGCAGTTGGCCACTGTGGCCAAAGCACCAAGAATTCAGGCAAAAAGCATAATCTGAACACAGTCCAAAATTAGGGCAGGCTATACTTGCATATTCCAAATAGCAATTCCAGGGTCAGGTCAGGCAGAGAATGTGCATAGTCCAGGTCACAGCTCCAGGGTTGGGGCAGGCGGCAAGGAGCACAATCGACAGGCAAGCTACTGTTTATGGGTATTCAGACAAGAGATTACCTTCACTGGTTACTAGAGACTAGACAACTTCAAAGCTCAGGCAAAGAGGTGGAACCAGAGCCCAGCTAAATAGGATAGTTGATCAACTCCTTAACAGCTAGGCTGAGAGCACAAAGAGACTATTATCAATGTGGGATTGGTCCCAGGACCCATTCTGATTACCAAAACAAAGGAATAGTGGCACTTACAGTAGTGAATAGGTTTGAGCTGCAGAGATATGTGTGTGTCACTGAGTCAATAATGGAGAAAAGGGGTTGCTAATTCCATTTATTGTAGGGATTCTGGGTGTGTGATATCCATAGGAATGCATAATCCCTTAAATGTAAGTATGTCTACAACATGACTGAATAGCTTCAAGTCATCACTTGTCAACTTCTGGGAGCCCCATGATGCTCAGAATGAAGGAGCAGCATCAGGTGAATATGTTGAAAAGAGCCAATATAGAGTCCCAATAGTTATAATGGTATAGCATATCCTAGTGGCATGACCTAACATAAGATGGAAACACCCCTTTATATTTCAATCTTTTTTTTCTTTTTTTTTTTACATCAACCAAAAGATGAACACAATGTCTGCGGGCGCAGCCACAAGTTTAAGTCGCACTGAGTATTTTGATTTTGCACAAAAAAAAATCGCTCCCTTGCATCTTGCCAAGGATAGCAAACAATAGCTGTAACGTTAATCACATTTCTAAAGACAAAGGTACCATGACATCCGCATGGATGCTGCCAAAGATCGTACCTTGCATAGTAAGGAGAAGACATCACTTAAGATAGATCAAGTAACAGAATGAACAGAAAAAAGAAAAGAAATGAAATAACAATAACTATATCTCTCGCAGTACCTATTTCAATGGTTAACCCTTAAGGCCCGGACGTGACTTAATGCCCTGCACCATACATGTACAACGCAAGGTCCGCGGGGCTCTTAACGGCAGGCAGCTATGCGGTGTAAGGGCAGCATGGTGCTGCACCGCCACCCTGCAGCTCCAAGCGCTGCGATTGGCCGGTCAATGAGACCGGCACATCGCAGCGCAGGAAGCTGTCAGAGGCATCGGGGAGGGTCGGGAGGAGGTCAGGGGGAGGTGGCAGGTGCTGAACAAGTCAACACCAGTCACCTCTGAGCCAATGGCAGCGCTATAGCTGCAAAGGAAGAGGCAGAACTTTGTTGCATGCAGCCATTCTGTGCTGCTTGTTGGCTTGCTGTGACTTGTGGTGCACACCACAGCGATTTAAACCCTTTCCTGCTGAAAAGAAGAAAGAAGAAGAGAATAACATCTGTAATAGCTGCAAAGATCTTTTTTTCATTTGAAGCTGTTCCAGATCTCTAAACCACCCTCTGTCCCTGTCCCTGTCCCTTCCCGCCCTTTTTTACCATTTTGCAGCTCTGCACCACTTTTTCTGCTTGCTAGCTGTGACCGCCAAGTGCTGTTCAGTGCTTACCTACCTGATCAGCACCTGCAAATTATTTGTGCGGATTTTTTCACAAATTTTAATTTTTTTTTTGTTAAAAAAGAAGAAAAAAGTAGTTAGGGCTTTATATAAATATATATAGAGTTCTACATTTCTATCTATATATGTAAATATGTAAAATTTTTAGCCAGTTTTCACTGTAGTGAATTTTTATACTACAGTTTTTGCACACAAGATCTGTGTGCGTGCATGTTGCAGAGCACCGATCAGTAATGTGCTCCGTAGCATCTGCATATTTTTTAGCTTATTGTTTTTTTTTTACATTTTTTGGGGGGGTGAAAAAAGAGCTACAGTTAGTGATAGTAAGTTAGATATGTGTTAGGCAATATGATTGCCGTATTTGTGGGAGGTGAGGCGGGGCAAACTGCCTACTTATACCAGCGAGCGCACAGCCAGAGGACGGCTCAACAGCGTTTTCAGCCCTCCCAAACCCACCCCTTTTTATGGTACTTCATATTAGGGTTGCCTCCTTTAGGCTGCCCTTCTACAGCAGTTCCGGCATTATCCTGCTGCTATTAGGTAGAGTTAGGTAGGGTGAGTTCTTACATGAGCGGATCCGAGCACAAATATATATATATAAATTTCAGTTAGGCCTCTTTCACACGACCGTATGGCTTTTTCAGTGTTTTGCGGTCCGTTTTTCACAGATCCTTTGTTCTGTTTTTTGTTTCCGTTGTGTTTCTGTTTCTGTTCCGTTTTTCCATATGGCATATACAGTATACAGTAATTGCATAGAAAAAATTGGGCTATGCATAGCATTTTCAATAGATGGTTTCGCAAAAAACGGAACGGATACGGAAGACATACGGATGCATTTTCCTTTTTTTTGTGGACCCAATGACTTGAATGGAGCCACGGAACGTGATTTGCGGGCAATTATAGGACATGTTCTATCTTTCAAAGGAACGGAAAAACAGAAATACGGAAACGGAATGCATACGGAGTACATTCAGTTTTTTTTGCGGAACCATTGAAATAAATGGTGCTGTATACGCACCATACGGAACGCAAAAAAGAAAATACTTTTTTTGTGCAGCAAAGACTTTTTTTTGTGCAGAATTTTTTTTTCTTCAGAAAATACTATTTTTTTTCCCCAGAAAAGACTATTTTTTAACCAGAAAATACTTTTTTTCCCTCCAGAAAATACATTTTTGAGTCTGCCAGTGAGGGAGGAGGATGCCACTTTCCTCTACTCCTCTACCCCCATCATCATCCTCATCATCATTCGCTGATGAGGGACCCTCTAGAAGGTGCCCCAGGGTAGCAGAGGAGGCAGCCCTCAAGAGTGAACCCTTATGGACCCCACCCCCTGACGATTATCAGCCCCAAATTCCAGAGTTTGTGGGAAACTCTGGAATCCAAATTGACTGCACAGGCTTCACAGAAATTGATTTTTTAAAAATCTTTTTCTCAGAAGATTTTATAAATTTGATGGTGACCTAAACAAATTTATATGCGCAGCAATTTATTTCCCAGAACCCTACTTCGCCATATGCTAGACCCCTAGGTAGGGAAGGACCCAAAAAAGATGCAGGCTGTGTTCCAAAAGGAGGATAAGGAAAGACACCATTTACCACTGTGAAACTTGCCCTGACAAAACCTGCCCTGCATGCAGGATTGTTTCATAATCTACCACACATCCATGGAGTATTCATTTAATTTAATCCTTTATGCTCCCTGTAATATTTCCACTTTATATCTCTGATTTAGTCTACAGCAGGCTACAAGCAGATATGGGGTGTTTGCAAAAAGGGTAGAATATGGGGAACATACACTGGGGTGCACTTTCTCTTTTAACCCGTTGTGAAAGTGAAAATTTTTCATCTTTACAAATGTGTGCTTTGAAATTCTTTCACGAGAATTTCTGTCTTCTGTGAGAAACCTGTTTACTGAAAAGTACCCTTTCCACCATTTAAAATGTTCGTACGGGGGTGCTCTTTTCTGGGGACCTCAGGAATTATTTAATGCAACATGGCACCTAAAATACATGTCTGCCAATTCAGTTCAGCAAAATCCATATTTAGCTGTTTGACTCTAGAGCCCCGCCATGTGCCCATACATCATTTTTTGAGCACATATGGGTGTTGGCGTATTCAGTGGGAAATGGGGTACAAAATTTGGGGTGCATTTTTTTGTGCAGAAAATAAATTTTTTTCAGAAAATACTATTTTTCCCCCCTAGAAAATATTTTTTTTTTCCAGAAAATCCTTTTTTTTCCCCCAGAAAATACTTTTTTTTTTTGCAACTTTTCTTCTAAATTTAATTTCAAATTTATTACAAGCCCCTTCACGTGTGAACACACTACATACACACCCCACAATAAATAAAGATTTTCACGTTTCACACATCACACCCCAATAAAATAAAAATGGCCCATCCATCCCAACGTGTATAGTGTATACTCAGCTGAAGAGGCATACGCCATGCTTGCCTCCGATACTGAGTCTGCCAGTGAGGGAGGAGGGTGCCACTTTCCTCTACTCCTCTACCCCATCATCATCCTCATCATCATTTGCTGATGAGGGACTCTCTAGAAGGTGCCCCAGGGTATCAGAGGAGGCAGCCCTCAAGAGTGAACCCTTATGGACCCTACCCCCTGACGATTATCAGCCCCAAATTCCAGAGTTTGTGGGAAACTCTGGAATCCAAATTGACTGCACAAGCTTCACAGAAACTGATTTTGCTTGCCTAACAATATTAATTATATTTAATCCTTTATGCTCCCTGTAATATTTCCACTTTATATCTGTGATTTAGTGTACAGCAGGCTACAAGCACATATGGGGTGTTTGCAAAAAGGGGAGAATATGGGGAACATACACTGGGGTGCACTTTCTCTTTTAACCCGTTGTGAAAGTGAAAAATTGGGGTCTGATAGTAATTTTTCATCTTTACAAATGTGTGCTTTGAAATTCTTTCACGAGTATTTCTGTCTTCTGTGAGAAACCTGTTTACGGAAAAGTACCCTTTCCACCATTTAAAATGTTCGTACGGGGGTGCTCTTTTCTGGGGACCTCAGGAATTATTTAATGCGACATGGCACCTAAAATACATGTCTGCCAATTCAGTTCAGCAAAATCCATATTTATCTGTTTGACTCTAGAGCCCTGCCATGCGCCCATACATCATTTTTTTGAGCACATATGGGTGTTGGCGCATTCAGGGGGAAATGGGGTACAAAATATGGGGTGCATTTTGTCCTGTTAACCCTTGTGAAAGTGAAAATATGCAACTTTTTCTGGAAAAAAATAAAATTTTTCATTTTCACAGCCAAGCGTTTCCTAATTCTGTGAAATGCCCGATGGGTCAAAGTGCTCACTACACACCTTGAAATATTCCTTGAGGGGTGTAGTGGGAGGTTTCCATTTTAGGGGTACCTCAGGGTGTGTTCAATTGCAAGATGGGGCCTGTCATTTATTACGGTGAAATCTGCCTTCCAGAAGCCATTTGGTGCTCCTTTCCTTCTGACCCCTGTGGTACGCCCATATAGCAGTATACAAGCATATATGGGGTATTGATTTAATCAGTAGAAAATGGGCAATAAATTACGGGGTATACTTTCCCCAATTCCCCCTTTTGAAAGTAAAAAATATGGGCCTAAAGTTCATTTTTCTGGAACAAAAATAGTAATTTTTCATTTTCACAGCCAATGCCATGAATCACTGTTGAGGACAAAGTTCTCACTACACATCTTTAAATATTCCGTGAGGGTTGTAGTTTCCAGAATGGGGTCACTTTTTGGGGGTTTCCACTCTAGGGATACCTAAGGGTGTCTTCATATGCGACATAGCTCCCAAAAGCCAATCCTGCAAAATCTGTCCTCCAAAAGTCCTATTGATCTACTTCCCTTTTGAACCCTGCACCCATACATCATTTTTGAGCACACATTGGGTGTTGGCGTATTCGGGGGAAAATGGGGAACAAAATGTGGGGTGCCTTTTGTCCTGTTGCCCTTTATGAATGTGAAAAATGTGGGTGTAAAGCAACTTTTTCTGGAAATAATTGTAATTTTTCATTTTAACAGCCAATCGTTTCCTAATTCTGTGAAACGCCTGATGGGTCAAAGTGCTCACTATACACCTTGAAATATTCCTTGAGGGGTGTAGTTTCCGGAATGCGGTCACTTTTTGGGGGTTTCCACTGTAGAGCCACCTTCAGGTGTCTTCATATGCGACATAGCTCCCAATTACCATTCCAGCTAAATCGGCTTTCCAAAAGCCATTTGGTGCTCCTTGCACTCTGAAGCATGCTGTGCGCCCATACAGAATTTTTTGAGCACACATGGGGTGTTTCTGTAAACTCCAGATTCAGGGTAATAGATTTTGAGTTTTTTTTTTTGCTGTTAACCCTTGATATGTTGCAGAAAAAAATTGACTACAATTTAAAATCTGCAAAAAAAAAGGGACATTTTGAAATTTAATTTCCATTTTCATTGAATTCTCATGGGGCACCTAAAGGGTTAACAAAGTTTGTAAAATCTGTTTTGAAAAGCTTGAGGGGTGTTGTTTCTAAAATGGGGTGATTTATGGTGGTTTCTAATATGTAAGCCCCAGAAAGTGACTTCATATCTGAACTGGTCCTGGAAAAACTGGGGTTTGTAAATGTTCTTAAACATTTTAAGATTTGCTTCTAAACTTCTAAGCCTTCTAACGTGCCAAAAACGCGATTTTCAAAATTATCCAAACATAAAGTAGACATATGGTGAATGTAAATTAATAACTATTTTTGGAATTATTACTATCTATTATCTATTATAAAAGTAGAGAAATTGAAATTTGAAAATTTGCTAATTTTTGGTAAATTTGGTATTTTTTTTATAAATAAAAATGAATTTTTTTTACTCAATTTTACCACCGTCATGAAGTACAATATGTGACGAGAAAACAATATCAGAATGGCTTGGATAAGTAAAAGCGTTTTAAAGTTATTATCACATAAAATGACATGTCAGATTTGCTAAAAATGGCCCGGGCAGAAAGGTGAAAAATTGCCCGATCCTGAAAGGGTTAATGTTCGGTCTGTTTGTGAGTATCTATTTATGAGAGTCAAGGTGTATATCTGGGATGTTTCGTCTATAGCTCCCATGTGCTTTCCACCATTCTCCTAGTATCTGATAACATCTTCTCGTAGCGACATGTTGTGTTCAGAGTTTGATACACTTCATCTACTTTTAGAGGGTCTGTCTCCTTCCAGTGGAGAGTGATCACTAGTTTGGCACTAAGGGCTATATGGCCGATAAGTGTTCTTATTGAGGGTGCACATTGGTGGATGTAGAAATAATAATGCCAGGGCTGGGGATGGCAATATTTCATCAGCACATATTTCAGATATCAATACAAATATCTCCTGCCAGTATGTCTTTAGTTTAGGACAACTCCACAGAGTATGCAGTAGTGTTCCTGTTTGTCCTCATTTTCTCCAACAGCATACAGACACACCTGGGTAAATTCTACTCAATCTATGTGGAGTGAAATACCAGCGGAGGAGTGTATTTACACCTGCTTCATAATGTGATGTACATTTGAATGTGGTAGCTAGGTAGGCCAGAGCTTTGACCCAAACTGTAAGTCAGCTTCCCATGCTAGAAGAGGAGGAGTTTTAATAAGTGTTTTTTGTCACCCAGGATGTCATATATGTATTTGGTAGTTTTAGTAAAGAGCAAAGAGGCCTGGAACAATCTGAGTATGTTTGAGTTGAGTCTGGGAGGGGAGAGGAGAAGTGGGTTTAGAAAGTGTTGTATTGTCAAGTAATTGTAGAATTCCCTGTGTGGAATCCAGAAGGCTGCTCAGATTGATTCAAAGGATTTCTTTGAATTACCCTCCACCAATTGTGCAACATTTCTAATCCCCGCTTGGTACCATGTGGTAAGGTCAATGTCCCCAATTCCCATTTCTAGTGTTGGAAACACCCCTTTAATACATATTGTTTTACTATTCAAAATTAATAAATTTATTTTCTAAAGATAATTTATGGAACTCACATAAAATTGCACCTTTCCATAAGTAAAATTTGCAAGATAAATCAGAACAGAATGTTAAGACCTACAGTATATTTTTTATGTATTCATCAGTTTTGATCTCTTAACAGGGAAGCCTGTGGACCCAACTTTTGGCTTCAGCTCGGCTGGCTCGAATATAATTTGTTCTTTGGTCTTTGGGGAGAGGTTTGACTACAGAGATGAAGAATTTTTGACCTTGCTTTATCTCATCAACAACAGCTGGCACTTAATGAGCTCCACTTGGGGGCAGGTTAGATGAAATTTAGAATTTTCATCCAAAATAGTTTAGAGTGAGCCCAATAAAACCTCTATTTTTTTTTCTTTCTGCAGCTTCTCTTTGTTTTTCCAAAAATCATGAAGCATATTCCAGGTCCACATAGACAAATTTATAAAAACTATCTGAAACTTGGGGCTTTTGTAGCCAAAAGACTTCGAATGAATAAAGAAACGCTTGACCCAAACAATCTACGTGACTTCATTGACTGTTTTCTAATAAAGGTTGAGCAAGTAAGTGTCTTATTAACTAGACCCGAAGCAGATTTACTATTGAAAATGCTTCAGATTTTTTGTGCCAATTGGAGAGGACAATTTATTATGAGGGTAAAAATTAAAGTAATTTTTGGACGAGTCTGATGTTGACTGTCTTTTTGCGACAAATTTAACAAATGTGGCATGCCAGTTCTCAAAACTTTCCACTTTTAAGCTAGAAAGCCTTTCATACATTATCCCTTATGTTTCTTCAGTTCTTCAGTAACTATAGATGATAGACAATAATACATTTTTATTCACTTCCCTTGAAGGAAAAGAAAAACTTAAATTCGCACTTCAACTATGAGACAATGTTGAAAACCACAGTCAATATTTTCTTTGCTGGTACTGAAACAGTTGGGTCTACCTTGAGGTATGGCTTCCTAATCATGTTGAAGCACCCAGAAGTAGCAGGTAATATGATTCTTACATGTTCTATCTATCTATCTATCTATCTATCTATCTATCTATCTATCTATCTATCTATCTATCTATCTATCTATCTATCTATCTATCCATCTATTATTATATCTGCTCTGTATCCATCTCATATCTATCTGCAGGATATATCTATGTATCTATTAGAGATGAGCAAATTGCTTCTGAAGTTCAGAAATTTGACTGCAAGTTTTCAAACAATTCTGAATATAATAAGTCCAAGAAGAAAGAGAGTTTTTGAGGAAATGGGACACTAGTCAAATCAGGGAGCTGTTCAGCCAAATTGGACCAGAATCAAATACAAAAAAATTGGTTCATCTTTTCTATTTATCTGTTCATCCATGTTTCTTATATCGTAGTCAACCACAACCCAGTTAACAGATTTTTCAGTCTGTCTCCAAACTATCTATCTACATGTTTTGTACAATAAATGAGTCTTGCAAACTCCTACAGTATATTATTAAGTTAATTTGAGCATGCAATATGTACAGTATGTCTTGTATATCATATGGCACAACACCATTTCAGCATAGACTGGAAAGTCAATGTATCCACCATCGACCACAGAATGGAACTTTAACATTAATCTGAAATTCTTGGTATAGCCAATGTTCCATAAAGTTCATTAACCACAATGTTAATGTTTCCACACAGAAAAAGTTCAAGAAGAGATTGACCGAGTTATTGGTCGAGACAGAAGTCCATGCATGGATGATAGAAGCAAGATGCCCTACACGGAAGCTGTTCTCTATGAGATTCTGAGATTTGCAGACATAGTTCCTATGAGTGTTCCACATACTGTAACAAGGGATATTGTATTTCGTGGCTACAGTTTACCTGAGGTATATTTCATAGATTAAGAATGTAGTTCAGAGCTTACAAAAATTGCAGGAAAAAAACCTCTCCAACAAGTAATAGCTGTGGAAGCATATGACCAGACGTATAGTGGTTGTTCAGTTTAGAAAAACTATTTCAATATACCATATAAAGGAATTCTAAACTAATATAGGAAAGCACCCTCTTCAATATCCTCATCTCTACTCTGAGTGGAGAGCATCTCTCACCTTGGAGCAGGGGCGGATTAAGTGCATGATAGGCCCGGGGTTGTCTACCCAACCTGGGCTCCTCCCTCCATTTTAGTTTAGTTGTTTTGTATGAAGAGGCTGTGGTGTTTCATGAGTGTCACAGTCTCTTCCTAGACCATATGACATCTGCAGACAAAAAAAATACCCCAAATTACTTACTGAAACTGAAAAATTTGGTTGCCAAATTTTAAAAAAAAAAAAATTAAAAAAAAAAAAACATGAAGGAGAATATAGCACCACATACCTCTTACATCCAGTGACATCTCCTGTCATGTAGACCTTCTCTTTCCTCTTCTCCTCCATTTGACCCAGACCGCCATGGCAAATTCTCTACAGAGTTTGTAACACAGACACATTAGATTTTTCGATTTTTCCATCAACCTCCCTATCCTGGTGTCCCCACATAGTCATCCTGATGTCACTCCCAATACTGTGCCCGTTGTGCTCCCCAATGCCCCAGGTATTACATTTCTGAAAAAATAGTGACCCCAGTAGACATAATTGGGGTCATTTATCAAACTGGTGTAAAGTAGAACTGGATTTCCAAAAGAGCTGTCAAAAATGAATGGTGGAACCTGATTGGCTGCTATGGGCAAATAATCCAGTTCTAATTTACACCAGTTTGATAAATTACCCCAAATGTCCCTATAGTGTCCACAGCAGCTATAATGTTCTCTAGAGTGCCCCCAATAATAATAACACCCTATATTGTGCTCCAGGCAATAATCCCTGTATAGTGTCGCCAAAAATAATAAAATTGCCCCTACAGTGCCTCCCCAATAGCAACGCCCCCATATTGTAATTTCCCCCACACTGCCCCCACATAGTTATCTCCCTATAGTACTTTGCCCCCACACAGTAATTTTCCCCAAACTGCCCCCATATAGTAGTTTGCCCCAACACAGTAATTTCCCCCACATAGTAATTTGTCCCACACTGCCCCCACATAGTAATTTCCACCACACTGCCCCCACACAGTAATTTCCCCCGCACTGCCACCACACAATAATTTCCCCCACACTGCCCCCACATAGTAATTTGCCCCCACACTGCCCCATATAGTAATTTCCCCCCACACTACCCCATATAGTAATTTGCCCCCACACTGCCCTATATAGTAATTTGCCCACACATAGTAATCTCCCCCACACTGCCCTAAAACAGTAGTTTCCCCCACACAGTAATTTCCCCCACATAGTATTTCCACCACACTGCCCCCACATAGTAATTTACCCACACTTCCCCCACATAGTAATTTCCCCCACACTGCCTCCACATAGTAATTTCCCCCACACTGCCCCCACATAGTAATTTCCCCCACACTGCCCCCACATAGTAATTTCCCCCCACACTGTCCCCACTTAGTAATTTCCCCACACTTCCGCCAAATATTAATTTCACCCACACCGCCCCATATAGTAATTTGCCCCCACATAGTAATTTCCCCCACACTGTCCCCACTTAGTAATTTCCCCACACTTCAGCCAAATATTAATTTCCCCCACACCGCCCCATATAGTAATTTGCCCCAACAAAGTAGTTTCCTCCACACTGCCCCACATAGTAATTTGCCCCCACACTGCCCTCACATAGTAAATTGCCTCCACATTGCCCCCACATATAAATTTTTCCCACACTGCCCCTACATAGTAATTTGCCCTCACACTGCCCCCACATAGTAATTTCCCCCACACTGCCCCACATAGTAATTTGCCCCCACATAGTAGTCCCTTTCATATTAATTTGGCCCCACACAGCCCCCAAATAGTAATCCTTCCATAATAATTTTCCCTCACATAGTAATTTGCCCCCATACAGAAGCCCCAATATAGTAATTTCCCCTGATGTACTCGATGCCTCTTCACTAATATGTCCTCCTGTGTGTCCCTATCCCACATGTCCCCCAAAGTAGACACATGAAATAAAAAAATAAAAAAATGTAAAAGCTAAATACTCACCTATGTCCAGGTCCAGGTGATTGATCGCAGAGGAAGGCAGGATGAGGCAGGCATGCACACGTCACAGTGCTGCGTGCCGACACAGGCGAGCAATGACGTCATCACACCCGCCTGCGCGGGGATTTGACTACCGCATAGGCCTCAGGCCTACTAGGCCTGAAGCCTTTGGCAGTGATCGGTGGCGGGGCAGGGAACTATGCGCTCCTGTGCCCTGCCACAGTATGTGGGCGTTCGGGTCAGCATTGGGCCCCCCAGCGGTGCTGGGCCCAGGGCTGCCGACCCAAACGCCCAAATTGTAACCCGCCACTGCCCTGGAGGACCTGTCTTACAGTGCAATACAAGGGCCACACATTGATTTTTAGATGCCTCATTTCACTTGTGGTGGTGCTGCAAAGAAATTAAACACTTACTGCCAGGTTTCCCAACACAAAACTGTTGACTGATGGGGTTCCTAGGATGAGGACAATTTCTACTAGCAAATAATTATATTGCTGTTAATTGTATAAAGGTGGTTAAAGACATTAGATATTAATTGTCAGAACTGGCCAATCACATAATTTCTGACGATCTAATACTTATCATAGGCCATAGACGTTAAAGGGAACCTTTCAGCAGTTTTAACTATGCTAAACTGGTAACAACACAAGGTAGCTGCTTGGGAAAGCAGTAAAAGCATACAATTTTGGAGCTAATATTAACAGAAATAGTGTGAATATGAACTTTTATTTTGCCAGGTTGTGTTTCTGCAAGTGCCCAGGAGGTGGTGTTTCAACGTGAAGCATCCTCTGTTCTGATAGCCTCTGCCTTCAGCTCTGAATGACAGCTGTAATGGTCTCCAGGTTGAATGGTACAGTTGTCACTCAGAACAGAGGTGAAGGGTTTTGAAGCCGCTAAGTACAGAGAGCACCTTACAGTGAAGCACGGTTCCAGTGCACTAGCAGGAGCAGGAACTGGCAGAATAAAACTGCATTTTCTATCAAAGTCTGTAGTAAGGATGAGCAAATTGATTTTAAACAAGTGAGATTCAATACATACTTCACAAAGATTCATCTGCCATATGAATCCGAAGCTTTTGCGATTAGCTTTGGATGAATTGTGTAAAAATGGCACCCAGAGCCAATTGACTGGTAATATTGGTGGGGAAAAACCATAAGGGAGGAAGAAGACAGAGGGTCATGTGACACTGGGAGGAAGTGGGGGGAAGGCGTGCCCAGATTGGCTCAGCGGCTGAAAAACAACTTCATCAGCCAACCAGAGGGGCAGTAGGCAGAGAGTTGTCTATGCTGAACCAGCAGAAGTGCCATGGTGTGTTCAGCTTCCGACCAGGAATGAGTGTATCAGGGAGAGTCAAAACAATTACGGAGTCACATGCAACTATTTTAGTCTGGTAGTAAGATTATAGGGAAAGAACAGAAAGATATAAATGTGAGATTTTAGGGAATTTGATCAGGGGTAACTTTGAGGGGTTAAGGGGCTGGTCATTGGTGATGAGCGGCAGGGGCAATATTCGAATTTGCGATATTTCGCAAATATTTGGCAGAATATTCGTCATATATTCGCAAATTCGAGATTATTTTCTTGATCGCGAAAAATCGGCAATATAATATTCGCGTAATGTGCGTGAAATACAGGCGTGGGTCACTATAGCTACATTTTTCAAGCTGCTAGAAGTTTCCTGAGACTGGAGAAAATGGTTGGCACGGCAGAACGCTACAATTGCTTTATATGCAGATAGAGCGCTCCAATATATTTGCGATTGTGAAATCGGCACTAATGATGCAAATATTTTGGCGCAATACGTGCAACTTCCCATTTTAACAGGTCTGACTACTTATTAGTGATTGGTGCACTAAATATTGTTGTGAACTTGTGACATCACAGCACTATGTATGTACAGTACAGACCAAAAGTTTGGACACACCTTCTCATTCAAAGAGTTTTCTTTATGACTTAATAGGATGGAAGAATTTCCTCTGGCTACAAACCTACCCTGTTACCCCCTTTAAATAACCACACCAACACTTACTTGCTTGGTGAAATGACCATGATGGCCAAACTTTATTATTCCACGCATAACAAGTCACATTGTACACCATATAACATAAATAATAATAATAATGATAATAATAATAATAATAATAATAATAATAACAATAATAACAGCAGGCATTTTACACATCCATCAACATTATCACCTACTGCACCGTAACAAGGATCGTGGAGGGCAACCCAAACAAGCCGTATCCTCCTTCACCGCCTCACCTCGCACTTCAAGACTTACCCTTGGCCGCACTCACCGACCCAAGGGCACCAACTCCTTGAAGTATACTAGTATCCCCCCTGTAGGCCTTGTAGCTCAAACAGGGGCCCCATCCTCGGCATTAACAAACCATATGAGATGCAGGCTCCAACATGTCCTGCACCTCTTAACCATTGCATTGCTCCCCAGGATCCTATTTCCAGCAGCCTTTCTACTACCACCAATCTCCAACCAATAAAAAAAAAAAAGGGTGGGCGGGTGGGAAAATCACGCTGGCTCTGGCTGCAACTGGCCCGACGCCCCTCCTTCATATCTTATATACCTCCCGCCGAAAACCCAAATCCTCCCCACCTAACTCATACCAACCCCTTAACATACCACTCCAGGCAACCTTAACCCTCTCCTAGCCTACAGTCTTCCCCCTAAGCCACAAAACCGCACCCCTACCCACCTGATCCGTTTTTGACTTGCGTATTACACACCACAAACCGCAATCCCCCAACCAAACATCCTCCCTCAACAAACCACCACCACCCGCGCGACTGGCGGATACCAATTCCGAAATTCAAAAGGCTCCGAAAAAGGCCAACGAAAACGCCGCCCTAAACAAAAGCGCTTCAAATTCCGACACACAAACCAACCCCACCTTCTCCCACAATACCTGTAACACAGCAAAGGAAACCGGCCGTCTAGAGTCCCTACGAATCACTCCCCGCCGATAACCTTTTAACGCCTGCCAAACCACAAAATACCGAGACACATCAGCAAGTCCCCGCAAGCGCAACCAGAAGACAATAGCCGCCACCCTCTTAGACGCCACAGAAAACGACAAACCTTTAGCATAACACGAACCTACCCAAAAAACCAATAACGTCCTAAATTCATCAACCGAACTACACCCCCCAACCCGGTCTATCAGCTCCTCCCACAACAACCACACTGACGAATAAGCCGACCACGTACCTCTACTGAGTGACTGCCCAATCAGGTCCGCTGACACCCCAAGGCCACGCTTCAGAGCCACTGGGGACAGGGTAATGTCCCTGGACTTCGGCACCCGGCGCCAAGCTGCGAAAACGATCCCACTGAAAACGAGAAAGGGAATCAGCGAGTGAGTTATCTACACCAGGGACATGCACCACAACAAAACATGCATTTAATCGCAGCCCCCGCAACACCAAATGCCTGAGTAAATTCAACACCGGCGGAGAATTAGCCGTCTGGCTATTAATCGCCTGCACTACACCCATGTTGTCACAGTAGAAACGAACCCCCCGATTCTTGAGCCAATCCCCCCACAACTACGTAGCCAAAACAATGGGAAAAAGTTCCAACAATACCAAGTTGCTAAGGAAACCAGCCTGTTCCCACTCCACCGGCCACGCACCCGCACTCCATTGACCCTGGCAAAAAACACCATATCCACACGAACCTGCGGCATCCAAGAACAACTCCAAATTCACGCTACTAATCGCTTCCTCCATCCACATAGACCGCCCATTATACTCTCCAAGAAAATTCACCCACACCGCCAAATCCTCCTTTACCGCAACAGGTAATCGCAAATAATGAAAAGGGGCGACAACCCCCGCCGTAGCTAATGCTAAACGCCGGCAAAAAACCCGCCCCATCGGCAAAATACGGCAAGCGAAATTCAATTTTCCCAATACAGACTGAGCTGAACCTTCTTGGCTCTCCGCAGAAAAACAACCTCCTCCAACAAATCAGACACCTTGTTGTCCGGTAGCCGACATTCCATGGCCATACTGTCAATTTCAATCCCCAAAAACGTCATAACCGTGGAAGGCCCCTCCGTTTTTCCATCGGCTAAAGGGATGCCAAACCTCGCAGCCACTCGCTCCATCGTATGCAACAACACAGGACACACCCTGGATTCGGCCGGACCTAAGAACAAAAAATCGTCCAAATAAAGCAGCACCGAATTCCATCCAAACTCCTGTTTCACCACCCACTCCAAAAAGGAACTAAACGATTCAAACAGCGAACAAGAAATTGCGCAGCCCATCGGCAAACAACAATCAACATAAAAACAACCCTCCCATTGAAAGCCCAGTAAATGCAAACTATCCGGGTGTATGGGCAACAACTGAAAAGCAGCCTCAATATCTGTCTTAGCAAGCAGGGCGCCCTGCCCGAAACGCCTAACCCACCGCACCGCCGCATCAAAAGACGTGTATGACACGGAGCACAACTCATCCGCTATCCCATCATTCACCGACCCCCCTTGCGGATAGGACAAATGATGAATAAGCCTAAACTTATTGGGCTCCTTCTTAGGCACCAAACCCAACGGGGACACCCACAAGTCCGGCAAGGGACGCTCCGTAAAGGGGCCCACAACCCTGCCAGCCGCGACCTCCTTCTCAATCTTATCCCTCACCACATCAGGATGACGCAACGCAGAGGACAAATTCCGCGCTAACAAACACGGCACAACTGAACTACCCGGGATCACGAAACCCCTAGTAAACCCTGCCAACAACAACTGCCCAACCTCCCTATTTGGATAACTCTTTAAATAGGGCTCCACCCTCACCGGAGTCACCCCTCTTCTGCACAGCCTCGGGTCCCTTACTCCTCCCTCGCTTGAAGCAACGCGACCAACTATGGGAGCCACCGCAACCGGAACACTCGTGCTTGTACCGGCAATCTGACAAGAACCTGCAATGTCCCTCGTTATACTGCCAACAACAGCCTTTTCTGCCTCCTCCCTGCCATTCTGAGGCAGAGGGACCTCCGGCCGATCCCCGAAAGGGCTGAGAACCACCCCTAGGCGCCGCCATCAACCGCATCCAGAGACCAATGTCCTTATGATCCCACTGTATGCTAGGCCTGACCGCCTTCCGCTGCTGGAACTGCTCATCATACCTAAGCCACGTCACACCCCCATAAGTCCGATGAGCCTCCCCTATCGCATCCATATAGCAGAACAGTGCTGAGCAATGTTCAGGTGATTTTTCCCCAACTACACTGGCCAAAATCGCAAAGGCCTGAAGCCAATTCTGAAACGTACGTGGGATCAACCTGTACCGCCTCCTTTTCTCCTCCTCTTTTTTACTCCGGTCCAAATTAAATTTTTCCAAAGGAAGCAATGAAAATATTTTGACATATTCATCCCTCCATATCTTCTCCCTAATTTCCTGTTTCAAATGAGCCCCCAACGGCCCCTCAAAGCACACATAAATTTCCCCTTTTTCTGCGTCCGCCAACCGAACGTCATCCCCCACATCACCTCTAACCCCAGCCCCAGCCACTGAGGCCTGCACACCACTATCCCCAACACCAACCGAACCTTGCACCATCCCTTGCTCTAAAGTCCCCACTGCCTGCGCAGGCGCCCAAACCGACGCCGGGGATGCCGGCGCCCCGACCCCAACCGCGACAGCAATGACAGCATCCCAGACAGTACCTCCCGGGCCAAAACATCAGAACCTCCCCCACTATGCGGAACAGCTCCCCCAACTGGCATCTGACACGACGTCATCTCACCTGGCCGTCCCCGGACAGATCCTCTGGCAGCCGCAGCTCTGCTCACAGACATCTGCACCGGCGAGCTCGCTCCACATGGCACGGCGTCCTCCAGAATCGAGTCGTTCCTTCCGCCTGCCGCGACATCCTCTCCAGACTCCAATTCTCCTTCTTCTAACCGCGATGCCTCCCCCTCATGGCGCTGATGTGAGGGGAGGGTAACAATCCGAACACCAGCCGGGCGGGCCTCATCATCTGGCCGCAGTTCTAACATCCCTCCCGCCTCCACCGAAACAGACTCTGCAGCCGTCCGGTCACAAGCCGCCATACCAGAGCCACAGCATTATCCCCGACGTCTGACCGGCTGTAATGTCGCTGACCCACCACAAGGGGCCACGGCGCACCCGCATCCAAGCCAGCCGCTGCGCCGGCTTCCTCCTCACACTGAAGCTGCCGGCCCGGATCCCTCCGCCGCAGCGCCGGAGACACAATAGCGTCAAACGCAGGTAGGCCCAGGCCTCTGGACGACCCGGCCGCACCACTTCTTCCAGCCTCAGGTGAGATCCTCCTGGCTCGCCCCCGACGCGGACCATCTCGCGGGGATGCCGCCGCCTGAGAACGCTCCCTCCCCCTTGTTGAAAAGGAGACGGGTCTAGGAGAAACCTGACCCTCTCCCGCCGGCCCCCCACGCGATACTGAATTCCTCCTGCTGCGCCTGGGGGTCTGGCTGGCCACGGACACCTCAGACCGCAGCGGAGGGTCCCTGGCGGGCCTTCTAATGCGTCGCAAAGAGGCCATGACCCTAAAATCACGCTGGCTCTGGCTGCAACTGGCCCGACGCCCCTCCTTCATATCTTATATCCCTCCCGCCGAAAACCCAACTCCTCCCCACCTAACTCATACCAACCCCTTAACATACCACTCCAGGCAACCTTAACCCTCTCCTAGCCTACAGTCTTCCCCCTAAGTCAGTCCGCCCTGCGCTATGGCTGCGCCCCGCTCCGTTGCTATTATTTTCATGACTATGAAGGAATCAAAACTATGAATTAACACATGTGGAATTATATACATAACAAACAAGTGTGAAACAACTGAAAATATGTCATATTCTAGGTTCTTCAAAGTAGCCACCTTTTGCTTTGATTACTGCTTTGCACACTCTTGGCATTCTCTTAGGCCTCTTTCACACGGGCGTTGCGGGAAAATGTGCGGGTGCGTTACGGGAACACCCGCGATTTATCCGCGCGAGTGCAAAACATTGTAATGTGTTTTGCACTCGCGTGAGAAAAATCGTGCGTGTTTGGTACCCAAACCCCAACTTCTTCACAGAAGTTCGGGCTTGGGATCGGTGTTCTGTAAATAGTATTATTTTCCCTTATAACATGGTTATAAGGGAAAATAATAGCATTCTGAATACAGAATGCATAGTAAAACATCGCTGGAGGGGTTAAAAAAAAAATAATAAAAATTTAACTCACCTTAGTCCACTTGTTCGCGGCCCGGCATCTCCTTCTGGCTTCATCTGATCTCTGTGCAGCAACAGGACCTGTGGTGACGTCATTCCGGTCATCACATGGTACGTCACATGATCTTTTACCATGGTGATTCACCATTGTAAAAGATCATGTGACGTACCATGTGATGACCGGAGTCACGTCACCACAGGTCCTTGACCTGTAATTAATGCTCACCACAGGTCCTATTCAGTAAAGGGGACAGAAGGAGAGGCCGACATTGCGATCAAGTGGATTAAGGTGAGTTAAATGATTTTTTATTTTTTTTTAACCCCTCCAGCTCTGTTTTACTTTGCATTCTGTATTCAGAATGCTATTATTTTCCCTTATAACCATGTTATAAGGGAAAATAATAATGATCGGGTCTCCATCCCGATCGTCTCCTAGCAACCATGCGTGAAAATCGCACCGCATCCGCACTTGCTTGCGGATGCTTGCGATTTTCACACAACCCCATTCATTTCTATGGGGCTTGCGTTACGTGAAAAACGCACAAAGAGGAGCATGCTGCGATTTTCACGCAACGCACAAGTGATGCGTGAAAATCACCGCTCATGTGAACAGCCCCATAGAAATGAATGGGTCAGGATTCCGTGCGGGTGCAATACGTTCACCTCCCGCAACGCATCCGTGCGGAAAACTCGCTCGTGTGAAAGGGGCCTTAATGAGCTTCAAGAGGTAGTCCCCTGAAATTGTCTTCCAACAGTCTTGAAGGAGTTCCCAGAGATGCTTAGCACTTGTTGGCCCTTTTGCCTTCACTCTGTGGTCCAGCTCACCCCAAACCATCTCGATTGGGTTCAGGTCCAGTGACTGTGGAGGCCAGGTCATCTGGTGCAGCACCCCATCACTCTCCTTCATCTTCAAATAGCCCTTACTTTCAAAGTTTTCCCAATTTTTCGGCTGACTGACTGACCTTCATTTCTTAAAGTAATGATGGCCACTCGTTTTTCTTTACTTAGCTGCTTTTTTCTTGCCATAATACAAATTCTAACAGTCTATTCAGTAGGACTATCAGCTGTGTATCCACCTGACTTCTCCTCAACGCAACTGAAGGTCCCAACCCCATTTATAAGGCAAGAAATCCCACTTATTAAACCTGACAGGGCACACCTGTGAAGTGAAAACCATTTCAGGGGACTACCTCTTGAAGCTCATCAAGAGAATGCCAAGAGTGTGCAAAGCAGTAATCAAAGCAAAAGGTGGCTACTTTGAAGAACCAAGAATATGACATATTTTCAGTTGTTTCACACTTGTTTGTTATGTATATAATTCCACATGTGTTAATTCATAGTTTTAATGCTTTCAGT
The DNA here is from genome assembly GCF_905171765.1 of Bufo bufo. Classification (NCBI taxonomy): domain Eukaryota; kingdom Metazoa; phylum Chordata; class Amphibia; order Anura; family Bufonidae; genus Bufo; species Bufo bufo. Next base: position 183,981,832 of record NC_053396.1, on the reverse strand, counting down.
GTGAATCTACAATTTTCATAGTCATGAAAATAAAGAAAACTCTTTGAATAAGAAGGTGTGTCCAAACTTTTGGTCTGTACTGTATGTATGGACAGCAGAATCTATCAGCTACACTATATCACTATCTAACCTACACTGACTATCTCCCACTAGTGAGACATCCATAACAGAATGTGTGGCCATGAGAAAACTATTCTAGACGTACAATTAGCTTATATGCAAGCTAAACTCCCACCTGGCCAAGTACAGATGTAGCAGGAGTAACACACAAAATCTTAACTCACATTTCTTGACTCATCGCGTTATCTTGAAACTAAAGCCATTAAAAAGCAATTGCTTAACAAATTTAGTTGCATTTATTTTAGATAACACGTCTCATAAAGCATTTGTGTTAACCCTACTACATCCGTAGCTGGTGGTGCATTTGTTGCTGTACCACTTACATGTGGTAATGGTGGTACACTTCTGCAGCATCACCCTGGTGGACACCTGGAGAAGCTGTTACAGGCAGGGACAGTACATGTCGTTCAAGGCCCACCTGGTCGATGTTTTTCAAGCAGTGGCGAGGCAGCAACAAGGTCAGGTTCTATTGGCACCTCTATGTTTCCATGAGCCCAGTTCCCACACCAGGCACTTATCTGACTCCTCCACATCCTTCTCCATGGACATGCTTCTGTCCCCAACAGCAGCAGGGCAAAATGTTGCATCCACTCTTAGCAACACAGCCGATACTGTGCTAAAGTGCATCAAGCAACAAACATTCCCCTGGCTGTCCCCCTCCCTGCATTGCACACATGATAATTCAAGTTATGCAACGCTTTAAAAAAATATACAGTGGCTTACAGAGGATGCTGGCCATTTCCAGGAGACTTTCCCTGCATTTCAACCATTCTTATGTAGCAAGAAATTCCCTGCTGGCCTTGCAGTCTTGTACTCAGGCCCTTCAAAGAGACAGCAGGCTGATGGTGATGAACTTGGTCCTCGGGCATGTTGACCACAATGGCAAGCTGTATGTTGGCTTGCTTTTGTAATGACATTGTATCCTTACCATCAAGCAAGGTGATTGCAGCAAGCCCCTGAGGAGCCGGAGTGGAGGATGGGAGTGGTAGTGGCTCCAGCTGCAGAAGGTCTATCACAGTGGCTTTCCTCACAATGTTGCTCCCTAGGGTCAGTACAATGACCCTTGTACCCTTGTACCCTTGTACCCTTGGACCCTTACTTCCGTTGGGGCACTAACCAGTGTTAGAGCTCCTGCCTGATGGTATTTTGGGGTGACCTTGATGTCAACTTTGTATGGGTGCAAGGCGGGGTGTGTAGGCTGTGCAATGGCTGACCTATAGTGTAAGGGTCAGTAACCAGACTAGATTTAACAGAATACATGTCTCTCTTTACTGTAGTGAATGAGAGTTATAGTACTTCCAAAAGTGTCAGAACACAGTTCAAATGTACAGTGCAAATCTCCCCCCAGATGGTTTTTTATGGGTATAGGCCTGCCTTCCTCTGCAGAATCTATAGTTGACAATAATCCTTCTGGGAAGATAACTGTAATACTTTACTGAGGCATACAAATTTAAGGAAATGACCAACCGGGTTGTGTCTAAGTGTGGATGGTGTCTTAGCTGTATTCCACTCACAGCAGTCATGTCTATAGCTTTTGATAGCAGTGTACAGTACCTTACTGACTCCGTTTTCTGGATGGTTACAGATTCTGGAGTTTCTTTTCTCTCTCCAGGAGTATTTCACAATAATTTTCTCTTGGTAGATCATGCAGTGATGGTTAGTCTCTGTAGCTGGAGGCTTAGTACTGAGGATTAAAGCAAAACACAACCTCTCACTTCTTTTGCAAACTCTAAATTCCTTGCTAGACTGATTTAGGGGTGGAGCTAGAAGTCAACAGCTCAGCTTCCCTAAGGAGAATAGCACAGTTGATTAACTCTGTCACCTCTATACATTACTATACTAGGTTACAGAGCATAAAAACAAATTACAAGTACCCCTCCTCTGGGGTACTGCATGATGATTACTGGATAGTCATACTTTTAGACCCTCGTTATTAAAGCAAAATGAGAAATGTTTTCCTGTTGCCAAAATGGAAGCCAAATTGCTTTATTACCAGGAAACACTGTGTAAGCAGGTTCCACAGCTTTCAGCAAGTAGACACCTGCCACTCACCTCATGCCGTCTCTTCTACCACAAGCAGCAGAAGCCACAGTAGCCAGTTCAGTACCATCAACATGATGAAATATTTTTTTCATGTGCTACGTCAGGTTGAAGCAAATCAGCAGATACATACCACCTGAACATCAAGGTTCAGTCTTACCTGGACTCTGGGCTTTCTCCAGTGCATACCATGTTCCTTTACCCATTAGACTTTTGGGCAGGCAGACTGGAATAGTGGCCTGAACTGGCACAGTAAGCTCTCTCTGTTCTGTCTTGTCCAGCCTCCAGTGTAATCACTGAAAGAGTTTTCAGCTTGGCAGGAAAGCATGGTGGTACTCAAAGGGGTGAAGTTGTCCTCTGCCAGTGTAAAAAAGATCAGTTTTGTCAAAATGAACAAAGCATGGCTAAGGTTGATGAATAGATTTACCCTCGCTGACGGTGCCCCATCATACCACTTCCATTGTCTGCCTTCTTACCATTGTGCTCCATACCGTATGGCTGCTACTGCTGCTGTTATCATGCCTCTGTTGCTGTCTGCCTGCCTACCATCATGTTCCATACCATGTGACTTCTGCCACCACAACTGCAGCTGCTGCTTCCTGCTGCTAATCTCCTTCTGCCACTATCATTTTCCCTACTGCCACTATCATTACCACTCCACACCTGCCATTACTACTATCCCAACACACATCTACTGCCCTGTCTGTTCCTTGCTGTGCTGCTACTGCTGCCTCCACTATTGCAGCTATGGCCAATATTACCCTACCCTTTCCACATCCACACTATACTGCTGTTGCTCCCAATTAAATGGGTTTACCCATAGTTTTAAGGTCGGAGGAGGAGAAAAAGAGTAAAAATATGTAAAAAGTTAACAAAAAGATTAAATATTTTAAAAAATAATCTGGGCCAAGGACAATTTTTAGGGCAATTGGAACATTTTCAAGTCATAATGAATTGACTTGGGTATGAATCAACCTTTTAGAAAAATTTGCAGAATCAGACATTATATGAATTAAAGATTCTATTCAGGAAAAGTCATTAGGACCCAACATCTCTAAAATCAGAATTCCCTAATTAGAGTGTATGAAAGTGGGCTTCCTACCCTAGATTGATTCATTATAAAATTGTCCAAGGGCATCAAGCAAGAGTCAGTAGAAGTCCAATGTCAGCATAGTAACAAGACTAGGGTTGAGAAAACCCGAACTGTAAAGTTCGGGTTCGTACCGAACTTTACGGTGTTCGGCACCCGAACCCGAACATTTCAGTAAAAGTTCGGGTTTGGTGTTCGGGTAATATTAATATACCATCGGATCTGAGTTTTCTCCAATCCGATGGTATATTTTAACTTGAAGCGTCCCCATCACCATTGGAACGCCTCTATGTTAGAATATACCATCGGATTTGAGTTAGATCGTGAAACCAATGATTTTAATAGGGGGGGGCCGCACTAACCACCAATGATTTTAATACCATCATCATGGGAACGCCTCTGTGTTAGAATATACTGTCACGATCGTGAAAACTCAGATCTGAAAAAGCTAATACTATTATTTTCCGTTATAACCATGTCATAACGGAAAATAATAAAGTGAAGTTCGGGTCCCCATTGACTTCAATGGGGTTCGGGTCCAAGTTCGGATCAAGTTCGGGTCCCGAACTCAAACTTTTTTTTAAAGTTCGGCCAAACTCCCCGAACCCAAACATCTAGGTGTTCGCTCAACTCTTAACAAGACCATTATGGTTAATGACCCAAAAGGCAAAACAAACATGAAAAGACCCGTCCCCTACAGTATGTAATGTATTCTTATATGTATGACACTCATTGTCAAAAAATAATGCTCCAAGGAGTTGTTGGAATCAAATGAATCTGCTGGATCTGTCACTACCGAGCGCTGACAGAATTCCGTGAGTGCGTGGCAGCACACAGCAGTGACAGATCCGACAAGCAGTTCCCAGCCGGAACAGCCTACTGGATCTACATAAACACAATGTGAAACAGGCCTAAGTGAGAATATAATGATGATAAATGTAAGTGATTAAAATATTAGAGCAAAAGGATAAGTTTATTGGGAAAAACTGTGCAAATGACCTCCCGGGCTGCCTCTAGCTTAGATACGAGATACGGTTATGTATGAAGGCATACACATTCCATATAACATCCTGCAGCACATTTGCCCACAGATGTTGCGGCAGGGACTCTAGATCCTGCACACTCATAGGTTGCAAAAGCTGGCTTCCTAGCTGGCCCCATAAATGATCAATAGGCAATAAATCTGGTGACTGGGCATGCCAAGGAATGTTGCAATTTGGCTGAGACTAGTGTTGGGTAAGCATGCTCGGCCGAACACCTTTTCACTCGAGCATCGCGATGCTCGGCACATCGCGGTGTTCGGCCGAACACCGCGTGTGCTTGAGCGCGATGCTCGAGTCTCCTCCCTGCACGTTTGTTGGCTGCTACGCAGCCAATAAGCATGCGGGGAAGTACTGACGCTCACTGTAATGCCGTAGCCATGTTGTTTACTGGCATTACAGTGATTGGCTGGCCGGAACGCGTCATCGGGTGCTATATAGCACCCGATGACACGTGGTTCGGCTTAGTCTTAGTCAGGGAGAGTTGCAGCAGAAGGGACAGATAGTGTAGGGACAGGAATTGTTTTGCATTGAAAGGTGTTAGAGACCCAAAAGCCCTTTTAAGGACTATTGTTTTTTCTGGCTGCTATATATATTATTAGCGCAACCTGCGCTAAATTGCGTGCAATTGTTTGGCCGCTGCTGACAGTGACACAACCTCTGCTACATCTGTTTTATATCAGCGCATCCTAAATATCTGTGACATTCAGTGCAATTGTTTGGCCACTGGTGACAGCGAAATTACCTGCGCTGCATCTCCTGTATAACGTTTGCGCATTCTAAATATCTGTCACATTTAGTCTAATTTTCCTCCCGCTGGTGACAGTGTAATTACCTGCGCTACATCTCCTGTATAATGTTTGCGCATCCTAAATATCTGTCACATTCAGTCTAATTTATTTGTGCATACACTTACAAAACCTGTGCTACTGTATGTGTAAGTCAGAGACGGGGAAAGAAAAAGAGAGTGTTAGTCGCTGGACCTTCAAAAGGAGGGTCCGGGAATAACTTTGCAGGGCGCCAAAAGGAAGGCAAAAAAGCGAACAGTGTACAAAAGGGTAGGTGAAAGTTCTATTATATTGGACAAAAGTATTTCTTAGTAGAGCATAGGAGGGCAGGCTGCCAATGGTCTCAACCTAACCTTGAAAAATTCAGGGTAGGTGATAGAGAAGGAAAGTGGTAGTGCATGGAAAACGCTAAAAGGACCAAGGAGGAGGCACCAAAATCCCTAGAATCTAAGACATAGATCATAAAGATCCCTGAAAGAAAAACTATGAAGCCTATAAAAACTAATAGAGTAGCAATACTTACACACTTTAAGGATGTGTACACCCTCAGAATTGAATCATATAAAATCAAATAATGATGTATATAATAGAGTATAAAATCAAAATTTAGTGACTCACTTCACCCAGGAGGGTAATGTGGGATAAAGCTCAAGACACCCACACCACACCTCCTGCGCCTGGATCGCCCGTAGAGATGTCCGAATCGGACAATGACCACTCAACAGTGTATCTTGAATCTTTATCTTTTTCTTTTATTCCAAAGCCAGGGTGGGGGAGTGAAGGCTCAATGCGTTTCGGGGCCTCTTAACCCCTTAAGGACTCAGCCCTATTTCACCTTAAGGACTTGGCCATTTTTTGCAAATCTGACCAGTGTCACTTTAAGTGCTCATAACTTTAAAACGCATTGACTTATCCAGGCCGTTCTGAGATTGTTTTTTCGTCACATATTGTACTTCATGACACTGCTAAAATTGGGTCAAAAAAGTTAATTTTTTTTGCATAAAAAAATACCATATTTACCAAAAATTTAGAAAAATTAGCAAATTTCAAACTTTCAGTTTCTCTACTTCAGTAATACATAGTAATACCCCCAAAAATTGTGATTACTTTACATTCCCCATATGTCTACTTCATGTTTGTAGCATTTTGGGATTGATATTTTATTTTTTGGGGATGTTATAAGGCTTAGAAGTTTAGAAGCAAATCTTGAAATTTTTCAGAAATTTACAAAAACCCAATTTTTAGGGACCACTACAGGTCTGAAGTCACTTTGCGAGGCTTACATAATAGAAACCGCCCAAAAATGACCCCATTCTATAAACTACACCCCTCAAGGTATTCAAAACTGATTTTACAAACTTCGTTAACACTTTAGGTGTTGCACAAGAGTTATTGGCAAATGGGGATGAAATTTGCGAATTTCTTTTTTTTGCCTAATTTTCCATTTTAACCCATTTTTTCCACTAACAAAGCAAGGGTTAACAGCCAAACAAGACTGTATCTTTATTGCCCTGACTCTGCCGTTTACAGAAACACCCCATATGTGACCGTAAACTACTGTACGGGCACACAGCGGGGCGCAGAGTGAAAGGTGCGCCGTATGGTTTTTGGAAGCCAGATTTTGCTGGACTGTTTTTTTGACACCATGTCCCATTTGAAGCCCCCCTGATGCACCCCTAGAGTAGAAACTCCATAAAAGTGACCCCATCTAAGAAACTACACCCCTCAAGGTATTCAAAACTGATTTTACAAACTTTGTTAACCCTTTAGGTGTTGCACAAGATTTAATGGAAAATAGAGATACAATTTCAAAATTTCACTTTTTTGGCAGATTTTCCATTTTAATATTTTTTTTCCAGTTACAAAGCAAGGGTTAACAGCCAAACAAAACTCATTATTTATGGCCCTGATTCTGTAGTTTACAGAAACACCCCATATGTGGCCGTAAACTACTGTACGGGCACACAGTAGGGCGCAGAGTGAAAGGTGCGCCGTATGGTTTTTGGAAGCCAGATTTTGCTGGACTGGTTTTTTGACACCATGTCCCATTTGAAGCCCCCCTGATGCACCCCTAGAGTAGAAACTCCATAAAAGTGACCGCATCTAAGAAACTACACCCCTCAAGGTATTCAAAACAGATTTTTCAAACTTTGTTAACCCTTTAGGTGTTGCACAAGATTTAATGGAAAATAGAGATACAATTTCAAAATTTCACTTTTTTGGCAGATTTTCCATTTTAATATTTTTTTTCCAGTTACAAAGCAAGGGTTAACAGCCAAACAAAACTCATTATTTATGGCCCTGATTCTGTAGTTTACAGAAACACCCCATATGTGGTCGTAAACCGCTGTACGGGCACACGGCAGGGTGCAGAAGGAAAGGAATGCCATACGGTTTTTGGAAGGCAGATTTTGCTGGACTGGTTTTTTTGACACCATGTCCCATTTGAAGCCCCCCTGATGCACCCCTAGAGTAGAAACTCCAAAAAAGTGACCCCATTTTAGAAACTACGGGATAGGGTGGCAGTTTTGTTGGTACTAGTTTAGGGTACATATGATTTTTGGTTGCTCTATATTACACTTTTTTGTGCGGCAAGGTAACAAGAAATAGATTTTTTGGCACGTTTTTTTTTTTGTTATTTACAACATTCATCTGACAGGTTAGATCATGTGGTAATTTCATAGAGCAGGTTGTCACGGACGCGGCGATACCTAATATGTATACAATTTTTTTTATTTATGTAAGTTTTACACAATGATTTCATTTTTAAAACAAAAAAAATGTTTTAGTGTCTCCATAGTCTAAGAGCCATAGTTTTTTCAGTTTTTGGGCGATTATCTTAAGTAGGGTCTCATTTTTTGCGGGATGAGATGACGGTTTGAGTTGCACTATTTTGGGGTGCATATGACTTTTTGATCACTTGCTATTACACTTTTTGTGACGTAAGATGACAAAAAATAGCTTTTTTTACACCGTTTTTATTTTTATTTTTTTACGGTGGTCACCTGAGGGGTTAGGTCATGTGATATTTTTATAGAGCCGGTCGATACGGACGCGGCAATACCTAATATGTATACTTTTTATTTATTTATTTAAGTTTTACACAATGATTTCATTTTTGAAACCAAAAGAATCATGTTTTAGTGTTTCCATAGTCTAAGAGCCATAGTTTTTTCAGTTTTTGGGCGATTATCTTGGGTAGGGTATGATTTTTGCGGGATGAGATGACGGTTTGATTGGTACTATTTTGGCGTACATGCGACTTTTTTGATCACTTTTATTACCTTTTTTGGGAAGTAAGGTGGGCAAAATTTCAATTTCCTAATAGTTTTTATTTTTTTATTTTTATGGCGTTCACCGTGCGGGGAAAGTAACATGACCGTTTTATAGATCAGGTCGTTACGGACGCGGCGATACCAAACATGTGTAGGGAATTTTATTTTTTTAATTTTTAATCAGTGATAAATGTGTTTTTGGATTTTTACTTTTTTTTCACTTTTTTTCACTTTTTTTTTGACCCAGACCCACTTGGTTCTTGAAGATCCAGTGGGTCTGATGTCTGTATAATACAGTACAGAACAATATATATTGTACAGTACTGTATTTTACTTACACTTTGTCTGAACAGATCTCTGCTTTCAGCACAGATCTGTTCAGCACCATGGACAGCAGGATGCCTGAGAGGCGTCCTGTTGCCATGGGAACCTTCCCCGTCTGCTCAGAACTTCGCAGACGGGGAAGGGTAAGGAGGGGATCTCTCGGGGGGCTGTCTGGGGGCTCTCTCCCTCTCCATCGGGGGGCTGCAAAGGCACAGCAGCCCCCCGATGGGAGAGGGAGGGAGCTCCCTCTTACTGTTAACTTTTTCCATACAGCGGTCTGTACGGACCGCTGTATGGAAAGGGTTAAACGGCTGACATCGCATCATCGATGTCAGCCGTTTATACCAGGGTGCCAGCAATGTGCTGGCACCCTGGTATACCCACTAGAGACCAACGATTATACAAAGGGAGGCGGGCGGGGGATCGCGATCCCGCCTGCCGCACCGCCCGCCTCCCGCACCGCCCCCACCGCCCACAACTCCCCCCCTGCACCACCCGCCGGCAAAAAATCATGCAGGGGTGCAGGGGGGGGTGTAAAATATATATTTTAGGGACACTAAAGCTTCTGATCCCCGCGGTCAGGGCCCGCGGGGATCAGAAACTGCACAAAGCGCAGCAAACCGCAGGTCTGAATTGACCTGCGGTTTTCTGCGATCGCCGATGCGGGGGGGTCAAATGACCCCCCCCTGCATTGTTACGGGATGCCGGCTGAATGATTTCAGCCGAAATCCCGTTCCGATTAACCCCTCGGGCGCCGGAATACAGATTTCAAGTTATGACGTACCGGTACGTCATGGGTCCTTAAGGACTCGGGATCCATGCCGTACCGATACGTCCTAAGTCCTTAAGGGGTTAATGGGTCCGCTTCATCAGGAGCATTTTGATTTTATACTCGATTATATACATCATTATTTGATTTTATATGATTTGATTCTGAGGGTGTACACATCCTTAGGCTACATTCACACGTCAGTATTTTTCTATATCCCGATTTTCGGTCCGTTTTTTGCGGATCCGTTGTTCCTGAAAACGTTTCCGTATGTCATCCGTATGTCATCCGTTTTTTGCGGAAACATGTATAAATTTCAATAAGCAAATAACGTTGTTTGGATTTCTTTTAAAATAAAAAAAAAATAAACATTTTTAAATGTAATTTCCAGGAACGGAATCCGCATAAAACGGATGACATACGTAATGACATCCGAATGTCTTCCGTTTTTTGCGGATCCATTGACTTTGTATTGTACCAGGATCCGAATTTTGCGGAAAAGAATAGGACATGTTTTATATTTAAACGGACATGCGGAACGGAACAACGGAAACTGACAGCACACATTGTGCTGTCCGTTTTTTTCCAGGACCCATTGAAAATGAATGGGTCCAGATCTGGTCCAGATCTGTTCCGCAAAAAACGGAACAGATCAGGAAAGAAAAAACGGACGTGTGAATGGACCCTTAAAGTGTGTAGTTTTTATAGGCTTCATAGATTTTATTTCAGGGATCTTTATGATCCATGTCTTAGATTCTAGGGATTTTGGCGCCTCCTCCTTGGTCCTTTTAGCGTTTTCCATGCACCACCACTTTCCTACTGTATGTGTGGCATACTTGCAAGCATATTTACCATTTAATATGCTCAAGGCAAGCAATAAGGGATGGGGAAGTGGCCGTGCTGCTGATGGTGCATGCAGAGGCCGTGGCCCTGGGCGCATTGAAACTGTGCCTGCTGCCAGAGCAGAAGAAAAACAATCATCCACGATACATAGCTTCATGTCCCAGTTTGCAGGGCGGCGCAGGACAATGCTCTCGAAGTCAGACCAGTTCCACCAGGTGGTCAGTTGGATTGCAGCAGATAATGCTTCCAGTGGGTTAAGCACCACCCTGTTTTCCACAAAGTCTAGTCTCAGTAGCCAAGAGTCTGGTCAACAGAATCCTCACCCTGATCCTACTTCCTTTCACCATGGAGAGTCTTGGCTAACAAGTGATCCCACACCCGGATATTCTGAGGAGCTATTTTCTTCTCCATTCCTGGATTTGGGCCTCTGCCATGTCCTGCTCAGAGTATGTACAGAGGTCTGCCAGATTAGCACATGTCTAGTCATTTGTTTTGTTTTGGAGTCATGCTATATCCGCCTCCCTTCAGGTGCACTGGGTGGGGTCGTTGGTTTAAATTACTCCCCTCCCAGTGTTCCGTGCGGGTTATAGCTTCTGTCAGGCTGTGGAAGCAAGGAGTGAAGGATTGGCTTTTCCTGCTCAGATAAGATAAGCTGTTTGTGTGTCGTCTGTCCCCTCCTGGTTCTGAGGGAGCAGGCAGCCCCTTTTCCCCTTTCACCATCTCAGGGATTCTAGGGTATTCTCGGCCCAGGCATGAGGACACATTATTCCCACCTTTAGGGTCTGAATGTGGGCAAAGAAGAATAGGGAGAGCAGTTAGAGATTTGCTAGGAGGTGACCTTATCCCCAGCTTCTCGCCTAGAAAACGTGTTTGTTTTGTTATCTGTGTATCTTATATCCTGTCCGCCGTGACATTATAACCCGCCCTACTTTGACTGCCATTACTCAGCAGTTTTGTGATGGCGTCAATTGATGCGCCAGTTGACCGCATGCAGGGATTATCTCTAGAGGTTGCGGATCTGCGTAGTTCGGTCACACGGTGTCAGAATGCTCTGGCATCAGGTGCAGGTCAAATTTGTGGGGAGCTTAAAGTTGCTATTCCTGAGAGATTTGCAGGGGGTGCAGATGATTTTATCCGCTTTAAAGAGTCATGCAAGTTGTATTTTCGGCTGCGTCCATCTTCGTCAGGTGATGAAAGTCAGAGAGTTGGTATAATCATTTCTCTGCTTAAAGGGGACTTGCAATCCTGGGCCTTTTCTCTGCCGCCCAGTTCTCGGGCCCTCCAGTCGGTGGAAGAATTTTTCAAAGCCCTTTACGATGACCCAGATCGGGTCTTGATGGCGGAATCTAAATTGCATAATTTATTACAGGGTGAACATACTGCAGAGGTTTACTGCGTTGAGTTTAGGAGATGGGCTACAGAGTCAGAGAGGAATGACCCCTCGTTACGTAGACAGTTTTGTCAAGGGTTATCTGAGAGGTTGAAAGATGCCCTGGCTTTTCATGAGTACCCGGATACTTTAGAGAATGCTATGTCTTTGGCAGTACGGTTAGATAGACGTATTAGAGAGAGGTGTAAGGCTCCCTCCGCGCAAGGGATCCCTTCTGTGAGTGGTTTCGTCTCACCTGCTTCCCAGGGTGATATTACATATAACTCTGGGGTGGGGGAGGAACCCATGCAGCTGGATCAGATATCTTTCCGTTCTGATAGTAGAGACTTTAGGAGATTGCATAAACTATGTTAATACTGTGGGAAAAGTGGTCATTTTGTTTTTGCTTGTCCTTTTGTTAAACCGCATGGTGATAAGAAAGAGAAAAAAAAAAACGTCCTGACTCTTGGTAGCGTGAATAGAGTGGTGGAGCAAGCAGGTATGCAAGCTCCCTGTAATACTCATTTTCTCCTTCCAGCTATGGTGGTGCTAGACTCAAGAATTTGTTTTGTTGATGTATTCATTGACTGTGGTGCTGGTTATTGACTTTCTTTTTCTTCAAAATCTGGGTCTAAGTACTTGCACTTTAGAAAGAGAGATTCCGGTTTTTGCAATTGATTCTTCCCCTCTTTCTCAAAGGAGTCTCACTTATATTGCTCATGGTATTCAGTTAGGGGTGGGTGATTCACATGTTGAGATTATGTCTTGTTTTGTCATGAAGGATTTGCCTGCTCCTATAGTCTTAGGGTTACCGTGGTTGACAAAACATAACCCAATTATAGATTGGCAAGCAAGACAAATAATTGGTTGGAGTGAATTTTGTTCGGATAATTGTCTTGGCACATCTATCTCTGGTGTGTCCACTATGGCTCTACCTCAGTATCTCTCAGATTTTGCGGATGTCTTTTCAGAGGGTGGGGCTCAGGAATTGCCCCCCCATCGTGACTATGATTGTCCAGTTAATCTCATCCCTGGGGCTAAGTTGCCAAAGTCTCGGCTTTACAATCTTTCTCAACCCAAAAGAGAGGTCATGCGGAAGTATATTGACGAGAGTTTGGCAAAAGGTCATATTAGGCCATCTAAGTCTCCCGTGGCAGTAGGTTTATTCTTTGTAAAGAAAAAGGATGGATCGCTGAGACCTTGTTTGGATTTCCCGGAGTTGAACCTTATTACGGTCTGGGATCCGTATCCCCTTCCTTTGATCTCCGACCTTTTTGATCAGATTGTTGATGCCAAGGTGTTCTCCAAGTTGGATTTGAGAGGGGCCTACAATCTGATCAGAATCAAGGAAGGGGATGAGTGGTAAACGGCCTTCAATACGCACGAGGGTCATTTTGAGAATCTGGTTATGCCTTTTGGGTTGACGAACGCGCCAGCGGTATTTCAGCGATTCGTCAATGACATTTTTCATCATTTGGTGGGGAGGTTCGTGGTAGTTTACTTGGATGACATTTTAATTTACTCTCCTGATCTGAAGACCCATCAGGATCATGTGAGACAGGTTTTGACAATCCTTCGGGAGAATAAATTATATGCCAAATTGGAGAAATGTGTGTTTTCTGTGCAGGAGCTTCTGTTTTTGGGATATCTGCTTTCTAACTCTGGTTTTCGTATGGACCCCGAAAAGGTCCGGGCGGTTCTAAAATGGGACCAACCAGAGAATCAGAAAGCTTTGATGTGATTTTTGGGGTTTACTAATTATTATAGAAAATTTATTTTGAACTATTCTACCATTGTAAGACCTCTGACTGATATGACTAAGAAGGGCGCCGACGTCTCTGTCTGGTCGGATGAGGCATTGCAGGCCTTTCCGACTATTAAGGAGTGTTTTGTGTCTGCTCCAATTCTGGTGCAGCCCGATGTGTCTCAGCCATTCGTGGTGGAGGTTGATGCATCAGAAGTGGGGGTTGGAGCGGTGCTCTCGCAGGGTTCATCTCCTGGCAAGTGGGTCCCGTGTGCTTTTTTTTCCAAGAAGCTCTCGGTCGCCGAGAAGAATTATGATGTGGGAGATAGAGAGTTGCTGGCCATCAAGTTGGTCTTTGAGGAATGGCGTCACTGGTTGGAGGGGGCGTCTCACCCAGTTACAGTATATACGGATCATAAGAATTTGGCTTACCTGCAGTCTGCCAAGCGTCTAAACCCTAGACAGGCCAGATGGTCACTGTTTTTTACCAGGTTCAATTTTGTGGTTACTTTTCGCCCGGGGGTTAAAAACGTCAAGGCAGATGCGTTGTCTTGCAGTTTTCCTGGGGGATGTGATTCAGAGGATCCTGCTCCGATTTTGGCTGATGGGGTGGTGGTCTCCGCTCTGTACCCTGAATTGGAGATGGAGGTGTTGGTAGCCCAGGAGGGGGCTCCTGGTTCTTGTCCCCCAGGGAGGTTGTTTGTTCCTGAAGAACTGCAATACAAGATATTTAAGGAACATCACGATACTGTCCTTGCTGGACATCCTGGTGGTAAGTCCACCTGTGACCTTGTGTCCCGGAAGTTCTGGTGGCCCGGGTTACGTAAGAGCATTGAGGATTACGTGGCAGCTTGTGAAACCTGTGCACGGTCAAAGGTTGCTCATACTCGACCGGCTGGTTCACTTCTGCCTTTGTCGATTCCGTCTCGTCCTTGGACGCGCTTGTCGATGGACTTTATTACACATCTGCCGAGTTCCTGAGGGAAAATAGTAATTTTGGTGGTAGTTGACCGTTTTAGTAAAATGGCTCACTTTATATTGTTAACTAGTCTGCCTAATGCCAAGACTCTTGCGCAGATTTTTGTTGATAATATCGTGAAATTGTATGGTATTCCTTCGGCTGTGGTTTCGGATAGGGGCACGCAGTTTGTCTCCAGGTTTTGGGGGGGTTCTGCTCTCGGCTTGGTATTCAACTTTCGTTCTCTTTGGCTTTTCATCCGAAGTCAAATAGACAGACAGAGCTTACTAATCAAAACCTGGAGACCTACTTGAGGTGCTTTGTGGCTGAGAATCAGGAGGACTGGTCCTAATTCTTGTCCCTAGCAGAGTTTGCTTTGAATAACCGTAGGCAGGAGTCCACGGGTAAGTTGCCATTTTTTTGCGCATACGGTTTTCATCCTCAGTTTGGTACCTTTTCTGGGACTAGTTCCTCTGGGATGCCAGAGGAGGAGAGATTTTCTTCTGCCTTGTCTTCTATCTGGCGGAGGATCCAAGTGAATTTGGAGAAGATGGGTGAGAGATATAAGCGAATGGCTGACAAGAGACGTGTGACTGGTCCTGACCTGTATGTGGGTGATCTGGTGTGGTTGTCCACTAAAAATATTAAACTGAGAGTGCCATCTTGGAAACTGGGTCCAAGATTTATTGGTCAGTACAAAATATCTGCGGTGATCAATCCAGTAGCGTTTCGGCTGGATCCTCCGCAGACTTGGAGGATCCATGATGTGTTCCACAGGTCTTTACTGAAAAAATATGTGAAACCGGTGGAACCATCGCCATTGCCTCCTCCCCCTGTTCTGGTTGATGGAAATTTAGAGTTCGAGATCTCCAGGGTTCTTGACTCTAGAGTTCTTCGGGGTTCCCTTCAGTACCTGGTACACTGGAGGGGATACGGCCCTGAGGAGAGAATGTGGGTTCCGGTGCTGGATGTCAGTGCCAGCCGACTGGTGACGGCTTTTCACAGATCCCACCCGGATAAGGTTGGTCCGGGGTGTCCGGAGGTCACCCGTAGAAGGGGAGGTACTGTCATGTCCTGCTCAGACTATGTACGGAGGTCTGCCAGATTAGCAGCACGTGTCTAGTCATTTGTTTTGTTTTGGAGTCATGCTAGATCCGCATCCCTTTAGGTGCACTGGGTGGAGTCGTTGGTTTAAATTACTCCCCTCCCAGTGTTCCGTGCGGGTTATAGCTTCTGTCAGGATGTGGAAGTAAGGAGTGAAGGATTGGCTTTTCCTGCTCAGATAAAATAAGTCTGTTTTTGATTTCTTTGGTTTGCTGTCTAGGCTGTTTGTGTGTCGTCTGTCCCCTCCTGGTTCTGAGGGAGCAGGCAGTCCCTTTTCCCCTTTCACCATCTCAGAGATTCTAGGGTATTCTCAGCCCAGGCACGAGGACACATTATTCCCACCTTTAGGGTCTGAATGTGGGCAAAGCAGAATAGGGAGAGCAGTTAGGGATTTGCTAGGAGGTGACCTTATCCCCAGCTTCTCGCCTAGAAAACTTGTTTGTTTTGTTATCTGTGTATCTTATATCCTGTCCGCCGTGACAGCCTCTCGACAAGCCCACTTGAAGAGGGACATGAGGAGATCTTGTGCACTGATTCCCAAACTCTTGAGCATCCACAGTCAGAAGAAGATGACGTTGGGGAATGGCAATTAGTGTTTCACGAGGTGGATGATGAGGATGAGACACAGTTAACAATAAGTGAGGTTGTTGTTAGTTCAACAAGTCAGGAGGATGACCAGAGTGATGAAGTGGAAGAGGAGGTGGTGGACTATGAAATCACTGACCCAACCTGGGAAGGTGGCAAGCTGAGCGAGGACAGCAGTACAGAGGGTGAGGGATCCGCAGAACCGCAACAGGCTGGAAAAGGCAGTGGGGTGGCAAAAGGGAGAAGGCGGGCCACACCAAACAGGCTCGCAACTGTTCCCTGGAGTACCCCCTTACGGCAACCTCCCTTGATGCCTTGTGCCGTACCAAAATAAGCAGGGGCATGAACACTAGCAACCTCACCACCACCAGCATGATCCGCCACATGGCATCAAAGCACCCTAATAGGTGGGCTGAACGCCTGGGTCCACAATCAGTGTCTGTGGGTCACACCACTGCCTCCTCTTCCCCTGTGTTACGTGCTGGCCAATCCCCTGTCAAATACGCAGGCCTGGATGCCTCCCGCTCTGCACCTGGACTTCGCAAGCACATTCAGCTAGCACATCCACTTCTGTGACCCAGCGCAGCGAACAGATGTCCATACCCCAGGCCTTTGAATGAAAACGCAAATTCCCAACCACCCACCCACAGGCCATAACACTAAATGCACACTTTTTCAAATTGCTGGCCCTGGAAATGTTGCCATTTAGGCTTGGGGACACTGAGGCCGCCACTATTTTTCCTGGTGTGCCGTCCCCGCCTTACACCAGCATGTGTCCCGTAACAACACCCGTGCCCTGACCAATGCAGTTATTGGCATACTTCCATCAAGATTTCCGCCACCACCTAAGTTAGTAGCTGCAAACCCCCCCTTCTCCTCCTCCACCTCCTCCTCCACTTCCACCTCTGAATTCTCATCTTGCAGCACCAGTCAGCCATCAGTCAGTAGCTGGAAGTAGTGTAGTACTGCAGTGGGGAAGCGGCAACAGGCTGAAACTAATTTGCTTAGGTGACAAACAGCACACCGCCGCAGAGCTGTGGCAGGGAATAAGGGACAAGACTGATCTGTGGCTCTCGCCACTGAACCTAGAACCAGGCATGGTTGTGTCTAAAAATGGCCATAACTTGGTGGCGGCTTTGGAGCTTGGCAAGCTCACACACATCCAGGGCCGGTGCAAGGATTTTTTCCGCACTAGGCAAGATAAAAATTGCCGCCCCCCCTTATCAGATGATCTGTGGATGACGCACTGTTATGGGGGGGATCTGTGGATGACGCACTGATATGGGGGGGATCTGTGGATGACGCACTGTTATGGGGGGGTCTGTGGATGACGCACTGTTATGGGGGGGTCTGTGGATGACGCACTGTTATGGGGGGGGTCTGTGGATGACGCGCTGTTATGGGGGGGTCTGTGGATGACGCGCTGTTATGGGGGGGTCTGTGGATGACGCACTGTTATGGGGGGGTCTGTGGATGACGCACTGTTACGGGGGGGTCTGTGGATGACACTTATGTCATCCACAGATCCCCATAAGTGTCATCTACAGATCCCCCATCAGATGCATCAGTGTGGAGGGAGGAGGCGGAGACACTCATGGTGGGACCCGGTGCAGTGATTCTACTCTAATACACCGGGCCCCGCAGCTGTTAAGTACATTCAATCCGAATGGGTCCGCAATTACTGTACTGTACTTACTGTAGTACCTTATGTATAGCATTAAGACGGCGCAGACCGGCAGCTCCCTCGGTCATGCGCCGCCTGCCGCAGCTCCCTCCTCATGCGCCGCCTGCCTGCTTATCTCACTTTATGAATGAACAGGCAGACGGGCAGGCAGCGCATGAGGAGGGAGCTGGGGCAGGCGGCGCATGACCAAAGGAGCTGCCGGTCTGCGCCATCTTAATGCTATACATAAGGTACTAGTACAGCAAGTACAGTACAGTAATTGCGGACCCATTCGGATTGAATGTACTTAACAGCTGCGGGGCCCGGTGTATTAGAGTAGAGTCACTGCACCGTGCCCCGCCATGAGTGTCCCCGCCTCCTCCCTCCACACTGATACTTCGCTGGCCGCGCTGTGCAGCATAGCGGCCAGCGAAGTATCCCCAATCCGCTTTATAAGACGCACGGCCATTTTCCACCCCACTTTTGGGGGGAAAAAGTGCGTCTTATAAAGGCAAAAAATACAGTAAATAATAAACATATTGCATTGTCTACTGACTACTTACCACCAGGACAATAAGATGAGCTGGTCTCTGGCGACTGGAGACAAACACCATTCACCAATGTCGCCCTGGGGTCCTGGGGAAGAAGAAAGCAGCTGCACCTGCAGGCTGCACTCCAATCCAGGCAGGTAGGAGGCTAGGAGCCCACTTCTAGTTCTGTCCCAGAAGGAGAAGGCACAGGCACTGCACTGCCGCACTGGGGGGTCGGGGGAGGCAAATTGCTGGTGGTGGGCCACTGGTGGCCACCGTGGCCGTGGCTGGCTGCTTGGCTGCTGGGCTGCTCAGTGTGCGGCCTTGCTGCCTTCTCTTCTTCCTCCTTCGCTCCACCCCTCTCTCTGACTCTGCATCACATGCTCAAGGGTGGGAGGGGTCAGGGAGTTCAACTTACTCATTTGCTCCAAAGTCAGCGGAGCTCCGCCTCCGCCCCACCCTCTGCACTGCAGCCAGGTAAGCCAGAGTAAACTAGCAGCAGTTAGAATAATAGTCACTCAGTCAGGAGGACGTCAGACCACCAGAGAGACAGACAGCGGTGACCGTGTCAGACTGTCACTGTCACTGTCACTGACAGACTGTCTCTGTGGTCTGCTGCGCTGATGCACCCCCCTCCGCCCCACCCCCACGGCTTCACTGAAGCAGCGGCGCTCAGTCAGGAGTCAGCAGGCGCCGGCTCAGCTCAGTGCTGCGCAGCCTGCTGCCTGTGTCTGTGTGTGCGCTGCCTGTCTCTGACATGTGCCGCCCGCCGCCGCGGCCCACCGGGATTCTTTAGAGCGCTCAGGCGACGCAGCATGAGGGGCGCCGCCGGCCAGCCGCCACTGTTATGTTAGTTATAACTTATTTATTTATTTTTTAAACCGCGGCGGGCGCCCCCTGCTAAGTGGCGCCCTAGGCGACTGCCTAGTTCGCCTTACTGGTGGCGCCGGCCCTGCACACATCCTATGTCTAGCCCACGTCTTCAAATTAGTGGTTCAGCGGTTTCTCAAAACCTACACCAATTTGCCTGAGCTACTGGTGAAGGTGCACCTTATGTGAGGTGGATGATAAAGAGGAGGAGGAGGAGGAGCAGGAGATGGTTGCCTCCGCTGCAGAGGGTAGTACCCATAGCAGGTTTATTCCATCTGTTCAGCGTGGATGGGCTGAAGAGGAGGAAGAGGATGAGGATATTGAGAGTCATCCTCCTGATGACGACAGCGAAGTCTTGTCTGTTGGGACTCTGGCACACATGGCTGACTTTATATTAAGCTGTTTTTCCCGTGACCGTCACGTTATACGCATTTTGGCCAACACCGATTACTGGTTGCTCACCCTTCTCGACCCCCTCTACAAAGAGAACTTCTCATCTATCATTCCTATGGTGGAGAGGACTAGCAAAATGGTGCAATACCAGAAGGTCCTTGTGGAAAAATTGCTCCAAAAATTTCCAGCTGACATTGCTGGTGGCAGAGTACATATTTATCTGGGCAACCAAGGAGGGGAGATGAGGGGAACACACAGCAGTTCCAACAGAGGCAGGGCAATACTCTCCAAGGTCTGGGACAGTTTCATGACACCCCGCCAGCACCCTCACCCTGATGCACAGCCTAGTGTCACAAGGAGGGAAAAGTTTGGAAGATGGTGAAGGAGTACGTAGCAGATCGTGTCAGCGTCCTCAGTGATCCCTCTGTGCCTTACAACTATTGGGTGTCCAAGCTGGACACGTAGCACAAGCTGGCGCTCTATGCTTGGGAGGTGATCGCCTGCCCTGCCACCAGCGTTTTGTCAGAGCGGGTATTTAGTGCTGCTGGGGGCATAATAACTAATAAGCGCATCCGCCTGCCAACTGAAAATGCTGACAGGTTGACTCTTATCAAAATGAACAAGGCCTGGATTGCCCTTGACTTCTCTACTCCACCAGAGGAAAGCAGCTGAACATAAAGGCGCTTTAAATGTGGCTTTCATGGTGTATTAAATACACTGTATGCCCATGCACCCCTTCCTCCACAACAATGGGTATATGGTTCAATCTTCCTTTTCTCATCCTCCTCCATCATATCAACATGCTTATTAGGCTGCCCTCACTCCTAATGTTTTAGATGGTCAGCTCAGCAGCAGACCCTCACCCCGAATGTTTTAGATGGTCAGCTCAGCAGCAGACCCTCACCCCAAATGTTTTAGATGGTCAGATCAGCAGCAGGCCCTCACCCCTAATGTTTTAGATGGTCAGATCAGCAGCGGACCCTCACCCCTAATGTTTTAGAGGGTCAGCTCAGCATCAGACCCTCACCCCAAATTTTTTAGATGGTCAGATCAGCAGCAGGCCCTCGCCCCTAATGTTTTAGAGGGTCAGCTCAGCAGCAGACCCTCAACCCTAATTTTTTATATGGTCAGATCAGCAGCAGGCCCTCGCCCCTAATGTTTTAGATGGTCAGCTCAGCAGCAGACCCTCACCCTGAATGTTTTAGATGGTCAGCTCAGCAGCAGACCCTCACCCCAAATGTTTTAGATGGTCAGATCAGCAGCAGGCCCTCACCCCTAATGTTTTAGATGGTCAGATCAGCAGCGGACCCTCACCCCTAATGTTTTAGAGGGTCAGCTCAGCATCAGACCCTCACCCCTAATTTTTTAGATGGTCAGATCAGCAGCAGGCCTTCGCCCCTAATGTTTTAGAGGGTCACCAGCAGGCCCTTGCTCCTAATGTTTTTAAGGGTCACCAGCAGGTCTTCAATCATAATTTTTCAAAGGTGTGTATGATGCCCTCCTTTATGTGTAATAAAGGGTGCATTGGAGTGCCAGTTCCTAGTAATTTTTGGCAGCCCTTTCACTTAGTGCATAGGCTTTATGAGTGTAGGAGTTTAACTACCTGAACAATTGTACCATAATGTGAATGAGGCCCTCCTTTATGTGATATACAGGTTGTATCGGAGTGCCTCTTCGTTGCAATTTTTGGCAGCACTTGCACTTTATATACGAGTAAATATACAGCAAAGAATGCTTCCTAACAATTTTTCCTCTAAAATAGAGTTTATCTTCAGTTTGGTGCGTATTATTGTCAGTCTGTAACAGCGGCGTACTACTCGGACAACATCGTTCCCAGCAGTGACCTGGGAATCCAGGATGCATCCAGACATCCTCCCCATGCTGTTCCCGAACCATTTCAGTGGTGTTTCCATCAATTTCTGACCTTTTCCTGTGAACCAGACACCCTCCCCTCTTCAGAGCAGGGGGTGCCTGGTTTAATGCTCTGGTTCTCCCATTGACTTCTATTGTGTTCTGGTGCTCCATAGAGCACCAGAGCATCCCAAAGTGTTCTACTTGAGCACCAGAGCACCCGAGCACTTTGGTGCTCGATCAATACTAGCTGAGACATTATTGGAAAACCTTGCTGTGTGTGGGTGAGCAATATCCTACAGAAAAATGTGAGCTGGAAGCCCTGATGTGAGAAGCAATACATCTGGTGGCAGGATGTCCTGCACTTACCGCGAGCTGTTAATGACTACCATATCACTGCTAGGGTTGACTGACTGTCCTCAGATCATCACACCAGCTGTTGGAGCAGTGTGTCACTCCACAATAAAGTTGGGACTGAGGCACTCACCATGAGGCCTCATACTAAAACCCAACCATCGTGGGGTACCAAACAGAACCTGAATTTGTCACTAAAAACAGCGAACCAATAATGATTTAGCATATTTGCCTGAGACACAACTGAATGCCGTGTTTTGCAGCAATGTGATATTTCTGGCTGGCTGTGTTATATTTTTTTTGTCAATTAGTATACTGGACATTATGACAAGAGATCATTAAGACATATTTACCGTAGAGGTTTTGCTTTGCCAAAGAAATGTCAACATGCCCTTGGCTAACAAATGTTGTACCCTAGCTAGAACAGTTTGTACAGTATGCAGCATATTGGTGTCACACCCTGTGAAGACGTTTTAGCATTATAATTGGTTATTTGTTTGCCAACAGATGTACAGATTTCTGACATGCCAAAAAGTTATTATAATTGTGTGGGACAGGCCCTTGAGTTTATCATCTGAATCATTGTGCTAACAAGAGAAGTGAGCTGAGATCAGCTGGCATTATGATAGTACAAATGTGCTACTGTTGTCTTAAGGCGGTCTCAGACATTAGAATTTTGCTGGAAGAGCTAACCAGTCATCATGGGACTTGCTGCCTTGGCCAAGGTCATTCAGTTTATAGTAATTGGTTTTGATGTGCACATGACTAATGTCTCTGGCTACCTTACAACAAAAGATCTATTGGTGAAATTCATGTTTTGTATCAAACATATGACATTTGTACATGATTGTGTATGTGGGCTTTCCTTTGGCTGCCCACACACATTCAATAACTGTCTGCCGAATGATCGTTTGGCCAACAGCTATCTCCCGACTTCACCATACATGAGCAAGATCAGCTTATCCGAAAGTGTATGTGAATTCCACGAGGAGAGTGAAGAAAGCCGCTGCCAGACACTTCTGATAGTGGCTTATCTCCCGGGGGAACAAAGAGATGAGACACAAATATTTTGCCTGATCCTTGTCTCCCCAACATGAAGTGTTGGGGGACAGTCGGAAACTTCCGACACACTTTAGAAAAAGACTGATTTGCATGGCCAGCTTTACATACTGTTGACAGGACTATTTTTTTCTTCACATATAACAGGAAACAAGTGGAACCGTTATGTGTCCCCATAGACATGAATTTGTACGGAGCAAAGCAGAATGCCTCCTAAAGTCTTATGTTGCATTTCGTCATAGAATTCCATTACATTCCGGTATAACTCTTATAATGAAACCTATAATGGAATTCAATAACGCCAATGCAAACCCTTCCTTATAGGTATCAGTCCCACCTCTGGAGCCCTTTTACAGTTCAAGAGCAGGGCCTGCGGTGAATGGAGAGCACACCAAATATGTGCAGTGTCCTCTCCATTCACTGCTTTGGGACTTCTAAAAATAGCTAATCAAGTGTGCCTGACTATTTTCAGGAGTCCCATAGCCAATGGAGAGGAGATTTTATGGAGACGACACCAGCAATCCTCACATGCACACAGCTCTCTCCATTTGCAGCAGGGCTTCATTCTTGAGATAGGAACGGGTCCCAGAGTAAGCACGGGCACCAATAGGACATTTATGGCATCAATATGCCTTAATTATCCAGATGGGAGAACCCCTCTAACCACCCTTCTCCCATTTCCATCTTCAATCCCACATGGATACCAATTGGTTAAAATGGTTAAAGAAATGAACAAGCTTATTCCTGCTGCTGTCATTCTGATGGTGCCCGTGTACGCGTTGCACTCCAATTCCTTCTCCTGCTTTAACATAACAGGAAATGGCTGGGAATGCTGCTCACTGTCTCCGTCCCTCAGGTGACTGATGTCAGGAAATCAAGAAGATTGGCTGAGGGTGGAGGAATCTAACAGCCTACTTGATTTCTCTTGATTCAGTGTTGATAGGGTTAATGACCACTACCCTTTTCTCAACTGTTGCTCAGTGGTCATCACTTCTACCCTTTATAGTCTGACCCCACCCTTCTGACTATGCGGTAGATAGCTTCATTTCGGTTTGGCTGAGCTGGTGTGAGTTTGTCTCTGGTGTTCCTGCTCGTCCGTCTCTACAGAAGTTAAGTGTCGCGTTTGTTATTTTCCCTGTTGTTTGTATCTGGGCCTGAGACAGAGACTTCTATTCGTCCATCTGGGAAAGAATGGGTTGTCTATGGTCCTAACCTTTTCCAGGGCCTTATAGGGATATAAAGACCTAGGTTTCCTGCATATGAATATTCCTACCTTCAAGGTCTATTCATATTGATAAATAGTTAGGGCCCGGATTAGGGTTGGTTAGGAGGTGACCTGTTTCTTCCGTAGTTTCCAGGCCCAGTTACTGTTCCCCTTCCCTCCTGTGTTCAGTGTGGAGTTTCCCCTGGCGACAATGCTGATCCCCTCAGCTAGTGAAAGGCTGAACGTCACTCCCAGCCATTTCCTGCTGTGTCAGCATTAAATGGGTTTTCCAAGATTTTTATACTGATGACCTACCCTCAGGATAGGTTATCAGTATCCGGCCAGTGGGGGTCTGACATCCAGGACCCCCACCAATCAGCTGTTTAAGAAGGCAGCGACGCTCACAGTAGCGCCGCAGCCTTCTCTCTGCTTTCCCTAGGCGAGTGATGACACGTTCATGTGTCACGTGGCCTAGTACCAGCTCAGCCCCATTCAAGTGAATGGCGCTGAGCACGATACCAAGCACAACCGCTATACAATGTACGGCGCTGTGCTTTTTGAACTGAGAAGAGGCCGCAGCGCTCACAGGGGAGCAGCTGCCTTCTCAGAGCAGCTGATCGGCGGGAGTAACAGGTGTTGGACCCCCACCGATCAGATACTGATGACTAATTCAGAGGATAGGTCATCAATAAAAAAATCTCAGAAATCCCTTTTAAATAGAACACAGCAAGGACCAGGGCACTGTTGGACCTGCAGAGGCAGGGATCGGCCAAGTGAGTACAAACTCAAAGTAAAACTCAAGTAAAACTTTTTTTAACATTTGGAGGCCATGGAAGATCTTTCATATTGAGTTAGAATATCCCTTTAAATCCCATAGGTATGCAGGTGCAAAACTCTATTCTACTTCATTTCAGCTTCTCCTCTTACCGTGTTCACTAATTATATACTTCATTGAATAGAACTGGAATCTGAATATTATACTAGAATCTGAATGTTATACTTTGTGAAAGTGAAATTTTATCAGAATCTTTTGTTTGTCTGAGTTCTTAATAACCAACAAATGGAGGAGTAGATTTTTTCAGTAGGATGCCACCCAGTATTAATGTGACCCTGCCTCAACATATACCCTGCGTCAGAACCTTAAATAAAGTTGGCACCACCAAGGTTAAGCGATTACTGACCAAGCACCACTAGCAGTTTCTATGTTGTCAATCTCAGTTTAATCACATTGCTTTCCAGATGTTCATTGTCTGGTAGTGTATTATGTTAATGCATGTTATTATCTCTCCCAACACTTGCACTCATGATGATTTGCCATATTGTGCTACTGTATGTGATTTACCGTGGACTGTACCTTTAAGCAACTGTAAGACACCAGAGAGGGAATGGTAAATGTATGTGCACTACTGTGGGTGAAACGCCCTGTAAGTATTGAGTCTATGACAGCAAACTGACACTCTGAAAATGTCCTACACCTTAGGTAGGATGTGATGGACACTGAAGATATGTACTGTATACTATACAGTGTGTTGGCACTAAATGTATTGTAAGAATGTGTGTTTGGGGCAGCACAGAGATTATTTTGCTATCTACTGACCAAATGTACTGTTAAAGGGGTTCTCCGGAAATTAAAAAAAACGAAAATACGTAAATATCACTTTATTATAAATATATTCCCAATTACCTTTCATTACTTATGACTCCTTTTGTCTAGGGAGCAATCATCAGGGAAAATAAAGTGGCCACTGTCCTATTAGTATATACAAAACCTATCCTAATCACACAGCAGGACAAGTTACTGCAGAACACTGAGGTAAAGAGCTTCCTCATCCTCTTCTCTGCTCTGCTTGTCAGGGATTACGATCCTGAATACCGTTTATTATAATCTTCAGCTGAATCTCTGCAGGAATAAGGTTCATGAGGATTAGTAATGAGCAGCAGCACTTGTATGCAGTGTCCATTACCACAATCTGTCCTGTCAGTCCTCTCTGTACTTGATGTCTCCTCATGAGCTCCATCCCTTGGAGATTCAGCTGAAGGTCATATTAAACTGTATTCAGGATCATAATTCTTGACAAGTCGGAGAAGGAGGATGAGGCAGCTCTTTAGCTCAGTGTTGTGAAGTAACTTGTCCTTCTGTGTGATTAGGACAGGTTTTGTGTGTACTAATAGGACGGTGGCCATTTTATTTCTCCTAATGATTGCTCCCTAGACAAAACGAGCCATTATAAACAATGAAAGGTATTTGGGAATATATTTATAATTAAGTAATATTTAAGTATTTTCATTTTCTCAATTCCCGGAGAACTCCTTTAATGATAAATGATGAGATGATGCCAAACTTTTCTGCTCAACATCTTAAGGTGGATTCAGACGGGCAGATTATCAGGCATAATATTGGGAACAAATGTTCCTGCAAACGTTCATTGCCAAACAACAATCTGCCCGTCAAAATGTGCTCACAATTGTGTAGGTACCTACATTTTCGTTTCTGGGTCTAAACAGCAATCTGCTGCCCAGAAACAATGCGGCTGTATGAGGACGAGTGATCACAATAGCAACCACTCGTCCCCATACTCTGGAGATGAACGCTTCACCTCCAATTAACGAGCAGCTGACAGAATAATCTTCTGCTGCTCGGTATGTGTAAATGCATCTTAAGATCCTTTGCAAAAGATGAGACTATCCACAGGAAGGTCCTTTGTAAGTAGTGCAACACATGACATAAGATGATTAATATAAGTGCTATGCAAGCCTCATGTGAAGTTTGGTGCAGGAAATGGAAGAGTGAGCTGGTGGTTGTAGCTGGAGACAGATCCACTGTATATCCTTGCAGAAACTAGCAGAGGTGGATGCTACTAGAAAGAAGGGAACAACAAGTCAGAAAATTGCTAGAGCAAAAAAAAATTCTAAAATTGCAGAGGGCTTGGAGCCAGAGAGGATTTTTGAATAAAAGTAGCTCAATCTGTGCATCCTAGAAGCAACCTGGGGCCTATAGATAAGGCAGGTTGGTAACACAGACCATACTGCAGTCTGTAACTACTGTTGTGACTGTATGCAACGCTGCGTGTTGTGAGGCAGAGATATCACGATGGACAAGTGTGTGTGCAGTGGTTGTGAAGTGCCTATTAAGTGTCATGCATATGGTAGGAGAAATCTGTTGTGATAGTGCAGATGGGCCATCTACATTGCCACCACTCTGAGAAGAAAAGACCAAGTCTTTTCTTGGAAAACGGGAACGAGTTATGACAACATTCACTTACAAATGGACTAACAGCAGTAAGGGGTGAGTGTGCTAATCTTGTAGCAGGCAGTGACCTGTTCATAGATGTCAGTTATGTGATAGTATGTCATGGAAATGGTGGACATAGAATTTTGTGGAAGGCAGTGACCTACACATTTGTGGTGGCAGACTTACAATATTATAAGTAATAACTATATAAACCACAGTGGTTTTAACTGGGCCTTTTTGAATATTTCTGGCAAAACCATTTCCATATTCTTTATTTTATTAGGGTCTTAACATCATGCCTTTGATATGTACATCTCAATATGATCGCGAGAAGTTTAAAAATCCTAACTCATTTGACCCAACGCATTTCTTGGATGAAAATGGACTTTTCAAGAGAAATGAGGCATTTATGGCATTTTCAGCAGGTATTGTCTATTTTGTTAATATTAGCATGGATTTATATAAAAATTCAGACAGGAAGTGATTGGTTAATAAAGAATATATCACCTAGATTTGTTTTACTAATAATTAGCACCAGTCACCGAACTATTTTTGTCCAATCTTTCTTTATTTTCAGATTTTAGATTTTTATTCTATTTCTGTACATGAGCATCCTTTATTACATACCTAAAGCTTTGTACTAGAAATGTTACCTGGCATTGTGAGGATAATGAGATGACTGCTGAGAAGTGATCTCCACAGAACATGAAGTATCAGGCTATTATTCAGTATTAATGTTAACCTAATGGGGATAAAATATTTAACAAAAAGGAAATTCTTTTAATACAGATGAGAATATTATATTTACTATACTATTTTATATAGTATTTTTATATAGATAATGATAATATGTATGTATTTTCTTTAAATATAGGCAATATAAAAAACTTAAAGGAAACCTGTCACCGGGATTTTACGCATGGGCTGCTAGATGGCCGCTAGCACATCTGCAGTACCCAGTCCCCACAGCTCTCTGCGCTTTTATTGTGTTAAAAAACAGTTTTGAGTGATATGCAAATGACCTGATATGAGTCCTGTAGCCGGAGATGAGTCAAGCGGAAAGGAGCCCAGCACCGCCCGGCGTCCTCCGAATCTCCTCCTTGCCGGCTGACGTCACAGAGCTGGAGCGCCGAAATCTCGCGATGCGCGAGCTAGCGCATGCGTAGTTCGTTCCCTGTGCTGATGCCAGCACAGGGAATGAACATGATGCCGACACTGCGTATGCGCTAGCTCGCGCATCGCGAGATTTCAGCGCTCCAGCTCTGTGACGTCAGCCAGCAAGGAGGAGATTCGGAGGACGCGGGGCGGTGCTGGGCTCCTTTCCGCTTGACTCCTCTCCGGCTACAGGACTCATATCAGGTCATTTGCATATCACTCAAAACAGTTTTTTAACACAATAAAAGCGCAGAGAGCTATAGGACCTGGGTACTGCAGATGAGCTAGTGGCCATCTAGCAGCCCATGTCCCCAGCTCTATGCGCAAAATCATGGTGACAGGTTCGCTTTAATTAAACTTCATTTTCTAAATACAAATCAGCTTACCTATCCATTCAAATTAGTTTAGTGTTTATGTATTGAATAGGGTGATTCAATCTTAGGTTTAAGCACCTATCCATAGCTATAGGGGGGTGAGCCACTCTATCGACTTCCTTTCAAAAAAAGGAAGCTATGGGAAAATGTATTTTTAAGAATAATATAAATATACATTGCAGGTACAGAAAGTATCTAGATAGATAGATAGATAGATAGACAGATTAATGATAGATACATAGATAGATAGATACAGTGAATAGATAGACAGACAGATAGACAGATATAGATAGATAGATATTAGGGAATACACTGCGTGCAGAATTATTAGGCAAATGAGTATTTTGACCACATCATCCTCTTTATGCATGTTGTCTTACTCCAAGCTGTATAGGCTCGAAAGCCTACTACCAATTAAGCATATTAGGTGATGTGCATCTCTGTAATGAGAAGGGGTGTGGTCTAATGACATCAACACCCTATATTAGGTGTGCATAATTATTAGGCAACTTCCTTTCCTTTGGCAAAATGGGTCAAAAGAAGGACTTGACAGGCTCAGAAAAGTAAAAAATAGTGAGATATCTTGCAGAGGGATGCAGCACTCTTAAAATTGCAAAGCTTCTGAAGCATGATCATCGAACAATCAAGCGTTTCATTCAAAATAGTCAACAGGGTCGCAAGAAGCGTGTGGAAAAACCAAGGCGCAAAATAACTGCCCATGAACTGAGAAAAGTCAAGCGTGCAGCTGCCAAGATGCCACTTGCCACCAGTTTGGCCATATTTCAGAGCTGCAACATCACTGGAGTGCCCAAAAGCACAAGGTGTGCAATACCCAGAGACATGGCCAAGGTAAGAAAGGCTGAAAGACGACCACCACTGAACAAGACACACAAGCTGAAACGTCAAGACTGGGCCAAGAAATATCTCAAGACTGATTTTTCTAAGGTTTTATGGACTGATGAAATGAGAGTGAGTCTTGATGGGCCAGATGGATGGGCCCGTGGCTGGATTGGTAAAGGGCAGAGAGCTCCAGTCCGACTCAGACGCCAGCAAGGTGGAGGTGGAGTACTGGTTTGGGCTGGTATCATCAAAGATGAGCTTGTGGGGCCTTTTCGGGTTGAGGATGGAGTCAAGCTCAACTCCCAGTCCTACTGCCAGTTTCTGGAAGACACCTTCTTCAAGCAGTGGTACAGGAAGAAGTCTGCATCCTTCAAGAAAAACATGATTTTCATGCAGGACAATGCTCCATCACACGCATCCAAGTACTCCACAGCGTGGCTGGCAAGAAAGGGTATAAAAGAAGAAAATCTAATGACATGGCCTCCTTGTTCACCTGATCTGAACCCCATTGAGAACCTGTGGTCCATCATCAAATGTGAGATTTACAAGGAGGGAAAACAATACACCTCTCTGAACAGTGTCTGGGAGGCTGTGGTTGCTGCTGCACGCAATGTTGATGGTGAACAGATCAAAACACTGACAGAATCCATGGATGGTAGGCTTTTGAGTGTCCTTGCAAAGAAAGGTGGCTATATTAGTCACTGATTTGTTTTTGTTTTGTTTTTGAATGTCAGAAATGTATATTTGTGAATGTTGAGATGTTATATTGGTTTCACTGGTAAAAATAAATAATTGAAATGGGTATATATTAGTTTTTTGTTAAGTTGCCTAATAATTATGCACAGTAATAGTCACCTGCACACACAGATATCCCCCTAAAATAGCTAAAACTAAAAACAAACTAAAAACTACTTCCAAAAATATTCAGCTTTGATATTAATGAGTTTTTTGGGTTCATTGAGAACATGGTTGTTGTTCAATAATAAAATTAATCCTCAAAAATACAACTTGCCTAATAATTCTGCACTCCCTGTAAGTCGCAGATTCGGCCACAAATCCCCTTTTGCGACAGAATCTGTGACAGATATACACCAAAGATTGGCATATATCTATTAATAATTGACCCCCAATGTTTACTATCGCTGACTTTTTTTTTAGGGAAGCGTGTTTGCCTTGGAGAAGGTCTAGCCCAGATGGAGCTGTTCATTTTCTTTACCACAATCCTCCAGAACTTCAACCCAAAACCTCTTGTGGACCCTGCAGAAATTGACATTACTCCTGAGAGCAGTGGTTTGGGAAATCTTCCACGACCTTACAAAATATGCCTTATTCCTCGTTGAGAATATAAGATAGGTAGACATATGTACTGTAGCATTTTTGTATAGACCATGTTGTCTGCATTTCTCATTTACACCAGCTTTTAAAAATGACCCTGTAATTAAAGCGGATCTGTCATCATAATATGCTTCTCTATGGAATTCATCATTGCATAGCTACAGGTCTGTACTACTAATAGCCAAATTGGCATAAAAAAGATGTGCAATTTTTCTACTAGGAGCAATGAAAGAATAAACCTGGCACATAGTTTATGAGCACACTGTCAGCCCATCAGGTAGGTGCATATCAGTTGTGTTCAAAATAATAGCAGTCAGACATCACTAACCTGATCAATCACTGTTTTTGGTAGAAATGATATTTCTACATGGCAAATAATTTACTAGCAGGTGTAGTAGAGTAATAGAAACCCAACAGTCATGACATGAATGCTGCTGATTCTCTGTAATTCAATCACTTATTGAAAGGGGCATGTTCAAAATAATAGCAGAGGGGAGTTTAATGAGTGAGGTCATTCATTCTTTGAAAAACAGGTGGCAATTATTGTCCTTATTTAAGGAAGGAAGGCAGCAAAAGTTGTATATGCTGGTTACAGTGCATTACTCTCTGAAATTCTGAGGAAAATGGGTCGTTCCAGACATTGTTCAGAAGAACAGCGTACCTTGATTAAAAAGTTGATTGGAGAGGGGAAAACATATAAAGAAGTGCAGAAAATGATAGCAAATGCTTTAAAATGGCAACCAAAACCTGAAAGACGTGGAAGAAAGCAAAAGACTACCATTCAAATGGATAGAAGAATAGCCAAAATAGCAAGGACTCAGCCAACAATCAGCTCCAAGAAGATCAAAGAAAGTCTAAAGTTACCTGTGAGTACTGTTACAATTAGAAGACGCCTATGTGAAGCCAAGCTATCTGCAAGAAGCCCCCGCAAAGTCCCACTGTTAAAAAAAAAGACGTGTTAAAGAGATTACAATTTGCCAAAGAGCACATTGACTGGACTAAAGAGACATTTTGTGGACTGATGAAAGTAAAATTATTCTTTTTGGGTCTAGTGGCCGGAGACTGTTTGTCAGACGACCCCCAAACACTGAATTCAAGCCACAGTACACTGTGAAGACAGTGAAGCATGGTGGTGCAAGCATCATGATATGGGGAAGTTTCTCATACTACGGTGTTGGGCCTATTTGTTGCATACCAGGGATCATGGATCAGTTTGAATACATCAGAATACTGAAGAGGAAATGCCCTTGAAATTGGTGTTCCAACAAGACAACAACCCCAAACACACCAGTAAACGTGCAACGTCTTGGATCCAGACCAACAAGATTGACGTTATGGAGTTGTCAGCCAAATCCCCGGATCTTAATCCAATAGAAATTTTGTGGAGTGACATCATAAATGCAGTTTCTGCAAAACCAAGAAATAGAGAAGAACTGTGGAATGTAGTCCAATCATCCTGGGCTGGAATACCTGTTCACAGGTGCCAGAAGTTGGTTGACTTCATGCAACACTGATGTACAGAGGTTCTCAGAAACAGTGGTTATGCAACTAACTATTAGTTAAGTGATTCAAAGGAAAGCAAAATCTTCAAACATTTTTCAGTTTATATAGTGAATGTTTGAGTTTTTAACTTCAAGACACATGACGTACCGGTACGGCATGTTGTCCTGGTACTTAAGGACACATGACGTACCGGTACGTCATGTATAGTTCTGATCACCGCTGCACGGCGGGTGGTGATCGGAACCCGGTGCCTGCTCAAATCATTGAGCAGGCACTTTGGCTATATGCGCGGGGGGGTCCCATGACCCCCCGTGTCGGCGATCACGGCAAACCGCAGGTCAATTCAGACCTGCGGTTTGCGGCTTTTACCTGTGGTTGCGGTTGCTAGCAGCGGTGCCATCGGGTCCTCATGCGGCTGTAGAGGGGACCCGATGGCATGGAAGGCAGCGCAATGCCTAAGGAAGGCATCACGCTGCCTTCCGGTGACGAGCCTGTGAGATCCAGCCCCCTGAATCTCACAGGCCGGAATCTGTATGAGTAATACTCACTGTATTACTCATACAGCCAATGCATTCCAATACAGAAGTATTGGAATACATTGTAAAGGATTAGACCCCCAAAAGTTGAAAAAAAAAGTTTCCCCCCAAAAAAAAATTTAAAGTTTCAAGTAAAAATAAACAAAAACATAATTTTTCCCAAATAAAGTAAAAAAAAAAGGTAAAAAATAGAGGGGAAAAAAAAGTATACATATTAGGTATCGCCGCGTTCATATCGCCCGTCTCTATAAGCATATCACATGACCTAAGCCCTCTGATGAACACCGTAAAAAAATAAAAACTGTGCTAAATAAACCATTTTTTTGTCACCTTACATCACAAAAAGTACAACAGCAAGCGATCAAAAAGGATTTTGCCCACCAAAATAGTACCAATCTAACCATCACCTCATCCTGCAAAACATTAACCCCTACCTGAGACAATCACCCAAAAAATAAAAAAAACTATGGCTCAGAATATGGAGACACTAAAACATCATTTTTTTTGTTTTAAAAAAGCTGTTATTGTGTAAAACTTACATAAATAAATAAAAGTATACATATTAGGTATCGCCGCATCCGGATCGACCGGCTCTATAAAAATATCACATGACCTAACCCCTCAGATGAACACCGTAAAAAATTAAAAATAAAAACTGTGCTAAATAAACCATTTGTCACCTTACATCACAAAAAGTGTAATAGCAAGCGATCAAAGAGTCATATGCACCCCAAAATAGTGCCAATCAAACCGTCATCTCATCCCGCAAAAAATGAGGCCCAAACTAAGATAATCTCCCAAAAACTGAAAAAACTATGGCTCTCAGAATATGGAGACACTAAAACATGTTTTTTTTTTTTGTTTCAAAAATGATGTTATTGTGTAAAACTTACATAAATAAATAAAAAAGTATGCATATTAGGTATCTCCGTGTCTGTATTGACCGGCTTTAAAATATATCACATGACCTAACCCCTCAGGTGAATACCGTAAAAAAATAAAAACGTTGTAAAAAAAGAAATTTTTTTTTTACCTTACATCACAAAAAGTGTAATAGCAAGCGATCAAAAAGTCACACGCACCCCAAAATAGTGTCAATCAAACGACATATCATCCCGCAAAAATCATACCCTACCCAACGTAATCGCCCAAAAACTGAAAAAATTATGGCTCTCAGACTATGGAAACACTAAAACATGATTTTTTTTTTGCTTCAGAAATGAAATCATTGTGTAAAACTTACATACCGTATTTTTTGCCCTATAAGACACACCGGCCCATAAGACGCACCTAGGTTTTTGAGGAGGAAAATAAGAAAAAAAAAATTATATAAAAGGTGTGCTTTTGGTGGGTTTTGAACTAATGGTGGTCTGTGCATGACACTACTATGGGGAATCTGTGGGTGGCACTGTTATGGGGGGATCTGTGGGTGGCACTGTTATGGGGGATCTGTGGGTGGCACTGTTATGGGGGATCTGTGGATGGCACTGTTATGGGGGGATCTGAGGGGGCACTGTTATGCGGGGATCTGTGGATGGCACTGTTATGGGGGGTGATCTGTGGATGACACTGTTATGGGGGGTGATCTATGGATGGCACTGTTATGGGGGGTGATCTATGGATGGCACTGTTATGGGGGGGTGATCTGTGGATGGCACTGTTATGGGGGGTGATCTGTGGATGGCACTGTTATGAAGGGGGGTCTGTGGATGGCACTGTTATGGGGGGTGGATCTGTGGATGGCACTGCTATATATGTTTCACTCACATATCCCCCACCCCATAATAGTGGCATCCACAGATCACCCCCCCATAACAGTGCCATCCACAGATCACCCCCCCCATAACAGTGCCATCCACAGATCTCCCCCCCCATAACAGTGCCATCTACATATCCCCCACCCCATAATAGTGCCATCCACATATCCCCTAATATACCTGTGGGAGGGGCTGGTGTCATGCAAATGCGGCGGGGCGGTGCGGTCACTGTACTCTGGACCCACCGCTCACTCACTGCTTTATTGCCTAAACATTTTATAATAGCTTTAATTGAAGTTCCGATCCGATCCCCAGCCCCATCTGTACTACTTACTAAATGTCCTGTAGCAGGCAGAGCAGGGCGGGCGGCCGGCCAGAACTCACTGACATCACGTGCCTGCGCCGCTTACTTTATGAATGAAGTAGGCGGCGCAGGCACGTGATGTCAGTGATTTATGACCGGCCGCCCGCCCTGCTCTGCCTGCTACAGGACATTTAGTAAGTAGTACAGATGGGGCTGGGGATCGGATTGGAACTTCAATAAAAGCTATTATTATAAAATGTTTAGGCATTAAGTGAGTGAGCGGTGGGGCCGGAGTACAGTGACCGCATCGCCCCGCCGCATTTTCATGACACCAACCCCTCCTCCCTCCCCCGTCCAGCTCATACATCGCAGACTGCGATGTAAAATGGCAGCATTCGCCCCATAAGATGCAGGGGCATTTTTCCCCCACTTTTGGGGGGGAAAAAGTGCTTCTTATGTGGCGAAAAATACGGTAAATATAAAAAAAGTATACATATTAGGTATCGCCGCGTCCGTGACAACCTGGTCTATAAAAATACCACATGATCTAACCTGTCAGATGAATGTTGAAAATAACAAAAAATAAAAACGGTGCCAAAACAGCTATTTCTTGTTACCTTGCCTCACAAAAAGTGTAATATAAAGCAACCAAAAATCATATGTACCCTAAACTAGTACCAACAATATTGCCACCCTATCCCTTAATTTATGAAATGGGGTCACTTTTTTGGAGTTTCTACTCTAGGGGTGCATCAGGGGGGTATCAAATGGGACATGGTGTCACAAAACCGGTCCAGAAAAATCTGCCTTTCAAAAACCGTATGACATTCCTTTCCTTCTGCGCCCTGCCGTGTGCCCTTACAGCAGTTTACAACCACATATGGGGTGTTTCTGTATACTACAGAATCAGGGCCATAAATATTGAGTTTTGTTTGGCTGTTAACCCTTGCTTTGTAACTGGAAAAAAAATATTAAAATGGAAAATCTGCCAAAAAAGTGAAATTTTGAAATTGTATCTCTATTTTCCATTAATTCTTGTGGAACACCTAAAGGGTTAACAAAGTTTGTAAAATCTGTTTTGAATACCTTGAGGGGTGTAGTTTCTTAGATGCGGTCACTTTTATGGAGTTTCTACTCTAGGGGTGCATCAGGGGGGCTTCAAAGGGGACATGGTGTCAAAAATAACCAGTCCAGCAAAACCTGCCTTCCAAAAACCGTATGGTATTCCTTTCCTTCTGTGCCCTGCCATGTGCCCGTACAGTAGTTTACGACCACATATGGGGTGTTTCTGTAAACTACAGAATCAGGGCCATAAATATTGAGTTTTGTTTGGCTGTTAACCCTTGCTTTGTAACTGGAAAAAAAATATTAAAATGGAAAATCTGCCAAAAAAGTGAAATTTTGAAATTGTATCTCTATTTTCCATTAATTCTTGTGGAACACCTAAAGGGTTAACAAAGTTTGTAAAATCTGTTTTGAATACCTTGAGGGGTGTAGTTTCTTAGATGCGGTCACTTTTATGGAGTTTCTACTCTAGGGGTGCATCAGGGGCAGGGCCGGATTAAGAGCATCATGGGCCTGGTGCTGAGGATTTTGCTGGGCCTTTTTATGGAACTGCACTCAGTGTCTTAATTACATATATATTTTATCGATACCATTAAAGTATTTTGTTCCTGCAACTACCCCTTCATTTGGCTTCTATCTTGGCAACATGGAGGGGGACCACGGGAGGGGGACCCTGAGGGTGGGGCACCCTCAGGGCACTATAGTGTCAGGAAAACCGCTTTGTTTTCCTGACACTATAGTGATCATTTAACATGACTATGAAGATTACTGTTTTCTAGCTGCTGTGGACTGTGGACAACAGCAGCTAGAAACAGTAATTTTCATAGAGCTGTGTTATGATTTATGGACACAGCACTCAGCATGCTTAGCCAGTCAGATAGAAGGCTGGCTAAGCATGCTGAGAGCTGTGTCTAAATAACATAACACATTAAAGGGATTCTGTCACCAGGTTTGACCCCTGTCAGCTAAAAATATGCTGATGTTCAGGGCGTCTTCACGATTCCTAATGTGGGCTTATAAATGTCATCTGTGGGCTTATTTAGCTAAAAAACAGCTTTTACTAACCTGTCAGTCAAACAAATAAGGTGCCCAAGGGGATGTTAATGAATGCAAGGTGCCGGCCGCACCCGCCGCCGTTCGTGCCCAGCGCCGCCTTTCCAGACTTCTGCACCGCCTCCTAATCCTCTGTGCCGCCTCTCGCTCTCCCTCCCTCCCCCCTCCTCCTGCTGTAAGATCTTGCGCATACAGGGGTTGAGCGAAGTGCCGGCGCATGCGCACTTCGCTGTAAGAAGCCAAATGGAGAAGTCTGCACGGGCGCATCAGGCAGAGCCCTGTGCGCAAGCGCGAGATCTTACAGCAGAAGGAGGGGGGAGGGAGGGAGAGCGAGAGGCGGCACAGAGGATTAGGAGGCGGTGCAGAAGTCCGGAAAGGCGGCGCTGGGCACGAACGGCGGTGGGTGCGGCGGGCATCTTGCACCCATTAACATCCCCTTGGGCACCTTATTTGTTTGACTGACAGGTTAGTAATAGCTGTTTTTTAGCTAAATAAGCCCACAGATGACATTTATAAGCCCACATTAGGAATCGTGAAGACGCCCTGAACATCAGCATATTTTTAGCTGACAGGGGTCAAACCTGGTGACAGAATCCCTTTAAAGAAATTACTGTTTCTAGCTGCTGTGGACTAGCAGCTAGAAACAGTAATTTCTTTAATGTGTTATGTTATTTAGACTGAGCTCTCAGCATGCTTAGCCAGTCAGTAATTTCCATAGTGCGGTTATGATTTATGGACACAGCTCTCAGCATGCTTAGCCAGCCTTCTATCTGGCTGTGCTTCTTGAGAGTCACAGTCCACAGGCTCAGAAACAGCCAGATAGAAGGCTGGCTAAGCATGCTGAGAGCTGTGTCCATAAATCAGAACAGCACTATGATTGCCCTCCCTTCCAACTGGATGAGTTTATCTGATACCTGCCCTGCTCCAGAAGCTCCTGCTGTCTCACGGGCTGGTGTGGCTGAGCGCTGTGGGCCGTGTGCTGGTCGAAACTGCTGAGTAGGTTGTACACAGCGCAGCGTGCAGGAGGGATAACCGCGGGCGCACTGAGGTCATATCCGGCGGGCCGGCATTACAGGAACCGCACCAGCTGCTCTGACGTCCTGCCGCCGGATATCCTGTGACGTATATCCGGCGGCAGGACGTCAGAGCAGCTGGTGCTGTTCCTGTAATGCCGCGGCCCGCCGGTCATGACCTCAGTAGTGATAGGAAGTTCGGATCTTTCAGATGAATCGGTTCATTTGAATCAGCTCATTCAAATGAACCGATTCATGAATCGGATCTTCGGTTCACTTGGTGAGTCACTGACTGCTGAGCTGACTCGCAAGTGAACTGAAGACTCTAGGTGCCGGTGCGCATGCGCAGATGCTATCCATTCGATTCACTTGCTGCTGCTGACTCAGTCGGCTCTTCAGCTCTCTAATGAGTGAGTCAGGATCAGGAAGAGTGATTGATTATAGTGATAGTGAAGGGAAGCTGAGGCTGACGCCGGACAGGAGGACTCAGGAGCTGTCACTGTGGTGTGCATTGTTGTCTGTTGTGCATTGTTACCCACAGGGACAACAGTCTGACACTGACAGTAGTACAACGAACCAAGTGAAGTGAAATGTGAATGCACGCACAGGGAAAACTATGTGCTGAATTGATAACAGTATTATCCCCAATTAACGGAATCCATAAAGGAGATGTGAACCCACCCTTAGTTATATAGCTACTGAATGAGATGCCTTTAACATATTTATCTCCTGAGAAGCCAATTTAATCCTAAAGGGTTAATTCAACCTGTAATCTAAACTCTGTGTCATCTGTCACTTCTCTTATCTCTCTGCTCCTGTCAAAGGCGTACATAGAAATCACTGGGCCCCATAGCAAGAATCTAAATTGGGCCCCCATTCCCCTTTTATAGCCCCTCCCACTACCCATTCCAGGCCTCTCTCTTTGTTCCATGAACTATGTTCGCTGCTGTTTTATAATTTATGCCATCAGGGCCGGATTGGGATTACAAAACAGGCCTGGCACACAAAAGAGGCATAATAGATACAGTGTGTACAGATGTATAGTGTATACAGCAGTGTACTGATATGTGAGGTACGAGGTATAATATATGCAGTGTGTTCAGGTATATAGTATATACAGCAGTGTACTGATATATGATGTATAAATTACAGCTCGTACCTCACATATCAATCCAATGCTGTATATACAATATACCTGTACACACCATCTATTATACCTCGTACCTAACATATCAGTACACTGCTGTATATACAATATATCTATACACACTGCATATATTATACCTTGTACCTCACATATCAGTACACTGCAATATATATTATATATCTGTACATATTGCATCTATAATACTGTTTAATATATGCAGAGTGTGTGTGTGTGTGCATATATATATATATATATATATATATATATATATATAGATGTGAGGCATACAAGGTATAATACTGTAGATGCAGTGTTTATAGAAATATGTGGTCAGTTATACATTATAGTCACTGTGTGTGTGAAGTACATGAGGTTGTGGTCACTGTACCTGTCTGAAGTATTATACATGAGTGAGCAATGAGTAAAAACAGGGCATGGAGGGGGGGTAAATGATGAAAAGTGGAGGACCTCCTCTTACCACTCCATTCCAGTCTGTATGGATCAAGGCAGAGCTGATTGTGAACTTCAAATACTTGCTGTTAGGGGTTGAAGGACCTGTGATGATGTCATCACAGGTCCTGGCAGATGTACCTTTGAAACCTAGGAACTACACCATTTTTGGTGCAGTTCCTTTGCTAGATTCTGCAGGACCTGTGATGCTGAAGATGATGTCATCACAGGTCCTGGCAGATGCACTGTTCTAACCTGGGAACTACACTTTACACTGTGCAGTTCCCTTACAGGACCTGTGAAGTGCTTGCCTTGCCTCAGCTCTGATTGGTTGGTGGGCGGGAAGGGGAGGGGCTGGCAGAAGCAGCTTCCACTCTAGGATCATATTACGCTCCTCCCGAGTCCCTCCCTCAGGCTCCTGCTGCCAGCGTGAGGTGAGCGTCTCTGCATTGTCTGTGTGCTATGTGACGCTGCGCTGTGTACAACAGAGGACTTTTAACCCTCCCGACGGCCTTTTGGCTGGCAGATGGGCCTATTTTATGGTAGGGGCCTGGAGCTGCAGCTCCATCAGCCCCTACGTTAATCCGGCCCTGATCAGGGGGGCTTCAAAGGGGACATGGTGTCAAAAATAACCAGTCCAGCAAAACCTGCCTTCCAAAAACCGTATGGTATTCCTTTCCTTCTGCGCCCTGCCGTGTGCCCGTACAGCAGTTTACGACCACATATGGGGTTTTTCTGTAAGTTTTCTGTAGTTTTTCAATAAATATTGAGTTTTGTTTGGCTGTTAACCCTTGCTTTGTAACTGGGAAAAAAATATTAAAATGGAAAATCTGCCAAAAAAGGGAAATTTTGAAATTATATCTTTATTTTCTATTAATTCTTGTGGAACACCTAAAGAGTTAACAATGTTTTCAAAATCAGTTTTGAATACCTTGAGGGGTGTAGTTTTTAGAATGGGGTCATTTTTGGGTGGTTTCTATTATGTAAGCCTCGCAAAGTGACTTCAGACCTGAACTGGTCCCTAAAAATTGGGTTTTTGAAAATTTCTGAAAAATTTCAAGATTTGCTTCTAAACTTCTAAGCCTTGTAACATCCCCAAAAAATAAAATATAATTTTCCAAATGATCCAAACATGAAGTAGACATATGGGGATTGTAAAGTAATAACTATTTTTGGAGGTATTACTATGTATTATAGAAGTAGAGAAATTGAAACTTAGAAATTTGCAATGTTTTACAAATTTTTGGTAAATTTGGTATTTTTTTATAAATAAAAATGTATATTTTTGACTTCATTTTACCAGTGTCATGAAGAACAATATGTGACGAAAAAACAATCTCAGAATGGCCTGTATAAGTCAAAGCGTTTTAAAGTTATCACAACTTAAAGTGACACTGGTCAGATTTGCAAAAAACGGCCTGGTCCTAAGGTGAAATAAGGCTGTGTCCTAAAGGGGTTAAATAAGAATACAAACACTGCTATTTTTTTGAACAGTCTAATATTCACTCTTAATTTTTTTTTAGAGGAACAACACAAATTTGATATATTTTTCTTCATGTTTTGATTTGGAATAGAATGTGTAGTGTTCCCAATGCATTTGTGTGTATGGAAATAAAAGCTATTAGAAGAATTTTGAGCTTTATTCACTTTTTTAAACACACTGCTATTATTTTGAACACAACTGTATGCAGGGTAGCCTGTCAGTCACTCTCCACACTAATACATCCGACTCATAAAACAAATGGCACAACCTTTTTTTCCTATCCATTTTGGCTACTAGTACTATGGATCTGTTGCTATAATATGGTGCCCTTACACAAAGAAGAACAGCCATTATGCAAACATTTTTTTTTTATTCAGGTTCGCGTTAAATCCTATTTTTCCTTATGGTTTAAATGCAAAAAATGGCCTTAAGGGCTCATGCACACGACCACTGGATGCCTTGCGGTCCGCAAATTGCAGATCCTCAAAACACGGATACCGGCCATGTAAATTTCACATTTTACAGAATGAAACAGCCGGCCCCTAATAGAACAGTCCTATCCTTGTCCATAATGTGGACAATGATAGGACATGTTCTATTTTTGGGGGGAACGGCCATGTGGACATATACGTACACAAAATGCACACAGAATCATTTCTGGTTTTTTTTGTGTCCCCACTGAAGTGAATGGTTCCGCAAAAGAAAACGTAACTGACACAGAAAAAAATATGTTTGTGTGCATGAGCCCTAAATAACATAATTGAAAATCATACTCTGGTTTCATAATCAGTTTTTTATTGTGACATGCACATTAAATTATGTATTTTAAAGATGTCACTGACACTTCTTAATTACCTTAGCTGGGATGGGTGGAGGTCATTCTAAATTACCATCCTCCATTCTGAGAAATATGGCTATGAAAAAAAAACCTGCAGGTTGTTGCCTGAGATTGCTTTTTTAGGAATTGTCTAATTTTATGTAAAGAATTTCACCTCGAAGTGTATTCACCTACTAGGGGTTTTAAGGATTATTTTTAAAATAAAGAGACATTTTACAGATGGCACTGTAATTGTTCATGATTGGACTTTCTATGTGCACTGAAGACATTGGGTGTCCATGCACCTGGCACAGTGAGCTGACTATTTATATATCAGTTTTAAATATCTGGTTGCCTGCTTCCACCACCAGAGGGAGCTCAGGAGCTTACTGCATACTGTTTTAGTATTGTGTACAATGTATAAAAAGTATACAGTAAGCTCCTATGCTACCTCTTGTGTTGGCTGGAATCTGGCAAAATGTTATTACCTTTCTTTGTTTCTGTAAGGGATTTCGAGCTCCAAACACTGTAACGTTGTATTAAAGGGATTCTGTCACCAGGTTTCACCCCTGTCAGCTAAACATATGCTGATGTTCAGGGCCTCATCACGATTCCTAAGGTGGGCTTATAAATGCGATCTGTAGCCTTATTTTGCTAAAAAACAGCTTTTACTAAACCTGTCACTCAAATAAATAAGGTGCACAAGGGGATGTGAAGCGATGCCAGGTGCCGGCCGCACCCGCCGCCGTTCGTGCCCAGCGCCGCCTTTCCATACTTCTGCGCCGCCTCCTAATCCTCTGTGCCGCCTCTCGCTCTCCCTCCCCCTCCTCCTGCTGTAAGATCTTGCGCGTGCGCACAGGGCTCTGCCTGATGCGCCCGTGCGGACTTCTCCATTTGGCTTCTTACAGCGAAGTGCGCATGCGCCGGCACTTCTCTCAACGCGAGATCTTACAGCAGGAGGAGGGGGGAGGGAGGGAGAGCGAGAGGCGGCACAGAGGATTAGGAGGCGGCGCAGAAGTATGGAAAGGCGGCGCTGGGCACGAACGGCGGCGGGTGCGGCCGGCACCTGGCATGGATTCACATCCCCTTGGGCACCTTATTTATTTGAGTGGCAGGTTAGTAAAAGCTGGTTTTTAGCAAAATAAGGCTGCAGATCGCATTTATAAGCCCACATTAGGAATCGTGATGAGGCCCTGAACATCAGCATATGTTTAGCTGACAGGGGTGAAACCTGGTGACAGAATCCCTTTAAAGCATTAGTCAGAAATGAATGTTGAAGCTAATGTATACCATTACAAAAAAATGTTTGGCTGTGCTGAATGTCATTCTAAATTTTCATTTATGCATATCATTTCTTGAATCATTTGACACTTGAATAAAAAAAATGTATTTCAAATGAATAGCTAAAGCTTCATAATTATATTGGGTTCCCCAACAGAACTGGCTTTTCTGAGCACTCATGGTCCTCTTGGCACACATGCATCAGTCAGATTTTGCAAAATATTAACCAGCTATTAGGTGCCAATGTCAACATAAGCCAAGGCCATCACTAATGTAATGTAATATTGCTGAGGACAACTGGCACAAAATCAGAAGAGACAAACAAGTAGATTTATCTGGCTTTAGCCAACTAAAGTAGGAGGTGAACATTATGAAAGAAATTCTACATATTTTATTATATTTCCATGACAAGCATTGAAGACGTTATCAACGCAAAGACGGAAAAAGACAGACCAACCACTGTAACAAAGGATCCTCTGCTGGACCCAGGAACTGACACAATAATGGGCTTCAAAGGTGAAGCAGAAGATAAGCCCATTTGAAACTAATTTGGAGCCACTTACTGCTGTGGGCAATTCGTATGTATTAACCTTAATAATGAAATGACCTACAGTATGTGGACAATGATGATAGCATAATAAAAAGTAGATGTGGACATGTTCTGCATAGATGGAGGTTAGGCCCAAAGGATCATATTCTCTGGTTGGACCAGGGATACCCAGTCTAACACTTATTAGAAATCAAGGGTTCACTATGAAGATAACTACAGTTGATAAAAAAATCTATTTTGAATAAAAATGTAAATTAAATTAGGGTTTTTTAATGCTCTACTGAGACCATTTGCCAAAGGCTAAGAGGAACTATTTAGTAAGCAGTCTCCAATCTGTGGCTTCTCAGCCGCTGCTCTACTAGA
The DNA here is from genome assembly GCF_905171765.1 of Bufo bufo. Taxonomy (NCBI): domain Eukaryota; kingdom Metazoa; phylum Chordata; class Amphibia; order Anura; family Bufonidae; genus Bufo; species Bufo bufo. The sequence goes on along the minus strand of NC_053396.1, from coordinate 183,937,601 downwards.
CCATATGCCAAAGGCTAAGAAGAGCTATTTAGTCAGTGGTCTACAACCTTTGGCTGCTGCTCTAGTTAGAACATATACCAAAGGCTATGAGGAACAATCTAGTCGTTGGCTTTCAGCCTATCCCTGGAATTGTAATTTTACAACAGAGAGCCATAGATTTAGACAATTGCTTTAAAGGCCATCATACACATTCACAGGTTATGCCATAAATATTTGACAGGTGTGGGTCCCACCTCTTAGATGGGTGTACATGCAACTGTATCCATTCATTTCTATTGGAAATATGGAAACAGAGGAAGCAGTGGGAATATAGTGCAGTGTATGTACCACTGCTCGTCGTGATGTAAGGGGAGCCGCTCACAGCTACTGACAGATCATCAGAAATCTGATCGATGGGGACACCTAAGACCCCTGTTGATCAGCTGTTTGAGAAGGCACCGACGGTCGCAGTAGTGCTGCAGCTTTCTCTCGACTTCATCAGTCACATGGCCTAGGTGCAGCTCAACCCCATTGAAATAAACACAGGAGAGAACCTCATTGACTTCTATGGGAGAGTTTTCTAGGCATTCTCTGTGACCCGGGCAGAGGTCATTGTGACCTGGGCAGAATATATAAGCTTTCATACTCAGCTATTGTGAATGGCGGATCCTGTCTTATCTGTCATTCTAATCCTGTAATGATATTACCTCTGTGTATAGATAAACAGGTAACTGCAGTAAAAGATCAGAAAGTGGGGCCCATTATTATTTTTACTGGCAAGTCTGAAAACTGCAGGATTTAATGTTTTTTCTTTAATTATTGATGGTGACATGGAAAATAAAAATATCATCTTCAACAATTCTTAAAAAATGTGATTTAACCCTTTGGCTACCGGAGGTTTTTTTCGTTTTTGCGTTTTCATTTTTCTTCCCTATTTTCCGTGAGCCAGGCTTTTTTATATTTCCAGTCACACAGCTGTATGAGAGCTTATTTTTTGCGGGACAAGTTGTACTTTCTAATTACACCATTAATTGTGGCATAAAATGTAGTGCGAAGCAGGAAAAAAATTCAAAATGGTGTGAAATTGGAAAAAAAAATCCAATCTCTCCATCGTTTTATGGGTTTTGTTACCACAGCGTTTTGTTTACCCATGCCCTTCATTCTTTGGGTCAGTACGATTACAACGATACCCCACATGTATCATTTTTTTTATGTGCTAATAGTGTAAAAATAAATTTAAGCTTTCAGATTGTTTTTTTTCTACATCACCATATTATGACCCCCCATAACTTTTTTATACTTATGTCTACTGAGCTGTTTAGGAGCTAATTTTTTGCGGGACAATTTATAGTTTTTATTGATACCATTTTGGAGTGTGCATGACATTTGAATCACATTTTATTTCATTTTTTTTTTTGTAAGAGGAGCAATGAAAAAATGACAAATCGCCCATTTTTACCCATTTTTCCATTACATTATTTGCCGTATTGGATTTTTTATTTTTTTTGTTTAATATTATAGGTGTTTTTGGTCGCGGTGATACCCAGGATGTTTATAGTTATTGTTATTTAGGTATTTATTTATTTTTTATTCGGAAAGGGGGATGATTTAAACTTTTATATTTTTATATTTTTTTTAGTTTTTTATTTACATTTTTTATCATCATTTTAAGGCTCATAAATGACCTTATAAATTATGTTTTTTTATTTTAAATTTTAACCTATAAGGGATTTAAAAAATGAAAATTTCTTTGCATTTTGCTAATTTCTTATGTTGGCCTGCCATTGCAGCATTAATGCTCTGAATTTCTTCATAGAGACTGAGAGCATTCAGCGCATGTACTGAAGTCCCCATTGGCCGCACGGGGTTTCAGTAATAAGCGCTTCCGGTTTTTTGTGCATTCAGGTGCATTGATCTCACTTGATCACGGCATCTAAAGCATTTAATTACCACGATTGGCTGTTTGAAATAGCATAGACTTTCCGGCCATGATGCCTGCTGCACGCGTGAGCGGGTTTCATGCTTGCATAGCGCTACCAGCGCCGTACATGTACGGCGCTGGTAGCGAAAGAGTTAAACAATAGATCATTTTCTGATGACACATTTCCTTTAAGGTCTGGTCTTCAGTCCAATGTTATTTAGGGTCTGTGGTGTAATTAATTTTGGGGTCTGATGTGGGATCTGAATTTATTTACTATAGGGGTTATCAAAATATAGTTTTGTCTCTGATTAGTGATGAGCGAAGCGAGCTTTGGAGGCCATACATTCTAATGTTATACGGAGACGGATCTCTGTACAGCATTAATCCGAAGTTTTGAGCAGCGTGACTTTGGATCTTGGATCGCTTCTCTCATCCCTATCTCTTGGCTTATATTTTTAATATTGTGCCTGAAGGTATGTCCACACGGCACAGCTGTGCCACCACTATGACATGGCCGCCATGTAGTATTTAGGACCACATTGTTTATTTGCTCTTGATTGCTAATGGTCCAGCAGTACCCACGAAACCGCGTGGCCATTATCACTGAAGAACGAATAACCAACTGGGTCCTAACTAGAGTTGTTTTTACACCTAAATTCTGGCATATTTCTGGATTATCAGTTCCGCGGATTTGCCAGAGTTGGCCTTTCACACATGTAGCTATCACCCCAGAGATGGTTCATGTCAGGTGTGTTCTCACTACAAAGAAACATTTTCAGGTCCCTAGGCAAGTGGCGGGACCTTTAGGCATGGCCCACTGTGATTTTCTGGAACATTTACTGCTGTTTTCACACACATGCGCTCACTCAGACATGACCTGGAGTTAGTTCTAGGGCTCTGGGGAGAAAAAGTCTGGATAAAGTCCGCAGATATCACACATACAGCCCATCCGGGTAAACTCTAGAAAATGTAAGGTTGAATGGAGCTTAGAGAACATGATCCAACTGAGGCCCGTACGGCTATGGCATGTGGCCGTTCCCTTGTATGATACAGCAGTATATAGTGTGCCTACATCTCAACATTATGGAAACATAGGGACTCCATAAGTCTCCGTACAGGCACTGTGCGTACAGCTCTACCATGTGCTATAATGAAACTATCATATTAATTAGCATTTTTTTACATCTGAACATACAGTTTCATGTCCTTTCTCAAAGAACAAATAATTAGACATGATTAAAGAACTTCACGCCTGTCACTCAGAGAAAAGTTGAAAAGGCACAAAACATAGGATCTTCCCATAAATTAGCATTTATATTAAAACATAATCTGTACATTATGATCATTTTCAATTTGACACGGTTTAAAATGGAACTGTGAAATAACATTGCGCTAGTATCACCTAGAGGCTACACCTTAATAAAAAGAACTGATAATATATAGAGCCTGAAACACGTGTGGTCCAATAAGCCTTCCATAGATTCCTCTTCCTGGTCGGAAGTTGGAACCATAGATGTCACCTAGCATCCTGCACCATACTTGTGCATTGTGATGTCCCCCATCATCCTGCAGCAGAAATGTCTATTGTGATGTCACCGGATTATGTAATATGGTGTTGGATGTGGACACGTGAACACATGTGGCTACCGAATCCTCTTATCTCCAACAGACATACCCAAAGGAAGAAAACTATCCCAGTGTATAAGATCCCGTGTGAATGCTAATAAAAGTGAATAGGGACCCACTTAGCTGCTGTACCCCAACATCCATTTTAGTAGGTAGCTTCCTCTATATAAGGTAATTGTGAGAAATGGTTATTCAAAGAACCATGCGTGTTAAGTGGAACCAACTGAAAGTCCAGTGAAGTTCATGGGTCCTGATGATTAGTTCCTCTTTGTGACTAGTGATGTACGAACATCTGCCGGGATGGTTTGCGAACGGGTCCCATTCATTTTAATGGCAGGCGAACCTGAAAAACCTTCAGCTCATATTTTCAGCCAAGAAATAATTACTAGAAGTGCTCAAATAGTCCCACAACATGGACAGTGGCATACCAGGTGTATTATTCGAATTTGCGATCTCCATTCATTATTTTTTTCAATGCAAAATATCGGCAATATAGTTTTCGCGTACGCGCATGCGCAAATGCACTATGCAGTACCCAAATGCACTGTAAAGAAAGTATATTGGTATATAACACCCCGCTTCAATCCGTTTTTTTGTGGGACGACTGGTATATCACACCAGTAGAAATTATTTGTTCCAATAACGCTTGTCCCTCTATATACCTGCAGTATCGCAGCAGAACCGCACACAACTGCCGCACTATACAAATGCACTATAATATACTTTCTAACATAGAGAGTATATTATAACATTGTACAAGGAAGGCAATCCATTAGAATATACATGAAGATAAAACGTAACCTTTAATAATGTTACTATGAGGGTCCATTCACACGTTCGTAAGTGTTTTGCGGATCCGCAAAACACGGACACCGGCAATGTGCATTCCGCAATTTGCAGACCGCACATCGCCGGCACTATAATAGAAAATGCCTTATCTTGTCTGCAATTGCGGACAAGAATAGGACAGGTTCTATTTTTTGCGGAAACGGAAGCACAGATGCGGAAGTGCGGATCCACAAATGCGGATGCGGACAGCACATTCCGGCCCCATTGAAAATGAATGGGTCTGCACCCGTTCTGCAAATTTGCAGAATGGATGCGGACCCATTTTGCGGACGTGTGAATGGAAAAGATATCCCTCAAAATGAAAATAAATTAAATTATTAAAGTTAAGCAAAAAGCATAGATGTGGTAGGCAATAACAAGTGCTCGGCGGCACTAAATCGGCACCAAATCAGAAACCATATGTCCTACCACAATCCGGGGGGTCCCAGTGCACATCCATGAATCCCGAAGGGAAAGCAAAAAACATCTATCCCTGGGCTAGATGATGATTTGGTATTGAAGGAAAGGGTGGGCAAAGAACTGTCCCTGATATTGCCCTACAGGGGGGTGCTATTCTGGCCCTGATAGCCTAACCACAGACCACCCGCTCTGATAAGAGCGACCCCATCCGGAACCTTACACTATATAAAAATTGCCCTAGTAAGCCGCTAGCCCCTAGGCCCCTGACTTCCAGGTGATCACTATATAGATCTATGTGTTTTTGACTCATTATAAAAGTATATTATAAGTATATCGCACCCCTCTGTGTATCACACCTATCGATAGTACACCTATACCAGTCCTTAAAAGCACTTTTGTGGCCCTATTAGCTAGCGTTTGGTGTCCCTAACAGCCTGTCCCTGCTCCACACAGCAACCTCTCCCTACACTGGCAAAACACTCAATGTAAAATGGCGGCCAGATCAGGATTATTTTTAAGGTAGGGGGTGTGTCCATGTGCTAAAATCTCTCAATTGGCTGTCCTGTACACCTGATGGATGTGTCATGGGTCAAAGTTCTTCATAATGTAAAAGAATATGGTGGGCGCGAATTTCTCCATATGTTGGCATGTTCGGCGAATTGCGAGCACGCAAAGTTCGCCGCGAAACGACCGCCGGGCGATCCACAAGGCCGTCTCTATTTGTGACACACATGGTAGAACTCACACTATACCATATATGCATGCCCCACAAACAGTAAGGGCATGGCCACACATAGGGACTCCACTACAGATTTTCAGAACTGGCCAAAATCCACCACAGCAAAAACTGTCTGAAATCTGCTGTTTTTTGCTGTGACATTGCGGCTAGGATTACAGCAGGTCGTCTGCTACTTTCTACCCTTGCATTGCAGCTGAAACCAACTTCATAGATTGATATGCTGATTTTCTTTTCGGTTAAAGGGTAATAAATCTCTTCCATGTTGCTTGTACTGTAAATTCTACAGATAATGTGCAGTATTTATGCCACCTATAGCCAGGCAGTTCTCTTGTCTCAGCACACTGTCCTCCTCTTGAGCATGCCAGGAGGCGAATCTGTTTTACAATGGAAGCTACTCACTTTGTCCCAGTTGCAAAATATACAGAAAGGGAGCCACTCTTTTTGTCAGTTTTCTTTGGATTATTACTGCCTCAGGAGATTCCTGCAGACTATGACTGCTGCTTCTGTAGTTAAAGTCACTGGTTAAAGATGGAGTGAGTGAGAGAAGGAAGCAAAACAGCTTGGGAAGTCTAGCAGAAAGCAACCAGCCCAAGGCAAAGAGCAGACAGAGTCAACCAAACACCTGTCTCTGAGAAAGCAGGGAACTTATCCTGGAATATTTAGCAGCAATTACAGGGGACTGCTGGAAATATAAGCCAGTAAAAGTAGCCTATGTATATTGGCTATAGACTTTGCTGCAGTTTGGTTGGGTTAGAAGCTTTAGGCTCTCTTCCATTCTAAAAAGACAGATTTGCCATCTGTTAAAGGACTGTACCCCACATAGGGTATTGAAGAATTACAGACAGAGAAAGAGAGAGATGCACACGTTTGGCTGGATCAGAGAGAGGAAGTACAGACATATTGGAAGAATGACTGAGATAGAATATCAGGCCTGTCTCCACAATATATACAGCGTCAGAGCACATTTTTCTATGCAACATTGACAAGAACTGTCCTTCTAATGGTAAATGACTATATTGATGTGAAATTTATATACCTGAAGTGATAAAAGGTTAGGATAAATCTGAAGGTTTGAAGAGTAGGAATATGTTGAATGGAGACATAAAGAAGTAGAGAAGCCCTGAAGGTTATATTATGGAGAGGAGGTAAGAGAAAATAGGTTTGACATAGGCCGAGTGGCGGTTGCATTTGTGTTAGTATCTAGAGAATAGTGGCTTGTGATATGAAAAAGTCTGATTAAAGAGGCCTCATGCACAAAGTAGAGTCATATGCAGGAGACTGACTAGGCAGCACACCCACTATCTTTGGTTTTATTTTGGCTTCCCCTAAATTCAACGACATGCTCACTCATGTCGACTACACCTAAAATACATCTCCAGATTCTGCCAATGGAAGCAGCAAAACCTATAATGGTTTTATTGCTTTGAGTCATTCTCATCTAGATTACTGTAACTAACGACTAATTCGACTTCCCCTAGAGCAGAGATGGCAAACTGCGGCTCTCCAGCTGTTGTAAAACTTCAAATCCCATCAGGCCCTGCTGTAGGCTGATAGCTGTAGGCAGACTGGGCATACTGGGAGTTGTAGTTTTACAACAGCTGGAGAGCTGCCCTAGAGTACTAGACTAAAATGTTGTTAATGTGGTAAAAAAAAGATGGTATTGACTGGCTAATGTAGCTTTATGTGCACTGCCTTCTTTTTTATATACATAATGGTTAAACCATTGTACAAAACAAGAACTTTTTACCTTTTGTGTTGCTCCAATTTCCTAATAGATTGTAACCTTTTATGAGCAGGGTCCTTGGTCCTGTTGTTTGACTTTTTGATTAGTTTGTTACTTTGCAATTTTGGATTTTGATACTATGTGTTTCCTTAATAGAGAACAAAAAAAGTCTTGAGCACACCCACGCCTGCCTGCGGCAGTGCAAGGAAAACCCAGACCAGGGCAATACTCCAAGATGAACAAAAATCCAGCAATCAGGCCGTATAAAAGTCTATTCACGTTTATTCATAAAATCCACATGGCAGATAAAGATCACAAAACGGTCAATGCGTTTCGACAAGATGTCTTAATCATGACCTAGTTACATGTGCACATACCATTTCCTTAAAATATATATACCCACTATACTCCCCTCATCATTTGTATGCATAATTAATAATTAAATAAGATCCAGCGTATTAAACGCTTTTTACGTGTTTCCTCTGATATGTAAGGTACTACAAAATATGTTGGTGTTTTATAAATAAGGATGATTATTATTATTATTGTGGCACATGGTGTACTACCATCATATGACACTCCATCATATGCTATATGTGTTCAACAAGTCCAGTTGCTCTGACAAATTACTACTGGTATACCATGACATTACTACTGGTATACCATGACATTACTACTGGTATACCATGACATGAATGAATGAGAACTACCTCAAGAGATATTCTTCACTAAATGCATTACTGAAGAATATCTCCATAATGTAGCAGCTGGAGGCCACTGCTGCTTCGCTCACCTGTCCTCCGCCTCCAGGCAAGCAATCTCCTCCTTTTCCCAATGGTCCTGGCTGCTGGGGTGGCTCCTCCATTGGCCTACTTGCCAGCTCTGCCTTTCTTGGGTTCATGTTCTCACTCTGGCTCTTAAAGGCTCCCCTTAGTTCACACCAGTAAATGTCTGTTTTCCTGAAGTTACATAAGGCACCTACCCCAGTGGGAAGGTGCTTGAGCAATGAGGTCTCTTAGGATGCTAAGTCACTGCACAGGCATTGTTTTAAATTGTCTGCCCATGTACCCACCAGCGTCGATTCACCCGTATTTGCTGCCTGCCCTGACGTTGGACCTGTTTTACATATTGGCCCTGACCTTACTATTACTGACCATAAGTTTTTTCGATTTGTCAGTGCTCTGCACTAGTGTTTCTGATCCCTGTTTCAGCTGTCAATCACATCAGCACTACATCTAGAGGTAGCGGCCTGGTGGATCTCGTGTAGCAAACTCCAGATCCCTGTACAGTGGTTAAAGGGTGAAAAACAGGGGACTGGCAGGATAATACCCTTAGGTTTAGCCCAAGGTCAGACTAGTTGGTTGATGCTATGGTTCCTCACCCACTGCCAATACACATAATATTAGATTGAATTTAAAGAGGACCAGTCATGATTTGTCTGTTTTAGCAACTAATTGCATTTTCCATGTAATAACAATTTTAAATCATGATTTCTTACATCTATTTTTTGTGCCATTCTTCTCTTATTTCTGCTGGAAGTTTATGGAGAAAGGTGGAGATGAGCATTAACAGCTAGGGGTGTTTTTCTTTTCAGTCTGCCATAAGTGGCACTAATTGGACAATGTCAGACTATGCAGGAGCAAACCTCCAACTGGTAACACCTACTTGTACCTTTATCCATAAACTTCTACCAAGAATAGTAAAAGAAGGGCCCCACATAGAGTCATAAGCATGAAAGTTCTAGACCTGTCATTTCATGCGGTTCCTGAAGTTTTCCACATAACTGCAAGTCTTCTTGAAAATGTGCAGGAAACTATGCATGCACTTCAACCACTCTTACCCTGCAAAACATGCCCTTTTTGAGCTGCAAAAGCAGAATAGCATTTCCCAACATTGGTTGATATGCAACATTTCCACACATTGGAACTCCACCCTCTACATGTTGGATCAACTCTACGAGCAGAGGAAGGCCTTGAATGGTGAACAGAAGTACTCCCCTGGTTGATGGCCAGGTGACAGGAGACATGGCACCTACATCTCACTGCCATGTGAGCCCTATGGGGGCTCAACTGGTGGATGAAGAGGACATTCACGCACAGCAATGTGTGCAGAAATGAGTGGATTATCTGAACAAGTGACAGGAGAGGAGCAGGATGAGCTGAAGGGTAATGAGGAAGACTAGGCATATGTTTCTGACACACCATGGCAGTATGCCATGGGGTTGGAGGCAGAGAGTTGAATGACCATTGGCTCTCCACCATGTTAGACCCTCACTACTGGTCCAAAATGGGGGCCTTTTTTCCATCTGCTGAGAGAGAGGAAAAATTTGAGACATCCTATGTAGTCATTTGGGGGATGTCTATGATCCACTGCCATGACTGCTGGAGGGGGGTGGGGGGGAGGGGCAGCACCAGCTCCATCAGCAGCAGCTTAAGTCTGGAGTGTCTAATGAGCACTTTTCTTCACCTGCCTACTAAAGAAACCACTCAGCAAGGCATACAGCAAATCCTGAACCAGCAGGTGGTTGCATACTTATACTGCACCCTGCCACCCCAGCTCTCCTGGACTAGTGGGCAGCAAAACTTGATTTGTGTCCGCAACTGGCCAAATTTGCCCAGGACAAGCTTTCCTGCTCGGCCAGCAGTGTGGCATCAGAGTGGGTGTTTAGTGCGGTGGGGGGCATAGTTATCTCAAAGAGAACTCGCCTCTCAACACAAAATGTTGAGAGACTAACCTTCGTAAAGATAAATCAGGCGTGAATCAGCCAGGATTTCCACATGCTAGTGCTTGTTATATCAGACTAGAACATTCTGGCAGTCACACCAAAACCTTGTGAAAAATGGCCTTTTACTTATGGCATCGTGCTTCAGCCACTATTCTGATGCCACACACTTGCTGCCTCTGCTGTCATCTTCTTCTACTGCCACTATCTTGTGCTTTTACTGCCACTGCTGTTCCTCCAACTCTGTGACTGGGCCACTGTGTTAAAGGGAACCTGTCACCGGGATTTTGTGTATAGAGCTGAGGACATGGGTTGCTAGATGGCCGCTAGCACATCCGCAATACCCAGTCCCCATAGCTCTGTGTGCTTTTATTGTGTAAAAAAAACGATTTGATGCATATGCAAATTAACCTGAGATGATTCCTGTATGTGAGATGAGTCAGGGACAGGACTCATTTCAGGTTAATTTGCATATGTATAAAATCGTTTTTTTTTACACAATAAAAGCACACAGAGCTATGGGGACTGGATATTGCGGATGTGCTAGCGGCCATCTAGCAACCCATGTCCTCAGCTCTATACCCAAAATCCAGGTGACAGGTTACCTTTACCTCCTCATGCTGTTGCCACCATCACCACTTTGTGACTGGGGTACTGTGTTGACTCGTCTTGCTGTTGCCACCCTTACCACTCTGTTACTGGGCCACTATGTTGACTCCTCATGCAGTTGTCACCTTCCCTAGTCTGTGACTGGGCCACTATGTTGACTACTCATTCTGTTGCTACTCTCTTCACTCTTTGACAAGGCCACTATATTGACTCCTCATGCTTTTGCCACCCTCAGAACTCTGTCTCTGGGCCACTATGTTGACTCCTCATGCAGATGCCTCCCTCACCACTCTGTGACTGGGCCACTATGTTGACTCCTCTCGCTGTTGCCACCCTCTGTTGCCACTAGTGTCTCTGTTTGGCCTTGTTGACATCCACATTTTTTTTACCCTTCTTTCGATCTTTTAGAAGAACAAAAAATGAAAAACACAATTGATACTGTCTTTAGAACATCAATAAGACCTCTATCACATGGTCAGTATTTTGCATCAGGATTTGCTCAGGATTTGGAAGGCAAAAGCAGGAGTGTGTCTAAAACACAGAGGACATGCAAGTATTTCCATCACATGTTATCTCTGTTTTGGACTCATTCCTATTTTTGCCTTTCCAATACTGATCCACTGCTGATGCAAAAAACTGACCAAATACTGATCGTGTAATAGAGGCCATTTAAGTCATACATGCAGGACTTCTCATCCCATTAAACCAATTTCAGAGGCAAATAGCTAAAACTCATGCAAATTGAGCATGAGACCTCTATCACACAGTCAGTATTTTTCATCAAGAATTGCTTATGAATTGAAAGCAAAAAGCAGGAGTGGATACAAAACATAGAAGACATGCAAATATTCCAGTCATGTGTCACCTCTGTTTTGGACCCACTCCCGTGTTTTTTTGGCCTTAGCAATACTGATGGACCACTGACCAAATGATGACCATGTAAAGATGGATGCTCAAAGACAGGATACAATTTTTGGGCTTGTTCTTGTGACGAATCAGAAGAACGGAAAAATAAACAGTGACATCAACACAGACTGTAGTTATCTAGCAATTTATGTGGAATCAGCAGACAGTGTAAAATGAGACAGCTCTTTCAGTCTATAGTAGACTCTTGGGCCACTGCACGGTTAGGGTACATTCACACGAAGGTACAATTTTTTCCGCGTCCGATCCGCATCCGTTTCGCATTTTGCGGCATAGATGTGGATCCATTTATTCCTATGGGTGAATAAAATGTACAGACAACATTCAGTATGTTGTCCGCATCCATGTTTCCGCATTTCTCGTCCGCAAAAATATGAAGCTTGCACTACTATTGTCTGCACAGTTCGGTCTGCAGCCCTATTCAAGTCAACGGATCCGCAAATTGCGGAAGACATACGGAAACCATTCCATATGTCATCCGTTTTTTGAGGATCTGTTTCTGTGTAATTGAAGTTCTTGCTCCCTGACCTGGGTGCAAAATATTCTGATATTACTATTGCAAAATGCGGACACACGGAACGGATGCGGAAACACAACAGAAACAAATTATGGACACACAGTTCCGTTATTTGCGGACCGCAAAATGGAAAAGGATTACACACGGTCATGTGAATGTCCCCTTAAGTAGTGTTGAGGGTGAATATTCAAAAAGCTAATTTTTTTCGCGAATATCGCCACTTCGAGAATTCGCGAATATTTAGAATATAGTGCTATATATTCGTAATGACGAATATATATATATTTTTTTAACACAGTACATTTCAGGTGATCCTCCCTCCCTTCTAGCTTGTGAGCCAATGAGAAGGTTTTGTCACAGCTTAGCAACATTCCTACCAACCAATAGAAAAGTCGCCTACCCCACGCCGATATTTTGCGCGCATTACACGAATAATACATTGCCGATTTTCGCAATCAAGAATATAATCTCGAATTCGCGAATTCACGAATATATGATGAATATTCTACAAAATATTCGCAAAATATTGCGAATTCGAATATTGCCCCTGCCGCTCATCACTACCCTTAAGTACATTATACCAGAGTTCACACTTCAGTTATTTGGTCAGTTTTTGACCCGTAACTGACCAAATAAGTGAAGTGTGAACTCATTCGAATGGCCTCTTGCACACGACCGTATGTATTTTGCGGTCCGCAAAAAAAGGGATCTGCAAAAAATATGGATGACATCCGTGTGCATTCTGTATTTTGCGGAACAGAACAGCTGGCCCCTAATAGCTGGCCCCGCAATGCAGACAACAATAGAACATGTTCTATTTTTTTGCAGAACGGAAATACACTGAGTGCCTTCCGTTTTTTTAAGGACCCATTGAAATGAATGGTTCCGTATACGGTCCACAAAAAAACCGGTACGGACACGGAATAAAAATACGTTAGTGTGCAAGAGGCCTAAGGGTCCATTCACACGTCCGTAGTGTATTGTGGATCCGCAATACACCCGGACGGCACCCCCATAAAACTGCCTATTCTTGTCCGCAATTGCGGACAAGAATAGGACATGGTCTATTTTTTTCCGGAGCTGCGGCCCTGAAGATCAGGGCCCCACTCCGGAAATGCGGAGAGCACATAGTGTGCTCTCTGCATCCATTCCTGCCCCATTGAGAATGAATGGGTCCGCACCATATTGCGGAACAGTTGTGGACCCATTCCACGGACGTGTGAATGGACCCTAAGAGTGATGCCTGTCATCTACCTGTCATACTGACTCACAGTGTTGTGCATGTTACTGCAATGCACAGTGTTGTACACAGATAAACAGGCTGTCCCTGTGCTTTGGTATATTGCTGATTTTCTGTCTGAAATTGTTTCTTCCCTTTATTTGTACAATAATTAATGTGCGTACATTTACACTCTGGAGAGAATCCAACATAGGTGTTTGTATGAGTGATGGATGATCATCTGAAGAACATTGTGGAACACAAACAGGGTTCTATCCATAGTTGATGCAAGTTGATTGTCAGTGTCACACTACCAATATTTACTGATGAAAAGAGACCATCCTAATTCTTCCGAGAGAACGTCTATAAGCAAGACACAGATTAATCACACCAAGACTGCACCAAGACTGAAAATCAAGCCTGAAGATGTTTTCCAATATGCTAACAGGTCAGGATATTTTATATACATACATTTTATATGCAGCAGGTTTCATTAAGCTAACAGAAGAATTGCGCTGACTCGCAGATCACCCAATCAGGTGTCAATGTTATGTTATCCTATACCTACCTAACTTCAGGTAGACTATAGAATTTAGACATTTTCCTCAGAGAAGGTTCAAACAATTTAGAAATTTAGGAGTTTAAGGTTGGACAATTTTTCACAAAATGTCAAGAATTTAAATCTTCTTCAAATGAAATTATTTTCCATCTATGAAAAATTTTGAGCACTCTAATACAATACAGATTAAAGTGATCCCTCAAGATACAATGGCTTCAGAATACAATATTTTCAATATACAATGGTCTTTTCTGGGCCATAGTAAGTTGAAACTAGACTAAACATACATTGCCTCAGACTCTGATCCAACCAATCAAGGCCACTTCTCTGGTAAAATGGATTATTTGCTAGTTAGCAGCTATTCCTGACTGTTATAAGCAAGGACTTGTTTTATCTGTCTTAGTTACCTGCTGATGTTTCTTAAATCTTCATTTTCTCTTATCTTGGATAACATTGTGGGGCTTTGGAACCGATTACTCAACTTACAATGGTTTCAACATACAATGGTCATCATTAGACCAATTAAAATTGTAACTTGATGGACCACTGTGCATTAGATTCTATTTATATATGGTATAGATTTCTAATCCTTTTTTGGGCACAATTTTTGATAATCATGAGAATCATAGTTTATGTAAGTGATCATACACCGCAGTCAAATCACATTTTTTAGAAGAAAATTTTTAGTAGAAAACTACTCCACACATACAAAGAAAACACAAAATAACAAATAAAAGTTATATTTTTCTCTGTAACATTCAAGATGATCTGATGTTTATGGCTCATGGTTTTGTACTGACAATTTGAATGTGAATTGTTTTTCTTTTTCATTCCTTTTCAATTTTAAAACCTAAATTTACAAAGTGAATTTTTAAAATTTTCAGACTATATTGTTTGGAGATTTTCTCCTGAGCCTCTGAGGAAGGTTCTGACAATTTAGAAATGTATTGGGGTGAAGTTTATAGTTGGACTATTGTTTAAAAATGGCAAGAACAAATTTTTTTGTTTTTACCAAATTCACTTACTTAGCAACTTTACAAAATTAAGGACAAGAACACTCTAATAAGATACAAATTGGAGCATATTTATAGAGTATAGTTTTTTAGCCCTTTTTGGACACAATTTCCATGTTATTTTTAGCATTAGAGTTCGTATAAGTGTTCACAAGCCAGTAAAATCACATTTTGCTTTTACTTTGAACTATTCCACACTTGTATAGAACACACATGATAAACATTAATAGATCATTTTTCCTGGCTTTATTCATGGCTATTATTGGTTTTGTATTGAAGTTTTGTATTTTTTTTTTTCTTTTTCATTCCTTTTCATTTTTAAAATTACAGGGCACATTTATTCAAATTGGCATCTAATAAACCCCTAAACTGGTGGTGGATCCACCAGGCACAGATCCACTACCAAGTTGTAGAACTGTAGGACTTTTATGGATATTTCACAATGTATTTCAGGGTACTCTGGATCCCTTTTTCAAGTCTGACAGCTGGCGTCAGGTGCTTGCTACTCACTACTGAATCAGAGCCAATGCGGGCGTGATGGTGTCAGTGGGAGCATTTTTTTGCTTTTCAGCAACAATAAAGTAATTTTAGTAGATTGCAAAAATCTATCTAGGCCAATAGTAGTAAGGCACAGAGGTTCATCCTGTTTGTGACACAATGATAGTGCAGTGAGCACCTGGGGAGCAGAAAGTGGAGTAAAAAAGATGATGGTGAAAGGAACCAGGCAGAGATGGTAGAACAAAGAATTAATTTTTTTACTCTGCTGACACAAATACACCGTAGCGTAAAAATCTTCCGTGGCCTAGGACCCTTGAGTTTATTTGGGGCAATGATGTCCTCCTAGATTAGTGATGAGTGGCATTGGCAATATTCGTTTTTGAGAATTTTTCGCATAATATTTGCAATAAATTCACAAATTCTAGAATCCGTGATCTCTAGTCATTATTTTCGCGATTGCGCAAATCGGCACTAATGATGCGCATATTTTTTGCTCAATACATGCAACTTCCCATTTTATTATGTCTGAGTAGATATTACTGATTGGTGCACTATGTATTGTTGTGACATCACAGCACTATGTCTGTAGCATGTATGTATAGATAGCAGAGAAACAGTAATTCCTAACACCCTGTACTGTAACCTATCAGCTACACTATATCACTATCTAACCTACACCACTAACTATCTGTATTACATATATGAGCTAACTAACTATCTAATGTAATTAGATAAGGAATAGGATCCAGATGAAAGCACAGAGCACAGCAATGTCACTGCTCTCTCTCTCTCTCTCTCTCTCTCAGAACTGCAAAAAAGCAGCAGAAAATGGCTGCTGAGGAGGTTCTTATATAGTAAGGGGTAGGCAACTTTCCTATTGGTTGCTAGGGATGTTGCTAAGCTCTGGCAAAGATATTGCAGCCTTCTCATTGGCCCACAAGCAAGAAGGGAGGTTACTGATGAAATAAAATCTAGAATATTCGAGATTATGAATATATATCACTATATTTTACATCTTTGCAAATTTTTGAAGTGCTGAAATTCGCGATAAAAATTTGCGATTAGAATATTCGCAATCAACACTATTCTAGATGAGCTGCCTGTGTGGTCCACATGGCCAGGAGGAGCGGGATATGGGTCGTATGCTTCCTTACTTTCCTCTCTGTATCTCTAAATTGCTCTAACTAGCTCTGCCCCTCCCTTGCAGGAAGTCGAGTCAGCCCACTCATTCCAAAAGTGGAGAAATGGGATAGTAAGTCCCATTTCTGTTGCCAAACACTGCTAACCATTCCACATCTGCATGTGAACAAAGTGTATTGCATGAAAGGTCACAAAACATTGCTAACCAATTGTAGTACCCCCAGATCTGAGGTACTACAGCAAGTAATGAAATCATCTTGTAGAAGCAATGCCGTCAGGCTAAGCAATGTAAGTAACCACCTACCTAAGTAGCATTACAAGGGAAAACAACCCCTCCTAGTCACATTGTAGGACAGATTTTCTGTATACAATTTTTATATAATTCCTAGAGAACCCCTTTAAAAGACATCAGCATTCACTCCATCTCAGTGACCCCTCCAGATAATCCGTAGAGGTGCCAAGAGTAGGACCCTCACCAATCTGATACTAATTTCCTAGTCTGAGGATAAGCCATCAATTTTTCAAAACCAGGATACCCCATTTTATCTTTGATTTGTCATGGAGTATAGTTTTAACATTAACATGTTGTTCATTTCTCAGGTTGGGAAAGAATTGGGTTTGGCTCTATGACAATAGCACTCGCTGTTCTATGTTTTTCCTTTCTGATATTACTTCGGAGGAAAAAGAGCAAACTTCCTCCGGGTCCTAAAGCCTTGCCCTTCCTGGGCAATCTACATCAGCTGGATTCCAAAGATGTGATCAAATCTCTAAGAGAGGTACAGTGTGTGTACAACATTGTATATTTACTCAGTGTGGAGCAAAGATAATGTGATAAAGGTTATGGATACTTTTGGCGGCAATTTATTTTAGCATTGCATTGTAAGCATTGTGGGCTAAAAAGAATTTTTTAATTGGTCTTTAGAAAAAATAAAATTCAACAGTTTTTGTTTTGCAGCCTTAACTTCCAATGTATCTGTCAGAGAGCTGCTCTGACGGCTCAATCTGTAGTCCTTATCTTCTGGGCTCCTGACAGCTCATAAGCACTCATTCAAGTCATATTCTTATGAAACAAATCAGCTGTGGCTTAAATGAGTGTTTAGGAGCTGTCAGGAGCTGTAAGGTGCACTGATGATGGGCCTAAGCCACTCTGTGCACCCTTTGCTCCATTGTCTTCCTCTGCCAGTGACTTACCTGGCCATGTCAATCAAGAAGGAAATTAAGGGGGGGGGGGGTCTGGCAGAGGAAACAAGAGGAGGAAGAGTGCATAGATTGTGGATATTCTCTCGATGCAGTTAACTTCTCATTTGCATACGGATTAAAAGTTGTTTTTTTCCCATAGTGAAGCAACCGCTCACTAAGTGAATGGTATCATTACCTTCAGCTGAGTTAGCCCTACAATTCTACCAATTTGGCTGAATCGAATTTTGAGCTCATCTCTAATTACGAGCCAATATTTTTAATTAGTTGGTGGGAGAAATGCAGAGAAATGTGGTATATTTGTAAATGTTACCAGCATGATCTAACTTCAGCACTGTGATTGCAGTCTGTATCCAGGTGCAGGTCACATCTCCACAGCAACTGGCCCTCTCTGATGAATTCACTGAGCACTGTCCTTAAAGGGGTTGTCCGGGTTCAAATGTGAACTCGGACATATCCCCATTTTCACCCAGGAAGGCCCTCTGATATGAGCATCTTAGTATTTCATGCTCTGATGCTCTCCTTTTCCCTGCACTGAATTGTGGAGGGCAAAGGCTTTTTTTTTGGAGATCCAGTGACGTACTGGGCTCTCCATGGGCAGGGCCGGTGCAAGGATTTTTGCCGCCCTAGGCAAGATAAAAATTGCTGCCCCCCCCTTCTTATCAGATGATCTGCCCATATCATGACATCACATATGTTCCACCCCTTTCTCAGCTTTTAAATTAAAAGAACTGCTATGTTTCCCTTACGGTTAATCCAGCTTCTTGTAGCTGTCTCTTTTTGCGGAACGGAATTGCGCACCCATACATTTCTATGGGGCCGCAGGAAGTGCGGCCCCAATCCGGATTTGCGAACCCGGATCCGCAATTCCGATCCTGAAAAAAATAGAACATGTCCTATTCTTGTCCGGAATAGCGGACAAGAATAGGCATATTCTCTTAGTGCCGGCAATGTGCGGTCTGCAAAATGCGGAACGCACATTGCCGCTGTCCGTGTTTTGTGGATCCGCAAAACACACACGGATGTGTGAATGGACCCTAAATGTGAGGTAAATTAGTTTCCAATGTAGTATTAATAACTAAACAATTAAATAATAAACATATTGCATTGTCTATTTACCACCAGGACAATAAGATGATCTGGGCTCTGGCTGCAGTCTGGCAGTCTGGCAGTCTGGCTGCAGTCTCCCTTGTCACTCTCTCCCCCCCCTCCCTCCCTTGTCACTCTCCCCCCCCTCCCTCCCTTGTCACTATCTCCCCCCCTCCCTCCCTTGTCACTCTCTTCTCCCCCCCTCTCTCCATTGTCACTCTCTTCCCCCCCTCCCTCCCTTGTCACTCTCTTCTCCCCCCTCCCTCCCTTGTCACTCTCTTCCCCCCTCCCTCCCTTGTCACTCTCTTCTCCCCCCTCCCTCCATTGTCACTCTCTCCCCCCTCCCTCCCTTGTCACTCTCTTCCCCCCCTCCCTCCCTTGTCACTCTCTTCTCCCCCCTCCCTCCCTTGTCACTCTCTCCCCCCTCCCTCCCTTGTCACTCTCTTCCCCCCTCCCTCCCTTGTCACTCTCTTCTCCCCCCTCCCTCCCTTGTCACTCTCTCCCCCCTCCCTCCCTTGTCACTCTCTTCCCCCCCTTGTCACTCTCTTCTCCCCCCCTCCCTCCCTTGTCACTTTCTTCCCCCCTCCCTTGTCACTCTCTCCCCCCCCTCCCTTGTCACTCTCTTCCCCCCCTACCTTGTCACTCTCTTCTCCCCCCTCCCTCCTTTGTCACTCTCTCCCCCCTCCCTCCTTTGTCCCTCTCTCCCCCTCCCTCCTTTGTCACTCTCTCCCCCCTCCCTCCTTTGTCACTCTCTCCCCCCTCCCTCCTTTGTCACTCTCATTCCCTTCCTGCCTTGTCACTCTCATTTCCCCCCCTCTCTTGTCACTCTCATTCTACCCCCCCTTGTCACTCTCATTCTACCCCCCCTCGTCACTCTCATATTCTACCCCCCTTGTCACTCTCATTCTACCCCCCCTTGTCACTCTCATTTCCCCCCTCCCTTGTCACTCTCATTCTACCCCCCCTTGTCACTCTCATTCTACCCCCTCCCTTGTCACTCTCATTCTACCCCCCCCTTGTTACTCTCATATTCTACCTCCCCTTGTCACTCTCATTCTACCCCCCTTGTCACTCTCATTCTACCCCCCTCCCTTGTCACTCTCATTCTACCCCCCCTTGTCACTCTCATATTCTACCCCCCCTTGTCACTCTCATTCTATCCCCCCCCCTTGTCACTCTCATTCTATCCCCCCCTTGTCACTCTCATTTTACCTCCCCCTGTCACTCTCATTCTACCCCCCCTTGTCACTCTCATTTTACCCCCCTCCCTTGTCACCTCTAGTGTAACGTGGCCGAGCTCTGTTCGGTCCGCGGTACAGGAGCATTTGTTTCCTGTACCCGGCCGGACTGAAAGGAAGTGCACACTTCCTGCGCAGGCCGGCCGCCCGAACTTATATAACCAAGTCTTTTTTTTTTTTTTACACCGCAACGGGCGCCCCCTGCTAAATGGCGCCCTAGGTGACTGCCTAAGTCGCCTTACTGGTGGCGCCGGCCCTGTCCATGGGTAAAGCTAAGCGGAGGCTTCTGCCTAGCAGTGAGCCAAGTGACATCACTGGCACTAAAGGGCGAGCTTTAGCGCTGCCCTAGCCTGTAAAACAGCTAGGGCAGCGCTAATGCCTGCCCATCAGTCTCCACCTAGCTGTACCCATGGATGAGCCTGGTACATCACCAGATCTCCAAAAGAAGCCTTTGTTCTGTGCAATTCAGCGCAGGCCAAAGGAGAGCTGCTCCGTGGTTCATATCAGAAGGCCTGCCTGGGTGAAAATGGGGATACGTCTGGGGTCACCTCTGAACCCTGACAACCCCTTTAAAATGGAGGGGGGATTGCTGGACCTTGCATGTGAATAAGGCACTTTTATCTCAATCATAGCCATGGTAATTGATTTTGCTCTTGTCTTGCTTCTCAAGGTTTGTCACTTGTTATCTGAAATTAATTTTAAAAAATGGACAGTCCAGATAGAATGCCACTAAACAATGTATTAATTTTCTATTTTTCTTAAAACATGGATCTTATGTCTTATATTTATGCCCTTCCATCTAAAGCTGAGCCACAGATATGGTCCAGTCTTCACCATCTACCTTGGACCACAACCCAATGTTGTCCTCTATGGATACAAGGCAGTCAAGGAAGCTTTGGTGGAACAGGCTGACAATTTTAGTGGCAGAGGAGAGTTTCCTGCATTTCAAAGATTCACTCGAGGAAATGGTAAGTGATTTGGTATAATAAGCAATGGTATTATGGATTTAAGCAGAGATCATAAGCCTTTTTTTGGCAGAAGAATATGCCCTTAGTTAAGTTTTGTTCATAACTTAAAATGGTTGTCCCGACCTCCAACAATCTGAGGAGGAACCAAGTAGAGCAAGTGTTTCATTTTTCTGAAGCACCACCACAGAGGATATTGAAATAAATGGGTTGTCCTAGTAATGAATGTTCATGCTGAGTACTCCAGAATGATAAATGTTCTTTGTAGCTACTCTTCACTGTTTTTGATAGATGAGGTTCTGAAAAGAGCCTCTCCATCCTCTATTAACTATACAAAAAAACTATAGCCTCCTTTGGAGGCATTTTCTATTAGTGCATTTAACTCATCTTGGGCTAAAAAAATCATGTTTTCAGCTGGTCTTTGTTAAAAAATGTCAACAGTTTTTCCTCTACAGCTTTTACTTTCAGTGTATTTACAAACAATTTGATTCTGCTTCACAATGAATGAGGGAGCTGCCTGATGTCTAGAACAACAGCCCTTATCTCTGAACTTCTGACAGCTCATAAACACTTATTTAAGCAATATTCTTATCAAAATTATACTATTAAGAGTGTTTATGAGCTGTCAGAAAAGTGCAGATAAGGGTTATAGATCCAACTGTCAGAGCAGATGTCTCATAAATTCATTGTGAATCAGAAAGCAAGAGTCTGTACATTCACTAAAAGTGAAAGCTCCAGAGGAAAAACTGTTGAACAGTTTTGATAAAGACCAACCAAAAAAATATTTTTAGCCCAAAAGGGAGAATATGCACCAATAAAGAATGTAAACAAAGGTACCCATAAACTTTACTTTCCTTAATATATTTGAAAATGAGTTGTATAAACCAGACAATCACTTTAAATAGACAAAGCCAGATCTGTGCCCTAGCCCTGCACCAGCCGAGTGCGAAACCCCCAGCTCCACCAATGGTACATCTGTACCTTAGGCCTGGAAGCTTAGCATTTTAGTCAGGAATATGACCCTAGTTTTGGTGTCCAGTGAATTTTTTGTAGGTCATTATTACTGTACCATCCTTTGAAAGTCTCTCCTCTTACAGAACTCATCAACCCAATAACCTTTATATTGTCTTCTCCATTGCAGTCATGTGTGCAACGCAAACTCGGTGATTTTGAATACTGCATGGCTGTACGGCCCACAGCGGGCTCTAATTACACTAATGAGAAAGCACTCTTTTGTCGGTCTGTATTGGTAATGGCAGTGCAGCACCTTCATTATCGCTTAGCCAGTAACAAGACAGACCCCCAGAACAGTGCAGTCTCATTAGTTTGATTAGAGCCCGCTGTGGCCCATATGGCTGCTTGGTACTTGACCTCAGCGCAGCCATTTCACAAGTGCCACACAAATATGCTGTGTAATTGTACCCTTAGCCATAGTCCTTTCTCTTCATAGTGTCAAAAACATAGACATTGAGCACACTCCATGTTTTGTGTCATTTTACTATAGAATTCATATGCATTTGGCTTACAAAATCTTTCCCAATGAAAGTTACTATTAAATTCATTGAGAATCAATATCTAATTGGAGGCATCCAACCATTATGATCTGCCACGATCAATAGAACAAAGCAGCAACAGTCATATGAAAGTGCAGTGCCATCGGGTCTGGTGATGGCAGTATTCAGCAATTTTCAGAAGCAGGAAATAAAGTAGCACAGTACTTTCTTAAAGGGCTTTTCCAGGAGTAAAATATTGATGACCTGCCCTCAGCATAGGTCATCAAGACATAAATATCTGATCAATAGGGGTCTGACTTCCAGCACAGCACCACCTCTAACCAGCTGTTTGAAGACGACAGGTTGCTCTGTTGAGCTGTGTGGCCTCTTCTTAGGCCAGCGATGTCACGTTCATCAGCCGCATGGCCTATGTGCAGCTCACTACCATTCAAGAGAATGGGCCTGGCCTGCAATACCAAGCACAACCACTATACAATGTATGGCACTGTACTTTGTAAATTGTGAGGAGGCCTGAGCTGAACAGGGGATGGCTCCTTGTCAGACCCCCCCCAATCTGATATTGATGACTAATTCTGAGGATAATGACCTTATGTTCCAATGTGTGTTGTGCAATAGTATAACAAAAAAATCCAGGACATAGAGACACGGGAATGTTAGTTATGTTACATCAACCCACAAAAATATCTAGCATTGTGACTGCTGGCTTCTCTCCCAGTTCAGGTTACATCATAGAACAAGCAGAATTCTGCTCTAAGCCTTTTATTTGGTGGCCGTCCTCTGACCTATAGCTTCACAATAACCGATTAGTGCTTGTATCTGAGCAGTGAGGAATAGATATTCACGAAGCTGTGTTCCTACCATTATTCAGACCCGAACACTTCTCAGCTCTCAAACAAATCCTGACCCGTTCTCAGGGGATAAAATGATCTGCACAATAAATATTGTGAAAGCTGGAGATTAGAACTGTAACTGGATCCTCCATTATGTAATGCAGAACGCTCTTGGCCTTAACCCTGCCCACTGGTCTGCAGGATCTGGTATGAATATCTTGTATTAAAACATGCTGTTACTATGAAGTGCTCAATTCTCAGCAGCAATGAATTTTTTTTTTACATCCAATTTTGGAGAAATGAATCTGTGGAAAAGTCTGTGCTTTGTAAGTTGCATAAAAAGCGGAGTCATTTTGTTTAACGTATGAAAGTACTTCTTGTACTCACTGAGCCTAAGTTACAGTTTGTCTCATAGTCCAGAGCTGCATTGAGATTTCTGCAAGCTTCAGAGCTGAAATCTACTCTATTGGCTTAATCTCTGCATAGAGATTGGTGATTTGTATTCCAGGAACTGCATTAAAACAGCGACTGTTTCCAAAAGATACTAGCAGAATTTAAAAGACAGCTTTGAACCTTACAAATACAGTCATAGATTTCATTTTTAACCTTTAAATTCTTAATTTACCCAATAGTGGAGCTGCTGGTTGCAGCCATATTCTGGAGGCCCTACCTGCATAAGAATCTGTGACCAGCTTATTTTTGTGGCAAACTTCATCGAAATAAAACACTTTGAAGAGATGTTACCATCACATTCATTTATAGGATATCAGAAGGCAGGACCAGTGGGAGGTGTGACCACTGGGAAAGCTTAGTTTAACAGAACAAAGTGTAATGTTAATAAAGTACAGTACCCAGGGGCCCCATCGATAAGGAATCCAATGGTCCTAGTAAGGGATCTGAGACAATTTTTTTGCCTCACAATTACTGATGGGTTATTAGAGACATCAGAGGGAATACTATGTGTTGAACTATAAAGGAATTAGGGCTAGTTCACACTGAGTTTTATGGCACTGATTTTGGAGCATTTCAGACTCAAAATCAGCACCAAAAAGAAGCTTGGGAAAAAGAAGCAGCATGCCCTATTTTGGGGCAGAATCAGCTCTGAATTTCCCATTGAAATGAATAGGAAGCTGAAAAAAACAGCTCCAAAAAAATCAATAGTTTTTTGTGCATTTTCAGCGCTTTTTTGGTGCAGATCTGCTTCAAAAACCTCCTATTGGTTTAAAAAAAGACCAAAAACCGCATCAAAAACTGCACAAAAACTGCTTGTTTTTTTTTGCGCAGATTTTTTATTCATCATGTGAACTGGCCCTAAGAGGCTTATAAACTCTTTTTGCACAGATAGCCTCTCCTGTCTGCGTTGGCCCTGACAGCATCATTCCTGCCACCCATTCTCATTCACTTGAATTAGACTATGTTTCACTGGGACACCTTTGTTCTACAAATAAGATGCTGTTCAGTCCCCTTAATTAGGAAGTAAAGGCACTATTTGCTTTAGGCCTCTTGACCACGACCGTATGCCCTCCGAGATATACGGTCCGTGAGCGGGCCATATGTCCCAGAGCGGCATTGATCATGTGCACGGGAGCACACAGCATCATAGATTACAATGATGCTGTGGACGTCGGGCCGCCCGCGGGGCGTATGATTGAAACCCAGGTAGGAAATCCTCACTAAGTCAAATTTTTTTTTTTTCAAACCCAAACACCTTAAGTTACATGTCATATTAATTGCAAAAACTGTCCGTAGCTTGTGGTTGAGATGTTCAAAATGTAGTTGAGATAAATCCACAGTGTATACACTATATGTGGCCATACTACATCATGTTTGCATTTAGTAAGTTTCATGTTTGCGTTTAGTACGTTTGTTGGAGAAATTCTCGTGACACTCCAATGGATCTGAACAGTACTTTTACAAACAGATTGTCACGGTCCCTCCCATGACAGAGGTGAGAAGATCGGAGAGACTGGCATTACGTGAGGGTATCTGACATTCTCTCTGTTTTTCCCTTCAGTGTTGTGTTTGGTAATGACCACACCTCTTGTCAGGTGCAGCTTGTAGTCATTACTGAGGCCCTATTTAGTTCTGACTCACATTGCTTACCATGCGTTGATATTTCCTGCTAGAGTTGGTTTAGCTGGTGTGTTGTTCCTTTGGATCTCCTGCTCCTCCATTCTGCTTTAAGCTAAGTGCATTTTGTCTTGCATTTTGTTGTTCGCTTGTGTGTGTTGTTGTCTAGGCCTCAGGGAGACGCTGGTTCCTACATCTGGGAAGGAACCAATAGTCTCATTCCCTGCCACCACTCCTAGGGATTTCCAGGGTCTCCAGGGCTAAGGTTACGGTGTACGAGTATTTCCACCTTCAGGGTCTACTCATATTGGCAGGAGTCAGGGAGAGGTCTAGGGATTCCTAGGAGGTCACCATCCCTCTCCCTTAGCTTTGAGGCCTAGACTCCAGTCTAATCTTTTTGTGTGTCATTTGGTGTTATCCCCTCCCCATTATTCATGACACAGATATACGCCACTGTCGCTCAAAGGCTATTAGCGCCGCAATCTGTGACTTTTCCCTGCTCACGTCAGATCTAAAGAGGAGGCATGGTGTGGGTGGGGAACGGGGCGGGGCAGCCGGCCCATCTCATTTATCATTTTATACGCCTGTTTTAGGTGTAGAACATGGTCTAAATCTACGCCAACAAAGGAGCTGGCGTAGATTTAGACAGATGGTGGATACGCCAAGGTTGGCGCCTCTACATAAATTCAGAGCATCCACCGTCAGCTAAAGGGGTCTTAATAAATGACTCCCCCATGTACTTGCAGCAGAAACCTAAGTTTCTGATAAACCAAAGATTACTTTAATAATGTGGTCCTGCTATTAGGAACTGTCACTGTACTGTACCTTTAAGAGCACCTGTCTGTAGGATCAATTCTATTAAACCAGGCATACTTCCTGGAAGGCTTCATCCTGTTTAGTAAAATTATATCTGCCTTGTTAAAATTATTTGCAGCTTTCCACACTTGGGGCACTGAAGGTAAAAATGTGCCCTTTAAGGTATAAAGTAACAATTAAATGGGGTCAATGACTAGTTAAAGTGAATGAAGTTGTGTTGTAACCCGCAGGTTACCATAATACTAGAGTAACAAGTAGTCCAAAGCCGCAGGATTTATTTGAGACTATCAGGTCATAGACATGGCAACTTGTGGGTCGCAATTTGATCCCATTAATTTTTATTACACTGCTGGGCACAGTACAGTAGCTTCGCAATGCCGTAATATTTGCATATTTCCAGCCAAAGCCTTATAATGCCTTTCTACTTTAAGCTATGTTCACATCTACTGTATATTGGAGGCTCCTTTAGGAACTTTTGTCAGAGATTCTGTTAAAAAAGCTGGTTAATATAGCACAGCATGCTGTGCTAGTATGTCCAGTAAAAAGCCAGATTCCCTGATGGAAACCTGACAGACTTCATTATACACTTCTCACAAAAAGTTAGGGATATTTGGCTTTCGAGTAGGCTACTTTCACACTCGCGTTTTGGGCGGATCTGTCATGGATCTGCAAAAACGGATCCGTTACAATAATACAACCGCATGCATCCATCATGAACGGATCAGTTTGTATTATCTGTAACATAGCCAAGACGGGTCCGTCATGAACTCCATTAAAAGTCAATGGGAGACGGATCAGTTTTCTTTTTGTGCCAGATTGTTTCAGAGAAAACTGATCTGTCCCCATTGTCCTACATTGTGTGCCAAGATGGATCCGTTTGGCTCAGTTTCATCAAGCAGACAGCAAACAGCTGCAGGCAGCGTTTTGGTGTCGGCCTCCAGAGCGGAATGGAGACTGATCGGAGGCAAACTGATGCATTCTGAGCTGATCCTTTTCCATTCAGAATAAATTAGGGCAAAACTTATCTATTTTGGACTGCTTGTGAGAGCCCATGACGGATCTCACAAACGGAAAGCCAAAACGCGAGTGTGAAAGTAGCCTTATTCTGAAAAATGTAAAAGGTTCAGGCTACAGTGATATTATATCATGAAAGTAGGGCATTTAAGTAAAAATATGCAATGGTGATTTCCTCATCTCAAAAATTTATTGAAACAAAAACCAACAACAGTGATGGTGGGTATACCCCCACGAAAAATGTAAATGTCTCAATAACTTTTCATGTGGCCTTGAGCATCAATAACAGCTTGAGAACGATGTCTCATGCTGTTCCCAAGTTGACATATTGTCTGCTGAGGTATGGCATCCAACTCTTCTTGAAGGGCATCCCTCAAGTCATTAAGGTTCTGAGGAACAGAGTTACAAGCCTCTACATGGCGACTTAGCTGATAGGTTTTCAATGGGATTCAGGTGTGGAAAAAGTGTAGGCCACTCCATTTCAGGTTCCCCAGTCTCCAGTAGCCGTTCGCTAATGATGAGACCTCGATAAGCTGGCTCATTGTCGTCCATGAATATGAGATTATACCTGTGTTGTTCATGCAGAGGCACAATGACTGGATTAATGATGTTGTTGAAGTAGTTTGTCACTGTACCATTCACAAAGTGTAGGGCAGTTCTATATTGACTAGACACACCTGCCCACACTGTAACACCACCACTAAAGGCTCGTCTGTGGCTGATGCATAGCGCTCTCCTTGACATCTCCAACATCATTAGCGGCCATCATTTCTCCCCAGCGTGAATTGACTTTCATTAGTGAACAGCACTGAGGTCCACTGGTCCCTCGTCCAGAGTAAATAATCCCAGGACCAAGCAAGATGATGACGCCTGTGGTCAGGTACCATTGCAGGTAATCTAACACACAGACTACGCTGATGTAAAGGGTTTTGAATGGTCTGACGTGACAGTTGGCTGTTTTAAAATGTGAACAGCATTATGAGGAGGACTGTTTGAATACCAATTCAAAAAAACAGTTAACGGTTGTACATGTGCATTCAAAAGTTTAGAGAAGTTCACATTAAGTTCACCTGTAAAGGTTAGAGTGCATTTTAGGTTCATCCTGAAATTTCACTCCCACGCCAAATATCCAAAACTTTTTGTGAGTAGTATAGTTCAAATGTTCCTTTGTACTCTTTATGTGTGTCATTTGATGGATCCAGCACTTCCACTGGAGGCCTTAATGTCGTATGTCCAACTTTAATTGTGAATGATTATTTTACATTAACTCAGGAATGGCATTTTCCAATGGGGAGAAGTGGAAGGACCTCAGGCGTTTTGCATTGGCAACCCTGCGAAATTTTGGAATGGGGAGGAGCAGCATAGAGGAAAGAATTCAAGAGGAGGCACAATACACGTTGGAAGTGTTCAGAAACACAAAGCGTAAGGACCAAGGCAACCAGTGTTCTTGCATATTCTGCACTAAATGTTCTCTTCTTTTGTAAACAAAAATTTGTGAGGTTTTTATTTTGGTAGAAGATGATAATGAAAATACTTATTAACAAATGACTTGTAAGTTGACTTCATTGATATTACTTGAACCTAAATGAGCATTGGTAACTCTGTAACTTTGCTCCTCAGAAAAGCCTTTTGATCCAACTTTCTCCTTGAGTCAAGCCGTCTCCAATGTCATCTGCTCAATCGTCTTTGGTAATCGGTTTGAGTATGACAACAAGAAATTTGTGTCACTTCTTCAACATATCAGTGACATTTTTCATATTTTAAGCTCTGGCTGGGGAAAGGTGAGAGGAAATAGCAGAAAATCTGCTGATACAGTAAAGTAACAGCAAAGTAGATGAAATTGGAATAAATCTTATACATACACTGTGGAATTTTTTTGTCCAGAAATTGACCTGTGTTGTGTGGCTTTTTAAGACTACAGAATATCAGTTTCTGTAGCAGAATGGTCACAGATTTGTTGTGGATATTCCCCATGGATTTCTATGGGTAAGTCAAAATCTGTAGCAAAACCAATTTATTTTCCTCTACATTACCTGTGGAAATGCAAGCAAATCTACACCAAAATCCACACAATTTGGTGCGTAAGTTTTACACAGGAAATGTGCCAAGTGTAGAAGATCCTACTAGAAATTATGTTGAATCTGGTAATTTCTAACAATGCAGATCTTGTGGAGAATGTCACGGTTTGTGAAACACTGGGTAATAGTGACTACAATATAATTATCATCCTCCAAAACCATATGAAACAATCTCAGGATGGGAGGGCAATAATATTTGATTCTAAAAAAGGCCAACTTCCCTGGGTTGAGGGCAGGACTTCAGGGCATAGACTAGGATCAGCTATTGTCACACAATAATACAGATGGGAAATGGGGGAACGTTAACATTATCTTGGTTAATTATACTGCAAAATGTGTTCCTGCACTTAAAGAATATAAACTTTAATCCTTTACAGCTGTATAACATATATCCTGGGATCATGGATTACTTGCCAGGACCTCATCAACGCATTTTCAAAAATTTTCAAAGCATGAAAGATTTTGTGCTGGAGATTGTGAGGGACCATGAAAAAACATTTCAGGCTGAAAATCCACGTGATTTCATAGACTGTTTCCTTATCAAGATGCAAAAGGTAAGTCAATAAATGAGACAAGAATTCATTAAAAATTAAACTAATTAAAAAGGCACTTGTTCCTTTTCATTTATGTCCTTTTAACAATAAATCATTTTATCTGGTACAAGGAAGAAGGAAAACCTATAAGCTACTTCAACATGGAGTCCCTTGTGATGACAACTCTTAATGTGTTCTTTGGAGGAACGGAAACTGTTAGTACTACTTTAAGATATGGGATCCTTATTCTAATGAAATACCCAGATATAACAGGTATGGAAGGGTTTGGGGGATTTTATAGTATGATTTCTATTGTTCTAAAATATACAGTCTATATAACAATAATAAACTTATTTGTTATAGCCAGATTAAGGCTCCATTTAAATGGTCATAATGCGGCTCTTTTCAACTGTAGGCTTTCTCATCTCAGGCTACTTTCACACTAGCGTTCAGAGCGGATCCGTCTGGTGTCTGCTCAGACGGATCCGCTCCTATAATGCAGACGTTTGCATCCGTTCAGAACGGATCCGTCTGCATTATAACTTAGAAAAATTTCTAAGTGTGAAAGTAGCCTGAACGGATCCGTCCAGACTTTACATTGAAAGTCAATGGGGACGGATCCGCTTGAAGATTGAGCCATATGGTGTCATCTTCAAGCGGATCCGTCCCCATTGACTTCCATTATAAGTCTGGACGGATCCGCTCGTCTCCGCACGGCCAGGCAGACACCTGAACGCTGCAAGCAGCGTTCAGGTGTCCGCTCACTGAGCGGAGCGGAGGCTGAGCGCTGGCAGGCGGATGCATTCTCAGTGGATCCGCGTCCACTCAGAATGCATTAGGGCTGGACGGCTGCGTTCAGGGCCGCTCGTGAGCCCCTTCAAACGGAGCTCATGAGCGGACACCTGAACGCAGGTGTGAAAGTAGCCTTAACTAACAGCGACTAGGGATCTATGATGCTATTAGTTTAGGTGATTAGACCAGCAGTCGGGCTGAGACTTATGGCCATGTGATTAAGACCTACAGTAAGTTTGGCAGAGGTCCACATCTGTCTCTCCCAGGCTCAGCTTTTGGTTCGATAGCACCTTGTGCAGGATTGTTTTGGCATCCACTTCGGCACGACTACTATAGAAGAAAGAAAATTAAATGATTTGTTCAAATTCACATTTTTTTGTTCCAATCCACCTATAATTAAGCATCTTTGCTAATAGTCTTCCTATTTTTTTGTAGATTTTTTTTTTTATACAGATGTAGCCGAGTTAAAATTGACTCTGATAACATATGTCACGGTGTTATCTCAGTTATCTCATGACAAAAAACACTGAAATCCATTGAAAAGTCAGTTAACATTTTCTTGCCATTCTTTACTTAGCGCATTAACTATCAAGTTTAGCTCGGCTGCATCTGTATATACAAATCCAAAGCAGATCTATGCATCTCCATGATAACAGACTACATACAGTATCTAGTCTGTATAGCCTGACCCTGAAGCACAGTAATACTCTCTTTCCTCATTCCCCTTCTTGCTGCTAATCTACCAAATGAAGACCATCTCCCTTATCTGTGTCACCTAAGGATTGTTTCTGATCCTCCCCTCCTATGAATCATCTAACTATAATCCCAGCTTTAAATGGCTTCTTCCAGTGGCGTAGTGTGGGTTGCCAGCACCCGGGGAAAGCCAATTATTGTGCCCCCCCCCCCAAACCTGTCGACACATCCCTTTTTTACAGACAATGTAGTAGATGTCAACTGCAGTCCTATGTAACACCACATGTAACACAGTGCTAACTCTCTGAGTACACATAATCTATTAGATGAATGGGAGGCCCTAGAATTCAGGACACACACAGTCCTCCCCCCAACCCTACCACGAAAGCAATATGTGGATGGACATTACATATATTGGTACAAAAAATACAGTAGAATACAGCAGCACATACCTCTTACATCCAGTCACATCTGCTCTGAGGTACACTTTTTCCTCAACGTCTTCATTGAGAGATAAGAACGCCATGATTCTTTCTTTCAGCTGCGTCTCGTCCCTGCAGAGTTTATCACAGAAAACATTTTTAGATTCCTCACTTTACTATTGTCCTCTCCCTCCTGATACCTCAACACTTTCATTCTGCCACTACCCCCAATACTGTGCTAGTACCATACAAATAGTCCCCCACCATAATAAGTTCTCAAACTGTCCTCAATAGTAAGTGTTCCATGCAGTATCCCCAATAGCAACCCCATTAGTAGTAATGTCCTCCATATTGCGCTCAATAATAAAACTAGTTCAGCACCCCAGTTTTAATAATGCCCCCATAGGGCTCCTAGTAGAAGTAAGGCCACTGCGTGACTACTTCTCTATATTGTATTGCTGAATAGTAAACTCTTAGTCACTACCATGGGTGTAACGAGAATATAATATGTGGGGTGAGTCAGAAGAACCAGCCTGGGCATGGAGGGGTGGGAAACATTGGTGTATGATTGTCATTTATGTAAAACTTTTCTATGAGCCCTCATACAACTTTGTTGCCCAGGTTTTTTCTACATGAAAACTATGCTTGAAGAGATTATATATTACATGTCTCTCTCATACACTAAGTTGATGGTAATGGGCATTCTAGGATCATACCTTCTGTGGTATATAAATTCTACAGGGCTAGGGTAGTACCTGGAAGTCTTGGTCATGCTCTTCCAACCAATGTTGGACATTTCTAGCAGTGTGACATGTCACATTTTCTTGCTGGAAGATTCCATCCACCCAAGAGAAGACAATCATTATATATGAGTGTACATGATTTGCAAGTATGGATTCATACCCAAATCAGTTGAGAGTGCCTTCCCATGGATGAGTGGGCTCAGAGACTGCCACAAAAACATTCCCCATTCCATAACACTGCCACTACCAGCTGTGTTCTTCCAGTAATGGTTGCAGGATGTTTGTTCCCTGATATTTCTTGTCTGACACACCACCTTCCATCTGCTTGATGAAGCAGAGAAGGTGATTCATCAGAGAAGACAACCCTTTGCCAATCAGCAAAGGTCCAATTCCAATACCGCTACGAAAATGAATGCCTTTTCTGCCAATGCAACTTTGTTACCAGAGATGCAGTGATCATCTGTTTACTTTGGAGCCCCATAGGCAGTAGAGTTTGCTACACTCTTGTTTTAGACAAATGTATGATAGCACCCTGGTTCATTTTGGTGGTGAGTTGTTCCACTGTATCATGTTGGTTCGCCCACGCACTTTTGGAGCCAAAGTTTACCACTCACAGCAATGGCATGTGGTGCTCCTCAGTTTCCATGTTGCTTATTCACAGTGGTTCCATTTGTCCGCTTCCATTACACTACAAATTCACTACAGTTCACACACTAAACAGTTTCAGAAAA
Source organism: Bufo bufo (assembly GCF_905171765.1). NCBI lineage: Eukaryota > Metazoa > Chordata > Amphibia > Anura > Bufonidae > Bufo > Bufo bufo. The sequence continues at coordinate 183,904,439 of NC_053396.1, read as the reverse complement.
ACTGCCACCCTTGGCCCCACATAAACAGCAATGTTGCATGTACTTGAACCCCTGCCTTCCAGTTGTCAGGTTTGTTAGTCATAAATAGAATAAAATAATTCATGTATGACCATGTGGGATCTTGAAAAATGACTGATCTAAATGTTCAGTGGTGGCTGGTCAACTGTATCTCTCTGTACGTTGTGTTTAAATTTGGAATTCATAGTAATTGATCTGTGTCCAACCAGAGAAAGTACACCAAGAAATAGACAAAGTGATTGGAAGAAACCGATGCCCAACAGGGGAAGATAGGACCAAGATGCCATACACTGATGCTGTGATCCATGAGATACAACGTTTTACCAGTATAATTCCACTGAATGTACCCCATTGTGTCATACGGGATACCCAGTTCAGAGGCTATCATCTGCCTAAGGTGAGATATGAAGCACATTTCAAGGTTGATGTCACATTACTCTCTATCACACAACCACTGTTTATACTATAGATCAGAGTGGTCGTTTTAAACTCCAGGGCTCAAACGCAAACTCCATACAAACAATTGCCAACCCAGTGATAAAGCATGTTGATTGGAACTAATTTATTCTTCTAAATGCATCAATCATTGTGTTAGCGCAATTCATGCGCTTCTCCTTCTTCTTTGTGTGGTGCCAAATCAATTAGAAGAATAAGTATGTGTACAGCATACTGCTTTATAATGAGACCAGACACTAGGTGGTTTCATGAAAGCATCTTCTCATCCTCCTTTAGCCATGGTAGAAGAGAGCAGGCGAGAGAGCGTTTTATTCACAGTACATTCACTTAAATAGCAGACATGACATCACAAAAGGGGTGTTCCTTAAGAAGAGACTATTGGCTCCTTAACCTGATAGGAGTGGTTTCACTGAGTCTATAGGTGTATTTGAAGACTGTAATGTAATCCCCTCTTTCCCCCTCCCTCATTGACCTTCTCATACTCATGGTTTGCAGCCATCTAGTGGACAGAAATGTGTACTACAGAATATTCTCATTATATATTCAGAAAATCATAAATCCTTCTCTCACAAATCCCTCCTTTTGCGGGAAATAGACCAGAGGTGAACAGGCAAAAGTGAGGTACTCTCCCAACGCCCTAAACAGCGAAGAGCTGGACTTTCCTTATTGCTTCACCAGGTCCCCTCAACTCCCTTTCGGGTTTGCCTTCACCTTGTCCTATTTACACCGCAACCATCAACAAGGTTTTATTTACTTAAGGATGGAATAATCTTTGTCTTTGACAGGGGCACAGCACATATACATAGTGTGGGCATGGATGTATTATACATTTTCCAAAATAATTTTCCTAAAATGTAGAACTATATGACAGCCTGTTAAAACCAAATTCTAATAACATTGTAGTCGCTGAACCAGTTCCCAAAACATTATTCTGGCCATGATATTAATTTCAGAATTTTTCCCATCAGTTCATTTGATAAAGTCTATCAGTTTCTTCAGATCCTTGGTGATCCTTCCATCAGTTTCTTCAGATCCTTGGTGATCCTTCCATCAGGGGCAGTGTTGTCCGGGATGTAGATGCAGCCGTTCTTGTAGACCCCTCCTTTTTCTGCTGTCAAGGACCAGTCGGTTCTGTAGAGTCATCACTGGAAAAGAGCTCAGTTGTTCCACCATTCTCTGCACAGCATCACAGATATAATTCACAAATCTCTGTTGATGACAATAGATATGTTAATCCAATCAAAAAAATTATTATTATTAATTTTTTTTTATACTCGAATCCTGCAACTATCTGACTTTTTGCTTTAAATTAATCAGAAACTCTTCTACAGATTCCTATGGCATCCATGTATAAACGTGAGTCAAAAGATGTAGGCAGTGACCTCCTTAGTCGTGACCGGACATTGTTTTCTGATTTGATCCCACTCAGGAGGTGAGAATAGAACAAATGGCATCAGTACCCGATCAGGACTTGATCAGGGTACATTGACCACTTCATTCCACCTGCATCCTGGGTCGGAGTTTCAAATCTCCACACAATCACCAGATATCTACCTTTTGATAATTTTTGGTTGATAAACCAACTGTCAGAGTAAACGTCAGAGTCACTACTTGTCTTCTTCAGCTGAATTATGTAAGAACAATATCCTGGAGGGAAAACACCAAAGGGCTTTCCTGTATAAATCCTGTCTCTAAGGTCCTACGGGATCTTTGTCACTTACACATGCTCCTAACACATATATCCCCAAATCCTGTTGGATAGAATTTCTAATGGACAGGAACAGAGGATTACACTCATCATGTTTACAACTGTTTGGTGGGGTTCCCTTCAGGATAGTCATTCTTTGGGACAAACCTTCGCCTTTACTGACTGTAGAGGTAGTTTCCACGGGTATATATTCACAACACTTCAGATTAGTACTCTTGTTAATTTCCAATATCCACAGTTGGTATGGTCATATTTAAATACAATTACCATAGACTGGGTCAGTCCCCGTCACACAGATGTACTTATCAGACCAAAACCAAGTGTCCTATCTGTCATCTGTCTTACAGTCCACTATACTGCAAAAGTCAACTTAGTTGTTCCTGACTCATCTTGATAATATATCACCGTTGGAATTTGATTTGACTGTGATTTCCCCTTTGTACAATATGGAACAAACAATAAGGCATGAAACAACATTATGGCTCTTATAGTCCTGACACTTGATTGCAATACGATCAGTTTTTCCTTGCAATTCGACAGCAGTGGTGGTGGTTATCAGGACTTGATGTAGGTCTTCAAACCGTAGCTCTAGGACTTTCCACACGTCTCTTGTTTCACCACTACCCAATCTCCTGATTGTGAAGAATGAATCGCTTCTATACAGTCTGGATTCTAGGAAACAACTAAAACTTGGAAATACACATTAGACAATAATTTTGTGCAACAGACAACATAATTTGGAAAACTACTATGCTGCATCTGGAACTATTGGGGAAATAGACACCTAATCCAGGAGCATTCCCAAAGAGTACTTCATAAGGACTTAGGCCTATCTTCCGGTTAGATGTATATCGGAGGAAGAAAAGCCCCAGGGATAGGTACTCTCACCTCAGTCAGTATCTTTTAGCGGTAGCCTTCGCTACAGGCCAAATCTCCGAATATCCTGGAAAGAGATCAATATAGACACAGACATATTCACACTGTTCCACCTTTGTTCTGAATGTAGTCAATCCGCAGTCTCTGAAATGGGTAAGATGACCTTGGCATATGCCTTCCTGGAACTCCCATAGTTCTCCCATCATCATTACAGCATTCACCTAGTGGCAGCATTGTTGACCCCAGGAGCCGTCCACCACAGAACCCAATCACACCTTCTCTCTCTCGATTTGCCCATGTTCTAAATCCATCCTCTTTAGGTAGAGTGCCCTCTGAAGGAAGAATTTATTACCAACTCTCCAGAGTCCTATTATCACTTCTACCTTTATCCTTTGATGTTTCCTTTCAGCCTCTGTAACCTGTATCTGAAAAAGACAAACTTTTTGGAAGTCCACTGGCCTTAAGCCATCCTGTATCACACAGATTTCCACTTAGGGTAGACTTCAGGTAATAATGTAACCTCTACCTCCTCAGGCAGCATCAGGGCATCAAACATCTTTCATACACTCAGCATTCATTATTGATGGGCTTAGCCATGGATCAAACAAAATCTCTGCTTCACTAGATTAGACCATAATAATGAGTGATACCGAAGGCATACCTGGATGTTAGCAGTCTTACCCTCAGCCATCTTACCAACCTCAGCGAGTGTCTTCAGCTCTGTCTCCTGTACTACCATTGCTGGACGGAGTGGTTCTTTCTTGACCAACATCAGATTAAGTAGGAACAGCATATCCTGTCCGAGGTGATCCATCTTCCAGGAACCTGAAATGATCTACCAGAAACTCAAAAATGTGGTTATTAATTGGATGGAGACATTAAATTTGAATTTGAATTTTTATATTTTTATTTACTACTCCCAGAAAGCACTTTTTATTTTTATTTACAGAGGTGGGAAAGTATTTGTATTTACTACTCCCAGTCTCCCCCCTTCCAGATGCAGCAGAGTGATCGGATCTAATTTTGCACACCCTTAAGACGGTGATTAATTGGTGAGAGGAGTAGGAATTGCATTACTAGATGCTCCTACACATGTGATACTACCCTTACCCATGAGAGATCATGGAACATGTTTGCTATGAGGCAATGGAATTAGATCCTAAGGACTGTATAGATAACAGGGATCCAGTATTTGATTCTGGGTTGTTAAATTCCTATGGGGGTTTCATTTGAAGGGGCTGAACATTTGTCTTCCTCCCACAGGCGAGGAAGTGGGCAAGTACATACAAAGTCTTCCTCCCCCCCTTGTGGGGAGGGCTGATAGGCAGCCACGCCCACCTTAGGTCTTTGTTTGATTTAACTTTTAACAATATGACAAAATAGGGACAAAATGAATTTCTCTCAAGTCTAGCCAACACTAGACCTTTCTAGATGATTCTCAAGATCATACACAAAGGCAGCACTTAGGATTTTCTCATGCATAGATAAAGTAATCTCAAAAATCCAAATCCACCCAGCTTTCCTGGAGTTTAATGAAAACTTTCTCCACACTCTCTGTCCTGAGGACAATGTGACTGACTGATGACCTAAACACTTCATCACAGACTCAATGATCTTCACTATGTATTAAATCCCCAGCTCTACATTGGACTCAATTTTCCAAATCTCATAAATAATATGAGAAAACTCTCCATATTTTAACTAATTTTCTATAAAGCAGCATAAGTAAGTCCTCTGAATTGGGAATTCTATTCATCATGGCAAAATTGATGTTACTACTGGGTGTAGTATATGTCATACATCATATGATGATGCAGATATCCCCACACTTTCACTCATACCTGAATAAGGACTTTAGAATGAGTGCATCCTAGATTGATAGGACACTTCCAACTAGCATCATGGGAATATTTCTAGTAGGCATCATAGGGGCAATTACTGCAGGTACCTTTTTAACTGATGGGACATACAATTGGGAAGGGTTATTTTCAGACATCACTGGATATAATCCAGTGTTGGAACTATGATAGGATTGTATCCTCAAACAAACAACATGTTACTTGCACACACACTCATCCCCCATAAGGCCTAAGGAAAGAGTTTTGGGGGTGGGGAAAAGCTAGAGAGAGCAGAAAGCACAGTGGGTGGTGCTGATTAGCACATTCCAGCACCTGGTGTAGAGGAGGAGCTGACAGAAAAAGCAATAGGTAGTCTTCTTTGATGGACCACAAGACCCAGGATTACTCTTTTTTTTTTTTCTTTTTTTTTTTTCTTTAAGTTACAACACATGTGGTGGTGGGGGGGGGAAGGGAATGCCGCATGGCAAACTTCTCTGTTCCCTACCACACCCAAATCCTCCATTTTACTAATAGCAGTTGTCCATTCTCCTCAATTACTTTCAACTTTCCATATACACTTTTCCACAAACTTTAATTTAATCTCCTACTGCATTTGCAATCTCTAGGGGGAACTTTTACACAAAACTGCATATTTACGGATAATACCGGAAATCGCTGCTACTTAGTATGACAGAATGCTTTCAACTTTTATTTTCTAACTGAAACTTTTCCTTTCTTTCCTCGCATCAACTGAGCCGCCGTTAATATCTCTTTACTCTGTCCTGCAACATTAGAATTTCCCATTATTGTAGTTGCACGAAGATCAAACAATTGCTACTTATCAAACCCGCAAACTTAAGCGTAGTTGCACAAAGATCAAACGGAATCCAATTACTATAAGTAATCGCCACCGAACCCACAAACTTAAGCGCAGTTGCACACAGCTCAAATGATATAATAGTATTGACCCCACAATCTCTCAAAGTGAAGACCCCTCGTCAATTCACCGGGATACAAAATCTTAATAACTTCCAATTGCCTATGAGACAATTGGTATTAATCCTTTTCCCAAGGTTCTCGTCAGAACCTTGACTGGGAATTAAATCTACGTCACAGGATATCCGGCTCAGCTGTCTAACAATTTCCGTTTAGTTTCAGCATGTTCTACCACACAAAGAAGGAATATTTCAACAGGTTCTTTCTAACAGACAGATCAGCTATAACTTGAACCCTTTTATCGCGATAACACCAATTCAACTCTTGAGAACCCAAAAGCGGAAGTTACAGAGGAGATTTGTAAGAAATAAAGCTTTCTTACCTTGCCGGCATGTGATCTCGTCTGATGGTTCCGTTTAAGACGCTCTCGTGGCGTTTGAATCGGAAGTTACGCAAGCTGTCCGCTCCACGCTCGGCGCCATTTTGTTAGCGCAATTCATGCGCTTCTCCTTCTTCTTTGTGTGGTGCCAAATCAATTAGAAGAATAAGTATGTGTACAGCATACTGCTTTATAATGAGACCAGACACTAGGTGGTTTCATGAAAGCATCTTCTCATCCTCCTTTAGCCATGGTAGAAGAGAGCAGGCGAGAGAGCGTTTTATTCACAGTACATTCACTTAAATAGCAGACATGACATCACAAAAGGGGTGTTCCTTAAGAAGAGACTATTGGCTCCTTAACCTGATAGGAGTGGTTTCACTGAGTCTATAGGTGTATTTGAAGACTGTAATGTAATCCCCTCTTTCCCCCTCCCTCATTGACCTTCTCATACTCATGGTTTGCAGCCATCTAGTGGACAGAAATGTGTACTACAGAATATTCTCATTATATATTCAGAAAATCATAAATCCTTCTCTCACAATTGTAACAACTCATGGTAACATAGGAGGAAAATTATCATTTGTTTAAATATTGTTATCAGCACATCCCCTGCTTACAGTAGAAGATGTTCTGCCAACAAACTATGATTGTCTTTGTTAATCATACCATGGGTGCCTCCTGTTGTTTGATTGACTTCTCTGCAAACATGTGTTATCACTAGCTTCTCATACTTAGTTGCTGTTCCTTTATCCTTAGGGACCCAACTATTCAGGGGCTGATGATATACCGGTTTTGGATTATTTCTCCACCTCTTACAGTCTAGTTACCGTTCCTCTCCTCTCTTGGTGCTCTGCAAAAAAACTGCTCTCTGCTCTGTTCCTAGCTTTACACACACACACACACACACACACACACACATAGCACACAGGAACTTACTTTACACCAGGCTCTGCTCACTCCTCCCATGTGGTGCTCTCTAGCAAAGGCTACAGATTACAGAACATAAACAGAGAAAATTATAATGATAACATTTGCACCTATTCTGTATTTGGATCCAGACCTGATTTTGGGTTACAAATATTGATGGAAAACATCAAAACTGTGAATAAGGTCTTAGTAACATACAGTCAGGTCCATAAATATTGGGACATCAACACAATTCTAAAATTTTTGGCTCTATACGCCACCACAATGTATTTGAAATTAAACGAACAAGATGTGCTTTAACTGCAGACTGTCAGCTTTAATTTGAGGGTATTTACATCCAAATCAGGTGAACAGTGTAGGAATTACAACAGTTTGCATATGTGCCTCCCACTTGTTAAGGGACCAAAAGTAATGGGACAGAATAATAATAATAAATAAAACTTTCACTTTTTAATATTTGGGTGCAAATCCTTTGCAGTCATTTAATGCCTGAAGTCTGGAATGCATAGACATCACCAGACGCTGGGTTTCATCCCTGATGATGCTCTGCCAGGCCTCTACTGCAACTGTCTTCAGTTCCTGCTTGCTCTTGGGGCATTTTCCCTTCAGTTTTGTCTATAGCAAGTGAAATGCATGCTCAATCAGATGTAGGTCAGGTGATTACTTGGCCATTGCACAACATTTCACTTCTTTCCCTTAAAAAACTCTTTGGTTGCTTTTGCAGTATGCTTTGGGTCATTGTCCATCTCCACTGTGAAGCGCCGTCCAAAGAGTTCTGAAGCATTTGGCTGAATATCAGCAGATAATATTGCCTGAAACACTTCAGAATTCATCCTGCTGCTTTTGTCAGCAGTCACATCATCAATAAATACAAGAGAACCAGTTCCATTGGCAGCCATACATGCCCACGCCATGACACTACCACCACCATGCTTCACTGATGAGGTGGTATGCTTAGGATCATGAGCAGTTCCTTTCCTTCTCCATACTCTTCTCTTCCCATCACTCTGGTACAAGTTGATCTTGGTCTCATCTGTCCATAGGATGTTGTTCCAGAACTGTGAAGGCTTTTTTAGGTGTTGTTTGGCAAACTCTAATCTGGCCTTTCTGTTTTTGAGGCTCACAGATGGTTTACACCTTGTGGTGAACCCCCTGTATTCACTCTGGTGAAGTCTTCTTTTGATTGCTGACTTTGACACACATACACCTACCTCCTGGAGAGTGTTCTTGATCTGGCCAACTGTTGTGAAGGGTGTTTTCTTCACCAGGAAAGAATTCTTCGGTCATCCACCACAGTTGTTTTCCGTGGTCTTCCGGGTCTTTTGGTGTTGCTGAGCTCACCAGTGCGTTCCTTCTTTTTAAGAATGTTCCAAACTGTTGTTTTGGCCACGCCTAATGTTTTTGCTATCTCTCTGATGGGTTTGTTTTGTTTTTTTCAGCCTAATGATGGCTTGCTTCACTGATAGTGACAGCTCTTTGGATCTCATCTTGAGAGTTGACAGCAACAGATTCCAAATGCAAATAGCACACTGGAAATGAACTCTGGACCTTTTATCTGCTCATTGTAATTAGGATAATGAGGGAATAACACACACCTGGCCATGGAACAGCCGAGAAGCCAATTGTCCCATTACTTTAGGTCCCTTAACAAGTGGGAGGCACATATGCAAACTGTTGTAAATCCTACACCGTTCACCTGATTTGGATGTAAATTCCCTCAAATTAAAGCTGACAGTCTGCAGTTAAAGCACATCTTGTTTGTTTAATTTCAAATCCATTGTGGTGGTGTATAGAGACAAAAATGTTAGAATTGTGTTGATGTCCCAATATTTATGGACCTGACTGTATGTTACTAATCTCAACCTAGGTGCCCAGAGACTTATCACACGTGGACAAAATTGTTGGTACCCTTCTGTTAAGGAACGAAAAAACAACAATGGTCACTGCAATAATTTAAAGTGACAAAATTAATAATAAATAAAAATGTACTTAAAATAAGCTAATGAAAATCAGACATTGCTTTTAAATTGAGGTTCAAATGAATAATTTATAAAACAAAATAATAAAACTGTGTTGAAAAAAAATGATGATACCTCTAAAAAAGATTGAAAATAATTTGACCATACGGACATGTTAACCTAAGGTGTGTCCTGAAATTATAATCATAGGTATCTTCAAACTTGTAATCAGCCAGTCTGCCTATTTAAAGGGTAAATGTAATTAATGTGCTGTTTAATATCATGCTTGATAGACCAAAGAAAGTTAAGGGGGGAGTTGTTTTAAGAGATTAGAAAGAAAATTATACACAAACATGTTTACAGTAAAGGCTAGAAGACCATCTCCAAACAGCTTGGTGTTCCTGTTACTACAATTGCACATATTATTCAGAAGTTTAAGCTCTATTGGACAGTAGCCAACCTCCCTGGCCGCAAGTGGAAAATTTATGCCAAATTGAAGAGATGGATAATATGAATGGTAACCAAAGAGCCAAGAACAACTTCCAAAGAGATTAAAGGTGAACTCCCAGGTCAAGGTACATCAGTGTCAGATCACACCATTTGTCAAAGTCTTAGCCAAAGTTGACTTAATGGAAGTAATCAAGGATGAAACACTGTTGAAAGTAAGTCATAAAAAAGCTAGACTGGAATGTGCCAAAATGTATATTGACAAGCCACAAAGCTTCTCGGAGGATGTCCTTTAGTTGGATAAGAGAAAAGTGGACCTTTTTGGCAAGTAAGATGATCTCTGTGTTGACAGATGCAAAATGAAGCATACAAAGAAATCTCAAGACTATCAAGGCATTATGGAGAAAAATGTCATGCCCAGTGTCAGAAAGCTTGGTCTCAGTCATAAGTCATGGGTCCTCTAAAGGTAAATTAACCCAAAACACACAGCTAAAACATGCAAGAATGGCTAAGAGCAAAGAATTGGACGATTGTGGCCTTCTTTGAGCACTGATCTAAATCTTATTGAACATCTGTGAAAGGGGCTGAAACATGCAGTGTTAAAACCTGAGACAGCTGGAGCAGTTTGCTTACGAGAAGTGCTCCAAAATACCAGTGAAACAGAAGTCTCATTAAGAGTGCAGAAGTCTCATTAAGAGTTAAAGAAATCTCTTGATTGCTTCAAAAGGTTGTGCAACAACAAAAAAATAATAATAATAATATATATATATATATATATATATATATATACAGGGAGTGCAGAATTATTAGGCAAGTTGTATTTTTGAGGATTAATTTTATTATTGAACAACAACCATGTTCTCAATGAACCCAAAAAACTCATTAATATCAAAGCTGAATATTTTTGGAAGTAGTTTTTAGTTTGTTTTTAGTTTTAGCTATTTTAGGGGGATATCTGTGTGTGCAGGTGACTATTACTGTGCATAATTATTAGGCAACTTAACAAAAAACAAATATATAACCATTTCAATTATTTATTTTTACCTGTGAAACCAATATAACATCTCAACATTCACAAATATACATTTCTGACATTCAAAAACAAAACAAAAACAAATCAGTGACCAATATAGCCACCTTTCTTTGCAAGGACACTCAAAAGCCTGCCATCCATGGATTCTGTCAGTGTTTTGATCTGTTCACCATCAACATTGCGTGCAGCAGCAACCACAGCCTCCCAGACACTGTTCAGAGAGGTGTACTGTTTTCCCTCCTAGTAAATCTCACATTTGATGATGGACCACAGGTTCTCAATGGGGTTCAGATCAGGTGAACAAGGAGGCCATGTCATTAGATTTTCTTCTTTTATACCCTTTCTTGCCAGCCACGCTGTGGAGTACTTGGACGCGTGTGATGGAGCATTGTCCTGCATGAAAATCATGTTTTTCTTGAAGGATGCAGACTTCTTCCTGTACCACTGCTTGAAGAAGGTGTCTTCCAGAAACTGGTTGTAGGACTGGGAGCTTGACTCCATCCTCAACCTGAAAAGGCCCCACAAGCTCATCTTTGATGATACCAGACCAAACCAGTACTCCACCTCCACCTTGCTGGCGTCTGAGTCGGACTGGAGCTCTCTGCCCTTTACCAATCCAGCCACGGGCCCATCCATCTGGCCCATCAAGACTCACTCTCATTTCATCAGTCCATAAAACCTTAGAAAAATCAGTCTTGAGATATTTCTTGGCCCAGTCTTGACGTTTCAGCTTGTGTGTCTTGTTCAGTGGTGGTCGTCTTTCAGCCTTTCTTACCTTGGCCATGTCTCTGAGTATTGCACACCTTGTGCTTTTGGGCACTCCAGTGATGTTGCAGCTCTGAAATATGGCCAAACTGGTGGCAAGTGGCATCTTGGCAGCTGCACGCTTGACTTTTCTCAGTTCATGGGCAGTTATTTTGCGCCTTGGTTTTTCCACACGCTTCTTGCGACCCTGTTGACTATTTTGAATGAACGCTTGATTGTTCGATGATCACGCTTCAGAAGCTTTGCAATTTTAAGAGTGCTGCATCCCTCTGCAAGATATCTCACTATTTTTGACTTTTCTGAGCCTGTCAAGTCCTTCTTTTGACCCATTTTGCCAAAGGAAAGGAAGTTGCCTAATAATTATGCACACCTAATATAGGGTGTTGATGTCATTAGACCACACCCCTTCTCATTACAGAGATGCACATCCCCTAATATGCTTAATTGGTAGTAGGCTTTCGAGCCTATACAGCTTGGAGTAAGACAACATGCATAAAGAGGATGATGTGGTCAAAATACTAATTTGCCTAATAATTATGCACTCCCTGTATATATATATATATATATATATATATATATATAAAATTAAGGGTACCATCATTTTTGTCCAGGTCTGTTTCATTAGTTTGTTTTATAAATTATTCTGTTGCGCCACAGTTAAAAATGTCTGATCTTCATTAGCCGATTTTCAGTAAATTCTTATTTATTATTACTTTTCTCAGTTTCAAGTTATATCAGTGGCCATTGTGGGCTTTTCTTTCTTTAATGAAGGGGTACCAACCATTTTGGTCTATATGTGTATTAAGTATTATTTAATGCATTGTACACGTCATGGTAAACAATCAACTCACTATTGCATATATATAAACATTAGTGATGAGCGGGAGGAGCCATATTCGATTTCGCAATATTTTGCGAATATTCGATTGAATATTCGTCTTATATTCGTCAAAATCGAATTTTCTTCATTATTCCATTTATTGCTAATAATATGCGATTTAATTAATCGCTTATTGCGATTGTTCTTTTGACAGTATAAGGCAACGTTCGACTAATTGACTATGGCTAGGCTAATATGAGTATTTTACGAATATTCTTAATATTGCTCTAACTTCGTCTTTTAGAATATTCATAATATTCTAAAAGACGAAGTTAGAGCAATATTACGAATTTTCATAAAATACACATATAGATTGCAATTTAGCTAATATAGTGCTATAATCCTTTTTTTTTTGTCAATTTTTTTTTGCCTCTTCTGAACTTCAGTTTTGGAAAATATGTACACTATTAAAAAAAATTACTATAGCAGTATATTAGCAAAATTACAATCTCAACACTAATAAACATATATGTATATATATATATATATATATATATATATACGAATAACTATTGCAGCCAGAGCTGCTGCCACATCCAGCCTCCGCTTCAATCCTCTGGGGCTTGCGGCATATATACAGTATTTAGTTGTCAGATGAGGACAGTATGGAGTACTGAAAGTGATTGAGTGTGTGAGGGCAAATCTTAGTTGGACTAATAAAAAATGCAATCAATGAAGTATGATAAATATTCATTATGATTATTCTCCAGGGCACAAACGTGACCCCAGTCCTTGCCTCCGTCCACAACGATCCTGAGAAATTCAAGGAACCCGAAGCATTCAACCCAGAAAATTTCTTGGATGAGAATAATCGGTTCAAGAATAATGATGCTTTTATGCCTTTCTCTTTAGGTACAGTAGTTCTATAACTAACTGTATGAGTCATGTTATATGAAGTGCCTAATACAGCCTCTGTGTGATCTCCATATGAATCCAATAGGAATTTAAAAAAAAAAAGTGATGTAAGAGTACATATACAGTACATGGAGTCTTTTCACACTAGAAATTTGGCCCTGAGGAGGCTGTGTGAAACCTGCTTCCCATTTTTCTTAACAAAAGTCCATACTGCCATTTGTGCATGTGCTGCTGCAGTTTATAGTCACAATTTTGCCAAGATAGGACATGCCCTTTTGTCCTTTCTTGGCACGGTCACAGCTGTAAACCATGCATGCCACTGGAAACTTTTTGGCAAGGAATCAATGCAAAATTTGTGGGGTAATTAGAACTTAATAATTTTCCCTTATATTGTAGTCCCTATTTGATCTCCAACAGAAAAAAGGTGTCAAGTTTTTTACATATATATATATATATATATATATATATATATATACACTGCTCAAAAAAATAAAGGGAACACTTAAACAACACAATGTAACTCCAAGTCAATCACACTTCTGTGAAATCAAACTGTCCACTTAGGAAGCAACACTGAGTGACAATCAATTTCACATGCTGTTGTGCAAATGGAATAGACAACAGGTGGAAATTATAGGCAATTATCAAGACACCCCCAATAAAGGAGTGGTTCTGCAGGTGGTGACCACAGACCACTTCTCAGTTCCTATGCTTCCTGGTTGATGTTTTGGTCACTTTTGAATGCTGGCGGTGCTTTCACTCTAGTGGTAGCATGAGACGGAGTCTACAACCCACACAAGTGGCTCAGGTAGTGCAGCTTATCCAGGATGGCACATCAATGCGAGCTGTGGCAAGAAGGTTTGCTGTGTCTGTCAGCGTAGTGTCCAGAGCATGGAGGCACTACCAGGAGACAGGCCAGTACATCAGGAGACGTGGAGGAGGCCGTAGGAGGGCAACAACCCAGCAGCAGGACCGCTACCTCCGCCTTTGTGCAAGGAGGAACAGGAGGAGCACTGCCAGAGCCCTGCAAAATGACCTCCAGCAGGCCACAAATGTGCATGTGTCTGCTCAAACGGTCAGAAACAGACTCCATGAGGGTGATATGAGGGCCCGACATCCACAGGTGGGGGTTGTGCTTACAGCCCAACACCGTGCAGGACGATTGGCATTTGCCAGAGAACACCAAGATTGGCAAATTCGCCACTGGCGCCCTGTGCTCTTCACAGATGAAAGCAGGTTCACACTGAGCACATGTGACAGACGTGACAGAGTCTTGAGATGCCGTGGAGAATGTTCTGCTGCCTGCTGCCCTCAACATCCTCCAGCATGACCGGTTTGGCATTGGGTCAGTAATGGTGTGAAATGGCATTTCTTTGGAGGGCCGCACAGCCCTCCATGTGCTCGCCAGAGGTAGCCTGACTGCCATTAGGTACCGAGATGAGATCCTCAGACCCCTTGTGAGACCATATGCTGGTGCGGTTGGCCCTGGGTTCCTCCTAATGCAAGACAATGCTAGACCTTATGTGGCTGGAGTGTGTCAGCAGTTCCTGCAAGACGAAGGCATTGATGCTATGGACTTGCCCGCCCGTTCCCCAGACCTGAATCCAATTGAGCACATCTGGGACATCGTGTCTCGCTCTATCCGCCAACGTCACGTTGCACCACAGACTGTCCAGGAGTTGGCAGATGCTTTAGTCCAGGTCTGGGAGGAGATCCCTCAGGAGACCGTCCGCCACCTCATCAGGAGCATGCACAGGCGTTGTAGGGAGGTCATACAGGCGCGTGGAGGCCACGCACACTACTGAGCCTCATTTTGACTTGTTTTAAGGACATTACATCAAAGTTGGATCAGCCTGTAGTGTGTTTTTCCACTTTAATTTGGAGTGTGACTCCAAATCCAGACCTCCATGGGTTGAAAACTTTGATTTCCATTTTTTTATTTTTGTGTGATTTTGTTGTCAGCACATTCAACTATGTAAAGAACAAAGTATTTCAGAAGAATATTTAATTAATTCAGATATAGGATGTGTTATTTTTGTGTTCCCTTTATTTTTTTGAGCAGTGTATATATATATATACTGTATATAGTGGGGATTCGCTCTGGTAGACAGGGTGTGCGGACACAGTACAGAGGAAAATTACCAGTTCTTAAATCAAACTTCTGTGTTTATTCACACAAAAAGCAAAAACAAAACGTCACTTTGCAGTCTTAGAGTTAGTTCACACACAATGGAAGGTCCACATAGCAAAAAGTCACCTTGGTGGCAGTTCTGCCTCAGAAAGTCCAAACACAGGCTTTAGGTGGCCTGTTCCTCTGACATACAAGTCTCCGCTCTCCAGCCCAGCACAGAGCTCAGATCCCAGCACACAGACCTCCTGAGCTCCACTGTCAGACGGAGGTAATCCTTCTCACCTGGCAGTTCTGGCTGTTTTTTATGCCTGGCAAAACCGGGCCTGGAACATAGGGAGTAGTCACCCACCCAGCACTTTGACTACTCCCAGTAAGAGCCGTCCCGGATCAGCTATACAGCCATACTAAATATTAAGGTGTCAAACAGCAACTGCTGCTGAAACATAAAATTGGCTCTTACTCCACCAAGGCCAGGAACCTCGGTGACACGTACCTATCATACACGATGATTCCTTGTACCTTCTTATATACCTCTCCCTTTGTTCAACCCTGAGGGGGTGAACACATGCCATACAGTATACTCGGGACAGGGCATCCACGTTTCCCTGCCCTGTGTTCTACGGAGAACTTAAAGTTTTGTAAGGACAGGAACCACCTGGTGACTCGGGCATTCCTCTCTTTGGCCTGGCTCATCCACTTCAGAGGGGAGTGATCAGTCACCAGGCAGAATGTTCTCCCCAACAAATAATAGCAGAGAGACTCGAGTGCCCACTTGATAGCCAGGCACTTTCTCTCCACTATACTGTACCTGGTCTCGGCTGGGATGAGCTTGCTGCTTAGGAAGACAATGGGATGCCCCTCCCTGTTGACTTCCTGAGACAGTACAGCACCGAGGCCTACTTCGGAGAAGTCTGTCTGTACTATGAATTCCCGCTTGAAGTTGGGCGTCTCCAAAACCGAGGACCCACACAGGGCCGACTTCAAAGCGGAGAAAGCCTCTTCCGCCCGGTCATTACAGTGAACCAAAAAATATTGGCGTTCACGCCAGCCTCACTGCTCATGCCCGCATCCTCCACCAATTGTGGGGATTCACTCTGGTAGACAGGGTGTGCGGACGCAGTACAGAGGCAAATTACCAGTATTTAAATCAAACTTCAGTGTTTATTCACACATAAAGCAAAAACAAAATGTCACTTTGCAGTCTTGGTGTTAGTTTACGCACAATGGAAATTCCACATAGCAAAAAGTCACCTTGGTGGCAGTTCTGCCTCAGAAAGTCCAAACACAGGCTTTAGGCGGCCTGTTCCCCTGACACATGGGTCTCTGCTCTCCAGCCCAGCACAGGCCTCAGATCCCAGCACACAGACCTCCTGAGCTCCACTGTCAGACTGAGGTTATCCTTCTCACCTGGCAGTGCTAGCTGGTTTTTATGCCTGGCAAAACCCAACCTGGAACATAGTAAGAGTCGTCCCGGATCAGCTATACAGCCATACTAAGTATTAAGGTGTCAAACAGCAACTGCTGCTGACACATAAAAAACGGCTCTTACTCCACCGAGGCCAGGAACCTCGGTGACACGTCCTATCATCCACGATGATTCCTCGAACCTTGTTGCAATATATATATTTAGAGACAAAGAGAGAGAGAGATATGAGAGATATTAGCAAACCCTACATTGGGGGGGGGGAGTGTTTGTCCTTGGGTACAAGATTCAGGTGTTACTACTGCATCCCCATCCCCTAAAATTATGCTACTGCATAAAATAGAAAATTCATAGACATGGAAAAAAATATAAAAAAAGACCTGTAAACACCTGATAAAAAGTAACACTACTGAATGTGATGTCTCTTAAGACTATAAAACCATAATTTAACTGCTTATAAACACTTTGCTAATTATCATTTAATGTGTATTTTGACTATTTACATGAAGCGGATAGAATTTTTTTGGCGTGTTCACTGCTTATATGCTACAGGCTGCTTTTTAGTAAAATGATACTTGAATCAAATAACTGAAATCATCAATTCACATTATATTGAAATCAGTTGATATTGAAAATCAGTTGGTATTGAAAAATACATCAAAACAAACTATAACTCATTAATCCTTATCTGTCTGTACTACTCAATTCACCTACTTATTACTTAAACCCACCAAACCATGTATGGAAAGCCAATCTCTCCAAAAATCAACCCGGCAGTACATAATTTTTCCTTATTTCTTCAATGTAGGCAGTTCCGTCCTAATCATGGCTTGGTTGTTGCTCTAATATACATTGACAGTTAAGAGATCTTACATACACAGGTTGTATCTTTCCAAATCATGTCCAATTATCTAATTTTACCACAGGTGGACTCCAATCAAAGTGTAGAAACATCTCAAAGATGGTCAAGAGAAATGCGAGGGTCTCAGCTAAAAAAAAGTGTCATAGCCAGGGGCCGGATTTCTTGTCCATGCAAAATTTTAGTTCTTCCTTTTTTTAATAATTTTGAAAGTTCTATCATTCTGTTTTCACTTTTTAATTATACGGTACTGAGTGCAGATTGATGGGGAAAACGTGATTTTTTTTTACTTTTAGCACAAGGCTCACAATATAACAACATAGGAACAAAGTGAAAAAGTCTGAAGACCTTTAAATTGCATTGTACATAGATTCAAGTCTAGATTTTTGCTATAATTCACAACAGTTTCAGGCATAAATGATAATACATTTGGCAAACCAGAGGAGGCCATGACCCCTTTTCCACAAACCTGTGTCCACTTTCGGAAAATTGCAGAGTGGCTCTTCAGTTACTCTGAACCTACAGCCCCAACCATGACGTGTAAGGGCTTGCTGGGTGTTGCAGTCTTACAACAGCTGGTGAGCCACCATTTACAGATTGCTGCTCTACAGAATATTTCACTTGTTAGGGCAGCTGTTTGTGCTCCAGATCTGCCCTTCATATTCCAATATTGGACAACCACAACCACAATGAACCATATGTGAGCTACATAGAACTGTCACGTGTGTCCATGCTCTCTCCTGTTAATGCTTTGCTTATATTCATGCCATATATTACATTATAAGTATTTCTAGAGTGAAGTTAAACCATCCCCATGACTGTCCACATGCACCATGGAAGCTGCCAATTAAATTTCCCCCTTTTATGGTTGACATTCATTTGACTGCTGGGCACAGTCTGGGAAATATCTCTTGTGATGAACCCCTCAGATGCCGCGTTCAACGCTTATGGTGGCATCTGAGAGTCACAGTCAGCCTTTAAGGGGGTTAATCTGGGGTTAAAACAAAAAATTACATACACATCTCATGCATCTGATCGTGGAGAGGGCCATCTTGATTGAAGAAAATGCGACATTTCTCGTGCTGACGTGATGAATTAGCGCGTGCAAGAATTGGTGCGTTTTTTCAATCAAGATGGCCAGGACTGCCTTTCCACAATCAAATGGATGAGGTGACTATGTATTTTATATTAATTTACCACCATCTCATGAAAAATGTATTTGTTACCACGAAGCACCAAGAAGTTCAAATTTGTGGTGAATTTTTCCTGAAATTCGGATCGAATACCATTTTGTTAACTTCGATTGGCTCAACACTAATCCGAATGCCAGCTATACTATTATGTTATATGATTAAATCTGTTTTTATTCTTCAGGTAAACGCATCTGTCCAGGGGAAGGTTTAGCCCGCATGGAAATTTTCATATTTTTTACTACTTTCCTGCAAAATTTTGAGTTCAAACCCACAGTACATCCTGAAGAGATCGACCTCACCCCATCACTCAGCGGTGTTGGCAATGTACCCGTAGATTACCAGCTAATTGCTGTGCCTCGTTAGTATACTGAGAAGTATGGTAATTCCTGGTGCTTTATGTACATTTAAAATTAATTCTGTGCCAGACACTAGAGGGCAGCATTGTAATGTGTATTAGTAGGTAACGAGCAACTCGGAAACCTGTATTATACTGAAATGTAAAAACTTTCAACATAGTAAACACAAAATAAAGTAAAATATAATAAAGGTAATGCAAGATTAGGTCAGAACAGCCTGTTCATTACAACCTTAAAAGGGTTGTCCCCTTCTTCCCCTACTCAGCCTCCCTGATATGAGCATCAGAGCATTTCAGGCTCCAATGTTCTCCGTTGCCCTGTGCTGTATCGTGCAGGGCAATGGCATTTTTTGTACCGGGCTCTCCAAGGGGAAAGCTAGGTGGAGGCTTCCGCCTAGCAGTGAGCCCTGTGACTACAGCGGCACTAATGAGCGCTCTTTAGCGCTACCCTTATCTGTAAAATGGCTAGGGCAGTGCTACCCCCCCCATCAGAGTCGGTGACATCACCAGGAACACTGCTAGGTGGAAGCCCCCACCTAGCAGTGTAATAATATAAACAAAAAAGAAACTTGCCCTGTGCCATACAGCGCAGGGCAAGGATGAGCATCGGAGCATGAAATGCTCTGATGCTCATGTCAGGGTGGCAGGAGGGGTGAAATTGGCGATATATCTGGGTTCAGCTATAAACTCGGAAAACCCCTTTAAGGGTACTCCCACACAGGGTGGATACACTGTAGGACTTTCAACCATGGAATTGCCGACAAAAAATAAGTGAATGAGATTTTTATAAATTTTATCATCAATTCACTGCTGCATAAAAAAGCCATAGTGGATTTTACTTGTGTTGTGGATCACAGAATGTCAGTTTAGGCCTCATGCACACGACCGTTGTGTGCATCCGTGGCCGTTGTGCCGTTTTCCCTTTTTTTTTTCGCGGACCCATTGACTTTCATTGGGTCCGTGGAAAAATCGGAAAATGCACCGTTTTGCAGCCGCATCCGTGATCTGTGTTTCCTGTTCGTCAAAAAAATATGACCTGTCCTATTTTTTGGACGGACAACGGTTCACGGACCCATTCAAGTCAATGGGTCCGTGAAAGAACACGGATGCACACAAGATTGGCATCCGCGTCCGTGATCCGTGGCCGTAGGTTACTTTCATACAGACGGATCCGAAGATCTGTCTGCATAAAAGTTTTTCAGAGATGAGTTTTCACTTCGTGAAAACTCAGATCCGACAGTATATTCTAACACAGAGGTGTTCCCATAGTGATGGGGACGCTTCTAGTTAGAATATACTACGAACTGTGTACATGACTGCCCCCTGCTGCCTGGCAGCACCAGATCTCTTACAGGGGGCTGTGATCCGCACAATTAACCCCTCAGGTGCTGCACCTGAGGGGTTAATTGTGCATATCATAGCCCCCTATAAGAGATCAGGGGCTGCCAGGCAGCAGGGGGCAGACCCCCCTCCCTCCCCAGTTTTAATTTCATTGGTGGCCAGTGCGGCCCCCCCCGGCCCCCCTCCCTCTATTGTAATATCATTGGTGGCCAGTGTGCGGCCTCCGTCTGCCCCCCCTCCCTCCCTTTATTGTAATATCATTGGTGGCCAGCGTGCGCCCCCCCTCCCTCTATTGTAATATCATTGGTGGCCAGTGTGCGGCCCCCCCCGGCCCCCCCTCTATTGTATTAATATCATTGGTGGCCAGTGTGCGGCCCCCCTGGCCCCCCCTCTATTGTATTAATATCATTGGTGGCCAGTGTGCGGCCTCCCCTCTCCCCCCCCCCGATCATTGGTGGCAGCGGAGATTCCGATCGGAGTCCCAGTTTAATCGCTCTGGGGCTCCGATCGGTAACCATGGCAACCAGGACGCTACTGCAGGCCTGGTTGCCATGGTTACTTAGCAATATTACAATATTAGAAGCATCATACTTACCTGCTGCGCTGTCTGTAACCGGCCGGGAGCTCCTCCTACTGGTAAATGACAGATCATTAAGCAATGCGCCGCACAGACCTGTCACTTACCAGTAGGAGGAGCTCCCGGCCGGTCACAGACAGCGCTGCAGGTAAGTATGATGCTTCCAATATTGTAATATTGCTAAGTAACCATGGCAACCAGGCCTGCAGTAGCGTCCTGGTTGCCATGGTTACCGATCGGAGCCCCATCGATTAAACTGGGACTCCGATCGGAACTCTCCGCTGCCACCAATGATGGGGGGGGGAGAGGGGAGGCCGCACACTGGCCACCAATGATATTACAATAGAGGGAGGGGGGGCGACAGAGGCCGCACACTGGCCACCAATGATATTACAATAGAGGGAGGGAGGAGAGGCCGGGGGAGGCCGCACACTGGCCACCAATGATATTACAATAGAGGGGGGGAGGCCGCACACTGGCCACCAATGATATTACAATAGAGGGAGGGGGGGCGACGAAAGCCGCACACTGGCCACCAATGATATTACAATAGAGGGAGGGAGGAGAGGCCGGGGGAGGCCGCACACTGGCCACCAATGATATTACAATAGAGGGGGGGAGGCCGCACACTGGCCACCAATGATATTACAATAGAGGGGGGGGAGGCCGCACACTGGCCACCAATGATATTACAATAGAAGGGGGGCGCACGCTGGCCACCAATGATATTACAATAAAGGGAGGGAGGGGGGCCGACGGAGGCCGCACACTGGCCACCAATGATATTACAATAGAGGGGGGGCTGGGGGGGCCGCACACTGGCCACCAATGATATTCAAACTGGGGAGGGAGGGGGGTCTGCCCCTGCTGCCTGGCAGTCCCTGATCTCTTACAGGGGGCTATGATACGCACAATTAACCCCTTCAGGTGCGGCACCTGAAGGGTTAATTGTGCTGATCACAGCCCCCTGTAAAAGATCGGGTGCTGCCAGGCAGCAGGGGGCAGTCATGTACACAGTTCGTAGTATATTCTAACTAGAAGCGTCCCCATCACTATGGGAACGCCTCTGTGTTAGAATATACTGTCGGATCTGAGTTTCACGATGTAACTCAAATCCGATGGTATATTCTAACATAGAGGCGTTTCCATGGTGATGGGGACGCTTCAAGTTAAAATATACCATCGGATTGGAGTAAACTCCACTCCTATGGTATATTAAGTCCTGACTTTACATTGAAAGTCAATGGGGGACGGATCCGTTTGAAATTGCACCATATTGTGTCAACGTCAAACGGATCCGTCCCCATTGACTTGCATTGTAATTCAGGACGGATCCGTTTGGCTCCGCACGGCCAGGCGGACACCAAAACGAAATTTTTTTCATGTCTGTGGATCCTCCAAAAATCAAGGAAGGCCCACGACGAAAAAACGGTAGCGGATCACGTAAAAACGGAACCCGTTTTTGCGGACCACAAAAAAAAACGGTCGTGTGCATGAGGCCTTATGCTGAGTATTTTTACTGCAGTTTTGATACTAGACACTATGCAATGGACTGGATGAATTCCATGGTAAATACATAGCAAAATTGATATGTATTATATGTGGATTTGTCTTCAGTCATGGAAAATTACACAGCAAAAAGCATTGAAGGTCAGTCTTAAAACTTGTGGTACATTACATTACACTTGACTTCCACACTTGAACTACATTGAACGCTATAATAAACAGTCTCCATAGATACCACTACTGGTGCCTGCAGGTGGACAGAATTATTTCATTTAGCTGTATACCTACATAAAAAAGGGAGGTGATTCAAATTTGTGGCAGAATTTGTAACTTTTCTCATCACATGTTGAGTAAAAAAATTAGGTGTTACCTTCAATTAGGTTAATCATAGTCAATGTTGGTGTTGGACTGGGGTGCATGTAGCCCATCAGTAGAACAACCTTTGGGGGTCCACAGTCAATCAGCATGCAAAAAACAGCCTGTTGATTTTTAGACCTTCAAGTTCTTTAATTAAAGCATTCCAAGAACCATAACTTTTCAATTTTAATTCTGTCAGATAAAGGTTTGCTTTCTTCAATGGGGTGGATATTAAATGGCTCATCTATATTCTTTTTTGGTGGGTGGAGTAGGAAAAATATAGTAATCTGCTTTTGTTTTTTAACGTTTATTTCACATTATTCTTGTCATACTGAATATACATATACAGTTTAGGTCCATATATATTTGGACAGAGATAACATTTTTCTAATTTTTGTTCTGTACATTACCACAATGGATTTTGAACAAAACAATTCAGATGCAGTTGAAGTTCAGACTTTCAGCTTTAATTTAGTGGGTTGAACAAAATGATTGCATAAAATGTAAGGAACTAAAGCATTTTTTAAACTCAATCCCTTCATTTCAGGGGATCAAAAGTAATTAAACAAATTAAATAATTGTAAATAAAATGTTAATTTCTAATACTTGGTTGAAAACGTTGGCAATGACTGCCTGAAGTTTTGAACTCATGGACATCATCAGACGCTGTGTTGCCTCCTCTACCAAGCCTTTACTGCAACGGTTTTCAGTTGCTGTTTGTTTGTGGGCCTTTCTGTCTGAAGTTTAGTCTTTAACAAGTGAAATGCATGCTCTATTGGGTTCAGATCAGGTGACTGACTTGGCCATTCAAGAATATTCCACTTCTTTGCCTTAATAAACTCCTGGTTTTTTTTGGCTTTATGTTTTGGGTCATTGTCCATATGTATTATCAAACGCCGACCAATCAGTTTGGCTGCATTTGAGCACACAGTATGTCTCTGAAAACCCCAGAATTCATCTGGGTGCTTCTGTCCTGTGTCACATCATCAATAAACACTAGGGACTCAGTGCCACTGCCAGCCATGCATGTCCAAGCCATCACAATGCCATCACTGATGTGGTATTCTTTGGATCATGAGCTGTACCATGCCTTCCCATACTTTTTTCCTTCCATCATTCTGGTAGAGGTTGATCTTGGCTTCATCTGTCCAAAGAATGTTCTTCCAGAAGTGTGCTGGTTTTTAAGATGTTTTTTAGCAATGTCCAATCTAGCCTTCTTCTTATTGAGGCTTATGAGTGGCTTGCACAGTGCAGTGAAGCCTCTGTATTTACTTTTAATGCAGTCTTCTCTTAATGGTAGATTTGTATATTGATATGCCTATATCCTGGAAAGTGTTGTTCACTTGGTTGGCTGCTGTGAAAGGGTTTCTCTTCACCATAGTAATTATTCTGCGATCATCCACCACTGTTGTCTTCCATGGGCGTCCAGGTCTTTTTGCATTGTTGAGGTCACCAGTGTTTTCTTTATTTCTCTGGATGTACAAAACTGTAGATTTTGCCACTTATAATAGTGTAGCTATTTCTCGGATGGGTTTTTTCTGTTTTCGCATATGAAGGATGGCTTGTTTCACCTGCATGGAGAGCTCCTTTGACTGCATGTTTACTTCTCAGCAAAATCTTCAAAATGCAAGCACCACACCTCAAATCAACTCCAGGCCTTTTATGTGCTTAATTGAGAATGAAATAATGAAGGAATTGACCACACCTGCCAATGAAACAGCCTTTGAGTCAATTGTCCAAGTATATAACTATAACTTGAATATGTTTTAGTAAACAGATAAAAAAAACTAAATTTGTGTCAGTGTCCAAATATATGCATATATATATATATATGTATATATATATATATATATATATATATATAAAAACAGTGCAGCCCATAATTATTCATACCCCTGGCAAATTTTGACTTAAAGTTACTTAACCAGCAAGTAATTTTTTGACAGGAAATGACATAGGTGTCTCCCAAAAGATAATAAGACAATGTACAAGAGGCATTATTGTGGAAAAAAACATTTCTCAGCTTTTACTTACATTTGAGCAAAAGATGTCCAGTCTAAAATTATTCATACCCTTCTCAATAATCAATAGAAAAGCCTTTATTGGCTATTACAGCAATCAAACGCTTCCAATAATTGCAGACCAGCTTTTTGCATGTCTCCACAGGTATTTTTGCCCATTCATCTTTAGCAACGAGCTCCAAATCTTTCAGGTTGGAGGGTCTTCTTGCCATCACCCTGATCTTTAGCCCCCTCCACAGATTCTCAATTGGATTCAAGTCTGGACTCTGGCTGGGCCACACCAAAACGTTAATGTTGTTGTCTGCTAACCATTTCTTCACCACTTTTGCTGTGTGTTTGGGGTCATTGTCATGCTGAAATGTCCACTGGTGCCCAAGGCCAAGTTTCTCTGCAGACTGCCTGATGTTGTCATTGAGAATCCTCATGTATTGCTCTTTTTTCATGGTGCCGTTTACTGTGATTAGGTTCCCTGGTCCATTGGCTAAAAAACACCCCCAAAGCATTAGGTTCCCACCACCATGTTTGACAGTGGGGGTGGTGTTCTTTGGGTTGAAGGCTTCTCCTTTTTTACGCCAAATGAAGGAAACATCATTGTGACCAAACAATGAAAATTTTTGTTTCATCTGACCATAACACAGAAGACCAGAAGTCTTCTTATTTGTCCAGATGAGCTTTTGCAAAGGCTAAATGAGATTTTGTGTGCCTTATCTGGCGTCCTCCTTGGTCTGCATCTGTGGAACCCAGCAGTGTGCAGTGCCCGTTGGATTGTCTGCCTTGAGACATTGCCACGAGCAGAGCCCAGATTCACCAGGATGGCCTTGGTGGTGATCCTTGGATTCTTTTTCACCTCTCTAACTATCCTCCTGGCCATCACAGTTGTCACTTTTTGTCTTCCGACCACGTCCTCTGAGATTTTCCACAGTGCAGAACATCTTGTATTCTTTAATAATACTTTGCACTGTAGCTACTGGAACTTGAAAACATTTAGAAATGGCCTTGTAGCCCTTTCCTGACTTGTGAGCAGCCACAATGCACAGCCGCAGGTCCTCACTGAGCTCCTTTTCTTAGCCATAACTGTCCATAAACCAACTGCAGAGAGCTGCTGTTTTTTACCTGTTGAGTTGATTAAAACAGCTGTTCCCAATTAATCAGGGTAATTAGGATGCTTTAGAACAGCTTGGACTATTTGGAATGGTATAGAACTTTTGATTTTCCCACAGACTGTGACAGTTTGTGAAGGTTATGAATAATTTTGGACTGGACACTTTTTGCTCAAATGTAAATAAAAGCTGAGAAATGTTTTTTTTTTCCACAATAATGCCTCTTGTACATCGAGTTTTGGGAGACACCTATGTAATTTCCTGTCAAAAAATTACTTGCTGGTTGAATAAAAGTAACTAAGTCAAAATTTGCCAGGGGTATGAATAATTATGGGTAGCACTGTATATATAGCTTCATATGTCATATATTATCATTTTTGCACAATAAAAGTAATGAATAAACAATAAACATTGTTTTATGGGAAAAAAATGTGTTGCCTCATTCTAATAGATTTTCTTATTTTAGTAAAACAAACAACTGTATGTGTCATATTCCGCAGTGCTGCACAGCAAAACCTCAAAATCACTTGGAAGAACATTTTTCCCATTTGAACAGGAATAAAGTTTTTTTCTCTAGTGTTGGTGGGGTAGGGGGGAATAAGCTCAATCTTTGTGTGAAAACACATGAAATACTAGACGTGAAATCTGTGTATCAGAACATCTCCAAGGTTTTTTTTTTTTGTTTTGAGAAAAATAGTAATACAAGTGTACAGCATGCATTTTACAATACTTAGGGTAGCGTTTGATATCTCTGAGCAAAAAATTCTAGTCTAAAATCTGTGTCGGGGCATCTCCAGACAGTTCGAGGCTTTTATTGTTTTGTGAACAATAGCAATACAAGCGTGCAACGTGTGTTTTACAATTCAAAGGGTAGCATTTAAAATTTGTGAGTGAAAACATGTGAAATACTAGTCCAAAATCTGTGTC
Source organism: Bufo bufo (assembly GCF_905171765.1). Lineage (NCBI taxonomy): Eukaryota > Metazoa > Chordata > Amphibia > Anura > Bufonidae > Bufo > Bufo bufo. The sequence continues at coordinate 183,877,570 of NC_053396.1, read as the reverse complement.
AGGACATCTCCAGACAGTTCAAGTGTTGACATAGGAGGGGATGAGAAACAATCTCATAGTAGTAGACAACTTTACCCTGTTTTTTTTTTAATTCTGCTTATTTGATCAGCCCAAATCTGTTAGTGGCATTGACAGTGCATTATTTCCAAAGTCAAATATCTGTATCAGTGTCTTCAGTGTGTTTGTCCATACTTTGTCTGACTGTGTATGGATTGTCTGGAATACAAAATGATTCCAAACAAAAGACCTAGGGCCAGGCCTTGTCCAGAACCAGAATTTAGGTAGTAGCACCACAAGCTATCTGGCCAGAAGTAGTAGAAGTAGTACAGGTAGGTGGCTGTTCTACCTGGCTTCGCTTAGGTGCAACATTATCAGTGGGAAGTAGTGATAAGCGACGTTTTGAAAAAATTTATTCCATCGATTCGGCAAACGTAGACAAGAAATTTGATTTGTCACAAATTAATTTGTCACAGATCACTATAAATCTGGTATACTCGTATGTAACTGTTGCTCAGGCAATGTATAGAGCGAAGTGCTGCATTGAGCCTGCTCCATAAGCAGCAGGTGCAGGTTGTATCATATAGCAGAAACCTTGCCACAATGACAGGGTTTAGCAATTAGGGTGATTAGGACAAGTGATCAAAAGATCCCAGGTTCTAGCCCTGTCACGGAACCATGAACCAGACGTACAACAAGGGATAAGTGAAAATAAGAAGGCTTTATTGAAAATAAAGCTGTAAAGCAAAAGTCCAAACGGATGGCGAAACCGAAGCAGAGTCTTTGCGAAGCCAGAGGTCAGGAACCAGAAGGGTAGTCAGACGAGGCCAGGATCAGGAACCAGCAGGGTAGTCAGACGAAGCCAGGATCAGGAACCAGCAGGGTAGTCGGACGAAACCAGGATCAGGAACCAGCAGGGTAGTCGGACGAAACCAGGATCAGGAACCAGAAGCAGCAGCAGTCTAGAAGCATGTGAACACAGGAGGACCAAGCAGGGAACTGAAGCCACAGACCTCCTATATATATGAGCTGGGCATCCAGCTCCTCCCAGTGGGAAGGAGGAGCCGCAGGGTGGGAGGCTACAAGAAACCCAGAAACCAAGATGGCCGCCAGCACATGTCAAACGAAGGAGAACAGCAAGAAGGTAAGACCATGACAGTACCTCCCCCTCAAGGGCCCCTCCTCCGCGGAGTAAAGAACGGTTTCTGAGGGAAGCGTGCGTGGAAGGCTCGGAGCAAGGCAGGAGCATGGACATCTGCGGAGGGAACCCAGGAACGCTCCTCTGGACCATAACCACGCCAATGGACCAAAAACTGCACCCGACCGCGGACCAGGCGTGAGTCCAGGATATTGCTCACCTCATACTCCTCACGATTACCCACTTGGACCGGACGAGGCCGAGGAACCGAGGAAGTGAAACGATTACACACCAGTGGCTTCAACAGGGAGACATGAAACACGTTGGAGATCCGCATGCCAGGAGGAAGCGCAAGGGCATAGGCTACCGGGTTTACCCTGCGAAGCACTCGGAAGGGACCAACAAAGCGAGGTGCCAGCTTGGGAGTGGGCACTCGAAGGTTGAGGTTGCGGGTGGACAACCATACACGGTCTCCGACCTGGTAGGAAGGAGCAGGCGCTCGTCTGCGATCAGCCTGGAGTCTCTGGCGCTGCGCAGAGACCTCAAGGGACTTCTGGATCAGTACCCAAGAAGCACGTAGGACGGAAAGGTGATCCTCCACAGCCGGAATATCCTGGGGAGAGAATACCTCCGGTAACCCAGCAGGTTGGAACCCATAATTGGCCATGAAGGGAGACGTCCCAGAGGAAGAGTTCACCGCCGTGTTCCTGGCAAACTCAGCCCAAGGCAGGAGGTCAACCCAATTGTCTTGGTGATCGGAGACATAGCAACGAAGGAATTGCTCCAAGGCCTGATTGGATCGTTCTGCGGCCCCATTGGACTGAGGGTGGTAGGCCGAGGAGAAGGAGAGATGAATCCCCAACTGGGAGCAAAAGGCGCGCCAGAACCTGGACACAAACTGACTCCCCCGATCCGACACAATCTCCTTGGGCAAACCGTGCAACCGGAAGACCTCCCTGGCAAAAATCGTGGCCAACTCTTGTGCAGAGGGTAACTTCTTGAGAGGAACACAGTGGCACATTTTGGAAAACCGATCCACAATCATGAGAATGACCGTATGGCCTCGGGATGCAGGGAGGTCCACAATGAAATCCATCCCCAGGTGTGACCATGGGCGCTCCCCGGTGGCTATGGGTTGCAGAAGGCCCAACGGAAGGTGCCGAGGGGACTTACTCTGGGCACAAACGGAGCATGCCGCTACATATGCGGCGATGTCGGAACATAGGGAAGGCCACCAGAACAGACGTGAAACAGCCCAGGACAGCTGATTCTTTCCAGGATGCCCCGCGGTCTTGGAGTTATGGTAGGTTCGCAACAACCGAGTGCGCAACTCCTCAGGCACAAAACATCTGCCGTTGGGTCTCCCAGAGGGAGCACCAGATTGAGCCGCCAAAATCTGCTCACCCAGGGGAGAGGTCAGGCTGGTGCGAATGGCGGCCAAGATCTGATTCGGAGGTATGACCGAAGTCGGAATCGACTCCTCTCTGGACAGCTCGGAGTACTGCCGTGATAAGGCATCCGCCCTGATGTTCTTGGAACCGGGTAGGTAGGAGACCACGTAATTAAAACGTGACAAGAACAGAGCCCATCTGGCCTGACGTGGTGTCAATCTCTTGGCCTCAGAAAGGTAGGTCAGATTCTTGTGGTCCGTCAGGATGAGGACCGGAACCACCGAACCCTCGAGCAAGTGCCTCCATTCTTTAAGGGCCTGCACGATGGCCAATAACTCCCTGTCACCAATCTGATAGTTGCACTCCGCGGAAGACAGTTTCCGGGAGTAAAACCCACAAGGAAGCAGAGGACCCTCTGGTGTTCTACGCTGAGACAGAAGGGCGCCTACTCCCGTCTCAGACGCGTCCACCTCGAGGACAAAGGGCAACCCAGGGTTGGGATGCGACAGAATCGGAGCCGACACAAAGGCGGACTTTAGAGCCTCAAAAGCTCGGATGGCCTCGAGCGGCCAGACCTGGGAATTACTGCCCTTCCTGGTCAGATCCGTGAGAGGCTTGGCTAGCATGGAAAAGTCCCTGATGAACTTCCGATAATAATTGGCGAAGCCCAAAAAGCGCTGCAGGGAACGAAGACCACTGGGCTGGGGCCACTGTAAGACAGCCGAAACCTTCTCAGGATCCATGGAGAACCCCTCAGCGGAAATGATGTAACCTAAGAAGGTTACCTGGGATCGGTGAAATTCGCATTTCTCAAGCTTACCGAACAGCTTGTTCTCTCGTAACCGTTGCAACACTCGTCTGACATCCAGAATGTGGGCCTCCATGGATTCAGAATATACCAAGATGTCATCCAAATAGACCACCACACACTGCTGCAACAGGTCACGGAAAACATCGTTGATGAATTCCTGAAAGACTGCGGGCGCATTGCACAACCCAAAGGGCATAACCAAGGATTCATAATGACCGGTCCTGGTGTTAAACGCGGTCTTCCACTCATCGCCCGCCTTGATCCTTACCAGGTTATATGCCGCCCTCAGGTCGAGTTTGGTAAAGACCGTGGCCCCTTTAAGGCGATCGAACAGCTCGGAAATCAAGGGTATCGGGTAAGCGTTCTTGATCGTGATGCGATTGAGACCCCTGTAATCGATGCAAGGCCTCAACTCACCGCCCTTCTTTTTCACAAAGAAAAATCCAGCCCCTGCCGGGGACGAGGATTTGTGAATGTGTCCACGTGAAAGCGCCTCCCTCACGTACTCCTCCATGGCCTCATTCTCCGCTACCGACAGTGGATAGACTTTGCCACGAGGAGGAACGGCACCAGATTGTAACTCTATGGCACAATCGTATGGGCGGTGCGGAGGTAGGGCAACCGCGCGCACCTTATCGAATACATCCCGGTACTCCTCGTATTCAGGAGGCAACAGAGAGTCCGAGGAAGTACACAGCAACTTGACAGACCCATGGATGCAACTAGCCCCACACTGCGGTGACCACGAGAGGATCTCGGCCGATCTCCAATCGAAAGTCGGATTATGCTTCCGGAGCCAGGGGTACCCCAAGACCACCGAGTAGTGTGGAGACGAAATAACCTGGAGGCAGACCGACTCTCTGTGAACGGCACCAATGGCTATCCCCACTGGAAGGGTCTCATGAGTCACGTGTGGCGGCAGAAGGGGTCTGCCGTCTATCGCCTCAAGAGCCAGTGGGGAACCTCGAGCCTGCAGAGGAATGGAATTGGCAGCAGCGAACACATTATCAATGAACAAACCACCAGCACCAGAGTCCACCAACGCCTGGGTCGTCACCGAGCCCCCGACCCAGGAGAGGACAACAGTGATCAGTGGTTTGTCAACACGGGAAACCGGGGACGAGGAGACTCCACCCAAGATCTGCCCCCGACAGGATCTCAGGTGCGAGCGTTTCCCGGACGGTTCGGACATGCCAACCGAAAATGCCCACCGAGACCACAGTACATGCATCGGCCCTCGCGTCTCCGGAGTACCCTCTCCCCCTCGGACAGGCGAGCAAACCCCAGCTGCATGGGTTCACCCCCAGACAAGTCATCCCCAGGAGGCGTGGGAGGAGAGGGAGGCACGGGTGGGACAGCAAACGTAGGCGCCAATCTGTTAGAAAACCTCCGCAGGCTCTCCTTAAAGGAAGGTCTCTCCCTGAGTCTGGTGTCAATCAAAATCAGGAAAGAAATAAGAGACTCGAGCTCCACTGGTAGGTCCTTAGCTGCAACCTCATCCTTCAAGGCATCCGAGAGACCATGAGAGAAAGCAGCGACCAGAGCCTCATTATTCCAGCCCACCTCTGCTGCCAGGGTACGAAACTCAATGGCGTATTCAGCTACGGATCGTGAACCCTGTCTGATGGACATAAGGAGCTTCGCAGCAGAGGCAGCACGAGCCGGCACATCGAATACCTTCCGAAGAGAAGCAACAAAACCGGAAAACTCGGCAACCACCGGATTGTTGTTCTCCCATAAAGGGCTGGCCCAGGCCAAGGCCTTGTCCGAGAGCAGCGAGATCAAGAAGCCCACCTTTGATCTCTCAGTGGGAAAGGCATGTGGCAGCAACTCGAAATAAATGCCCACCTGGTTAAGGAAACCTCGGCACTGAGTTGGCTCTCCCCCAAAGCGCTGTGGAAGAGGGGCAGAACCGGTCATACCCCGAAACACCGCAGGTGCAACAACAGGTGTCGGGGTAGACTCTGGCGCAACAACCGGAGCGGCAGTAGGAGCGGGCCCAGGAGCGACAACCGACCCATCGGCAACGGGAGCGAAATGAGCTGTGCGTTCAAGCAGGGTTTGCAACGCCACAGCGAACCGACCCAACAGGTGATCCTGCTGATCAAGTCTGGCAACCAGCGTGGGTAGCGAGGATGGCCCTGTACCGTCAGAATTCATGGCTTGGTCCTAATGTCACGGAACCATGAACCAGACGTACAACAAGGGATAAGTGAAAATAAGAAGGCTTTATTGAAAATAAAGCTGTAAAGCAAAAGTCCAAACGGATGGCGAAACCGAAGCAGAGTCTTTGCGAAGCCAGAGGTCAGGAACCAGAAGGGTAGTCAGACGAGGCCAGGATCAGGAACCAGCAGGGTAGTCAGACGAAGCCAGGATCAGGAACCAGCAGGGTAGTCGGACGAAACCAGGATCAGGAACCAGCAGGGTAGTCGGACGAAACCAGGATCAGGAACCAGAAGCAGCAGCAGTCTAGAAGCATGTGAACACAGGAGGACCAAGCAGGGAACTGAAGCCACAGACCTCCTATATATATGAGCTGGGCATCCAGCTCCTCCCAGTGGGAAGGAGGAGCCGCAGGGTGGGAGGCTACAAGAAACCCAGAAACCAAGATGGCCGCCAGCACATGTCAAACGAAGGAGAACAGCAAGAAGGTAAGACCATGACAAGCCCTGGGTTAAAAATTGTCACTGTAAAAGTAAAAATAAATAAATAAATGAAAGTTTAACCTCTTGCCGCAACTGTAACGCCGAAAGGCGTCATTGCGGCGGCTCCCCCAGGCTACGCTAACGCCAATAGGCGTCATCTCGTGTGAGCCGAGATTTCCTGTGAACGCGCGCACACAGGCGCGCGCGCTCACAGGAACGGAAGGTAAGAGAGTGGATCTCCAGCCTGCCAGCGGCGATCGTTCGCTGGCAGGCTGGAGATGTGTTTTTTTTAACCCCTGAAAGGTATATCAGACGCTGTTTTGATAACAGCGTCTAATATACCTGCTACCTGGTCCTCTGGTGGTCCCCTTTGTTTGGATCGACCACCAGAGGACACAGGTAGCTCAGCAAAGTAGCACCAAGCACCACTACACTACACTACACCCCCCCCCGTCACTTATTAACCCCTTATTAGCCCCTGATCACCCCTGATCACCCCATATAGACTCCCTGATCACCCCCCTGTCATTGATTACCCCCCTGTCATTGATCACACCACTGTAAAGCTCCATTCAGACGTCCGCATGATTTTTACGGATCCACTGATAGATGGATCGGATCCGCAAAACGCACACGGACGTCTGAATGGAGCCTTTCAGGGGCGTGATCAATGACTGTGGTGATCACCCCATATAGACTCCCTCATCACCCCCCTGTCATTGATTACCCCCCTGTCATTGATCACACCCCTGTAAAGCTCCATTCAGACGTCCGCATGATTTTTACGGATCCACTGATAGATGGATCGGATCCTCAAAACGCACACGGACGTCTGAATGGAGCCTTACAGGGGCGTGATCAATGACTGTGGTGATCACCCCATATAGACTCCCTGATCACCCCCCTGTCATTGATCACACCCCTGTAAAGTTCCATTCAGACGTCCGCATGATTTTTACGGATCCACTAATAGATGGATCGGATCCGCAAAACACACACGGACGTCTGAATGGAGCCTTACAGGGGCGTGATCAATGACTGTGGTGATCACCCCATATAGACTCCCTGATCACCCCCCTGTCATTGATCACACCCCTGTAAAGTTCCATTCAGACGTCCGCATGATTTTTACGGATCCACTGATAGATGGATCGGATCCGCAAAACGCACACGGACATCTGAATGGAGCCTTACAGGGGCGTGATCAATGACTGTGGTGATCACCCCATATAGACTCCCTGATCACCCCCCTGTCATTGATCACACCCCTGTAAAGCTCCATTCAGACGTCCGCATGATTTTTACGGATCCACTGATAGATGGATCGGATCCGCAAAACACATACGGACATCTGAATGGAGCCTTATAGGGGGGTGATCAATGACAGGGGGGTGATCACCCCATATAGACTCCCTGATCACCCCCCTGTCATTGATCACCCCCCCTGTCATTGATCACCCCCCTGTCATTGATCACCCATTCAGACATTTTTTTGGCCCAAGTTAGCGGAAATTATTATTTTTTTTTCTTACAAAGTCTCATATTCCACTAACTTGTGTCAAAAAATTAAATCTCACATGAACTCACCATACCCCTCACGGAATCCAAATGCGTAAATTTTTTTAGACATTTATATTCCAGACTTCTTCTCACGCTTTAGGGCCCCTAGAATGCCAGGGCAGTATAAATACCCCACATGTGACCCCATTTCGGAAAGAAGACACCCCCAGGTATTCCGTGAGGGGCATATTGAGTCCATGAAAGATTGAAATTTTTGTCCCAAGTTAGCGGAAAGGGAGACTTTGTGAGAAAAAAAGAAAAAATATCAATTTCCGCTAACTTGTGCCAAAAAAAAATAATTTCTATGAACTCGCCATGCCCCTCATTGAATACCTTGGGGTGTCTTATTTCCAAAATGGGGTCACATGTGGGGTATTTATACTGCCCTGGCATTCTAGGGGCCCCAAAGCGTGAGAAGAAGTCTGGTATCCAAATGTCTAAAAATGCCCTCCTAAAAGGAATTTGGGCACCTTTGCGCATCTAGGCTGCAAAAAAAGTGTCACACATCTGGTATCGCCGTACTCAGGAGAAGTTGGGGAATGTGTTTTGTGGTGTCATTTTACATATACCCATGCTGGGTGAGAGAAATATCTTGGTCAAATGCCAACTTTGTATAAAAAAATGGGAAAAGTTGTCTTTTGCCAAGATATTTCTCTCACCCAGCATGGGTATATGTAAAATGACACCCCAAAACACATTCCCCAACTTCTCCTGAATACGGCGATACCACATGTGTGACACTTTTTTGCAGCCTAGGTGGGCAAAGGGGCCCATATTCCAAAGAGCACCTTTAGGATTTCACAGGTCATTTACCTACTTACCACACATTAGGGCCCCTGGAAAATGCCAGGGCAGTATAACTACCCCACAAGTGACCCCATTTTGGAAAGAAGACATCCCAAGGTATTCGCTGATGGGCATAGTGAGTTCATGGAAGTTTTTATTTTTTGTCACAAGTTAGTGGAAAATTATGATTTTTTTTTTATTTTATTTTTTTCTTACAAAGTCTCATATTCCACTAACTTGTGACAAAAAATAAAAACTTCCATGAACTCACTATGCCCATCAGCGAATACCTTGGGGTGTCTTCTTTCCAAAATGGGGTCACTTGTGGGGTAGTTATACTGCCCTGGCATTCTAGGGGCCCAAATGTGTGGTAAGGAGTTTGAAATCAAATTCTGTAAAAAATGACCATTGAAATCCGAAAGGTGCTCTTTGGAATATGGGCCCCTTTGCCCACCTAGGCTGCAAAAAAGTGTCACACATCTGGTATCTCTGTATTCAGGAGAAGTTGAGGAATGTGTTTTGGGGTGTCATTTTACATATTCCCATGCTGGGTGAGAGAAATATCTTGGCAAAAGACAACTTTTACCATTTTTTTATACAAAGTTGTCTTTTGCCAAGATATTTCTCTCACCCAGCATGGGTATATGTAAAATGACACCCCAAAACACATTCCCCAACTTCTCCTGAATACGGAGATACCACATGTGTGACACTTTTTTGCAGCCTAGGTGGGCAAAGGGGCCCACATTCCAAAGAGCACCTTTCGGATTTCACCAGCCATTTTTTACAGAATTTGATTTCAAACTCCTTACCACACATTTGGGCCCCTAGAATGCCAGGGCAGTATAACTACCCCACAAGTGACCCCATTTTGGAAAGAAGACATCCCAAGGTATTTGCTGATGGGCATAGTGAGTTCATGGAAGCTTTTATTTTTTGTCAGAAGTTAGTGGAATATGAGACTTTGTAAGAAAAAAAAAATCAAAAAAAAAAATCATCATTTTCCGCTAACTTGTGACAAAAAATAAAAAGTTCTATGAACTCACTATGCCCATCAGCGAATACCTTAGGGTGTCTACTTTCCGAAATGGGGTCATTTGTGGGGTGTTTGTACTGTCTGGCCATTGTAGAACCTCAGGAAACATGACAGGTGCTCAGAAAGTCAGAGCTGCTTCAAAAAGCGGAAATTCACATTTTTGTACCATAGTTTGTAAACGCTATAACTTTTACCCAAACCATTTTTTTTTTACCCAAACATTTTTTTTTTATCAAAGACATGTAGAACAATAAATTTAGAGCAAAATTTATATATGGATCTCGTTTTTTTTGCAAAATTTTACAACTGAAAGTGAAAAATGTCATTTTTTTGCAAAAAAATCGTTAAATTTCGATTAATAACAAAAAAAGTAAAAATGTCAGCAGCAATGAAATACCACCAAATGAAAGCTCTATTAGTGAGAAGAAAAGGAGGTAAAATTCATTTGGGTGGTAAGTTGCATGACCGAGCAATAAACCGCTAAAGTTGTGGAGTGCCGATTTGTAAAAAAGGGCCTGGTCTTTAGGGGGGTATAAACCTGTGGTCCTTAAGTGGTTAAATCACTCCCTTTCCAAATTTTACATATAAAAATATATAAGAAAAAAAATGCTCTTTCAAAAATGTTTGAACTATAAAAATATTCATAAAAATGTAATGGCTTAATAGAAAAAAAAATTAAAAACACACAATTCATAGTTTTTTGTCAATCCACCCCCACAAAAAAAAATCGAATAAGGGCTCATGCACATGGCCGTTCCCGTATTCGTCCTGCAAGAAACAAGCCTTTATACAGTTCTGTAGACCGAAATATAAAAAAGTTATGACTATCAGAAAAAAGTGATGGAAAGAAAATTTCGATTTTTTTTCAAAGGTTTTTATTTTTTTTAAAGTAGTAGATCAAACAAAATATTCAAGTTTGGTATTGCCATATTCATATGGAGCCGCAGAATAAGGATGTTATGATATTTTCAGCGCACAGTGAACACCGTGATGCCAAATCCCTGAAAACCTTGGCAGAACTGTAGTTTTTCTTTTACAATTTAACCCCACACATATTTTTTTCCCCCCATTTTCTAATAACAGACATGGTAAATTAAATAGTACAACTTATCCCCCCAAAAATAAGCCCTCATATGGCTATATAAATGGAAAATGAAAAAAGTTATGGCTATTGGAACATTGGGAGCAAAAAAGGAAAATGCAAAAACAAAAAGGGACCTGTAATAAATGCTCTGAAAACAATACAAACAATGAAGAACTTTCAAAAACAGACTGAGAATAAATATAAAAATGTACACATTAAAATTGTAAATGGCTCTGATCTGTCAAATGGAAAACTACTGAAAGAACATAAATTATTTTTTAACACTGTAGACATGAATCCTTTTAAAAAAAGAATGAATTTCCCTATTTCAAGTGTAAATTCGAAAGCTAAACAAATATATACTATGAACAGAAACACATAGAGAGATACTGGATGGCACTGCTTGACACTAGAGTGTCCATCAGAACAGAGATGAAACACGGTGGAATAATGGCCTGTTTGGACCTACTGTCACGGCTGAGGATGGGGAAAACCCTCAGCCGTGCGATGCCAGGAGATGACAGTGGCTGCTCGGCCAGGACAACAGAATAAGGGAGCAGGTCACCTCCTAATGCATCCCTAATCTGACCCTAACTCCTAGCTGCATAAGCCGACCTTGAAGGTAGGAGGGCTCATGCTCAGGAACCTCGGATCCCTACTCACCCTCCGCCGATCCCTGAACTAGGAGCTGGGTAGACCACCTGTTCCTCCTGGATACGGAGAAACTGGAGTCTAAACTGGCCGGGCTGCAAGGGGAACAGAAACAGACATATGGCAATGGCAGGTAACTGTAACTAGTACCACACCAACCTGCCACAGACACACAGCCTGGAACCCAAGTATAAGTGCTCCTGTCCACAACAACACACGAGACAGAGCACACACCACACAGGAACCCAGGAAACCATACGCTGCAATAAATAAGCATAACACAAACACATCTTCATAACATCGTGTATCACAATTTATGACCACAAGGGTGGCCCTCACTGGCAGATGGAAAAAGGGACCAGGAGGGTGCCTCCAGCTTACAAACAAGGCTGGAGTACCCCTCAGACATCAGGTCTCAACTGAGGCTTTATAGCCCAAGTAGCCACACCCACACAGACACACCCAGTGGACACACACTAGGAAGGGAATTAACCCTTCTCACACCAGGGAAGGGAAGACAGCAACTTAAAGGGAAAGTGCACACAACTCAAACCCTGTGCACACCAAACAGGGAAAGTGCACACATATAAAGGCAGGTTGCCAGGTGCAACCGCATGCACATTGCAGCAAGCTGCCCAGCACCAGCTCAGGCTGCCAAACTGCAATACAACCACATGTTGCCAGCGGCAACCACAAGTGAGGCAACATACTAGCGGCCCCCACCTGTGGTTGAACAATCAAACCAGACCGCAGGCAAGAGCATGCGGATACAGGAGTCATGACCATGACCATGGTCGTGACACCTACAGTGGTGCTGTATCTCAATAACATGTCACAAATAGTCCCATAATAAATCACAACAGATGGCACTCACCTAAGTCGTCCTCATTGGCTTTTATTCTATGCAAAACACCTTATACAATGGCAGCAGTGGTACAGGACGCCACACAGGCACGGCAAACGGCGATGGCCATTTTACGTCAATACGCTTCCTTAGGCCTCTAACCTAACATTTATTACGGTTAATACCAGATGGGTCGAACATTGTGTATGGATCAAACATGGCCCCAGGATTATTACCATAAGGGTCAGGAGCCTGAAAACTAGTAGCTGCCATATAATATGTTAGCCAAACAGGGGCTGTTGCTGGTATGGGGTTTGGCTGGTTAGGTACATGGCACAATATGCCAATTATTGCTGTTGTGTCCTGCAATCTCCTGAAAATGCCCATTTGTATGGGAATTACATAACAGGGGTCACATGGGGCCACTATATACATTTTACCTGATACCGTAATTAAAGTTATACTTACCTTTAACCCTTGCATCCTGAAACTACATATGAAAAGTACCTTGTGGTGCAGCAGGTGACTGGCAGTTGCATGCAATGAACTGTTAAAAGAGTAGAGCATTTATGTTATGGAGCATTCCCAAAGTGATACAAGAAGAAAGCCCCCCCCAGACCGCCCTTTAATACTGAGGCACAGTGATTGTATATATCAACTAAAAGATTAAGGGGGATTGTGTCAGCAGTTCAATAAGATGTTCATGGCAATGTATTAGAGCAGGGGTGCACAACCTGCGGCCCGGGGGCCACATGCGGCCCTTGATACCATTATGTGCGGCCCCCAACCATCTGGTAACAGACATGTATGCCTATGTCTTGTGGCTGCTTACATGTAATTTTCATGTATTTATCCCATTAGTTGAGAGTCCTGGAAGTGTAGCTACACATTAATGGCATATAATGTGTGTTCAATATGCCATAAGTACAAAATTTCAGTTGTTAATACACCTTTAAATTTTAATTTCGGCCCTCGTCATTGGTTCAGTCTGGCAATGTGGCCCCCAACCAGGAAACGTTGTGCACCCCTGTATTAGAGCAACCTTTAAAACTGAGGTAAAGTAATTCTATAAATAAAATAAGAGATTAACTGCGAATATATGTCAGCAGTTCAACAAGATGCAGACAGCGATATATTAGACCTTCTTTTAATACTGAGACACAGTAATTCTATATATCAACTAAAAGATTAACGGGGATTGCGTCAGTAGCTGATCAAGATGCAGACAGCGATATATTAGACTGCCCTTTAATACTGAGGCACAGTAATTCCATATATTTAAAATGAGTGATTAACTGCAAATGTGTCAGCAGTTCAACAGGATGCAGACGGCGATATATCACTGCCCTTTAATACTGCGGCACAGTATATATATAAAATAACATTTTAACTGTGAATGTGTCAGCAGTTCAACTAGATGCAGGCGGTAATATATTAGACCGCCCTTTAATACTGCAGCATAGTAATTCTATATATAAAATAAGAGATTGCATGCAAATGTGTCAGGAGTTAAAAAAGATGCAGACGGCAATATATTAGACTGCTCTTTAATACTGCAGCACATTAATTCTACATATAAAATAAGATATTAACGGGGACTGTGTCAGCAGTTCAACAAGATGCAGATGGCGATATATTAGACCACCCTTTAATACTGAGGTACAGTAATTCTAAATATCAACTAAAAGATTAACAGGGATCGTCTCAGCAATTGAAAAAGATCCATGCGGCAATATATTAGAACTCCTATTAAAACTGACACACATTAATTCTATATATATAAACTAACAGATTAACTGGGATTGTGGCAGCAGGTGGCCAAGATGCACACGACGATTACACTCAATCTGCATTGTCCCTGCAGTCTGCTTATACCCTCCTACAGGGTCTCAAAACTCTCCCTAAGGTCTCCCTGCACTCTCCCTATCCAATTGTAACGAGGGGCAGGTGCTTCCTTCGCAGCACTGCCGGCAACCTGCGCAAGGAGAGCGGCAAGGATGTAGCCTGTGTCCTCGTCTCCATGGCAGCAGGTGAGCAGCAGGGGAGCTGAGCGCTGATAATGATGATCGCTGCTCAGCTGAGTTGGGCTGCTGTGAGTCACGTGACGCTGGCCACGTCATGTGACTCACCAGCCAGGCCAATTTAAACAGGCAGCCTGCTGGCCACAGGTTGCCTGTGATTAAGGTCTTTATACGCTCCTGTATTCCTGGCATTGTGTTCCTGAATCCTGACCTAGGCTCTGCTCGTTTGACCTCACTTCTGCTCATCCCCTGTTGTTTGTCGTGATCTCCTGGTACTGACTTCCGGCTTGTGTTTGGGCTCGCTCTAGTTGCTCCCTTGTACTGATTTGACTTCCTGGTATTTGACTTCGGCTAGTTTGACTTGCTTTGTGTTCTCTTTGTCCTGTCTTTTGTTTTCCCCTGCACTTACTTAAGTTAGGGACTGCCATCCAGTTGCGCCCCCCGTTACCTAGGACGGATCAAGCAAGTAGGTAGGGGCAGAGGTGTGGGTGGCAGTCAGGGGTGCACGCTTCACTATCCCCGTCCGTGACACCAATATTCAACTAAAAGCTTTCTGCAACACTGTCCCTAGCACATAATCGCTTGTCACGTCTCTCCCTAAGCTTAGCTCACAGTGAAATGGTAGAGACCACACAAGATGAGGATTTTTATAGGGCTGTGAGATCAGAATAGCTGCATGGCACTATGGGTCATATTGCATTCCCGGACTTCTTACTTTCACTTTGCAACACATGCAGCAGCCATTTTAGAAAAAAATCTGATTCGTTATGTGCGAGGAAATTCAGCTTTTTCCTAAAATTCGGATCGAATTCCTCTTCGAATTCTTTGATTCGACCAACACTACTGAGAAGAAAGACGATGAGATTGTGGATTGGATGGCTCACTCCTCAGTCAAAACAAGATGATGTGGAGGTGATTATTCCTTGGAGCTAGGGGTCACAACATTCCTCCTCCTTGCGGACCCTGAGCTTCATTAGATTAGTCCTTAACATGCAATTTATTTCAATAGTTTTTATTGAATTTTTAGAAATAATATAACAGTGGTACAACGTAATCAATACAGTGTACAGCACATAATAAATAGTGTTGAGCGAATTGAAGATCGCTTTATATAGTGCCCTGTAGCAGGAATACTTTGAAGTCTTTATGTTTGTGGACATTTGCCCCTGTTTCTCCTATGCAGTCATCCACTCCTTACTTTATTTCACCTTAAAGGGTGACGTGATAGGCAGACGTGGTAACATCATCACTGAGTAATAGGTCACAGTATAAGTGACTGTATTTCTTACCCATCTAGGTAGCTTCCAATGTTTTAAATTTTTTAGTTGACATATCATACAAGCATAATTTTCAGGTATTGGAAACCACCGAGCCTCTAAGTGATTATAATAAACTTCTAACAATGAAAAGATGGTAGAATAAAAACACAATAGAGGTGATACAGAAAGACCAAAGTGCTGTGTAAGATCAGAACATAGGCCCCTTTCTGTCAATAAGCTCAGCTTACAGCAACGCCCTTAGCTATCCGTAAATAACCTCCAGTATTTGCAAACCCTGAGTTTCATTAGATTAGTCCTTAACATGCAATCTGGTTGAATAGTTTTTATTGAATTTTTAGAAATAATATAATAGTGGTACAAAGTAATCAATACATAATGCACACAATGAATAATGTTGAGCGAATCGAAGTTCACGAAGTGAAAAATTAGATTTGCCGCAAAACTGCATTTCCTCGTGCTTCGTGGTAACTGGTAACAGCTTGATTTTCCATGAAATGGCAGTAACACAAAAAAAATAAATCATACTTACCTCATCCACTCGAGCGCGAAGAGGCCGCTGCGGCCATCTTGCTTGAAGATCCTGCGTGAAATCTCGGGTACGGTGACGTATGATGTCACGCGCCGTGCAAGATTTCTCACTGGATCTTTAAGCAAGATGGCCGCGGCGGCCTCTTAGCGCTCAAATGGATAAAGTATAATTTTTTTTATTTTCATTGCCATGTATGATTTTATAGATTTTTTTAATTTGCAAACAGTAAAATGCTTTAATATGGATCTCCGATGCTGCGATCAGCAATGAACGCAGCATTTGAGGCGAAATCGCCAATCCCTGTCATTGCACACGCTATTTACAAAGAAATGCGCTTCATGACGAAGTCATTTGTCAAGAAGCTAATTTTTTTGTAAGATTTAGCTAAGCAGCTGAATTGAATTTTAGAGAACTTGACTCATCTTAATAATAAAGAAACATAAAAAAAAGAAAACCAAGTAAAACAAGCCGTTACTGTCCATCACAAATCGACAGATTAAGGTAATAAAGGTAAGTATAAAGGGTGTTCCAACCACAATTTCCAAGTCCTACTTTTGGCTTCCGAAGTAGACTGTAGCCCAGTAAGTTCTCATATTGGCAAATAGTATTATTTGCAGTGATTACCTCACCTATCTCTTTCCAATGCCTAACCACTATTAGTTTTGCAATAACCAAGATATGTCCCAAAAGCAGCCTTATATCCAAGTGGAATTAATCTACTGTACATCCAAGAAAAGTAGTGCGACCCCTGGGGACGGAGCTATATGTCTATAAGTAACAGCTGATAATAATGTGAAAATGTGAGAGTACAGGAAATGCCCAGAGCACATGAACAAGAGTCTTTACGTGCAGTCTAATAGACAGTAAGATGCAACTTTTAAGTTGGCAGTGAGCCACATTGACTACTAGGCCCCTGTAGTATGCATACTACTATATTGTAGCACCTTACAACCTCTGAGTTGTGGTCTATTGGACTTTTCTAAACCTCCATATGCCTCTGATTTCATTTCAAGACACATGGATGTAAATAGTGGCTTTAACACAGGACTCCTTGATTTGAACCAATAGATACCACCCCACTCTTTTCACTAAGATCCTTTCTACCTTTAAAGTGGCAAATTACTGAAGTAGTCTGTTCAGGGGTCTGAGTTGATTGTTTTGGGTTTTGTCTGAGATGAAAGGGGTTGATTGGTGTCTTCCAAAAAAAAAAAAAAAAGGGACAATGCTGTTAAAAGGACTAAAAGAGCAATGGTTTGGGGTCTGATTTAATTTTAAGGTTTGGTCTTCAGTGTTTTAAGATTTAAGAGTCTTCTAATTAATTTTAGGATCTGATCTGGGATCAAAATTTATTTTATGTCCTTGTTTGCAAATGCTCTGGGGGAATTCCAACATTTGCTATAGGCAGGGCCAGCTCTAGGTCCATGTGGGCCCTTGGGCGATAAATCTCAGTGGGCCCCCTTGTGGCATTTGTCAAATGTCACCACGGCATCTGAGAGTGTTAAAAAACGGAAGAGCAGGCTTCCTGCTCAGACGCGCCTTCCCCCGGCAGAGATCAGGGAAAGCACCCTGTTCTAAAAATGAGAGGCAGCCTGTACTAGGCTTCCAGGCTCATTGTTAGTATATCCCAGTTCAGGCCACTAGGTGGCAGCACTAAACTGTGATATAGTGATTTCCATAGAGAACAATGGAGCAATTTCCATTATTCTGTATAAGTTGCAATCTGATGAAAAGTAATTTAAAAAAAGTTAAAAAAAAGTTTTGAAAATATAAAAAAAAAACGTAAAATCACCCCACTTTCCCCAAAATAAAAATGAACCAAAAACAAAAAAACATTTTGGGCATTGTCGCATGTGAAAACACCCATACTATTAAAATATAAAAAAAGTTAGCCTATGAGGTGAAGGATGTAACAGAAAAATACAAAAAAGGCTGATATGCCGTTTTTTCATCACTTCCCAAGAGAATTGAAGTGATCAAGTCATACACACCCCAAAATGGTATTGTCAAAAGAGACAGATTTCCCTCAAATAAACCCCCACACATCTCCGTAGACATAACTATAAAAAAAGTTATGGGGGTCAGCAGGGAGCAGGGGTTCTGTTAGGGTTGCTACCTTTCCCAACAAAAATAATAGTTACACAAATTAAAAAGGTTGGTGTGTCTATTAAAGTTTTATTTAGCCTCTATTTTTTTAAATGATTCTGCTGGGATTCAAACTCATAGGATTCTACATTAAAGTCAAGAACCTTAACCACTGGGCTATAGAGCTTCATGTTAACCTGCTGTACATATATTAATATATTATGGCTAAAAACCTCAGTAGTAGTTTCCCACATATTATGCATGTATATATATATATATATATATATATATATATATATATCAGAAGTATGATTTTATATATATATATATATATATATATATATAATACCACAAATAATGCAGCAGCACAGTCAGATGTAGAGCTCTGGGTGCAAGAAATCCTCACAGAGGCTGGCTTGTCCTCCAAGATATATATTCAAAGAATGAAGAGGCAGCACTTCCAGTTGTTAGGTGATAGGGTGACGACCCCAAACTTTATTCCAGCTACGTTTCTGCCTTCTTGACAAAGGCCTCATTGAGAAGGCAGAAACGTAGCTGGAATAAAGTTTGGGGTCGTCACCCTATCACCTAACAACTGGAAGTGCTGCCTCTTCATTCTTTGAATATATATATATATATATATAAATTTTTTTTTTTTTTTGTTTTTTAGTAATTACACATTTATTTTGTGCCAAACATTTTTTTTTACAATTACTAAAAAAAAATATAAAATTTTACTTCTGCTGTATAGGAATACCTAATACATTTAAAACTACTATTTTCTAGCACAGTTTAGCATTGAGATTGTAAGACCTCACGGGCAGGTCCCTCTCTCCTCCTGCACCAGTTTGTAACTTGTCTTGTTCATGCTTAGTGCAATTGTCTGTATTATGTATGTGCACCGCTCATCATATGTACAGCGCTATGGAATGAATGGCGCTTTAATAATAAATAATAAAATAAATAAATAAATAGAGCTCTATAGCTCAGTGGTTAAGGTTCTTGCATCTAATGTAGAAGGTTCTGTGTTCAAATCCAAGCAGAAACATTTCAGAAATAGAGGCTAAATTAAGCTTAAATACACTGGGTGTCCCCAAGCATACTGACAATGCTTGGGGATACCCCGTTCATGTTCATAGCACTGACTCCATATATGGACATAGCCTTATATAGAGTCAGAGCAAGGACTCCTAAGGGTACTTTCACGCTTGCGTTGTCGGGTTCTGGCAGGCGGTTCTGTTGCCGAAACTGCCTGCCGGATCCGGAAATCCGTATGCAAACGGATAGCATTTGTTTCCGTATCCGGCTTACAAATGCGGAAAAACTGATCCGTTATATATTTTTTTTGCATTTTTAAAGGTCTGCGCATGCGCAGACTGGGAAACCGGATCCGGTTTTCCAGAACACTTGGTACCGGTTCCGGCATTAATACATTTCAATGAAAATTAACGCCTGTTCCGAGAAGTGTTCCAGAATTTTGTCTGGAGAAAATACCACAGCATGCTGCAGTATTTTCTCCGGCCAAATACTGTAAGAGTGACTGAACTGAAAACATCCTGATGAATACTGAACGGAATGCTTTCCATTCAGAATGCATTAGAATTAAACTGAAGCATTTTTTTTCCCGGTATTGAGGCCTTGTGACGGAACTCAATACCGGAAAACTTTAACGCAAGTGTGAAAGTACCCTAAGCCAGGAACTAGAGTCCTGACTGTTCAGTAACACTGGGAGATTCCCCTACATTAACACTGGGGGATTCCCTGTAAAGCGATCTTCCGCATAGATCTAAGTGGACCCCTAGGAGCAGTGGGCCCCGGAACTTGCCCGGGTTTGCCGGGTGCTGACACCGGCCCTGGCTATAGGGGTTAACAAAATATAGTTATGTCTCTGGGCTTATAAACCTTTGTAACATAAAGGTATGTCTACAAAATATTCTGACGCCTAAACGGCTCATAACCTAACATGACCCAGGTAGTAAATCAATTAAAACGTCACTTTTATTTGTGTAATTAAAATGGCTGTGAGCCAACACACAGGTTAAAAACTTTGTTTGCCACTCCGTTGTGTGCACGGATGTCTCCTGAATGGGGGGTGGAGATGTGCACAATCTCCTCTCACTCCTTAACATCCAGCATTTAATTACCAGTAAATCAGTTTATTTCACTGACCACCAGCTTAGTAATGCCGCAGAAAAAGGTATGTATTTTGATCTGACACTTTATCAGTAGCTGTCAGACCTGTGATTGAACGTCAATTAACTTGCTGACATTCACATGCCCTGGATACGTGGCTGGGTCTGTGTGCCCTTATTTTGAGAGCTACCTATTGATAGGTTGTAATCAAGTTACTTCACTGACGTACACATCCTCTCATAACGTTGAGAACTTATCTGACACCGTGTCAGTAGTTGTCAGATACTTAGTTATTTACATACTGTCACTGACTTTTTTATGCCAAAGGTGCATGGCAGAGTTATGTGCCCTTATTTTGGGAACTACCAGTTGTAGGATTTCCAATCAGTTACTTCACTGACATACAAATGCTCTCACAACGTTGAGAAATTATCTGACACTATGTCAATAGCTGTCAGACGCTGATTCATTCACACACAGTCACACCGCACACATCCCTGATATAACTACTACCTAAACTGACTAACTGGCAATGCTGCATTTGGCTTACTAGCTAGTGCACTGGCTGAAATATACGTTCGCTAGCTAAACTAGCTAACTATTTGACAATTGGCTCACTGGCTAGTGCTATTACTAGATTGTGATTACTAATTGCCTAGCTGACATTATTTGCTCGCTGACTACATTGGAAAGGGCAAACACACATTTAAAAGCTGCATCTGCCCCCCGACATGTTTCGCCAGTAACCTGGCTTCATCAGGGGTTGGGCAGAGTTGAGGACGTCAGCCAAATGCAGGGTTTAAAACACCAGCTTGTTTGATTGTCAGATGTCACATCCATTCACATTAATAAGAGGGAACCAGAGACGCTGGGAAAAACCAATCAGCTTCCACAAGCACCCTCCCCTTCCAACCCACTGGACGAATCTCAGCGAGGCAGGGGGATTGTCCTGATCACGTGATGCGCAGGTCCTGCTCTGCCCTCCAACTTTTAGCTAATGAAAGATACTGACTGGCTATCGCGCATGATCTGCGCAGCCAACATCTGCGCGCACACTTAGTGCGTGCCTAGTGGGACCGAGGAAAGACTACGTGATCAGTGGCTGATCGAATTAGCGCACCAGCTAGAAAGTATATGTATATGTGTCTGCCCACACATACTGTGCCTGACAGACATACAATGTCCCTTGGCGTGGGGATAGCCATAGCATAAAGGCTGCACATTCTGGTGTTTTAAACCCTGCATTTGGCTGACATCCTCAACTCTGCCCAACCCCTGATGAAGCCACGTTACTGGCGAAACATGTCGGGGGGCACATGCAGCTTTTAAATGTGTGTTTGTCCTTTCCAATGTAGTTAGCAAGCTAAAAATGCAGCATTGCCAGTTAGTCAGTTTAGGTAGTAGTTATATCAGGGATGTGTGCGGTGTGACTGTGTGTGAATGAATCAGCGTCTGACAGCTATTGACATAGTGTCAGATAATTTCTCAACGCTGTGAGAGCATTTGTATGTCAGTGAAGTAACTGATTGGAAATCCTACAACTGGTAGTTCCCAAAATAAGGGCACAATAATCCTGCCATGCACCTTTGGCATAAAAATGTCAGTGACAGTATGTAAATAACTAAGTATCTGACAACTACTGACACGGTGTCAGATAAGTTCTCAACGTTATGAGAGGATGTGTACGTCAGTGAAGTAACTTGATTACAACCTATCAATAGGTAGCTCTCAAAATAAGGGCACACAGACCCAGCCACGTATCCAGGGCATGTGAATGTCAGCAAGTTAATTGACGTTCAATCACAGGTCTGACAGCTACTGATAAAGTGTCAGATCAAAATACATACCTTTTTCTGCGGCATTACTAAGCTGGTGGTCAGTGAAATAAACTGACTCACTGGTAATTAAATGCTGGGTGTTAAGGAGTGAGAGGAGATTGTGCACATCTCCACCGCCCATTCAGGAGACATCCGTGCACACAAAGGAGTGGCAAACAAAGTTTTAAACCTGTGTGTTGGCTCACAGCCATTTTAATTACACAAATAAAAGTGACGTTTTAATTGATTTACTACCTGGGTCATGTTAGGTTATGAGCCGTATAGGCTTTAGAATATTTTGTAGGTGATGTACCTGTACCCAGGTATTGGTCTCTCTTGAGAATTAATAAAGGTATGTTTCACACGTTACAAATTTGCCACTAGTACTACAGTATTTAGGACCTCATTGCTTATTTGCTCTTGATTGATAGTGGTACCTGTAAAACCACATGGCCATTAACACTAAAGAACAAATAAACAATTGGGTCCTGAATAGTTAATATGATCCCGCTCGTACGGCTGGTGTGCCTACATCTCAACAATAGGGAAATGCAGGGACTCCATAAATCTCCATATAAGCAATGTGCATAAAGCTCTGCCACATGCTATAAATGAAACTATCATATCTATTTGCATTCATTTTGCGTCTGAACATACAGTTTCATGTCCTTTTTCAAGGAACAAATAATTATATATGATTAAGGAACTTCACGCCTGCATATATATATACACTCACCTAAAGAATTATTAGGAACACCTGTTCTATTTCTCATTAATGCAATTATCTAGTCAACCAATCACATGGCAGTTGCTTCAATGCATTTAGGGGTAAGGTCCCGGTCAAGACAATCTCCTGAACTCCAAACTGAATGTCAGAATGGGAAAGAAAGGTGATTTAAGCAATTTTGAGCGTGGCATGGTTGTTGGTGCCAGACGGGCCGGTCTGAGTATTTCACAATCTGCTCAGTTACTGGGATTTTCACGCACAACCATTTCTAGGGTTTACAATGAATGGTGTGAAAAGGGAAAAACATCCAGTATGCGGCAGTCCTGTGGGCGAAAATGCCTTGTGGATGCTAGAGGTCAGAGGAGAATGGGCCGACTCATTCAAGCTGATAGAAGAGCAACGTTGACTGAAATAACCACTCGTTACAACCGAGGTATGCAGCAAAGCATTTGTGAAGCCACAACACGCACAACCTTGAGGCGGATGGGCTACAACAGCAGAAGACCCCACCGGGTACCACTCATCTCCACTACAAATAGGAAAAAGAGGCTACAATTTGCACGAGCTCACCAAAATTAGACTGTTGAAGACTGGAAAAATGTTGCCTGGTCTGATGAGTCTCGATTTCTGTTGAGACATTCAAATGGTAGAGTCTGAATTTGGCGTAAACAGAATGAGAACATGTATCCATCCTCTGAAGGCTACTTCCAGCAGGATAATGCACCATGTCACAAAGCTCGAATCATTTCAAATTGGTTTCTTGAACATGACAATGAGTTCACTGTACTAAAATGGCCCCCACAGTCACCAGATCTCAACCCAATAGAGCATCTTTGGGATGTGGTGGAACGGGAGCTTCGTGCCCTGGATGTGCATCCCTCGAATCTCCATCAACTGCAAGATGCTATCCTATCAATATGGGCCAACATTTCTAAAGAATGCTATCAGCACCTTGTTGAATCAATGCCACGTAGAATTAAGGCAGTTCTGAAGGCAAAAGGGGGTCCAACACCGTATTAGTATGGTGTTCCTAATAATTCTTTAGGTGAGTGTATATATAAAAAATAAATCTAAACTGGGATTATTTTCAATTTGACATGGTTTATAATTGAACTGTGAAATAGCTTTCTACTTGTATCACTTGTGTCCTAGAGGCTACACCTTAACAGAAAGAACTGATAATACAGAACCTGGAACACATGTGGTCCAGTGGGCCTTCCATAGTAACATGGAAGATCCATTGTTCGTGGGAATCATAGATGTCACCCAGCATCCTTCACCATACTTTGGCATTGTGATGTCCCCCATCATCCTGCAACAGAAATGTCTATCGCAATGTCACCGGATTATATAATGTGGTGCTGGATGTGGACACGTGAGCCCATAAGTCTACGCCAGTGACGTAGCGTGGGGGGGCCGGGGGGGGGGGGCGTTTTCCCGGGCGCAAAATTTACGGGGTGCCAGCAGGGCCGCACCGCCAATTAGGCAAAGTGAGGCGATCGCCCCAGGTTGCGCGGCCCTGCTGAGAAGTGGCGGGCGTCGGCAGGGCACAGGGAGATGAGCGCTTCCATTGTGGAAACGCTCATCTCCATAGTCATCTGTATCGCCATCCCCAGGACAGCAATACTGATGGATGCTGCGGGGCAGGGGAGAGGCGTCTCCCTTCCCCGTTCCTCTGATAGGCTGCAGGCACTAGGCCTGCAGCCTTTCAGAGGCAGGTGTAGGCGGTGTGATGACGTCATTGCGCCGCCTGAGCCGTAGAGCGCGGGACACAGGCCGGAAGAGGCCTGCATCGCATTGCTTCCAGCCTGATGGAGGTAAGTATAAGTGTTTATTTTTTTTTATATGGTACAATAATTTTTACTGGCACATGATTGGGGGGGGCACTTCTTACTGGCACATGATTGGGGGGGCATCTATGGGGGCACTTCTTATTGGCACATGATTGGGGGGCGTCTAGGGGGCAATTCTTACTGGCACATTATTGGGGGGCATCTATGGGGGCACATCTTACTGGCACATTATTGGGGGCATCTATGGGGCACATCTTACTGACACATTATTGAGAGCACATCTTACTGGCACATTATTGGGTGGCACTATGAGGGCACTTCTTATTGACACATTATTGGGGGCACTATGAGGGCATTTACTGAGGCCACAAAGAAGGGGTATTTTATATGGGGGCATTATGGGGGAAGGAGGAGAGGAACACTATGGGGGCTTCTACTGAGACCACAAAGAAGGGGTATTTTATATGGGGGGCTCTGTATAGGGGCATTTTATACTGGGGCACAATATAGTGGGTACTATGGGGAAGAGGGAGATGAGTACTGTGGGGTCATCTACAGGGGCACTAAAAAATGGGTATTTTATACTTGAAAATTATTGGGGACACTGAGGGCATCTACTAAGGCACTATTTATGGAGCATTTTATACTGGTACATTATGGGGGGCACTAGGAGGAAGGGGGGAGAGGAGAACTATGGGGGAATTTACTGGGGGCACTATATAGGGGTATTTTATACTGGCATATTATGAGTGCACTATGGGGGTATTATGAGGGGGTATTTTTTTCACTGGCACATTACTGTATAAGGAGAATTATTACTACTGGGGGGCATTATGGTGGGCTTTATTATTACTGGGGTCTATGGGGAACATGATTACTTGTATGGGCACTATGAGAGCATTATTACTTCTGGGTCACAGTGGGGACACGTTTGGGCACTGTAGGAGCATTTTTACTACCATGTGTGCTCTAGCAGAGAATTATTATTTATATTTGCTGGGTGCAGTAATTTTAGGGCACTGTGTGCCAATAATTATTGAAGGGCACTATCTGCATGGTACTAGTATCACTGGATTTATCTGTTTCTGCAGTATAATATTGGGGAGCACAGCAGACAGAGTATTGGGGTTGGTAGGATGATTTGTCCAGAAGCTGGGAGAATGATGGAAAAGTAGTAAACTAAGATTTTTTTGTCAAACTGCAGAGATGAGAAATGGCTGAAAAATGGTGGTCTGAAGGTCTGAAAGGAGAAGACGAGCAAAGAGAACATCTACATCAAAGAAGACGTCACTGGATGTAAGAGGTTTAGGGGGCTTTATTACCCTGTATGTTCTGTAGTGATGGAAGGGTGGATATAGAATTTGGCCCACCCTGCTGCCTTCTGGCCCCAGACTTCAGGTCACACTATGTGTGTTCTGAATTCTGGGGGCTCACACCTATCTACTACATTATCTGTACTCAGAGAGTTATCACTGTGTTATCTGTGGTTTTACGTATGACAAGTGATATCTACTACATTTTCTGTAAAAAGGGGCATGGACACATGTTGGGGGGGCGCAATACTTGGCTTGCCCCGGGTGCTGGCAACCCACGCAATGCCACTGGTCTACGCACACTGTATATTGATGCCCCACATAGTAAGGGTATTGTCACACATAGGGATTCCATCCTCAGATTTCAGATCTGGCCAAAATCCCCCACCAAAAAAATTGCATAAAATGGTCTTTCTTTTTTTGCGGTGGCATTGCTGCAGGGATTTCAATGGGTCTTCTGCTGCTTTCAACCCTTGCATTCCAAAGGCTGCAGATAAAACTAACAGCAGAAATAGATGTGCTGGTTTTATTTGCAGTTTGTGAGAAATATCATCCATTTTGTTTGTATTGTAAAGGATGCAGAGAGTCTACAGTATTTATGCCATGTGTAGCTGGACACTTCTCTTTTCATAGTTCCATATCCCCTCTTGAGGATGCCAGGAGGTGGATCTGTTTAACAATGGAAGGTGTTTTCAGTTAATCTAGCTGAAGTTTCTTCGCACCATTTGCAAAATATACAGAAAGGAGGCCAGTCTTTATGTCAGTCTTCGTTCGATTATTACTGCAGGAAGGTGCAACAACTGGTGGGGAGCTGGCTATATAAACTCTCCTATATATGTCCCCCTTTATGACAGCTGATGGATGACATGGGACCAGCAGTGAGCCAGTGGCTACTGCATGAGCGATTAATTGTGTATGAGGTTAATTAGTGGCCCATACCAACAGTAGTTACCTGGTGGCTACTCCACCCATCCCTTCTAGAGGGTGCTGCCTTAGGCCTCCTGCACACGA
This sequence comes from Bufo bufo, assembly GCF_905171765.1. Taxonomy (NCBI): domain Eukaryota; kingdom Metazoa; phylum Chordata; class Amphibia; order Anura; family Bufonidae; genus Bufo; species Bufo bufo. The sequence goes on along the minus strand of NC_053396.1, from coordinate 183,850,921 downwards.
ACGTGTGCTGCCCGTTGCCGTATTGCAGACCGCATTCACTTCAATGTGTCCGCAAATCCGGAGATGTGGAAAGGTGCGGAACGGAAGCACGGAACACTACAGAAGCACTATGCAGTGCTTCCTGGGGTTCCGTTCCGTGCCTCTGAACCAAAAACAAGAACTTGCTCTATCTTTTTGCAGAACGGACGGATTCACTTGAATGGGTCCGCGGTCCCCATGCGCCTGGACCATGGTCGGTGCCCGTGCATTGCCGACCGCAATTTGAAGTCCACAGCACAGGCACGGGGTGCACACCTTATAGTTAGAGTCAGTTGAGAGTTGGAGTGAGTGAGAGAAGGAAGCAGAGCAGCTTGGGAAGACTAGCAGAGAGCAGCAAGCCCAGGGTACAGAAGAGACAGTGTCAGCCAAATACCTGCTTCTGAGGCAGCAAAGGTAACTTTTTCCAGAAGGTTTAGCAGCCATTACAGGGAGTTGCCAGAAATATAAGCCAGCAAAGGTAGCCCACGCATATTGGCTGTGTACTCTGTGCTGCATTTTGATTGGGTTAGAAGTTTCTTCCCTTGCTAAAGAGATAGTGTGGCAGGCACAGCACTATGAAGTTCATTTTGTGCTGTGGCATTAGAAGAATTTTGATATCTCTGACTTTTTAGTCTAACCAGACTGTCTATTACTCTGTAATTCCTCTAGCGCTGTTTTATGGAAACAGTAGGTTTAAAGAGCACACCAAATGCTTAAAATAACTTCTTTATTAACTTCAACTTTTCTTCATATATAACAATGCCGCCTCTGCAGCAGATAGTCCATGTACAAAACACGTGTTGAATAAAGTATCATAAAATGGTGGTATGCATAAGATGGTGGTTCAACTGTTCAATCTTGTCATTCAACATAAAATGGTGGATCTATTTCTCTCTTCAGTATCTGAACTCTGACTTTAAGTTAATTAAGCACTTTATGATCTCTCTGAGAGGTATATCTGAGGTCTAACTAATAGTCCACTTGCTCTACTTGGTTTGCAGTTTGCTCTATACAATTGCTTATGATCTGGTATGAGCAGTTCCCATTTGTATGCAATTTTTTTGGATTGTATGATTGTATGGCTCAGCAGTTCGTTTGTATGGTGGAACTGTAAGTAAACATACATATAACCAGTTCAGTATACAGTTCTAATCACTATATTAACAGTAGGAACATTATATAACTGTTTTAAATATCTATTTTGGCCTCTTACTTCCATAAAACACAGCTCTTAGTGGAGTGTGATTCTGTTCAGCTCCTCTCTCTGGTGAATAATGATTCCAGCAGCTCCTGCTAGGAGAATTTCCCACACAAGCTGTGTTTGAGGCTGGCTGTAATTGGTCAAAACTCCTGAGCTGTATGAGGCTAGCTAGGATTGGTCAAGACTCCTACCCAGCAGCAACAATTTAACTCTATGCTTTATGTTGTTTCTGCTGTGTCATTGTCATATTGAAAGAGTGACTCAGATAGAATTTTAGGCCTGTCTACCCAATATTCACAGTCTCATGACAAATTGTTCTATGCAACATTGACAAGAACTGTGCCTACTTCTAAAAGTGTGTAAGTGCGCATTTGCACTTTGCTGCTTTGTCTGTAAAGAACTGTTACTTGTTACACCAATCCAGCTAAGCATGTCATTGCCATCGCCTTTCTGTACCTGTCTACCTGCTTTGCACCCCACATTACACCAATACACCATCACCAAGTGCACTTCACTTTACACCATCACCAAGTGCACTTCACATTACACCAGGCAGGAAACCCCTAAGCCAGGGTGTGTCCGAGGGGAAAAAAGGGTGGGAACCTCCTTTCACTGTGCTAGGTCCAAGGATTGCAGGAAAGGACCATAGCCACTGTGAGCGCTACTACCACCATCGGCCCATACTACTACTTCTGTCCTCTCGCCATCTGTCTGGGATTCTGTAGATCCATCAGCTACCAACTATTCAAACTGGTCAGAATATTGATTGGTCAGACCCCAATGGTCACCATCAGACACTAATGGGGAGATTTATCAAAGCTGGTTCAAGCCCATAGCAATCAATGAGATTGATCCTTTCATTTCCCAAAGCAATTCTGAAAATTGAAAGGTAGAATCTGATTGGTTGCTATCGGCAACTAAGTCAGTTTTCCTTTGGACCAGTTTAGATAAAGCTCCCCCTAAATGTTTATTGCAAGAATACCACTAAATATTCTCATAAGACGGTTATGGCAGATCGATATACAGATCAGAATGCCTCTTTAAAGAGATATTCTGATATTTTCCAGATGTTACATATAAAATAGCTTACAGCTGAACAGTGAAGGCCATGTGTTTTCAGTAGGAAGTGGGCCGCTGAAGACTCCTCTGGCAATGGATCATGTCCCGGAGAACAAAAGCTTTTGGCAATTGAAATAAAACCGGTCAACACTTACAACACTTAACATCTGCCATCGGGGTAAAGTTAAAAGACCCCCATACAAAATGGAGTTAAACCATAATGTAAATATAGTTCTCAGTTAAATTCAAACATAATAATGAGAGGGAGCTGTGCCTATAGTAACTTACATTGTAATGGGATTTAAAGATAAAGCAATGATTCCCACCTAAAAGGGGTTCTCCGGCTTTTAATATTGATATATTGATTTTAATGCACATTTGTATGTTGTTTCTCTCTTATTGGATTGGGATGAATCGATTCATGCAGAACCGTATTTTTCAAAACATTCAGTGAACTTCAAAGGAAACAAATCTTGTCTGGTTTGCTCATCTCTACTCTGTGCCAGTGTCTCCTGCCTCCATGTCTAAGCTGTCAACCACATTGGGACTATTTCAAGAGGTAGATGCCTGATGGCACTCGTGGAGCAAACTCCAGATCTCTGTACAGAGATTAAAGGGTAAAAAACTGGGCACTGCCAGGATAATGCCTTTAGGTATAGCCCAGGGTCAAACTGGTTTGTTGACAGTGGTTCGATACCCGCTGCCATAACACATAATATGGGATTGAATTTAACGAGAATCTGTCAATGGTCATACATTGCATATTTCAGTAACTACCATACTTGCATTCCCCATGTAATAACTATTTCAAAGAATGTTTTCTTATATTTCCATATAGAAGTTTATGGATAAAAGTGGAGATGGTGATATCAGCTAGGGGTGTGTCGTCTTCCAGGGGTAGCACTTATTGGACAATGTCAGACTCTGCAGGAGCAAACCACCAACTGGTAACATCCAGTAAAAGAAGGGCACAACATAAAGTCATATGTTGTCATTTCATATGGAATACAATTATTTACTAAAATAGACTTGTCAGTAGTGGTGATAGGTCCTCTTTAACATGTCTCAATTCTTTCTTTATCATATTTATATGGAAACCAGTGAATTCCTTTTAAAGTGTCCCTACAGCAGCCTCTGTTTTTTTTCTAATTTTCAGAATTAAATTGTTTCTTCCATTTAATCTGTACAATAATTAATATGGTTAAGTTTACACTCTGGATACAATCCAAAATAGGTGTAGGTGATACATGATCCTCCAATGAACGTTGTGCAATGCAATCAGGGTTCTATCCATAGTTGCTGCAAGTTGATTGTCAGTGTCACATTACCAATATTTACTGATGAAAAGAGACCATCCTAATTATTCTAAGAGAACATCTATAAGCAAAACACAGATTAATCGCACTAAAACAGCACCAAGACTGAAAATCAAGCCTGAAGATGTTTCCCAATGTGCTGACAGGTCAGGATATTTTATCTACATATTATTAATATGCAATTGGTTTAATTAAATTAACACAATGCAAAGTAAGAGGGTTGGAATGACTCGCAGATCACCCAATCAGGTGTCAACGTAATGTTATCTTATACCTACCTTCAGGTAGACTATAGAGTTTAGAGATTTTCTTCTGGGCCTGAGGGAAGGTTCTCACAATATAGACATGGGGCCAGATTTATCATTACACTTACATCTTACTCCACTTTTACATATGTCCAAAGACACTTTTGGCTAAGTCAGATTTATTAATGGTCCTTTAATACTGTAATAAATGTGGTTTGACGATAGCAGTTTATCCTTCAGTAAGCGGCTTCACAAAGGTTGCACGTCTTTATGAAAAAGTCACATGTTCTATTAAAAAGTCGCATAAGATAAGCATGGTCCTCACTGGAGTGAAATTGTACAATTTTTTGCACAATTTTTTGCAACTTTTTAGATTGTCGCAATAGTAAATCTGTCTAGAGATTCATTTACATAAGAAAACACGCCCGCTTGCAGAAAACTGGCGCCCATAGCGCAGAGCCAATAAAAGTCGCAAATTTTTGTGCAGTTTTAGCGATTGCGCAAAAATTTGCAACTTTTTCATACATTATTTTGACTTAAGCTAATGATAAATCTGGCCCATGGAGTTTATAGTTAGACAACATCAAAAAATGTCCAGAATTTAAATTTTTACCAAATTAAATTATTTTCCAACTCTGAAAAATTAAGAAGAGAAACATTGTAATAGAATACAGATTAGATTAGATTTATGTATTTTTCATAATTATGAGAATCATAGTTCATGTAAGTGATCAACTCCAAAGTTAAATCACATTTTTTGCCTTTTACTTTTTTTTATTTTAAACTACTACACACTTGCAAAGAAAACACATAATGAACAATATTTATTTCTCTGTATCATTCAAAATTATTTGATGCTTGTGTCTTTTGCACTGACTGTGATTTTTGTTTCCATTCCTTTTCCATTTTAAAATTACATTTTACAAAGTAAAAATTTTAAAATGTTAGACTATAGAATTTGTAAATTTTCTCCTGAACCTCTGAGAAGATTTACAAAATTTAGAAATGTATTGGATTGAAGTTTATGGTTAGACAATTATTTAAAAAAAATTCAAGAACTATATATTTTACCAAATTCACTTATTTACCAGCTTTGAAAAATTAAGAAAAATAAAACTCTAATAGAATGTCAATTAGAGTATGTTTATATATAGTATAGTTAGTTTATACATAGTAAGTATAGTATAGTTTTCTAACCCCTTTTTTGACACAATTTTTGTGTAACTTTGAGCATAAGGCTAGGTCTACATGACGACATATGTCGCGCGACACAAAGGGCACAACTACACTGCAACATGTGTCGCGTGACATTGATGTCGCACCAATGTCGCGCGACAATTTTTATAATGATAGTCTATGGTGTCACACTGCGACATGCTGCGACTGAAACAGTCGCAGAAAAATCTATTTCAAATGGACTTTTTGCGACTGTCCCTTCGCAGTCGCAGCATGTCGCATTGCGACACCATAGACCAGGGATTGACAACCTGCGGCTCTCCAGCTGTTGTAAAACTACAATTCCCACCATGCCCTGCTGTAGGCTGATAGCTGTAGGCAGTCTTTGCATGCTGGGAATTGTAGTTTTGCAACAGCTGGAGAGCCGCAGGTTGGCCATCCCTGCCTCAGACTATCATTATAAAAACCGTTGCGCGACATTGGTGCGACAAAATCTTGCGTGACAAATGTCGTCGTGTAGACCTAGCCTTAGAGTTCATTAAGGCTGACTTCACACTTCAGTTATTTGGTCAGTTATTTCAGTCAGTTATTGTGAGCCAAAACCAGGTGTGGGTCAAAAGCACAGAACAGGTGCAGATCAAAGCACTATACCAGATCTCTGAGAAGGCTTCATTACTGGTTTTGGCTCACAGGAACTGACCAAATAACTGACGTGTGAACTAAGCCTTAAATGTTCACACACCACAGTCAAATCACATTTTTTTGCTTTTAGTTTGTTGGTTCAAATCTACTCCACACGTACATAGGACACACATCATAAACCAGTATTTACTCTACCTCATTGACCCCTTCAGATAATCCATAGAGTTGGTTAGAGTAACACCCCCCACCAATCTGATACAAATGTCCTAGCCTGAGCATAAACCATCAATTTTCAAAACCAGGATAACCCCTTTAATCTTTGATTTGTCTGATACAATTTTCAAACATTACATTCCATGAGTCAGATGCGGTATAGTTTTAACATTAACATGTTGTTCATTTTTTAGTTTGGGAAAGGATTGAGTTTCGATCTTTGACAATAGCACTCGTTGTTCTATGTTTTTCCTTTCTGATATTACTTCGGAGGAGAAAGAGCAAACTTCCTCCGGGTCCTAAAGCCTTGCCCTTCCTAGGCAATCTGCATCAGCTGGATACCAAAGATTTGGTCAAATCTCTAACAGAGGTACAGTATGTGTAGGATATTGTATATCTGCTCAACATGGAGCAAAGATACGGTAATATAAGTCTTAAAAGCTATGGACACCTTTGGGCCAATTATTTAGCATGGTATCTTACTCATTGTGGGCTGAAAATAATTTTCCCATTTCAATTTTCCCATTGATTTTCCATTTTTTTATATATTTATTTTTACTAATAATATTACAGGAGATGTAAGTGCATTGAGAGTGGGTCCAAGCCACTCTCTGCACCCTTTGCTCCATCATCTTCCTCTTCCTCTTATTAGCAGGAGTGAATAGAGTAGCTGGGGCCTGTCCTCTGTTTAATTAACTGATTTAGAGTGAAGCAACATACAGTATGAATAAGTGAGTGGTGTTATTGCATTCAGGTGAGCTAGCACTACAAGGCATGTACAAGACCTCGTGACAGGTCCCATGTAATAAAAGCCTTTGGAATGACATTTTTCATTCCATGTGTCTTTGTGGCTATATTCTGGATTTTCAGAATCCAGTATCACTGACAGATATTCTTCTCTAATTGCATTACTGAAGAATATCTAGTAATATTACAGAAGCTGATGTGATGAATGGAGACAAAATGAATCCTCATTTTAAATTCTTTCGTTTCTATAAGATTAAGCAGCAAAATAGAACTGTGCGAAATTGATTGTTTTCGACTTTAAGAAGGATTTTTACAATTATCATTAGAGATGAGAGAATTTTTCAAAAATTTGATTTAAATTTTTTTTCTGCATTTTAAATTTTTTTTTGGTTCGAAACAAATTTATTTGCGGCGAATCGCGTTAAAAAAACTGCTATTTCCTGGCTGCAGAGAGCCTTTATAGTGGTGTAGAACACTGTGCCTTGCAGTAACACGCATAGGGAGTTTGCTGTGGTAGTTGTAGAGGGAAGGGTGATATTTGAATATATATATATATATATATATATATATTGGCCCTGTATGGCCAGTGGACACATATGGGTCCCCTGTATGTGGGCCCAGTATGTGGATCTGTCCAGGTTGTGTGTATGTCTATGCATGTATACTTAAGTGCCCCCAGGTTGTGTGGGTATATATGTATATACTGTATATATACTGATATGATCCCCAGGTTGAGTAATGTATATATATATATATATATATATATCAGCCTATTTATGCTTAGGGTTTGTTAGGCGTGTGTGGTGCTATGGTGTATCTGGGGGGATGCTCTCATTTACACCTTGGGCAGGAAGTCCTTTGATTCCTTTGTCTGTACAGATCCTGAGCTAGCCTCAGGGGGCCAACTGGCAGTTCAAGCATTCCGTCACACGCCCACTATGATGTCATCACCCTCCTGTTGAAGAGGGGGGAGATGGGCTGCTTTTGGGCTGATATTAGCCCAAGCCAGGACAAAGGCTCTCTCTCTTGGGATGTTCGCAAACAGAGACACATGGGAGCAGCTCCATGAAGAAAGATGGATCAAACAGCTCCCTGAAGGAAGAGAGGCAGAGCCCCACATGCCCCTGGAGATGGCTGAGTAACCCTTTCCCTCCAGCATTGCTGTACCCCTAATACCCCTGCCCTGATTTACCCCTAATCCTGCATTTAACCCCTTTTTCCCTAAACCACCAATAACCCCTGCTGCATAACCCCTTCATTAACCCCTGCTCCACCAACCATCCCCTAACTCCGGCTGCTGAACTCCTGCAGTCAGTATTTACCCCTGCTGCTGACCTCCTGCAGCATTAACCGCAGCTCCGTCTGCCCCCACCCATTGACCCTTGAGGCAGCCCCAGTTACCCCTGTAGCTGCCATGTAATCCTTTACCCCTTCACTGCTGCCTTGCCTACCCCAGCAGCAGCCGAGTGTGTGTTAACCCTTTGTTTCTCCCATAGGGATAGCTTAGAGCCAGGTTGGGTGGGCTGCTAATGTGTATGTGAGTGTAAAGTATAGATAGTGTGTGTGGGGTGGAATTGGGAATTGTGTACTGTGTAGTGTAGTTAGGTTTGTATTGTGTTTATTGTAGTACTGTTACTATACTGCGGTGTGTACGTCTATATGTATATATATTTATATCCATTGATCCATAAATATATATAGATATAGGGTATTATTAGACTTGTATAATTGTATTGTGTAATAAATATTCTTTATTGTTCATAATACAGCGTATAGTGTTTTTAGTAGTTGCCGCCCTAGTAATAGTACTAGTGTGTACGCAAGTAGTTCAGTGCAGCGTATAGGCAACATAGCTAGTTAATCAATTAGCTAACATAGTTAGTTTTCTGTATTTTAGGCATAAATAGACAGAGTCATCACTAGAAGACTTACGCCTATTTATGAATATTAATTATTGAGATTTGCATAAATATCAATAATTAATATCCCCTTCAACAGTAGTGAAATACTACTATGAGTCAGTATGACATGTAGATGCACATTTCACTTATTTGGGCAGTTATGGAGCCAAAACTGACCAAATAATTCAAGTGTCAACTAAGCCTTACATCAGGTCGATGTTAGCGCCAGGTATAAAGAACCGTGCAGAGTCCCAAGATCCAACTGTAGCGTGAAAGCTGATTCCACATAGATGTCTACAGAATCTGTTCTATTAAATGCTTATACAAGTAGAGCCCCCCAGACAGAGTGGAGAGGGTGTCGGCAGTAAGTTTGTGTTGACATCACTGATTATTTTGCCCTTCCTCTGATCCGTCAAAACAATAACCCCCCAAAAAACTGATCCTGTCTGTTGAGCATTCGCCTTCACTCAGTGAGCATTTGGTCAGTAATCTATCAGTATTGCTAAAGCCAAAAAAAAAAAACAGGAGTGGATCCAAAACAGAGATGACACGTGAATTTATTATTTGCATGTCTTCTGTGTTTTGAACCCACTCCTGCTTTTGGCTATGGCTAGCTTCACACTAGCGTTTTTTGCGAATGCGTCATGGATCTGCAAAAAAGCTTCTGTTACAGAAATAGAACCGTCATGAATGGATCCGGTTGTATTATGTCTTATATAGCCATGAAGGATCCATCATGAACACCATTGAAAGTCAATAGGGGACGGATTTGTTTTCTATTGTGTCAAAGAAAACAGATCCGCCCCATAGACTTACATTGTGTGTCCGGACGGATCCGTTTTGCTCTGTACCACATCGCGGACAGAAAAACACTGCTTGCAGCGTTATTCTGTCCGCGATGGGAGCGCAACGAAACGGAACTGAATGCATTTTGGTGCATTCCATTTAGTTCAGTTCAGTTTTGTCCCCATTGACAATGAATGGGGACAAAACTGAAGTGTTTTCTCGTGCTATTGACATCCTATGACGGATCTCAATAGCGGATTGAAAACGCTAGTGTGAAAGTAGCCTACCAAATCATAAGCCAATTCTGATGAGACCATTCAGGCCTTACAGCTGCTACACAGACAGGATCCGTTGTGCGTTTCATTTTTCCTTCCGTCTGACAGATCAGAAGAAGGCTCAAATAAATGATGATGTCAACCAGGCCAAAAAGGCAAAATAGTGGCCCCGTCATGGAGTGGGAAGGGTGGGAAAACAGCTTGAGAAGTCCACAGAGTGGCTCAATGACATAGTGTTGAGGTAGCAGCAGCATGAGGAGGCCACAAACTGGCAAGGTGACATAGTGTGGAGGTGGCATCAGCACAAGGAGGCCACAGAGTGGCACAATGACAGAGTGTGGAGACCACAGAGTGGCCCAGAGACAGAGTTGTGATTTGGCAGCAGCAGCAGGAGACCACAGAGTGGCACAATGACCTAGTCTGGAGGTGGCAACAGCAGCAGGAGGAGACCTGAGTGGTGAGGTGGCAGCAGCATCAGGAGACCACAGAGTGACCCGGTGACAGAGTGGGGAGGTCGGTGGCAATAACAATACCCGCTGATGATGGTGGGTGTAAGAAGGAACATTTGGCATCAGATGTGTGGCATCAGGCGGGTGGCAGGATCAGAATATTAGCTGAGGCAGGTAGCCAGAAGAAACCGGTCTCTTTTGTCAAGGTTTGGGTGAGGCAGCATTGGTGATCTAATTTGATGCATCAGGCATTGGTGGGTGTAAATCCTGGCTGATCCACGGCTGATTCATCTTGACAAAGATCCAGATTTTGAGTGGACAGGCAAGTTCTTCTTGGTGTAACTATGGCCCCCTAAACACCCGCTCTGATGCCACACTACTGGCCAGGCAGTACAGCTTTTCCAGGGCTAACTCGGCCAGTTGCGGCCACAAATCCAGTTTGGCTGCCCAGTAGATCTTCAATGTGGGGTGGCAGGGTGCTGTCCAAGTATGCCACTACCTGCTGGTTCAGATCCTGCTCGCTCCAGCTCTAGCTGCTGCTGCTGGTGAGTAGTTTCTTCACTAGGCAGGTGAATAAAGCTGCTCATCATTGACTCTAGACTCAAGCTGCTGATGATGGAGCTGGTACGGCTCCTAACCCCCACCCTGCCACAGCAGCCATGGCAGTGGAACGAGAGCACAGAGGGTCCTCCCGGTCAGACCTGCGAGAGGATGGACAATGGCACAGATAGGCAGTGACCAACTGACTACATAGGATGTCTCTATAGTAGTTCAGTTTGCTCTCCCTCTCAGCGGGTGTAAAAAAGGCTCACATTTTGGACCGGCAGCAAGGATCCAACAAGGTGGAGAGCCAGAAGTCATCCCTCTGCTGAATGGTGACAATTTGGCTGTCACTACCCAAGCAAGTGAGCATGCAGCGGGCCATTTGCGCAAGTGCCTCAGAGGGAATCCCTGCCTCCACCTCCACTGAATACTGCCATGGTGTGCCTGGGTCATCTGCCTCATCTTCATCTCCCTCTTGCTCCTCCTGCTGCTCCTGCTCTTCCTCTCTTGTCACCTGCTTGTACTCCAATGTCCTCCTCCTCCTCCAGTTTAGCCCCCACAGGGCTCATGTAGCCGTGAGATCTAGGCACCACATCTCTAGTCCCCTGACCAGCTAGATTTCCCAGCATCTGTTACAGGATTTGAAGCAGTGGAATGATGTTGATTATCCCGTAGTCCTGGCGACTGACAAATAACGTGGCATCCTCAAAGGGCCTCAGCACAAGGCAGGTGTCACGCATGAGCTGCCACTGGCTAACTTCGAAGTTACACAGGGCAGTACTCCTGTCCGCTTGGATCGTCAAGAAATCATTTATGGCTTTCTCTGTTCGTATAGTCAGTCCAACATATGGAGGATAGAATTCCAATGGGTGGAAATGTCACATATAAGCCTATGTTAGGGAATGCCGTTCTGCTGCTGCAGCTCAAAGAGGGTGTGCTTTGCGGTGTACGAGTGGTTGAAAGTGTATGTAAAGTTTCTTGGCCATTTTTAGGATGTCTAGCCGATGGGTAGAAGACTTCAGGAACCGCTTGACAACCAGATTGAACATGTGTGCCATGCAGGGCACATGGCTCATCCCTCCTTGACGCAGCGCCGACACCATGTTCTTCCCGTTGTCAATCACCATGGTTCCGATTTTGAGTTGTCACGGAGAAAGCCAGGATTACATTTCTTGATGAAGGACACGGAGCAGTTCCTACTCTGTGTTACTCCCTTCGCCCAGACAAACGAGGTGCAAAAGAGTGTGACACCGCCAAGCCCTGCACATGTTGTATGCTGGAGGGATACTGCGAATTGTCCCTGCAGCGGAGGCTGAGGACAAGGTGGAGGATGAGGAGGCAGAGGCGGACATTGTCGCAGGACCAAAGGCGTGAGAACAGGGAGGCGGAAGTGGCGTCACCTGGCTAAGTTGCTGGTGTGGCTGTGCAGGAACCACATTCACCCAGTGGGCCGTAAAGGACATATATTGTCCCTGACTGTAGTTACAGCTCCACACATCGGCGCTGCCGTCCACTTTGGCAGACACCGACAGGCTCAAGGACTGGCCCACCTTCTGTTCTACAGATTTGTGCAGGGCTGGTACTGCCTTTTTGGAAAAGAAATGACGGCTTGGGACTCTCCACCTCAGCTCGGCACAAGCCATCAGTTCTCTGAAAGGTGCAGAGTCCACCACTTGGAAAGGGAGGGACTGCAGCACCAGCACCAGTCAGGAGTATGTTCAGCTTCTGCACCATTGGATGAGTGCACACATACTGTATAAGAACCAGTAGATGATGGGAAGGACAGACAGCTCCCTTCGGCTGAGGTGGTGGAGCCTTGACTTCCTGAAATCGGCTGCGTGCCACTGGGTGTTGCAGCAGTTGCTGCAGCAGGCTGGACCACCACATTGGAGCCACAGTTCTCCCAGGCCACTTTATGGTGATGCTGCATATGTTGATGCAGGGCCATGGTCCCAACATTGGCACCCTGGCCACTTTTCACCTTCTGCCCACAGATTCGGTAAATGGCCATGTTCATCTACTCCGTCGGCTTAACAAAAAACTGCCACACTGCCAAGTAGGTGATTTTACCCCCAACACTCTGCACTGACTAACTGCTATCACCGCTGCCTCCGTGAACCCGTGCACCACTACTTTCCCGGCAGATAGGCTCCTGAGAAGTGGATGGTCTACCCCGGGCCTTGTTTGGCTCCTGACCTCCCACTGCTGCCACTCTGCTGACTCCCTGCCACGCTAGCGACTTGCTAGCTCCGCCGCTGCCTCACGGGCAAGCTGCCACCCTCTTCTCCCGATAATGACGAAGCCTCTAATTCATCTGGCTCCCAAGTGCGATCAGCTACATCATCATCATTGAGTACTGTCTGCCTGTCACTGATGTCCTCCTCAACGGTCTCTGGGTTAGGAGCCTGACTGCTTGCAATATCAGCTCCCACGCCACTCTCTTCATCACTACTAGTAATGAGCAGCAGGTCCCATATTCGAATTCGCGATATTTCGCGAATATACGCTAAAATATTAGTTTCATATTTGCGAATATTCGTATTCGAGGTTATTTTCGCTATTGCGATTAATCTAAATTGTAAAAATCGCGTAATGCGAAGTTGATCAAAAAAGAATATATAGCAGTAAATTTAGTGCTATATATTAGTTTTAATAATATTTGTCATATTCTTAAACAAGAATATATAGCAATGTAGCGAATATTCGAGAAAATGCAAACAGAGCAATTTAGCTAAGCTAATATAGTGCCATAATATTTTTTTTTAATAGTGTCATTTTTTTCCAAATCTGAAGTTCAGAAGAGAAAAAAAAAATAAGACTATAAAAAAAAAGATTATAGCACTATATTAGCTAAATTGCTCTATATTTGTATTTAGCCAATAATCGCTATATTGCTATATACTGTATTCTTGTTTTAGAATATGACGAATATTCTAAAAAACGAATACCGTATTTTTCGCCCTATAAGATGCACTGGCCCATAAGACGCACCTAGGTTTTTGAGGAGGAAAATAAGAAAAAAAAATATTTTGAACCTAAAGGTATGCTTTTGGTGGGTTTTGAACTAATTGTGGTCTGTGGATGGTGCACTGTTATGGGGGATCTGTCGATGACGCACTGTTATGGGGATCTGTGGGTGACGCACTGTTTGGCAGAGCTACCATCCCCTACCTCTAAAAAGAGGAATTCCCACAGGCCAATATTTACGCGCTCGCCGAAATTGTTCGCATGATGTGGGTTTTGCTCGTGAATGCAATACCCTTTTGGACCGTTTCCACCAACAAGGGTACCCGAAAAAGACCCTACATAAAGCGTTTAGTAGGGCTAAGAGTACCAATAGAGTAGATCTCCTAGCAAACAAACAAATGACGTTTGAGACGTATTGGTACTTTTGATGCACAACACCGGAAGGTTTTCCAAATTTTGGGTAAACACTGGCATGTGCTAAGTAGTGATAATGATTTAAAGGAGGTTGTGTCATCCAAACCTAAGATTACTTATCGGAGGGGTAAAAATCTAAAGGACTTTTTAGTGCATAGTTTCCATAGCACGGATCCACCAAAAACCACCTGGCTAAAGTCCAGTATAGTGGGAACCTACCCATGTGGTAGATGTAGTTTCTTCCCATATATACAGAAACTTAAGATGTTCACGAACCCCATTATCTACATTGCACAATGTCTGTGTCCCAAATTGTATGCGGGCAAAACATCCCAAGAATTTCGACAACGTATTTGCCAACACATAAGCAGCATCAATACCAAGTCTGACACATCAATATCAGGACACGTCAGAACTTTTCACAATGGTGACCCTAAATCCCTAAAGTTTTGTGGTGTCTGTAAAAAGACTTTGGGGCCAAGGAGAGGGAATTTAGATCAAATCCTGCTAAAAGAAGAAACAAGGTGGATTTACCGCCTGAATAGCCTTAGCCCAAATGGCTTAAACGAAGGCTTCACCTATACATCTTTTTTGTAAAATGAAGACAGAACACAATATTATAATTTTTTGAAATGAATTAGACGTCTATGTGAGCAGATACAGACGCTGGTTTATTAAATCCGAAAATAACAGTTCCAAAATTGGATACTAAACTTACGTGTAACATACAATTCCTCTCCTGTGGGAAGTGGGAAACAGAGCCGGATATAGTCATTCCCAGATGGGCCAATGCCTTCTCACATCAATGGTCTGATAACAGTGATAATAGGAGCTACCAGTTATACAGTTAATAAATCTTATAATATATGGAGGTCACTCTTGAAAGTGATAAGTTGATTGTCAGTATGTTAGAAAAACAATATAACTAAAAGTAGCAGTGGAATAACCATCACTATAGGATAAGGAGTGTGGGAGGGTGTATGACCCGCAGGATCTCCTATACTGGTACTGTAAATTAGCAATATCCGCAATATATATATGTGCAGTAATAGTATAAATATTTGTGGTAGGGTACTTTCTTGTCCCTGCTTTTTGAATGCAAATAGATATGATGTTGTGGCAATATGAATGCAGTATTTGAGCAGCCGCAGTACCCTACTTAGCCTGAGTCCCCTCACAGATTTGCTAGTACGTGCATTAATAACCAGTAATGACACTCAGAGGCAAGGTATAAGCCTGCTACTTATATCTTTTTCTCTGGTCCTTTATGTCTTGCGCAAGTATAGCTATGAGGATAGAGGCATTTATGGAATATTGTGCCTCTCCCTTCCCAAGTCCTGGCGCATGCGCAGGAAATCAGTACGATCCGAAGAAAGGCCGATGCGGGGAACGGCATAGCGCATAGAGATGGTTTGTTTTCTGCCTAAGTTCCAACGCATGCGCATAACGTTATAATGGACCTGCAGGAAAGGCAAGTGTGTGCGGCTGTCCCCTCTGCGCATCGGGTCATCCTGGACCCTCCTCCTAAGTGACGCCACAAAACCTGTCTTTGCAACAATGTGTGCAATGATAGGTTAGAAAGTAATTAACTTGATCCAAACAGCTTGCGGATTGGTGCATTACCCGCACAGGAAATGAGAGTTGAGAGGTTAAATCCCCCTGATGAAGCCAGATTAGCTGGCGAAACATGTTGGGGGGCGGAATTTAGGTTTTTTAACTTGCTGACCCTATTGTGATCTTAAAGTGGTTTTGTGTGCCTGATACTACAATATATGATACTTTCAAGTTCATCTAACCTTGGTGTGCTATTCCCCAGACATGGGGGCCAAGCAGCTATCAGGCATTTTTTGAACCTGTCTATAAAACTGGGAATATGTTGTATGACTGAGCGGTGCTAGTGCACTCCCGCCAACTGATACACCCAGTGATTCTTTATATACAGTAAGCCACAAGGGGTACAGTGTTTTTAACCCTATAGGTAGCTCACAATATATATTTTTTTGTTTTTTTAAACATGAATAAGTAAAAGTTATGTTTTATTAGTCTGGGACAAGAGTGGTTAGATAGCCGAGTAGGCAATAGTGTTTAAATCATCATCATTGAGTACTGTCTGCCTGTCACTGATGTCCTCCTCAACGGTCTCTGGGTTAGGAGCCTGACTACTTGCAATATCAGCTCCCACGCCACTCTCTTCATCACTACTAGTAATGAGCAGCAGGTCCCATATTCGAATTCGCGATATTTCGCGAATATACGCTAAAATATTAGTTTCATATTTGCGAATATTCGTATTCGAGGTTATTTTCGCTATTGCGATTAATCTAAATTGTAAAAATCGCGTAATGCGAAGTTGATCAAAAAAGAATATATAGCAGTAAATTTAGTGCTATATATTAGTTTTAATAATATTTGTCATATTCTAAAACAAGAATATATAGCAATGTAGCGAATATTAGAGAAAATACAAACAGAGCAATTTAGCTAAGCTAATATAGTGCCATAATATTTTTTTTTAATAGTGTCATTTTTTTCAGAAGAGAAAAAAAAAAATAAGACTACAAAAAAAAAGATTATAGCACTATATTAGCTAAATTGCTCTATATTTGTATTTAGCCAATAATCGCTATATTGCTATATATTCTTGTTTTAGAATATGACGAATATTCTAAAAAAACGAATACCGTATTTTTCGCCCTATAAGATGCACTGGCCCATAAGACGCACCTAGGTTTTTGAGGAGGAAAATAAGAAAAAAAAAAATTGAACTAAAAGGTGTGCTTTTGGTGGGTTTTGAACTAATTGTGGTCTGTGGATGGTGCACTGTTATGGGGGATCTGTGGATGGCGCACTGTTATGGGGGATCTGTATGTGACACACTGTTATGGGGGATCTGTGGGTGACGCACTGTTATGGGGGATCTGTGGGTGACGCACTGTTATGGGGGATCTGTGGGTGACACTTATGGGGGATCTGTGGGTGACACTTATGGGGGATCTGTGGGTGACACTTATGGGGGATCTGTGGGTGGCTCTTATTGGGGTCTCTGGATGGCACTGTTATGGGGATCTGTGTATGACAGTTATGGGGGGGATCTGTGGATGACACATAGCATCTTATGCTATGTGTTATCCACAGATCCCCTCCATAACAGTGTCCCTGTAGTGAATGACATTCAATACAGGGGGTGGGGGCCGGCATCTGCTTTTATAATGACAGCGGGGTGCAGTGACTGTATTCTACTACACGGGCCCCGCTCACTGTATATTATCATATCTGTAATAGTTAATGGTTATGTATATAATCGGGTAATCAGCGCCTGTATACTTACAACTACAAGCGCTCGGGAGCAGAGAGGAGGGAGGAGGCAGGCCAGGAGGACGGGCACTGGCAGCGTGAGTCACTGCGTCATGCGCCCGCGCCGCCTGCTTCATTCATAAAGTGGGCGGCGCAGGCGCGTGAAAATTCAGCAAAATCAGCAGCATTCGCCCCATAAGACGCACTTTTATTTTCCCCCCACTTTTGGCGGGGAAAAAGTGTGTCTTATAGGGTGAAAAATTCTGTAAATAGCAATATAGCGAATATTTCTCTGGGTGTCTGATGTCACTTGGGATGAAATGGATGACTGAGTCAACCATTCAAAAACCGCTTGGTTGCTGGTCAAGACACGACCGCTAGATGACACTGGGAGCTCAGGCCTCTCGAAGTGATTCCTACTGCCATGCCCCCTTACTCTGCTGCGACATGTGTCTGCGCCAGAAACATTTAGGCCTCTGCCCCTGTCACATATATACAAATAAATAAATAAAAAGTAAATTAATACACCCCAAAAAAGGCTGTAATTTTCTCACTTCACCGCACAACGGCTAATAAGCCCCTTTTTTTCCACTAATACACCCTAAAAAAGGCTTTAGAACATATAACTGCACCGCAGAACTGCAAATAAGGCCTTATTTTTTTTCACTTATACACGCCAAAAAAGGCTTAAGAACAGGGGTCAGCAACCTTTGGCATGCCAGCTATTGTGAAAACTACAATTCCCAGCATGCTCCATTCATTTCTATGGGAGTAATGAGAAGAGCAGAGCAAGTGTGCATGCTGCGAATTGTAGTTATCCACACCTGGAGTGCTGGAGGTTGCTGATCCCTGCTTAAGAACATACAGTATAACTGCACAACTGAACAGCCAATAAGCCCTTTTCCACTTATACATGCCAAAAAGGCTTTAGAACATAACTGCACTGCACAAGGGCTAATAAGATGTACAAATATGTCCTAGTAATACACACAGTTAATGGCTGTATCACACAGCACTTGCACCCCAATAACAAAAAAGGTTTGCTGGAATTACAGAGGTATCATCTATTGCAAACCTGAAAACAGCAGTACAATTGCAATTTGGATCCTCAGTCAGTGCTGCAATGTGTAATACGATTGTTCCTATTACCCAGGCTGTACACTTCCCTATTGGACTTTGTTCTGTTGTCCTTTCCCTACACTTCTAAAGCTCTTTCCCTGAACTTCTATACAACAAAATATAAGTTTTCAAGTCTTTCCTAGCACTTTCCCTAGCGCCTGCTAACGTCTCTCCCTGCACTAAATACACTGGAAAATGGCAGAATCCAAGATGGCTGAGACTATTTATAGGGCTGTGACATTACAGAGGCTGGCTGGCTGCTGATTGGCTGCATAAATGGCATTGTGCCAAAGAGTTCTTTGCTCCATGTCCTAACATGTTCAGCAGCCATTTTAGGAAAAAATGTGATTCGTTCCCACGAAGCGTGAGAAAATTCGAATTCGGTGCAAACTAAATTTTTCGTGAAATTTGGATCGAATTCCACTTTGTCAACTTCGATTCGCTCATCTCTATTAGGGATTCGCTCAACTCTTTTAGGGTGGGTTGACACTAGCGTTAGGAATTCCGTTATGGCTTTCCGTTATAACATGGCTATAACGAAAAATAGCAGAATGCACAGACAGAATGCAAAACGGAAGCCTTTAAAAGGCATTCCATTTTCTTTCCGTCCTAATAGAAGTCTATGGGAAAGCATAACGGATTCGTCTGGGTCCCGTTATGCAAGACGGAAAACAAAGTCCTGTCGACAGGACCCAGACGGATCTGTTTTGATTCCCATAGACTTCTATTAGGATGGAAAGCCAACGGAATGACTTTTAAAGGCTTCCATTTTGCATTCCGTCATAATACAAGTCTATGGGCAGAACAAGGGATCCGTTCTTCCGTCTTATGGATTCTGTTATTTTCCTTTATAACCATGTTATAACGAAGCTGTTGCATTGCTTGTTTTGTTTAACAGTCATGTTATAACGGAAGGCCATAATGGAACCCCTAACGCTACTGTGAACCCACCCTTAGTGATTGTACCTACATCATCAAACATGGTTTGAATACAGCCACAGGCCACATTTCCGTGGCTAATGGCCTTTTCTGATGAAGTCATTGAGCAGCATCCTTAAATTGAGGAACTGACTGCTGGATCTTATCTGTGAATTAAGGGCTCATGCACACGAACATATGTATTTTGCGGTCCGCAAAAAACGGATTCTCAAAAAATATAGATGACATCCGTGTGCATTCCGTATTTTGCGGAACAGAACAGCTGGCCCTTCATAGAACAGTCCTATCCTTGTCTGTAATTCGGACAATAATAGGACATGTTCTATTTTTTTGCGGAAAGAAAATATGGACATACGGAAATGGAATGCACACGGAGTAACTTCAATTTTTTTTGCGGACCCATTGAAGTGAATGGTTCCGCATACAATTCGCAAAAAAAAACGGAACGGACACAGAAAGAAAATACGTTTGTGTGCATGAGCCCTAAGGGTTTATGCACACAAATGTATTTTCTTTCTGTGTACGGAAAGAAAATACATTCGAGTCTAAGGGCTCATGCACATGAACGTATTTTCTTTCCGTGACCGTTCCTTTCTTTTTGTGGACTGTAAACGGAACCATTCACTTTAATGGGTCAGAAAAGAAAACGGAAGTTACTCCGTGTGCATTCCAATTCCGTATGTCCGTATTTCCGTTCTGCAAAAAAATAGAACATGTCCTATTATTGTCCGCATTACGGACATTGCTAGTACTGTTCTATGAAGGGTCAGATGTTCCGTTCGGCAAAATACGGAATGAACACGGATGTCATCCATATTTTTTGCGGATCCATTTTTTGCGGTCCGCAAAATACATATGTTCGTGTGCATGAGCCCTAAGGCACTTTGATCCTGATCCTAGCATTTCTAATGGAGTTTGCGCTTGTCTCGCTTTTCTAGACTTGTCACTTTACATTTGTTATCTGAAACTAATTAAACAAAATCTACATTCCAGATAGAATGCCGTTTTATATTATATCTTCATTTGCTATTTTTCTTAAAACATGTAACATATGCCTTATATTTATGCCCTTCCATGTAAAGCTGAGCCACAGATATGGTCCAGTCTTCACCATCTATCTTGGGCCGCAACCCAATGTCGTCCTCTATGGATACAAGGCAGTCAAGGAAGCTTTGGTGGAACAGGCTGAAAATTTTAGTGGCAGAGGAGAGTTCCCTGCGTTTTACAGATTCACTCAAGGGAATGGTAAGTGATTTAGTATTTCATTACTATAGCACTGACTAATGAGCTATGGTGTAATGGATTTGAGAATAGAGTCTTGTTATTGGTAGAAGAACATGCCCTTGGCTAAGCTGATTTTTATTTATTTATTTATAATTTAAAAGGGTTATCCTGACCTCCAACAATCTGAGGAGGAACCCAGTAACAAGTGTTTAATTTTCCTGCAGCCCCATCACAGAGAATATTGAAATCAAAAGGTTGTCCTACTTGTCCTCCAGAGTAATAACAGTTTTTTGTAGACATTCTTCACTCTGATTGATAAATGATGTTCTAAAAAGAGCCTCCACCCTCTATTAACTCTTAAATGCTATGGACACCTTTGGAGGCATTTTATTATCAGTGCATTTCCTCATTTTGGGGATTTTTTTTTTTTTTCATTTGGTCATTCTTAAATATATTTTCAACAGTTTTTTATCTACAGCTTTTACTTCTAGAGAATTCATAGACTATTGCATTCTGCTTCACAACGAGTCCATAAGAAAGCTCAGGGCCGCTGATAGAAATCATGGGGCCCCGTACAGCATACATGACGGGGCCCCCTTCAGCTCCACCCCCTGATCCCTCCTTCAGCCACACCCCTGGCCCCGCCCTTGGCCCCTCCCCAGACGCCGCCTTCTGTAAGCCCTGTAAGGCTTCATTCAGACGTCCGGATGCGTTTTGCGGATCCGATCCATCTATCAGTGGATCCGTAAAAATCATGCGGACGTCTGAATGGAGCTTTACAGGGGGTTGATCAATGACAGGGGGGTAATCAATGACAGGGGGGTGATCAGGGAGTCTATATGGGGTGATCACCACAGTCATTGATCACGCCCCTGTAAGGCTTCATTCAGACGTCCGGATGCGTTTTGCGGATCCGATCCATCTATCAGTGGATCCGTAAAAATCATGCGGACATCTGAATGGAGCTTTACAGGGGGGTGATCAATGACAGGGGGGTAATCAATGACAGGGGGGTAATCAATGACAGGGGGGTGATCAGGGAGTCTATATGGGGTGATCAGGGGTGATCAGGGGCTAATAAGGGGTTAATAAGTGACGGGGGGGGTGTAGTGTAGTGTAGTGGTGCTTGGTGCTACTTTACAGAGCTACCTGTGTCCTCTGGTGGTCGATCCAAACAAAGGGGACCACCAGAGGACCAGGTAGCAGGTATATTAGACGCTGTTATCAAAACAGCGTCTAATATACCTGTTAGGGGTTAAAAAAAACACATCTCCAGCCTGCCAGCGAACGATCGCCGCTGGCAGGCTGGAGATCAACTCTCTTACCTTCCGTTCCTGTGAGCGCGCGCGCCTGTGTGCGCGCGTTCACAGGAAATCCCGGCTCACGCGAGATGACGCGTATATGCGTCGCTGAGCGCAGGGCTGCCACCTCCGGAACGCGAATCTGCGTACAGCAGTCCGGAGGTGGTTTGGTTATGTCGAGGCTGCCCGGGCCCCCCTGCCAGCCGGGCCCGGTACAACTGGGCCAGCTGTACTGGCCTATCAGCGGCCCTGAGAAAGCTACTCTTACAGCTAGGTGTGTACTCCTTATCTCTGAAATACTGACACCACATAAACACTCTTTTAAGCCATATTATCAAAATGCAACAGCCTGTACATACAAAGAGAGTGAAACCTGCTGAGGAAAAACTATTGAAATGTAGTTAAATAAAGACCAAATGAAAAAAAAATTATTTTTTTAGCTCAAAATTAGGAAAATGCACTAATAAAAATGCCAAAAAAGGTGATCATGAACTTTGAACAATATTTTAAAATGTATTTTTTTAAACCACACAATCACTTTAAATAGACAAAAGCAGTAAGGGTCTATACAAAAGCATAGTAACATCAAACTATTTATTAAATTCTATTTTTCTTACACACAAAGGACAGAGGCAAGTCTACTTCATATCCGTAGTAATATACTAATAATTATTGATATCCAAAATTTCGATACTCCAGAGCCTTGACTCTCCAGCAGTCAGAACTCGTCTGAGGGTATGACCACATGGCGCATTCGTGCTCTAATTAAACTAAGGAGACCATACTGTTTAGTCGGTCTATATTGTCAATGGCAAAGTGGCACATTCAATAAGACGCAGCCATTAACAATACAGATCCACTGAACATTGCGTTTTCATTAATTTAATTAAAGGTCCCCTTGGCTACATTGTACTTGAATGCAGGCCACCCACACAAACATGGCATGCAATCATACTTAGCCACAGATCTTTCTCTTGTGTCTCTCTAAATTTGGCACACTCCATGTTTCAACAATTTTACAATTCATATGAATTTGGCGTAGAAAATCTCTCCTAACAAATTTAGCTTAGTTAATATTGTTTTTTGCGTTTCAGAAACATTGTAGGACACAAATGTTTGTGTTACATTGCTAGGATATGGCATCAATGTCCAACAATTATAATCACCCAGACACCCATGATCACTAGAACATAGCGACAACGGTGATATGAAAGTGCGGTGCCTTTGTGATCGTGTTTGGTGATTAAAGATGAGCGATTTAAAAAATATATATTATTCAGTCGGTTCACCGAATTTTCCAAAGAGATTCGATTCGATCCGAATTTATTCATGGCGAATCTCATTAAAAAACAGCTATTTCCTCGCTGCAGAAAGCCATTATTGTGGTGTAGAACACTGTGTCTTGCAGTAACACGCATAGGGAGTTTGCTGTGGTAGTAAAACAATACTCTGAGTCAGTATGACATGTAGATGACATGTATGACATGTAGATGGGGCCAAAATTGACCAAATACTATAACTCAAGTTTGAATTGAGCCTTACAGGTCAATGATAGCGGCAGGTATAAAGAAACATGCAGAGGCCCAAGATCCTACTATAGTGTGAAAGAGCGCACTCCTTTTACACCCTTGTCAGCTGATTCCACATAGATGTCTACAAAACCTGTTCTATTAAACGCTTATACAAGTAGAGCCCAATTCACGGACATTATAGATAATAAGGGTATTATGTGTCTGGGATAAACAAAATCACGGATGGATGAATGGAGACGCTCCATTCATCCATCCGTGATTTTTTTTTACAAGTAGAGCCCCCCCTGACAGAGTGGAGAGGGTGTCAGAAGTAAGTTTGTGTTGACGTCACTGATTATTTGCCCTTCCTCTGATCTGTCAGAACAATAACCCCAAAAAAAGGTATCCTGTCTGTTGAGCATCCTCCTTCACTCGGTCAGTAATCTATCAGTATTGGTAAAGCCCAAAAAAAACAGTAGTGGATCCAAAACAGAGATGACACGAGAATAGAATCTATGCATGTCTTCTGTGTTTTATACCCACTCCTGCTTTTGGCTACCAAATCATAAGCCAATACTCATGCAAAATAGGGACCATGTCATACAGGCCTTACAGCTGCTACATAGACAGGATCCGTTGTGCGTCTCATTTTTCCTTCCTTCTGACAGATCAGGAGAAGGGTCAAATAAATGATGATGTCAGCTAGGCCAAAAAGGCAAAAAATAGTGGCCAAGTCATGGAGTGTGGAGGAAGGGAACAGCATGAGAAATCCAGAGTGGCCCAGTGATAGAGTGGTGAGCTAGCCAAAGCATGAGGAAACCACAGAGTGGCCCAATGACAGAGTAGTGAGGTTGCAGCAGCATGTGGAGACCACAGAGTGGCCTAGTGACATAGTGCTGAGGTGGCATCAGCATGCGGAGACCACAAAGTGGCCCAGTGACATAGTGTTGAGGTGGCAGCAGCATAAGGAGACCACAGAGTGGCCCAGTGACAAAGTGGTGAAGTGGCAGCAGCATGAGGAAACCACAAAATGGCACAGTGACATAGTGGTGAAGTGGCAGCAGCATGAGGAGACCACAAAGTGGCCAAGTGACATAGTGGTGATGTAAGAGCAGCATAAGGAGACCACACAGTGGCCCATTAATATAGTGGTGAGGTGGAAGCAGAATGAGGAGACCACAGAGTGACCCAGTGACAAAGTGGTGAGGTGGCAGCAGCATGTGGAGACCACAGAGTGGTCCAGTGAAATAGTGGTGAGCTGGAAGCAGCATGAGGTGACCACAAAGTGGTCCAGTAACAGAGTGGTGAGGTAACAGCAGCATGAGGCGACCACAGAGTGGCCCAGTGACATAGTGGGGACGTGGGGGGCAATACCAGTACCAGCTGAAGATGGTGGGTGGCTTTAGGAGCACCTGGCAGCAGGTGTGGTATCAGGCGGGTGGAAGCATCAGAATAGTAGCTGAACCAGGTAGCCAGAAGAAACAGGTCTCTTTTGTCAAAGTGTAGGTGTGGCAGCATGGATGATCTAATCTGATGCATCAGGCACTGGTGTTTGAAAATTGTGGCTGATCCATGCCTGATTCCTCTTCACAAAGGTCAGTTTCTCCACATTTTGGGTGGACAGGCCAGTTCTATTTGGGGTAACTATGGCCCCAGCCGCACTAAACACCCATTCTGATGCCACATTGCTGGCCGGGCAGAAAATCTTGTCCAGGGCATAATCAACCAGTTGCGGCCACAAATCGAGTTTGGCTGCCCAGTAGTCTAGGGGATCTTCGATGTGGAGTGGCAGGGTGCACTCCAAATATGCCACATAGGCTCTGCTCTGTGTCTAGCTGCTGCTGGTGAGTAGTTTCATCAGTAGGCGGGTGAAGAAAACTGCTCATCAGCGACTCTAGACTTAAGTTATTGCTGATTGAGCTGGTACTGCTTCTGTCCCCCTAAACCTGTCCCGCCACAGCCATGGCAGTGGAACGTAAGCGCAGAGGGCTCCCCTGGTCAGACCTGCGTGAGGATGGGCGATGGCGCACATAGGCAGCTGCCAACTGACTACATAGAATGTCTTAATAGTAGTTCAGTTTGTTCTCCCTCTCAGCGGGTGTGAAATAGGCCCCCATTTTCAACCGGTAGCGGGGGTCTAACATGGTGGAGAGCCAGTAGTCATCCCTCTCTCGAATGGTGATAATTCAGCTGTCACTACGCAAGTGAGCATGCATCGGGCCATTTGCGCAAGTGACTCGGAGGGACTCCCTGCCTCCATCTACACTGCGTACTGCCACGGTGTGTCTGGGTCATCTGCCTCGTCTTTCTCCTCTCCTGTCACCTGTGTAAAAAAAACAGCCATTTCTCTACGCATTACTTGTGCTCCAATGTCCTCCTCCTAAAGTTCAGCCCTCACAGGGCTCATGTGGCCGTGAGATGTATTTGCCACGTCTCCTGTCCCCTGGACAGCCAGATTTAACAGCATCTGTTCCAGGACATGAATCAGTGAAATGACGTTCATCCCTTAGTCCTGGCGACTGACAAATACAGTGGCCTCCTCAAAGGGATCGAGAAAATGGCAGGTGCCACTCATGAGCTGCCACTTGCTAACATCGAAGGTACATAGGGGAGTACCTCTGTCCGCCTATATCATCAAGAAATCGTTTATGATCTTTCTCTGTTCATGTAATTGGTCCAACACATGGAGGGTGGAATTCCAACGGGTGAAAACGTTGCATATCAGCCTATGTTGGGGGATGCCATTCTGCCGCTGCAGCTCAAGGAGGGTGCACTTTGCAGTATACGAGTGTCTGAAGTGCATGCAAAGTTTCCTGCCCATTTTCAGGATGTCTTGCAGATGGGGTGAAGACTTCAGGAACCGCTTTACAACCAGATTGAACACGTGCGCCTTGCAGGGCACATGGATCAGCTCTCCTTGATGCAGCACCGACACCATGTTCTTCCCATTGTCGGTCACCATGGTTCCGATTTTGAGTTGTTGAGGAGAAAGCAAGGATTTGATTTCTTGATGAAGGACGCGGAGCAGTTCCTTCATTGTGTGACTCGTTTCGTCCTATATGCTATAGAAAGTCTGGAATAAAGTTAAGATGCTTCTTAATGTCATGCATGCGTTGCACTTTTCCCCCCTGTGGAATAACTTAGGCCTAACCGACTTCTATAAGATAAAGGATTACTACTTTTGGATTTACAGGGGGATTTCGATAGTTGCTCACTTTTTTCGGGAGGGGAAATTAAAACCTCTTCATAAAATCTTTTTAGATGAAGATCTATCACTTTTATGGTGCAGTTTAGGTATGCACAGGTGGTACATGCCGCTTTATCCACTATTAATAAGGATTCACTATGTGTTCAGGAGCAATGGTTTTTAGATTTTTGCTTCTCTGCGTTAGGCACGAATATTAAAATATTGCAAATTTACGCTAGGTTACAAGTAGAGTCAGGTCGACTCACAAAGTTTAAGAGTGAAAGGAAATGGAATAAGGAATTGGGTGGCACGATTAGTGATTGGGCAAGGGTATATAAAAACATCCAAGGAGTTTCGGTGTCAAACCAACACAGGCTGATTCAATTTAGATTGTACATAGTCTATATTACACCCCTACTTTTCTGACTAAAATATATTGAGGTAACGGGAGCGTTTTCTCCTGTAGGAAGTGTGGAAGCGAAGAGGCAGCTTTTCTGCCTCTTCTATGGAGATGCCTCAGTGTCCAGCGATACTGGCAACCCATTTTCAAAATCCTGGGAATTGTGGATAAGTTTAGCCCAGATCCGTCGTTTGAGTTTGTTATTTTTGGATTAGGTACAACTGATATTAAAGGCAAAATACCGTACACCTTATTACAACTATGGATGAAGGGATTGATGATTGCTAAGGTATTGATTATTCAGAAATGGGGATCTGAAAGCACCCTGACTTTCGCCAAATGGAAAAATTACATGAATAGGATAAAGCATTACAAACTTTTTGGCTGTGCGACAGGGACACATGCTGAAAAGGGAGTTGGTCTAGGCGAACTGGGCTGACCCCTATTAACTTGTATCACCGGAAGGTTGCCTTCTGGTTGCTGATGAGGGAGCACTGAGTCTCCCATCGCGGACAGTCGGGATGG
This sequence comes from Bufo bufo, assembly GCF_905171765.1. Lineage (NCBI taxonomy): Eukaryota > Metazoa > Chordata > Amphibia > Anura > Bufonidae > Bufo > Bufo bufo. The sequence goes on along the minus strand of NC_053396.1, from coordinate 183,823,469 downwards.
GTGATAGGGGACTGGGAGTATAAAACATATATTGTATTTCATTAACGAGATAGAGGAGGGTAGATATAATTTATTTAAGGATGCGATTTGGGACCTATTATATAATATTCCCTAAATGTGTGTGTAACTTCACCTTGGTGTTATGGCTTGCTCGTTTTATCGCCTCTGTATTTTTGTAATTTTGTATTTTTTGTAAAATAAAGATATAAAAAAAACTGTGTGAAACCGCCGTGCCCTGCTGGTAAAGTACTGTGAATTGTCCCTGCAGTGGAGGGTGAGGACACGGTGGAGGATGAGGAGGCAGAGGCGGACATTGTGGCAGGACCAGCGGCATGAGAACGTGGAGGCAGAAGCGGCGTCACCTGGCCAAGTTGTTGGTTTGGCTGGGCAGTAACCACATTTGCCCAGTGGGCAGCAAAGGACATATATTGTCCTTGACCGTATGTATAGCTCCACATGTCAGTGCTGCCTCGCACTTTTGGAAGACACCGACAGGCTCAAGGACTGGCCCACCTTCTATTTTTCATATGTGTGCAGGGCTGGTACTGCCTTTTTGGCAAAGAAATGATGCCTTGGGACTCTCCACCTCAGCTCGGCACAAGCCATCAGTTCTCTGAAAGGTGCAGAGTCCCACAGTTTTCTTAGGCCACTTTATGGTGACGCTGCATGTGTTGATGCAGGGCCACCCAGGCCACGCTTCACCTTCTGCCCGCAAATTCTGCAAATGCCATGTTCACCTCCTCCGGCGGCCTAAAAAAAAAAAATCCACACCGCCGAGTATGGCATTTTCTCCTCAACACTCCTCGCTGACTGCTACCTTTTTTTTTTTTATTTAACTTTCTTTATTATTATTTCAATATTAACAAACAATTTATAACATTAACATAATTTTTCTAACTAAAGCCCCACCCCGCGCCAATACCCTCCCCCTCCCATCCCATGATGTGTCCTACTTCTCCACCAGCCCCCCATAATAAGTCCCTAATAATTCTTTCTATCAATTTAAAAAAATCTATCCCCAATCCAAACTGGAGAATTCTTAAAGACATATAATATCTGGGGGAAGATCACCATCTTAACCAGAGATACCCTATCAGCCCTCGACAGAGATAAACGGAGCCATGTTGTAATTTTGGACCTCAGCTTATTTATCAGTGGAATCAGATTAAGCTAAATAAAGTCTTCCACCCTAGGAGAGATTATAATACCTAAATACTCAAAGGAATCAGAAATTTTCAGAGTGTTCATGGGGCCTCATTAGGGAGTGAAAGGTTTCTAACGATAAGCCTATTATCCAAAGGCATAAGGGTAGTTTTTTCCCAGTTTACATTCAGACCTGAGACCTCTCCAAATTGATGTATCGTTTGAATAATGTTCAGCAGAGTAGATTGTGTCTGTTGAACATAAAATAAAATATTGTCTGCGTAAATGGAGATTCCTAGTACCCCAAACCCCAAAATCTTAGGGTCCTGTCTCACTCTAACAGCCGAGGGCTCAATATAGATATCGAATAAAAGCGGGGACAGTGGATATCCCTGGCGAGTGCCTCTAGTCAAGGAGAAACTTCTTGTAAGATACCCATTTATATTCAATCTTGCGGTAGGGGAGCTATACAGAAGTTTCATCATACCGATAAACGTAGGGCCAAATCCCATCCTATGAAGCACTCTCCACAGGTAACTCCATTCAACTCTATCGAAGGCCTTAGAAGCATCTATAAACAAGATAGATCGTAAATCCACTCCAGACGTCTGTAAATTAGTAAAAAGACAGTGGAAATTAAAATGGGTCCCTTTACTAGGCATAAAACCGGTTTGGTCTGGATGTATAATTGATGTCATAACACTAGTTAACCTCATCGTATTGAGAAGAGAAATTGGTCTATATGACCACAAGTCATTGGGGTCTTTACCCTTCTTTAATACCAATGTAATAATGGCCTGTGTCATTGTTTCTGGAAGAGATCCCTCCTTCATTGAATCAGAGAGAGTTTCCCATAGATGAGGAAGAATAAACTCCCTATATTTACGATAAAACTCATATGGGAATCCATCCATTCCAGGAGAGGAATTGCCTGGGCAAATTTTAATTGCTTCATCTACCTCTTGGAGACATAGGTCCCTCTCCAAGCGTTCTTTTTGAGTAGCTGTGAGAACTGGAAGGGAAATAGAATCCAAATATGAGTCAATCGCCTCCTCCGAGATAACACTCTCTGATTCATATAGATGACAAAAATAATTTATAAATATTTCCATTATTCCCTCCTGATCCTCAACAATGGTCCCATCCAAAGCACGGATACTACGTATCTCTTTTTTGGGGCCCTGGCTAGCTATTACCTAGCTAGCCAGCATCTTCCCAGGACGCCCGGCCTCTGAGAAATATTTTTGTCCCCTAAAAAAAAAATCTCTGTTGCGCTTTATCCAGAAGAAAGTCGGAGAAAGCGCGGCCTGTCCTCTGCATAATTTCTCTAGCTTCCTCTGATTTTAACTTAGTATATCCATCCATCCCAGCCGTGGCTGCTTCCTCTAGTTCTTTCTGCTTCATGGCATAACGTTTACTCAAATGAGCAATTATGCTGATAAAAATCCCTCTCATAACTGCTTTGAATGCATTCCAAACAAGTTGAGGTGAACCACTGCACTGCTACTTTCTGGGCCGGTAGGCTCCTGCAAAGCAGGCGGTCAACCCCGGGCACGTTTGGCTCCTGACCTCTGACTGCTTTCACACTGCTGACTCACAGACATGCTGCTACCCTGCTGGCTCAGCCATTGCCTCACGGGCAAGCTGCCACACTCTTCTTCTGATTATGATGAAGCCTCTTCTTCATCCGGCTTCCAAGTCCGATTGACTACATCATCATCATCCGCTACTGTCTGCACGTCACTGATGTCCCCCTCAAAGTTCTCAGGTCCAGGAGCCTGACCACTTGCAACACCTTCTCCCACGCGACTCTCTTCATCACTAAGTGCCCACCTACCGGAGGGCAGTAGCTGCTGACTGTCCTCTAGTAGCTTGTCCTCGCTGAAAAGTGGAGCCGAGCATACGGCATATAATTATTCTAGCGCTGAGAGAACTGAAAATGACAGAGGAAGATTCAGGACAGGTGGGGGAACAGTGCCTGCTCCCGGGGCATTCCAACTAAGCTTCGTTTCAGAGGAACCCACCGACTCTTGGCTGGAGGGGTCTGATATCACTTGCAACGAAGTCGAAGACCAAGTCAACCATTCAAGCACCCCTGGGTTGCTGGTCAAGACACAACCACTAGATGACACCGGAAGCTCAGGCCTCTCGCTGCGACTCCTGCTGCCAACCCCCCCCCCCCCTTCATCTGCTGCCTGAGACAGAAACATTTTGGACATACTGTATAATAAAATAATTAAATTAAAATTAAAGTAATGCCCCCAAAAAAAGGCTGTAGTACAATGTTACTTCACAGCTGAACAGCAATTAAGACTTTTTTTTTTCTTCTGATAAATGACCTGCCACCCAAAACCAAAAAAATATAAAATAACAATCACAATTCACCACAGAAGGTCAATTAAGACATATTTTTTTTATTTCTACACCCTAGAAAAGGAAATATAACAATCACAATTCACCACAGAACGGCTAATGGGACGCACGTATATTTCCTTTTTATACACCATGTAAATGGCTGTAGTACAATGTTACTTCACTGCTGAACGGCAATTATGTCTTTTTTCCCCCCTATTTCTACACCCCCAAAAAAGAAATATAACAATCACAATAAACCGGAGAAAGGCTAATGGGACATACATATATTTCTTTTTAATACACCACGCTGTAGTACAATGTTACTTCACCGCTAAACGGCAATTAAGACGTATTCTTTTTCCTATTTCTATACCCCCAAAAACACAGCTAATGGCATTGGGACGTATATATACTGTATTTCCTTTTAATACACCACGTAAATGGCTGTAGTACAATGAAACTTCACCGCTGAATGACTTATGACATACTCTCTCTCTCTCTCTCTCTCTATATATATATATATATATATATAATTTTTTTTTTCTATTAATACACCCCCCAAAGAAAAAATAATAATAATGTGAAATCAACGCAGGACGGCTAATAGGACGTGCGTATCTATCCTGTTAATACACCCTGAAAAAATGGCTGTAGTACAATGTAACTTCACCGCTGAATGGCAATTATGACATATATTTTTCCCTTTTTTTCTCCTATTAATACACCCCCCAAAAAAGTAAAACAATGTGAAATCAATGCAGGACGGCTAATATGATGTACGTATCTATCCTATTAATACACCCCGTAAATGGCTGTATCACACAGAACTTGCACCTTAATCCCATTGTTAAAGATAAATGAGAAAAGCAACCATTTAAAATGGGCCATTTCTAACAAGGACTCAAAGCATAGAACTATCATCATCAAGACATATATATCTGATTGGTGGGAGGTCTAAATCTTGGCAGCTGTTTGAAGAGGCCAGATTACTCTGGTGAGCACTGTGGCTTCTTCCTACTCCGGTGACATCACATTCACCTGGACTGCTACACCAAGCACAGCCACTATACAATGTACAATGCTCTGCTTGGTAAGCTTTGAGGAGGCCTGATCGGGGGGGGGGGGGGGGGGGGGGTTGCTGGTTTTCAGACCCCCACCAATTTGATGTTGATGACCTGTTCTGAAGATAAGGTAATAAATATTGTACTCATGCAAAACCCGTTTAATGTAGCTTCCATTTGATGGTGTATCTCATTGACCTCTAAAATTCATTAACCTTATGTTCTGATGTGTGTTGTGTAATGGTACGAAAACATTTCAGGACATAGAGACATGGGAATGTTAGTTATGTTACATCAACCCACAAGAATGTCTAGCATTGTGACTGCTGGCTTCTCTCCCAGTTTAGGTTTCATCATAGAACAAGCAGAATTCTGCTCTAAGCCTTTTATTTGGTGGCCGTCCTCTGACCTATAGCATCACAATAACCGATTCGTGCTTGTATCTGAGCAGTGAGGAATAGATATTCACGAAGCTGTGTTCCTACCATTATTCAGACACGGACACTTCTCAGCTCTCAAACAAATTCTCCCCCGTTCTCAGAGGATAAAATGATCTGCACAATAAAGATTGAGAAAGCTGCAGATTAGAACCGTAACTGGATCCTCCATTATGTAATGCAGAACGCTCTTGGCCCCAACACTGCCCACTGGTCTGCAGGATCTGGTATGAAAATCTGGGATTAAAATGTGTGGTCGCCATGAACTGCTCAACCCTCAACGTTAATGAATTTTCATCTGCCCAATATCTGAACAGAGCTTGGTGAATTGAATTCCAGGAATTGTCATCTTTTATACCAGATGCCCTGTCTTGTGTCAGATGGTCCACTGCATTAAAGGATCTCAGCTAAGCTGTTAGAGGGATTCTGTCAGCCTGATTTTCAATATTGAGCTGTTGATATCATCATATCAGTCTCCTTTATCTAAATAAAAATATATTAGCCCTACCCCCACCTGTCCTTTCATTTTTGATAAATATCACTTTTATTTATATGCTAATTACCTTCATAACGTGCCGAAGGGGCTGTCGCTCTGGCCGTTTGTGCCCAGCCAGGCCCCTTATCTTGGAGCCCAGCGCTGTCCCGCTGTTAATTATTCACTCCTCTCCTCTGCTTTTTTTTTCACAATGCGGCGTAATCTTGCGCTGCTTCACCTCCGCCCGGACTTGTCTATCAATGGCACATGCGCAAGATTACGGCGCACTGCAAATTTTTTTTTTATTAACAGCGGAGCGGCGCTGAGCTCCAAGAAAAGGGGAGCAGCTGGGCACAAACGGCCAGAGGGACAGCCCCTTGGGCACGTTATGAAGGTAATTAGCATATAAATAAAAGTGATTTTTATCAAAAATAAAAGGACAGGTGGTGGTAAGACTAGCATATTTTTATTTAGCTAAAGGAGACTAATATGATGATATGAACAGCTCAGTATCGAAAATCAGGCTGACAGAATCCCTTTAAGGGTGTGTCTGTCCACAAGCTGGTTGACAGTTTCCAATAGAAACTAGCAAAATTGCTCTGAACATTACACAGGCAGCACATTGATTTAATTTTAACCATTTCATTTTCATTTACCCAGTGGTGGTGCTGCAGGTTGCAGCTGATTGCTGGAGGCCTAAGCTGCAAGACAACCTTAGTTAGGGGGCCAAACCTCCAACTAAAGGGTATCCTCCAAATCAGGCAAACATAACAAAAGAGATTTTACCATCATGGTCATTTACGGGATATCAGAAGGATATACCATTACAGTATTTACTGATCAGTGGAGGCGTCACTACTGGGACTGCCTAGTTCAACCGAACAAAAAGTGCCAGTGCCCAGGGGGGCCCCATAGATAAGGGTCACGATGTTTCCAGTAAGGGATCTGAGACAATTTCTTGCCTCATGATGCATGAAAATATACCCTAAGTTTGTGATGGACCACAGATGACTTTCATAATGTGGTCCTGCTATTAGTCATTGTAACTTGAAGAGCACCTGCCGGCAGGATCAATTCTATTAAACCAGGCATTATTTAGAAGGCTTCATTCAGTTGAGTGTTAAAGTCGGTTGCAACGTTCCTGATAAAAAATTTTTATTATTATTTAAGCAAATCAAGGCTTCAGTGGCCTAGCCACCTGGCTCCTCATCATTCCAGTGCTGGCACGCACCTTGGTGCACTGAAGCACACCTTTACATAAAAAAGTTTTTTTTCTCAGTAACACAGCAACCTATTTTTACAAGGCAGGTATCACATTAATCAGCAGGGTTAACCCTAAAGCACAGAGTACCTGGATTAATAGGGTTGACCCTGATGACAGGTGCCCATTAAGGTATAAGGTAACTAATGGGATCAATGACACGAGGCACAGTGAATTGGATGTATTTATCTATTTGTTCTCCAGAAATCCATTGCAACCTTTCCTAGTTAGGTTTCGTTTTTTTTGGTGGTTGAAGGCTTCGGCTACATGACCACTTTGGCCATGGCATACATTGCACAGCCAAACAACCCAATCTGCAGCATCCCAACAAGTTAAGATTAGGTTTCCATAATCCTACAGTTGTCATGACCGGCGTCACACAAAGGGAGGGAAATGGGAAGGCCCTGTGCAAGGGAGAGGGAAAGGTGGTGACCCCTGACTCACCTTGAGGCTGGCACCTGACTGCCCTGATGTCCCTAGACGGGTTCCTCACCCGTACGCTGATCACGTGACAAACCCTGGCTTTCCCTAAGATGAGCCCTACGTAGTGAACAGGGCGGTGGTATCACTAGTCCGCACCACTGACACTAAAGGAAAACACCAAGGAGAGGACAGACAATACAGATAAAACATATAATCCCAGGTGGGTGACACCAGCAGACAACAAAAGCCCAACAGGGATCCGGAGGGTAACGCTCTGGAACAACAACCAGGGATCACAGCTACTCAGCTCCAGTGGGTCAGTATAGAAGTCCAGGCAGGAAGCTCTATATCTGGCAACCAGAGAAGTGGGAGATGGGAATATAAAGAGGTTGGGAGTGCTGGCCAAGAAACAGCTGAGGAGAAGAAGCTACAGATCCCTGAGTGAGCCAAAAAGGGTTGCAAGGCAAACCCAGAAAGCTACCATTAAAAAACAGCACTATCTTTATACATAGAGCGCGCAGCCACCCGCTGCGACTTCCTAAACCCGGGTATAACGGAGTCAGACGTGGCTCTTGACACCCTCGTGACAACAGTAGTCCAAAGCTGCAGGATTGCTTGAGGCTTTCAGGTCGCAGACATGGCAACTTTTAGGTCGCAATGTGATACAGTACCATTCATTTTCATTATCCTGCAGTGTACAGTAGCATCACAATGCTGCAATCTTTTAATGTTTCACAACCAAAGCCTTACAATGCCTTTCTACTTTAAACTGTATTCTCATCTATGTTGGAGGCTTCTTGTAGGAACGTTTGTCACAATTTCTGCCAAAAAATCTAGTCAATATAGCACAGCATGCATGCTGTGCTACTGTGTCCAGTAAAAAGCCTGCTTATGTCTGTCATTTGATGGATCCAGCATTTCCATTTGAGGCCTTACTGTTATAAGTACAACTTTCATTGTGTACAGGGGAAACTCGAAAAATTGGAATATTGTGCAAAGTTCATTTATTTCAATAATCCAACTTAAAAGGTGAAACTAATATATGAGAGAGACTCATTACATGCAAAGCAAGATACCTCAAGCCTTTATTTGTTACTCCAAAATCACAATTTTGAGGTCCCCTTTGCTCAGGGGGTATGGATTAATTAGCTGACTAGAGTGTGACACTTTGAGGCTAGAATATTGAACCTTTTCACAAAATTCTAATTTTAAGCTGCATTAATGAAATTCCTTTTAATTTGCATTACTGAAATAAATGGACTTTTGCACGATATTCAAATTTTTCGAGTTTCACCAGTAAGATTATTTTCCCTTAACTCAGGAATTGCCTTTTCCAATGGGGAGAAGTGGAAGGACCTCAGGCGTTTTGCATTGGTAACCCTGCGAAATTTTGGAATGGGGAAGAGAAGCATAGGGGAGAGAATTCAAGAGGAGGCGCAATTCATGTTGGAAGAGTTCAGGAACACAAAGCGTAAGGGTCAGGGCAACCTGAATTCTTGCATATTCTGCACTAAATTCTCTATACTGATTCTTTTTTTAAAGAAAATTGGGAGATTTTTTATTTTTTTGTAGAAGATGATAATGAAAATGCTTATTAACAAATGACTTGTAAGTTGTCTTAATTAATATTGCTTGCACCTAAATGAGCATTGGTGAATTTGCTCCACAGAAAAGCCTTTTGATCCAACTTTCTTCTTGAGTCGAGCCGTTTCGAATGTCATCTGCTCAATCGTTTTTGGTAATCGGTTTGAGTACGACAACAAGAGGTTCCTGTCACTTCTTCAACACATCCATGACATTTTTCAAATTTTGAGTTCTGGCTGGGGAAAGGTGAGAGGAAATAGCTTTTATTATTATTATTAATTTGAAAGTGCCATAAATTTCATGGTGCTGTACATCAAGACGGGTTACACATAATATAAAAATACAAATACAGTAAACAAGAAAGTATTAACAGACTGGTACAGAAAGTGAGAGGACCCTGCCCGAAAGAGCTTACAATCTACAAGGCAAGGGGGAAGAACAAAACAGTGAAGGTAAAGGCTGTTCATCTGGGTGTGTGGTGGTAGCATGCTTATTGATGGTGGTAGGCTTTCAAGTCACGTTTGAAGGTTTGTAATGGATATTGGTGGAGAGTTGGATGTGCTGGGGTAGTGAGTTCCAGAGTAGGGGAGAGGCACGTGAGAATTCTTGCAGTTGATTATGTGAAGAACAGACAAGAGGAGAACAGAGGAGAAGGTCTTTGAGGATCAGCGATTACATGTGGGGATGTATCTGCAAAGCAGGTGCGCATAAGCATTACACAGCCTGACACTCTCAGCACTGATTGAACAATAAGACTGTGCAGCAACTGTGGCAGGCTAGGATCATTACCTGGTTGGCCATTCATTTGAATGACCAGTATGCAATATTACATTTTCCTTTTTGGGGGGCTTTGTAAAAAAAATACAGTATTTTTTGCCCATAGACAACCAATCACAATACCACAGTACTACAGATGTTGCAACCGGTACCATAAATGCCCCATATCTGGTGATTTTCATAAACCTTTTGAGTTGTCTTACTTTGATCCTAAACAGTTTTATAACATATATCCTGGGATCATGGATTACTTGCCAGGACCTCATCAACGCATTTTCAAAAATTTTAAAAACAGAGCTGGAGAACGTGAGTGACCACGAAAAAACATTTCAGGCTGAATATCCACGTGATTTCATAGACTGTTTCCTTATCAAGATGCAAAAGGTAAGTCAATAAATGAGACAGACAAGAACTAATTAAAAATTAGACATGTTCTTTTTCACTTCTGTCTTTAATAATTGCTTCTACATAAATCTTTTTGTCTGGTACCAGGAGAAAGGAAACCCTACAAGCAACTTCAACAATGATACCCTTGTGATGACAACTATTAACTTGTTCTTTGGAGGAACGGAAACTGTTAGTACTACTTTAAGATATGGGATCCTTATTCTAATGAAATATCCAGATATCACAGGTATGGAGGGGTTTTCTGGATTTTACTTTATAGTGTGCTTGCTATTGTCCTGAAATATAACAATAATAAACTTAGAATTAGGCTTCATTTAAGGTATCCTAATGCACTTATCCAAAACATAGGTTTTCTCATCTAAACTAACAGCAATTAGGTACAGTGTCTTGCAAAATGATTCACCCCCCTTGACTTTTTTCATATTTTGGTGCCTCACAACCTGGTTTTAACATGCATTGTTTGAGGATTTGCATCATTTAATTTACAGAACATGCCCACAACTTTTTATTGTGACGCAAACAACAAATAGGACAAAATAACAGAAAAAGTCAATACTTTGTGGAGCCACCTTTTGTGGCAATCACAGCTCCACAGCTTTGGATAAGTCTCTATTAGCTTGCCATATCTTACCACTGGGATTTTTGCCCATTCCTCCTTGCAAAATTGCTCCAGCTCCTTCAAGTTGGATGGTTTGCTTTTGTGAACAGCAATCCTTAAGTCTGACCACAGATTTTCTATTGGATTGAGATCTGGGCTGTGACTCGGTCATTCCAACACATTTACATGTTTCCCCTTAAAACACTCAAGTGTTGCTTTAGCAGTGTGTTTGGGATCATTGTCCTGCTGGAAGGTGAACCTCCATCCTAGCCTCAAATCATGCACAGAGTGGTACAGGTTTTGCTCAAGAATATCCCTGTATTTAGCACCATCCATCTGTCCCTTAACTCTGACCAGTTTCCCAGTCACGGCTGCTGAAAAACATCCCCACAGCCTTATGCTGCCACCACCATGTTTCACCGTGGGGATGGTGTTCTTTGGGTGATGTGATGTGTTGGGTTTGCGCCAGACATGGCGTTTTCTTTGATGGCTGAAAAGTTCAATTTTAGTCTCATCAGACCAGAGCACCTTCCTCCATACATTTTGGGAGTCTCCCACATGCCTTTTCGCAAACTCACAACGTGCCTTTTTGTTTCTAGATGAAAGTAATGGCTTTCTTCTGGCCACTCTGCCATAAAGCCCAACTCTATAGAGCGTACGGCTTATTGTCGTCCTATGTACAGATACTCCAGTCTCTGCTGTGGAACTCTGCAGCTCCTCTAGGGTTACCTTAGGTTTCTGTGCTGCCTCTCGGATTAATGCCCTCCTTGCCCGGTCCGTGAGTTTTGGTGGGCGGCCGTCTCTTGGCAGGTTTGCTGTTGTACCATGTTCTTTCCATTTGGTTATGATATATTTGATGGTGCTCCTGAGTGTCATCAAAGATTTGGATATTTTTTTATAACCTAACCCTGACTTGTACTTCTCAACAACATTTTAGGTCACTAGACCAGCAGTCAGGCCGAGTCAGGCTGAAACTTGTGGCCATCTGATTGAGATCAAATTTTGGTGGAGGTCCACATCAATCTCTCCCAGGGCCATTTTTTGTTTTGATGGCATCTTGTGCAGGACTCCTGCATCCAGTATTTTGACTCTGTCTCAGTGGTTCTGATTTTGCTTATATTTGTCTCTTCTGGTTTGCCTGGGCTAGTTTGTTCCATTAATTCTTAGTGTGGTCGTCGATCTGTCACTAAGCTCTCCTTCCTTATAGTTTCCTGTAGTGATGATCGAGCACCAAAGTGCTCGGGTGCTCTGGCCGAACACATCGGGATGCTCGGGTGCGCTTTACCTAGCATTAAACTAGGCACCCCCTGCTCTGAAGAGGGGAGGGTGCCTGGTTCATAGGAAAAGGTCAGAAATTGATGGAAACACCACCAAAATGGTTCGGGAACAGCATGGGGAGGATGTCTTGATGCATCTTGGACTCCAAGGTCGCTGCTGGGAACCATGTTGTCCGAGTAGTACGCCAATTTTACAGACTGAAAATAATACGCACAAAACCGAAAAAAAAAAAAATTCTTTCCTGTATATTTAGTTGTATATAAAGTGCAAGTGCTGCCAAAAATTACAAGGAAGAGGTACTCCGATACAACCTGTATATCACATAATGGAGGGCCTCATTCACATTGTGGTACAATTGTTCAGGTATTGGGACTCCTACCCTCATAAAGCCTATGCACTAAGTGAAAGGGCTGCATAAAATTACAAGGAACTGGCACTCCAAAACACCCGTTGTTACATATAAAGGAGGGCATCATACACACCATTGAAAAATTATGATTTATGGCCTGCTGGTGACCCTCAAAAACATTTGGAGCAAGGGCCTGCTGATCTGACCATCTAAAACATTAGGGGCGAGGGCCTGCTGCCGCATTGGTGACTCTAGATGACCTCTGGGCAATTTCACGTCCCCGTTACAGCGACGATCCATTCGGATCAACTTTTGATGTTCTTTTCTGCACCTACCATGGTGATCACGGGTAATGGAAAAATCAGGGTTCGATGCCGGAGAGGGAGCCTGAGAAAGGGCTACCACATCCAAGGGAGGTCAATGGCTGAAATCTGATTGGCTGTTGTTGCCTTGCCACTTTATTTTCCTAATTGTGAACCACCCAGAGAGGGTGGGTCAAGTTATTAAAGCACAAGCATCCTAGGAAGGCAGCAGGCATGCAGCAATTACCCACTCCCAACTCAGGGAGGTAGTGACGACAAATAACAATACAGCACTCCTAAGCGGCCCTGTTATTGGAATGAGTACATTTTCCGTTAACAAGGATCTATTGGAGGGCAAGTCTGGTGCCAGCAGCCAACTTGCTCCCGGCCTCCACAACGTTCACACAGTGTGCCATCATGGTGAGGATTGTGTTGACCAGACTCTTGGCTACTGAGACTGAACTTGTAGGTGAGGGCCTACTGCTGCTTTGTTGACTCTAGATAACTTCTAGGCGACTGCATGTCCCCGTGATGGCGATGATCCATTTGGATGTCTGCCCTATCAACTTTGGAGCAATTGTTCAACAAGAACCTTCTGGTATAGCACCGTTTTCCTTGTCCTCTCCACCAGAGGAATGAGAGATGAGAAGTTATCTTTGTAGCAGGGGTCGAGAAGGGTGAACAACCAGTAATATGTGTTGTCTAAAATGCGTATAACGCGCGGGTCGTGGGAAAGGTAGCCTAACATGAAGTCAGCCATGTGTGCCAGAGTACAAACAGGCAAGACTTTGCTGCCTTCATCAGAAGGTGAGCTGACTCTGTAAAAGATTGTAGGTGAGGGACTGCAGGTGAGCTGACCCTCTAAAAAATGATATGCGAGGGCATTATATGCAACGAATAAGCATGTTGATATGAAGGAAGAGGAGCAGGATGAGAAAAGGAAGATTTACTATATACCCTTTTTTTGTGGTGGAAGGGGTGCATGGGAATACAGTGTATTCAGTACATTAAACAACACATTTAAAGTGCCTTTGTTTATCCGCTTTCCTCTGGTGGAGTCAGGCTTTGTTCATTTTTATAAGAGTCAACTAGTCAGCATTTTCAGTTGAAGGGCGGATACGCTTATCTGTTATAATGCCACCAGCAGCACTAAATACCTGCTCAGACAAAATGCTGGCAGCAGGGCAGGCCAGCACCTTCAAGGCGTAGAGTGCAAGTTCGTGCCATGTGTCCAGCTTGGACACCCAGTAGTTGTGGGGCACTTAAGGATTACTGAGGGCGCTGACATGGTCTGCTATGTACTCCTTCACCATCTTCCAAAACTCTTCCCTCTTTGTGACACTAGGCCGCGCATCAGGTTGAGGGTGCTGGTGGGGTGTCATGAAACTGTCCTAGGCCTTGGAGAGTGTTGCCCTGCCTTTGTTGGAACTGCTGTGTGTTCCCCTTGTCTCCCTTCCTCGGTTGGCCAAGGAATTACGGACTCTGCCACCAGCGTTTTCAGATGGAAATTTTTGGAGCAATTTTTTTAGCAAGGACCTTCTGGTATGACACCATTTTGCTAGTCCTCTCCATCACAGGAATGAGAGATGAGAAGTTCTCTTTGTAGCGGGGTTCGAGAAGGGTGAACTGAACACCCAGTAATCCGTGTTGTCTAAAATGCGTATAAGGCGCGGTTCGCGGGAAAGGCAGCCTAACATGAAGTCAGCCATGTGTACAAGAGTACCAATAGGCAAGACTTCGCTGTCGTCATCAGGAGGATCACTGTCAATCTCTTCATCCTCTTCCTCCCCTTCTGCCCACCCACGCTGAACAGATGGAATTAAACTTCCATGGGTACTACCCTCTGTAGCAGAGGTAATCGTCTCCTGCTCCTCCTCATCATCCAATTTGCGCTGAGAAGATGAACGGAGGGTGGTCTGACTATCACCCTGAGTACTGTCTTCCCCCATTTCCACCTATTCCACATGCAAAGCGTCCGCCTTCATTGTGAGCAGCGAGCGTTTCAGTAGACACAGAAGTGGGACGGTTACGCTGATAATAGCGTTATCGCCGCTCACCATCTGTGTTGATTCCTCAAAGTTTCTTAAAACCTCACAGAGGTCAGACAGGGCACAGACGGCGGCCGCAGGGCACAGGGAGATGAGCGCTTCCATTGTGGAAGCGCTCATCTCCATAGTAATCTGTATTGCCGTCCTCAGGACAGCGATACAGATGGCTGTGCTGCAACGGGGCAGGGGAGGGAGAGGCGTATGCCCTCTCCTTCCTCTGATAGGCTGCAGGCACTATGCCGGCAGCCTATCAGAGGCCGGTGCGATTACATCATCGCGCCGCCTTAGCCGTGCGGGACACAGGCCATAAGAGGCCCGCATTGCATCGCTGACATGGAGGTAAGTATAACAGTTTTTTTTTTTATATGTACAATAGTTTTACTGGCACATGATGGGGGGCTCTTGTTACTGGCACATTGGGGGGCTCTTGTTACTGGCACATTGGGGGGGGCTCTTGTTACTGGCACATGATGGGGGGCTCTTGTTACTGGCACATGATGGGGGGCTCTTGTTACTGGCACATGATGGGGGGCTCTTGTTACTGGCACATGATTGGGGGCACTTGTTACTGGCACATGAATTGGGGGCACTTGTTGCTGGCACATGAATTGGGGGCACTTGTTACTGGCACATTATTGGGGGCACTTCTTACTGGCACATGATTGGGGGAACTTATTACTGGCACATTATTGGGGGCACTTCTTACTGCCACATTATTGGTGGACACTATAGGGGCATCTACTGAGGCCACAAAGAAGGGGTATTTTATATTGGGGGCTCTGTACAGTAGCATTTTATACTGGGACACATTATGGTGGGTACTATGGGGAAGGGGGGAGAGGAGTACTATGGGGGTCATCTACAGGGGGCACTAAGAAGGGGTATTTTAAACTTGCAAATTATAGGGGACTATATATGGGGCATTTTATATTGGTACATTATGGGGGCACTTGGAAGAAGGGGGAGAGGAGCACTATGGGGGCACTATATAGGAATATTTTATACTGGCACATTATGCGAGCACTATGGGGACATTAGCTCAACTGGGTGCATTACAATGGGGTATTTTTTACACTGTCACATTATAAGGATAATTATTTCTACTGGGGGGGCACTAAGGGGTGGCCTTTATTACTCCCCCATGGTATGACCCCCTAGTAGCAGCACCAGCCTCTCTCTGCTCTGCTATCCCACTGCCCCTTCTCCAAATCCTTATGAAATCTTTTTCATTAGGATAAAACACAACATCAGCTCCACCGAGCCCCCCAGCCAAGTGTTGAAGTGGTTTCCGAGATCCCCAAGGGCCAAGCCAAGTAATTGTAAGTTTTAATGTGAAATATGTTTATGTTATACACATATAGCATAAGGGTATGCCTTATGTACGACCAGTCTATTCGATCAAATGCTTTTTCAGCATCAGTGCCAAGTAAAACCAAGGGCCTTTTCTTGTGAAAAGCATAGAAGAGGGCATCAAGATCTTTGGTAGTGTTGTCCTTTCCCTCCCGCCCTTTCACAAATCCCACCTGGTCAGAGTGGATTAGGTGAGGGAGAAAAGATTGGAGTCTAGTGGCCAACATTTTCGCCAGAATTTTTAAATCTGTGTTCAGTAAGGATATGGGACGATAGTTAGCGCAGGAGGTGGGGTCTTTACCTTCTTTGGGTATTTTAGTAATTAATGCATTAGTCATATCAACTGATAGAGGTTGGTTGCAGAGGGAAGAGTTGCAGACGGGGAGGAAGTAAGGGACTAGAGAGTCTTGGAAAGAAGTATAGTAAGCAGTTGGGAAGCCATCCGGGCCCGGGCATTTATCTTTTGGGGAGGCTTTAAGGGCTGCAGTTAATTCGGCCGGAGTGAAAGGTTTTTCTAGGGTATCTTGCTGGTCTGGGGATAATTTAGGAAGGTTTAGTGTGTCCAGAAAGGCCTTAACTGACGCTTCTCTATTTTGAATGGTTGGGTCCCCTGTGGGGGGAGGTAAATTGTACAAGGTTTCATAAAAAAGCTTAAACTGTTCAGCAATAGCCTCTGAGGAGTAAAGGTGTTGGCCCTGAGGAGTTTTGATAGAAGGTACATGTCTAGCTAATTTTCTGCGTTTAATGCGTTGCATCATGATCTTAGAGGCCTTGTTGCCATGAGCAAAGAACTTGTGTTGGGAGGATAGATAGTATTTAGCGGCTTTAGCATTTAGAAGATTTTTGAGCTCTGTTCTAAGAGCGGTGAGGTCTGATAAGTGTTGAACTGCGAGGGATCTCTTATGGAGAGACTCCAATACGTGAATCTGATCCAGAAGAGAGGAGAGAACATTTGCTAATGAAGTGGCCTCTTATAAAAACTTTGTGGGCATCCCAGAGGATCTGGGGGGAAATATCTGGGTTCTTATTGAGGAAAAAGTTTTCCTCTATAAGGGATTTGAAGTGTTTTTAAGGCCCACGTTGCTCAGTACGGATTCATTAAGTCTCCAAATAGGAGTCCTACCTGGTTCAGAAGACGGACGTATTGTACAGAAGATAGGGGAGTGATCTGATATGGTGATGTTACCAATTTTTGCATCCGAAAAAAGAGGAATTTGGTCTTTCTGAACGAATATGTAGTCTATCCTGCTATAGGAGTGACCTGGAGCGGAATAAAAGGAATAGTCAGTGCAATTTGGATTGAGGCAACGCCATATATCTATGAGTCCTAGGTCATATAGTCTGGAATTCAGCTTTCTAAGAGATTTAGCAGAGAAAGAAGATTTCTTGGAAGATGTATCAACGAGGGGCTGTAAAGCGACGTTGAAGTCACCTGCCAAGACAAGGGTTCCCTCCCGCAAGTCCTCCACCAGGGTCAAAAGGGACAGTAGCCAGTCAATCTGGTCAGTGTTGGGGGCATAAATATTGACAAATGTGTACATCCTACGACCAATAAAACCCTTTAGGATGATGTATCTGCCATCCGGGTCTTGTGTGTGTGCAGAGTAAGTGAAGGGAACATTTCTCCTGAATCCTATACTCACTCCTCTAGAGGCCGCACCCCCTGCCCCACAGTGGTACCAATTTGGGTATTTGGAGAATGAAAGATCAAGGTAGCTACCATGCTTATAGTGGGTTTCCTGTAAGAATAAGACAGAGCATCTTTCCTTCTAAAGGAGGGAAAAAAATTGGGATCTTTTAGATGGAGATCTAAGGCCCTTTACATTAAAGGACGCTAATTTGAGGTCATTTGTGACTAGATGATTGGGATGTATTGGCGGCCCCTAGAGAAGCGAGTATACCCCCATCACCTAACGTATATTGCTGCGACTGATATCCAGGTGTTCCATAAGTGTAAAAACATAAGAGAAAAACATACATTAATAAAACAGTAAGGCGGCGGTGGAGAGTCAAATTGCCGCTTTAAGAACAACATGAAGCTTAATGGCTTCTTCAGAGAGAGGGGGGGGAAGTGGGGTTAACCCAAATACAGGATCCTGCTAGTATTGGTGTAACGGATCCGCTTCCGTTAATTGACGCTTCCTAGCTTGCGCCGAGGACCACAAGCACCGCACTGGACACCACGACCACCGCAGACTCCACAACCGCCGTAGCTTAACTGGAGCCGCTCCGTCTTCCTTCCACCCTGAATGAACCTCCAGCATTCAGGACCGTGTGGGAAAGATCCCTCCTCCAGGGAATATGCAGAGCATAGCAATCCCCAGCGTGACACAGCAATTCCCTCCAATAACGAGACGAGGCTGCGTTTTGAAGGGTTAGAACAGGAACTCTCTGTACTTCACGTACAGCCTCTTTTATTCACAAACCAAAAACATAGTACTGCCCACAGGGGTTTGAAATACAACCAATCAATATATTACAACTAGTGTTGAGCGAACAGTTCGAGCATAGTTCGGGTCCGTACCGAATTTTGGGGTGTTCGTGACACGGACCCGAACCCGAACTTTTTCGTAAAAGTTCGGGTTCGTCGTTCGGCATGTATTTTGGCGCATTTTGAAAGGCTGCAAAGCAGCCAATCAACATGCATCATACTACTTGCCCTAAGATGCCATCGCAGCCATGCCTACTATTGGCAAGGCTGTGATTGGCCAAGTGCAGCATGTGACTCAGCCTCTTATAAGCTTGTGCGCACGTCGGGACGTGCTCACTCCTGATGTGAATAGAACAGGGTTAGACGCAGCTGATGCTAGGGCGAGAATAGGCAGGGATAATTGAATAACTGGAAGCAAATTTCTCTCCTCCACCTGTGATTCATCTGAACAACTGCAGCTGAGCTGCTTTTTTGATAGGGATTGGCTATTTTTAGAGTGGCCAGAGTGATTTTTCCATCCACATGTACCCGGGCTGACCGCCGGCCGCCATTTTGCGACTTGTAGTGCTGCAGCAGAAGCTGCCACAGTGTGCATTCCAAAGCTCCAAACAAGTCAGACATCTACACCTGGGATTCAGACCAATAGCGATTTAGCAGCACAGTCCAAGGCTATTTTTTTTAAAGGTTGTGCAGACCATTTTGTGGCACATGTTACTGGGCTGATAGGCGGCGGCTATCTTGGGACTAGTGCTGCAGCACAATCTCTCCCAACGTCCATTAATCACTTGTAATAGTGGTCTGTGCCATAGAAATCCTACATCAGGGACTTGGGTGTGCTTGTGTCACCCCTACTAATACCAGTCCACCTGTAATCCATACAGTGAAAAGCCATAAAGTATTCCAGTGAGGGAATTTTTTTTTTATTTAAAAAAGGCCAAGTTAGTTTATCTGGCGTTCAATATACTAGATACAGTTAGGCCTGCGTTTCATACATCTGGAATTAGCAAACTAATGTGCTGGGGTTGGGAAAACATATATGTACCCATACTAGAATCTGTCAAAGAAAGCGGTACTCACATATAACAGTCATTCCATCTGTAATCCATACAGTCAAAAGACTGAAAGTATTCCAGTGAGGGAATTTTTTTTATTTAAAAAAGGCCAAGTTAGTTTATCTGGCGTTCAATATACTAGATACAGTTAGGCCTGCGTTTCATACATCTGGAATTAGCAAACTAATGTGCTGGGGGTTGGGAAAACATATATGTACCCATACTAGAATCTGTCAAAGAAAGCGGTACTCACATATAACAGTCATTCCATCTGTAATCCATACAGTCAAAAGACTGAAAGTATTCCAGTGAGGGAATTTTTTTTTTATTTAAAAAAGGCCAAGTTAGTTTATCTGGCGTTCAATATACTAGATACAGTTAGGCCTGCGTTTCATACATCTGGAATTAGCAAACTAATGTGCTGGGGTTGGGAAAACATATATGTACCCATACTAGAATCTGTCAAAGAAAGCGGTACTCACATATAACAGTCATTCCATCTGTAATCCATACAGTCAAAAGACTGAAAGTATTCCAGTGAGGGAATTTTTTTTATTTAAAAAAGGCCAAGTTAGTTTATCTGGCGTTCAATATACTAGATACAGTTAGGCCTGCGTTTCATACATCTGGAATTAGCAAACTAATGTGCTGGGGTTGGGAAAACATATATGTACCCATACTAGAATCTGTCAAAGAAAGCGGTACTCACATATAACAGTCATTCCATCTGTAATCCATACAGTCAAAAGACTGAAAGTATTCCAGTGAGGGAATTTTTTTTATTTAAAAAAGGCCAAGTTAGTTTATCTGGCATTCAATATACTAGATACAGTTAGGCCTGCGTTTCATACATCTGGAATTAGCAAACTAATTTGCTGGGGTTGGGAAAACATATATGTACCCATACTAGAATCTGTCAAAGAAAGCGGTACTCACATATAACAGTCATTCCATCTGTAATCCATACAGTCAAAAGACTGAAAGTATTCCAGTGAGGGAATTTTTTTTATTTAAAAAAGGCCAAGTTAGTTTATCTGGCGTTCAATATACTAGATACAGTTAGGCCTGCGTTTCATACATCTGGAATTAGCAAACTAATGTGCTGGGGTTGGGAAAACATATATGTACCCATACTAGAATCTGTCAAAGAAAGCGGTACTCACATATAACAGTCATTCCATCTGTAATCCATACAGTCAAAAGACTGAAAGTATTCCAGTGAGGGAATTTTTTTTATTTAAAAAAGGCCAAGTTAGTTTATCTGGCGTTCAATATACTAGATACAGTTAGGCCTGCGTTTCATACATCTGGAATTAGCAAACTAATGTGCTGGGGTTGGGAAAACATATATGTACCCATACTAGAATCTGTCAAAGAAAGCGGTACTCACATATAACAGTCATTCCATCTGTAATCCATACAGTCAAAAGACTGAAAGTATTCCAGTGAGGGATTTTTTTTTATTTAAAAAAGGCCAAGTTAGTTTATCTGGCGTTCAATATACTAGATACAGTTAGGCCTGCGTTTCATACATCTGGAATTAGCAAACTAATGTGCTGGGGTTGGGAAAACATATATGTACCCATACTAGAATCTGTCAAAGAAAGCGGTACTCACATATAACAGTCATTCCATCTGTAATCCATACAGTCAAAAGACCGAAAGTATTCCAGTGAGGGAATTTTTTTTATTTAAAAAAGGCCAAGTTAGTTTATCTGGCGTTCAATATACTAGATACAGTTAGGCCTGCGTTTCATACATCTGGAATTAGCAAACTAATGTGCTGGGGTTGGGAAAACATATATGTACCCATACTAGAATCTGTCAAAGAAAGCGGTACTCACATATAACAGTCATTCCATCTGTAATCCATACAGTCAAAAGACTGAAAGTATTCCAGTGAGGGAATTTTTTTTATTTAAAAAAGGCCAAGTTAGTTTATCTGGCGTTCAATATACTAGATACAGTTAGGCCTGCGTTTCATACATCTGGAATTAGCAAACTAATTTGCTGGGGTTGGGAAAACATATATGTACCCATACTAGAATCTGTCAAAGAAAGCGGTACTCACATATAACAGTCATTCCATCTGTAATCCATACAGTCAAAAGACTGAAAGTATTCCAGTGAGGGAATTTTTTTTATTTAAAAAAGGCCAAGTTAGTTTATCTGGCGTTCAATATACTAGATACAGTTAGGCCTGCGTTTCATACATCTGGAATTAGCAAACTAATGTGCTGGGGTTGGGAAAACATATATGTACCCATACTAGAATCTGTCAAAGAAAGCGGTACTCACATATAACAGTCATTCCATCTGTAATCCATACAGTCAAAAGACTGAAAGTATTCCAGTGAGGGAATTTTTTTTATTTAAAAAAGGCCAAGTTAGTTTATCTGGCGTTCAATATACTAGATACAGTTAGGCCTGCGTTTCATACATCTGGAATTAGCAAACTAATGTGCTGGGGTTGGGAAAACATATATGTACCCATACTAGAATCTGTCAAAGAAAGCGGTACTCACATATAACAGTCATTCCATCTGTAATCCATACAGTCAAAAGACTGAAAGTATTCCAGTGAGGGAATTTTTTTTATTTAAAAAAGGCCAAGTTAGTTTATCTGGCGTTCAATATACTAGATACAGTTAGGCCTGCGTTTCATACATCTGGAATTAGCAAACTAATGTGCTGGGGTTGGGAAAACATATATGTACCCATACTAGAATCTGTCAAAGAAAGCGGTACTCACATATAACAGTCATTCCATCTGTAATCCATACAGTCAAAAGACTGAAAGTATTCCAGTGAGGGAATTTTTTTTATTTAAAAAAGGCCAAGTTAGTTTATCTGGCGTTCAATATACTAGATACAGTTAGGCCTGCGTTTCATACATCTGGAATTAGCAAACTAATTTGCTGGGGTTGGGAAAACATATATGTACCCATACTAGAATCTGTCAAAGAAAGCGGTACTCACATATAACAGTCATTCCATCTGTAATCCATACAGTCAAAAGACTGAAAGTATTCCAGTGAGGGAATTTTTTTTTTATTTAAAAAAGGCCAAGTTAGTTTATCTGGCGTTCAATATACTAGATACAGTTAGGCCTGCGTTTCATACATCTGGAATTAGCAAACTAATGTGCTGGGGTTGGGAAAACATATATGTACCCATACTAGAATCTGTCAAAGAAAGCGGTACTCACATATAACAGTCATTCCATCTGTAATCCATACAGTCAAAAGACTGAAAGTATTCCAGTGAGGGAATTTTTTTTATTTAAAAAAGGCCAAGTTAGTTTATCTGGCGTTCAATATACTAGATACAGTTAGGCCTGCGTTTCATACATCTGGAATTAGCAAACTAATGTGCTGGGGTTGGGAAAACATATATGTACCCATACTAGAATCTGTCAAAGAAAGCGGTACTCACATATAACAGTCATTCCATCTGTAATCCATACAGTCAAAAGACTGAAAGTATTCCAGTGAGGGGATTTTGCTTATAAAAAATAATATATTTCATTGTGGTGCGAGTTGAATCGCAACAATGAAGAAAAATACTATTAAGGGACGAGGACGCGGTCGTGGTGGTGTCCGTGGAGCCTCTGTTGCTGGTAGAGGACGTGGCCGTTCGGCCCCAGGCGCACACAGTATGGAACGAACTCCCTCAACTAGCCGGCAGAATGTACCGCAATATCTCGTGGGGCACAATGCCGCTCTTAGGATGGTAAGGCCTGAGCAGGTACAGGCATTAATCGATTGGGTGGCCGACAGTGCTTCCAGCACGTTCACCACATGGTCTTCCACCCAGTCTTCTGCGGAAAGCGCACAGGTGGCACCTGAAAACCAAGCCCATCAGTCTGTCACATCACCCCCAAGCATATCAGGGAAACGGTCTGAGCCACAAGTTATGCAGCAGTCTCTTCTTCTGTTTGAAGACTCTGCTTCCAGGGTTTCCCAGGGGCGTCCACCTAGCCCTTCCCCAGTGGAGGAAGACATACCATGCACTGACGCACAACCACTTATGTCTCCAGATGAAGAGGACATGGGAATACCACCACAGCAGAGTCACCGACTCTCTGATGATGACGAAACACAGGTGCCCACTGCCGCGTCTTTTTGCAGTGTGCAGACTGAACAGGAGGAGGTCAGGGAGGGAGACTGGGTGGAAGACGATGCAGAGGACGATGAGGTCTTAGACCCCACATGGACTGAAGGTCGTGGCGATGACTTTCACAGTTCAGAGGAAGAGGTAGTGGTGAGACCGAGACAACAGCGAAGCCAAAGAGGGAGCAGGGGGCCAAAGCAGACGAGCCGCCGCCCCCAGAGTTCGCCTGCTACTGGACATCGCCAACAGGGACCCAGCCCCACAAAGGCAGCTTCAAAGAGTTCCCTGGCATGGCACTTCTTTAAACAATGTCCTACCGACAAGACCCGAGTGACTTGCACGCTCTGCCATCAGAGCCTGAGGCGAGGCATTAACGTTCTGAACCTCAGCACAACCTGCATGACCAGGCATCTACATGCAAAGCATGAACTGCAGTGGGGTACACACCTTAAAAACCAGGCACTCGCTGAGGCTCCCCCTGCTCCCTCTACCACTGCTGCCTCGGCTTCCGCCTCGAGAGGAATGTTGCCACCTGCCGAGCAGCAAACAGAGGATGTGCCACCGACATCACCACCACCGCCACCGTCAACTAGCGTCTCCACTATATCACACAGCAGCGTTCAGCTCTCAATATCTCAAACCTTAGAGAGGAAGCGCAAATTCCCCCCGAGTCACCCTCGAGCCCTTGGCCTGAACGCCAGCATTTCTAAACTGCTGGCCTTTGAAATGCTGTCATTCCGGCTGGTGGACACAGACAGCTTCAAAAAGCTGATGGCCATGGCTGTCCCGCAGTATGTGGTTCCCAGCCGCCACTACTTCTCCAAGACAGCCGTGCCTTCCCTGCACATGCAAGTGTCCGATAAAATCAAGTGTGCACTGCGCAACGCCATTTGTGGCAAGGTCCACCTAACCACAGATACGTGGACCAGTAAGCACGGCCAGGGACGCTATATCTCACTAACTGCACACTGGATGAATGTAGTGGCGGCTGGGCCCCCGGCGGACAGTTCCTTGGCGCACGTCCTTCCGCCCCCTAGGATCGCAGGGCATCATTCTCTGCCTCCTGTAGCCTCCTCCTCCTACTCGGCTTCCTCCTCCACTGCTTCCACCAGCTCATCCGGTCAGCCACACACCTTCACCACCAACTTCAGCACAGCCCGGGGTAAACGTCAGCAGGCCATTCTGAAACTCATATGTTTGGGGGACAGGCCCCACAGCGCAAAGGAGTTGTGGCGGGGTATTGAACAACAGACCGACGAGTGGTTTCTGCCGGTGGGCCTCAAGCCAGGCCTGGTGGTATGCGATAATGGGCGAAATCTCGTGGCAGCTCTGGGACTAGCCGGTTTGACGCACATCCCTTGCCTGGCGCATGTGCTGAACTTGGTGGTGCAGAGGTTCATTCACCACTACCCCAACATGTCAGAGCTGCTGCATAAAGTGCGGGCCGTCTGTGCGCGCTTCCGCCGTTCACATCCTGCCGCTGCTCGCCTGTCTGCGCTACAGCGGAACTTCGGCCTTCCCGCTCACCGCCTCATATGCGACGTGCCCACCCGGTGGAACTCCACCTTGCACATGCTGGAGAGACTGTGCGAGCAGCAGCAGGCCATAGTGGAGTTTCAGCTGCAGCACGCTCGCGTCAGTCGTACTGCCGAACAGCACCACTTCACCACCAATGATTGGGCCTCCATGCGAGACCTGTGTGCCCTGCTGCGCTGTTTCGAGTACTCCACCAACATGGCCAGTGGCGATGACACTGTTATCAGCGTTACAATACCACTTCTATGTCTCCTTGAGAAAACACTTAGGGCAATGATGTTAGAGGAGGTGGCCCAGGTGGAGGAGGATGAGGGCTCGTTTCTAACACTTTCGGGCCAGTCTGTTCGAAGTGGCTCAGAGGGAGGTTTGTTTAAGCAGCAGAGGACAGGTTCACAAGTCGCCAGCCAAGGCACTGTACTGGAGGACGAGGAGGATGAGGAGGAGGAGGTGGAGGGGGACGAGGATGACGCAAGTTCACAGCGGGGTGGCAGCCCAGGCCCATCACTGGTGCGTGGCTGGGGGGATACGGTGGACGATGACGATACGCCTCCCACAGAGGACAGCTTGTCCTTACCCATGGGTAGCCTGGCCCACATGAGCGAATATATGCTCCAATGCCTGCGCAACGACAGCAGAGTTGCCCACGTTTTAACGTGTGCAGACTACTGGGTGGCCACCCTGCTGGATCCCCGGTATAAAGACAATGTGCCCACTTTAATTCCTGAACTGGAGCGCGACCGTAAGATGCGCGAGTACAAGCGCACGCTGATAGAGGCGCTCTTGAGAGCATTCCCACATGTCACAGGGGAACAGGTGGAAGGTGAAGGCAGAGGAGTGGCAAGAGGTCGCCAACGCAGCTGTGTCACGGCCAGCTCATCTGAGGGCAGGGTTAGCATGGCAGAAATGTGGAAAAGTTTTGTCTCCACGCCACAGCTATCTGCACCGACACCTGATACGGAACGTGTTAGCAGGAGGCAGCATTTCACTAACATGGTTGAACAGTATGTCTGCACACCCCTCCACATCCTGACGGATGGTTCGGCCCCATTCAACTACTGGGTTTCGAAATTGTCCACGTGGCCAGAGTTAGCATGTTATGCCTTGGAGGTGCTTTCCTGCCCGGCGGCCAGCGTTTTATCTGAACGCGTATTCAGCACGGCAGGGGGCGTCATTACTGACAAGCGCAGCCGCCTGTCCACAGCCAACGTGGACAAGCTGACCTTCATAAAGATGAACCAGGCATGGATCCCACAGGACCTGTCCCTCCCTTGTGCAGAGTAGTCCTTATTAACTGCCTAAAACATGTCTTGTTGTGCTACGGGCCACTTCTTTATTTGATACAAATTTTATGAAACCCACAGTTGAATGAAACTCTTCTCTGTCTGGGCGCCGGGGCCTAACCAGATGAAAGTGGCCGGTTAAACTAACGGGTGACATGAAGCCATAACCTCTGCCATGCTACCTCTGTCTTCTGTCTGGGTGCTGAGGCCTAAGTCAAATAAAGCGGTCTTCTGCTGTGCTGGGGGATATGAAGCTAATCTCTGACCTCTCTCCTCTGTCTGGGTCCAAAGGCCTAAATCACTGAAAGAGGCCTTCTCCTGTGGTGTGTGATATGATGCCAGAATATGTGCTGTGGGGCCTCTCTCCTCCTCCTGGGTGCAGGGGTCAAATAAACTAAATTGTGGCCTACTCCTGTGGTGGTTGATATGATGCCTGATTCTCTGATGTGGAACCTCTCTCCTCTGTTTGGGTGAAGGGGTCAAAGTAACTAAATGGTGGCTTCTCCTGTGGTGGCTGATATGATGCCAGAATATGTGCTGTGGGGCCTCTCTCCTCTTCCTGTGTGCAGGGGTCAAAGTAACTCAATCGTGGCTTCTCCTGTGGTGGCTGATATGATGCCAGAATATGTGCTGTGGGGCCTCTCTCCTCTTCCTGGGTGCAGGGGTCAAAGTAACTCAATCGTGGCTTCTCCTGTGGTGGCTGATATGATGCCAGAATATGTGCTGTGGGGCCTCTCTCCTCTTCCTGGGTGCAGGGGTCAAAGTAACTCAATCGTGGCTTCTCCTGTGGTGGCTGATATGATGCCAGAATATGTGCTGTGGTGCCTCTCTCCTCTTCCTGGGTGCAGGGGTCAAAGTAACTAAATGGTGGCTTCTCCTGTGGTGGCTGATATGATGCCAGAATATCTGCTGTGGTGCCTCTCTCCTCTTCCTGGGTGCAGGGGTCAAAGTAACTAAATGGTGG
The DNA here is from genome assembly GCF_905171765.1 of Bufo bufo. Taxonomy (NCBI): domain Eukaryota; kingdom Metazoa; phylum Chordata; class Amphibia; order Anura; family Bufonidae; genus Bufo; species Bufo bufo. The sequence goes on along the minus strand of NC_053396.1, from coordinate 183,796,244 downwards.
CTTCTCCTGTGGTGGCTGATATGATGCCAGAATATGTGCTGTGGTGCCTCTCTCCTCTTCCTGGGTGCAGGGGTCAAAGTAACTAAATGGTGGCTTCTCCTGTGGTGGCTGATATGATGCCAGAATATGTGCTGTGGTGCCTCTCTCCTCTTCCTGGGTGCAGGGGTCAAAGTAACTAAATGGTGGCTTCTCCTGTGGTGGCTGATATGATGCCAGAATATGTGCTGTGGGGCCTCTCTCCTCTTCCTGGGTGCAGGGGTCAAAGTAACTCAATGGTGGCTTCTCCTGTGGTGGTTAGTATGATGCCAGAATATGTGCTGTGGGGCCTCTCTCCTCTTCCTGGGTGCAGGGGTCAAAGTAACTCAATCGTGGCTTCTCCTGTGGTGGCTGATATGATGCCAGAATATGTGCTGTGGTGCCTCTCTCCTCTTCCTGGGTGCAGGGGTCAAAGTAACTAAATGGTGGCTTCTCCTGTGGTGGCTGATATGATGCCAGAATATGTGCTGTGGTGCCTCTCTCCTCTTCCTGGGTGCAGGGGTCAAAGTAACTAAATGGTGGCTTCTCCTGTGGTGGCTGATATGATGCCAGAATATGTGCTGTGGTGCCTCTCTCCTCTTCCTGGGTGCGGGGGTCAAAGTAACTCAATGGTGGCTTCTCCTGTGGTGGCTGATATGATGCCAGAATATGTGCTGTGGGGCCTCTCTCCTCTTCCTGGGTGCAGGGGTCAAAGTAACTCAATGGTGGCTTCTCCTGTGCTGATTGATATAAAGCTGATGGTTGTGCCATCTGACATGGTTGCCAGGGTCTGATTCAATGGGGGCCTACTCCTGTGGTGGGTGATCTAAATGCCTGATTCTCTGCTGTGAAACCTCTCTCCTCCGTCTGGGTGTAGGGGTCAAAGTCTTTCAAAGTCGCCTTCTCCTGTGCTGATTGATATGAAGCTGATGGTTGTGCCATCTGACATGGTTGCCGGGGTCCCATTAAATTGTGGCCTACTCCTGTGGTGGTTGATATGATGCCTGATTCTCTGATGTGGAACCTCTCTCCTCTGTTTGGGTGAAGGGGTCAAAGTAACTAAATGGTGGCTTCTCCTGTGGTGGCTGATATGATGCCAGAATATGTGCTGTGGGGCCTCTCTCCTCTTCCTGGGTGCAGGGGTCAAAGTAACTCAATGGTGGCTTCTCCTGTGGTGGCTGATATGATGCCAGAATATGTGCTGTGGTGCCTCTCTCCTCTTCCTGGGTGCGGGGGTCAAAGTAACTCAATCGTGGCTTCTCCTGTGGTGGCTGATATGATGCCAGAATATGTGCTGTGGTGCCTCTCTCCTCTTCCTGGGTGCGGGGGTCAAAGTAACTCAATGGTGGCTTCTCCTGTGGTGGCTGATATGATGCCAGAATATGTGCTGTGGTGCCTCTCTCCTCTTCCTGGGTGCAGGGGTCAAAGTAACTAAATGGTGGCTTCTCCTGTGGTGGCTGATATGATGCCAGAATATGTGCTGTGGGGCCTCTCTCCTCTTCCTGGGTGCAGGGGTCAAAGTAACTCAATGGTGGCTTCTCCTGTGGTGGTTAGTATGATGCCAGAATATGTGCTGTGGGGCCTCTCTCCTCTTCCTGGGTGCAGGGGTCAAAGTAACTCAATCGTGGCTTCTCCTGTGGTGGCTGATATGATGCCAGAATATGTGCTGTGGTGCCTCTCTCCTCTTCCTGGGTGCAGGGGTCAAAGTAACTAAATGGTGGCTTCTCCTGTGGTGGCTGATATGATGCCAGAATATGTGCTGTGGTGCCTCTCTCCTCTTCCTGGGTGCAGGGGTCAAAGTAACTAAATGGTGGCTTCTCCTGTGGTGGTTGATATGATGCCTGATTCTCTGCTGTGAAACCTCTCTCCTCCATCTGGGTGTAGGGGTCAAAGTCTTTCAAAGTCGCCTTCTCCTGTGCTGATTGATATGAAGCTGATGGTTGTGCCATCTGACATGGTTGCCGGGGTCCCATTAAATTGGGGCCTACTCCTGTGGTGGGTGATCTAAATGCCTGATTCTCTGCTTTGAAACCTCTCTCCTCCGTCCGGGTGTAGGGGTCAAAGTCTGTCAAAGTCGCCTTCTCCTGTGCTGATTGATATAAAGCTTATGCTTGTGCCATCTGACATGGTTGCCGGGGTCTGATTCAATGGTGGCCTACTCCTGTGGTGGGTGATCTAAATGCCTGATTCTCTGCTGTGTAACCTCTCTCCTCCGTCTGGGTGTAGGGGTCAAAGTAACTAAATGGTGGCCTACTCCTGTGGTGGGTGATATGATGCCTGGTTCTCTGCTGTGGGACCTCTCTCCTTTGTCTGGGTGCTGTGGTCAAAATAATAGTAAGTGACCTTCTCCATTGGTGGGTGACTTGAAGCCTGATTCTGTGCTATGGGACCTCACTCCAATTAATATTGTTTAATTTTTATTTATTTTATGTTAACTCATCATTTCCCTATCTACATTTGTTTGCAGGGGATTTAACTACATTTTGCTGCCTTTTGCAGCCCTCTAGCCCTTTCCGGGTGTGTTTTACAGCCTTTTTAGTGCCCAAAAGTTCGGGTCCCCATTGACTTCTATGGGGTTCGGGTTCGGGATGAAGTTCGGGTCGAGTTCGGATCCCGAACCCGAACATTTTTCGAAAGTTCGGCCGAACTCGTCGAACCCGAACATCCAGGTGTTCGCTCAACTCTAATTACAACACATCCCCACAAAATCCTCCCCTCTGTCCGTGATAGAATTACCTCACACTGGGTTGGTGCGTCTCCTCAGAACTCCCTCAGTGCGCCTGCGCCGATGACGTCTTCTATTTCGGTGATGTCATCGGCGCAGGCGCACTGAGGGAGTTCTGAGGAGACGAGCCTCCTCATCTCAGAGCGCCTGCGCCGAATCAACACAGACGCGCGATTTTTGAAATGCCGACAGAGCTGGCCGGAGGAGGAGATCCCGGCTGGCCCTGTCAATCAACAACAGGAGGGGGCGGATTTCTGCAGCAGCTACCAGCAAGTAGCCGCCCTACTTGCTGGTAGAGACCGAATTTGCATATGATAAAACTTCGTTTTTTTAATAAACTGCTGGATCAATGTAAGTAACACAATTATGTTTTCATATATCGCTATATAACTAATTTAACTAGCCCCAAAAAAAAAAATCACTTTAGTGGGGTGACAGAAGCCCTTTAAACTCAGCATACATCAAACATAAACACTTCCAAAAATCACACAAATCCCTCCAGCGGATCAAAAGTTTAGTGGAAGTCCTTTATGACCGACCGCAAGCACAATTTCCTGCCCAAAACAGTTCCATAGATTTGGGCTGTGCGGTCGGTCAATTCCATGCAGAAAAAACGACTAAGTCCCATCTTCGAACGGGACTTAGTCTCTGGAGCTGAAAGTTCAGTATGGCAGAAGGTAAGGGTCAGCGGCGTTCGTGTATCCGCGCATCCGATTCCAGCTTCACAGAATCCCCAGCATACACCGCTGACCGCGTTCGGTCCCACCAACAGTCCAGACATGCGGCACAGTTCTGTCACTGTTCCTGAAGGGCAACATGTCCCGGGGCCATAGTCGTAGGGCAGGAGGCTAGCCATAAGTCCTCTACAATGCCCAGTGGCAAATGGCAGTTTCTCACAATTGGGATTAAATAAGGCATTTGAATATGTACTCCAGATAGGGGAGGGGGGGTAGGAAGAGGGGAGGGGGGTTGAAGGGAGGGGGTGTAGAAGGAAAAAGGTATGATGAAGGAAGAAAATGAGAGAGATGATGGAAAGAGGACTTAGAGGAGAATAGAGACAGAGACAATGCTTATAGCATGCCAACAATAATAGAGAGAGAGAGCTATGACGAGGATCCAGTTATCCTCCTCGGGGTCAGGTTGCCACTGCGATGTTTCATGCGCTGTCGCTTAGGAGTAGAAGTCTTCTCCCAGGGGGTCAGCTTCTGAAGATCTGGTAATATGGAGATCTCAGACACTGCGTCCCAGCTTGCTATGTCCATTGAAGGAATGTACATAGAAGAAAATGCGTCCTGTAGATCCATATAGGTAGATATCTTGATCTGTTTTCCTGCGTACTTGAAGGACAGACCGAAGGGAAAGGTCCATCTGTATAAGATATTCTTGCTGCGCAGGTGGTCTGTGAGAGGTTTCAGGATTTTCCTCTTATTTAAGGTAACAGGAGAAAGGTCTTGGAATATCTTAATAGAAGAATCGCCAAAAGAGATGGCATTTGAGGCTCTAGCTGTATTGAAGATTTTTTCTTTGTCTGCATAATTTAAAAATCGGCAGATAATGTCCCTGGGAGGCTCTGTATCTTTTGGCTTCTGTCTGAGGGCTCTGTGAGCTCTTTCTATAATCATGTCAGACAAGTCGCCATTTCCCAGGAAGGTTGCAGCTATTTGTTTAATGGTGGATATGAGGTCATCATTAGGCACAGTCTCTGGTATGCCTCTGAACCGGAGGTTGCTCCTCCTGCCCCGATTTTCTTGATCCTCCATGGCTGCGTGCAGGTGATTTATATGCTGCTGGCAGGAGGAGAGGGATTGAGAAACAGCGGCGCTATGTTCCAGGGTGGCCTGATGGATATTTTCCAGTGACTCGACCCTGTGACCTATGTGATGATTCTCCTGTGTAAGTACTGAGATTTCTTGTTTAAGAGGTGAGAGGGCTTCAGCTAGGGCTTGTTTGATGAAACGCCTAGACACGGGCAGTGAGCGGGAGCTTACAGATTCACCACCATCGCTTTCTCCCTCAGACATGCCTCCATCAGCGCCTGCTTCAGAGAGCTCGTCTGCCGGCGCCATCTTAGATTCTCTAGCTGCAGGCGTAGCGGTCTGTTTCTTCAGATATTTTGCCATTCCCATTCCTGGATTAGGGCCTTTCGGGATCACAGCATGGTCTGTGGTCTTTTGTCCTCCGATTTTCACCATTTTGGAGTACAACAGCTAACGTAGGCAAGTCTTATTCTCTTTTAAATTTGTGTTGTTTGGCTTGCCACAGGAGCCCTCAGTAGTTCTTGCTAATGGCTGTCACAGCTCCTGTACATGGCAACATGTGAGAGGGAACCTACCTTTTCTCTAGTTACAAAGCACAAAAACTGTGAGAGTTGTCAGGAAGAGATACCTAGGGCATCTGCTGCAAATGCAGTGTGCCAGTGGCCAACTGCATAAGGGGTTATAATGTAATATCTTTATGCACTTTGCTTCTCAAGGGTTGTGTGTCGGGTGGTAGTAAGTTAACTGGCCAGCCAACCCCTTGGTAACCATTGTCAGGAGGGCTGTTTCCACCCCTCCCTTCAACTGCTTACCCTTCTTTGCACATATCCTTGGTGGGAAAATTTTAAGCCACCTCTAAAGACTGTTCTTACATTTAACATTTGGTGGGTACTGTCTCTCTTTGGGGAGAGCGCCTTAATTGCTTGAGGAGGCTTATAGGCCATACCTTCTCCTCTGGAATTTTGGGGAAAAAAATATGCAAATGAGCTCTTAGCAACCTCTGCCTCTAATGCCACCAAATGTAAGGCAGCTAACCTATAAGTGAATGTTCAACCCTTTAAATAGGTATTGAGACATGCTAAGAGCTAATTAACCAGTTATGTTATATGCAACCATCACAGGTATCTGGAGACATGCTAACAGCAGGGTATCTCACAGATGCTGGAGGGTGCATGGGGGATGACCCATACAGTGAACACGACCATGGGGGTCCAGGGTAGTATTTGGAAGTCGTGGTCATATTCTTCCAGCCAATGTCGGACATTTCTCACTGTGTAACATATAGAAAACAAACAACCAAAACGAGAGGGTGGGCTCAACCAATTTAAAGGTGATACATAGAAGTGATAAACCACTACTGATCACATACATAGTGCGTGTGTAAGCCTATGGCATAGTAATACCAATAACAAGAATACCTATAGAATGAATGTCAGACAACTTGCAATCAATATAGATTTTATTGGTAAATAAATAAATACATAAGTTAAAACCAAGTATAGGTGCAGGGGAAAAAGGCGACATCTACTGAAGGAGAACACAGTGGGAATAGTTCATATATGTCCACAAAAGGAAAAGGGAACCGATAAAGTGCAAGTGCAATAACTGTCAATAACAAAATGTGCAGTACAAAAAAATATTACTCATACTGTGTCTCCTCCAGGATGGCGCCATCTAGGAGGCTGTCTTACATTTAGAAGCTGCGGTGGATCCTCCAAAGTTACGTATGTAGATCCACCGGCAGCTATAGGGCTTATTAAGAAGGGTGCCTAAAACACCGGCCTTCATAAATGTGCCTCTATGTATTTTCATAATTGACTAGGAAGGAAAAAGCTGGATCAGGAAAGCTCCCTGTTAGATCTGCAACAGGTTAGGTCCCTGTTAGATCTGCAACAGGTTAGGTACCCATGCAAAACCCAACAGTGGGGACATAATTTCAAGCTCCTGATGCCCATGACAAATATGTAACAAACCCCCACCTACTATATGCCATTATAATCAATGTACTGTCTTGGCTATAAGGTGCCCCTTAGGCACCAATTTTGTATGCAATTGAACCCCTCAAGCCCTGTCTTTCAGATGTTAAGTTTATTAAAGTTACAATAAATAGATTAATAAAGATAAATACTGTTGAGTGTGTGGGATCTTAAAAAATGACTGATCTAAAGGTGGATTTACACTGTTCAATAATCAAGCAGATTATCGGGAACAAACATTCCTGAGAACGCTCGTTCCCAACAATCCGGCCATCTAAATATGCCGGGTACCTGTAATTCATGCAGGCACACCAATTATCGTTTCTGGGCAACAGATCGTGCTGTCTAAACAGCGATCTGCTGTCCAGAAACAATGATTCTGTATGGGGATGAGGGATTGCACTAGCGATCCCTTCTCTACATACTGTGAAGGAGATCGCTGCATGTAAATACAGCATTCTCCTTTGCTTTACGAGCAGCCGACTGCCAGGAAGGAATCCTGACAATCGGCTACAACATCGCATACTGTAAACCCGCTTTAAACGTTAAATGTTGTCTGTTTAGTCAACCGTAGCTCTTTGCATGTTGTGTTGAAATTTGGAATTTACCTGGATTAATCTTTACCCAACTAGAGAAGGTCCACCAAGAAATAGACAAAGTGATTGGAAGAAACCGATGCCCAACAGTCGAAGATAGGAGCAAGATGCCATACACTGATGCTGTGATCCATGAGATTCAACGTTTTACCAGTATAATTCCACTGAGTCTACCACACTGCGTCATACGGGATACTCAGTTCAGAGGGTATCATCTGCCTAAGGTGAGAGGAGAAGCATATTTTAAGGTTGATGTCACACAACAACTGTCCATACTGTATATCAGAGTGGTAGTTTGAAGCTCCTGGGCCCCAATACAATCTCCCGGTAAACAAGAGCCACCAATGATATAGTATGTCGTTTGGAACTCATCTATACCTCTAAATGGAGCAATCATTCTAACAAATCATAGTAACATATGGGAACAAATGATCATTAGTTTGTATATTTGTCAGCAGCACATCCCATGTTTACAGTAGAAAAGTAAAAGTACTGACAACAAACTACGATTGTCTTAGTTAATCATACCTTGGGTACACCAGGTCGCTCCTGCTGTTGAGTTCTCTGCACACATGTGTCACTAGTAGCTTATCACACTTACTTGCTTCTCCTACAGTTTAGCTCCTTCTTCTAGCTCTCTTGATGCTCTGCAACAAACTCACCTCTGCTCTGTTCCCAGCTTAACACACACACACATATACAGCACACAGAAACATACTTTACACCAGGCTCTGCTCATTTCATGTCACATGTCTCTTACTTCAGGAAAATTGTGATTTTATGTGGTGCTTTCTAGCCAACGTATAGAACATAAATAGAGAAAAGTTTAACAAAAAGATTTGCACCTATTCTGTACACTGCGTGCAGAATTATTAGGCAAATGAGTATTTTGACCACATCATCCTCTTTATGCATGTTGTCTTACTCCAAGCTGTATAGGCTCGAAAGCCTACTACCAATTAAGCATATTAGGTGATGTGCATCTCTGTAATGAGAAGGGGTGTGGTCTAATGACATCAACACCCTATATCAGGTGTGCATAATTATTAGGCAACTTCCTTTGCTTTGGCAAAATGGGTCAAAAGAAGGACTTGACAGGCTCAGAAAAGTCAAAAATAGTGAGATATCTTGCAGAGGGATGCAGCACTCTTAAAATTGCAAAGCTTCTGAAGCGTGATCATCGAACAATCAAGCGTTTTATTCAAAATAGTCAACAGGGTCGCAAGAAGCGTGTGGAAAAACCAAGGCGCAAAATAACTGCCCATGAACTGAGAAAAGTCAAGCGTGCAGCTGCCAAGATGCCACTTGCCACCAGTTTGGCCATATTTCAGAGCTGCAACATCACTGGAGTGCCCAAAAGCACAAGGTGTGCAATACTCAGAGACATGGCCAAGGTAAGAAAGGCTGAAAGACGACCACCACTGAACAAGACACACAAGCTGAAAAGTCAAGACTGGGCCAAGAAATATCTCAAGACTGATTTTTCTAAGGTTTTATGGACTGATGAAATGAGAGTGAGTCTTGATGGGCCAGATGGATGGGCCCGTGGCTGGATTGGTAAAGGGCAGAGAGCTCCAGTCCGACTCAGACGCCAGCAAGTTGGAGGTGGAGTACTGGTTTGGGCTGGTATCATCAAAGATGAGCTTGTGGGGCCTTTTCGAGTTGAGGATGGAGTCAAGCTCAACTCCCAGTCCTACTGCCAGTTTCTGGAAGACACCTTCTTCAAGCAGTGGTACAGGAAGAAGTCTGCATCCTTCAAGAAAAACATGATTTTCATGCAGAACAATGCTCCATCACACGCGTCCAAGTACTCCACAGCGTGGCTGACCAGAAAGGGTATAAAATAAGAAAATCTAATGACATGGCCTCCTTGTTCACCTGATCTGAACCCCATTGAGAACCTGTGGTCCATCATCAAATGTGAGATTTACAAGGAGGGAAAACAGTACACATCTCTGAACAGTGTCTGGGAGGCTGTGGTTGCTGCTGCACGCAATGTTGATGGTGAACAGATCAAAACACTGACAGAATCCATGGATGGCAGGCTTTTGAGTGTCCTTGCAAAGAAAGGTGGCTATATTGGTCACTGATTTGTTTTTGTTTTTGAATGTCAGAAATGTATATTTGTGAATGTTGAGATGTTATATTGGTTTCACTGGTAAAAATAAATAATTGAAATGGGTATATATTTGTTTTTTGTTAAGTTGCCTAATAATTATGCACAGTAATAGTCACCTGCACACACAGATATCCCCGTAAAATAGCTAAAACTAAAAACAAACTAAAAACTACTTCCAAAAATATTCAGCTTTGATATTAATGAGTTTTTTGGGTTCATTGAGAACATGGTTGTTGTTCAATAATAAAATTAATCCTCAAAAATACAACTTGCCTAATAATTCTGCACTCCCTGTAGTTTGGACCAACATTTAATTTTGGGTTACAAATGACGATGGTAAAAGGTGACCTAACAACTGTAAAAAAAGGTCTGAGAAATATATGTTACTAATTCCAACTCTGGTGACCAGATACCTATCGGACCTCTCTTTTAATAGGGTATATGCAGTACCCCAGAATAGAGTACTTGCGAATTATTATTGTTGTAATTTTATTTAATGCATTGTACAATCCAGTATGGTTTTGTATGTATACGTCAGGGTTAACAATTCTGACTCTGCCCTGTAAGAAGCTGGGAGATGGACTTAGGTGCTCCCCTAGTTTAGTCAGCTCTTGTCTAGGTGAGGAAGTGAGAGGAAGCTTCATGTGCGCATTTGTCAGAGTCCTAGGCCTGAGTTCCAGAGAATCATTATCTCTGAGAGATTTACAGAGAGTGAACCACCTTTATTTCACAGTACTCAGGAAATGAGAGAAAGGAAAGAGAATTGGAGTCAGTCAGTAAGGTATTCGGTTAAGGCTGATAGAGACTTTACTGCATTTAGAGGGATACTGCTAAGACAAACTTATACACTTTGGCACAGTCTGGTCCACTGTATTCTAATCACTGTATCTTAATATGTATATTAACTACTTAACCTATAATACCGTACATGCCACAGAGAACTGTATGAAGAGGGCTGCTGCGCTGAGACTGTTCCATACGCAGTGGGTGCTGGCTGTATACTACAGCAGGCACCTAACCAAAATGACCAGTATTGGTGATGACGCTGAAACCAGTTAATTAACCCCTCAGATGTCACATTTAATAGCTATTGCAGCATCTGTGAGATTAGGCAGAGGGATGCAGCTACCTCTGCCTTCCGATTGGAGCCCTCACAGTGAAATTGCGGAGTTCCGATAAGTTATCATGATAGCCTAGGGCTGTGATAGCTAACCTCTGGCACTCCAGCTGTGGTAAAACTACAACTCCCAAGATGCACACTTGCTTGGCTGTTCTCAGAACTCCACAGAATGGAATGGAGCATGCTGGTAGTCGTAGTTTCACCACAGCTGGAGTGCCGGAGATTAGCCATAACTGATCTAGGGCCTGCTGGAGGTTCCAAGGCCTGCTATGTAAAAGCTGCCTGTTAATCTGTGCACAAGGCACAGCTTAGCAGGGAGCGCATCTGAATGACATTGACCCTAATGGATCTCTATTAAGGTGAATGGGACAAGGGATCAAAAGATTCCAGGTTCTATCCCCCTAAGGGGGTTAAAAGTTTTTAAGTAAAAAAAATAAACACTAAAATAGTAAAAGTTTAAATCACCCTTTTCAAATTTTTATAGAAAATATATAAGCAATAAAAAAATTAACACTTGAGGTATCGCTATGTCCGAAAATGTCTGAACTATTAAAATATTTGTAAAAAATTCCTGAGTGGAGAATGCTGTAAGGGAAAAAAACACGAGTCACCATTTTTTTGTTACCTTGTTCCCCCCAAAAAGTTGAAAACAGTGATCAAAATGAATGTATCCCAAAAATTGCATCAATAAAAATTACAGTTTCTCATAGAGCTCTGTATACCAAACGATACAAGTTTGGTATCACTATAATTGTATTGAGCAGAATAATTAGGATGTCATGTCACATTGAACGTCTTAATGTCAAAACCCAAAAAGCCTAGGTGGAATTGTGCTATTTTTGCAATTTTACTCCACAAAAATGGTAAATTAAATGGTGCCTTTAAAAATGCAGCTTTTCCCACAAAAAAATAAGCCCCCATATGGCTATGTTAATGGAAAGATAAAAAAGTTATGGCTATTGGAATGTGGGGAGGAAAAATCAAAAATGCAAAAATGAAAAGTACTGCCCTCACTGTAATGCCATTAGCCATGTTGGCTACTGGCATTACAGTGATTGGCTGGCCGAAACGCGGGATCGAGTCTACCACGTGATCGATGACACGTGTTCGGCTCATTCTAAGTCAGGGAGAGCTGAGCATAGGAAGGGACAGAGAGTGTAGGAAGTGTAATTGAATTAATTTTTTCTACAAAAAAAATGCCTCATAGACCCAAAAGTCCTTGTAAGGACTATTGTGTGTGACAGCAGCAATATATGTTTGTAGCGCAACCTGCACTAAATTGCTCAGTGTTAGGGAGAGCTGTGTATAGGAAGGGACAGACAGTGTAGGGAGTGTAATAGGAAGATTTTTATACAAAAAACTTTTCAGAGATGTAAAAGTCCTTTTAAGGACTATTGTGTGTGACAGCAGCAATATATATTTTTAGCGCATCCTGCGCAAAATACAGTGTGATATGCCGCTGCAGACAGGGCTGGCCTTAGGTGTTCAGGCGCCCTGTGCGAGCTAATCTTGTGGTGCCCATCCCTCCCCCCCCCCCCCACCCGGTTCACCTAAACATACCCAAAGAGGAAAACAATCTTTCTAACATTTTTTTTTAATTACAGATAATTTAAGTGAAAGTGCAAACAAGTACAATCATACCCAGTGTCACCCATAGCCAGTCTCCTGCCCCCCTTAAATTAAGGGTGACAGACACTGGGTATGATTAAGGGGGCAGGGGACTGGATAAGGGTGACACTGGGTATGATTAAGGGGCAGGGGACTGGCTTTGGTTGACACTGGGTATGATTAAGGGGGGCAGGGGACTGGGTAAAGGTGACAGGGTATGATTAATGGATGTCCAAAAAATAAAAAAATGGAGACAGCACGTCCAAAAGGCGGAATTTTATTCCAGATGCAACGTTTCGGCTTAGTGATAGCCTTTGTCATGCTTGACAAAGGCTATCACTAAGCCAAAACGTTGCATCTGGAATACAATTCCGCCTTTTGGACGTGCTGTCTCCATATTTTAATTTTTTGGACATCCATGAGTTGTTATTTGTTTACCCGTATTTGTGTTACTGGAGGGTATGATTGAGGGGGGCAGGGGACTGGCTATGGGTGACACTGGGTATAATTAAGGGGTGCAGGGTCTAATTGAGGTGGCAGGGGACTGGGTATGGGTGACACTGGGTATGATTAAGAAGGGCAGGGGACTGGGTAAAGGTGACAGGCTATGATTAAGGGGGACAGGGAACTGGCTCTGGGTGACACTGGGTATGATTAAGGGGGGAAGGGGACTGGGCACAGGTGACAGGGTATGATTAAGGGGGGCAGGAGACTGGCTATGGGTGACACTGGGTATGATTAAGGACCTTAATCATACCCAGTGTCACCCATAGCAAGTCTCCTGCCCCCCTTAATCATACCCTGTCACCTTTACCCAGTCCCCTGCCCCCCTTAATCATACCCACTGTCACCCAAAGCCAGTCCCCTGCCCCTTAATCATACCCAGTGTCACCCTTATCCAGTCCCCTGCCCCTTAATCATACCCAGTGTCACCCTTATCCAGTCCCCTGCCCCCTTAATCATACCCAGTGTCTGTCACCCTTATTAAGTCCCCTGTCCCCTTAATCATACCCAGTGTCTGTCACCCTTATCCAGTCCCCTGCCCCCCTTAATTAGACCCTGCCCCCATTTAATGAAAGATATTTGGTAAAAAAATAAAAAAAAACAATAAGAGCAGGTACTCACTATTTGAAGTCTTCTGCTCCCTCCCTGTCTGCAGAGCCCTCACACATTGAGTGGATCCTTCCGTGGCTCTCTGTGAAGGCGCAGCACTTGGACGCTGCGCCTGCGTCCCTAAGCTCCTCCTCCACGCTCCGGAATCTGACCTGGCAGCTGCAGCGGCTCAGCTCGGCAGGCTCGCCTCACACAATCTCGGGCCGGCCTGCTGTAAGAGACCGACTGTGAGCTGTGTCGGCCGCTGGGCGCCCCTATTGCCATGGCTCGCACACCCCAAGGGCCAGCCCTGGCTGCGGACAGTTAAATTATTTGCGCAACATCTCCTGTTTAAAGTGTGCGCATCCCTAAAATATCAGTGATATCCAGTACACTTTTTCCGTAGACAGTGACCCCTGCGGACAGTAAAATTTTCCGCGCCACATCTCCTGTTTAAAGTGTGCACATCCCTAAAATATCAGTGACATCCAGTGCACTTTTTCCATAGACGGTGTCCGCTGCGGACAGTTAAATTATCCGCGCCACATTTCCTGTTTCAAGTGTGTGCATCCCTAAAATATCAGTGGCATCCAGTACACTTTTTCCATAGACATTTTCCCCTGCGGACAGTAAAATTATCTGCACCACATCTCCTGTTTAAAGTGTGTGCATCCCTAAAATATCAATGACACCCAGTACACTTTTTCCGTAGACGCTGCGAACGGTGACATTACCTGTGGTACCTTTCCTGTATAACGTTTCCTCATCACAAATACCTTTGTAAATTTTTTTGCACATACACTTCCAAATCCTATGCTACTGTACGTGTGACATACTTTCAAGCATATATCACATTTAAAATGAAGAAGGTGAGCAGTATGGGACGGGGAAGTGGCCGTGATGCTGATGGTGCACACAGAGGCCGTGGTGCCAGCGCACAAAAAAAACAATCGTGCAGGGAGGCGCAGGACACCACTCTTGAAGTCAGACCAGTGCGACTAGGTGGTCGGTTGGAATGCAGCAGATAATGCTACTAGTCAGTTAAGCACCACCCTGTCTTCCACCAAGTCCAGTCTCAGTAGCCAGGAGTCTGGTCAACACAATTCTCACCTTGATCCTCCTTCCTCCCACCATTTACAGTCTGGCCAAACTAGAGATCCCACACTTGGAGATTCCGAGGAGCTCCTTTCATCGCCATTACTTGATTTGGCCCTCTCACCAAGCCCGCTTGAAGAGGGACATGAGATCTTGTGCCCTGATTCCCAACCTCTTGAACATCCACAGTCACAAGAACATGATGGTGGGGAACGGCAATTAGTGTTTAATGAGGTGGATGATGATGAGACACAGTTGCCAATGAGTCAACCGCAATTACTGTCTCAAGAGGTTGATGAAGAGGATGAGACACAGTTGTCAATCAGTGAGGTTGGGGTTAGGTCAACAAATCAGGAGGATGATCAGAGTGAGAAACTGGAAGAGGAGGTGGTGGACGATGAGGTCACTGATCCAACCTGGGAAGGTGGAAAGCCGAGCGAAGACACCAATACAGAGGGGGAGGGATCTGTAGTACCACAACAGGCTGGAAGAGGCAGTGGGCTGGCAAAAGGGAGACAGCGCAACTGTTCCATGGAGCAACTCCTTGAGGAAATCTCCCTTGCCAAGGGGTAGATGTTCCGCAGTATGGCGCTTTTTTGAGGAAAGTGAGGACGACAAAAGAATAGTAGTTTTCAACCTGAGCCATACGAAAATGAGCCGGTGTCACCGCCAGCTCTCTGAGAAGGTCTGGCAGACATTCTTCTGTACCTCTTGCATGATGTTCTTTGTTTTGGTTTCACTTTGTCATCTCCTTTCCTTCTCCCAGCTGTCACCTATTCACACTGATTGCCTCCCTTTATATTCCCTCCCATACTGCCTCACTTTGCGGTTTATACTACTTCCTGGATTGTGTTCACTGCAACTGCTGATTCCTCAGATAAGTCTTTTTCCTTTATTTGTGTTTCCGTGCTGGCTTGATTCTAGGTGACCCTGACTCCCTCCGTATTAAGTGCAGGGAGCCGGCGGTCGTGTCCCCTCATTATTATAGGGTTTTCAGGTGTCACACAGTCAAGGTACGAGGGCATGCAATCGTCTATCATAAAGACTCTTGCATGGGCATAGCAGTCAGGGAGAGCTCTAGGGGTTTTATAGGGCTCACCCATATGTTCCCTAGTTTGGGATCAAGTCAGTCGGATGTTTTTTTATAACTTCCAGTTTTCTGCAACACCATCCGTGACAGTGGGTCCCAGTGGCGGACATTAAGGCCACTCGTCTCATCAGGGCTTTCCATAGGTCCCATCCTGAGTAGGTGGGCTCTGAGTGTCTGGAGTCCACTCGTAGAGGGAGGGGTACTGTCACCGCCAGCTCTCTGAGAAGGTCTGGCAGACGTTCTTCTGTACCTCTTGCATGATGTTCTTTGTTTTGGTTTCACTTTGTTATCTCCTTTCCTTCTCCCAGCTGTCACCTATTCACACTGATTGCCTCCCTTTATATTCCCTCCCATACTGCCTCACTTTGTTTTTTTATACTACTTCCTGGATTGTGTTCACTGCAACTGCTGATTCCTCAGATAAGTCTTTTTACTTTATTTGTGTTTCCGTGCTGGCTTGATTCTAGGTGACCCTGACTCCCTCCGTATTAAGTGCAGGGAGCCGGTGGTCGTGTCCCCTCATTATTATAGGGTTTTCAGGTGTCACACAGTCAAGGTACGAGGGCATGCAATCGTCTATCATAAAGACTCTTGCATGGGCATAGCAGTCAGGGAGAGCTCTAGGGGTTTTATAGGGCTCACCCATATGTTCCCTAGTTTGGGATCAAGTCAGTCGGATGTTTTTTTATAACTTCCAGCTTTCTGCAACACCATCCGTGACAGTGGGTCCCAGTGGCGGACATTAAGGCCACTCGTCTCATCAGGGCTTTCCATAGGTCCCATCCTGAGTAGGTGGGCTCTGAGTGTCTGGAGTCCACTCGTAGAGGGAGGGGTACTGTCACCGCCAGCTCTCTGAGAAGGTCTGGCAGACGTTCTTCTGTACCTCTTGCATGATGTTCTTTGTTTTGGTTTCACTTTGTTATCTCCTTTCCTTCTCCCAGCTGTCACCTATTCACACTGATTGCCTCCCTTTATATTCCCTCCCATACTGCCTCACTTTGCGGTTTATACTACTTCCTGGATTGTGTTCACTGCAACTGCTGATTCCTCAGATAAGTCTTTTTACTTTATTTGTGTTTCCGTGCTGGCTTGATTCTAGGTGACCCTGACTCCCTCCGTATTAAGTGCAGGGAGCCGGTGGTCGTGTCCCCTCATAATTATAGGGTTTTCAGGTGTCACACAGTCAAGGTACGAGGGCATGCAATCGTCTATCATAAAGACTCTTGCATGGGCATAGCAGTAAGGGAGAGCTCTAGGGGTTTTATAGGGCTCACCCATATGTTCCCTAGTTTGGGATCAAGTCAGTCGGATGTTTTTTTATAACTTCCAGTTTTCTGCAACACCATCCGTGACAGTGGGTCCCAGTGGCGGACATTAAGGCCACTCGTCTCATCAGGGCTTTCCATAGGTCCCATCCTGAGTAGGTGGGCTCTGAGTGTCTGGAGTCCACTCGTAGAGGGAGGGGTACTGTCACCGCCAGCTCTCTGAGAAGGTCTGGCAGACATTCTTCTGTACCTCTTGCATGATGTTCTTTGTTTTGGTTTCACTTTGTTATCTCCTTTCCTTCTCCCAGCTGTCACCTATTCACACTGATTGCCTCCCTTTATATTCCCTCCCATACTGCCTCACTTTGCGGTTTATACTACTTCCTGGATTGTGTTCACTGCAACTGCTGATTCCTCAGATAAGTCTTTTTACTTTATTTGTGTTTCCGTGCTGGCTTGATTCTAGGTGACCCTGACTCCCTCCGTATTAAGTGCAGGGAGCCGGTGGTCGTGTCCCCTCATTATTATAGGGTTTTCAGGTGTCACACAGTCAAGGTACGAGGGCATGCAATCGTCTATCATAAAGACTCTTGCATGGGCATAGCAGTCAGGGAGAGCTCTAGGGGTTTTATAGGGCTCACCCATATGTTCCCTAGTTTGGGATCAAGTCAGTCGGATGTTTTTTTATAACTTCCAGTTTTCTGCAACACCATCCGTGACAGTGGGTCCCAGTGGCGGACATTAAGGCCACTCGTCTCATCAGGGCTTTCCATAGGTCCCATCCTGAGTAGGTGGGCTCTGAGTGTCTGGAGTCCACTCGTAGAGGGAGGGGTACTGTCACCGCCAGCTCTCTGAGAAGGTCTGGCAGACGTTCTTCTGTACCTCTTGCATGATGTTCTTTGTTTTGGTTTCACTTTGTTATCTCCTTTCCTTCTCCCAGCTGTCACCTATTCACACTGATTGCCTCCCTTTATATTCCCTCCCATACTGCCTCACTTTGCGGTTTATACTACTTCCTGGATTGTGTTCACTGCAACTGCTGATTCCTCAGATAAGTCTTTTTACTTTATTTGTGTTTCCGTGCTGGCTTGATTCTAGGTGACCCTGACTCCCTCCGTATTAAGTGCAGGGAGCCGGTGGTCGTGTCCCCTCACTATTATAGGGTTTTCAGGTGTCACACAGTCAAGGTACGAGGACATGCAATCGTCTATCATAAAGACTCTTGCATGGGCATAGCAGTCAGGGAGAGCTCTAGGGGTTTTATAGGGCTCACCCATATGTTCCTTAGTTTGGGATCAAGTCAGTCGGATGTTTATTTATAACTTCCAGTTTTCTGCAACACCATCCGTGACAGCCGGGGCTTGAACCTCACCACCACCAGCATGATCCGCCACATGGCTCACATGCAGGCCCTATAGGCAGGCATATAATTTTTTAGAAGGTCAGTTCAGCTGCAGGCCCTTGCATATAATTTTTTAGAGGGTCAGCTCAACAGCAGGCCCTCACCTACAATCTTTTACAGGGTCAGCTCACCTTCAGGCCCTCGCATATAATTTTTTACAGGGTTAGCTCACCAGCAGGCCTTCACCTACAATCTTTTACAGGGTCAGCTCACCAGCAGGCTGGCACCTAAAATCTTTTACAGGGTTAGCTCACCTGCAAGCCCGCACCTAAAATCTTTTATAGGGTCAGCTCACCTGCAGGCCCGCACCTAAAATATTTTACAGGGTCAGCTTACCTGCAGGCCCTCACCTAATTATACCTAATAAGTAATATGCGCACATGCTGCCTTGATTGGATTTGGTAGCCGTAGCTGTTTCTCAGGCTCCCTCTCCGTAATCGAACTATGATTCCCCCGTTACCCATGGTCTACATGGTTTGGGCTGAAAATAACATCGAAAGTTGATAGGGCAGACATCTGAATGGATTGTTGCCGTCACGGGGACATGCGATAGTCCCCAGGTTATCTAGAGTCACCAAAGCGGCAGCAGGCCCTCGCATCTAATGTTTTGGATGTCAGATCTGCAGGCCCTTGCTCCAAATGTTTTTGAGTGTCACCAGCAGGCCATTAATCATAATTTTTCAAGGCTGTGTATGATGCCCTCCTTTATGTGTAACAAAGGGTGTATTGGAGTGCCGGTTCCTTGTAATTTTTGGCAGCCCTTTCACTTAGTGCATAGGCTTTATTAGTGTAGGACTAGGAGTCCCAATACCTGAACAATTGTACCACAATGTGAATGAGGCCCTCCTTTATGTGATATACAGGTTGTATCAGAGTGCCTCTTCCTTGTAATTTTTGGCAGCACTTGCACTTTATATACAAGTAAATATATAGGAAAGAATGTTTTCTAACAATTTTTCCACTAAAATCGATTTTCTTTTTCCTTTGGTTTTATGCATATTATTGTCAGCCTGTAAAAGTTGCGTACTATTCGGACAACATCGTTCCCAGCAGAGACCTGCAAGTACAAGATGCATCCAGACATCCTCCCCATGCTGTTCCAGAACCATTTCAGTGGTGTTTCCATCAATTTCTGACATTTTCCTATGAACCAGGCACCCTCCCCTCTTCAGAGCAGGGAGTACCTGGTTTAATGCTCGGGTTCTCCCATTGAATTCCATTATACTTAGGTGTTCAGTCGAGCACCCGAACATCCCGATGTGTTCGGCCTGAGCCCCCGACCACCTGAGCACTACGGTGCTCCATCAACACTAACCATTGGATCTACTACAACTTGCATTCTGAACTTTAGTAAAAAGAGACTTATCCATTTGCTACAACTGGCCTGGTTACTGACTACAGCACTATTCGCCAGCCACAGCACCTACATCTCTTGGCTTGTACCTATACCAAACCCACAACACCAAGGGCACCCCAACTACAACCAAACAGGTGCACCAACATCAGGGTGTGCCCCGAGGGAAGAAAGATTGTGTCCTCCTGTCACTTCCTGGACCTAGGGAGCCTCGGTATGAGGATTTCCAGTGTGACTGAGGCCTCTTTCACACGGGCGTTGCGGGAAAAGGTGCGGGTGCGTTGCGGGAACATGCGCAATTTTTCCGCGCTAGTGCATTGTAATGCGTTTTGCACACGCGTGAGAAAAATCTGCATGTTTGGTACCCAAACCCGAACTTATTCACAGAAGTTCGGGTTTGGGTTAGGTGCTGGGTAGATTGTATTATTTTCCCTTCTAACATGGTTATAAAGGAAAATAATAGCATTCTTAGTACAGAATGCATAGTACAATAGCGCTGGAGGGGTTAAAAAAAATAAAATAAAAATGAAACTCACCTTAATCCACTTGCTCGCGCAGCCCGGCTTCTCTTCTGTCTTCTTTTTTGCTGTGTGCAGGAAAAGGACCTGTGGTGACGTCACTCCGGTCATCACATGGTCCATCACATGGTCCATCACCATGGTAAAAGATCATGTGACGGAGCATGTGATGACCGGAGTGACGTCACCACAGGTCCTTTTCCTGCACACAGCAAAAAAGAAGACAGAAGAGAAGCCGGGCTGCGCGAGCAAGTGTATAAAGGTGAGTTAAATTATTTTTTTATTTTTTTTTAACCCCTCCAGCGCTATTGTACTATGCATTCTGTATTAAGAATTCTATTATTTTCCCTTATAACCATGTTATAAGGGAAAATAATAATGATCGGGTCTCCATCCCGATTGTCTCCTAGCAACCGTACGTGAAAATCGCACCGCATCCGCACTTGCTTGCGGATGCTTGCGATTTTCACGCAGCCCCATTCACTTCTATGGGGCCTGCGTTGCATGATAAACGCACAATATAGAGCATGCTGCAATTTTCACACAACGCATAAGTTATGTGTGAAAATCACCGCTCATGTGCACAGCCCCATAGAAATGAATGGGTCAGGATTCAGTGCGGGTGCAATGCGTTCACCTCACGCATTGCACCCGCGTGGAATACTCGCCCGTGTGAAAGGGGCCTAACTATTGCAGACAGAGTTACAACCACTCCCATCCTCTGTTCTGATCCTCCGGGGCTTGCGGCATATATATACAGTATTTAGTTGTCAGATGAGGACAGTATAAAGTACTTAAAAGTGATTGAGTGTGAGTGGAAATCTTGATGAACAGTAGGACCAATAAAAATGCAATCAACGAAGCACAATAAATATTCATTATGATTATTCTCCAGGGCACAAACGTGACCCCAGTCCTTGCCTCCGTCCACAATGATCCTGAGAAATTCAAAGAAACCTTAGAGTTCAACCCAGAAAATTTCCTGGATGAGAATAATCGGTTCAAGAATAATGATGCTTTTATGCCTTTCTCTTCAGGTACAGTACTTCTATAACATTTGAGGGTGTACATTAAATCACATTTACCCTTCTAGGTCCATAGAAAGAACGGCGAAATTCACTAAAATAAGTTTACCTCTACTAGTACTGCTCATTCCACACTTTCTACCCAATGGCACTGTTTTTCTTATTTTATTTTTCCTGTAGTAAGTAATGTATTTTATGTTGTTGTTTATTTCATCCATGTACTCATCTATCTTGTTTTATCCCTCCACCATCCTCTCGTATAATGTATTGCCCCCTCGGGTTTCCATAGAGGTTTGAGGCCCCTACTTTACCTCTGTATGCCTCATTAGGGATTCTGTCATCAGATTTGAGGCCTATAACCTAAACATATGGCCAGGTCCCTACTAATACCCAGAATCCGAAACTGACCTTATTAAATGTGCCTGTGGCTCTATTATCATATAAAACAGGTTTATATAACCTGTCACTCACGTGCCAAATGTGTCCAAGGGGACGTCTCATCATGCAGGGTGCCCGGCTGCAGCCATCTCCTTTCGGTGCCCAGCGCCACCTTCCGACTAGAAATCGCCTACCTCACGTCATCGCCGCTTCTCTAACCTCAGCGCCGCCTTCGAAATCGTCAGCTCTCCTCAGCCAGATCCCGCGCGTGCGCACTAGGTATAACCTGATGCGCCCCCGTGCGGCCTCGTTGAGCGAAGTGCGCATGCGCCGTCCGGAGCACTTCGCTCAAACCTGCCTTGACCGCCCTATTGCAGCCATCCTCTCACAGCCGCACGGGATCTGGCTGAGGGTGCGGACGATTTCGGAGGCGGCGATGACGTGAGGTAGGCGGCTCTATTGAAAGGGAGGGCGGCGATTTCTAGTTGGAAGGCGGCGCTGGGCACTGAAAGGAGATGGCTGCAGCCGGGCACCCTGCATGATGAGACGTCCCCTTGGACACATTTGGCACGTGAGTGACTGGTTATATAAACCTGTTTTATATGATAATAGAGCCACAGGAACATTTAATAAGGTCAGTTTCAGATTCAGGGTATTAGTAGGGACCTCGCCATATGTTTAGGTTATAGGCCTCAAATGTGATGACAGAATCCCTTTAAGATTTTTTCTGTTGGACTGTGCATAATATACCCTCTGTGTAATCTCCATATGAATCCAACAGAAATAAAAGAAACATTCCTATAAGGCTACTTTCACACTAGCATTTCTGCTAGCTCCGGCAGGGTTCAGCAAAAACGCTTCCGTTACTTATAATACAACCGTCTGCATCCGTTATGAACGGATCCGGTTGTATTATCTTTAACATTGCCAAGACGGATCCGTCATGAACTCCATTGAAAGTCTATTGTGGTAGATTGTGTAAGAGAAAATGGATCCATCCCCATTGACTTGCATTATGGGTCATGACGGATCCGTCTTGCTCCACATCCCATGACGGAAAGATTTGCTCTCAGGTATGAGAACGGAAAGGAATGTATTTTGGAGCGTTCCGTTCTGTTCAGTTATGTTTTGTCCCCATTGACAATGAATGGGGACATAACGGAAGTGTTTTTTTACGGTATTGAGACCCTATGACGGATATCAATACCAGAAAATTGAAATGCTAGTGTGAAAGTATCCTTAAAGTACATTCACATGGAGTATTTTGACAGCGGAAATTTGGCCTACGGGTGGCTGTGTGGAACCGCCTTCCATTTTTCTTAAAAGGCCATGCTGCCATTCGAGCTGCTACAATTTATCATCAGAATTGAGTGGGTTTCCTCCAGGTACTCCGGTTTCCTCCCACACTCCAAAGACATACTGTGAGCTCCATCAGGGACAGCATAATGCTAATGTCTGTAAAGCACTGCGGAATATAGTAGTGCTATATAAGTGCATAAAATAAATAAACTGTGCCAAGATAGGGGGCCAATTATGCATGCCACTGGCAAATTTTTGGCGAGGAATCAATGACAAATTTGCAGGGTCAAAAGATGGTATGTGAATGTATGATAATAATTTCTCTGTATAATACAGCCTCCGTGTGATCTCCTACAGAAAAAAATAGTGGCATGTTTTATTGGGCTATATACAGATATATCGACAAAGAGAGGGAGAGATGAGAGGTATTTGCCAGCCCTACTCTGTGGGGATCCTTGGGTACAAGATCCACATATTACTACAGTCCTTACATCCTCCATAACTATGCCATTGTATAAAATAGATAGAAAATGCATAGAAATGGAAAAAATCCAAAAAGATGTGAAAATACTGATAAAAAGTAATACTACTGAATGTGATCTCTCCTGAGACTATAAATTGGAACAAGACAATAAATAGGAGCTCTCATTTGTCGCTAATTAACCATAATCAAACTTCTCGTAAAGACTTCAATAATTATCATTTAATGTGTATTATATTATACGCATTATATTATGTATTATATTATTAGTATATATTTTTGGGGTGTTCCCTGCTAATATGCTGATTCCACTTGGGGGGTCATTTACTAACTAGAAATACGCCTTTATTAGGCTTATTTCTGCAACTTTTTCTGCTCACTTCAGGTCTAATAAAGTGGCGTGGGTGGGGAAGGGGCAAGACCGGCAGCCTCATCTCCTTTACCATTTTCAACGCCTGGTTTAGGCATAGAAAATGGTCTAAATGTAAGACAGCTAGGAACTAGGAAGCTGTCTTACATTTAGAAGCGGCAGTAAATCCGCCAAAGTTATGGAGAGGCCAGCGCCTCTACATAATTCCGGAATATCCACCGCCAGCTATAGGGGATATTAAAGGGGTTGTCCGGGTTCAGAGCTGAACCCGGACAAACCTCCATTTTCACCCAGGAAAAGGGAAAAGGCTATTTTGTTTACAATAACACGCTGACGAGCGGAGGCTTCCGCCCAGCAGTGTGTTCTGTGACGTCACCGACTCTGATGGGCGGGCTTTAGTGCTGCCCTAGCCGTTTTACTGGCTAGAGCAACGCTAAAGCCCGCCCATCAGTGTCGGTGATGTCACCGGGCTCCCTGAGAAGCTGGAAGAAGAGGCTTCAGCTCGCCTGCAAGAGACCCGGTATGTCACTGAGTAAAAGAAAACAGTCACTTCCGGCTAAGAATATCCTATATGAAAACGGGGCTTCAGAAATATGTGGCAAAGGTATGTTATATGTACAGTATTTTTCACCCCATAAGATGCACTCCCCCCCCCCAAAATGGGGGAAAAATGCCCCTGCGTCTTATGGGGCAAATGCTGAAATTTTTACATCGCAGGCTGCATGATGTAAAGCGAGCGGGGAGGGACTGGGAGGAGGAGCTGGGGGCCGGCAATTGCGGCGGGGCAGTGCAGTCACTGTACTCCGGCCCCGCCGCTCCAGTGCTGCACTATACAAATATAAAATGTCTCATTCAATTAAAAGTGATTAAACATGCCCCCCCACTTTTAATATTACCGTACACCCTAACCGCTTCTGTAGAATGCAGGCAGGCCGGGCGGGCGGCAGCGTAACTCCCTGATGTCACGTGCCTGCGCCGCCTACTTTATGAATGAAGCAGGCGGCGCAGGCACGTGACGTCAGTGAGTGACGCGCCGGCCGCCCGGCCTGCCTGCCTGCGTTGTACAGAAGCTGTTAGGATGTACGGTAATATTAGGAGTGAGGGGGCATGTTTAATCACTTTTAATTGAATTAGACATTTTATATTTGTATACTGCAGCACTGGAGCAGTGGGGGGGGGAATCTGTGGATGACAGTTTTATGGGGAACATCTGTGGAAGGCACTGTTAAGGGGTGGGGGGTCTGTGGATGACACTGTTATGGGCTGGGGGGTCTGTGGATGGCACTGTTATGGGGTGGGGGGGGTCTGTGGATGGCACATATATAACAGTGCCACCCACAGATCCCCCATAACAGTGCCACCCACAGATCCCCCATAACAGTGTCAGCCACAGATCTCCCCTGTAACAGTGTCAGCCACAGATCCCCCCTGTAACAGTGTCAACCACAGATCCCCCCTGTAACAGTGTCAGCCACAGATCCCCCCTGTAACAGTGTCAGCCACAGATACCCCCTGTAACAGTGTCAGCCACAGATCCCCCTGTAACAGTGTCAGCCACAGATCCCCCCTGTAACAGTGTCCGTCACAGATCCCCCCCATAACAGTGTCCGTCACAGATCCCCCCCATAACAGTGCGTCATCCACAGATCCCCCCATAACAGTGCGTCATCCACA
Source organism: Bufo bufo (assembly GCF_905171765.1). Classification (NCBI taxonomy): domain Eukaryota; kingdom Metazoa; phylum Chordata; class Amphibia; order Anura; family Bufonidae; genus Bufo; species Bufo bufo. Next base: position 183,771,285 of record NC_053396.1, on the reverse strand, counting down.
GATCCCCCATAACAGTGCCATCCCCAGATCCCCCATAACAGTGTCCTTCACAGATCCCCCATAATAGTGCCATCCACAGATCCCCAGTAATAGTGCCATCCACAGACCACCATTAGTTCCAAACCCACCAAAAGCACACCTTTTGGCTAAAAAAATTTTTTTCTAGGTGCGTCTTATGGGCCGGTGCGTCTTATAGGGCAAAAAATACCGTATGTCACTCTAGTACTATTACACCAATGTCCCCAATCCTTTAAGACCGGAGTCTAAAACACTGGTCTTAATAAATGATCCCCTTAATTTATGTTTGATCCTTTTTTTTTTTTGTCTGTAAAACATAACATGGGTCAGACTTATTAAAAACACTTTGTTGCCCAAACCAATCATAGCACTGCTTTCATTTTACAAAAGCGCTATGATAAATGAAAGCTGTGCTGTCATTAGTTGCTGTGGGCACTCACCTTTTACTTTTTCAGACTTTTTTTTTCCTCCATAGCAAACTGACCGCAGTGTTTTTCACTCCAAAGAAATACACCAACAAAAAAGCTGCATTTTTCTAAAACCAGCTATATAATCTTGATGATTTTTGGCCTTTGTAAATTCAGTCACTCCTGTGTTATCTTGGCTGTGTCCATAGGGCCATTATCTTGTTGGAAGGTGAACCTTCAGCCCAGCCTGAGGTCCAGAGCCATTTAGATCAGGTTTTATTAAGAATATCTCTTTACCTTTCTTTATTTAGTTTTCCCTCAGCCCTGACCAGTCTCGCTGCCCCAGCCTCTGAAATACACCCCCACAGCGTGATGCTGCTACCCCCACGCTTCACTGTAGGGATGATATTGGGCAGGTAATGAGCAGTGCCTGGTTTCCTGCAGACATAATGCTTAGAATTGAGGCCAAAAAGTTAAATCTCATTTTCATCAGACCAGATAATCTTTTTTTCTCACAGTCTAAGAGCACTTTAGGTGCTTTTTTGCAGACGTCAGGTGGGCTTTCATGTTCTTTTGACCTTCTGGAAGTTTCTTCCATCAGGATACTGGACCTTTGGAGCTCAGCCATTGGGTTACCATTGGGTTCTTGGACACTAGTCTTATCAAAGTCCATCTCCCCAGATTACTTACTGTAGTTTGGTGTGGTGGCCAGCACAGGAAAGAGCCCAGGTTGTTCCAAAGATTTTCCATTTAATAATAAGGCCACAGTGCTCTTGGGAACTTTCGGTGCAGCAAAAAAAAATTGTACACTTCTCTAGATCTGTGTCTCCACACAATCCTATCTCTGAGCTCTACACAGGCATTTCCTTCCTCTCCATGGCTTGGTTTTATATTTGATATCCATTGTCAGCTAAGAGACAAGATTGTGTCTTTCCAAATAATGTCCAGTCTACTGAATTTACCTCAGGTGAACTCCAGTCAAAGTGGGTAAACATCTTGGTCAACATGATCAAGAGAAATCGGAGGGCCCAGAGCTAAATTTCAAGTGTCATAGCAAAGGGTTTGAATACAGTACTTATGTCCATGCAACATTTTAGTTTTTCCTTTGTAATAAATTTGAAAAAAATGTCTAAAATTCTGTTTTCATTTTCTTATTATATGGTAATGAGTGCAGACTGGGGGAAAAAGTTTATTTTTTATTTTAGCACAAGATGCACTTTAACAATACGTAAAATAAGTGAAAGAGTCTGAAGGCTTTTTGACTGCATTGTACAAAGCTTCTAGAGATGAGCAAATCGAAAGTGGAATTCAATCCAAATTTCAGGATAAATTCGACTTGCCGCGAAGCAGAATTTCCTTGTGCTTCGTGTTAGCGAATCAATTTAACCTGAAATAGTGTAAAAAAACAAAAAAATAATACCCCCTCCATTTGCTTGCTACGTGCCTGCCACCGCCATCTTGATTGAAGATCTCCTCTGAAATCCTGTGCGTGGTGACGTATGACGTCACAATGCCGGAGGGCGTGATGGCGTCATCTCGGGCCTTGCGCAATTTCACGCAAGATCTTTAAGCAAGATAGTGGCAGCGGCCAGTCGCAAACAAATGGAGGCGGTAAATATGATTTAATTTTTTCTAATGTTAATTTTACACTGCGTTGTTAATGTAAGATGCCGCGATCAAGTATGAACGAGGCATCTGAGGGGTACAATGAGGGGGTGCGGCGCTATTGCAGCTCCCTGTCATTGCATCCGCTACTTAAAAAAATGTGATTCGAGACAAAGTAACTTTTCAAAACTTTGCTTATTTCTAATAGATTCATATGCCATTCATACCGCATCCCACTCTTCTTCCACTACCTCTAGTGAGAAATTGAAATCTAGATTAAATCTAGATTTGTGCTATAATTCACACCAGCTTCTGGCATAAACAGGGTCGTTGCTAGGGTCTCAAAAGATCTGGGGCCCAAGCCCCAATGAATATGGCCCAGTTTTTTAAGTTGCCCAACCCCCCTCCCCCACACACCGCACTTTCCTCTACTTGCTATACAGCAGCAGATACCTGTCACATCCAGGGCCTCCCAGGTGAAGTCTCCTCCGATGTAGATCTTCTCTGTCATCATCTTCTCCATTTGGTCCGTACAACTTCTTTCAGCTGCCTCGTCTCTGCAGAGTATGACACACATACATCTTAGCTTTCTCACTTTTTTATTATCATCTCCCAACCTGGAGTCCCCACAGTGTTACCCTGCTGTTCGCTGTGCCCCCCAATACCCCCAAATACTATACTGAAGAAATATTAGTGCCCCCATAGTAATAGTGCTCCATATAGTCCCACCAATAGTAATCCCCTCCTAGAATGCCCTCATTAGTAATACTGCCCCCTACAGTGCCCCGACCGTGATAATGCTCCCCTAAAGTGCCCCGATTAGTAGAAGAGCCCTTCAGTATTAATAATATCCTCACAGAGGCCCCAGTACTAATAAGGCCCCCCATATTGCTCTTAGTAGAAATAAGGCGGATCTATGTCCCTCCTATAGAGCCCACAGTAGTAATAAGAATGCCTATAGTGTCCCCTGGATTTGCAGTGCCCCATGTAGTTATATTCCTCCCTCCACCATACAGTTCCATGTAAATAACATCACACCATCTCTCCTGCCCCCTCCAAAATACAATCCTATGTAAATAGCATCACTACCCTCCCTTCAGCCCCTCCAATATATAGTCCCATGTAAATAACACTATTTCCCTCCCTCCGCCATATAGTCCAATGTAAATAACATCACACCATCTTTCCAGCCCCCTCCAATATACAGCCTCATGTAAATAACATCCCTCTATATCTACAGCCCCCTCCAAAATACAGCCCATGTAAATAACATCACCTCCTCCCCAGCCACCTCCAACATGCAATCCCATGTAAACATCAACCCCTCCACATTCAGTCCCATGTAAATAATATAATTACCCCCACCAACCACCTTCAACATATAGTCCCATGTAAATAACATTGCCCCCTCAACATTTAATCCCATGTAAATAACATCCCTCCCTCAGACCCCTGTAACATTCAGTCCCATGTAAATAACATCACTCGCTCCTACAGCCACCATCAACAAACAGTCCCATGTACATAACATCACTGCCTCCCCCAGCCACCTCTGACATACAGTCCCATGCAAATAACATCACTCCCTCCCACAGCCGCCTCCAACATACAGTCCCATGTAAATAACATAGTCCCCTCCCACAGCCGCCTTCAACATACAGTCCCATGTAAATAACATCACCTCCTGCCCAGCCTCCCCAGCCATCTCCAACATTAAATCCAACATTAAATCCCATGTAAACATCACCCACTCAACATTCAGTCCCATGTAAATAACATAATTCCCCCCCACCTGCCATCTTCAACATATAGTCCCATGTAAATAACATTGCCCCCTCAACATTCAATCCCATGTAAATAAAATCACTCCCTTCCTCAGACCCCTGCAACATTCAGTCCCATGTAAATAACATCACTCCCTCCGATAACCCGAAGCCGAATTTTAGACGCCGAACTTAAAACAGAAGTTCGCTAAACACTAGCCATTAACATACAGTGTGGGGAAAGTGTGGATAGATGTTTACCAATGGGTTGTTCCGTGTCGTGTGCGTATTTTGAAACGTTTAGTTCTTTCTTGGAATGGGTAGTGGCTGACGTGGCGGGGTGTGTTCATCCATTATCCATTACTTGGATGATTTTCTGTGTTTAGGACCGGCGGGTTCGAGGGTTTGTTTCCTCTTGTTGTCTACGTTACAGTTGATTTTTGCGTATTTTGGGGTGCCGTTAGCTGCAGATAAGACTGTGGTTCCGGCGACTGAATTTAGTTTTTTAGGTATAGTGATAAAGATGGAAAAAATTGAGTGTCAGCTTCCTGAGGAGAAAGTTTCTGATTTGCGGGAGGGTGTCGACAAGGCGAGGATGTTAAAAAAAATTCATCTGCGGGACCTACAGTTGTTTTAGGGAAGTTAAACTTTACTTGTAGAATTATGCCGATGAGTCAGATTGTTTGTCGATTGTTGGCGGCATCGACGGTTGGGGTTGTTGCTCCACATCATTTCATCAGGTTGGGTCGAGAATTGAAAAAAGATTTGGAGGTTTGGGACAGTTTTTTAACCAATTTTAATAGTAGAGCGTTGGTGATAGGGGATGTGGTTCATAGTTTTGATTTTGTGTTATTTATGGATGCAGCTGGGGCGGTTGGCTTTGGAGCATATTGTCATGGTCAGTGGTGTGCGGATTGGTGGCCAGAATCCTGGGTGTTGGAGCTCTTTCCCAAAGTTCTTTCAATGGTGCTGTGGGGCGATAGATTCAGGGACAGGAAGGTGTGTTTTCATTGCAATGGTTTGACCGCTTCGTCTCCTCCGGTGGTTTGTTTATTGCAGCACCTGGTGTTGCTCTGTTTATCGTTTAATGCATGGGTGGTGGCAGTTCATGTGCCCAGGGTTTCTTATTGCATTGTGGATGCCCTTTCTCGTTTGCAGTGGGAGCGGTTTCGACAGCTGGCTCCGGAAGTGGAATCCGAAGGGCTGGAATGTCTGGGGTAGCTGTGGGAGCTCTTGGAGGTACTGTAGATGGGCTTTTGCAGGCTTCTTTGAGTGCAGGCACTTGGGCTGCGTATGGGAGAGCTTGGAGGGAGTGGGAGAAGTGGTGTGAAATGGTAGGGGTGGCAGTAGACGAGGGTGAAATACCATTGCTGTTATTCCTCGGTTATGGCAAGGAGCAGGGTTGGACAGTGGCGCAATTAAACAAATGTGTTGCAGGCTTGGCATTCGGATTTAAGTTAAGGGGCATGGCTGATTTTTACTAAAGCTTTTCTGGTGTGACAGGTTTTGAAGAGTTGGAGGAAGGGTAAGCGAACAGAAGATCGAAGACTACCAGTGTCGTTCACTTTGCTGTTAAGAATTGGTCGACAGGCCGAGTTATCATGTAGTTTGTTAGGGGAAGTTCGGTTGTTTCAGTTGGCTTTTTCTCTGGGCTTTTTTGGGGCGTTTCGTTTGGGTGAGTTGGTGCCCAAGAGTGTTAGCGGTTCTGGGAGTCTTTATGGGGAGGATGTGGACCTGTTCCATGACAGGGTGGTTGTCAGGCTTCGGGCGTCTAAGACGGATACAGAGTGAAGAGGGCGGTATGTTACTTTATTATCGGTGCCGGAGTGTTCGTTGTGTCCCGTGAGGTGTCTGCAGGTTTATAGGGAAGGTGTGAGTATCGATTGTGGTCCGCTTCTGAGACATGGTGATGGGTCGTTTCTTTCAAGGTTACAATTTGTGGCTGTTTTTAAGAAATGTTTATTAGGGGTGGGAGTGGACCCAAAGGACTTTACGGGTCACTCTTTCATAATTGGTGCAGCAACTGAGGCAGCTACAGTAGGTTAGGGATGAGCCACAATTTTATAAAAAGAATTGGAAGATGGGAATCCGTCAGGCTTCGTTCCTACATGTGGCTAGGTAGTTTATAAGGAGTAGTTATGGTAGGATGTACAGTAACGTGTTCTTTTTGTGGTTAAATTGCAGGTTCTTCCCCAGCGTTAGTCTGGATCTTTGGGCCCTCTTTTGTTTTCTGGGGGGCGTTGAGGGCAGATGTTCAGCCGAACGGATGCCAATTGGGTTTTAAGAGAGAGGTCGCAGTCGTGAAGTGGCTGGGATCTCGGGGTATGTTGTGGGGGAGTGTGTTGAAGGAGGTTCATCGTTTTGTGAGGTTAGATACAGTAGGTCTCCAGACATTTTAATGCTTCATGTTGGAGGCAATGATTTGGTTGGTTGCTCCGAGCTGGTGTTCTACGGTTGGAGGCAAGGTGGATTGTCCAGTTTCTGGTTTGTGGATTTATACATGTTGGGGCTTCTAGGATTTCCCTCGTCTGGGTTAAATTATTGTTAAAATTAAATTAATTTGTAATTTTGGTAAATAAAATGGCTGCTGTGGCCGAATAAATCTGACTCAAGTCTCTGTGTTATTATTACTTGGGGGGTAACAAGAAAGGAAAAGGTGAAAAGTATAGGTTAAGGGGTTTAGTTTAATAAGGCCCAAGGATGTCACCAATAATTTGATCATGCCATTCAGCAGTAGTAAGCATGTCTACAGTGAAGTTGAACCATCCGTATGACTGCCCACATGCACCATGGAAGCTTTCAACAAAATTTTCCCCGTTTAGGGTTGCCGTTCATTTGAATGGTGGGCACAGTCTGGTAAAAAACAGCTATCTCTTGTGATATTTTAATGCCAGCTATACTATTATGTTCATGATTATATATTTTTTGGTTCTTCAGGTAAACGCATCTGTCCAGGGGAAGCTTTAGCCCGCATGGAAATTTTCATATTTTTTACTACTTTCCTGCAAAATTTTAAGTTCAAGCCCACAGTGCATCCTGATGAGATCGACCTCACCCCATCACTCAGCGGTGTTGGTAATGTGCCCGTAGATTACCAACTCATTGCTGTACCTCGTTAGTATACTAAGGAGTATGGAAATTCATGGTGCTTCATGTATATTTAAAATCAATTTTGTGCCAGCCATTAAAGGACAGCATTGTAATGTGTATTGGCAGGTAACTTTGAGCAACTCAGAAATCTGCATTAAGGTACTTTCACACTAGCGTTGTTTGAATCCGGCAGGCAGTTCCGGCAAACCGTATACAAACGGAAAGTTTTTTTTTTTCGGATCCGTTAGACGAAATACCGGATCCATCTCATCCGGTATCGTCTGGAATAACGGATCCGGTATTGAAATTTTTTTTAAAGATCAAAAGAGAAACCCGTTCCTCCTTTATCCCGGCGCATGCGCAGACCGGAAAACCAGATCCGGCAACTTCCGTAACACTTGGTACCGGATCCGGCATTAATACAACTCTATGGAAATCAAGTGCGGTATTGTTCCGGGATTTTGTTCGTAAAAAATACCGCAGCATGCTGCCGTATTTTGTCCAGTCAAATACCGTACAAGGGACGGAACGGAAGACATCCTAATGCATACTGAACTGATGGCTTTCCATTCAGAATGCATTAGGACAAAACTGATGCTTTTTTTTCTGGTATTGAGACCCTTTACCGGATTTCAATACCGTAAAAGAATAACGCTAGTGTGAAAGTACCCTTATACTGAAATGTAAAAACTCTCGACATAGTAAACACAAAATAAAGTAATATACTGTAAAATAAAGGTAATGTAAGATTATGTCTGAACACCCCATTCATCACAATGGGAAGATACACTGTAGATTTTCCAACATGAGATTGCGGGCAATAAACAATAAAGTGAATAAGAATTTAACAAATTTCATCCACGTGCTGCGTAAAAAATCCACAGTGGAATTCACTTATGTTGTGAATCACAGAATGTCAGTTAATGCTGCATATTTTCATTGCAGGTTTCATATTATACAATGGAATGGGTGAATTCCCAAATTCCACTTTGGAAAATTTGCCCCATGTCACTGTACCCTCATACAGCAAAAAGTATCAGAGTCCAGTCCTGAAAGTTGTGCTAGATTTACATAGCCATCTATTGAAATGTTACTCGCAAAAAATGCTCTTACACAAAAGTGACATCATGTAGATTGAGTCTCATTGTCCAGCATGAGTTGTCCTCTAAAACTAGCCTTGAAAATCCACGTTTGAACTACAGGGTGGGCCATTTATATGGATACACCTTAATAAAATGGGAATGGTTGGTGATATTAACTTCCTGTTTGTGGCACATTAGTATATGTGAGGGGGGAAACTTTTCAAGATGGGTGGTGACCATGGCGGCCATTTTGAAGTCGGCCATTTTGAATCCAACTTTTGTTTTTTCAATAGGAAGAGGGTCATGTGACACATCAAGCTTATTGGGAATTTCACAAGAAAAACAATAGTGTGCTTGGTTTTAATGTAACTTTATTCATGAGTTATTTTCAAGTTTCTGACCACTTATAAAATGTTTCAATGTGCTGCCCATTGTGTTGGATTGTCAATGCAACCCTCTTCTCCCACTCTTCACACACTGATAGCAACACCGCAGGAGAAATGCTAGCACAGGCTTCCAGTATCCGTAGTTTCAGTTGCTGCACATCTCGTATCATCTGAAGGCAATCGTCTATGCTGTGAAGATACGAGATGTGCAGCACCTGAAACTACGGATACTGGAAGCCTGTGCTAGAATTTCTCCTGCGGTGTTGCTATCAGTGTGTGAAGAGTGGGAGAAGAGGGTTGCATTGACAATCCAACACAATAAGTTTGATGTGTCACATGACCCTCTTCCTATTGAAAAAACAAAAAATGGATTCAAAATGGCCAACTTCAAAATGGCCGCCATGGTCACCACCCATCTTGAAAAGTTTCCCCCCTCACATATACTAATGTGCCACAAACAGGAAGTTAATATCACCAACCATTCCCATTTTATTAAGGTGTATCCATATAAATGGCATACCCTGTACATTGACTGCAATAATAAACGTTGTGAACCTCCATAGCTCCTTCTAGTGGTGGCTGCATAGGGATGGAATTATTTCACTTACCTATATGCAAAAAACAAAAGAGGTGCTTCAAATTTGTAGCAAACTTTGTGACTTTTCTCATCACTTGTACTAGTTGAAAAGTGTAGTCTGTAATTAGGTTAGTGATATTCAGTGTTGGACTGGGATGCATACAGCCTTAAGCATCAGTGTTCTACGAACGTGTTCTGTATGTGTTCTCCACGGACAGCACACATACCCATTTATTTTAACGTGTCTATTCACACATCCCTGTTCTACCACGGTCCATGGGTCAATGATTTTAGCACGGAAGTGTGCACTATTTTGTCCGTTTTCACAGATCTATCGCGCTCATTATAGTCTATGGATCCGTGAAAACCATGGATGCAACATGGATGCCATCCATGTTTCATCTGTGTTTCACAGATTATTAGGAAGAGATGCTTTGAAAATTATTTTTCAGCTGCACAGTGTCTGTGAAACACGGATGACACAATGATAGCAAAAAATTACGCACGGACCCAAAACGGATACATCATGGACATCTTCACTGAGGCATCACTAACCACCTTTTCACAGATTTGAGCACGGACATGTGAATGAGGCTTTAAGCAGCATGCAAAACATTTCCTATTGATTTTTAGACCTTCATATTCTTTTGTTAAAGAATTTCAATAGCTTGAAGAATTTCCATAACTTTTTAAATGTTACTGCTGACATAGTCATATAATGGTTTGTTCTCCTCAATGGTACCCTTTGAGGTACATACTAATTCATTTATTTTTGGTGAGGGAGTGGGAAAAATATAGTAATTTTTACTTTATTGCTTTTTTCACGCTATTCTACAGTTTATTTCAGTTGCTGTAACACTGAATATGTATAGTTTCATATTTCATATATTACCATTTTTGCACAATAAAAGCATATTTTCTGTAAAAAAAAATTGCATTGCCTCATTCCAAGAGCTTTTTTTTTTTTTTTGAAAAGTAAACTATATGTTACTGTGCTATCTATCTCCATATCCACCACACCACAAAGGTTCTTCCTTGCTATAACAGATCATATGAATTAACGTATGCACATGCAGGTTCCTGGTTATATGCAATGCCCAGTACCTTACTGTATGTTGCCGCTAGCTGCTTTATTGTATTGTGACTTCACTACGTACTCCCGTGATCCTTGTCATCTCCAACTGAAGGTACACCTGTGTACTTTAGATTATTAAGATATTGTAAAGACTTACACCTGTATCCACTATTTTCACAATTAATGTATTATGTTATATTTTCGATGGCTAAGATGTATTGTATAAAAAGGAATAATGCCATTGTAATACACGTAAATGAAATGTTGAGTCTGATTGATTTAAAACAAGCGATAACATTATTTTTCTTGTTATTTTTTGTATTATATGTGATAAATGTACTTGATTTGTTAATTGATTAATCATGTTTAAACCGCATAAATATGCACTATGCACTGCCCACTTTTGTCACTGCTTGAAAAAGATCCCCTTGAGTGGATCGAAACGTCGCGTGTCTGGTGAATAAAGCCGTCTTTTACTTTTTACAACTTGGATGTGCTGTGGATTTTTCAACTTATATATCGTTGGAGGTGGATCGTCTCCTCAGCCGCTGGCACTCCGACCGCACCGTACAGACAGCTGTGCTGCCCACACCTCTCTACCTGTATCATTACTGCATCAAGTGGAGCTAAGCACGCCGATACACACAGGATGACTTCTGATACTACCTTTCCCACTGGGGATCAGTCTACACCAGGCGTCTTTTCATATTCTCAGGAGCAGGCGAGCAGAATCCTTGGTGCCCACAAAGGGAATGCCGAGTTTTTGTCCACCCCAAATATCTTGGATACCAAACGGGACTTTGAACGTATTACCAAAAAATTGGTAAGTCTTGATTTACATCTTACCACCTTGGGAGAATATTTCAAAACCAATAGAATACCTCGTGGATTGAGGACACATTCACAACCTACTATGTATATGCATGACAGTGATTTTCGCATCAAATATGAATCCATCGCTAACAAGTTTGCATTGGACCTTATTTTACTTAATATGGAGTTTCTTCAAAAAGATTTAGCTGATACTACTGAAAAACAGGAAGCTTTACAAGCCACACTATGCTCCCTGTTGTCCACAGACGAATATCAGGAATATTTATCTAAATCTCAACCGTTCCTGGATAAATTAAGGACTGAAATACAGGATACCAAGCGCAGCAAATGGCAGCGCGATTCATCGGATTATAACACAGGGAACGTTTACAACTGGAAAATGAATCACCAGCTACAACAACGCCCTCAAAAAACTGGAAAGAAATCTCCAAATAGGGACTTAACCCAAATGCAAGGAAATAATCTTGTTACTGAGCCTTTTTTAGAGCATACAGCAAGCTCGTCAGGAAGAAACGAACGCGACGCGGAGGACGAAAACCCCACCGCTATCAATACAAAAACAAGGAGCAAGAGGCCATTTGTCAAAAAACGCAACTAAATGATACCAACATTGTGGTAAATATTTCATCACATGTTTTGTCAGATACACAATTGAATGTGTTGGCCAGGGGCCTGAGCTTTTGTCCCAATAGTAATACAGATTGGTTACAACTTGAAGCGGACTTATATCAATTTTTCCGTAGACTTAAGCTCAGAACCTGGTTTTCAACACATTCATTTACAGATAAAATCAGTACTCATACTGAATTGAAATTGAGTGATTTTAACCTGTTCAATAAGAGTGATTTTGTTCCTCCTGTGTCCTCGCCAGCAATTGAGCTATTCATTGATGCAGTGACCAAAGATGTAAATACATTGAAATCGAATGCTCAAAGTAAATTTGTACATCCTAATATGACATTACTTGAATGGCGTGCTATTGATGAGTTGGTCCGTGACCACAGTCTCACCATTAAGCCTGCTGACAAGGGCGGTGGGATTGTGGTCATGGACACTCATCAATACATTGCAGAGGCCAATAGACAGTTGGATGATTGTGAGGTCTACCAAAAATTGAATACTGACCCCAGATGGGATATTGAACGTAAGATACAGAGTGTGATACAGGGAGCCATCAATGCTGGCATCATTGATGACAAGCTTAGAGATTTTTTAACAATTCCACATCCTATGACACCTTTTTTATACTTGCTGCCCAAGATCCACAAAAATCTTAAAACTCCACCTGGGAGACCCATAGTCTCGGGCCGAGGCTCCATCTTGTCTAATATTTCTATCTTTTTAGATAGGGTATTGCGACAATATGCAGTATCGGCTAAATCTTATCTTCAGGATACTTCAGATTTTTTTAATAAACTGGCAATGACTACTGTTCCACCGAATGCAATTTTAGCATCATTGGACATTACCAGTCTATATACCTCAATCCGACATGACTTTGGGATCGAGATAGTCACTAGGGCTCTGATCCAGTCGACCTTTTCAGCTGAATGTCAGGACTTTATTTTGCAACTACTACATCTGGTACTGACATGTAATTATTTTTTGTTTGGAGATTATTTTTATCTCCAGAGGAAGGGGACCGCCATGGGGTCCAATGTGGCCCCGACTTACGCCAACATGGCGGTCTCCTTCCTCGAAGAGATGTACATCTATGTGTCGCCCCACTTCCGGCACGTCCTGAGGTGGTGGCGATACATAGATGACATTTTTTTGATTTGGACTGGGACAGAGAGTGCACTTATTGAGTTTTTTCATTTTTTGAATACGGTTGACATAGATATTAAATTCACATTGGAACATTCAAGTGAACAGATTCATTTTTTGGACACTGTTGTGACCATCAAGGAGGGCGTGCTATCGACGGGCTTGTATTCCAAGCCCACCGATCGCAATGCCCTGTTGAGTTACAACAGTGCACATCCAAGAGCTATGGTGAAATCACTGCCTTTAAGTCAGTTCTACCGCGCTAAATGCGTTGTGAGCAATAATGATGAATTACCGGATACCCTCAAACGCATGACACAGGCCTTTGTGGATAGAAACTATCCTCTATCTTTATTAAATGAACATTTCATTACGACACAAGAGAAAACACGTGACGAACTTCTCAAAAAGAAGGAGAAGAATAACAACAAACAAATCAAGAGAATTCCTCTAGTTACAACGTACACTGAAGATAGTACACAGGTTAGACGAATCATATTAAAACACTGGCCGGTACTTAAGAGTGGACATGGGGGAATTGAAGAATTTCTTCTTCCTCCCCTCATGTCATACAAGAGGGCCAGGAATCTCAAAGATAAAATAATACACACTGACATAGGCCCACAGAAAGAATCTGGACAGACCTTTTTACGTTGCCCTAAATTGGGAAGTTTTCCTTGTTTAAATTGTATTAATTGTCGCTATATGCAAAAAGGCAGTTTCTTTCTGCATCCCTCGACACAGAAAAAATATCAAATTAAACATTATTTAACATGCGAATCCTCATTCGTTGTATACATTCTCTGGTGCCCATGTCAGTTACTATACGTGGGGGAAACCTCACTGGAGTTTAAATGCCGAATCAACCAACATCGGTATACCATTCGCAAAAAACGTATGGATCTCCCAATTCCAAAACATTTCACTGACATGGGCCACAAAGAAAGTGACCTTAAATTTATGCTCATTGATCATATTCCTACTCCCCGAAAAGGTGGTAATAGACATAGTCTACTAAAGAAATGTGAGATCCGATGGATAGCCAGACTAAATACCCTGAGACCCCAAGGGTTGAACGTGGATTATAGGCCCTGGCTTTTGTCCTGAGTGGTCATGTTTGGACTCTGCTCGCCTGCTCCATTTTTGAAGTTATCTGTGGTAGTGCCCCTTGTTGAACCAACAAGGTAATTCTATTGTTTTTATTGTCTTCAGGGGATGGTGACAGTGGATCTGCTTTGTGCCAGGGGAGAACGGTGCAGGGCCAACCAATTGGATCATTATGGGACCTGGATTAGTCATACCACAAAGTTTTACTCTTTTTTCTTTATATACATTTAATAATTGGTAGTCCTTGAGCACTATAATATATGATTAATCCTTTTTGCACCTGGCTTATGATTATTGTCATGCGTAGCATTGCAATGGGTGACCGATGATGTTCAGAATATGACCTACATTCTCTGGCCGATTATGGTGGTTGTTTTTGGAGTCACTGGTATCAGAGGGATAGGCGACACGAGGATTTTTCTCATGGGTGTTTTCTTGTGATTGCCCCCCAGCCTAGAGGATGACCCCGGGCTGTTACATCGGATTTCCAGGAATGGAATCCTATGAACAGGGGGCTACTTCAACCTGGGGCTATACGGTGACAACCGGGCCACATTGGTTGTGTTCCTCGATATGACTGGGAGGCTCTAGAATGACCACTTTGAATTGACAACTCGAATTGGGCTCTGGCGGTACTACCGCTCACTATACACCTTTTCTTTGCTTTCCTCATAATATCGGTACTTCCGTTTAAGATGTTGCCTTGCAATCCCCTGATTAGCCAGTGACCCATATATATACACCTCCTAAATCGGGGCCGAGGAAATGCGGCCAATACTGACATACGGTGTCCAATGTATGCGGATGCAGACAGGATCTTCATATGCCGAGATGCAGACACCATTACGATTACTGTATAATTTAGCTGTATTCCTTTACATGTTAACATTTCTTTATGATGAGGTGATCATACATTTGATCACATGACTGGATATACGATCAGCTGTCCCTACATGATACATAGTATGGAACATCAGCATCCCCTCCCTTTCTTGTGACGTGATATCCTTGATCACGTGATCGGGTGCGAGATCACGTGGTGCGATCACAAGCTCCAAGGTCCTTGGACATGCGCACTACGTGACCGGTGTACGCGCGATCACGTGACTAAACTATTCTGAAAGGTCCTTTGACATGCGCATTGCATTGTCTGATACGCCGAGATCCATGTGTTGTGACTTCACTACGTACTCCCGTGATCCTTGTCATCTCCAACTGAAGGTACACCTGTGTACTTTAGATTATTAAGATATTGTAAAGACTTACACCTGTATCCACTATTTTCACAATTAATGTATTATGTTATATTTTCAATGGCTAAGATGTATTGTATAAAAAGGAATAATGCCATTGTAATACACGTAAATGAAATGTTGAGTCTGATTGATTTAAAACAAGCGATAACATTATTTTTCTTGTTATTTTTTGTATTATATGTGATAAATGTACTTGATTTGATAATTGATTAATCATGTTTAAACCGCATAAATATGCACTATGCACTGCCCACTTTTGTCACTGCTTGAAAAAGATCCCATTGAGTGGATCGAAACGTCGCGTGTCTGGTGAATAAAGCCGTCTTTTACTTTTTACAACTTGGATGTGCTGTGGATTTTTCAACTTATGCTTTATTGTATAGACGTGTCTGTAGGTTGCCACAGTCTGTGTCTGCCAGTCTGTTATGTATATCCAAAGGGTAAGGTCTTTGCTGTGAAAAAAGCACTGATTCAGAGGTCTACCTCAGCCGGCTGCTGTACTCCTGTTCATTATCCTGCTGGACTCAAACACTATGTGATGTCACTGTAGAGGCTACGATTGCCCAGATAGTCCAAAAAACGAAATTCTACATGTTTCGTAAAGAACACTTTCCTTTGCCAGGGATGTTCAACTGCTTCTTGTGCCTTCTTATACAGCTTCTTATTACTCTCATGCAGCTCAAATAATACCCTTTTTATCAACAGTTTTTATCAACAGATTTTAATAAAAATACCTTTAATAAAATAATGACAATTGTAATAATCCTCCTTTAAATTAATTAAATCTGAACAGTTCTATTTCAGCACCGTAGGCAGGAATACACAGACAATGAGCCCTAACTGGAACCCAGCCTGCTTCCCATGCCTACCGTACTTGCAGTGCAAGCCATAAGCAGCAAGTCCGCAACTGGACGACATTCCCTACTTTGCTAAGTGAGAGACAGACACACACACACACAGAAGAAACTACGCAGAAACCTGGTTGTATGGGAAAAGATTGGAACTTGGAGGACAGTACTGTATCAAATCAGGAGACAGAGGGTATGCAGAATAGCCAAGTTGAAGCCAGAACCAGATGGGAATCACAGTACCAAATCATGTAACAGAGAGCGGTCAAAGGCAAGCCGAGGTCAATATAAAAAGCAAGCTAAACATGCACAAAACAGAACTGGGAGCACAGCTTGAGAGTAAAAACCTATAAATGGCAAGGGTGTATTGCACTGCATTGTGCATTTGAACTGCTGCCACAATCCCCATTATTCTGTAAGTTTATACATAGAATTAACGTGCCTCAATATTAAATGGGTGGTCTAATATATTGTAGCATGCATCTTGTTGAACTGTTACAACAATCCCAGTTAATCTATTAGTTTAAACATAGAATTACTGTGCCTCAGTATTAAAGGGTGGTCTAATATATAGCTGCATGCATCTTGTTGAACTGCTGAAACATTCTTAGTTAATCTGTTACGTTACTGATACAGTTACTGTACACTATGGCCAACAGACAGTTGCCTGGGCCCTCCAAAGGAACTGGCAGTGGTAAAAATGTTGCTGTAGCAGGCACAATTAGAAGCAGAAGAAGGGGTTGTGGTAGCAGCAACCGCAGCAACAGGCCGCAGCTGCCACTGTCATTCAGTGGTTGTGTTTTGACCAACAATCCAGCTGTACTGGAATGGTTGACTCATTCTTCCACATCATCTCAAGTGATAACAGGTACACACAGCCAGAAATTGGTGGGTTACTCTGACACCATGCTTAGTTGGCATGTGTAACGCACCTAGTTGATCAGTTAGGAACCACCCCACTCTGAGTTCCAGGACCTTAATCAGAGCAGGTAACAGGCATATACTTGCGGTTAGTTGATCCTGGCTAGGAAGCCAGCAGTGGGGAAGCCAGTGGCAAGAAGGTAGGCAGTCCTTCTCAATGTTGTTAGGGATCCAGGTCTGGATATGTGGACAGAGTCCTCAGATGCAATGGAGCTAGCAGGGTGCGCACTCCATTAGTGGAACACCCTGCTTAGCACCTGTCTTCTATTTAAGGCCTGGAGGTAAGTGGGCGGAGTCACAGGGAGCTGCTGCGATCCAGGCTGTATTGTTACAGTACCCCCCCCTTAAGAGACCCCTCCGGGGTACCCCACTAGGAGAGGGTCGGTTGGGAAATCTTCTATGGAACAATCTTTGGAGTCTGGGAGCATGAACGTTTTGCACATCTTCCCAAGAGTCATCCTGGGGACCATACCCCTTCCATCTAACGAGATACTGGATCTTCCCCCGTCTTCTTCTGGAATCAATGAGCTGCTCAACTTCAAATTCTTCTTCTCCTTGGACCTCTATCGGCGGCAAGGGTCGAGGATCATTTGATGGGAACGGCCTAGGTCTAAACGGCTTCAGTAGTGACACGTGGAATGTGGGATGTACCTGTAATCGAGGAGGAAGGGTGAGTCTCACCGTGTTGGGGTTAATAATCCTATCTATCGGAAAAGGACCCAGGAATTGTCTTCCCAATTTCTTGGAAGGTACCCCCTACCGAATGTTTCTTGTTATAAAACCAAACCGAGTCTCCGACCTGTTAGGGAGGATTTTCTCTCCTACGACGGTCGTAGTAAAACTTCTGTCTTTCCTTTGCCCGTTGAAGGTTGTCTTTTAGCGTCTTAAGGGTAGTTTGCAAAGTGGTCAGATAATCGTCTGTGGCTGGAACGTTTGTGGGAAGGCTGGTTTGAGGAAGAGACCTAGGGTGAAATCCGTAATTAGCAAAGAATGGAGTATGTAATGTGGAGGAATTCTTAGAATTATTATAGGCGAATTCAGCGAGAGGAAGTAGGCCCTCCCAGTCATCCTGGAGAAATGAGCAGTGACATCTGAGAAACTGTTCCAGACACTGATTCACCCTTTCAGTCTGCCCATTAGTTTGGGGGTGATAGGCGGTAGACATTCTGTGGTCGATTTGAAGTCTGGAACAAAGTGCTCTCCAGAATTTGGATACGAATTGCGAACCCCTGTCTGATATGACCTGGCTAGGAATTCCATGTAACTTAATAATATTAGACAGGAATACCACGGCCGTTTCCTTGGAGGAGGGTAACTTCTTGAGGGGTACGAAGTGTGCCATCTTAGTCAGCAAATCCACTACCACCATGATGGTGTTGTTTCCTCTGGAAAGGGGAAGTTCAACTATGAAATCCATCGAGACCCATTCCCAGGGTCTGTTGGCGATGGGAAGACTCATTAGGAGACCATAAGGTCGGTTCCTGTCAGTTTTACATGAGGCACAGGTCACGCACGTGGAAAAGTATTCCTCAATTTGTTTGGTCATCTTTGGCCACCAGAAGTTCCTGCGTATCAGGGTTGTGGTTTTAGCAATGCCGGGATGTCCCGCGAGGGGTAAATCATGGCAAAGTTTGATCACCTGATTGGTGAGGGAGGGTGGTATATACAGTTGGCTGTCCTTGTAAAGGAGACCCTGTTGGTTCTGCGAAAGACCAGGGGGGGTATTAGTATGGTCATTAATTAGAGCATCCTTGAGCTGGGTTTCCAACGTTATGGTGGCAAGGACGAGTTTCTTCGGTGGAATGATCCATGTGGGGGCCGTGTCTGAGGTGCGAATTTCAGCCAGTCGTGACAAGGCGTCGGCCTTCCCATTTTTTGAGCCTGGTCGGTATGTAATTTGGAAGTTAAACCTGTCGAAAAAAAAACTCCACCGTACTTGGCGGCCTGATAGTGTTTTATTGTTTTTCAGGTATTGTAGATTACGGTGAGCCATATAAATTGTGATGGGGTGTATTGATCCTTCAAGTAAATGCCTCCAATTTTCCAGGGAGCATTTTATGGCGAGGAGTTCCTTTTCGCCTATGGGGTAATTGAATTCGGCTGTATTTAGCGTCCGGGAGTAGAACCCGATAGGATGTAACAGAGTTGAAAAAGAGCTTCGCTGGGACAGAACGGCTCCTATGGCTGCCTGGGATGCGTCTACTTCCAGCACGTAGTGATGGTTCGGATTTGGGAGAGTCAGTATCGGTGCCGTAGTGAACCTGTTCTTTAATAACTCAAACGCTGATTGGGCGTCCTTGGACCAAACGAACTTCGTGTTGACACTAGTTAAGCGGGTTAGTGGTTTAGTGGTAGCGGAGAAATCTTTAATAAATTTCCTATAGAAGTTTGAGAACCCCAGGAACCGATGAAGAGCTTTCCTGGAATCCAGGATCGGCCAATTTTGGATGCAAGTGATTTTTGAGTGATCCATCTGGATACCCTTGGGTGAAATTATGTATCCGAGGAAGGGAAGAGAAGTAGTCTCGAACACACATTTTTCCTGTTTGACGTATAAGCGATGAACACTTAACCGTGCAAGAACCCAACGGACATGTTTCCTGTGATCGTGTAAGTTATCGGAATACACTAGTATATCATCAAGATAGATGATTACACATACGTCCAGTAGATCCCTAAAGATGTCGTTAATAAAATTTTGTAATGTGGCAGGGGCGTTGCACAACCCAAAGGGCATCACTGTATACTCGAAGAGTCCATACCGAGTGCGGAAGGCTGTCTTCCATTCATCACCTTTTCTGATCCTAATTAAGTTGTATGCGCCTCTCAAATCCAGCTTGGTGTAGATTGTTGCTGTTTGTAATCTTTCTATGAGTTCGGATATTAGCGGCAAGGGGTACCGATTTTTGATTGTTACTTTGTTCAAGGCTCTGTAATCTATGATGGGCCTTAGGCTTGAGTCTTTGTTTCTCACGAAGAACATCCCTGCTGCTGCCGGGGAGGTTGAAGGCTGAATAAAACCTTTTCGTAAATTCTCTTCTAGGTACTGTTTGAGGTGAACAAGTTCTGGTTGTGCCAATGGATAAATTCTACCCGTGGGTATCTCACTACCCGGCAGCAAGTCTATGGGGCAATCGTAAGATCTATGGGGCGGAAGAGATTCCGCCTTCTTTGCGCTGAATACCTCAGCAAAGTCTGCGTATTGGCTGGGAACCTGGTTCACTCCCACGTGCATGAGAGATTTGAGAGGAAAGCAGGTCTCCATACAATAAGGTGACGTAAACTGAACTCTCCCCTGTTTCCATAGGAGGGTTGGCTGGTGTATTTGCAACCATGGCAACCCAAGAATCACGGGAAACAATGGAGAGTGTATGATATCAAGGGATAAGAATTCTGTGTGGTTATTTTCACATGTCACCATGAGGGGTTGAGTCTGACTGTGGATAGGACTAGAAGTAGTACCGTCAATGAAACTCACAGATATCGGAACGTTTTTTCTCATGTGGGGAATTTTATTTCGCTCAACCAGATGCATGTCGATAAAATTCCCCGAAGCTCCCGTGTCCACCATGGCTTCAACGATAATCCAGTTTTGGTCCCACTGTAAGGTGAGAGACATGTATATGTAACCACCAGTACTATTTTTTGTACTGCCTAAGGTAAAAAAACGTGCCGCTCTTACCTTCGCACTTCTTACGTATTGCGGGGCATCCGTCAACGGTATGGTCAGCAGACGCACAGTATAAACAGAGGTTGAGGTTACGTCTCCTGGCTTTTTCTCTCTCGGTCAGAGGTCCTCGGATCGCCCCAATCTCCATCATCTCTACAGCAGGACCCTGGCTGGACGGTCTTGGGTTGGGTGTGAAGCCTGAGACTCTCTCGGCTCTGCGTTCCCTCAGCCGTCTGTCAATGGTGGTGGCCTTCTGCATCAAGGCATTAAGTGTAAGTGGTAATTCTCCTCGGGCTAATTCGTCCTTCAGGGCCTCGGAAAGACCTAGGCGGAACTGATTCCTAAGAGTGAGGTCATTCCATTCAGTCTCCCGGGCCCAGCGAGTGTATTCCGCAATAAAGTCCTCTACAGGTCGTCTCCCTTGTTTAAGGCTGCGTATAGCGGTCTCAGCGGTCAGCTGTTTACTATGGTCCTCGTAGAGAAGGGCCATTTTTTTAAGGAACAGAGGGAAGGAATCCAGGACTGGGTCTTCCTTTTCTAAATAAGTATTGGCCCATGCTCTGGGCTCCCCCCTGAGGTAAGAGATCATGGTAAGTACTTTTGTTCTGTCAGTTGGGTAAGTCCGGGGCTGCAGCTCAAACATTAGTTTGCACGCGTTCAGGAAATCCCTGAACTGCCTTCGGTCACCCGAGAATATCTCAGGTGGGCTGACCTTGGGTTCTGGTCCATCACGGGGGTGTCCTGGCCCCTGAGTGACAAGTTGCCGTAGTGCCTGGTTTTCTAGCTGGAGATGTTGTACAGTCACGTTGAGGGTCTCCACCCTCTTAGTGAGGGTGACGAGGTGACCTGCAACCTCCGCTGGATCCATGTGGGTTCCACTAATATGTAACGCACCTAGTTGATCAGTTAGGATCTCAACTGCGGAAGCAATGGACATCCACTATTATCCCACCGCCCTTGTTTTTGGCTGTGGGATTCGCGGTTACTCAGTATGTACCCCAGGCGTCTCTCTCAGTCTTGGGCAGAGAGTTTGGGGTAACAAAATCATTTACTGCTATCCATCTAATTAGTTACTGCTGGAAAGGAAGGTCCCCCAGTATTACAGGAGTCACAAGTTAGTATAACCTTGTGCACAGTTCAGAGTTAGTATATAGTATGCCCTCAGTTTAGTCTATAGTATGCCATAGGTTCAGGGTTAGTATATAGCATGTCCTCAGTTTTAGTATATAATATGCAGTAGGTTCAGAGTTAGTATAGCATGTCCTCAGTTTTAGTATATAATATGCAGTAGGTTCAGAGTTAGTATAGCATGTCCTCAGTTTAGTATATAATATGCAGCAGGTTCAGAGTTAGTATAGCATGTCCTCAGTTTAGTATATGATATGCAGCAGGTTCAGAGTTAGTATAGCATGTCCTCAGTTTAGTATATAATATGCAGTAGGTTCAGAGTTAGTATAGCATGTCCTCAGTTTAGTATATAATATGCAGCAGGTTCAGAGTTAGTATAGCATGTCCTCAGTTTAGTATATAATATGCAGTAGGTTCAGAGTTTGTATAGCATGTCCTGAGTTCAGTGTTCGTTTGGGAATATCGCCTCACACCAGCAGGAACCACCCCACTCTGAGTTCCAGGACCTTAATCAGAGCAGGTAACAGGCATATACTTGCGGTTAGTTGATCCTGGCTAGGAAGCCAGCAGTGGGGAAGCCAGTGGCAAGAGGTAGGCAGTCCTTCACAATGTTGTTAGGGATCCAGGTCTGGATATGTGGACAGAGTCCTCAGATGCAATGGAGCTAGCAGGGTGCGCACTCCATTAGTGGAACACCCTGCTTAGCACCTGTCTTCTATTTAAGGCCCGGAGGTAAGTGGGCGGAGTCACAGGGAGCCGCTGCGATCCAGACTGTACTGTTACAGCATGGCCAGGAATTTCCTCTGTGACTTCACCTGTCCCGAACCTGCCTCTTGCTTTTGCTGCTCCTTCTGCTAGCCAAGTAATAATAGCCACCGACTCTGTTCCACTTTTCATCAAGGATTAGCTTTGTGAGAAGAGTGAGCAGTTACAGGCTAGACAGAGTTGGAGGAGAGGTCAGCTGCGGACCCCTATTGGTTTGCAACTACTGAGGATGACAGTCGGGTGAATGCACGTTTGCAAGGTCAGGGTGACGCAAGTGACTACCAAACAGATGTAGATGATGATGTAGCCAATTACATGTGAGAGCTGGGTGAGGAGGGGACATCGGCATCATCAGGGGGAGAGGGTGGCAACTTGCCCGTGAGACAGCAAGGTGGAATGTCATATATCTTTTAAATAAAAAGAATCTTCATATAAAAGAAAGGATCAAAAAAATATGTATGTATCAAAAAAAATTATATGATCCTTCGGGCGGACATAAACTCCTCTAAGTTCTTTTTATCGAGTATCTTAATTTGATTTGTGCAAGCAGTGAAACAAAGGGACAATTGTATATGCTAAATATATATATAGTTTATTATAAAACAAAGAATATAAAGTCAATACAATTGCAAAACAGATGATGAAGTTACAAAATAATACCCGAACACATCACACGGTGGTGCTGACACACCCCTATCTCACCAGCACAGTATAACTTAGAGGAGTTCTCAAGAACTTTTCTAGTATTCCAAACAAAAAAAATAATCCAAGTTTCTTCTGGTATAGTATTCTTTTTGAGTTTTTCTTTTGGTCTTGATTGAATGAATGGATGGATGGATGGATATATTATCTCCTTGATGTTCTGCACACGAGTAATTATTCCCCCCCTTATCTAAGAATCATCCCCTTTAGCTTAGGGATTGCCAATCAGGTGAGGTGGGTGTATTCGCATGCTAATAACACAATGATGTCATATTAACCCTTGACATGGTAGAAAACAAATGATAAAATAATATAATATTGTCCATCTGCCTCCAGATGGCACTGTGGCATTACAGATGAATATCATAACCTTAAGCATTAATTCTAAATACCTAATAATACGTTCACATGACCTTCTTAACCCTTTTAATATACATCATTAAGGAAGGTCTTTTCCTGACACTTTAAATTACCTATAACCTAGACTTGTTGGAGTCACTGTCTTCTCCTATCTTTTTGAATATATGTTAACTTGATAACAATTTATGTAACAGCCTTGATACTCGGCATCGGAACTTGTATATTTTACTTACATTAATGAATAACTATCGACTGAAATAACATTCTTCTCAGAAATCCAATTACCAGAAACTTACTTCAGTGTTTCTGTATCTTCTACAGGATAACTTCTAAATGACACATACATGGTATAATATATATATATAAATTGATACATTGTCACATGAATTATACATTATACGAATTATTGGTTAAGATATGTTGTAAAACTAAATATACCATGCAGAAATAATATATAATATAATTATGAATATATGAATTGAACCTCATACAGCAGGTGTGCCTCAAGGATATGAATTCTTATCTCGTTATGGCTTATCCATGAAACAACATTGTTCCCCTCAGACAGACATGTCTGAGGAAGCTAGTGTACTCCCCATAGATAAACCCATATCTTTAGCAATAACTTTTAAAATATAATGTCCGTTCATATTCACAATTATATATTTTTTTTATAAACTGAACTTGCCATGAACTCATCTTGGCCTCTTCAGCCACATAACACAACTTTGGTTAAAGCTGATTTTATTCTTAAAGGCAATGAGCATTCATTTTGGCTATAATATAATTAGATAATATTATATACTTATGAAAATGCACAACAGGAAGCAGCAGGAGATCAGTAGCCAAACATTGGAGGGGTATACCATCTGCTACTCGGGAGACTACCTGTAAGGAACACATTAGCAGTGCACGGGTTCATAAGAGCAGTGGCAGGCAGGCATGATGCAAGAGGAAAAATGCCATACTCAGCAAGTGTGGGGATTTTTCTGCAAGTCACTGGGGGACATTTGTGTGTCAGTATGCAGGATATTTGGGCAAAAGGTAAGGCACGGCCAGGGTGCTAATGTTAGCACGACAGGACACATGGAGCGTCACCATAAAGTGGCGTGGGAAAACCGTGCCACTCATTTAGTGTTACAGCCTGATGCAGCAACCTATGCATCTCACACCCTCTTCTAGCAGCTAGGACTCGACAACGTCAGAAGAAAGAAGCTGTTGTTCTTCCCATTTTGCTCCTGATGCTCCTCATCACTTGTTTCGACATCAATCGATCACCGATTGCTAAAACACAACAGTATACATGCACCAATGGCACACAAGTTAAACGTGAACCTAGCCAAGTTGCTGGTACTACAGTCACTCCCTTTCCATTTAGTTGACTCTGCATATTTCAGAGAACTGATGGCTTGTACCCAGCCAAGGTGGAGAGTCCCAAGCCGACATTACTTTTCCAAAAAAAGCTGTACCAGCCCTGCACACGTACGTTGAGCAGAAGGTGGGACAGTCGTGGGCCTCTTGGTGTCTGGTATAGTTCATGCTAGCGCTGATGTATGGAATTGGAACTATAGTCAAGGACAATATATATTGCTCACAGCCAACTGGACCAGGCATACCAGCAACTTGGCCAGGTGATGGCAAAGCTGCCTTCGCATTGTAATACTGGGATTTCTGCACCAATGTCCTACTCTGCCTCCTAATCCTCCACCTTGTCCTCACCCACCAATGTAGGAACAGTTCACAATGGTCCTCTTGCATATCACCTATACAAAGATTGGCGCTGTCACATGGTTCTGCACTTGGTTAGCCTTGGTGAATAGAGCCACACCGAGGAGGAACTGATTTGCGTCATCAATAAAGAAATCGAACACTGGCTGTCTCCTCGCAACTGGAGATAGAAACCATGGTTACTGATAATGAGAAAAACAGTTTGCACTGTGACTGGAAGGGCTGACCCATGCGCTTTGCGCGTCTTCAATCTTGTTGTCATCCACTTCCTCAAGTCTTCCATTAAACTACAAGAGCTGTTAAAAATATCCAGGAAACTGTGCATGCATCTTCAGCCACTCTTAACATGCAAAACACGTCCTCCTTGGGTTGCAAAGGCAAAATGCTCTTCCCCAACATCACCTGATATGGTACGTTTCCACCCGTTAGAACTTCATACTTCATATGTTAGACTGCCTGTACAGAGGAAGGTAGTCAATGATTTCTTAATGCTGGAAACAGAGGTCTACTCTCCATTGTAACTTCCATGTTAGCCAGTGGCATCTCATGCGCGACACGTGCCGTTTCCTCAGGCCCCTTGAGGAGGCCACTTTGAGGAGGCCAATGTGCAGAACTACTGGATGAATGATGTCATTCCACTCCTTCATGTTCTGAAGCGGATGCTGAAAAATCTGATTGACGATGGGACAGAAAACGTGGCACCTCCATCATGGCCTCCTGAGCCCTGAGGAGGATGTACTTGCAGAGGAGGATGAGGACATAAATGCTCAGAAATTCTATACACAACTAGGTGGTTTATCTGCCCAAGTGACAGGAGTGGAGCAGGAGGAGCTGGAGGGCGAAGACGCAGATGACCCCGACAGACCATGTCAGTATGCAGTGGAGATTGGGGTAGGGAGGTCCTCTGAGTCCCTTGCCCAAATGTCCAGGTGCATGCTATTATGTTTGTGTATGACTCAGCAGAGGCATGACTACTGACCATCCACTCTGTTAGACACTCGCTGCCAGTCAAAAATGGGGGCATTTTTTTTTACCTTCAGAGGAGGATGCATAAATCGACTACTATAGAGACATGCTGTGTAGTCAGTTGGTTGCTGCCTATGTGGACCATTGCCCATCCTCAGGAAGGTCTGACCAAGGGAACCAGAGGCAGGAGTAGTACCCGCTCCATATGCACCAATGTAAGTATAGTGTCTATGATGAGCAGCCACTATTGTCCCTCTTACTGCCACTGCTGTTGGCCCCAATACTCTGTTATTAAAAGGATCATGCATTTTGAGCATCCATAAGGTCTCTTTCACACAGTCAGTATTTGATCAGTATTTGTAATCCAAAAGCAGGAATGGGTTCAAAACACAGATGAGATGGAAATATTTTCATAAAATGTTTTCTCTGTTTTGGACCACTCCTGTTTTTAGCTTACAAATACTGATCAAATACTGATGCAAGATACTGAACAAATACTGACCGTGTGAAAGAGGCCATTAAAGTCCTGCATGCAGGACTTTTTTTCCGTGTTAAAGAAAAAAAGAACTTCAGACATAAATGGCGAAGATGGAAGCAAACTGAGCATAAGGCCTCTTTTACACGGTCAGTATTTTGCATCAATATTTGTAAGTAGAGTTGAGCGAACCCGAACTGTAAAGTTCGGGTTCGTACCGAACTTTAGGGTTTTCGTCACACGGACCCGAACATTTACGTAAAAGTTCGGGTTCAGTGTTCGGCGATTTTTATGGCGCTTTTTGAAAGGCTGCAAAGCAGTTAATCAACAAGCGTCATACTACTTGCCCCAAAAGGCCATCACAGCCATGCCTACTATTGGAATGACTGTGATTGGCCAGTGCAGCATGTGACCCAGTCTCTATTTAAGCTGGAGTCACGTAGCGCCGCCCGTCACTCTGCTCGGATTAGTGTAGGGAGAGGCTGCAGCTGCTGTGAGGGAGAGATCAAGGAGAAATCTTATCAAGAACTGGTTTATGTACTCAGCGATCTACAGAAAAAGTGTTTTGTGGGTGCAGTGCACAATTTTTTTAAGCCTGCCCTGAGCCAACTACTGCTGAAAAACAATTTTTTTTCTTCAGTTAGTCAATATCAATACATGATCGACAGCCGTTTTATGCCACGATAGTGCACCAGCATAAGCTATCTGCAAGTTCAGAAATGCAGCTTTGGCATACTGGGGTGAAAAAACCCTCTAATATACTGCATATCTGGGATTAGACAAGCATAAGTGACTGTCACATTTAGGACAGAAATACAGCTTTTTGGTTAGGGTGAAAAAACCTTCTAATATACTGCACATCTGGGATTACACGTACATAAGTGACTGTCACATTTAGGACAGAAATAGAGATTTTGCGAATTTCCGCAAATGTTCGCGAACGGGCGAACCGCCATAGACTTCAATAGGCAGGTTGAAATTTAAAACCCACAGGGACTCTTTCTGACAAAATAGTGATGGAAAAGTTGTTTCAAGGGGACTAACACCTGGACTGTGGCATGCCAGAGGGGGATCCATGGCAAAACTTCCATGGAAAATTATGTAGTTGACGCAGAGTCGGGTTTTAATCCATAAAGGGCATAAATCACCTAACATTCCTAAATTGTTTGGAATAACTTGCTTTAAAACATCAGGTATGATGTTGTATCGATCAGGTAGTGTAAGGGTTGCGTCCACTTCACAGTGACACACCAAACTATGACAGACCAAACTCCCCGTTTAACGCACCGCAAACAACCGCAAACAGTCCATTTGCACAACCGCAAACTCCCCATTTGCACAAGGTTGGATACCAAGCTAGCCATGTCCTGTTCCTTGTCCTCACTGACGTCATTAAAGGTCTCTTCCTCCACCCAGCCACGTACAACACCAAGGGTCCCCGAAAGGTGACAACAAGCCCCCTGGGACGCCTGCTGTGGTTGGTCTTTCACCTCCTCAAAGCCACCTTCCTCCTCTGACTCCTCTTCTTCAGACTCCTCTCTCTGCATTGCCGCAGGTCCAGCAATCGACAACGACAAGGCTGCTTCTGGTGGTGATGGTGACCACAACTTTTCCTCTTCATGCTCATCTACGGCCTGATCCAGCACTCTTCGCAGGGCACGCTCCAGAAAAAACGCATATGGGATGAGGTCGATGATGTTGCCTTGGGTTTGACTGACCAGGTTTATCACCTCCGCAAAAGGACGCATGAGCCTACAGCCATTGTGCATGAGCGTTCAGTAACGCGGCCAAAAAATACCCAGCTCCGCAGAGGCTGTCCTCTTATTTTTTTTATAAAAAAAATCTGTTCTTACCAGTTTAATCTCTGTTTTGTCCCCTATCAGGGGCCGGTGTGGTGTATGGAATAGATTTTAGGAACCGGGAGATGGAAATAGATGCTTGGTCGCTCCTCTTACTTCCAATTTGGGGCACTGCGCGTGCGCCGTGCAATGTACTGTGCTAC
Organism: Bufo bufo; assembly: GCF_905171765.1. Taxonomy (NCBI): domain Eukaryota; kingdom Metazoa; phylum Chordata; class Amphibia; order Anura; family Bufonidae; genus Bufo; species Bufo bufo. Next base: position 183,742,753 of record NC_053396.1, on the reverse strand, counting down.
CCGATATGAGTGGTATGTTAAGTAGTACTATTCCTATCAGTTTAATCCCTGTTACGTCCCCTATCAGGGGACGTGTATGGAATAGAGTTTAGACAACCGCAAAGAGTTGTCAATAGTTGACACACTCATGACATAAATTTTATTCCTCTATGCGTCAATCTTGGTGTAGTGATGACTGTGCTCGTGCGCACGTTTGGGAGATTGCAGTATATGGCGGTTTTTCAAAGCCTATGGCCGTGCTGAGGTAGTTCAGTGACAGTTCAGTGACCCAGAAAACAATGATTCTGCAGTGTGGGCCCATTGTTGGCCTAGTAGGCTTTAATGATCACCTTAGATGATCACAAATAAAATGAATGTTTTTTAGATGCAAAATTATCCAGCCCATCGCTTTTGGTCTGTTCACAATGAAGCAACGACCTTATCTCATCTGGGGTGTGCCAACATTGCCATTGCCAACACACTCATAGAGGTGATCGCTTCATTTTGATACGCAAGCCCCTTCACCACAACAAGGTAACGATCACGAAGGGGAATTGACACATGTATGTGCCTTTTTTTTTGTTTTGTTTTTGCAGCCACAGTGCAGCACCAGAGGCCAGAAAAATTAGGCATGTACACAAGAAAAACAAGGTATGGTTGTCGCAGCGGCTGGAAAGATTTATGTTTTCCAGGCAGAAAGTGCACTAAAACATTGCGGCTTGAACCCTAGTTGGTGGCGGAGAAATCACGCAAGTCATCCGGCATGTAGAGATTAAATACAGCAGCGTGTGGACCATTTTATAGCCCAAGACATCTCATCAGGTCTTTTTTAGTCAAATGCATCCCCCACTGTCATTCCCTTTCTGGATCCATGCCCTATTCATCTTAATAAAGGTGAGGTAATCTAGACTTTTTTGAACTAGGCGACTTCTCTTCTCAGTGACAATACCTCCTGCTGCGCTGAAGATCCTTTCTGACAGGACACTTGAAGCGGGACAGGCCAGAAGTTCTATCGCAAATTGGGATAGCTCAGGCCACAGGTCAAGCCTGCACACCCAGTAGTCAAGGGGTTCATCGCTCCTCAGAGTGTCGATATCTGCAGTTAAGGCGAGGTAGTCTGCTACCTGTCGGTCGAGTCGTTCTCTGAGAGTGGACCCTGAAGGGCTGTGGCAATGCGTAGGACTTAAAAAGCTCTGCATGTCCTCCATCAGCAACACATCTGTAAAGCGTCTTGTCCTTGCTGGCGTGGTCGTGGAAGGAGGAGGATTACTTTCACCTCTTACCCTGTTAGATTCCCGTTGTGCTGTGACATCACCCTTATACGCTGTGTAAAGCATACTTTTTAACTTGTTTTGGAACTGCTGCATCCTTTCTGACTTCCGGTAATTCAGTAACATTTCAGGCACTTTCTGCTTATACCTTGGGTCTAGTAGCGTGGCCACCCAGTACAGGTCATTCTCCTTCAGCCTTTTTATATGAGGGTCCCTCAACAGGCATGACAGCATGAAAGACCCCATTTGCACAAGGTTGGATGCCGAGCTACTCATGTCCCGTTCCTCGTCCTCACTGATCTCATTGAAGGTCTGTTCTTCCCCCCAGCCACGTACAACACCACGGGTACCAGATAGGTGACAACGAGCACCCTGGGATGCCTGCTGTGGTTGGTCTTCCTCCTCTTCAAAGCCACATTCCTCCTCTGACTCTTCTTCCTCAGACTCCTCTTCCAGCATTGCAGCAGGTCCAGCAAGCGATGCTGATAAGGCTGTTTCTGGTGGTGATGGTGACCACAACTCTTCCTCTTCCTCTTCACGCTCATCTATGGCCTGATCCAGCACTCTTCGCAGGGAACGCTCCATGAAGAAAACAAATGGGATGATGTCGCTGATGGTGCCTTCGGTGCGACTGACTAGGTTTGTCACCTCCTCAAAAGGACGCATGAGCCTACAGGCATTGCGCATGAGCGTCCAGTAACGTAGCAAAAAAATACCCAGATCCGCAGAGGCTATCCTAGCACCCCGGTCATACAAATACTCGATGACGACTTTTTCTTGTTGGAGCAGGCGGTTGAACATTAGGAGTGTTGAATTCCAACGTGTCGGGCTGTCGCAAATCAAGCGCCTCACTGGCATGTTGTTTCGCCGCTGAATATCTGAAAAGTGCGCCATGGCCGTGTAGGAACGCCTGAAATGGCCACACACCTTCCTGGCCTGCTTGAGGACGTCCTGTAAGCCTGGGTAATTATGCACAAAGCGTTGTACGATCAGATTCAACACATGTGCCATGCACGGCACATATGTCAACTTGCCCAAATTCAATGCCGCCAACAAATTGCTTCCGTTGTCACACACCACTTTGCCGATCTCCAGTTGGTGCGGAGTCAGACACTGATCCACCTGTGCGTTCAGGGCGGACAGGATTGCTGGTCCTGTGTGACTCTCTGCTTTCAGGCAAGTCAACCCCAAGATGGCGTGACACTGTCGTATCCGGGATGTGGAATAGCCCCTGGGAAGCTGGGGGAGTGCAGTTGATGTGGAGCAAGACCAGCAGCAGAAGAGGACTCAGCCGAGGAGGTTAGCGAAGAGAATGGAGTAGGAGGAGTAGAGGAGGTGGGAGCAGTCCTGCCTGCAAGTCGTGGCGGTGTCACCAACTCCTCTGCAGAGCCACGCATTCCATGCATGGCAGCCGTCAGCAGGTTTACCCAATGCGCAGTGTACGTGATATACCTGCCCTGACCGTGCTTTGCAGACCAGGTATCAGTGGTCAGATGGACCCTTGCCCCAACACTGTGTGCCAGACATGCCATGACTTCCTTTTCCACAATAGAGTACAGGTTGGGGATTGCCTTTTGCGAAAAAAAAATTCGGACTGGTACCTTCCACTGCGGTGTCCCAATAGCTACAAATTTTTTGAAGGCCTCAGACTCCTCTAGCTTGTATGGTAAAAGCTGGCGGGCTAAGAGTTCCGATGCCAGGCAAGGGGGTGACTCTGTGACATTGGCTTCTTACGCTCAAACATTTCCTTGACAGACACCTGACTGTGGGCAGATGAGCAGGAACTGCTGAAGGTGAGAGGCGGAGTGGCGGATGGTTGAGAGGGGGCAAGGAGGACAGCAGTGGTTGACGTGGCTGAAGATGCTGGACCAGGAGGAGGATGGTGGCTTTGAGTTTGTGGGCTGCTTGTATTCATCATGTGTGTTGATCCCATAGGTGTTTGTGATGTGAGATCATGTGCCTTCGCAAAGCAGTTGTACCTAGGTGGGTGTTGGACTTCCCACGACTCAGTTTGTTTTGGCACAGGTTGCAAATGGCATCGCTGTTATCAGAGGCAGACACACACAAAAAATGCCACACTGCTGAGCTTTGCAATGACGGCATTCTGGTGGTGGCAACAGCATGCGTTGATTGGCGTGCTGTCTGGCTGACCCCGGGTGCCGGTACATGCTGTCTGACTGTGCCCCCTTGCGACGACCTCCCCCTGCTTCCAACTCGTCTCCTCCTCCTCTCTGTCTCCCCATCTGAACTTTCCCCCTGTTCTTCTTCTCTTCGAGCGGGCACCCACGTGACATCCACGGACACATCGTCATCATCAACCGCTTCACTTGTATCTGACAACTCAGCAAAGGAAGCAGCAGCGGGTACAACATCAACATCATCATCATCACACCGTACGTCCATGTGTGTAATGCTGCCTGACTGAGACATATCCCTGTTATCTACATCCTCTGGCAATGATGGTTGCACATCACTAATTTCTTCCAACTGATATGTAAATAACTCCTCTGACAGATCAAGTGAAGCAGCTGTGGTGCTAATGTTGGTGGTGGCGGCAGGCGGGCGAGTGGTAACCTGAGAGGTGCCCGAAGCTGAGCTGGAGGAGGATGGTACGTCAAGGTTCTGAGGGGAAGCTGTTGGGTGTCCTGTGTTAGCCAGTCAACTATGTCCTCAGAACTTTTCGAGTTCAGGGTACGTGGCCTCTGAACACTGGGCATTATTCTAGGGCCAAAGGAAATCACAGCACCATGACCATGACGGCCCCTGCGGGGTGGCCTGGCTCTGTCTGTCATTTTTTTTTTCAATTAGTTGTACTATGCGTGCAAGCTACTGTGACACCAGATATGAGTGTTGGCACTGGGAACTGGCAGTAGTGGGCACAGTACACGCTGTGGGCCTGACACACACGCTTGCAGGCAACTGCAATTATATTACAGTGAAAAATATTATTATTCTTTTAAATGCAAGCTACTGTGACACTAGATATGAGTGGTGGCACTGGGCACTGGCAGTAGTGGGCACAGTACACGATGTGGGCCTGACACACACGCTTGCAGGCAACTGCAATTATATTACAGTAAAAAAAAAAAAAGTTTTTTTAAAATCCAAGCTACTGTGACACCAGATATGAGTGGTGCAACTGGGCACTGGCAGTAGTGGGCACAGTACACGCTGTGGGCCTGACACACACGCTGGCAGGCAACTGCAATTAGATTAAAGAGAAAAAAAAAAGCAGACTGATGTACTAGCCCTAAAAAGGGCTTTTTGGGGTGCTGTCAGGACTCTGTCCTTACAGCAGATCAGATGAATCTTTGAGGACTGGAGTGGACACAGAACACTGGCCTAGCTAACGATTTCCCTATTAAATCAGCAGCAGCTGCACTGTCCCTGCTCTCACTAACACTGCAGCTTCCGAATTAATCTAAGCTGGATGCTGTCCTTGCTTTTTGATAGGAGGTGGGGGAGGGTCTGGGAGGGAGGGTATGCTGCTGATTGGCTGGAATGTGTCTGCTGACTGTGAGGTACAGGGTCAAAGTTTGCTCAATGATGACGTATAGGGGGCGGACCGAACATCGCATATGTTCGCCCGCCGCGGCGAACGCGAACAAGTGATGTTTGCCGGGAACTGTTCGCCGGCGAATAGTTCGGGACATCTCTAGTGGAGTATAGGCCCCAAACATTAGGCATTCACCGGACAGAAAAGATCAAGTGATTATGTGGCTGGAGGTATTTTAGATGGTCATTGGATAACAATTTTACTGCAGGCCAGTGGAGTACAGGCCCCAAACATTAAGAATTCACTGGACAGAAAAGATCAAGAGATTATGTGGCTGGAGGCATATTAGACGGTCATTGGATATCAATTTTTACTGTAGGCCAGTACAAACACAGGTCAAATACATATGTTTAAAAGAACTAAAAATATAAAATTGGATTAAAAACATGGCTAACGAAATCCCTCCCTTGAATAAACCCCAAATGATAATAGGTGAAATTCGATAACACGTGGTAATCACAGATGTTGAATTCCTCCGAGGCCCCAACAATTAGGCATTCACCGTACAGAAAAGATCAAGTGATTATGTGGCTGGAGGTATATTAGACGGTCATTGGATACCAATTTTACTGCAGGTCAGCGGAGTACAGGCCCCAAACATTAGGCATTCACCGGACAGAAAAGGCCTTTTATGCCACTGTATTTACATAAGACAGGGACCATTTTTTGTTCTGGTTGGTGGCAGATATGTGTAGGCTTGAGGAAATTCAATTAAACGTGGTCGTCACTGGTGTTGAATTCCTCCGAGATCTATGCCTTATTCATTTTTAGAAATGTGAGGTAGTGCACACTGTCATGAGCTAGGCGAGTGCGCTAATCGGTCACGATCCCCGCAGCTGCGCTGAACGTTATTTCGGACAGAACTCTCGACGAGGGTTAAGCCAAAAGTTCCATGGCAAATTGTGCCGGCTCTGGCCACAGATCAAGACTGCACACCCAGTAGTCCATATGTTCCTCGCTTCTCAGAGGGTCCACATCGGCCGTTAACCCAATGTAGTCGGACACCTGTCGGTTTAGGCATTCCCTGAGGCTGGATCCGGAGGGCTGTCAATGGGCTGGCTGCAAGAATGATCTCATATCCGAAGTGACCAACACATCTTCAAACCGCCCTGTTCTTGAATGCCCTGTATGATTGGTACCAGCAACTGTTTCTCTGTGGGTGGAAATTCCTCTGCCAGCACCCGCAACAGCAGAATGCAGCATCTCTTGCAGCAAGGAAATGCTGCATACTGACAACCCTCAGTGATGCTGGTAACATGTCTGCCATTTTGTGTTTGTATTGGGGTCTAAGTACATTGCTACCCAGTACTGGTCCTTGCCCTTTATGCTTTTTATACGGGGTTCCTCTTCAAACACTGGAGCATGAAGGCCCCCATTTGCACTAAATTGGAAGCGGTGGAGCGCCCTAGCTCCTGCTAATCGCCCAGGAGAATGTCGTCCTCGGTCTCCTCCCCCATTCACGTACAACACCAGGGATCCCTGAAAAGTTTAAAGCCTGCTCTTCTTGCTCCTCCTCCTCCCACCAGGCACCATCCTCCTCTGAATCCTCTTCAGACTCCTGCTGACTTGTCTCAGATGGAGTAGCCCCCTGGGCATTCATTCAGCATTGCGACTTCCTCTTAATCTTCCAGCTCCTGCTCCTCGACAGTTTGATCAATGACACGACACAATGCACGCTCCAGAAAGAAGGTGTAAGGCACGATGTCACTGAAGGCGCCCTGGCTGCGACTGACCAGTTTGGTGATCTTATCAAATGGCCGCAGAATCTGCATTGGTCGCGCATGAGCAGCCACTGGACGGTGAAAAGAAACCAAGCTCCCCAGAACCTGTCCTGCTGCAGAGTTCGTACAGGTAGTTGTTAATGGCACGTTGCTGCTGGAGCAGCCTATCAAGCATATACAAGGTGGAGTTCCAGAGCGTCGGTCTGTCACAAATGAGACGTCTGACGGGCAGTTGGTGTCGCTGCTTAACGTCAGCAAGGCAAACTATGGTGGTGTAAAATCTTCTAAAATGGCCAGAGATTTTCCTGGCCTGCCGCAAGACGTCCTGGACACTGTGGTATTTGGCAACGAATCGCTGCACGACTAAGTTCAGGACGTGTGCCATGCAAAGCACGTGTGTAATTTTGCCCTGTTTCAGCGCGATCAGCAGATTGGCACTGTTGTCGCACACCACTTTACCAACTGTCAAATTGAGTGAGGTTAGCCACTGATCGGCCTGTGACCGCAGAGCTGAAAGCAGTGCAGGACCGGTGTGGCTCTTGGCTTCCAGGCACAACAGCCACAGCACAGCATGTCATCATCTCACCTGGCATGTCAAATAGGTTCTTGGGAGCTTGGGGGGTAGCAGTGGAAAAGGATGAGTCAGCCGAGGAGGAGACGGAGGATGGGGTAGGAGGAGGAGAAGAAGAGGCAGGCCTGCATGCAATCCGTGGCGGTAACACCAAATCCACGCCACGAGTTGCATGCTTGACAGCCGTCAGAAGGTTCACCCAGTGGGCAGTAAAGGTTATGTACCTTCCATGCCCGTGTTTGCTAGACCACGCGTTTGTGGTCAGATGTATCTTGGCACCGACACTGTGTGCCAAAGATACATTCACTTGCCGCTGAACATGGCCATATAGCTCTGGGATGCCCTTCTGGGAGAAATATTTCCTTCCGGGGAACAACCATGGTGGTGTACCAATGGCCACAATTTTTCGAAAGACCTCCGAGTCCACCAGTTTATACTGTATGGCAGTGGTTGGCGGGCTAGCAGTTCCAACAAGCCAGCGATCAGCCATTGGGCAAGAGGGTTATCCGGCGTCATCAACTTTTTACGTTCGAACATTTGGGCCACCGAAGCCTGTCGTCAGACCGCTGGTGGTGGCCGTTGCTACCTCCTGTTTCTGATACGATGCCAAGAATGGCTGCACATCGGTAAGGTCTGTGAATGGATGGGAAAATAATTCCTCTGACTCGAGTGGAGGGGCTATGGTGTTGGTGATGGTGTCTTTGGGGGTGCACACAGCAGAGAGTGAGGAGGGTGCAGATACAGAGGATGAGGAGGGTGCAGAAGCGGAAGGCTAAGTGAGCCACTCAACCAACTCTGTTGTGTCCTTTGACGTAATCGCCTGCACCTTCTCCAACTTTCCACTTAGGCTCCGGCCTGGTGCACCTGCCCGACCCCTACCACCCCTGCGGAATGGCCTGCCTCTTCCTCTGCCTGTCATTTTCAAAATGACCCTGTGACAAAGTCCCTATAGAAGAGCAGTATTTGAGGAAGCAGGTATATCACAGGCCTCAATCAATATTTGGTGGAAGCCAGTATATCAATCCCCTCTATCAGTATTTTGCGGAAACAGGTATATAGAACCCCTTAATGAGTATTTACTGCAAGCATGTATCAAACTCTTAATCAATATTTGGTGGAAGCCGGTGTATCGCAGGCCTCAATCAATATTTGGTGGAAGCCGGTATATCAATCCCCTCTATTAGTATTTAGTGTAAACAGGTATATAGAACCCCTTAATGAGTATTTGCTGGAAGATGGTATATGAAACCCCTTAAACATTATTTGGTGGAAGCTGGTGAATCGCAGGCCTCAATCAATATTTGGTGGAAGCTGATATATCAATCCCCTCTATCAGTATTTTGTGGAAACAGGTATATAGAACCCCTTAATGAGTATTTGCTGGAAGCCAGTAAATTAAACCCCTTAATCAATATTTGGTGGAAGCCGGTGTATTGCAGGCCTCAATCAATATTTTGTGGAAGCCAGTATATCAATCCCCCCTATTAGTATTTTGTGGAAACAGGTATATAGAACCCCTGAATGAGTATTTGCTGGAAGCTGGTATATCAAACCCCTTAATCAATATTTAGTGAAAGCCGGTGTATCGCAGGACTCAATCAATATGTTGTGGAAGTCGGTATATCAATCCCCTCTATCAGTATTTTGTGGAAACAGGTATATAGAACCCCTTATTGAGCATTTGCTGGAAGCTGGTATATCAAACCCCTTAATCAATATTTGGTGGAAGCTGGTGTATCGCAGGCCTCAATCAATATTTGGTGGAAGCTGGTATATTAATCCCCTCTATCAGTATTTTGTGGAAACAGGTATATAGAACTCCTTAATGAGTATTTGCTGGAAGCTGGTATATCAAACCCCTTAATCAATATTTGGTGGAAGCCGGTGTATCGCAGGCCTCAATCAATATGTTGTGGAAGCCGGTGTATCACACCCCTCAATCAGTATTTTGTGGAAGCAGGTATATAGCACCCCTTAATCAGTTTTTTGGGGGCAACAGGTATATCACTCCAGTTGCAATTAGTTATTCCAATACCATATGTCCCTCTATCTAGCTGCGGTATCTCAGCAGAACCGCACACAACTGCTGCACAATACAAATGCACTATAATATACTTTCTATGTTAGAAGGTATATTATAGGTATATCACACCCCTCAATCAATTTTATTTGGGGGGGGGGGGGGCAACAGGTACAGTACAGACCAAAAGTTTGGACACACCTTCTCATTCAAAGAGTTTTCTTTATTTTCATGACTATGAAGGCATCAAAGCTATGAATTAACACAGGTGGAATTATATACATAACAAACAAGTGTGAAACAACTGAAAATATGTCATATTCTAGGTTCTTCAAAGTAGCCACCTTTTGCTTTGATTACTGCTTTGCACACTCTTGGCATTCTCTTGATGAGCTTCAAGAGGTAGTCCCCTGAAATGGTCTTCCAACAGTCTTGAAGGAGTTCCCAAAGATGCATAGCACTTGTTGACCCTTTTGCCTTCACTCTGCGGTCCAGCTCACCCCAAACCATCTCGATTGGGTTCAGGTCCGGTGACTGTGGAGGCCAGGTCATCTGGCGCAGCACCACATCACTCTCCTTCATGGTCAAATAGCCCTTACTTTCAAAGTTTTACCAATTTTTCGGCTGACTCACTGACCTTTATTTCTTAAAGTAATGATGGCCACTCGTTTTTCTTTACTTAGCTGCTTTTTTCTTGCCATAATACAAATTCTAACAGTCTATTCAGTAGGACTATCAGCTGTGTATCCACCTGACTTCTCCTTAACGCCACTGATGGTCCCAACCCCATTTATAAGGCAAGAAATCCCACTTATTAAACCTGACAGGGCACACCTGTGAAGTGAAAACCATTTCAGGGGACTACCTCTTGAAGCTCATCAAGAGAATGCCAAGAGTGTGCAAAGCAGTAATCAAAGCAAAAGGTGGCTACTTTGAAGAACCTAGAATATGACATATTTTCAGTTGTTTCACACTTGTTTGTTATGTATATAATTCCACATGTGTTAATTCATAGTTTTGATGCCTTCAGTGTGAATCTACAATTTTCATAGTCATGAAAATAAAGAAAACTCTTTGAATGAGAAGGTGTGTCCAAACTTTTGGTCTGTACTGTATATCTCACACCAGTTGTAATTATTTATTCCAATAGCGTTTGTCCCTCTATCTACCTGACGTATCTTAGCAGAACCGCACACAACTGCTGCACAATACAAATGCACTATAATATACTTTTTTATGTTAGAAGGTATATTATAGGTATATCACACCCCTAAATCCGTTTTTTTTTTGGGGGGAAACAGGTATATCACACCAGTTGCAATTAGTTACTCCAATAGCGTTTGTCCCTCTATCTAGTTGAAGTATCGCAGCAGAACCGTACACAACTGCTGCACAATACAAATGCACTATAATATACTTTCTATGTTAGGAAGTATATTATAAGTATATCACACCCCTCAGTATGTCACACCTATTAATAGCACACCTATACCAGTCCTTAAAAGCACTTTTGTGGCCCTATTAGCTAGCGTTTGGTGTCCCTAATAGTCTGTCCCTGCTCCACACAGCAACCTCTCCCTATACTGGCAAAAAACAGAATGTAAAATGGCTGCCAGATCGGGTTTATTTATAGGGTAGGGGGTGTGTCCATGTTCTGAAATGTCTCAATTGGCTTTTCTGTCCCACCTGATGGATGTGTCATGGGTCAAAGTTCGGTGCTATTCAAAAAAATATGGCATGTGCGAATATCGCCATATGTTCGCATGTTCGGCGAATCGCGAATGAGCAAAGTTACCTGCGAAACAGCCGCCAGACGAACTGCAAGGCCATCTCTAATGGTGAGATAAGGAAACTGTTCAGTAAGTCCTACTATTAGAGCATGGCTGGGAATAAAGGGATCCCTATTTTGTACACCTCTTTGGCACAATTATCATTTACAGGTTTTAGACTTTAGTTGATCAGTATTGGCAAAAAAAAATATATATTTTCTATGTTGCACAGGTGGTGAAGAAAGGAGACATACTTTCACTAGTGGAAATCGCACAAAGAGAGACTATATCAAATTTATCATGGTTTAGTTATTTTCAGCTTCGTTCGGCACTTTCTTGTCTTGAAGATAAATCTTTGTTAGATATAGACACTTCTACACCTTTAAATGAATTAATGGGGATCAAGGTCACACATTTTACAATTGCTCAAATTTATAGATTATTAGTTAAACCATTATTTAACAATATAAGCTCTCCAGGTCAAAAAGCTTGGGGAATTGAATGTCCAATGATACAAGTAGATGAATGGGATAATATATTGTCTTATTTAAGATTAGTGTCTCACAATTTTAACCACGTTTTGGTTCAATTTAATATTTTACATAGAATATACATCACACCATTATGGCTTAACAGATGTGGTTTGAAAAATGTATCTAATTGTCCACGGCGAGATTCACCTGGGGCTAATTTTTTTGCACATGTTTTGGTTTTGCATGAAACTAATAGAGTATTGGGGGGCAATTGATATGGTTATCACAGAAAATTTTAAAGTAGAGATCCCTTTTAAGGCCAAATGTTGGATACTGGGAGATCTTTCTAAAGTAAACTGCTATAAAGACAAAAAAGTTATTTTGTTAAAAGTGATGTTCTTGGCAAGACTACTGATTACATGGGTCTGGTTCTCAAGGAATGTACCAAATCCAATGACATGGTTAAACTTGGTGGATAAGATGAAGAAATATGAGAAGGTTCTTTACAAACAGAGGAATATAGAGGATAAATGGACTAGAATATGGGGTGGTTGGAAATGTTAGTCCTCCTCGTCTTGACTCATCCTTAGAGAGACGCATCGCAAAAGGGGAGGGTGGGTTGGAAGGGTACTATGGGTAGGCGTAAAAAGGAAGAAAAGTAATAATGATGTTGGAGATGTATTGAGAATAATTGTTTGATTTTCAATTAAAAAAAAAAAAATGTGGTTTTCAAAAAATCAAATACTGAAGTTATTCACCAAAGTCTTGCAAGACCTCGGGAACAATTGACATTGCCTCACCGGAGGCCATACATTTTAATGCTATACGGAGACAGATCTTGCCTAATGAGACATGTTATTGATAGAGTTAAAAAATATAGGGGGTCATTTATCAACTGGTGTACAGGCCTCACATGTCTTTGGGAGCGCACAAAAGTAAGGAATTTTTGGCAAAGGATTTGTGAGATGACTAGTGATATGGATCTCAAAAGGCCGCTGTTTTCTCCCATGCTTTACATCTTTCATTGCCAACTTGAACTTTTCCTGGGAGCACAAATGCAATCATCTGCTTCAGTTGTTTCAGACTATCTGTATGGTTGCCAAAAGATGTTTATTACAGTTCTGGCTGTAAATAGTTCCCCTACCATTTATAGAGTCATTGAGCAACTGGAGTGTCTTTTTAGGCCTCATGCACACAAACGTATTTTCTTTCCGTGTCCGTTTTTTTGCGGACCGTATACGGAACCATGTATTTTGGAAAAAAGGAAGTTACTCAGTGTGCATTCCGTTTCCGTATGTCCGTATTTCCGTTCCACAAAAAAATAGAACATGTCCTATTATTGTCTGCATTACGGACAAGGATAGTACTGTTCTATGAAGGGCCAGCTGTTCCGTTCCACAAAATATGGAATGCACACGGATGTTTTTTGCGGATCTGCTTTTTGAGGACCGCAAAATACATACGATCGTGTGCATGAGCCCGAAGAAGTACTTGAAGGAAAGTTTACGGGGCTTTTTGGGATTTTTAAAAATAACTCCTTGAATAATATTTATAGTGTGTTCTGTCTTCATAGTCTGGGTGATGGAATTGGATTGCATGTACTGTAGCTATACTGTATATGCTGTTCTGTACTTATAACTGTTTGTTTGGCTCCAAATGGATCTTTTCTGCTGTAGTTTGTTAACAGTATGTTTAACGGTCTTTATTGTTATGACTTTATAATTAAATAAAATACAATGTTATTGTTTCTTTAGCTCCAGATTTTCACAAGGGTTAACACCAAAAAAAAAACACCCCACAATTTGTTACCCATTTCTCCTGAATACAGCAAAACACCCCATATACAGTACAGACCAAAGGTTTGGACACACCTTCTCATTCAATGAGTTTTCTTTATTTTCATGACTATGAAAATTGTAGATTCACACTGAAGGCATCAAAACTATGAATTAACACATGTGGAATTATATACATAACAAACAAGTGTGAAACAACTGAAAATATATCATATTCTAGGTTCTTCAAAGTAGCCACCTTTTGCTTTGATTACTGCTTTGCACACTCTTGGCATTCACTTGATGAGCTTCAAGAGGTAGTCCCCTAAAAGGGTTTTCACTTCACAGGTGTGCCCTGTCAGGTTTAATAAGTGGGATTTCTTGCCTTATAAATGGGGTTGGGACCATCAGTGGCGTTGAGGAGAAGTCAGGTGGATACACAGCTGATAGTCCTACTGAATAGCCTGTTAGAATTAATATTATGGCAAGAAAAAAGCAGCTAAGTAAAGAAAAACGAGTGGCCATCATTACTTTAAGAAATGAAGGTCAGTCAGTCAGCCGAAAAATTGGGAAAACTTTGAAAGTAAGGGCTATTTGACCATGAAGGAGAGTGATGGGGTGCTGCGCCAGATGACCTGGTCTCCACAGTCACCGGAACTGAACCCAATCGAGATGGTTTGGGGTGAGCTGGACTGCAGAGTGAAGGCAAAAGGGCCAACAAGTGCTAAGCATCTCTGGGAACTCCTTCAAGACTGTTGGAAGACCATTTCAGGGGACTACCTCTTGAAGCTCATCAAGAGAATGCCAAGAGTGTGCAAAGCAGTAATTTGATATGGTTATGTTGCTACTTTGAAGAACCTAGAATATGACATATTTTCAGTTGTTTCACACTTGTTTGTTATGTATATAATTCCACATGTGTTAATTCATAGTTTTGATGCCTTCATAGTCATGAAAATAAAGAAAACTCTTTGAATGAGAAGGTGTGTCCAAACCTTTGGTCTGTACTGTATATGCACACAACAGGGCTCAGAAAAGCAGGAGCATCATATGGTTTTTGGAGGGCAAATTTCACTGGAATAATTTTCAGGCACCATGTCACATTTGAACAACCCCTGATGCACCCCTATAGTAGAAACCCCAAAAAAATTATCCCTTTTGGAAACTATATCTCCCATTGAATTTTTCAGGCATTTCATAGAATTTAGAAACCTTTGGCTGTATTAGTTCCCTTTTGCATTTTGTTTGGGTTCTGTGTGTTACATTTCCCTATTGTTTGTATTAGACCTGAAGGAGACTCCTGTTTGTCCTTCCTTTTGGAGGAACATGTAGTTCCCCCCCCCCTGCCATTAGTACCGGGGTCCTATAGGGCTAGAAAGGACTCTAGGTATCCCTGCGTATGAACTCACCTACCTTTGGGGTCTGTTCATACTGATAGTCAGTCAAGCTTTTGTTTAGGGTTTTTAACTAGGAGGTGTCCATTCTCCTTCCCTAGTTCTCAGGCCTGATTCCATGTTCCCCCCTTTCCCTCCCACACCAAAGCGTCACATTTATACAGCATTGACCAACAACAGCAGAGGCTATGAGGTTAATTAAAAAAGAAATTCCCAAGAAGTGATCCTATTTTAGAAACAACATCCCTCACAGAATTTACCAGGGGGTGTAGTGAGCATTTTGACCCAATAGATGTTTTGCACGAGATGCAAAGTGAAAAAATTAAATTTTTCTAAAGATATGTTGTGTCCAGTGTATTTTGCATTGTGAAAAGCAAGCATTCTTATTATTATGAAAGTTGAATTCAAAATGGCCGACTTCAAAATGGTCGCCTTGGTCACCACCCATCTTGAAAAGTTTCCCCCCTCACATATACTAATGTGCCACAAACAGGAAGTTAATATCACCAACCATTCCCATTTTATTAAGGTGTATCCATATAAATGGCCCACCCTGTACATTCAGCTACTCTACAGTTGGCTGCTTCTCGTGTAATCCCCAGATAATAATTATACAGCCTGCAGAGCCTTCTGTTGTTTCAGGTAAGTAATTATTCTCACCTCATTTGAAGGATGACTAGCATAATGCTGAATATACACTGCTCAAAAAAAATAAAGGGAACACTTAAACAACACAATGTAACTCCAAGTCAATCACACTTCTGTCAAATCAAACTGTCCACTTAGGAAGCAACACTTCATGTACTGTAGCTATACTGTATATGCTGTTCTGTACTTATAACTGTTTGTTTGGCTCCAAATGGATCTTTTCTGCTGTAGTTTGTTAACAGTATGTTTAACGGTCTTTATTGTTATGACTTTATAATTAAATAAAATACAATGTTATTGTTTCTTTAGCTCCAGATTTTCACAAGGGTTAACACCAAAAAAAAAAACACCCCACAATTTGTTACCCATTTCTCCTGAATACAGCAAAACACCCCATATACAGTACAGACCAAAGGTTTGGACACACCTTCTCATTCAATGAGTTTTCTTTATTTTCATGACTATGAAAATTGTAGATTCACACTGAAGGCATCAAAACTATTAATTAACACATGTGGAATTATATACATAACAAACAAGTGTGAAACAACTGAAAATATATCATATTCTAGGTTCTTCAAAGTAGCCACCTTTTGCTTTGATTACTGCTTTGCACACTCTTGGCATTCTCTTGATGAGCTTCAAGAGGTAGTCCCCTGAAATGGTTTTCACCTCACAGGTGTGCCCTGTCAGGTTTAATAAGTGGGATTTCTTGCCTTATAAATGGGGTTGGGGCCATCAGTTGCGTTGAGGAGAAGTCAGGTGGATACACAGCTGATAGTCCTACTGAATAGACTGTTACAATTTGTATTATGGCAAGAAAAAAGCAGCTAAGTAAAGAAAAAGGAGTGGCCATCATTACTTTAAGAAATGAAGGTCAGTCAGTCAGCCAAAAAATTGGGAAAACTTTGAAATTAAGGGCTATTTGACCATGAAGGAGAGTGATGGGGTGCTGCGCCAGATGACCTGGTCTCCACAGTCACCGGACCTGAACCCAATCGAGATGGTTTGGGGTGAGCTGGACCGCAGAGTGAAGGCAAAAGGGCCAACAAGTGCTAAGCATCTCTGGGAACTCCTTCAAGACTGTTGGAAGACCATTTCAGGGGACTACCTCTTGAAGCTCATCAAGAGAATGCCAAGAGTGTGCAAAGCAGTAATCAAAGCAAAAGGTGGCTACTTTGAAGAACCTAGAATATGACATATTTTCAGTTGTTTCACACTTGTTTGTTATTTCATAGTTTTGATGCCTTCATAGTCATGAAAATAAAGAAAACTCTTTGAATGAGAAGGTGTGTCCAAACTTTTGGTCTTTACTGTATATATTAGGTATTGCCACGTCCGGATCGACCGGCTCTATAAAAATATCACATGATCCATGATCCACATGATTTTTTGGTCACCTTCCCTCAAAAAAGTGTAATACCAAGCGATCAAAAAGGTGTATGAACCCCAAAATTGTACCAATCAAACTGGCATCTCATCCTGCAAAAAATTAGACCCTATCTAAGACAATCGTCCAAAAAATAAAAAAATAGGGCAGTCATAAAATGGCAACACAAAAACAAGATTTAATTCTGTTTAATTTAAAAGCCATATGGCGCTCCTTCCATTCTGAATCCTGCCATGTGCCCCCCCCCAGCAGTTTGCCACCACATATGGGATGTTTCCGTATCCAGGAGATAATGGGTAACAAATTTTGGGTGCTTTTTCTCCTGTTACGCCCTGTGAAAATGAAAAATTTGGGGCTAAAGCAAAATTTTATTAGAAGAAATGAAACTTTTCATTTTCACAGCCAAGTGTTTTCAAATTCCGTAAACCGCTTAGGGGGTCAAAATGCTCAGTACCCCCCTTAATACATTCTTTGAAGGGTGTAGTTTCCAAAATGGGGTCACTTTTTGAGGGTTTCCACTGTAGGGGTAAATCAGGGTCTCTTCAAATACAAAATGGTGCCCAAAAAAACATTCTAGCAAAATCTGCCTCCAAAAACCATATGGCGCTCCTTTCCTTTTGACCACGTGGAGTGCCCCGACAGCAGTTTACTACCACATATGGGGCATTTCTGTAAATGGCAGAATCTATAATATTGAAGTTTAGTTTGCTGTTGACCCTTGCTGTGTTGCAAGAAAAAATTGATTAACATGAAAAATCTGCATAAAAAATGAAATTTTAAAATTTCGCCTCCATTTTTCTTTAACTCTTGTGGAACACCTAAAGGGTTAACAAAGTTTGTAACATCAGTTTTGAATAATTTGAGGGGTGTAGCTTCTAAAATAGGGTCATTTATGGGTGGTTTCCATTATATAAGCCCCTTAAAATCACTAAACATATATTAATGCTTAAAAAATGGTTTTGGAAATTTTGTTGAAAATTTGAAAAATTGCTTCTAAATTTCAAAGCCTTCTAAGGTCCTAAAAAAATTAAATGACATATACAAAATGATGCCAACATAAAGCAGACATATGAGGAATGATGACTGATAACTATTTTATGAGGCATTACTATCTGTCTAATTAAAAGTAGAGAAATTCTAACTTAGAAAACTGTGAATTTTTGGTAAATTTGGTATTTTGTTTATAAATAAAGGTTAAATATATTGACTCAAAGTTACCACTGTCGTGAAGTACAATGTGTCACGAGAAAACATTCTCAGAATTGCCTGGATAAGGCCTCCTGGACACGAAGGTGTGCGCCCCGTGGCTGTGCTGCGTCCCGCAAAATGCGGGCCGCAATACATGAACACCGACCGTGGGGCAGCAGCAGCGGATAGCGGACCCATTCACTGTAATGGGTCCGCAATCCAGCCGTTCCACAAAAAGATGGGACATGTTCTATCTTTTTGCGGAACGAAAGTACGGGACGAAACCCCACAGAAGCACTCCGTAGTGCTTCCGTAGGGTTCCGTTCCGTGCTTCCGTTCCGCACCATTCCGCATCTCCGGATTCGCGGACCCATTGAAGTAAATGGGTCCGCATCCGTGATGCGGAATGCACACGGTACGGTCCGCAATAAGGCAACGGGACACCTACAGTGTGCAGGAGGTCTAAGTAAAAGTGTTCGAAAGTTATTACCACATAAAGTGACACATGTCAGATTTGCAAAAAATGGCCTGGGCAGGAAGGTAAAAATTGGCCCGGGGTAGAAAGGGTTAAGAAAGAAGGTAACAAAACGCAAAGGCAGAGAAATATTCGCCTGGAAAAGATTAATAATACTGGAAATAGGGCGACAGAAGGTATATCAAGATGTAGAAGGTAATGAGCATATACCAATTTTATCTACGGCAATTACAGGATACTAGGTTGGAGTGGTACTCTAGAAGATAGCGCTAGTTCAATGTCTGAATAATCATTAGTGGTCAAAATACAGTCTTACGATTTCCTAAACGGAATATCAAGTGCACAAGACCTCTGCTTGCAAAAGATAGATCCGTCATGAACCACAATGCAAGTCAATGGGGATGGATCCATTTTCTCTGCCACAATAGAAAACGGATCCGTCCCCCGTTGACTTTCAATGGAATTCATGATGGATCCGTCTTGGCTGTGTTAAAGATAATACAACCGGATCCGTTCATAACGGATGCAGATGGTTGTATTATCAGTAATGGAAGCGTTTTTCCTGAGCCCTGCCGGATCCAGCAGAAACTCTAGTGTGAAAGTAGCCTAAGACTGTTTTGACCACATGATTATACAAAAATTAAACTAGCGCTATCTCCTAGAATACGACTCCAGCCTAGTATTCTGTAATTGCCGTCTAGATAAAATAGGAATGCTTTCAATGCCTTCTACATCTTGATATACCTTCTGTCGCCCTATCTCCAGTTATCTTTAATACTTTCTAGGGGAATATTTCTCTGCCTTTACTTTCTGCTTACCGACTTTCTTAATACAATAAAAGTGAGGTTTTAATAGAGAATATCCTGATCTACAATTTAGTGGCATGGAATGTGGGAAATCATGCCGCTTGGTAAAAGTAATTAAAAATGTATAAATGTTTAACCACACTATAGGGTCTGTATTGTATCTGAGACATCAAAGGCGATAACATTTCTGGTGCTGCCCCCCACCCCTAAGCCAGATATGTGGGGTCCCTTGAATACAATATTACCATTTGCACTGAACTTTACAAAGGCCCAAATTTATGAAATTGTTAAAAGCAGTTTATGAAATGATTGCTTTCTTTTGACTGGTATCTTGCCTTATATAACAGATGCTGTGCCTTATGTAACCAGTGATATTTGCGAGCGTGTTATTTTATCTTAGGAACACATCTAAGTCGCCTTTATCAACTTTTGGCAGCTGGAACAAATAACTCTTTAATATAGTTTCTGTGCCAAAAATTGCTAATCCTCTCCCTCAACGGCAAACTGGTTTTCTCTCTTTTCCTCTCCTTTACTGTCCTACCTCAATCTGTCTCTATTTTATTATCTTGTTGTCTTGACCCTTGTGACACCAGTATCCAATTACCAAAAGACTTGCAAGCCTGTAATCCATGTCCCCTCTGGAGGCTGCACTAGACCCTCAGTAGTGAAATGTGAGGACATAAATAGAAGTTATAAACTAGTACTGGTAATGGTTAACGAGAGTGACCCAAGTATTAAATATCGCTTACATTTTGGATAAATTAGTGGTACAATGGCTAAAAACCAGCTCATGAGCCATGAGGTCCTCTTTATGCTGAGGTGCACGGATCCAACATGGAAAATTAAACTTGATCAGCGTTCAGGATAAAATATGATTGACACTTTAAGATTTCTTTAAAATCCACTCAAGCAACCACAAGGCAAAAGCTCTTACCGGTAGGTGTTTTAGATGCCTCCTGCATCCTTAATTGTATCTTTGGCAAAAGATATCCCACCATCTAGTTAAAGAAACTTTAGCCAATCAACATGTGAAGGTGTAGAGCATGAGGCCAACTGGTCTTTTTTGTATATTCACAAGCCAATAAGAAGATATTAATAGTGATCTCCTGGTCAAATGACTACTATATCATAGACTAGAGGACATGCTCATGAATATTCTCCACCTGTAAGACCCTCTATTTCAGTCATCCCACAAGCTGTATCAACTGCAACATTTTCACTGCATAAAATCCACAAGTTACAATAAGAACCTTCCAGTGGTTGGACTTCAGTTAAGACTGCAAATCACATATGTTCTGCGATTCACTTAGTATATAGTCACATTTAAAATGTAAATCAAAGTAAAAAAACATAATTTCTGGATAAAAAGGAAGTCTATGATGCAGAATATGAGATGATTCAGTGGAAACCCTGGTCCCAAAAGCAGCTGTGGTCTAGTGGATCAGGTAATCTGGAGGTACTATCCGCTATCTGTCAACTGTAGATAATTGGATATTTATGTTGACCATCTCTTTACAACAAAGAGCATGGCAGCCGTGGGCATACCTACCAAAGTGGTAGATCGTGTAGCTACTGTGAGGCCTATGGATAGAGGATGCCCAGACCAGGTTGGCGGGTTCTGAGTGTTAAGGGTGTAGTTTTAGTCCTCGTACTGTCCACACCAGGTTGAGAGAAGGAGAGGCCAAACCGAGCATAGTAGAACTGAAGACTTTACTGGAGAACCTTTTCAGCAAGTAGTTGCAGTACAGACGTCTAAGTATAGTCTCTTTACACAAGTAGAAAGAAGATAAAGACATGCAGACTGGTAGCTTAACAATGTCAGTATCCTATAGATTTTGGTAACGTATCTCATCCACAATAAGAGCACTCCTCATTATCCGCTAGTGCACAATATATACAGTAGTCCCTTATGCACAATAACACAGTACTTAATTTTAGGTTGTTTCGCTGGTGTTCTCTTGGCAAAGGGTGTCTCTACTGCAATGTAGTGTGCAACTTGCTCCAAACCATTTTCTATCTCTATTGTTTTGGGAATCTACACTCCATTGAACAATGCTCCTCTTCTCCGAGCCTGAAACAAAACTCAGTCATTGTTATTTGAATCACACCCTTATTTTGTCGGCCCACTTTGCTCTCTGCTACACTTTTACAGACTGCCCACTTCCAGGAAGTAACATCATACAGGATTCTTTTTCTTTTAGTATGTGCAAAGAGGTATCTCCCAAGAAAGATAACCTTGGACCATTGCCAATAAGTCTTCATGTCATGGAGTACTTCCAGTACAATACAGGACTGGCCTCTTTAAGGAGAGTCAGCACCCTACCAAAGCCACTTCCAAGGCATTGCACTGAGCCAGCAAGAATCCTACTTTATACTGATGGGGCAAGCACTTCGAAACAGCTGTCTGTGTGGATGGATATCTGGCTTGGCTATATTCCCTTGCCAAATCCCAAGACTTTCAAGTGGTTGGCGCTGGTGAGATGATTACCTTTCTTGGAAGATACCTCTTTGCCTATTCGTTTACAATGGAGCATTGCCAATAAAACTCCATATAGGAAGGTATTTTTAAAGAGCTTTATCGCCCTGCTTAAGCCATTTCAATATGTAAAAGTAATTGTAAAGTTTCACCACTAGATGGCAGCAGAGTAACAGTAATTACATTAGTTTGCAAAAGACCTATTATCTTGCAGGGGAGGAATTACTATAATTTAACGTATACCCCTTACATGGCAACCTACCCCATTTTATAGGTCCTGCAAACAGATGTGTAGGAAGTTAGCAGAAATCATTATAGAAAGAAAGATGGGGGTCCTCCTTTCTCAGGTGGTTAGGGATGTTTTTTGCTTTAACCAGGACAAGAAGGAAGACCCTTATCTCTATGTAGACCCCTGAAGGCAGGTATAGGGAAATACAATTCCCTGTAGCTGCCATTGGAGCCAGTTGAAACTCCTGCCATCCTATTAAGGTCGCCCCTTCCATATATTATTAATGTACCTGAGTGTTGTGCAGATAATGGGGAACCTCTTTACTAATTCTGCATATGAATTTCTGTTCACAGGATGGATTTATACGTGGTCACTACAGTCCTCTTGACATTTATCATAGCCAGCGTGTTGGCTAAGTATATAAAGATATTATTGGAGAGGTCAAACCTGCCTCCTGGACCAATGCCTCTTCCCATCATCGGTACTCTTCATAAGATTAGTTTCACCAATATTGTGAAGTCCCTCAGGAATGTGAGTATAGCAAATATAGCATGTGTGTGGATAACTAGAAATAAAGGCATCACTTGTGTAATGTTGAAGGCCGAAGTGGGGCTGAGGTAATTGAAGGGGTTGTCTCACTACTATTATGTAAACTAAGCTAATACCAGGCACTTACTAATGTATAGTGAGTGTCCATACTGCCACCTTGATTCATTTTTCCATTACATTATATGCTGCTTGTTTTCATGGTTTCGTCCACCCTGCAATGAAACGGTGTGTCAGTGGTGGTCGCGTGCTTGCACATTATAAAAAAAAGGCACCGGCCTCTATGGTGTTTCTGCGCTGCAGAGGTGGCTGTAACCGCTGTAGGAAGGTACAAGGAGTCGTCATTGATGGTAGTTATGTGTCACCGAGGTTCCTGGCCGACTGTCCCCATCGGGGCAAACCCATGGATACTAACTATGGCTACCGCCACTCATTGTATGCCAGGAAGCTGTGTGCAACAGGTACCCCGGAGACTATAGACAATAGCCATAGGTAGAAGTGGGAGACACTCTGGCAGTGGCTCTACTGGATTCAGGGAGTCTGGTGTCCCTGGTAAGAGCTGCCCTGGTGCTGCCCGCCGAGTATACTGGCCGAAAACTCGGAGTTGTGTGCATCTATGGAAACGTAAAGGACTATCCCACCGCCCTGGTGTTTCTGTCCACGGTGGCCGGCAGGTGGACTCACGAGGTTGCCGTCGCCACCAATTTAGATTATGAACTTATAACTGGGATAGACTTCCCAGGTTTCCTGGCAATGTGGCCTGATATGAAAGTTACCGATACCCATGAGACAGGTGTAACCCCAGTAGAGTAGCCTTGCTCAGGGGGGAAACCGGCACCTTGGAAACCTGGGACCGAAGAGCCAGCGGTAGGGGTGACCGTCACTGCGGTGGAAGAGGGAGAGGCTACCCCGCTGAGTGTAGTCGTGGGAGACGTGGAGGATTTGCTGCCGGATCCTGAGTTGGCAGACCTCAAAGTCTCCGGGGAAAATTTCGGTACAGCATAGCACCGGGACCCTATACTATCTCGGGCCTGGCAAAATGTTGTAATAGTTGATAGTGAACCTCAACAACCGGGGGCCGAGTTGATGTTTCCCCGTTTTGTGGTTCATCAGAAGATGCTGTATCGGGTAAACCAACTATGGGGTGAGCATATTGAACAGCTGGTGGTGGACAAGGTGTATCACAAGCTCGTGTTGGAGCTAGCCCACCAACATGTTCTTGGGGGACACCTGGGATGGCAGAAAACGCAGGACCGGATTCTATGGGTTTTACTGGCCCAGTGTGTTCAGAGAGGTGGAAGAATATTGTAAGTCTTGCCCAACCTGCCAGATAACTAGCCCAAAGCCACATTTCCGTAGTCCCCTGGTACCTCTCCCGATTATCGAGGTTCTGTTAGAGCGAATCGCTAAGGATCTCATAGGCCCAGTACCGAAGTCCGATAGAGGGCACCAACACATCTTGGTCATCCTAGACTATGCCTCTCGGTACCCGGAGGCGGTGCCCCTGCGACATACATCTGCCAAACTCATAGCTAAGGAGTTAATGGAGATGTTTTCCAGAGTGGGACTACCTAAAGAGGTTCTGACCGACCAGGGGTCCCCTTTTATGTCAAAGGTCATGAGGGAACTCTGTATGTTACTGCACATAAAGCAGCTACGGACGTCCGTTTATCACCCACAAATGGACGGCCTGGTAAAGAAGTTTAATCAAATATTAAAAAACATTTGAAAAAGAGTGGTGTCTAAGGATGGGAGGGATTGGGACCTTCTTCTGCCTTATCTCATGTTTGCAGTGCGAGAGGTGCCGCAGGCCTTTACTGGGTTCTTGCCGTTCGAACTGCTATATGGCTGACATCCTTGCGGTCTGTTGGACATAGCCAAAGAGGCAGGGGAACAGCAACCCACACCGTATAAAAGTGTAATTGAATATGTCACTCAGATGCAAGAGCGGATGGAGACAGTGTTGCCGCTTGTTAGGGAACATATGGAGGCAGCCCAGCCAGCCCAGAGTAGGGTCTATAATCAGAAGGCTCGGGTCCGGATCTTTAACCCGGGAGATCAGGTCTTGGTTCTGGTACCGACGGTGGACAGTAAGTTCCTGGCTAGGTGGCAGGGACCCTACGAAGTACTCGAAAAAGTTGGTGAGGTAAACTACAAGGTACACCAGCCAGGGTGGTGAAAGCCGGAGCAGGTGTACCATGTGAATTTACTTAAACCTTGGACAGATAGGGAGACCAGTACGGACGAAAGCCCGCGGCCGAGTTTTCTAGGGGAAGAGTTTCCAGCCCTACGGTCTGATACAAGGGAAGCAGTTGCCACAGTGAAGATTGCTGACAGCCTTTTCTCTAAACAGACTCAGGAGGCCAGGGAGTTCGTCAGCAGGAACACTGATGTGTTCTTGGACCTCCCTGGACGCACTTCTACCATCCAACATGACATTGTCACTGAGCCTCAGGCCAGAGTCCGGTTGAAACCATACCGAGTACCCGAATCTCGGCGACAAGCCATCTAGGAAGAAGTGCAGCTAATGCTACAACTAGACGTCATTGAGGACTCGAAAATAATTGGGCCAGTATAATAGTCTTAATTCCCAAGCCGGACGGGACGTAATGGTTCTGTAACAATTTCCGCGAACTAAATGAGATTTCTAAATTTGATGCGTATTCCATGCCTCGGGTGGATGAGCTTATTGAGAGGTTAGGCCAAGCCCAGTATTTTTCTGTTTTGGACCTCACCAAAGGGTACTGGCAGGTACCCTTGATTGAGGCTGCCAAAGAGAAAACTGCCTTCATCACACCAGGGGGACTGTACCAATATAAGGTTTTACCCTTTGGTCTGCACGGCGCCACTGCCACTTTTCAACGGCTCATGGACATTGTGCTGCATCCACATCGTCGGTACGCTTCGGCTTAACTGGACGATATTGTCATTGACAGTACTGACTGGGAAAGTCACCTACCAAAAGTACAGGCTGTAGTGTACTCCCTTCGAAAGGCTGGACTAACAGCTAACCCCAAAAAAGTGCAATAGGGTTAGAGGAGACGAAATGCCTGGGGTATGTCATTGGGCGCTGAGTCATCAAACCCCAAGTGAACAAAATAGAGGCAATACAGAATTGGCCCTGACCTGTCACTACTAGGCAAGTAAAGTCGTTCCTGGGAATGGTGGGATATTATATGAGGTTTGTCCCCCACTTTGCTACGGTGGCTGCACCATTGACAGGGCTCTTGAAGTGACGCAAGTCAGTGATGGTCCACTGGGATGATCAGGCGGAAGAGGCTTTCTACTCTTTGAAGTTGGCCCTGTGTGGGTCCCCTGTTTTGGTGATGCCTGACTTAAAAAGGGAGTTTATAGTACAGGCCGATGCCTCTGAAGTAGGCCTTGGTGCTGTACTGTCTCAGGAAGTCAACAGGGAGGAGCATCTCGTTGTCTTCCTCAGCCGTAATCTTACCCCAGCCTAGACCAGGTACAGTATAGTGGAGAGAGAGTACCTGATAGTGATGGCCAGTTCGTATTGTTCGCCCGTGAACATATGCGGGCTGCCATCTTTTTTCACAAGTCTGGCGAGGCACAGGTAAGCCCTTACCTGTGCCTGTGCGCGAGCCGGTCTGAAAACAAGTGCGGTCAGCAGGAGCAGGCAGTTCCGAGAACAGCCACCTGGGGCCTTCATCGAGCTGTTCTCGGAACTGCCTGCTCCTGGTGACCGCATTTGTTTTCAGACCGGCTCGCGGCACAGGCACAGGTAAGGACTTAACTGGACTTGTGAAAAAAGATGGCAGCCCGCATATGTTCACGGGCGAACAATGCGAACTGGCCATCACTGGTGCCTGACAAGTGGGCACTCGAGTCTCTCCGCTATTATTTGTTGGGGAGTAAGTTCCGTCTGGTGACCGACCACTTCCCTCTCAAATGGATAAGCCAGGCAAAGAACAATAATGCCCGGGTCACCCGGTGATTTCTCTCTTTACAAAACTTGAAGTTTTTGGTGGAACACAGGGCAGGCCGGTTACAGGGAAACGCGGATGCCCTGTCCCGGTACACTGTTTGATGTGTGTTCACCCACTCAGGGTTGAATAAAGGGGGAGGTATGTAGGAAGGTACAAGGGGTCATCATTGATGCTAGGTTTGTGTCACTGAGGTTCCTGGCCTCGGTGAAATAAGACCCGGTATTTTCATGAGTCAGCGGCAGCTAATGCTTATTGACACTTTGCAATTTAGTATGGCTGTAAACAGGGCTTTTTTTCTCAGAGAAAAGGTGGTGGAACTCACCCCCCCTCCCCTGGCCATGCCCCTACCCAACCCTAGGATCGCCCCTACCCGCCCATAGGACCGCCCCTACCCGCCCCTAGGACCGCCCCTACCCACCCCTAGGACCGCCCCCTACCCACCCCTAGGACCGCCCCCTAAAACAGCCCCTTTAGAGAACAGGGATGCAAGTAAAATTTGGGGGGGCTATAAAAGTCCAGCCCAGCAAAGAAACCCCCCAGATGGGGATGGCACTGTTAATGGGGGATCTGGGGATGGCACTGTTAATGGGGGATCTGGGGATGGCACTGTTATGGGGTGGAGGATCTGGGGATGGCATCCACAGATCCCTCATCCTATAACAGTGCCATCCACAGACCCCCCCTTCCTATAACAGTGCCATCCACAGACCGCCCCACCCCATAACAGTGCCATCCACAGACCCCCCCACCCCACAACAGTGCCATCCACAGACCCCCCCACCCCATAACAGTGCCATCCACAGACCCCCCCACCCCATAACAGTGCCATCCACAGACCCCCCCCACCCCATAACAGTGCCATCCACAAACCCCACCCCACCCCATAACAGTGCCATCCACAGACCCCCCTCCACCCCATAACAGTGCCATCCACAGACCCCCCATCCTATAACAGTGCCATCCAAAGACCCCCCCACCCCATAACAGTGCCATCCACAGATCTCCCCACCCCATAACAGTGCCATCCACAGACCCCCCCACCCCATAACAGTGCCATCCACAGACCCTCCTCCACCCCATAACAGTGCCATCCACAGACCCCCCCACCCCATAACAGTGCCATCCACAGACCCCCCACCCCATAACAGTGCCATCCATAGACCCCCCCACCCCATAACAGTGTCATCCACAGACCCCCACCCCATAACAGTGTCATCCACAGACCCCCAATTGCCGCTCCAGCACAGTTATAAAATGTGTAATTAAATGAATAATGATTCATGCTGCCCCCTCTGTAGTATAACTTTCAATATATTGTACTCACAGGGCTACTGTTATCGTAATGCAGGCCGGCCGGGCAGACGAGCGGCAGCGTCACTGACTGACGTCACGTGCCTGCGCCGCCTACTTTATGAATGAAGTAGGCAGCGCAGGCACGTGACGTCAGTCAGTGAAGCTGCCGCTCGTTTGCCCGGCCAGCCTGCATTACGATAACAGTAGCCCTGTGAGTACAATATATTGAAAGTTATACTACTGAGGGGCAGCATGAATCATTATTCATTTAATTACACATTTTATAAGTCTCTACTGGAGCTGCGGGGCCGGAGCACAGTGAACGTACCGGCCCCCAGCTCCTCCTCCCAGTCCCTCCCCGCTGACACATCGCAGGCTGCGATGTCAAAAGGTGGCGGAACGCCGTTCCGGTGCGTTCCGCCAGAAAAAAAGCCCTGGCTGTAAATAGCTGATCCGGGACAGCTCTTACTGGAAGTAATCAAAGTGGGTGGGTGACTACTCCCCACGTTCCAGGCCGGGTCTTTGTAGGCTTATACAAAACAGCCAGCACTGTCAGGTGGTGTGGATTACCCTTCCTCTGACAATGGAGCTCTATAGATCTCTGTGCTGAGGTCTGAAGACCGTGTGTCAGGCAAGCAGGCCGCCTTAAAGCCTGCATGTGGTCTTGTGGTCTTTCTGAGGCTGAGCATTCAGCCGGGTGTGAACTGTCATCCAGGATACCAGGTGAACTTTATTTTGATTTTCTGTGTGTGAACAAGCACCAATCCTGAAAAGTGACTGTTGTGTTATGTTATAAGTGTGAATAAACACTGAAGAGTGATTTACAACCTGGTCCTTTGCCTCTATACTGCGTCCGCTAACCTGCCTACCAGAGCGAATCTCCACACCGCTTTAAATGGGAAGTGTATAATGTGATGTAAAAATGAATCTAGCTAGCAAAGGAGATAATATGGATAATAACAATACATTAGTAAGTGGCTTGTATTAAAGGGGTTTTCTGAGGCTTATATACTGATGACCTATCCTCTGGATAGGTCCCGAGTATGTGATTGGTGGGGGTCAGACACCCAGAACCCCCGCAGATCAGCTGTTTGAGAACACAGGGGCACTCTCAGTAGTGCCACGGCCTTCTCTCAGCTTTTTCTAGGCCGTGTGACTTCACATTCAAGGCCAAGGTGCCACTCAGCCCCATAGAAGTAACCAGGGCTGAGCAGAATATCAAGCACAGCCACTATACAATGTACGCACTTGGTTTGGTGACAGGAAGAAGGCTGCAGCACTCACAGGAACGCCTGTGCATTCTCAAAAAGCCAATTGGCAGGGGTCACGGATACTGATGACCTATCCAAGAAACACACAATCGTTATGTGAGATGGGGAAACAGCTCTCATTGTCTGAACACTGTTACGGAATCGGAAAGAAAATATGTTAGTGTGCATGAGCCCTAAGACTGATCATGCACGCACCTCATCACAGTGTTGGCTCCTAGAATCCTAGAGACCGAGACCAATCCTGTAGTTAGATAGGATTTCTGTTTGTGTCAGGCCACAAGTGTTGCTGGCTGTTCATTGCAAGGACTCCACAATTTAAGTGACATTTCACACTGGAGAGCTGATAAACTTCCTCACAAAATCAAGCCAGGCTGGGGCTTTGGCTCAGAAGAAATGCACTGGCACGTGCTACAAGACCAGTTATGGGAGGGAGAATACTGTAGAACATTGTAAGTTTGTAGGCTGTTGCGCTGAGCCACAGGCTAGCCTGTATCACACACCCAAACAGTTGTTCTTGATTTTTTTAGGGTAATAACAGGTAAGGCTTGGCTGTTTAATTGTGCCCGCTAGTAGGTAAATTACTGCACTATCCTCCAGCATCCATCGGAGGGCGCCACACTGTGCAGCACAAGGGTCTTAGCCTTCGGGCTGAGTGTATGTAAATTTATTGTGTGTTCCCAGCATTTGTGGTCATGCTCATTGCCACGTTTAAGTAAAATACTGTTTTGGCAAAAGCGGGTGTTGGGGTTGCTTTCTTAGTTTGTGACTTTGCTGTATCCTGGGGAGCCCACCCCGGTGCACGGCTTACAGTTATATGTGCATGGCTACAGAATTACTTGTATACCAAGGGCTGTTATAGTAAACATCATAGAACATGTCATGGGACAATCAGATAATAGTAAGGGCTCTTTCACACCTGCGTTCTTTTCTTCCGGCATAGAGTTCCGTCGTCGGGGCTCTATGCCGGAAGAATCCTGATCAGGATTATCCCAATGCATTCTGAATGGAGTGAAATCTGTTCAGGATGCATCAGGATGTCTTCAGTTCCGGAACGGAACGTTTTTTGGCCGGAGAAAATACCGCAGCATGCTGCGCTTTTTGCTCCGGCCAAAAATCCGGAACACTTGCCGCAAGGCCGGATCCGGAATTAATGCCCATTGAAAGGCATTGATTCGGATCCGGCCTTAAGCTAAACGTCGTTTCGGCGCATTGCCGGAGCCGACATTTAGCTTTTTCTGAATGGTTACCATGGCTGCCGGGACGCTAAAGTCCTGGCACCATGGTAAAGTGCAGTGGGGAGCGGGGGAGCAGTATACTTACCGTCCGTGCGGCTCCCCGGGCGCTCCAGAGTGACGTCAGGGCGCCCCAAGCGCATGGATCATGTGATCGCATTGGACACGTCATCCATGCGCATGGGGCGTTCTGACGTCATTCTGGAGCGCCCCGGGAGCCGCACGGATGGTAAGTATACCGCTCTCCCGCTCCCCGCTCCTACTATGGCAACCAGGACTTTAATAGCGTCCTGGCTGCCATAGTAACACTGAAAGCATTTTGAAGACGGTTCCGTCTTCAAATGCTTTCAGTACACTTGCGTTTTTCCGGATCCGGAGTGTAATTCCGGCAAGTGGAGTACACGCCGGATCCGGACAACGCAAGTGTGAAAGAGGCCTAAGTCATGTAAAATTAACTATTTTTTCTCCTAGTTGTCAAAAACATATGGCGACTTCTTTACTGTGTATGAAGGGAGCCAGCCGTTATTGTGCTATGTAGTTATGACGCCATCAAAGAGACTTTAATTGACAAAGCAGATGAGTTCAGTGGACGAGGTTATCTTCCTTCGTTTTTTGACTTTACCAAAGGAGATGGTGAGTATTGCGTCGGGTAGGCCTGTTCCCGCTGTGTTAGTTATTGTCTCTTTATTTTATCTCAGTGGATGATTATTTTGCCACTTCCTTTCTTATCGAGGTTCCAGGAGAAAATAGGGATAGTGATGGTCCTAGTCAATACATAGAAACATAGTTTATAAGGGCTGAAAAAAAGACATCTGTCCATCCAGTTCAGCCTGTTTTCCTGCAAGTTGATCCAGAGGAAGGCAAAAAAAAAAAAAAAACTGTAGGTAGAAGCCAATTTTCCTCACTTTAGGGGAAAAAAATTCCTCCCCGACTCCAATCAGATAATCAGAATAACTCCCTGGATCAAAACCCATCTCTAGTAGCTATAACCTGTAATATTATTACCCTTCGTACAGCATTTAAATGTATGGGCTCCGCCGAGGTGAAATTCATTAAGTACTTCGATATTTGATTTTATAACTTGAAAAGCATTTTAAAACTGCAATTCAGTACCAAAGCCGACTTCGGATTGCAGTTTTAAAACGCTTTTCAAGTTATAAAATCAAATGCCAAAGTTTTTCACCAAAATCTCGTGAGACTTCAGACTTACTAAATTTCACCTTATCAGGGCCTATAAATTTGAATGCTGTACGGAGACGGGTCTCTGTATAGCATTCAAATGAAGTTTGGAACAAAGGGACTTTAGAACTATGATCTGAAGCTCGCTTCGCTCAGCACTAGTTGGAAGGTTGCACCAGCCTGCAGCACCACCACAGGAGAAATGTAGTATTACAGAGTATTTCAATTTTTTTTTCCAAAGGAAGGTTTCAAACACATAATTTGGACCATGGTGAACATATTTTTGAATAACACAAGGTTAAAGTAAAAATGTTTAAATCTCACACCTTAATGGATAAAATTGCTAAATTATTTTGAAGATTATGCAGTTTTTTTGGTGATTTCAGTATAGCTTCTAAGTTAAAGGGACACTTCCATCAGAAAGGGATATTTTTTAACCCAATATTCATAGAATTTGTTTTTTTTTTTTGTGAATTTTGGCCTGTTTTCTCTTTTTTTTATTTCGGCAGTACTGTGCTATAAAAAATTAACGTCAAAATGTTGTCCTTCTGTAGCAGTCAGCACAGATAGATAAAGCTCCTGCATATGGATAGGGAACACACTGACAGTTTGCTGCTGCTGTGAGGGGAAGAAGATATCTGAAGAGTAGTTCTTATGTTAATAGCAGGCAGAATTAGGATAACAGTATGGGAGTGATAGGCCTAGATACAGATGCTCACAGAAGTACATTTTACTGTTTAGTGCAATATGCAAATCACTACTGAGGGCAGTCTGGTCAGAGTGAATGGTCTGACTGAAAGAGTCAAGTGAGACTGTTTTCTTTGCTAAAAGTCCAAACAAGGAGGACGTTAAGGAGCCAGGATAGGAAATAAAAGATATGGAGCGACTTAAAATAATTATCCGGAAACTATCCAGAAAACCATCCTGGAATTTTCTGTTACAGAAAAAAATCTGATGGTAGTGTTCATTTTTTTTTTATTGCATTGCACAGATATTGCATTCAGTAGTGGTGAAAAATGGAAGGAGCTGAGACGTTTTTCCGTGCTAAGACTGAATAATTTTGGAGTTGGAAAACGCAGCTTCGAGGACAGGATACGTGAGGAGGCCGGGTTTCTGTGTGATGTGCTGAGGAAAACAAATGGTAGAGTTTATTCATATTTTATTATGATTATTATTAGAATGTTTTTCTATAATTTTTACTTTTAATCCTCTAGATTTTTCATCAGCATCTGATTGGTGGGAGTCTAATACTCAGGACCCCTGATCAGCTGTTTGAGAAAGCAGCAGTGCTTGCAGTAGCACCATGGCCTTCTCCAGCTTTTCCTAGGCCACGTGATGTCATGTTCATTGGTCACATGGCCTAGGTGTAGCTCAGCCTCATAGAAGTGAAAAGTGCTACTGCAAGAGCCTCTGCCTGCTGAAACAGACTATCGTCAGGGGTCCTGGGTGTAGGACTAACTGTTGTTCTATACAGTGGTCAAATTGCACTTTCATACAGCTGCTTCAATAATCATGCTATACTAAGCCACTATCACCACACAACAACAAAAAATATATTGTTGTGCATTACAAGTAAGTACCGCCACACAGTGGTAAAATAGTACCAACATACAGTGAGCAAAGAACTGTTTTATACATACAGTACCATAATAGCAATGTAAGATCTATGTATTACAGCTATATGAGGCACCCGATTCAGCAGAAGCAGTTGATATACCCTATGCCGTCGTATAACACTGACTGATTTCTTGACCACCATAAACTCCACACTTCTATAAATCTTATGTTTGAGGATCAGCTATTATCAAGAAAAGGCCTTGTTATTCCACACAACTATTTGGAAAACCACGCCAACACATTGCTCTTGTGTATATTGAGTTTTACCTATTGATTGCCTTTTTTTTATTATTTTAGGGGCTTCAATAAATCCCAATTACCATATACTACGTTCTATGTCCAATGTGATTTGCTCCGTGGTGTTTGGTAGCCGGTTTGATTATCAAAATGAGCATTTCCAAAAACTGGTGAAATGTGTTCAAGACAACGTTGCTCTCATGAGCAGACGCTGGGGACTAGTAAGTAAAATTTTAGATTTCAGGAAATCTCAAATACTTGACGTTTTAGATTTAGTTCTCATGCACTTAGCATAGACTTGGGCACCAGGCCTATGGTTTTGCCATATGGCGCTTCTGTAACAAGGCTTTCATGGTTCTTCACTTTCTTGTTTCATTACTACATTGCAATAGTAGACTGAATTTACATGTACAAAACAGTAAAGGAAAAGGAACAATTTTGGGTCAAAATTTACATAACATTCAAAGTCTGCAAAAAACTAAGTCTTAATGGGTTTAACACTTATTCCCCCCTTACAATTTGATGTTCTCCTCTTTCTGTTTATTATTGTCCCCATTGTGTACCTCACTTTTTGTCCCAGTACATAATTCCCCATTTTCTTGTGAAGCACTGCCCCATTGTTGCTGATGTCTGGAAGCCCTGCCAGCATCACTGGACACTGGGAATCAGTTGTTCATGGATGCCAGTTTGAAGATACCTGGCATCAGCCATAGTCCATGCACGGCTCAACACTGATGATGTTTTTTCTGTGTAGGAATGGACCAGTAGGAGGACATGTAATGTGAAGGGATAAGTAAGTAAGAGCATTTGCTCCAGATAACTGGTGTACATTGCAACATAAATCTACTCCAGCTCCTGGGGGAAGTAAATTTCAGTTCTGAAGCATGGGTAGCCTGACATAAGTCTCATGCCAGCACAATGTCAGTACACAAAGCAGGTCTTAATAAATCTTACCATAAGACTCTTGACTGATCAGTGTGGGCAGAAAAAAGACCTGTCAAGAGGTGGACTGAGTGGTGAACAGAGTGACAAGCTGTCCTGGAACCAACTCCAAAACGAAGTGAAGTGTACCAGAGTTTGCAAGGGGTTCTCCAGGACTACAAAAAGTTGGCTGCTTTCTCCCCCAAAACAGCACCACACCTGTTCATGGGTTGTGCCTGGGTTTCCCCCTTTAACACTATGGAAATGTCAGGAATCCTGTATTGTGAGCTACTGTTCTCTGCTACTGCAGTTAATATTGATGACCCCTGCTTCTTCACATGTATGTACGTAGTATTGTGAGACAAGTCATCGTTTATTTATACTTTTTTGGTTATTGTTCTTATTTTAGCTTTATAACTTATTCCCAAATGTCATGAAATACATACCGGGACCGCACCATAAAATCATGGAAAACTTTAAATTCATGACAGACTATATCAACAAGAGGATGGAGGAAAACATGAAGACTTTGGACAGTAATAACCCAAGGGATTTTATGGACTGTTTCTTGATCAAAATGGAGAAGGTACAAACAAAGTCAAATGACTTTCTGATGGATGTTCTCAAGCACTACTATCTATCATTGCATCTTCTTCTCCACATCTTTTCTTTAAACACAGGAAGGGAAGAATAAAGAAACATTCTTCAATCCCAATACATAGGTGATGTGCTCTATGATCTTGTTCTTTGGTGGGACAGAATCAGTCAGCTTTACTCTGAGATATGTATTGTTAAACCTCATGAAACACCCCAAAATAGCAGGTAGACTGCTTATTTGCTTAAGGTTCAACATTTGAGAACCTTAAAAAAAGAATATAATAAAAAATGTGTGGTGTGGTCCAGAGATATGGCGATGTAGTACCCTTGAGTCTTCCCCATGAATTGACCGTGGATGCTGAGATTCGCAATTATAAATTGAAGAAGGTAAACATTAACTTGGGCTAAGGAAAACAAATAAAACATGACAATGCTAAAAGTTTACTGATCAATTTATTTTCAATATATTCTAACCCATAGGGAACAGTTTTCACTCCCGTGCTGACGAGTGTACACTTTGAAAAAGCAAAGTTCAATAATGCTGAGAAATTTTGACCCAAAAAACTTTTTGGATGAAAATTGTAAAGTTCTAAAGAAAGATTCCCTTATGCCATTTTCCGCAGGTAAGTATGAAATTGAACCAGATGCAAAATTGGGTGGATTATACGATTAATGAGGACTTGTCCACTCTCCTTAAATTTTTTTGTGAATACTTGGATTCCCCTGTAAAATATCAATTTTGGAGCACTTTGTTGTGCCTTCCTCTGTAATTTTGCTTGTCAATATCAAGGGTCTCACACAGACATTCTCAGCACAGATTGGACAAGTGTTATCATGCCAGAATACATGGCGCATTAAGCAAGGGAAATGTTCTCTATGACCTTCCCTTTCATCTTTGCAGTCCTCATAGGGACTACTTAATGCTGCATTCTTTCAGTACCTTCAACTTCAACATGCTTTTTAATCCACAGTTTAGATCCCCCCTAGGAGTCATTGGTATATTCCACACTTTGGTCTCCTGACTTGGTGAAGCCACACATTTATGAGTTATTATACTTTAGTTAACTAACAATATCACTAAACAAAATCAATTCCCCTTTTAAAACATAAGGTTTAATTATTGTCTAATTCTAAAAAGCCCACTTAAATTATTTCCGATAACAAAAAAATAAAAAATAAATAAATAAACATATATATATATATATATATATATATATATATATATATGCTTATGCCTAGGGATGATTAAGGTGTAATCAGATTATAGAGACCTCACCACCATAAAATAATTTAAAATAATTACACTACTGCTTACCAAGAGCAATATCTGTATTGACACAAGTGTATACATCAATTTATATATAGGTCGCCACCATATGGTTACTCACGGTACTGTTGACCAGAGGTGGATATTTGCATCACCAGGATTATAGGAACTCATGTATCAGGTGGTTCCTCCTTGATGATCAGTGGATGCACAGTGAAAATCGTCTTATCGGACCTTGTTATTCCTGATAAGTCTTGATCAGTTTGATTTATAGTGTCCAAACAGAATACAGAATAGTCAGTATGGGAGACTATCCCTATCAGCTATGCTTACCCTGCCTACAAGCGGAGTAATCGCTCCGAAAGGTGCGGCCCCACTTCTCGGTGGCTGTTCCCTATTATGTTGGCCCTACCTGCAAAATTCCCAAATGGTGGAGACTGACAAACATTGATATTAATAGTTCCACAACTTAGGTATAGGAACACAAGGGGATGAGGTATCCAGGTAAGGACCTTCAAAGGTGGTGGTTCTAGGCATAAAGTTTAAAAAGGCTTAAAATCCCGACACATTTCCCCTTTGGAGTGAAGAGGTTCATCAGGGGATCATAGTCATCATGCTCAGTGGCGCTTAGAAAGATGATCCTGCCATTGGATGAGTGGCTACCAGTAGTGTAATTTTATGGTGGTGAGGTCTCTATAATCTGATTGCACCTTAATCAACCCTAGGCATAAGCATCTCTATATATATATATATACTTTTTTTTACAAACATTAAATATTTCTCTTTTTTTTTTACAGTTTACTTTAATATTTATATAATAGAACCACCCACCCTTCCCTAAACCACTGCTTGTTCCAAAAAAGAAGAAATAAAAAAAAACTAATTGTCTCTCACTCCACATCTCCCCAACCCATCCAGCCGGAATCGTCTACTATTTAATTTAGCCATTTCTGCCATATTCTGGCAAATCTAGATTTTTTTTATTTTATTTACAAAGTGAAATTCCTCACTGGCCAGCGAGACTCTGGTAGAACTCTCCCATTCATTATCGGTGGGAGCAGCACTACCCCCCCCAAATGACGAACAATACATCTCCTAGCATAGAATAGGAGTTTAGATGCTATCTCTCGGTATTGAGGTGTATCCACTCCTTCCATCACACCCAAAATACAGTTTTCAAATTGACTAGGTACTTTAAACCGATGGTATTCCTCTATTTTTCCAATAACCTTTGCCCAGAACTCTCGAATTCTTACGCATTTCCAAAGTATATGTGTATCGTCTACTCCTACCTCTCCACATTTTTCACAGCAAAACTCTTTAGATTTATAACACTTCATTAAGGTCTTAGGAGAGTAGCAGAGACGGTACAATATATTAAATTGAATAATTCTATGCAAAAAATTCTTTGAGACCCTGCTTTTTTCCCGTATAGCCAATTCCCAAAACTCTTCCCGTTGGGGATTTAAAGCCCCCTGCCATTTAAACATTAAACTACCAATTGCTTTACTCTTGGTTTTTTGGTGTAGCAAGCCTTCATATATTTTGGAGACTAATTTCTTGCCTGGTATTAATTCCATAATTTTAACTAGTGATGGCGGTAACATGGCAATTTGTGTACCTTTCCCTATCGTTTTTCTCAATGCTTGTTTTAATTGCATATAGTAAAACTTCAACTCCATATTGTTCAATTGAAACTTATCTTTAAGATCTTCATAGGCAATTATATCCCCCTTGTACCATACCTGTCCCAACTTATATATTCCATATTTCTACCAAACTCTCTGTTCGATAGACTTTAATCCTGTAATGTAGGTATTATCCCACAGTATGGTACTGTTATGTGGCCCACTCTGCGACCACAATTCTCTAGCTTCCTTCCATACTTTAAACATCAACTCAAATAGTGGTAGCTTTTTGTCTCACTGTTGCAGCAGAATACCTGCCTCCAGTATTTGGAAGATGCTACATTTTTCCAGTCTTTTATTAGTCTCCACTATCATATTCTTATATCTTTGCGTGCTACTCCTTTTTTTTTTTATTATTAACAATTTTTATTGTTTTAAGGATATAAATCAATTATATAAAAGACATATTACAACAATAATGTAGACAAAGCGACTGATCAATGTAAAGACAATCATAGATCAAATATAGCAACATATTAGATTACAGAAGTGATAGCTTTTGATAATGGAGCATAAAATGAGGATCATAATCAAAGTAGTTCTGACAAGTTGTAATGTTTTAACACATAATAAAAAGGGAACATAATAGAACAAAAGGGCATGATTAATGCAATGTATGCCATTTAGCCACAAATGCATCTTAATAAGATAAGTAATCTTAAAGGATACTTTGGTATGTAAAGGGTAAGTGGGGAATGGATCAGGAAAAACCTCAGAATTTTTTCCAAGGAGACCAAATAGCCAGAGAAGAAGATGGCGAGTGGAGTTCCCAGTGGGAGAGTTCTTCTAATCTGTAGATCTGGTCTACATTTTGGATCCATTTGGCTAAATCTGGGACCTCTGTG
The DNA here is from genome assembly GCF_905171765.1 of Bufo bufo. Lineage (NCBI taxonomy): Eukaryota > Metazoa > Chordata > Amphibia > Anura > Bufonidae > Bufo > Bufo bufo. Next base: position 183,704,372 of record NC_053396.1, on the reverse strand, counting down.
GAAAGCCAGGAGGACGCTAACAGGATTCTGGCTGCAGCTAGCAGCATAAGGAATAATGATCTGCACCATTTGTTTAAACCTTTGAGGCCTAGATTGAGGAGGGTTAGGTCTGGGGAGCAGGGGAGAGTGGTTCTACAAATATGGTTGCATTTTTTTATTATGTTGCACCACCAGTCCTTAATGGTTTGACAACTCCAACAAATGTGGAAGAAAGAGCCTTTATAGGCTTTGCATCTCCAACATAAGTCGGAACTACTTGGGAAGTAGATAGAGATTGTATCTGGTGTTTTGTACCATCTCGTCATAATTTTATAACCGTTTTCTTGAACTCGAATACATCTTGATATTTTGTGAGGGGTTGAAAAGACCGTCAAGATCTCTGTAGGAGATAGAGAACGGCCCAAGTCTTTCTCCCAGGTTCCAATTATTGCTGGTTTAATAAGAGATATGGGAGTTTTTAATCGGTTATATAAGGTTGAGATGACTCTTTGGGGGGGTTGTTTTGCACCAAGTGTTGTGTCAAACCAAGAGGACAGGGGTTGTAAGGGGGATGTCTTAAAGGGCTTCTGTCAGCCCACTAAACCGTTTTTTTTTTTTTTGCTTAATAATAACCCCTGCACTGCGATTTATCCATACATAAGTAAAATAATAATTTTGGTTCAGTAGAATTTGCTAAAACCCTATTTTTATAATATGTAAATTACTTTGCTACCAGCAAGTAGGGCGGCTACTTGCTGGTAGCAGCCGCATCCTCCGATGGTAATGACGCCCCCTCCGCTTGTTGATTGACAGGGCCAGCGGACGGGATCTTTCTCCGCTGGCCCTGCCTGTTTTCATTCAATATCTGGTGCCTGCGCCGCGGCCGTACCTATCTTCAATCGGCGCAGGCGCACTGAGAGGCGGCCACTCACTCGGCCGCTTCATCCTCAATGCGCCTGCGCCGGGTGTAGATGTGACGTCATCGGCGCAGGCGCATTGAGGATGAAGCGGCCGAGTGAGTGGCCGCCTCTCAGTGCGCCTGCGCCAATTGAAAATAGGTACGGCCGCGGCGCAGGCTCCAGATATTGAATGAAAACAGGCAGGGCCAGCGGAGAAAGATCCCGTCCGCTGGCCCTGTCAATCAACAAGCGGAGGGGGCGTCATTACCATCGGAGGATGCGGCTGCTACCAGCAAGTAGCCGCCCTACTTGCTGGTAGCAAGGTAATTTACATATTATAAAAATAGGGTTTTAGCAAATTCTACTGAACCAAAATTATTATTTTACTTATGTATGGATAAATCGCAGTGTAGGGGTTATTATTAAGCAAAAAAAAAAAAAACGGTTTAGTGGGCTGACAGAAGCCCTTTAAGCAAGGATGTGATCTCAGAGTTGAGGAAATTTTGTATGAAGGTAAGGACCATGGATTTTCCCAGGTCTTTAAAGAGGTGTGGCAGGGGACTGACACAACCTTCATTGTTCAGTAGTTCTGATATAGGTATATTTGAATATCTACCTGAAAGAGGACACATCTCCTTTAAGGCTATGGGGGCTAAATCTATTATGTCCTTTAAGGTAAGGAGAGGAGAGGGAGTAGTTAGTGTTTTATTATGCGAGGAGAACCAGTCCCAGACTGATAAGGTGCTCCGTATCATGGGGTTCGGAATTTATTGGGGTGATGTTTTTTTTCCCCTGCTAGCAAGAGAGCTCGGGGAGAGGAAGGGAGGAACATTTTTTCCATGTGGACCCATACTTTATGAGGAGGAGATCTAATCCAGTCCACTACTCTGGCTAGATGTATGGCTTTCATATACATTTCTGGATCTGGAAGGCCAATTCCTCCCAGTCGTTTAGGCTTAGTGAGAGTGTCGAAGGAGATTCTAGAACACCGTCCTTTCCAGATGAACTTACGGACTGCTTTGTTGAAATTAATAAAAAAGGATTTCGGTATTTTTATTGGGAGGGATTGCATTACATAAGTCAGTCTGGGTAGAACCAGCGCAGAGACCATGTTTTTCCTGCCAAACCATGATAGGTATGGGAGATCCAATGAGTCCATCTGAGAGATCATAGATTGTAGGAGCGGTAGGTAATTGAGTTTGTATAAATCTGCAATGTTGGGAGAAATTTTCACGCCAAGATAAGTTAGTTGTTGTGTTGACCAGTTAAATGGAGAGTGAGCTTTGAGGGACTTAATAGTTGGCAGGGGAAAGCCTTTGTGAAGGAGTTGGGATTTAGCAGGATTGACTTTAAAATTAGATAGGGAACCAAAAAGTTCTAGTAGAGATAGAATGGCTGGGAGGGATTTTTTCGGGTTAGTTGTAAGGATCAAAATGTCGTCGGCGAAGGCAGCCAATTTGATCTCTTGATCCCCAAAAATAAGACCCATAATATCTTTTTGTTGTCTTAGGGCCTATAATAACGTTTCCATGACCAATACAAAGATAAGGGGAGATAGGGGGCAGCCCTGTCTAGTGCCATTTTTAATGCGGAAGCTAGGGGATAGAGTGCCATTTACTGATACAGAGGCCGAAGAAGAGTGGTACATAGCCGTAACCGCGTTAGAGAATTGTTCCGGAATATTAAATTTTGCAAGGGTAAGGTTAATATATAACCAGTCAATTCTGTCGAAAGCTTTTTCGGCATCTGTACCTAGAATGACTAGAGGGATCGCTTTATGGGATGAAAAATATAAAGCATTCAGTATTTTCATTACATTATCTTTCCCCTCTCTCCCTTTTACAAATCCTACCTGATCTGGATGAACTAAAGAGGGAAGGAACTTTTGTAGTCTATTAGCTAACATTTTGGCCAGTAATTTAAGGTCAGTATTTAGTAAAGAGATGGGGCGGTAATTGGAACAGAATGAAGGATCTTTGCCAGGTTTGGGGATGATTGTTATTGTGGCTCTAGACATGTCGGCTGAAATAGGGGTATTGAGGAGGGCACCGTTGCATATTGGGAGAAATTGAGGTAGGAGGATATCAGAAAAAGATCTGTAATAAGACAGAGGTAAGCCGCCTGGGCCTGGACATTTCCCTGATGGGGAGGATTTTAGCGCCTCCTGTAGGTCAGACAAGGTGAAAGGAGCAGCAAGTAAGTCTTGTTGCGGAGATGAGAGGGTTGGGAGATCTAATGAATTGAGGAAGGAGGATATATTGTGCATTTTGTCATACCGAGGGTCTGGGAGGGGTGGAGAGGGAAGGTTGTAGAGGGATTCATGATAGAGTTTAAATTGTTCTGCTATCTTTTCGGTTCGAAACAGCGTGGAACCAGAAGGGGCAGTAATGCTCTGCACATAATTTGCGAGTTTTCTACGTTTAATTCTCTGCATTTGGTATTTTGTAGCTTTGTCTCCATGAGCGAAGATTTTTTGTTGAGAGGATAAGAAGTACTTAGCAGAACGCTCATTTAGCATATTTTTAAATTAAATTTTAAGGGATATCAACTCAGATAGATGAAACTGGAGTAGGGATATTTTGTGAGTTTTTTCTAGGGAGTTGATCCTAGAGAGAAGGGAGTTTAACTTTTTTTCAGATTCTTTTTTCAGATAGGAGCCAAGACTTATTAATTGACCTCTTATATAGGCTTTATGTGCATCCCACAAAACATTAAGAGAGGTGGAGGGGGCTTGATTGATGAAGAAATATTCTTTTAGAAGAGTTGTTATACAGTTTTTATGTATATCATTATTCAGAATGGACTTATTCAGAATGAACCTCCAGCAGGATTTCTTACCCGATCCCGAAGGATGGCGGAGGGTGCAGAAGATGGGTGAGTGGTCAGAGAGCGTCATAGCCCCTATTCGTGCTGAGGAACAGAGTTGTAGATGCTCCTTCGAATATCAGTATATAGTCAATTCGGCTGTAAGAATTGTTAGCTGAGGAAAAAAAAAGAGTAATCAATTACATTAGGATTCAAGCATCTCCATATGTCAACAAGCCCTAGGTTGAACATTCTAGCCAGAGTAGCGCGGATTGCCCTAGATGATAAGGCTATATTTAGATCTCCTACCAAAATTAGGATGCCCTTGCTATGGGTCTCCACTAGAGAAAGGAGTTCAGCAATCCATCTAGGTTGGTCAGCATTGGGGGCATAGGCGTTAACAAAAGTATAGAGCGTCTGGCCTATTTTACCTTTCAGGATAATGTAACGACCCTCTGGGTCTTGAATGTGATTTATATATGTGAAGGGGATACCTCTGCGGAAACCAAAGCTGACCCCTCTAGAGGCCGCTCCATTAGCGCCACAGTGGTACCATATCGGAAATTTCGAAAAGGAAAGATTAGGGTAGCTATTGTGTTTGTAGTGGGTTTCTTGCAGGAATACTACTGAACATTTTTCTTTCCATAGAAGGGAGAAAATTTGGCAACGCTTAGCGGGAGACCTTAAACCCTTTACATTGTAGGAAACTATATTCAAGTCTGACATGACTTGATTGCGTTAAAGCGGAGGATAAGGCTGAGAGTATGTATTGTGGCAATTGCAGGGAGCCCAACAATATAACTATGAAAAATAAGAACTAAAACATAGAACCTTAAAGGGATTCTGTCACCAGGTTTCACCCCTGTCAGCTAAACATATGCTGATGTTCAGGGCCTCATCAGGATTCCTAATGTGGGCTTCTAAATGTGATCCGTAGCCTTATTTTTGCTAAAAAACAGGTTTTACTAACCTGTCACTCAAAGAAATAAGGTGCCCAAGGGGATGTCAAGGGATGCAAGGTGCCGGCCGCACCCACCGCCGTTCGTGCCCAGCGCCGCCTTTCCAGATTTCTGCACCGCCTCCTAATCCTCTGTGATGCCTCTCGCTCTCCCTCCCTCCCTCCTCCTCCTGCTGTAAGATATCGCGCGTGCGCACAGGGCTCTGAGAGGCTGGCGCCAGAGTGCAGGTCATACCTGGGTTGAGCGAAGTGACGGCGCATGCGCACTTCGCTTTAAGAAGCCAAATCGAGAAGTCTGCACGGGTGCATCAGGCAGAGCCCTGTGCGCACGCGCGAGATCTTACAGCAGGAGGAGGGAGGAGGGGGGATGGAGGGAGAGCGAGAGGTGGCACAGAGGATTAGGAGGCAGTGCAGAAGTATGGAAAGGCGGCGCTGGGCACGAACGGCGGTGGGTGCGGCCGGCACCTTGCATCCCTTGACATCCCCTTGGGCACCTTATTTCTTTGAGTGACAGGTTAGTAAAACCTGTTTTTTTGCAAAATAAGGCTACGGATCAGATTTTGAAGCCCACATTAGGAATCCTGATGAGGCCCTGAACATCAGCATATGTTTAGCTGACAGGGGTGAAACCTGGTGACAGAATCCCTTTAATGGATAGGTAAGTACCATAATGAATGATTTTATGGTTAATAACCAGAAACTGTTAGGGGGAAAGTGAATAGTAATTCACATGTAACCTGCAGCAAGGTGGGGAGTTAAAAGGATGGAAAAAACAACAAATCATAAAATGGGGGTTGGAGAGGAGGGCAAAGAAGAAATTGAGGTGATGGTAAGTGGATTTAGATGGGAGGGAACAAAAAGGAAGGAAACAAATGTAAAGGGGAGTGGAGAGAGATATGGAGATTGTGAAAGAATAGCCCCTAATATACCTACTAGTGGTATATATAGAAGGGGATAGAGGTAGAGACAGGACAGGTTAGAGAGTCCTGATGAGGGTGAATACTGTTTCAGATGCGGGTAGTTCAGGAACCGTCATGAGAAGTGTGCGGTTTCTTAGGTGTTGCTGAGTCCATGTTCTTCTTGGACCTTTGCTTCTTTGGAGTGGTAGAAAGTTCCCAAGGTTGAAGGACTGGAAGAGGAGGCAAGGAAGAGATATCTTGAACTTTATCCCAGTCTGGGATATTCAGTGGAGAAGTGTCCAGCGCATTGTTGGCCTCGGTAAGATCCGAAAAGGAGGAGATGGTAATCCTTCTTCCAGAGACAATAAAAGAAAGTCCAAATGGAAAGGCCGATCTGTAGGGAATCTGCTTCTCTTTAAGGAGAGATGTGAGAGGCCTTAAGAATCTGCGTTTTTGCAGAGTGGATGGAGATAAGTCCTGGTATATCTGAATAGGGACCTCGTCCAGGAGAATGGAAGGTGCAGCTCTGGCCGCTTTCAGAATCGCTTCTTTGTCCGGGAAATTCAGGAAACGGCTGATAATGTCCCTTGGAGGATCGTTTTCTTTGGGACGCGGGCGTAATGCTCGGTGTTGTCACGAGGGTGTGAAGAGCCACGCCTGACTCCGTTATACCCGGGGTCAGGAAGTCGCAGCGGGTGGCTGCGCGCTCTATGTAGAAAGATTGTGCTGTTTCTTTATGGTAGCTTTCTGGGTTTGCCTTGCAACCCTTTTTGGCTCACTCAGGGATCCGTAGCTCCTTCTCCTCAGCTGTTTCTTGTCCAGCACTCCCAACCTCCTTATATTCCCCTCTCCCACTTCTCTGGTTGCCAGATATAGAGCTTCCTGCCTGGACTTCTATACTGACCCACTGGAGCTGTGTAGCTGTGTTCCCTTGTTGTTGTTCCAGAACGTTACCCTCCGGATCCCTGTTGGGCCTTGGTGGTCTGCTGTTGTCGCCCACCTGGGATTATATGTTTGTCTGTATTGTCTGTCCTCTCCTTGGTGTTTTCCTCTTAGTGTCAGTGGTGTGGACTAGTGATCCCACCGCCGCGTTCACTACATAGGGCTCAACTAGGGACGTCAGGGCAGTCAGGTGCCAGCCGCAAGGTGAGTCAGGGGTCACCACCTTTCCCTCTCCCTTGGACAGGGCCTTCCCATTTCCCTCCCTTTGCGTGACGCCGGTCATTACATTATATCTGGCCCTTATTTTGTGTAGAATCCAGTATGGATCCAATTGCTGCTTTGTCAAAGCAACTTCAAGGTCTGTCTTTGGAGGTGGCAGGATTGAAGGCGTCGGTCCTCCAGCAACAGCAGCAATTACAACAGACCACAAGCCCAGCGGTTGCTACAGGTAACCAGGTTGTTGCGGAACCCAAGGTTGCTCTTCCTGACAGATTTTCTGGGGGAAGGGACAAATTTGTGACGTTCCGTGAGGCCTGTAAATTATATTTTAAGCTGCGCCCTTACTCCTCTGGTAATGAAGAACAGCGGATGGGGGTTGTTATTTCCCTGCTGCAGGGGGACCCGCAATCCTGGGCGTTCTCTTTACCCGCTGATTCCCAGGCTCTCCGGTCAGTGGATTAATTTTTTGGGGCCTTGAGTCTCATATATGACGACCCTGACCGAGTCGCACTGGCTGAATCAAAATTACGGAGACTCCTACAGGGAGAGCGGCCAGTAGAGGAGTATTGCTCAGAGTTCCATAGGTGGGCTACGGATACCCAGTGGAACGACCCGGCTTTCAGGAGTCAGTTCTGCTCTGGGTTATCCGAAAGGATTAAGGATGTGCTTGCGCTGTATGAGACTCCCTTTTCCCTTGATGTGGTTATGTCCCTTGCTATCAGAATAGATAAACGTCTTAGGGACAGATTGAAAAAACCGGAGCAATTGGTAACCCCTCCCAAGCAGCAGTTAGTCTGTACGGACTTAGACGAGCCTATGCAGCTAGGAGGAACTACTCGTCAGGTCCATCCTCCTGAGGCTCGCCGTAGGCGTGTGGTTTGTTTTTTCTGTGGGGAGAGGGGTCATTTTATTAATGTCTGTCCTTCCTTCCTCAAAAACAAAAGACCGTCGGAAAACTACTAACCCCAGGCTGTGTGGAGGATGTCAGCCGGGGGGTATACGTTTCCTCCATACGAACATTGCAATTTGTGTTGCCAGTGGTTGTTGTTTTTGGCGTTAAGATGGAGACTATTTCTTTTTTTCTAGACAGTGGAGCAGGAGTAAATTTGATAGATGCCCATTTTGCCCACACTATGGGTTTGTCTCTCTGTACGCTACAGAGACCTATTCCCATATTCGCTATTGATTCTGATCCTCTGTCTCAGAGAAACCTCACTCACATTGTCCATAACTTACACCTTCGGGTAGAGGACCACTATAACGAGTTGCTTTCATGTTATGTTCTGGAGGGGCTTCCCACTCCGGTGCTGTTGGGTCTTCCCTGGTTGGTAGCGCACAATCCAGTGGTGGATTGGCAGGCAGGGAGATATTGGAGTGGAGTGAGCATTGCAGAGAAAATTGCTTAAATAGCAATTGCTTAGTCGCCTCCATAGCTACCCTACCCACATTTGTTTCGGACTTTGAGGACGTTTTTTCTGAAAAGGGTTGTCAGAAGTTACCACCTCACCGTCCTTATGATTGCCCGGTTAACCTGATTCCCGGTGCAAAATTACCCAAGACCAGGTTATATAATCTTTCGGGTCCGGAGAGACAATACAGACAAACATATAATCCCAGGTGGGCGACAACAGCAGACCACCAAGGCCCAACAGGGATCCGAAGGGTAACGTTCTGGAACAACAACAAGGGAACACAGCTACACAGCTACACAGCTCCAGTGGGTCAGTATAGAAGTCCAGGCAGGAAGCTCTATATCTGGCAACCAGAGAAGTGGGAGAGGGGAATATAAGGAGGTTGGGAGTGCTGGACAAGAAACAGCTGAGGAGAAGGAGCTACGGATCCCTGAGTGAGCCAAAAAGGGTTGCAAGGCAAACCCAGAAAGCTACCATAAAGAAACAGCACAATCTTTCTACATAGAGCGCGCAGCCACCCGCTGCGACTTCCTGACCCCGGGTATAATGGAGTCAGGCGTGGCTCTTCACACCCTCGTGACAGTACCCCCCCCCCTCTACGAGGGGCCTCTGGACACTCAGGACTAGGTCTCTCAGGATGAGAGGCATGAAAAGCCCGAACTAACCTGTCAGCGTTTACCTCAGACGCTAGAACCCACATTCTTTCCTCGGGACCATAACCCCTCCAATGCACCAGAAATTGAAGAGAGCGGCGGACCCGACGAGAATCAACAATTTTGGATATTTGAAACTCTAGATTACCATCCACAACAACAGGAGGGGGTGGCAGCGGTGACGGATCTAGAGGTGGAACATATTTCTTGAGTAACAACTTATGGAAGACGTTATGGATTTTAAAAGTCTGAGGTAGCTCCAGGCGAAAAGCCACGGGGTTAATGATGGCTACTAATTTGTAAGGGCCAATGAACCTAGGACCCAGTTTCCAAGAGGGAACCTTTAATTTAATATTCCTAGTAGACAACCACACATAGTCATTCACTCCTAGGTCCGGATCTGGCGACCGTCTCTTATCAGCTAAGCGTCTCACCCCTAGACAAGCTAGGTGGTCGCTATTTTTTACCAGGTTTAACTTTGTTATTACCTATCGTCCTGGGGCAAAAAATACCAAGGCAGATGCATTATCTCGTTGTTTCCCTGGAGGGGGTAATGTGAGTGATCCGGTACCCATTCTACAAAGAGGAGTGGTTGTCTCTGCGGTACACTCTGTTCTGGAGGGGAAGGTGTTAGAGGCCCAGGGGGACGCCCCGGTCTCTTGCCCCTCAGAGAAATTGTTTGTACCGTTGAACCTGCGTCTCGAATTATTAAAGGAACATCATAATTCGGCACTTGCTGGGCACCCGGGTAATAAAGCAACCTTGGAGCTATTGTCTCGTCGTTTTTGGTGGCCAAGGTTGCGTCAGGATGTAATGGATTTTGTGTCTTCTTGTTCTACTTGTGCGCGCGCGAAAGTCTCTCATACACGTCCTGCAGGGTCTTTATTGCCACTTGTCATTCCCAATAGGCCATGGACACATCTGTCAATGGATTTTATCACTGACTTACCTTTGTCTACGAGTAAAACAGGTATCTTGGTAGTAGTGGACAGGTTTAGCAAAATGGTACACTTTATTGCGTTACCCGCACTACCTAATGCTAAGACTCTTGCTCAGGTATTCATCAGTGAAATCGTGAAGCTTCACGGGGTCCCTTCCGATGTTGTTTCGGATCGGGGAACCCAGTTTATTTCTAAATTTTGGAAAGCTTTTTGTTCTCGTTTGGGGGTACACTTGTCCTTTTCCTCAGCTTTCCATCCTCAGTCGAATGGACAGACTGAGCGTACCAACCAAAACCTTGAGACATATCTAAGATGTTTTGTGTCTGAAAACCAAGAGGTGTGGTCATCATATTTACCGTTAGCTGAGTTTGCCATAAATAATCGCCGTCAGGAATCTACTGGTAAGTCACCATTTCTTGGTGCATATGGTTTTCATCCACAATTCTGTACTTTCAAAGAGGGGGGGTCTTCTGTGGTTCCCGAAGAGGAACGGTTTTCATCATCTCTTTCATCGGTATGGCAGAAGGTGCAAGCTAACTTGAAAAATATGGGAGGTAAATATAAATGCATGGCTGATAAGAGACGGTTGCCAGGTCCGGACCTAGGAGTGAATGACTATGTGTGGTTGTCTACTAGGAATATTAAATTAAAGGTTCCCTCTTGGAAACTGGGTCCTAGGTTCATTGGCCCTTACAAAATAGTAGCCATCATTAACCCCGTGGCTTTTCGCCTGGAGCTACCTCAGACTTTTAAAATCCATAACGTCTTCCATAAGTCGTTACTCAAGAAATATGTTCCACCTCTAGAACCGTCACCGCTGCCACCCCCTCCTGTTGTTGTGGATGGTAATCTAGAGTTTCAAATATCCAAAATTGTTGATTCTCGTCGGGTCCGCCGCTCTCTTCAATATCTGGTGCATTGGAGGGGTTACGGTCCCGAGGAAAGAATGTGGGTTCCAGCGTCTGAGGTTAACGCTGACAGGTTAGTTCGGGCTTTCTGGGGGTACTGTCACGAGGGTGTCAAGAGCCACGCCTGACTCCGTTATACCCCGGGTCAGGAAGTCGCAGCGGGTGGCTGCGCGCTCGATGTACAAAGACAGTGCTGTTTCGTAATGGTAGCTTTCTGGGTTTGCTTTGCAACCCTTTTTGGCTCACTCAGGGATCCGTAGCTTCTCCTCCTCAGCTTTTTCTTGTCCAGCAATCCCAACCTCCTTATATTCCCATCTCCCACTTCTCTGGTTGCCAGATATAGAGCTTCCTGCCTGGACTTCTATACTGACCCACTGGAGCTGTGTAGTTGTGTTCCCTGGTTGTTGTTCCAGAACATTACCCTCCGGATCCCTGTTGGGCCTTGGTGGTCTGCTGTTGTCGCCCACCTGGGATTATATGTTTGTCTGTATTGTCTGTCCTCTCCTTGGTGTTTTCCTCTTAGTGTCAGTGGTGCGGACTAGTGATCCCACCGCCCCGTTCACTACTCAGGGCTCATCCTAGGGAAAGCCAGGGTTTAGGCACGTGATCGGCGTACGGGTGAGGAACCTATCTAGGGACGTCAGGGCAGTCAGGTGCCAGCCGCAAGGTGAGTCAGTGGTCAACACCTTTCCCTCTCCCTTGGACAGGGCCTTCCCATTTCCCTCCCTTTGCGTGACGCCGGTCATTACAGGTATCTCCCACGGAATGAAAACCATCTCACTAGCGCCATCTTCTGGAAGTGGTTCCTATGAGTCAAAGTCTGACTTTTTAACAACCTTTGGAACATGACAAGGGAAAATATCCAAGCCAAAAATCCATCTGTAGACAGAGTAGGATTCTGGCTGTCCGAGTGTGATACCTTGAACACAGCTTAGGTAGGCTCCACCTTAAATAGAGCAACTGTGCATGGATATTAGTGTTGAGCACGAATATTCGAATATCGATTTTTTTTTTGCGAATATTGGCACTTCGCTAATTAGCGAATATTTCGAATATAGCGCTATAGTTATTTTGAATATTTTTATTTTTTGTTTTATATTTTTTTCTTTCCCACTTCTCAAAAGTAGTTCTTACCTGTCCTGAGGGTTCCTGGCTTCCCGGCTGCTCCAGTCAGTGCCCGTTGCCGCTTCTGGCGACTTCCGTGCTCATGGAGCGTCCCCATCACCATGGAAACGCCTCCATACTAGAATGTACTGTCAGATGTGAGAATTAAGTGGAAATCACAATGCGATTACTTCAAGTTATATTAATCACATTGCGATTTCAACTTAGCACTGCTATATTCCATATTTGTTAACTTCATTAATTCTAGTAAGCAGACCCATTAGAAACACAGCTCAAAGTTGAAATCGCAATGCGATTAATATAACTTGAAGTAATCGTATTGCGATTTCAACTTAGACCTGGTTTACTATGGTTGGCTTGGTAGAATTAGCGAAGATGACGAATATGACGAATGTATTTATCATATTCCTCAAAAGGAAGATAACGAAATATTCTCCATCTTCGTTTTAGCTCCATATTCGTCAGCTTCGCTAATTCTAGCAATCAAATAGGAAAGTTGACTATAGAGACAGCTGTGTTTAATTTGCTATGAGATTATATTACTTAGCTTTTTTTTATAAATAGAATAATTATAATAATTAGCAAGTTTTATAATTATTTTATTTATTTTTAAAAAAAGCAAAGTAATATTATCGCATAGCGAATTAAAAACTTAGCTGTCTCTAGTCAACTTTCCTATTTGATTGCTAGAATTTGTGAAGTTGACGAATATAGAGCTAAAACGAAGATGGAGAATATTTCTTCGTTTTGAGGAATATGACGAATACATTCGTCATATTAGTCATCTTCGCTAATTCTAGATATCAAACTAATAGGAAAGTTGCCTTAAGTTAAAATCGCAATACGCGATTATTTAAATCGCATATTAATCGCGATAACTAGAATAATGACGAATATTCGATTTCGACGAATATGAGACGAATATTCTAGCGAATATTCGCGAATTTTGTCGAAATCGAATATGGCACCTCCCGCTCATCACTAATGGATATGTTTTCGCAGTGCTCCATGGGTAAAAACATATACAAAGAGATCCTTTCCAAGGAAAAAGAAACATCTTGCTTGTGCAACTTTCTGGAAGTTGCTCATGAGATAAAGTCCAACTATTTAAAGGGGTTGTCCAGGTTCAGAGCATACCCTTATTTTCACCCAGGCAGCCCCCCTGAGGCTAGCATCGGAGCATCTCATGCTCCGATGCGTTCCCTTGCCTGTGCTAGATTGCGCAGGGCATGGGCTCTTTTGTTTTCAATAACACATTGCCGGGCGGAAACTTCCCCCCGGCATGGTGTTCGGTGACGTCACCGGCTCTGATGGGCGGGCTTTAGCTGTGCCCTAGCCGTTTTACTGGCTAGGGCAGCGCTAAATCCCGCCCATCAGTGCCGGTGACGTCACCGGGCTTCCTGGCTTCCCCATGGAGAGCCCCGGTACGTCACCGGATCTCCGAAAAATGCCTTTGCCCTGCGCGATGTAGCTCAGGGCAAAGGAGAGCATCGGAGCATAAACTGCTCTGATGCTCAAGTCAGGGGGGCTGCCGGGGGAGAAAATGGAGGGATGTCCGGGTTCAGCTCTGAACCCGGACAATCCCTTTAACAAGCCTTTGACACTTTTTAAAAAGCTTTACACTCCGCTAGCCCCAATCCTACTCTGTACCAATGAGGGGCAAGCACCCCAAAACAGCCATCTATGGATGGATATTTGTCTTGGCTATTTTCCCTAGTCCCTATGTTCCAAGGTTTGTTAAAAAGTCGGATTTTGACCCATAGGGAGTCACTTCCACAAAGTGGCCTTAATGAGATGTACTCTTTCCTGGGAGATACCTCTTTAAGTATATACTGTGTAGCATTCTTTGAAGAAATAAGATTGTCTCCTGCTCTGCAAAAACATAGCTTACGTTCGCTGGCAACTTATGGAGGTGAATGTCTGTTTTTGAGATTGAGAAACCAGTGAAAAACAAAAACTCTATAAAGTTGCCAAACTTATCCCAGCTGACTTGATTCAAATTGAGAACAGGCTGGCGTGCATTTTGCAAATGTTTGCAGTAACATACTGTAAATCATTATCTTAATTATTGCTTGCAAATAAAAATCATGTGGTGCTTTAAGTGATAGGTCCGGACAGGTCCGTTATGACATGCCTGGCTTGATTTTTATTATTTTTTAGGGATTTGTATCTGGTCCAAAAGTTTTTGGCTTTCCCTCGGCACATAAATGTGACTCCAAGAGCTGAAGATTACCAGTGTGCGCTCAAAGAGTGTTTGGAAAAGAAGGAGATCGAGACTCCCACTGCAAGTAAGTGACCTGCACTTCTCTCTGGATACTGTCAATGGTTAATGTTATGTTGAATAGATATACTTTGTAATGATATTATAGAAGCAATGTTATATTTTTATTGATCTGCTCTGTCATAGTTGTTAGATATATTCAAGAAGGAAAATGGGGAAAGGAAAGCTTTCCTATTTTTAGACAATTTTTCTCGCAATTTCAACCCATCGCTACATAGTGCCAAGACAAAACAGCAGTATATAGCCAACATGATACTACCATATAGTGCCACCATTATGCAATATCCAAATAACACTCCTTAAAGTGCCCAGTTAATGCTGCTGTTAAAAGAAATACCAAATAAAACTGTGCAATGCTAAAAAATACTGGGTGGTTTTAGGGATCCAATCCTAAGGGGTCTCCCGTAGTGTTCAGCTTAGGGAACTTTCACACTTGCAGCAGAGGATTCCGGCAGGCAGTGCCGTCGCCAGAACTGCCTGCCGGATCCGGCAATCCGGACGCAAACTGATGGCATTTGTCAGACGGATCCGGATGCGGATCCGTCTGACAAATGCATTGAAATACCGGATCCGTCTCTCCGGTGTCATCATTTTTAAAGGTCTACGCATGTGCATACTGGAAAGACGGATCCATTTGCCGGAACACTTAATACACTTTAATGTAAATTAATGCCAGATCTGGCATTGCGGCAAGTGATCAGTATTTTTGGCCGGAGAGAAAACTGCAGCATGCAGGGACTGAACTGATGCATCCTGAACGGATTGCTCTCCATACAGAATGCATTAGGATAAAACTGATCAGTTTTTTTCCGGTATTGAGCTCCTGTGACGGAACTCAATACCGGAAAACCAAAACGCTTAAGTAAGTGTTTATGAGCTTTCAGGTAGTGATGAGCGGCAGGTGCTATATTTAAATTCACAATACTTCAAGAAAATTTGGGCGAATATTGGTCATATATTTGCGAATTAGAGATTATTTTCTTGAATGCGAAAAATCGGCAATGTAATATTCGTGTAATGCATGCGAAATACAGGTGTGGCTCACTTTTGCTACATTTTCCAAGCTGCTAGAAGTTTCCTGAGACTGGAGAAAATGGTTGGCACAGCAGAACATTAAAAATGGCTTTATATTAGAGATGGGACGGGGGAATCGTCGAATCCACGAATCCCTCAAATCTTGCTGGATCCCGGTGGTGCCCAGACTGGTGGCGGCGGCGGCAGGGCACTCTAGAAGAGGAGCGCTTCGCTGCTGTGACAGGGGAGGGAGAGGCGTTTCCTTTCCCTGTTCCTCTGATAGGCTGCCGGCACAAGGCCCGCAGCCTATCAGAGGCCGTTGCAGGCGGCTTAGGCGTTGACGTCATCGCGCCGCCTGAGCCGTACAGCGCGGGACACAGGCCAGAAGAGGCCTGCATCGCAGCGGAGGTAAGTAAAAGTGTTTTCTTTTTATTTTTATCTGTTACTGGCACTTTGGCGAGGGGGAGAGGTGAGAGGCACTATGATACTACTGGCACATTGGGGGGGAGATGGCACTATGATACTGGCACATTATGGGGGGGAGATGGCACTATGATACTACTGGCACATTGGGGGGGGAGGCACTATGACACTGGCACATTATGGGGGGAGATGGCACTATGATACTGGCACATTATGGGGGGAGGTGGCACTATAATACTGGAACATTATGGGGGAGATGGAACTATGATACTGGCACATTATGGGGGGAGGTGGCACTATAATACTGGCACATTATGGGGGGAGATGGCACTATGATACTGGCACATTATGGGGGGAGGTGGCACTATAATACTGGCACATTATTGGGGAGATGGAACTATGATACTGGCACATTGGGGGGAGATGGCACTACAATACTGGCACATTATGGGGGGAGATGGCACTATGATACTGGCACATTATGGGGGGAGGTGGCACTATAATACTGGCACATTATGGGGGGAAATGGCACTATGATACTGGCACATTGGGGGAGATGGCACTATGATACTGGCAAATTGGGGGGAGATGGCACTATGATACTGGCACATTATGGGGGGAAATGGCACTATAATACAGGAACATTGGGGGGGAGATGGCACTATGATACTGGCACATTGGGGGGGAGATGGCACTATGATACTGGCACTTGGGGGGAGATGGCACTATGATACCGGCACATGGGGGGGAGGAGAGAGGCATTTTATACTGACACATGATTAGGGGGGCATCTATGGGGACACTTACTGGCACATTATTGGGTGGCACTGTGGGGCCACTTCTTATTGGCACATTATTGGGGGGCACTATGGGGGCATCTACTGAGGCCACAAAGAAGGGGTATTTTATATGGGGGGCTCTGTGTGGTACTAGTATTATCAGGGGTATTATCTGTTTCTGCAGTATAGTATTAGGGAGCACAGCGGAACAGTATTGGGGGTGTTAGGATGATTTGTCCAGAAGATGGGAGGATGATGGAAAAGTAGTAAACTAAGATTTTTTTTTGTCAAACTGCAGAGACGAAAAATGGCTGAAAAATGGTGTCTGGTCTGAAGGTCTGAAAGGAGAAGATGAGGAAAGAGAACATCTACATCAAAGGAGACGTAGGAGCAGGGGCGTAACGATCGCGGTCATATAGGGTGCGACCGTGACTGGGAGGTGGAGGTTCAGACTAACTGACGCGGTCTGACTTTGTTTCTTACACCGTTCACACAATTATGTACAGGATTCGTAGGATTCGAGATTCGAAAGATTCGATATATTCGAGAACCTTTTCGGATTCGGATTTGAAAAAAATTGGATTCGTCCCACCTCTACTTTATATGCAGTTAGAGTGCTCCAATATATTCGCAATTGAGCTAATCAGCACTAATGAGGCAAATATTTTGTCGCAATGCGTTAAATTTCACATTTTAGCAGGTCTGCATGTATGTATGGACAGCAGAACCTATCACACTACCTAACACACTGCACTGCAACAGATACACTATATCAGGATATAACCTACACTGACTATCTCCCACTAACTATCTGTATTATATACAGTCAGGTCCATAAATATTGAGACATCTACACAATTCTAACATTTTTGGCTCTATACACCACCACAATGGATTTGAAATGAAATGAACAAGATGTGCTTTAACTGCAGACTGTCAGCTTTAATTTGAGGGAATTTACATCCAAATCAGGTGAACGGTGTAGGAATTACAACAGTTTGCATATGTGCCTCCCACTTGTTAAGGGACCAAAAGTAATGGGACAATTGGCTTCTCAGCTGTTCCATGGCCAGGTGTGTGTTATTCCCTCATTATCCCAATTACAATGAGCAGATAAAAGGTCCAGAGTTCAATTCAAGTGTGCTATTCGCATTTGGAATCTGTTTCTGTCAACTCTCAAGATGAGATCCATAGAGCTGTCACTATCAGTTTAGCAAGCCATCATTAGGCTGAAAAAACAAAACAAACCCATCAGAGAGATAGCAAAAACATTCAGCATGGCTAAAACAACTGTTTGGAACATTCTTAAAAAGAAGGAACGCACCGGTGAGCTCAGCAACACCAAAAGACCCGAAAGACCACAGAAAACAACTGTGGTGGATGACCAAAAAATTCTTTCCCTGGTGAAGAAAACACCCTTCACAACAGTTGGCCAGATCAAGAACACTCTCCAGGAGGTAGGTGTATGTGTGTCAAAGTCAACAATCAAGACAAGACAACACCAGAATGAATACAGAAGGTTCACAACAAGATGTGAACCATTGGTGAGCCTCAAAAACAGGAAGGCCAGATTAGAGTTTGCCAAACGACATCTAAAAAAGCCTTCACAGTTCTGGAACAACATCCTATGGACAGATGAGACCAAGATCAACTTGTACCAGAGTGATGGGAAGAGAAGAGTATGGAGAAGGAAAGGAACTGCTCATGATCCTAAGCATACCACCTCATCAGTGAAGCATGGTGGTGGTAGTGTCATGGCGTGGGCATGTATGGCTGCCAATTCAACTGGTTTTCTTGTATTTATTGATGATGTGACTGCTGACAAAAGCAGCAGGATGAATTCTGAAGTGTTTCGGGCAATATTATCTGCTCATATTCAGTCAAATGCTTCAGAACTCATTGGATGGAGCTTCACAGTGCAGATGGACAATGACCCAAAGCATACTGCAAAAATAACCAAAGCGTTTTTTAAGGGAAAGAAGTGGAATGTTATGCAATGGCCAAGTCAATCACCTGACCTGAATCCGATTGAGCATGCATTTCACTTGCTGAAGACAAAACTGAAGGGAAAATGCCCCAAGAACAAGCAAGAACTTGCAGTAGAGGCCTGGCAAAGCATCACCAGGGATGAAACCCAGCGTCTGGTGATGTCTATGCGTTTCAGACTTCAAGCTGTAATTGACTGCAAAAGATTTGCAACCAAGTATTAAAAAGTGAAAGTTTGATTTATGATTATTATTCTGTCCCATTACTTTTGGTCCCTTAACAAGTGGGAGGCACATATGCAAACTGTTGTAATTCCTACCCCGTTGACCTGATTTGGATGTAAATGCCCTCAAATTTAAGCTGACAGTCTGCAGTTAAAGCACATCTTGTTTGTTTAATTTCAAATCCATTGTGGTGGTGTATAGAGCCAAAAATGTTAGAATTGTGTCGATGTCCCAATATTTATGGACCTGACTGTATATAAGTTATCTAACTATCTTTCTAATGTAGTGTGGAAACCACAGAGCACAGCAATGTCACTGCTCTCGTTCTCAGAACTTTAAAAAACTGTAGAAAATGGCTGCTGGGGAGGTTCTTATATATACTGAACAAAAATATAAATGCAACACTTTCGGTTTTGCTCCCATTTTGCATGAGCTGAACTCAAAGATCTGAAACATTTTCTACATACACAAAAGACCCATTACTGTCAAATATTGTTCGCAAATCTGTCTAAATTTGTGTTAGTGAGCACTTCTCCTTTGCTGAGATAATCCATCCCACCTCATAGGTGTGGCATATCAAGGTGCTGATTAGACAGCATGAATATTGTACAGGTGTGCCTTAGACTGCCCACAATAAAACGCAACTCTGAAATGTGCACAGTTTTGCCTTACTGGGGGGGGGTCAGAATACCAGTCAGTATCTGGTGTGGTCACCATTTGCCTCACGCAGTGCAACACATCTCCGTCGCATAGAGTTGATCAGGTTGCTTATTGTGGCCTGTGGAATGTTGGTCCACTCTTCAATAGCTGTGTGAAGTTGCAGAATATTGGAATAATATTGAACACGCTGTCGTATATACGCTGATCCAGAGCATTCCAAACATGCTCAGTGGGTGACATGTCTGTTGAGTATGCTGGCCATGCAAGAACTGGGATGTTTTCAGCTACCAGGAATTGTGTAAAGATCCTTGCAATATGGGGCCGTGCATTATCATGCTGCAACATGAGGTGATGGTCGTGGATGGCACAACAATGGGCCTCAGGATCTCGTCACGTTATCTCTGTGCATTCAAAATGCAATCAATAAAATGTACCTATGTTCGTTGTCCATAACATACGGCTGACCATACCATAACCCCACTGCCACTATGGGCCATTGGATCCACAACGTTGACGTCAGCAAACCGCTCATCCACACAACGCCACACACGCTGCAATCAGCCCTGAACAGTGAAAACCAGGACTCATCATTTAACAGAACGCCTCTCCAACGTGCCAGACGCCATCGAATGTGAGCATTTGCCCACTCAAGTCGGTTGCGACGACGAACTGCAGTCAGGTCCAGACCCCAATGAGGATGACGAGCATGCAGATGAGCTTCCCTTAGACGGTTTCTGACAGTCTGTGCAGAAATTCTTTGGTTATGTCAACAGATTGTTGCTGCAGCTGTCCGGGTGGCTGGTCTCAGACGATCATGGAGGCGAACATGCTGGATGTGGAGGTCCTGGGCTGGTGTGGTTACACGTGGTCTGCGTTTGAGAGGCCGGTTGGATGCACTGCCAAATTCTCTGAAACGCCTTTGGAGATGGCTTATGGTAGAGAAATGAACATTCATTGCACGGGCAACAGCTCTGGTAGACATTCCTGCAGTCAGCATGCCATTTGCACGCTCCCTCAAACGTTGCAACATCTGTGGCATTGTGCTGTGTGATCAAATTGCACATTTCAGAGTGGCCTTTTATTGTGGGCAGTCTAAGGCACACCTGTGCAATATTCATGCTGTCTAATCAGCACCTTGATATGCCACACCTGTGAGGTGGGATGGATTATCTCGGCAAAGGAGAAGTGCTCACTAACACAGATTTAGACAGATTTGCGAACAATATTAGAGAGTAATGGGTCTTTTGTGTATGTATAAAAATGTTTCAGATCTTTGAGTTCAGCTCATGCAAAATGGGAGCAAAACCGAAAGTGTTGCATTTATATTTTTGTTCAGTGTAGTAAGGGGTAGGCAACTTTCCTATTGATTGCTAGGGATGTTGCTAAGCTCAGACAAAGACATGGCAGCCCTCTCAAAAAGGGAGGTTACTGATGAAAAAAAAAATCTAGAATATTCGAAATTACGAATATACACTCACCTAAAGAATTATTAGGAACACCTGTTCTATTTATCATTAATGCAATTATCTAGTCAACCAATCACATGGCAGTTGCTTCAATGCATTTAGGGGGGTGCTCCTGGTCAAGACAATCTCCTGAACTCCAAACTGAATGTCAGAATGGGAACGAAAGGTGATTTAAGCAATTTTGAGCGTGGCATGGTTGTTGGTGCCAGACGGGCCAGTCTGAGTATTTCACAATCTGCTCAGTTACTGGGATTTTCACGCACAACCATTTCTAGGGTTTACAAAGAATGGTGTGAAAAGGGAAAAACATCCAGTATGCGGCAGTCCTGTGGGCAAAAATGCCTTGTGGATGCTGGAGGTCAGAGGAGAATGGGCCGACTGATTCAAGCTGATAGAAGAGCAACGTTGACTGAAATAACCACTCGTTACAACCGAGGTCTGCAGCAAAGCATTTGTGAAGCCACAACACGCACAACCTTGAGGCGGATGGGCTACAACAGCAGAAGACCCCACCGGGTACCACTCATCTCCACTACAAATATGAAGAAGAGGCTACAATTTGCACGAGCTCACCGAAATTGGACTGTTGAAGACTGGAAAAATGTGGCCTGGTCTGATGAGTCTCGATTTCTGTTGAGACATTCAAATGGTAGAGTCCGAATTTGGTGTAAACAGAATGAGAACATGTATCCATCATGCCTTGTTACCACTGTGCAGGCTGTTGGTGGTGGTGTAATGGTGTGGGGGATGTTTTCTGGGCACACTTTAGGCCCCTTAGTGCCAATTGGGCATCGTTTAAATGCCACGGGCTACCTGAGCATTGTTTCTGACCATGTCCATCCCTTCATGACCACCATGTACCCATCCTCTGATGGCTACTTCCAGCAGGATAATGCACCATGTCACAAAGCTCCAATCATTTCACATTGGTTTCTTGAACATGACAATGAGTTCACTGTACTAAAATGGCCCCACAGTCACCAGATCTCAAGCCAATAGAGCATCTTTGGGATGAGGTGGAACGGGAGCTTCGTGCCCTGGATGTGCATCCCTCAAATCTCCATCAACTGCAAGATGCTATCCTATCAATATGGGCCAACATTTCTAAAGAATGCTATCAGCACCTTGTGGAATCAATGCCACGTAGAATTAAGGCAGTTCTGAAGGCAAAAGGGGGTCCAAAACCGTATTAGTATGGGGACACTAATAATTCTTTAGGTGAGTGTATATCACTATATTCTAAATATTAGCGAATTCTCAAAGTGCCGATATTCAAGATTAATATTCTCAATTTGAATATTCGCGCCCAACACTACTTTCAGGAGATCTCAGGATGATAATGTAACTTATAGAGAATGAGGATGAGGGCAAACAATTGAAAATTATTAACCGCCTCCGGACCGCCTAACGCAGGATCGCGTTCCGGAGGCGGCAGCTGCAGGCAGAGTCACGCATATATGCGTCATCTCGCGAGACGCGAGATTTCGCTCAAAGCCGGACCGCACATGCGCATCGCGGGCCGGCAAAAGTTCAAGGAGTATTTCGTCAGCAACCTGCCAGCCAATGATCGTTGCTGGCAGGTTGCTGATTTTTAAAGAATCGAATCACAAGCCATCTAACACCTTATATTTATAAATATAAGGTGTTAAATGGCTTCTCTGCTCCTCTGCTGGTCCTTTTGGTCGGTTGGTTCCAGCAGAGTCGCAGACATCACAGTGAGTACACCCAACACCACACTTAGCCCCAGATCAACCCCCATCACCCCAATTAACCCCTTGATCACCCCTTGATCGCCCCTGTCAATCACTAGTGAAAGGGAAAAAAGTGATCAGTGTAAACTGTCACTTTTTTTCACTAGTATTGACTGTTAGGTTTTAGGATAGTTTAGGTCCCTTGGTTAGGTAGTTAGCGTCAGTTAGCGCCCAACCCACCGCACCGCAGTCACTTATTCGCTGATTAGCTTATCGCTAATCATCATTTGTACTTTTATAGTATCTGTAAGTGATCAAAACTGATCACAGTCAGATCTATAATAGTATTAGTGTCACCTTAGTTCACCCTCCACCCAAAACGCAGTGTTTGCCCAATCAGGCCTGATCGGCGGTCGCCCACACGTGCGTTCACCCACGCCCGCCCCGCCGCAGTGACAAAATTTTTTATTTTTTTTTATCACTGCACAATCACTTTACAAGCGCTGCGGCGATAAAAAAAATCAGTTTTGATATTTTTTATCAATCGCAGCGGCCTCCGGTACTTCGCTAGCCTCCCATTTGTAAGACAGGCTTGCTTTTTTCTTGGGTAGTCTCAGAGAATACCCCTAAATTTAGTAGTCCAAATGTCAAACAGGGGGTATCCTTCTGTAGAAAGCAGTGGCAGTCTGACCCAAAGTTCGGACGAGGAGGTTGAGGTCCCTGATAGCACCAGGTGTACCCGGCCCCTTATTGCTAGACCACAGGTTGCGCAGGATCAGCTTCAACAGCAGCAGAGTGGGGCTGGCGCTGTCGGATTATGTGGTGAGGCATACACCAGCAGCGCAGCCCTCCCTGGACCTAGTACCAGCACTGCCGTACAACATGGTGAAGTGGCGAGCACCAGAAGGACAGTTAAAGCTGGTACGGTGGCACGTGTAATAGTTACCCCGTCGCAGCCACCGCACAGACAGGCCCGTAGAGCCCCTAGAGTCCCTGAGGTGCTGGCAAACCCTGTTTGGCAGGCTCCAACTTCAGCCGCACCTGTAGTTCCCCCTTTCACCGCCCATTCTGGAGTTCGGGTTGAGACAGCTCAGATCGGTTCGGCACTGGGATTTTTTAAGCTGTTCTTGACTGCGGAGCTCTTGGACTTAGTCGTGGCAGAAACAAATCGGTATGCCACTCAATTTATAGCCGCCAACCCGGGAAGCTATTATGCCCAGCCTTTCCGGTGGAAACCAGTCCAAGTTTCCGAATTAAAATTTTCTGGGCCTTCTCCTCAACATGGGTCTAACCAAAAAGCATGAATTGCGGTCATATTGGTCCACGAACCCAATTCATCACATGCCCATGTTCTCTGCTGCTATGTCCAAGGCACGATTTGAGGCCATCCTGCGTTTCCTGCACTTTAGCGACAACACCACCTCCCGTCCCAGATGCCACCCAGCTTTTGACCGGCTCCACAAAATTCGGCCCCTCATAGACCACTTCAACAACAAATTTGCAGATTTGTATACCCCTGAGCAAAACATCTGCGTAGACGAGTCCCTTATACATTTTACCGGGCGCCTTGGCTTCAAACAATACATCCCAAGCAAGCGCGCCCGGTATGGGGTCAAATTGTATAAGCTCTGTGAAAGGGCCACAGGCTATACCCACAAATTTCGGATCTATGAGGGAAAAGATCAGACCCTGGAGCCGGTCGGTTGCCCTGACTACCTGGGGAGCAGTGGGAAGACAGTCTGGGACTTGGTGTCACCCTTATTTGGCAAGGGGTACCATCTTTATATGGACAATTTTTACACAAGTGTGCCCCTCTTCAGGCATTTGTTCCTAGAACAGATTGGCTGCTGTGGCACCGTGCGACCTAGTCGCCGGGGCTTCCCCCAACGGCTCGTTACCACCCGTCTTGCAAGGGGGGAGAGGGCTGCCTTGTGTAACGAAGAACTCCTCGCGGTGAAATAGAGAGACAAGCGTGACGTTTACATGCTCTCCTCCATTCACGCAGACACGACAATACAAATTGAATGGGCAACCAGTGTCATTGAAAAGCCCCTCTCAGTCCACGACTATAATGCGCTCATGGGAGGGGTGGACTTCAATGACCAGATGTTGGCTCCCTATTTAGTTTCCCGACGCACCAGACGCTGGTATAAGAAGGTGTCTGTATATTTGATTCAATTGGCGATGTACAATAGTTTTGTTCTCTACAGTAAGGCTGGGAGAACGGGATCCTTCCTCAAATTTCAGGAAGAGATCATCGCGAACCTCCTGTATCCAGGAGGTTCCGTGGCCCCAACCACCAGTGTAGTGAGCCGTCTACACGAGCGACATTTCCCCAATGTCGTTGCTGGTACCTCAACCCAACCGTCACCCCGAAAAAGATGACGTGTCTGTAGCAGGAGTGGAATAAGGCGTGACACCCGCTATTTCTGTCCTGACTGCCCTGACCACCCTGCCCTATGCTTAGGGGAGTGTTTCCGGAAGTACCAGACACAGGTACACTTAGCATAGGGATTGCATCTCACAGGACAGGCACACAGGGCTATTAGGGCCCTTTCACTCACAGCTGCTGCAAACCTCTCCTTTCACCTGGGATAAAGTGCATAATGTACTTCGCCACATCTTTGGGCGATTTGCGCTTTGCACATTGTCCCATGGGGAAGGAGAGGTTTGTCCTATAAAGGTAAAAAAAACAAAAAAAACACCGGTAAGCAAAAAAGTTAACGTTCAGTTCAAAAAGTTAAATAAAGTTTATATGTTCCGTTCAAATGTTATTATAAAGTTAATAAATTTATTGCGTTGCGGCCTGGTTTTTTCTTTTTTGTTTTGTTTTTTTTACCTTCCAGGTGGACCAACCGATCGACTAGCTGCAGCAATGATGTGCATTCGGACAGAAGCATTGCGCTGCTGTCAGATTACACAAAAGTCAGTGTATGCGGCGCTGTAAGACAAGATTTCTCCTCTGCAGTAAAAGATACGTTTGCCGAGGCATATGAGCTGAGGGGGCGGCGGTGTTCATATGCTTTGGCAAACACTTTGTATATAAAAAAATAATAATAATCCTGGCAACGATTGATGTGAATGGAGAAATCGGGTTTGCCAGGGTATACGAGCTAAGTGGGTACGGATGTTGGGCGGAGCTCCTAATGTCCTGGCAGACGCCTTTCCCCTCCTTTTTTTTTTTTGGCAGAGATTTTTTCATCCACATTGATCGATGCGAATGAAGAAATCTGTGCCGTTCATTTTTTCTTTCAGCCCAGAAAGAAAAAAATCTCATTACCCGTATGCTCAATATAAGGAGAATAGCAGAAACTCCTAATGCTGGCCATACATGTAATGATTGCGGAGACCCTCAAATGCCAGGGCAGTACAAACACCCCACAAATGACCCCATTTTGGAAAGAAGACACCCCAAGGTATTCACTGAGGGGCATATTGAGTCCATGAAAGATTGAAATTTTTTTCCGAAGTTAGCGGAAAGGGAGACTTTGTGAGAAAAAACAAAAAAAAATCAATTTCCGCTAACTTGTGGCAAAAAAAAAAAATTCTATGAACTCGCCATGCCCCTCATTGAATACCTTGGGGTGTCTTCTTTCCAAAATGGGGTCACATGTGGGGTATTTATACTGCCCTGGCATTTTAGGGGCCCTAAAGCGTGAGAAGAAGTCTGGGATCCAAATGTCTAAAAATGCCCTCCTAAAAGGAATGTGGGCCACTTTGCGCATCTAGGCTGCAAAAAAAAGTCACATGTATGGTATCGCCATACTCAGGAGAAGTTGGGGAATGTGTTTTGGGGTGTCATTTTACATATACCCATGCTGGGTGAGATAAATATCTTGGTCAAATGCCAACTTTGTATAAAAAAATGGGAAAAGTTGTCTTTTGCCAAGATATTTCTCTCACCCAGCATGGGTATATGTAAAATGACACCCCAAAACACATTGCCCAACTTCTCCTGAGTACGGCGATACCAGATGTGTGACACTTTTTTGCAGCCTAGGTGGGAAAAGGGGCCCACATTCCAAAGAGCACCTTTAGGATTTCACAGGTCATTTTTTACACATTTTGATTTCAAACTACTTCCCACACATTAGGGCCCCTAAATTGCCAGGGCAGTATAACTACCCCACAAGTGACCCCATTTTGGAAAGAAGACACCCCAAGGTATTCCGTGAGGGGCATGGCGAGTTCCTAGAATTTTTTATTTTTTTGTCTGTCACAAGTTAGCGGAAAATGATGATTTTTTTTTTCTTACAAAGTCTCATATTTTACTAACTTGTGACAAAAAATAAAAACTTCCATGAACTCACTATGCCAATCACGAAATACCTTGGGATGTCTACTTTCCAAAATGGGGTCACTTGTGGGGTAGGTATACTGCCCTGGCATTTTAGGGGCCCTAATGTGTGGTAAGTAGTTTGAAATCAAAATGTGTAAAAAATGACCTGTGAAATCCTAAAGGTGCTCTTTGGAATGTGGGCCCCTTTGCCCACCTATGCTGCAAAAAAGTGTCACACATATGGTATCGCCGTACTCAGGAGAAGTTGGGAAATGTGTTTTGGGGTGTCATTTTACATATACCCATGCTGGGTGAGATAAATATCTCGGCAAAAGACAACTTTTCCCATTTTTTTATACAAAGTTGGCATTTGACCGAGATATTTATCTCACCCAGCATGGGTATATGTAAAATGACACCCCAAAACACATTGCCCAACTTCTCCTGAGTACGGCGATACCAGATGTGTGACACTTTTTTGCAGCCTAGGTGGGCAAAGGGGCCCACATTCCAAAGAGCACCTTTAGGATTTCACAGGTCATTTTTTACACATTTTGATTTCAAACTACTTACCACACATTAGGGCCCCTAGAATGTCAGGGCAGTATAACTTCCCCACAAGTGACCCCATTTTGGAAAGAAGACACCCCAAGGTATTTTGTGATGGCATAGTGAGTTCATGGAAGTTTTTATTTTTTGTCACAAGTTAGTGGAATATGAGACTTTGTAAGAAAAAAAATATATAAAAAATCATCATTTTCCGCTAACTTGTGACAAAAAAAAATAAATTCTAGGAACTCGCCATGCCCCTCACGGAATACCTTGGGGTGTCTTCTTTCCAAAATGGGGTCACTTGTGGGGTAGTTATACTGCCCTGGCAATTTAGGGGCCCTAATGTGTGGGAAGTAGTTTGAAATCAAAATGTGTAAAAAATGACCTGTGAAATCCTAAAGGTGCTCTTTGGAATGTGGGCCCCTTTGCCCATTTAGGCTGCAAAAAAGTGTCACACATCTGGTATCGCCATACTCAGGAGAAGTTGGGCAATGTGTTTTGGGGTGTCATTTTACATATACCCATGCTGGGTGAGATAAATATCTCGGCAAAAGACAACTTTTCCCATTTTTTTATACAAAGTTGGCATTTGACCGAGATATTTATCTCACCCAGCATGGGTATATGTAAAATGACACCCCAAAACACATTGCCCAACTTCTCCTGAGTATGGCGATACCAGATGTGTGACACTTTTTAGTAATAGCTCAACCCCTCCCACAAATATAACAGATCAACCCCTCCCACAAATATTCATGAGGGAGAGATGAGTCATTGTTGTTACTGCTGCATGTAAACACAGCAATAACAGAACCTGGAAAAGGTGTAAGGATCGTTCTTTTTTCAAAAAATCAAGCTTGACTAATGTATATGTATATCCTGATTAATTTTGTTAGGTTTTATTTTTTTTTCCCATAACTCGGATAACCCCTTTAATGATGAAAGTTAGCGGTGAATGTTAAGGTCAAATAAAGCTCCAAACTAGAATGTGTGATGTGTCTGATTCCCAGGGTTGCGGGGACCCCAGCAGTTATGGGAACTGGTGCCTCATGTTCCCCATTTGGTTGGGGGTGGCTATCTACAATACTGAGCGAATCGAAGTTCACGAAGTGGAATTCGATCCAAATTTCAAGTAAAATTTGATTCGCACCGAATCCGAATTTCCTCACGCTTCGTGGTAACGAATAGCATTTTTTTCCTAAAATGGCTTTGCACGTGTGAGGACATGGAGCAAGGAACTCTGGGAAGGCAGGATCACCCAAAATGCCATGCATGCAGCCAATTAGCAGCCAGCCAGCCCTGTGATGTTACAGCCCTATAAATAGCCTCAGGCATCTTGGATTCTGCCATTTTTCTGTGTACTTAGTGCAGGGAAAGACGTCAGCACGCGCTAGGGACAGTGCTAGATAAAACTTAACTGTGCTAAAAATTAAAGATTATTCAAGGTGTAGGGAAAGGATAGGGAGGAATCATTCCACAGCAGTAGCGGAGGTTACAGCCTGGGTAATAGGAACAATCCTATTACACCTTGCTGCACTGACTTGGGACCCAAATTGCCATTACAGGGAGTGCAGAATTATTAGGCAAGTTGTATTTTTGAGGATTAATTTTATTATTGAACAACAACCATGTTCTCAATGAACCCAAAAAACTCATTAATATCAAAGCTGAATATTTTTGGAAGTAGTTTTTAGTTTGTTTTTAGTTTTAGCTATTTTAGGGGGATATCTGTGTATGCAGGTGACTATTACTGTGCATAATTATTAGGCAACTTAACAAAAAACAAATATATACCCATTTCAGTTATTTATTTTTACCAGTGAAACCAATATAACATCTCAACATTCACAAATATACATTTCTGACATTCAAAAACAAAACAAAAACAAATCAGTGACCAATATAGCCACCTTTCTTTGCAAGGACACTCAAAAGCCTGCCATCCATGGATTCTGTCAGTGTTTTGATCTGTTCACCATCAACATTGCGTGCAGCAGCAACCACAGCCTCCCAGACACTGTTCAGAGAGGTGTACTGTTTTCCCTCCTTGTAAATCTCACATTTGATGATGGACCACAGGTTCTCAATGGGGTTCAGATCAGGTGAACAAGGAGGCCATGTCATTAGATTTTCTTCTTTTATACCCTTTCTTGCCAGCCACGCTGTGGAGTACTTGGACGCGTGTGATGGAGCATTGTCCTGCATGAAAATCATGTTTTTCTTGAAGGATGCAGACTTCTTCCTGTACCACTGCTTGAAGAAGGTGTCTTCCAGAAACTGGCAGTAGGACTGGGAGTTGAGCTTGACTCCATCCTCAACCTGAAAAGGCCCCACAAGCTCATCTTTGATGATACCAGCCCAAACCAGTACTCCACCTCCACCTTGCTGGCATCTGAGTCGGACTGGAGCTCTCTGCCCTTTACCAATCCAGCCACGGGCCCATCCATCTGGCCCATCAAGACTCACTCTCATTTCATCAGTCCATAAAACCTTAGAAAAATCAGTCTTGAGATATTTCTTGGCCCAGTCTTGACGTTTCAGCTTGTGTGTCTTGTTCAGTGGTGGTCGTCTTTCAGCCTTTCTTACCTTGGCCATGTCTCTGAGTATTGCACACCTTGTGCTTTTGGGCACTCCAGTGATGTTGCAGCTCTGAAATATGGCCAAACTGGTGGCAAGTGGCATCTTGGCAGCTGCACGCTTGACTTTTCTCAGTTCATGGGCAGTTATTTTGCGCCTTGGTTTTTCCACACGCTTCTTGCGACCCTGTTGACTATTTTGAATGAAACGCTTGATTGTTCGATGATCACGCTTCAGAAGCTTTGCAATTTTAAGAGTGCTGCATCCCTCTGCAAGATATCTCACTATTTTTGACTTTTCTGAGCCTGTCAAGTTCTTCTTTTGACCCATTTTGCCAAAGGAAAGGAAGTTGCCTAATAATTATGCACACCTAATATAGGGTGTTGATGTCATTAGACCACACCCCTTCTCATTACAGAGATGCACATCACCTAATATGCTTAATTGGTAGTAGGCTTTCGAGCCTATACAGCTTGGAGTAAGACAACATGCATAAAGAGGATGATGTGGTCAAAATACTCATTTGCCTAATAATTCTGCACGCAGTGTATATAGCTCTGTAATTCCAGCAAACTGTTCTTTTTATTGGGGTATTACAGCCATTAACAGGGTTTATTACAAGGAAATATTTCTACATCTTATTTGTCCTATATGTTCTGAAGCCTTTTGTGGCGTGTATAAATGGAAAAAGAAAAATATATTTGCCATTCAGCGGAGCAGTTATATGTTCTAAAGCCTTTTGTGGCGTGTATTAGTGGAAAAAGAAAAATATATTTGTCGTTCAGCAGTGCAGTTATATGTTCTAAAGCCTTTTGTGGCGTGTATTAGTGTAAATAAAAATATATTGGCCGTTTAGCGGTGAAGTTATATGTTCTAAAACCTTTTTTGTGCGTATTAGTGTGAAAAAATAGGGCTTATTATCCGTTGTGTGTCAGACAGAGAAGTCCTAGGCCCTGCACAGGGGAGTGGCAGAGGCCTAAATGTTTCTGGCGCAGGCAGAGGTCACAGCAGAGTAAGAGGCCGTGGCAGCAGGTGTCACTTCGAGAGGCCTGAGGTCTGGCCAGCAACCCAGCGGTTATTGAATGGTTGACTTGATCTTCGACTTCGTCGCAAGTGACATCAGACACCCCCAGCCAAGAGTCAGTGGGTTCGTCAGACACAACCCTTAGTTGGCATGGCCCGGGAGCAGGCCCTGTGCCCTCACCTGCCTCTGTCCATTTCTGTTTTCTCAGCCAGAGAATTATTGTATGCTGTGGGATCAGCTCCACTATACAGTGAGGAAGAGCTACTAGAAGAGAGTCAGCAGCTACTGGCAAGCCAAGATGTGGAGGAGACATCTGCCACTGCCTCCAATAGGCGGGCAAGTACTGATGAGGAGAGTGGCGTGGGAGCTGGTGTTATGAGCAGTCAGGCTCCTGACCCAGAGACGGTTAAGGAGGACATCAGTGATATACAGACAGTACTCGATGATGATGATGTAGCTGATTGCACTGGGGAGCCGGGTGACGAAGGGGCTTTAGCATCATCAAGAGAAGAGTGAGTGGCAGCTTGCCCAGCAAGTCACTAGCATGGCCGTGAGTCTGCAGGGTGGCAGCAGTGGAAGGTCAGGAGCCAAGCGTGCCCGATGTAGACCACCCGCTTCGCAGGAGCCTTCCTGTCTGGGAAGTAGCGGTGCAATGGTTCACGGAGGCAGTGGCGGTAGCAGTCAGTCAGTGCATAGTGTTTTGGGTAAAATCACCTACTCGGTGGTGTGGCAGTCTTTTGTTAAGCCGACATAGGAGGTGAACATGGCCATATTTAGAATCTGTGGGCAGAAGGTAAAGCTTGGCCAGGGTGTCAATGTTGGAACCAAGGCCCTGCATCAACATATGCAGCGTCACCATAAAGTGGCCTGGAAGAAATGTGGCTCCGATATTGTGGTCCAGCCTGCCGCAGCAACCACTGCATCACCCAGTGGCACGCAGCCGATTTCAGGCAGTCAAGGCTCCACCACCTCAGCCAAAGAGAGCTGTCTGTCCTTCCCACCATCTGCTGGTCCTGATGCTCCTGCTCCTCGTTCTCCTACTCCTCGTCAGTCATTCCGTCAGCAATCGATCACCGAAGTGATTGCCAAGAGACAACAGTATGCGTGTACTCATCCAACGGCGCAGAAGCTGAATGTGCTCCTGTCCAAGTTTCTGGTGCTGCAGTCCCTCCCTTTCCAAGTGGTGGACTCTGCACCTTTCAGAGAACTGATGGCTTGTGCCGAGCTGAGGTGGAGAGCCCCAAGCCGTCATTTCTTTGCCAAAAAGGCAGTACCAGCCTTTCACACACATGTAGAACAGAAGGTGGGCCAGTCCTTGAACCTGTCGGTGTCTGCCAAAGTGCACGGCAGCGCCGATGTGTGGAGCTGTAACTACGGTAAGGCATAATGCTTGTCCTATTCAGCCCACTGGGTAAATGTGGTTCCTGCACAGCCACACCAGCAACTTGGCCAGGTGATGCCACTTCCACCTCCACGTTCTCACGCCGTTGGTCCTACGACACTGTCTCTCTGTCTCCTCATCCTGCACCGTGTCCTCAGCCTCCACTGCAGGCAGTACTGGTGCAACCATATAGGCGAACTAGGCGTACGCCTAGGGCACCGGCCTGCTGGGGGCGCCCTGGTGGGCTCCCCCTGACTGGGGCTGCAGACCTGGGCGAGCGGCTCTTGAGCCGCCCCCAGCGCCGTTACAGGGGGGCCAGGAGGTGGAGGTCCTTCTTAAATATGGCAGAGCAGGCATCTGCTTACCCTGATGGCAGGTGCTCCTCTGCCAGTAAATTACCAGAGGAGAGGAGGCGGGCGGCAAGGGAGGCTGTTCTAGCAGCTCCCCACTCCTCCCTCATGCGCCCTCTGTGATGCCGGAATATGACGTCATTCCGGCCCCGGCAAACTAAACAGCAGCTGGAGGACTGAGGAGCTGCACCACACTGGACCCCAGGGAGGTGAGTTTTTAAGTGTTTGACTTTCAGTGAGTTTCTGTGTACATCATTTAGTGAGTTTCTGTGTACATCATTCAGTGAGTGTCTGTCTGTCAGTGTGTGTGTGTGTCTGTCAGTGACATGAGGGGGCGGCAAAATGGATCTTTGCCTAGGGCGGCAAAAATCCTTGCACCAGCCCTGACAGTGCCCCTCCAGCATAACACATGTGCAGGGCATGGCGGTGTCACACTGTTCTGCACCTCGTTTGCCTGGGTGTCACGGCTGTCATGGTCTGGTGGTAGTGGACCGTGACACTTTTGCCGTGCATGCTTGTTGCTGGTGGCAACGTGTTGTTAGCTTGATTTTACACTTCTCCTTTAAGGCTGGTGTTCCTTCCCATTTTGGTTTGTTTCGGGTTAAAGGTGTGTGCAAGGTGGAGCTGGGTGTGGCTTCATGGCTCTTCTTATACTGGAGTTGTGAGACTGAGGTTAGTTGTATGTCTGCCTTTGTATGAGTAGGAGCTTTGCTCCTCTCTGGATGTGTCACCTGTCTGTGAGGGCCTCTTTGTGGAACATCAAGGTCTTTGGCAATGTCATCCCGATGTTTCCCCATGTCCCCTTACCCTTCCTCTCCTGTTTATGATGTTTGGTGTGGGTTTATGCACAGGGTATTTGTTGTATGTCATTTAGTGTTCCAAGTCTGGTCTGTTTGGTGTTTGTAGTCCAGCATGGTTGTTTGACATTTCCCCTGTCTGTCTTTGCCTGCGGAAGTGGGCTCCATGGTTTCCCGGAGGGCTGAACCACAAGCTGTAGTTTTTCCACCCAGTCATTGTGGCAGGTAAGTGATGGTTGTTGCAGTGCGTGTTGTTTGCGCTGGGCTCTTACCTGCCATTTTGTGTTTATGCTTGCTCTCTGCTCCTTCCTTGTTGCTAAGCCTGTGGGAAACTCTGGTTCTTCCGTGTCTTGGAGGAACCGGTTGTCTCTTTCTCCTGACAATACTATCAGGGATCATCAGGGTTAATTAGGGTCCTAGGTTTCAGGTATGAGCCCTCCCACCATCAGGGTTGGCTCATACAGTCAGGAGGTCAGGGATTGTATTTAGGGATGTATAGGTGGTGACCTGCTACCTTATCCTGGCTTCCAGGCCTAGTGGCATATCCCGCCAACCTACATTGTACAGTGGGGAGTTTCCCCCAATCCCCACTGTGTCACTGGGTGAACTGAGTCACGCAGGGGAGGAACTGCTCCACATCCTTCATCAAGAAATTGAATCCTGGCTTTCTCTGCGACAACTGAAAATCGGAACCAGGGTGACTGACAATGGGAAGAACATGGTGTCGGCGCTGCATCAAGGAGGGCTGAGCCATGCGCCCTGCATGGTGCAAGTGTTCAATCTTGTTGTCAAGTGGTTCCTTCCACCCATCTGCAACACATCCTTAAAATGGCCAGGAAACTTTGCATGCACTTAAGCCACTAGTACACTGCAAAGAACACCCTCCTTGAGCTGCAGCGCCAGAACGGCATCCCCCAACATAGGCTGATATGCGATGTTTCCACCCGTTGGAATTCCACCCTCCATATGTGGGACCGACTATACGAACAGAGAAAGGCCATAATCGATTTCTTGATGATCCAAGCGGTCAGGAGTAATACCCTGTGTAACTTCGATGTCAGCCAGTGTCAGCTCATGCTTGACACATGCTGTTTGCTTAGGACCTTTGAGGAGATCACGTTATCTGTCAGTCACCAGGACTACGGGATGAACGATGTCATTCCACTGCTTCATTTCCTGGACCAGATGCTGGTAAATCTGGCTGGTCAGGGGACTGGAGACGTGGCACCTTGATCTCACAGCCACATGAGCCCTGTGGGGGCTGAACTGGAGGAGGAGGAATACATTGGAGCACAAGCAATGTGTAGGGAAATGGGTGGTTTTTATACACAGGTGACAGGAGAGAAGGAGCAGGAGCAGCCAGAGAAGCTACAGGGTGATGAGGAAGAGGAGACAGAGGACCCAGACAAACCATGGCAGTATGCAGTGGAGATGAAGGCAGGGAGTCCCTCCAAGTCACTTGCACAAATGGCCCGCTGCATGCTCACTTGCTTGCGTAGTGACAGCCGAATTGTCAGCATTTGGCAGAGGGATGACTTCTGTCTCTCCACCTTTTTGGACCCTTTTTACACCCGCTGAGAGGGAGGACAAACTGAACTACTATAGAGACATCCTATGCCTATTTGCGTCATCGTCCATCCTCTCGCAAGACTGACCGGGTGGGTCCTCTGCGCTCACGTTCCTCTGACATGGCTGCTGTGGCAGGGTGGGGGGTAGGAGCAGTTCCAGCTACATCATCAGCAACTTGAGTCTAGAGTCGCTGATGAGCAGCTTGCTTCAACCGCCTAGTGAAGAAACTACTCACCAGCAGCAGCTTAACCTGGAGAAGGACCTGAATCAGCAGGTGGTGGTATACTTGGACAGCACCCTGCTACCCCACATTGAAGATCCACTTTACTACTGGGCAACATTATAAGGACCACCACAACAGTGACCCCTCCACCCTTAGGTTTGTGGCCTTTGAGAGGATCAGGAGACACTGGAGAGGTGGCAACAACATCACAAACATGTCTAGGACAGAATCTAAGAGGATTTTTGAATTCGATGCCCTAATTCCAGCCGGATTGAACGCGGAAATGGAGATTTTTGGCTTTCCGTAGTTAAGTAACAACATGTAGACCCTGGGGCAGCTGCCGGTCTGGGATGGGAAGTCGAGGTCCGGCTATTTACCAGCACCTCGATCTCCTCTCCCGGGCGGGCCCCCGCTTCCACTATCTCCACTATCTTCACATCCCCTTCCAGCTATACACTAGGAAGAAAGCATTAATATACATGCAAAATACCAATAAGAAAGAAAATATGGATCAACACACAATTAATGAAATAAATACTATATATCACATGACAATGGGGAGAAAATGGTGCATCTAACCATTTCTCAATATTACATTTGATTAACTTAGATTTCACTACTGGGTCTTCAAACACTTGAACCTCCAAAAGTACTAATACTATCTTAGCTATTTCTTTCCAATATCTAATCAATCTAGGGCATCTCCAAAAACAGTGTATTAGGTCTGCTTTCTCTCCCCTACATTTTGGGCACTTATCTGAAGCTCCCACGCCCAATCTCTTTAACATCCAAGGGGATCGATGTAATCTATGCACTATGAAAAACAGTGATATCTTATGTGAACCCCTGTCCGACACCATAACATAACTTCTAAGGGCATCTTTCCATTTCTCTTCCGTAAGAGATTGTAATTCTTTTTCCCATTTTTTTCGGGCAAGTATTGTAATCGTTTTGTTTTTTCCCTCCATCAAAATCTTTTTGCGGTTGTTCCTTTTTTTTCTCCTCCGTTGGTAAATTTATATAATCTATCTGATTGCTCCTTTCTATATTTGTCTACCTGCACCACTGTCCTCAACGCATCCTTGAGCTGGAAGTATTTGTAGAAATCCTTTTGGGGGATCCCAAAACTCCCTAACCAGTGTACTGAAGTCCTTCAGTTTATCTTCCTCGAATATCTGGCCTAAATACTTCATCCCCTTTCTTTCCCAATCTATATAAGTCCTAATCGTTTGCAATTCCTTTAAATTAACATTTTTCCAAATAGGTGTATAGTGCAAAAAAACTTTAATCTCTAATATTTTTTTAGCTTCCACCCATATATATTCCAGTGAATTTAATATTCTATTTACTGTGTTATTTTTCCCTAGTGTGCCTGATTCCAATACCTCTAAGTGATTCCATTCCTCCCTCCAACCCAATTTATTTAATTCCTGCCTTCCCACTAAACCATTAAAACTGCCTTTTATCTGACTATACTGTGTTACTAAATAATAGAAAAACCAGTTTGGGACAGCTAATCCACCCTCTCTTACTGGGACCTGAAGCACTTCTTTTTTTATCCTAGGGATAGCACCTTTCAAGTAACCTAAAATGGTAATCTGTAAACGATTTGAAACATATGCAAATTAACCTGAGATGAGTCCTGTCCCTGACTCATCTCAGGGACAGGACACATCTCAGGTTAATTTGCATATGTATCAAATCGTTTTCTTTACACAATAAAAGCACACAGAGCTGTGGGGACTGGATATTGCGGATGTGCTAGCGGCAATCTAGCAACCCATGTCCTCAGCTCTATACACAAAATCCCGGTGACAGGTTCCCTTTAACCCTGTTTTGGGACATTAGATTTTTGTTTCCCAGGGCCATGTCTATCCTTGACCAGGTTTGATGTGTTTTAGAATAGCAGGAGTACATGGTTTCTTCCGGTTTTTGAAAACGCCAGACATCAATCCAATTAAATTCCTGGGCTAATTTAAACAAATCTACATTTTGTGTTCTTCCCCCTCTGCTAGACGTTCTATCCCTAAGTGGATCCATTACCGCGTTGTAATCTCCTATCGCAATCATTATACACTCTTGTCTATACAACATAAATCTATGCAATTCATACAAGACATCTGGCTTATATGGTGGTGGAATATATATATTTGCGATTACCATTTTAACCCCTTCTATATTGCATTGTAAGAAGAGGTACCTGCCGCAGTCGTCGGCCTCACATGAAACACACTCGAATTTAATCTTGTTATGTATCAGAATTGAGACTCCTCTAGAATAGGTAGTATATACCGAATGGTAGCTTTCCACTATCCATCTCTTCTCTAACCACCTTAAAGATTCCTTGTCTAGGTGTTTCTCTTGGAGGCAGACGATGGCTGGCAAGAACCTCCTCATCCACTCAAGGATAGCATATCTCTTTACTCTCTCTCGTAACCTCTCACGTTCAATGAAAGAATCCTAACCATCTAGCAGAGAGGGAAGAAAAAAAAAAAAAAAAAACACACAAAACACAAAACCGCGTCCCCTCTCCCTCTTAACCAAAAGTACCCCCCCACCCTAAGTAGCCCCCCCTTCTGCTAGCCAGCAGTCGGGGCGACTCCATAACTTAGCATATTGGCTCCCTGTCCCCTCCTCCACCCCCCACCTCAAAGGCCGATCCCGTCTGCCCACTCGCTAACCTCTGC
The DNA here is from genome assembly GCF_905171765.1 of Bufo bufo. NCBI lineage: Eukaryota > Metazoa > Chordata > Amphibia > Anura > Bufonidae > Bufo > Bufo bufo. The sequence goes on along the minus strand of NC_053396.1, from coordinate 183,666,669 downwards.
CCGCGTCTGAAAAAAAACAGTCCATCCTTTATATTCCACCCTTAATTTTGCCGGAAAAAGTAAACTATATTTTAAGCCTGCCTCCCTTAATCTCTTTTTAGCAGTTATAAACTCTTTTCTACAGGCATTAGTATTTGCTGAATAGTCTGGAAAAAGTCTTATCTTTTCACCATGTATCTGGTATTTTTCGGAGATTCTAGCATCAGATAGTATCGTATCACGATCCTTAGCAAGTAAACATTTCACCAATATCTGTCTGGGAAAATCCCCTGGGACCCGTCTTTTTGTGGGGACCCTATGTGCTCTTTCAATAGCGAACAATGGGGAGAGAATACCCTCCTTACAATTCTCCTTTATCCAACCCTCCATAAATTCCATACAGTTATCCCCCTCTGCCCATTCTGGGATCCCCACACATCTTAAATTGGCTCTTCTTGATCTATCTTCCTGGTTTATAAATTTTTGTTCCATCTTGCCATTCATCTGTTTTAGAAGTACAACCTCCTTCTCTAAATTCTGAACAGAGTGTTCCAGAGCGGGAATCCTTTTTTCCATCTCATGTAATCGTTGCCTTATTTTCTCCATCTCATCCCGTATTACACTGACATCGGTTTGCACTCCCCCGATCTGTGTCACTATATTACCCATTACATTTTCCATCCTCGAGGTCCCCGCACTCCCACCCCACCCGTAGACCCGTTCTCATGCGTCAAACCCTGGGGCTCTACATCTGTAATTTTTTCTTTCTGCGAGGAACTGGAACCTGGCGAATTTAGAACCAAAAATGTATTCAATCCCTATTGTTTAGACCCGCTCTCTAACCCTGTTACTGATCTCCTACCACTACCACCAGTAGGGCCGCGCTGTTCATCCTTTTTCTTGGGTGACATTTTAAGCTCCCTTTTCTCACTTTTTTCCCTTTTTCATCTTCCCTCCCTCTCCTTCCATGTTGCCAAAATATGATTATCGTAGGGAACATTAAATCTATAAAAATATAGTACCACTGAAGTTTACAATATACTGAAATATTACAAGAATCAATCAGACATAACCGTACATTTCAACTTAGTCAAAAAAAAAGGAGGAAGTTTGTTAGTGACATAGACGGTTAATATTACGAAGGAAGAGGGGAAAAAAAACAAAAAAACAAAGTCCAGCAACCAAGTTATAGACGTTTTCCTAGTATCCAAAGATATCGCATGAGGTTAATCAAAGAAGACAGTGTCCACCGGTCCACAAAAAAGGGAATGGAAACGTCACGGATATTCGGCAAAACAAATGTCTGCTTATACAGTTAAATGCGAGGGTGAAGCTGCATAGGAGTGAATTAGTCCCTGGTTAATCCGGGAGAGTTTGGAGGTGTTAGAAAGGTTAGAGGTAAGTCCTATAGAAGAGCTTCTTCAGAGGGTTAGAGTCAAAGTCGGAGTAGAAGTAACAATGGGGGTATAAATAAAACGGCTGCTATACACTATGGTAGACAACCGGCTAAGTATCTTCATTCCCCCCCCTTTTTTTTTTTTTTTTACTTCCCTCTTTATCTCCCTCTTCCCTCACTTGTTACTTTCTTTCTTCCAACAATAGTGAGGACACTCAACCCCTCAATTTTACATAACAACCTCCATCCTCCACTCTCCGCACTCCAGTTTCCAGCCTCTCTATATTCGCTCTTTTCTTTCCTTCCTTTCTTTCTTTTTCCTTCTCCCTTTTTTGCTTCTCTTTATCCCCCCCTCTCTCTCCACACCGTCCTTCTTTCTTTCTTTCTTCACCCCTTTTTAGGATATCTCTGACACTGTCTGTTATACCATGGGGTGCAACCATACAGACTTGAAAAGAAAAAAGCAATAGGCTCACTCCAGGGGGAGAGGGGGCAAACAGCCCCACAAATCTTAAACAAACACTGCGGTCTCTGTCTTTCACCCCCGATTCGCACTTACAGTCCCAGCCGCTCCAGCTCCATTAGCTCACCGCCTCCTCACCAACTCTGATATGAGTCCTCTCCGTTCCTCACCACCAACTGCGTCGGTGACTCACCGCATGAACAGCGGCGTCTCCATCAGGCAGCTCCCGGCAGCGGCAGGCAGAGGTCAGAGCCCGGGCATCGGCGTCTGTGACTCACTACCCGAACAGCGGCGTCTTCATCAGGCAGCTCCCGGCGGCGGCAGGCGGAGGTCAGAACCCGGGCATCGGCGTCTCAAACGGCATCTCTCCACAGGCACAGCGAGCGGGCGATCCGGGCGGCCGGCGTGCAGGGGGGACGGGGGGCGGAGCCTAGTGTCACACGTCGGACGCTCCCATGCTCAACTCCCTATATTAGGGGCAACCGGACATCTGCAGTTAAATAAAGAGACACGATTGGTTCTGGGTAAAGTACTTTTCCAAGCTAGACTCCTTATATTAAGGAAATGGGTAAAGGAAGATCCCTCGACAGTGGCACAGTGGCGAGAAGCAGTTGTCAACTTGATCAAAGCGGAACGGGTTACTGAATGCTATATTAAAAAATCCAAAAAACTTGAAGAAATATGGAAAAAATGGCTATATTAGGGCTTGGAAGTTACTTTTGTGTTTTTTGTTTTTTGTTTTTTTCTTTTTCGCGTCCCTCTACCTCTCCCCAGGGGTGGTGGGTGGGTAATAGGGGTAAAACAGGGAAAATAAAAAAAAGGGGGAAATAAAGAAAAGAGAAGAAAAAGTTATAATAATATCTATCAATTTGTAATATGGATTTTCTTATTGTTGAATTTTTGTGATTCGTGTATAAATGTATATGTTTTTATAAAGTTGAAATAAAGAAGAAAAAAAACTTAGATTTCACTAAAAATAAACCGCACCAAGAAAGGCACAACACAGTATAACATACATCACTACTACAAGAACCTGTAGTATTAAATTATCACATTCATCACATTCACACCAGTAAATCTAAAATATTCCTGCACCATATTATTTTTGATTCCACTACAACAAACATCGCAAAAGTAAAACCGCACCAAGAAACGCACAGCACAATATAAAATACAACACTATTATAAAAACCTGTAGTATTCAATTATCACATTTATCACATTCACACCAGTTAATATAACATTTTTCTGCACCACATACCGCATCATTTTTCTGGATACAATATTTACTGGCAGAAATACATTTATCGGTGCATTCATTGGTAGATACAAAAAAAATGTGGGGGATACAAACCAACATATTATTTAATGCATCCAATCCTACTAAACCATAGCAACTTCCTAATACTCAAGCAGCGATCGGCTAAAACCTTACCTGAATCTTACAATAGGATTATTAATTATACCAATATAGGAGGACTTTACTATTCAACACCAGTCAATTAAGGATCAATATGAATTAATACCTACAATCAGATGTCATGTTATTCTGACCACGTCACATCCTTCGATTTGAGAGCTACAGCGCCATCTACTGAACATAAGTAAAGAGACTATTATCGCATAGTATCAGCGGAAGGAAAATTCCCATGAAGTGGATTCTTTATGAAATGACTTTTTCTACAAATCAAAAATTTATCTATTTTTTAATATATTTTTTTTATCTTTTTACCGTTTATTTATTTACGTATTTTTGTTGTTTTTTCTATCTTAAGTTAACTATTTAGGAAATAGGTTTTACATATTTTCATAACAATTGTAATTGTACCTTTTGATGATATGTGCATGGCACCTTTTTAGCAGCTAGAAAAATAAATGTATATTGCATCAATACATATCTCCATTGTCATATACAATTCTAGTTTGTAATATATACACCGTTATCATTACATACAGCCAGGGATATCAGAGTGCCCCCCACATCCATTATCTCTATCTCTTCATCATTCCCTTGCAGCACCTGAAAACCTGCCATTCTGTTTAAAGTTAAGAAGTTCTTTCTGAGTAGTGATGAGCGGCAGGGGAAATATTCGAATTGCCGATATTTCACGAATATTTAGTAGAATATTCGGCATATATTTGCGAATTAGAGATTATTTTCTTGATTGCGAAAAATCGGCAATGTAATATTCGTGTAATACGCGCAAAATACAGGCGTGGGTCACTATAGCTACATTTTTCAAGCTGCTAGAAGTTTCCTGAGACTGGAGAAAATGGTTGGCACAGAAGAACATTACAATAGCTTTATATGCAGGTAGAGTGCTCCAATATATTTGCGATTGCGAAATCGGCACGAATGATGCGAATATTTTGGCTCAATACAACTTCACATTTTAACAGGTCTGACTACTTATTAGTGATTGGTGCACTAAGAATTGTTGTGAACTTTTGACATCACAGAACTATGTATGTAGCATGTATGTACGGACAGCAGAACCTATCAGATACACATATCACTATCTAACCTATACTGACTATCTCCCACTAACTATCTGTATTATACACTGCTCAAAAAAATAAAGGGAACACAAAAATAACACATCCTAGATCTGAATTAATTAAATATTCTTCTGAAATACTTTGTATGTGCTGACAACAAAATCACACAAAAATAAAAAAATGGAAATCAAATTTTTCAACCCATGGAGGTCTGGATTTGGAGTCACACTCAAAATTAAAGTGGAAAAACACACTACAGGCTGATCCAACTTTGATGTAATGTCCTTAAAACAAGTCAAAATGAGGCTCAGTAGTGTGTGTGGCCTCCACGTGCCTGTATGACCTCCCTACAACGCCTGTGCATGCTCCTGATGAGGTGGCGGACGGTCTCCTGAGGGATCTCCTGCCAGACCTGGACTAAAGCATCTGCCAACTCCTGGACAGTCTGTGGTGCAACATGACGCTGGTGGATAGAGCGAGACATGATGTCCCAGATGTGCTCAATTGGATTCAGGTCTGGGGAACGGGCGGGCCAGTCCATAGCATCAATGCCTTCGTCTTGCAGGAACTTCTGACACACTCCAGCCACATGAGGTCTAGCATTGCCTTGCATTAGGAGAAACCCAGGGCACCAGCATATGGTCTCACAAGGGGTCTCATCTCGGTACCTAATGGCAGTCAGGCTACCTCTGGCGAGCACATGGAGCCCTCCAAAGAAATGCCACCCCACACCATTACTGACCCAATGCCAAACCGGTCATGCTGGAGGATGTTGCAGGCAGCAGAATGTTCTCCACGGCGTCTCCAGACTCTGTCACGTCTGTCACATGTGCTCAGTGTGAACCTGCTTTCATCTGTGAAGAGCACAGGGCGCCAGTGGCGAATTTGCCAATCTTGGTGTTCACTGGCAAATGCCAAACGTCCTGCACGGTGTTGGGCTGTAAGCACAACTCCCACCTGTGGACGTCGGGCCCTCATATCACCCTCATGGAGTCTGTTTCTGACTGTTTGAGCAGACACATGCACATTTGTGTCCTGCTGGAGGTCATTTTGCAGGGCTCTGGCAGTGCTCCTCCTGTTCCTCCTTGCACAAAGGCAGAGGTAGCGGTCCTGCTGCTGGGTTGTTGCCCTCCTACGGCCTCCTCCACGTCTCCTGATGTACTGGCCTGTCTCCTGGTAGCGCCTGCATGCTCTGGACACTATGCTGACAGACACAGCAAACCTTCTTGCCACAGCTCGCATTGATGTGCCATCCTGGATAAGCTGTACTACCTGAGCCACTTGTGTGGGTTGTAGACTCCGTCTCATGCTACCACTAGAGTGAAAGCACCGCCAGCATTCAAAAGTGACCAAAACATCAGCCAGGAAGCATAGGAACTGAGAAGTGGTCTGTAGTTACCACCTGCAGAACCACTCCTTTATTGGGGGTGTATTGCTAATTGCCTATAATTTCCACCTGTTGTCTATCCCATTTGCACAACAGCATGTGAAATTGATTGTCACTCAGTGTTGCTTCCTAAGTGGACAGTTTGATTTCACAGAAGTGTGATTGACTTGGAGTTACATTGTGTTGTTTAAGTGTTCCCTTTATTTTTTTGAGCAGTGTATATATAAGCTAACTAACTAACTAACTATCTAATGTAATGACACATGAAAGCAGAGAGCGCAGCAATAACACTGCTCTTTCTCTCAGATCTGCAAAATACTGCATACAACGGCTGCTGGGGAGGTTCTTATAAAGTAAGGGGTCGGCAACTTTCCTTTTGGTTGCTAGGGATGTTGCTAAGCTCAGACAAAGACATTGAAGCCTTCTCATTGGCCCACAAGGAAGAAGGGAGGTTACCGATGAAAAAAAAATCTAGAATATTCGAAATTACGAATATATATAACTATATTCTAAATATTTGCAAATTCTCAAAGTGCCGATATTCGCGCCCAACACTATTTCTGAGCTAAACTTTGTTGATTCCCAGACTAAGACTTTACTCCACCTGATTATGTAAACAATCTTAGGAAATGGAGGGGAAAAAGCAAGTAAGGCTACTGTCACATCTGCGTTTTTCCTTTCCGCTATTGAGATCCGTTATAGGATCTCAATACCAGAGGAAAACGCTTCTGTTTTGTCCCCATTCATTGTCAACGGGGAAAAAATTGAAGTGAAGGGAACGGAGTGCACCAGAATGCATTCTGTTCCGTTTGGTTGCATTCCCATCACGGAATACTGATGCGGAGCAAGGCGGATGCGGCATGAAATACATCAGGGGCCATTTACAAATCATATTCCACAGGAATTATGGAGTAAAATACACCAAAAAGAATGGAGTTTTGATTTGTGCCGAATATATCAACAGTTTTCTCCAAAATTTTCACCATAAAGAATGCATTAAGCCGGAAATGAGTTATAAATGTCAAAGTGGGCGGGGCTATCAAATTGGCGCATACTATCACTCATTTATCATCCTCTTATTGGCAGAAATGGCTCAAATTGTTGCAGACAATTAAACCAGATTATGTGGTGGTGTTTTGTGTAAAAAGTCACATAAAGAAAAACCAACTTGTCATTGGAAACAAGTTATGGGTAAGTATTAAAACAATAAAAATAAAATAAATTTTTCTCTAATATAAATGAGCTAATTAACAGGGTTTTGTCAGTAAATCGACATTCAACAAAAACAAAACAATAACAGTTTGGGACAAAAGTCGCAATTTACCACTGGAAATGTCACAAATATGTTTCAAAAGTCGCAGTTGTGGTCTAACAAGGTTGGCTAAAATGGCGCATTTCAGCTTTAATTTCTGCTTAAAAAATTCAACTCACATTTTATTGCTACTGACGTTAAGATGCAGGAAATCGAGAGAAATAGGCGGATAATCAAAAGTTTATATTTTAAAAAGTCACATTTTAAAAGTGGCGGGCGCCTTTTGATATATAAAGTGAAACAAAAAAACACTTTTGATTTGTAATGTTAGTATTTGACACAAATTATGCCATTATTGATAAATGTCCCCCAATGTAAGTGACTGATGCTTGATCCGTTTTCTCGGACACAAAAGAAAACAGATCCGGCGCCCATTGACTTACAATGGTTTTAGTGCCGGATCCATCATGGCTATTTTACAGATAATACAACCGGATCCGTTCATAACAGATGCAGCCGGTTGTGTTATCATGACGGAAGCGTTTTTGCTGAACCATGACGGATCCAACAAAAACGCTAGTGTGAAAGTAGCCTAAAATGTTAAGTAATTGACTTAACCCATAGAGGACCAGGTGATTTTTTTCTTTTTTTTTTACTCCATTTTTTACTCCCTGCCTTCCCAGAGCCATAACTATTTTTCTGTTCACATCAACGTTGGAGGGCTTGCTTTTTACAGAACAAGTTGCACTTTCTAATGTCACCATTTACAATTAGAGATGGCCTTGCGGTTCGCCCGGCGGTCGTTTCGCGGCAAACTTTGATCGTTCGCGGGTTCCCGAACAGCTTAACATATAGCGATGTCCACCAGCGCCATATTCTTTTGCGTTGTGCCAAACTTTGACCCATGACACATCCAGCAGGTGGTACAGCACAGCCGAATGAGATGTTTCAGCACATGGACACACCCCATACCCTAAAAATAAACCAGTTCTGGCCGCTATTTTACATTCAGTGTTTTGCCAGTGTTGGGAGAGGTTGCTGTGTGGAGCAGGGACAGACTGTTAGAGACACCAAACGCTAGCTAATAGGGCCACAAAAGTCCTTTTTAGGTGTGCGATCAATAGGTGTGACATACTGAGGGGTGTGATATACTTATAATATACTTTCTAACATAGAAAGTATATTATAGTGCATTTGTATTGTGCAGCAGTTGTGTGCGGTTCTGATGCGATACCGCAGCTATACAGAGGGACAAACGCTATTGGAACAACTAATTGCAACTGGTGTGATATAACAGTTGCCCCCCAAAAAATACTGATTGAGGCAGGGGAGAGATATACCTATAAAAATACTTTCTATATAGTGCATTTGTATTGTGCAGCATTTGTGTACGGTTCTGCTGAGATACCGCAGCTATACAGAGGGACAAACGCTATTGGAACAACTAATTGCAACTGTTGTGATATACCTGTTGCCCCCCAAAAAAAACTGGCACTGGCAAAAAGTAAAAGTTTGGGTGCACGTTCTTGAGGGAATAGGCTTCTTATCCCAATAAATAGTCCAGAAAATGAGCTGCACTCCAGTAGGTCATAACCAAAAAACTCCTTTATTCACCCGTGCGGTACAACGTTTTGGCTCAATACTAGAGCCTTTTTCAAGCAAAGAACATATGCATGTGATGAGTATATATAGGTAAAAAAATCCACATCAAAATCATGTGACCCAATTAGATCAGTGGGTGTTAACCAAAATAACATACAACACAATTATAAAGAAGGTGCATACAATGTATACAATATACGATACATAGTAAAGACATGGTCATGTATATCAATTGTTATATATGTTGTAATATCCTTATGCTAAAAAAACGGAGCGGTAGCTTGGGAATGCGCATGCGTCGACAATTGTCTCTGACACATGGCGTTCTCAGCTGCTTGCGCGCTACCTGATTGGCACTCCTCTGAGCAGGCGCAGTAGGATGTACACAACGCTGAGATGGTGTATGGATTGTGTGCTTACCCGACCGGTATGTTTGCACTCTCTGTCTTTGGCTCCTCCCCCTGTATTATAGGTTATGGTCTGTCACCTGACATGGTCAGTACTGGATATGATTTAAATCACTATGAATCGCATGTTTTTTTAGCATAAGGATATTACAACATATATCACAATTGAAGATTATGCTAGCTTTAGTGTACTAATAATCTTAATTTTAATAAAGACAGGAGGCGAGTATTTTGCATTAACTCTCTTTACTAACTCCACAGCAGTAAAGAAAAAAAAAGAAAAAATGTAAAGAGTAACAAGTAGATCACTCCGCCGCATAGTATGTAAGGGTCATGCTGCCTGTACACTTCCTCTTTCTAAAAGCGACATCAAAGTCCAGGTTGAGCTCGAACATCCAGAAATTGAACGAAAACTGTAACAGCGGTTTCTGGCGAGCAGAACTTGAGGAGACTTCTGGTAAACGAGGTTGGAGGTAAGACCGAACGAAGCTCTCATCTCATCCTATGGGGTCGTAAGATTAACAAACCAGCGACCAGTGGAGGACCTGAAGAGGGTTACGCTGAAAGGAGAGTATAAAATAGGTTAGGTATAGAATCGTAACTATTCACGCTTATGGGCTTTAAAGGAATAGTGTAAAATTAAATCATTACAAATAGCGTGCAAATTATCTAGTGGCTAAATGTATGGTAGGTGTAAGTATGTAATACAACTAAGAACTGCCCATCAGGGAGGCAATACTTAGGGTGAGAAATTCTGAATATGTCCCAAAACAGAGAGATTATTAAAATCGAGCCCCATATCCGACACCTTGAGATTCACTCCCCCAAAGAGTCAGGGTAGGGAATAGAAGGGAGGGAAAATACTCGCCTCCTGTCTTTATTAAAATTAAGATTATTAGTACACTAAAGCTAGCATAATCTTCAATTTTAAAACATGACAGGAGGCTTCCTATTTTGCAATTTTAACGCTGAAGAAGAGATGTCCCAGCAGAAGGGGGAGTGCGAAAATAAAAGGTACGGAAAGTAGATTCCCTAGACCAGTCCGCCGTTCGGAGAATATCCGAAAGGGACGCCCCTGCCATTAGGGCTGCTGAAGCCGCCGCTCCGCGAACGGAGTGGGTGCCGAAAGCGGGGTCTATACCTGTGAGGGAAAGGATCCAGCGGATCCAGCGGATCCAACGGGCCAGCGTGGTGACAGAGACTGGGGCGTAAGGGCGCACGTAGGAAACTAGGAGTTGACCCGACGTAGAGGAACGGAGTGAGGAGGTAACCGAAACAAAACTGCGATGGGTGGACACAACACAGAGCTGCGGGTCGTCTGGAAAAAAGGGATAAGAGACAGATGTCGAACCTGATTTAGTGCGACGAGAGATATGGAAAGTGACTCCTTCAGGGGTCACCTCAAAGGCATCGACATCGAAGGCCCGAACGTCCGACACCCGTCGGAAAGACACAAGACAGAGGAGAAAAGCGCACTTAGCGGATAGTTGGCGAAGGGAGAGGTGGTCATTCGGAGGCCAATCCCTGAAAAAACGGAGAACCAGTCCCACGTCCCATAGGTGATGGTATTTGGGGGCTGGGGGGCGGCGGAGCCGCATGCCGCGGAGTAGGCGACAGACCAGAGGATCTTTGCCGACCGGGATGTCCCCGACGGGAGTATGGGCTGCCGAAATCGCGGAGCGAACGACGTTGATAGAGCGATAAGAGCGGCCAGAAGAAAACAAGGAGGAAAGAAAATTGAGAATCATGGGAACAGGTGCCGTAAATGGATCGGAGTCCCGTTCCATGCACCAAGTAGACCAGGAGGCCCAAGCTGAAAGGTAGCAGCGTCTAGTTCCCGGGGCCCATGAGTCCCATAAGAGGTCCCTAGCAGTCTGCGATAGTCCGCTGACTCGCCAGGAACCCCGGAAAGAGACCAAGCCACCAGGGGTAGTCGATCTTCCAGGATGAGCGGGTGGAGACATCCTTTGGGATCCGTGAGCAGGTCCTGGAAGTATGGAAGGAGGAGAGGATCCATGTAGGAGGAGGCCAGGAGGTCCGGGAACCATGGTTGACTCTGCCACAAGGGCGTTATGAGAACCAGTTTGATTTGCTGTGTCCGCATCTGGTGTAGTGTTCTCGCAATCATGGAGAATGGGGGAAAAGCGTAGGCTCCTGTCGCCGGCCATTGTTGGAGAAAAGCGTTTGTCGCCTTACTCTCCGGGTCCAGAAGCCAGGTGAAGAACTCCGGGGTCTGGTGATTGTTGCGAGAGGCGAACAGATCCAGGTGAAAGGGACCCCTCCGGGCTGCCAGGGCCCTGAAGATTCTCGTGTTCAGCTTCCAGTCGCTGACGTCTCTCCAGTGGCGAGAGAACCAGTCGGCTGTGAGGTTGATTTCTCCCGGCAAGTATTCCGCTTGTAACGTGATGTTGCGAGGGAGGCAGTAGTCTAAGATGTTCCTCGTGATATCCGACAGTAGGCGTGAGCGAGCGCCTCCTAGGCGGTTGATGTACTGGACTGCGGAGATGTTGTCCATGTGAAGGAGGATGCAACAATTGGAGCTCTCCCGAGCCAGGCTGCGAATCGCGAAGGATCCTGCTAGGAGTTTGAGGCAATTGATGTGCATGGAGAGCTCCTGCGTCGTCCATGCTCCTCCCGTGGAGATGGTTCCGTTGGTGGCACCACATCCCCACAAGCTGGCGTCTGATTCTAAAACGAAATCTGGAGTGTCTCCGAATATGGCCTTGCCGTTCCAGGCTTGCATGCTGTCCAGCCACCATGACAGCTCTTCGCGAACTTCTGTCGTCACCGGGACGGGTTGATCGTAGGTAGGTCTGTGGCGAAGGTATTTTGCCTTGAGTCGTTGCATGGCCCAGTAGTGGAGAGGACCCGGAAATATGGCTTGAATGGAAGCTGAGAGGAGTCCCACAATCCTGGCCAGGTTGCGTAGAGGGATGGAATCGAGTCGGAGAACTCTGCGAATCTCCTTGCGAATGGTTGCGATCTTTGAGGTTGGTAGCCTCAGAGTGCACGTCGTCGAGTCGATCTCGAAGCCGAGGAATTGTATAGTCTGGGTAGGGGTCAGCTCCGATTTCTGTTGGTTTACCACGAAGCCCAGAGATTCCAGTAGGGATACTGCCAGGTGAATGTGTTGGCGTAGTCTGCGTTCGTCGGAGCAGAACAGGAGGAGGTCGTCCAAGTAGATGATGCATCAAATACCCCTGGACCTCAGGTGGGCCACCACCGGTTTTAGGAGTTTGGTGAAACACCATGGGGCTGAGCTGAGCCCGAAAGGGAGGCAAGTGAATTGCCAAGGGCGACCATGCCAGAGGAAACGTAGGAGTGCTCGACAGTCCGGGTGCACCGGGACTGACAGGTATGCATCTTTTAGATCGAGCCTGGCGAACCAGTCGTTGCTGCGAAGAAGGTCCCGCAGGAGGTGGATGCCTTCCATCTTGAAGTGGCGATAGACCACGTACGCGTTGAGGGCGCGAAGATTGATAACTGGGCGGTTTTCTCCCGACTTCTTCCGCACGAGGAAGATGTTGCTGAAGTAACCTCCCTGTTCGTGGACTGGTTGAATAGCCCCTTTGTCCCGAAGCTCGCGTAGCTCCGCGTTGACGAGGTTGTGGTCGAAAGACGACATGTGGATGGGGTGAGGGGGCTAAACCTGAAAGGGGGTTCCCACTAGGTCTATGATATATCCCTGCACTGTTTGTAGAATCCAAGCGTCTGAGCAAAGGGCGGCCCAATTGTGGAAAGAAAGGGAAATACGGCCCGCAGTGCGGGTACATGGTAACAACGGAGGAATATAGGTCCTTACCTGCAGTAAAGCGGGAACGTCCGCGTCCGCGGATTCCACGGCCTCTATCCGAGCCTCTGGAAAAGGGTCGTTGCTGATAATCCCTTGTCGGATAGAATGGTGTTGGTTGAGTACGGGGGCCTGAAGGCCAAAATTGGCTGGCGGCACGGCCCCGTTGCCGGCCAGCCCTTCCAAAAACCCCTCTGGTAGGGTTGCTCCTGAAGACACTGCGCATTGAGGATTGCGCCTTATTAAGGGAGGTGAACACGTTGACATGTTTGTTTAATTCCTTGAGGAATGGTTCACCGAAAAGTTTCCCTTGTGCCTGGGGCCCAATCTCTTTTGTGCCAAGGTCTGCCAATTTACCGTTAATACGGAATAACGCTGCTTTTCGTCTCTCCGAAGAGAGCGTAACATTGGCGTTTCCGATGAAACAAAAACAACGTTATGCCCACTCACGAATGTCATGTGCCCATTCCCTGAAGTCCTCGGTGGATAAGGAATCGGCTTTGGCGTAGGCATCATCCGCCAGATACATAATGCAAGCCAGGGGGCCTACGGAATCCAGTAGGTTATCTTGGGCGCCCCATAGGCCTTTCTCTACCCCCCGTCGAGGGTCTCTGCCACTGCGCATCATAAAGGTCGTCATAACTTTGTCAAATTCTGGGGTCTGAGCGACCTTATCCGGCAGGGAAGGGCGTGGGCATTCAGACCTGAGTCGGTTGCGGACCTCTTTCTATAGAGGTTTGCGGAGCCACAGGTGCATGAACCTGGAAAGGTGTTCCGGAGGCGACCATTCACCCGATCTGGGGTGTCGTATGTTGCGAGGATCGAACATCGCCTGACCTGAGGGGTCCATAATGGTGTCTGAGTCAAGAGGAGGTTCTGCGTCAGCAGTGTCTTCGATACCTCTTGCCTGGGCCGCACCCAGGAGGGTCTCCTGCATGAAAGCGGAAACAGACTTCTCGTCCGAGCCCCATGCGTCGTAATCCGACTCTGAAGCGTCAGCTTGCCACTCATCTAGCACTGACATGGAGTGGGTAGGGTCCTGTTTTTCTTCTGAAGAGTACTCCTGACGCGGGGCCGGAGTGTGAAGTTTGGCAGTTTTACGTTTGGCAGGTGCCTTACCCTTGGGTGGTTTGGGTGTATAGTCCTCGCCTTTGTCATGGCGTTTCGTATGGCGGGATTCATCCCCTGTCTGATAGTCGGACAGGTCAGAGTCCGACTCGTGTCGTGGACGTCTGCGAGTTTTAGGTACGTCAGGAGCCGAAGCTCGGGCCTTGGAGAGTGCCTTCTCCACAGAGGCAGCGACAGCTGCGTTAATCATAGCCTGGAAGTCTACAGGGACATTCTGGGAATTCTCCATGATAAGGGTCGGCTGGTATGTCACTGAAAGGCACAGTAATAAACGGGCACCCAGGTCTTGAGAACAGGCGTATGGTCAGTTTTAATAGTATGGGAACAAAGCCCAGTATAAACCCCAGCAGGGTAAAGTAGTGACCTTATAAACTGGGGCTCACCCAGTTAGAGAGAACTGCAACAGCTAGTCTCCCAATAAGCAGCGTATTAATAGTGGGGGCTCACCCCGGTCGCACAGGGTTGAAACCCTTAAGTGCAGGTCACAATAATAAACAGGCAGCAGCACTGACCTGACTGACCCAGCCACATGAGGCACAGAGAAAACTGAATAGTAGTCTGAGATAGGCACAGGGGTGAAAACCACTAATGAGGGAGTAACAGCTAATTAGTACAGTCACACTGAATCCCCAATGAGATGTTATGAGGTAAAATTAAGATGGCTGAAAACGGCGGGAAAACGGCCGCGAAAATGGCGGGAAAACGGCCGCGAAAATGAGGGAGCCAGGAGGCACTCCAGGCTAGAGGGGGACCTGAGGAACCCGAGGTAAATGATAATAATACGATATAGTAAGAAATAAATGCACAAGAAGTAATATAGCTCCAGGGGAGCAAAAAGTCTGACCTGTCTGCTGATGGAGCAGTAAAGAAAGAGGAAGTGTACAGGCAGCATGACCCTTATATACTATGCGGCGGAGTGATCTACTTGTTACTCTTTACATTTTTTCTTTTTTTTTCTTTACTGCTGTGGAGTTAGTAAAGAGAGTTAATGCAAATAGGAAGCCTCCTGTCATGTTTTAAAATTGATATACATGACCATGTCTTTACTATGTATCGTATATTGTATACATTGTATGCACCTTCTTTTTAATAGTATTGTATGTTATTTTGGTTAACACCCACTGATCTGATTGGGTCACATGATTTTGATGTGGATTTTTTTACCTATATATATATACTCATCACATGCATATGTTCTTTGCTTGAAAAAGACTCTAGTATTGAGCCGAAACTTTGTACCGCACGGGTGAATTTGCTTATGACCTACTGGAGTGCCGTTCATTTTCTGGACTATTTATTGGGGTAAGAAGCCTATTCCCTCAAGAATGTGCACCCAAATTTTTACTTTTTGCCAGTGCCGCCATTTTTCTTTGATATATTTTGGCCTATTGGCTGAGCATGGCTCACGTTTTTTTCACGCATTTTCATCAGTTTATTTCTTAATCATGTCTGTTCCTGGATCCGCTTTACCCGGCGGTTTTGTCTACACACCTGAGGATACTGAGCGCATCTTACAAGGAATTGGAGGAGATGCCACCTTTTTAAATACCCCTTTCTATCAAGGAATTAAAAATAAAATTTGAAAATACAGTACAGACCAAAAGTTTGGACACACCTTCTCATTCAAAGAGTTTTCTTTATTTTCATGACTATGAAAATTGTAGATTCACACTGAAGGCATCAAAACAATGAATTAACACATGTGGAATTATATACATAACAAACAAGTGTGAAACAACTGAAAATATGTCATATTCTAGGTTCTTCAAAGTAGCCACCTTTTGCTTTGATTACTGCTTTTCACACTCTTGGCATTCTCTTGATGAGCTTCAAGAGGTAGTCCCCTGAAATGGTTTTCACTTCACAGGTGTGCTCTGTCAGGTTTAATAAGTGGGATTTCTTGCCTTATAAATGGGGTTGGGACCATCAGTTGCGTTGAGGAGAAGTCAGGTGGATACACAGCTGATAGTCATACTGAATAGACTGTTAGAATTTGTATTATGGCAAGAAAAAAGCAGCTAAGTAAAGAAAAACGAGTGGCCATCATTACTTTAAGAAATGAAGGTCAGTCAGTCAGCCGAAAAATTGGGAAAACTTTGAAAGTAAGGGCTATTTGACCATGAAGGAGAGTGATGGGGTGCTGCGCCAGATGACCTGGCCTCCACAGTCACCGGACCTGAACCCAATCGAGATGGTTTGGGCTGAGCTGGACCGCAGAGTGAAGGCAAAAGGGCCAACAAGTGCTAAGCATCTCTGGGAACTCCTTCAAGACTGTTGGAAGACCATTTCAGGGGACTACCTCTTGAAGCTCATCAAGAGAATGCCAAGAGTGTGCAAAGCAGTAATCAAAGCAAAAGGTGGCTACTTTGAAGAATCTAGAATATGACATATTTTCAGTTGTTTCACACTTGTTTGTTATGTATATAATTCCACATGTGTTAATTCATAGTTTTGATGCCTTCATAGTCATGAAAATAAAGAAAACTCTTTGAATGAGAAGGTGTGTCCAAACTTTTGGTCTGTACTGTACATCCAAACGTGTAGTATCCCTTCGCCTGCACATGATGACGTTGGGGGAGTATTATAAATCACAGAAGATTCCTAGAGGTATGCGGTCACATCTCCGACCTAATTTATTTTACAGCAACTCTGTTTTTTCCAAGAAATTCGATGCACTTTCCAATCGCTATTCCTTGGACTTTATTTTATTGAGTATTGAGTATCTGCAGCATGAATTAACGGCCTTAAATTCTGAATTACGTGACATGGAAGTCAGTCTTCAATCCCTCATGACTACCGATGATTTTGCTAAATATATAGAGGACTCCTCTGTTCAGCTGAAGCAATTTCAGGCTGAATCTGAGGAAAATAAACGAGTGAAATGGCACAGGGACACCGAGGATTCCAAGAAGGGCAACATATACATGTGGCAAACAGAAAGACTAAGCAATACCCAGCAGAGAGATATCAGAAAAAGGAGGAAGAACGTACAGACACCTTAACCTGAGGATAAAGCTTTTTTAGACAACACTCCACAGACACAAGAAAAACACAACGTCGCATCAGGAGAGGTGGTCGCAGACACCGAAGGAATGGGCAAGCTACGCAGCAACAGGAATCGACCTTCAGTGAGCAGGGGACACACGGCGAAGAAAATGTGACTGCGGTCAACATGTCTTCCAAAGAATTAACTCCTTCACAAGTGAGTGTCTTGTCTAAAGGGTTTTTGTTTTGTCCCAGTTCACACCTGAATTGGTTTGAACTTGAGTCTAATTTGCATTCCTTTTTCGGCTGTATTAAACTAAAAGTTTGGTTTTGTGATAAAGAGAAGATTGTGAGACCACAGACTAGTGATTTCACGCTGGGGTCCCTCAATCTATTTTAAAAAAGTGACTTTTCACCGGTTTTTAATGAACCAGCAGTTGAAGCCTATATTAGTGCTGTCAGGCAGGGTATGTCTGAACTCAGGTCCTCCTGTCAGGGGGACCTTGACTTCAGACACCCCAACTTGACCACTATGGAGGTAGATGCACTTGAGTCGCTTAGGTCTGACCCCACCCTTACCCTGAAGCCGGCCGACAAGGGGGGTGCGGTCGTTGTTATGGACACTAGCAAATATATCCAAGAAATAATGAGGCAATTGGGGGACCAAGAGGTCTATAAGGTGTTGGATTCTACCCCAAATTTGAGATTGCAGGGATTATACGTAAATGTTTAACAGATGCAATGGTAGCAGGTACCATTGACAGGGATCTACGTGATTATCTTGAGGTGGCACATCCTGTCACCCCTGTGATATATGTGTTACCCAAAATTCACAAGACCCTGGTTGATCCCCCGGGACGTCTCATTGTCTCGGGGTCTGACTCCCTTTTCAGTAACATAGCCATTTTTTTGGACAAAGTTCTGCATCATTTCGCCATAGGGGGTAGTTCTTATATACAAGACATGTCAGACTTCTTGGTCAAAGTTGGAGAAATTGATCTGGCACGCTCCTCCCCTGTGTTACTTGCCTCTTTTGATGTAACCTCGTTATATACTTCAATTGTACATGAGAGAGGTATTTTGGCTGTTGAAAAAATGCTTAAAGTTGTCATCCTTCACTTCTCATGCATCAGACTTTATCATTACCTTGCTGAACATTATTTTACATTATAATTATTTTCTCTTTCAGGATGTTTTTTATTTGCAAAAACGTGGTGTTGCCATGGGGTCTCACATGGCCCCCACATACGCAAATATATTTATGCGGTGCTTTAAGGAGGATGTCGTCTATCTGTCCCACCATTTCAGACATGTTCTGAGGTGGTGGAGATATATCAACGACATCCTCCTCATATGGAGTGGCAATGAGACTAAATTGATGGACTTTCATGTGTTTCTGAACAATCATGACAAGAACCTGCAATTCACGCTTGTACATTCCAACACTGAGATCCAGTTTTTGGATACCAGGGTTATATATAGTGGAGGCACACTTCACACTGAACTGTACACGAAGCCCACGGACACCAACACATTCTTGTGTTACAACAGTTCCCACCCTAGGAAGATGATTCAGTCGCTCCCCTTCTCCCAATTTCTCAGGGTAAAACGCATAGTGACCGACCAGAGTAAACTTAACCTGGCCCTGGACTCTATGACAACTAAATTCTTAGACAGGGGTTAATCCTCATCAGTTGTTGGTGGAACATAGGGATAGGGTACGCAGCCTTGACAGGAACGACATGTTGTCTAAACAGAGAATTGTTCAGAAACCCAATAGAATTCTGTTTGTCTCTGTGTACAAGGAATTAAGTCCCTCCATTAACAGAATCATCAGGAAACATTGGGATATACTGGGTACTTGTTTCAAGAACATCCCTGAGTTTAAACATCCACCTTTGTTTTCATATCAACGCTCCAGAAACCTGCGAGATCAGCTGGTGAAGGCTGACATTGGTTCCAAGGGGCCATCAGACAGATCATGTTGTCACAGCCTGGGCTGGGTTGTTTTCCCTGCCTAGACTGTGTCAATTGTAAATATATTCGCAAGGGGAAGAAATTCACACACCCAACTACAGGCATGACTTATGATATCACGTTTCATTTAACTTGTAACTCAAGCTTTGTTATATACGTGTTGTCTTGCCCATGTAACCTACTCATCCACAGAGTTAAAAACCCGCCTCAATAATCACCGGTATAGCATTAGAAAAAAAACCGGTATCTAAACACTTTGCTGAGGCAGGGCACAAGGAGAATGATCTGAAGTGTTGGATCCTTGTCCATATACCCCAACCCAGACGTGGCGGCAATAGATCCAAGATACTAAAACGTAAGGAGCTACAGTGGATACATAGGTTGGGCAGTCTCAAGCCCAATGGATTGAACGTTGAATATAATTTTAGGGATATTATATAAAGTGTGGCTTGCCTCCTCTGACCTGTGATTTGCATCTTGGTCTCCTGTGTGTAGACATGGAGAATTACAATATTTCTTGTTTGATTGATTATTTTCTATTCTTCTTCTTTTTTCTCAGATCATTTGCACAATATAAAGACAGAAGGGAGAGAGAACAAAGTCAAGTTGGATGCAGCACATCTGTCGGGAACGAGGCACTTTTAATGTAGTGTTTTTTTGTAGTGTTTTATATAGTACACACTGCCCCACTGGAGGAGTGCCAGGAGGTATATCTCACACT
Source organism: Bufo bufo (assembly GCF_905171765.1). NCBI lineage: Eukaryota > Metazoa > Chordata > Amphibia > Anura > Bufonidae > Bufo > Bufo bufo. The sequence goes on along the minus strand of NC_053396.1, from coordinate 183,647,083 downwards.
ATCCTCTAGGGTTCAGCCTTTATTTTTCCAGGCATCACAGTTTATCTGTATATATCTGCTCACCGGCTGGAGGAGATCCCTCCCGAGTTGAACAATGTCCGCATGACCCTCAGGCTAGCCCCCCTGGACAGCCACGTGATATGCGGTGGTCTTCGGGGTTTTACCCTGCGTGGTAGGGTAGCAGCCCTGTGATGGGGACTATCCCTGCCCATTGGCAGTATTATACTCGGCAATAGGGCTGGTTTTTAGTAGCAGTAGCATTGACATGCGGAGTTAGGGCAGTTTACCAATAGTCAAAATGGTGCTTGTGTGCCTGGATCATACTGGGCATGCGCGGAATATCTCACAAACCAAAACGGTAATCGGAGCGGTAGCTTGGGAATGCGCATGCGCTGACAATTGCCTCTGACGCATGGCGTTCTCAGCTGCTTGCGTGCTACCTGATTGGCACTCCTCTGAGCAGGCGCAGTAGGATGTACACAACGCCGAGATGGTGTATGGATTGTGTGCCTTACCCGACCGGTATGTTTGCTCTCTGTCTTTGGCTCCTCCCCCTGTATTATAGGTTATGGTTAGAGTTGAGCAAACACCTAGATGTTTGTGTTCGGGGCGTTCTGCCGAACATTAAAAAAAAGTTCGGGTTCGGGACCCGAACTTGATCCGAACCCTATTGAAGTCAATGGGGACCCGAACTTCACTTTATTATTTTCCATTATAACATGGTTATAACGGAAAATAATAGTATTAGCTTGGTGATGGGGACGCTTCAAGTTAGAATATACTATGAACAGTGTACATAACTGCCCCCTGCTGCCTGGCAGCACCCGATCTCTTACAGGGGGCTATGATCCCCACAATTAACCCCTCCGGGGCCGCACCTGAGGGGTTAATTGTGCGGATCTCAGCCCCCTGTAAGAGATCGGGTGCTGCCAGGCAGCAGGGGCCAGACCCCCCTCCCCAGTATTAAAATCATTGGTGGCCAGTGCGGCCCCCCCACCCCCCTATTATAATCATTGGTGGCAGTGGCCACAGGTTAACAACCCCCTCCCCCCCATCATTGGTGGCAGCAGAGCGGCAGTTCCGAATGGAATCCCAGTTTAATCGCTGGGGCTCCGATATGTTACCATGGCAGCCAAGACGCTACTGCAGTCCTGGCTGCCATGGTTACTTAGCACTTTTAGCAGGATTATACTTACGTGCGCTGTCTGTGGCCAGCCAGGAGCTCCTCCTACTGGTAAGTGACAGTTCTGTGCTATAAGCAATGCGCCGCACAGACCTTTCACTTACCAGTAGGAGGAGCACCGGCCACAGACAGCGCATGTAAGTATAATGCTGCTAAAAGTGGTAAGTAACCATGGCAGCCAGGACTGCAGTAGCGTCCTGGCTGCCATGGTAACCGATCGGAGCCCCAGCGATTAAACTGGGACTCCGATCGGAACTGCCGCTCCGCTGCCACCAATGATAGGGGGGGGGAGGCCGCACTAACCACCAATGATTTTAAAAGGGGGGGGGGGGGGGTGGGGTGGGCCGCACTGGCCACCAATGATTTTAATACTGGGAGGGAGGGGGGCCGCACTGGCCACCAATGATTTTAATACTGGGGACGGAGGGGGGTCTGGCCCCTGCTGCCTGGCAGCACCCGATCTCTTACAGGGGGCTGAGATCCGCACAATTAACCCCTCAGGTGTGGCACCTGAGGGGTTAATTTTGCGGATCACAGCCCCCTGTAAGAGATCAGGTGCTGCCAGGCAGCAGGGGGCCGTTATGTCCACAGTTCGCAGTATATTCTAACTTGAAGCGCCCCCATCACTATTGGAATGCCTCTGTGTTATAATATACTGTCGGATCTGAGTTTTCACGATCTAACTCAAATCCGATGGTATATTCTAACATAGAGGCGTTCCCATGGTGATGGGGACACTTCCAGTTAAAATATACCATTGGATTGGAGAAAACTCAGATCCGATGGTATATTAATATTACCGGAACCCGAACTTTTACTGAAATGTTCGGGTTCGGGTGCCGAACACTGTAAAGTTCGGTACGAACCCGAACTTTACAGTTCGGTTCGCTCAACCCTAGTTATGGTCTGTCACCTGACATGGTCAGTACTGGATATGATTTAAATCACTATGAATCGCATGTTTTTTTAGCATAAGGATATTACAACATATATCACAATTGATATACATGACCATGTCTTTACTATGTATCGTATATTGTATGCATTGTATGCACCTTCTTTTTAATTGTATTGTATGTTATTTTGGTTAACACCCACTGATCTGATTGGGTCACATGATTTTGATGTGGATTTTTTTTACCTATATACTGTATACTCATCACATGCATATGTTCTTTGCTTGAAAAATGCTCTAGTATTGAGCTAAAACATTGTACCGCACGGGTGAATAAAGGAGTTATTTGCTTATGATCAACAGAGAAAATACTTAATTGGTAGTTGTAAGAAAAATACTATCACTGAAGCCAACTACCTAAAACATAACTTTTAATATGGATATAATAAAAAATATCTGAGCCCCTCACAAGGGGACTAAACATACAGACAAACAGTAAGAGGCTATTGAGGACCAGGTAGGGAAGGGGAGGTGTTAACGGTGGTGGACAGGTGGCATAACCATAGGGGTCCCTAGTGTGTCCCTAGGGTATCCCTAACCTGTTCTCTGCCCAGAGATGCACCCAGATGGTAGGAGCACTCTGTCCCCGTGCCTAACCTATCTGTCCTTGAAGCGTCCTTACAACAAAAATGGACCCATATGGATGCCTGGGTCGTTCAATATAATCCACAATATATATGTTGATTGTCTTAATATGTGGTCCTCGTCTCGACGCGTTTCCCCTTATTAGCAAGGTTCGTCAGGAGACAACCAGTGGACAACCAAATAGATCGCTGCCAATGCACAGCGAATACACATCAACAATCAAAAATGAAAAATCAAAATCAAACCAGAATACTGGAGCACCCCCAAGACGGTGCTCAGTTGTCAGACACAGAATGAACTATGCAAAGATAATGCAGGTAAAAGAAACCAGTTCTATACTCATCTGATGATGTACATCCCTTCTGGACAACGGACTGCGGCTTGGGGTGCTCCAGGGGGCATTAAGATGGGGCTCCAATTTGTACGCTGATCCCATTGCTATTTAAACCCTGAACGGGGCGGTCCCTAGATGTCTTTCTCCAATTGCTATTCAAGGATGGGTCATGTGACCTAGTAATACACCTCCCCTTCCCTACCTGGTCCTCAATAGCCTCTTACTGTTTGTCTGTATGTTTATTAGTCCCCTTGTGAGGGGCTCAGATATTTTTTATTATATCCATATTAAAAGTTATGTTTTAGGTAGTTGGCTTCAGTGATAGTGTTATTTGCTTATGACCTACTGGAGTGCCGTTCATTTTCTGGACTATAATATAATTTATATATAGTGCATGTGTAGCATTTGTGTGCGGTTCTGCTGAGATACTGCAGCTATACAGAGAGACAAACGCTATTGGAACAACTAATTGCAACTGTTGTGATAAACCAGTTGCCCCCTAAAAAAAATGATTGAGGCAGGGGAGTAATATATAACAACAAAAATGGGTGACCTTGTTAAAGCTTAACTTTTTTAATCAACACTAGATATGAAGTAATAACCCATAAGTACAATAATATACAAGAATATGTGCTGCACGAATGTGCCTAAATTACCAGTGCTCAGTAAAAGAGGAACAGTCTTTCAAAGTGGTGCCACCACTGGGGTCTCCATGATTCCAGTGCTGGGTCTCTGACCCTTATCTTACCCTACTTGTTCTGGGCTTATACCTGTCAGAGGGACACCACGATCACCCTATTGAGGGTGACCCCAGTGGATAAATAAAACTCGCCTATCTGGGTATCCCTACCAATTCCCCTATGCAGCGTAGTGACTGCCCAGATTCATCAATAGAGGTGGGGGAGACCCCAGTGTCGGACCTGTTGCCAGATCATCAGGGGACCATCAATCCAAGCTGAGTCTAAGTAGTAAGAGCATCAGACGTATAGTGCAGGATTTGGAATCCAGCACCAGACATAGGTTCGCCTGGTGTCACTAGCAGAAGTTAGAGGTGCGTATGGCGTCCTGGTTACTCTGGTGTCCTGCATGAGTTTTATGCGGACCCAGACTCCTCCCCCCCATCTCGCGCACGAGGCAGTCACATGACTGGTTCCGTGACCTCAGAGGGCGGCGCTCTTTTGCATGCAGCGCATACAGCCTGCTCTGGGTCCTGGAAAGTGGGAGGATAGGAGGGAAGCGTCACAGGGGGCGTGCAGGCTCAAACCCGCCCCCCTCCCAGCTTAACCCCTCTTGCTGCACTATTACCACGCAGTCTCGCATTGAGCAGTGATCTGGCAGATACGCAAGGTCAGTGTTCATGGAGCTTAATTTATGGCAGGGCCTAAAGTAAAGAGGTATATTTACTTGGAAACTTTTCATTAAAAAACTTTGTAAAAAACGGAGTAAGAAGAGAGAATGTGCATATGAAGAATGAATGCATAAGAAAAGACCGGAGCCCCGATCTAAATGCCCAAACAGTGACAAAAATCTGCCATAGATACAGCAGTGAGCTACATGCATTCATATCTACATGCATCCCCATCTCACCGATTCCAGTTGGATAAATAGTATCAATACAGCAGTGAGATACATGCATCCATATCCACATGCATCCCCATCTCATCAATTCCAGTTGGCTAAATCGTATCCATACCGCAGTGAGTGGTGTCCCTCTGACAAGTATAAGCCCAGGTCAAGTAGGGTAAGATAAGTGTCAGAGACCCAGCACTGGAATCATGGAGACCCCAGTGGTGGCACCACTTTGAAAGACTGTAGTAAGACTCTTACTGAGCACTGGTAATTTAGGCACATTCGTGCAGCACATATTCTTGTCTATTATTGTACAGTCGTGGCCAAAAGTTTTGAGAATGACAAAAATATTAGTTTTCACAAAGTTTGCTGCTAAACTGCTTTTAGATCTTTGTTTCAGTTGTTTCTGTGTTGTAGTGAAATATAATTACACCACTTCATACGTTTCAAAGGCTTTCATCGACAATTACATGACTTTTATGCAAAGAGTCAGTATTTGCAGTGTTGGCCCTTCTTTTTCAGGACCTCTGCAATTCGACTGGGCATGCTCTCAATCAACTTCTGGGCCAATTCCTGACTGATAGCAACCCATTCTTTCATAATCACTTCTTGGAGTTTGTCAGAATTAGTGGGTTTTTGTTTGTCCCCCCGCCTCTTGAGGATTGACCACAAGTTCTCAATGGGATTAAGATCTGGGGAGTTTCCAGGCCATGGACCCAAAATGTCAATGTTTTGGTCCCCGAGCCACTTAGTTATCACTTTTGCCTTATGGCACGGTGCTCCATTGTGCTGGAAAATGCATTGTTCTTCACCAAACTGTTGTTGGATTGTTGGAAGAAGTTGCTGTTGGAGGGTGTTTTGGTACCATTCTTTATTCATGGCTGTGTTTTTGGGCAAAATTGTGAGTGAGCCCACTCCCTTGGATGAGAAGCAACCCCACACATGAATGGTCTCAGGATGCTTTACTGTTGGCATGACACAGGACTGATGGTAGCGCTCACCTTTTCTTTTCCGGACAATCCTTTTTCCAGATGCCCCAAACAATCGGAAAGAGGCTTCATCGGAGAATATGACTTTGTCCCAGTCCTCAGCAGTCCATTCACCATACTTTCTGCAGAATATCAATCTGTCCCTGATGTTTTTTTTGGAGAGAAGTGGCTTCTTTGCTGCCCTTCTTGACACCAGGCCATCTTCCAAAAGTCTTCGCCTCACTGTGCGTGCAGATGCTCTCACACCTGCCTGCTGCCATTCCTGAGCAAGCTCTGCACTGGTGGCACTCCGATCCCGCAGCTGAATCCTCTTTAGGAGACGATCCTGGCGTTTGCTGGACTTTCTTGGACGCCCTGAAGCCTTCTTAACAAGAATTGAACCTCTTTCCTTGAAGTTCTTGATGATCCTATAAATTGTTGATTGAGGTGCAATCTTAGTAGCCACAATATCCTTGCCTGTGAAGCCATTTTTATGCAATGCAATGATGGCTGCACGCGTTTCTTTGCAGGTCACCATGGTTAACAATGGAAGAACAATGATTTCAAGCATCACCCTCCTTTTAACATGTCAAGTCTGCCATTTTAACCCAATCAGCCTGACATAATGATCTCCAGCCTTGTGCTCGTCAACATTCTCACCCGAGTTAACAAGACGATTACTGAAATTATCTCAGCAGGTCCTTTAATGACAGCAATGAAATGCAGTGGAAAGTTTTTTTTGGGATTACGTTAATTTTCATGGCAAAGAAGGACTATGCAATTCATCTGATCACTCTTCATAACATTCTGGAGTATATGCAAATTGCTATTATAAAAACATAAGCAGCAACTTTTCCAATTTCCAATATTTATGTAATTCTCAAAACTTTTGGCCACGACTGTACTTATGGGCTATTATTTCATATCTAGTGTTGATTAAAAGTTAAGCTTTAACAAGGTCACCCATTTTTGCTCAACAGTTATTACTTTTGACCGAGTAAGATAGGGTTTGTTTTCATCATTGTGTATTTACCTTGGGGCATAGCAGGCTTTTTGACCTCCGGTCTTGATAAAAATTCATGGCTTTCAGAGGCCAACAAGGTATTTTCTGAAAAAACTTTCTCCCAGAAGCATAATTTAAGACTGCATTTAATGAATTGACTAAGGCGTACAAGGAGCAGATCACCTCATGGTGGGAGGTGCAATCTCTTGAAAACTACCTCAAGAATAAGATCCCAGGGGGCTTAGAAAAACGCTCACCCCTGCAAGCAGGTGCAGGAATTCCACACTAATGAACAAATGGGAGGAGGAGGCTACTAAAAGCTCTTTGAGATTCATGCACCTGCTTCTAGAGGAAGAGCGAGTCACTCTAAGTGCTGCTGAGAGTAGGCTGAAGGAACAAATTGAACTAACTCAGAAATTTAGCCAAGAAACGGATTTTGCAAATAAAGAACTACAACTGAGCACTGGTAATTTAGGCACATTTGTGCAGCACATATTATTGTCTATTATTGTACTTGTGGGCTATTATTTCATATCTAGTGTTGATTAAAAGTTAAGCTTTAACAAGGTTGCCCATTTTTGTTGTTATGCATTCTGTTGAAAGGGTTGCCCAACATTTATTACTTTTGACCCAGTAAGATAGGGTTTGTTTTTATCAGGGGTGTGAGATACCTATAATGTAATTTATATATAGTGCTGTCACGGCCTATGGTGCGCGCTGTGACACTGTTGCCACACTTGCTGATGCCGGTGGCAACGTGTTGCTGTTTTGGCATGTTGTGGCAGTGTCATGGGTTTTTCTGTGTGCGCCGTCACTTTCTGGCCACGCATGCTGTTGTCTGCTGCAACCAGGGCCGGATTAAGAGCATCATGGGCCTGGTGCAGAAGATTTTAATGGGCCTTTTTATAGAAAATGAAAAGGCAACGCAGAGCAACTTTTTATAGCACAAATAAAGTGTGAATTTACGCAAAATTACACATGTGAAAATAGGCATGCATAAAGTTTGAAGTGTGAACGGGTCTGCGTAATTCCATTCAAGTCTATTGGACTAAAGTTCATGCGTAATTTTGAAGCAGATTTACGCACGGGTTTGCGTGTGAAAAGTCTGCTGTGTGAACTTAGCCTAAGTGTACATCTCTGGCCACAGTTTAAATATACAGCCATCTATATAGATGGCTGTATTATGTATAGCCACCCCCCAAGGAGTTAACTAGTGCTGCTGGATATGTCATTCAGGAGCATGAAAAAGCTATTCACGTCTAGCTTTTCCATGCTCCTGAATGGCATATGTGTTTATAAAAGCTAATCTATTATAAGCAGATCTGCCATTGAGGAGCTTGGAAAAGATAGGTAGGCAAGAAATAGTCACCTAGCTTTTCCATGCTCCTGAATGGCATATCTGCTTATATGCATACATGTTTATAATAGCCAAGCTATTATATGCATATCTGCCATTCAGGAGCATGGAAAAGCTAGGTGAGAAACAGTCACCTAGCTTTTCCATGCTCCTGAAAGGCAGATCTGCCTTTAGGCATATCTGTTTGTAATAGCTGAACTATTATAAGCAGATATATCATTCAGGAGCATGGAAAAGCTAGGTGACTATTTCTCACCTAACTTTTCCATGCTATGCTCCTGAATGGCAAATCTGCCTTTAGGCATATCTGTTTATAATACCTGATCTATTATAAGCAGATATACCACTCAGGAGCATTGAAGAGCTAGGTGACTATTTCTCACTTAGCTTTTCCAGGGTCCTGAATGGCAGATCTGTTTATAATAGATCAGGCTCAGCTAGTATAAAGATATATATGCCTATAAGCAGATATGCAATTCAGGAGCATGGAAAAGCTAGGTGGAAAAAAATCATCACCCAGCTTTTCCATGCTCCTGAATGACATGTATAAATTATACAGTATACAGTATAATAGGTGAGGTGAGCCAATGCTGATTTACTTACCGCCTATGAGTTGTTTTCTGGGCAGTACACTGAAGGCTGCTGAACGCGACTCACCGCTGGCAGCACCCCTGACTCCACGCAGGAAGAATTTTGAACTTCCCGCGCGCAGCAGCCGTCACAGACTTTCACTTTACGGCATGGCCTAGGCCCCAGGGGAGGAGTCTGACGTGACGACGCAGCGCGGCGTGCACAGCTGACCTGTCACCTGACCTGATCTGTCACTGTCCTGGTGAGTTCTGTAAAGGGCCGGCCTGGGAGATTTCTCCTTGCGCGCCGGCCCTGTCATCATCTGACAGTCGGCACGGTTCGGTCCTACTAAAGGGTTGCGGGGCGGCTGCCAGGCAACATCAGCGAGGCGGCCTATGCGGGACTAGCTCCGGTTGGCCTATGCGGGCTGCTGGGCCTATTTTCATTCAGGGGCCTGGAGCTGCAGCTCCATCCGCCCCTATGTTAATCCGGCCCTGGCTGCAACCTGTTGCCTTTTGCTTGTGTGTGCAATTCCCCTTTAAGTAGTGTCTCCCTGCTGTGTGGTGTGTGTGGGGTTAATACACTGGCTGGAGCAAAGTGGTGAGTTGGGTGTGGTCTCAGGTCTCTTTATAAACTTTGGTTTGGAGACTGAGCTCAGTTTTGGTTTGTCTGACTTGAATGAGAGATTTCTGCTCTGTGCATGGATGAGAAATGAGGGGCCATCCAAGTTTGACATCAAGGTTATTAGAAATGTCATCTGCGATGTCAACCTGAGTGTTTCCTCCTTGTCTTCCTTCCCTTCCTGGTGTGTCGTTTATGGTGTGGGTTTGAGTCAGAGGTTTGTTGTACGCAGGCCTTTTTTCTGGCTTTAGTTACTGGGCCCAGCCTCCCCGCTGCTTAGGCTGCTTACTTACAGCAATGCTCAGTCCCTGCAGCCTCCAGCACCTCTGGCTCTCCACTGGCTCAGGCCTGCCCAGCTCCCGCCTAGCTCTCGCCCACCACTGACAGCGGCGGAGAGAGTGAGAGAGGAGACGCCGATTCTGTGGCCCCAAACCCCGCCCCCAGGCCGACTCCATTGCTGTCTGCGGCCCCAGACCTGGGACCCCCCGCCTCCGGCTCCACTGACAGGCCCGCCCAGCAGGCCGGGCGGCAGTTTAGTGTCGTGGCATACCACTTCTAGTAAATATTTATTTTGCGTACAATCTAATCTTGTTGAAATGTAGAACTACAAGGCTCAGCATGGACTGGCAGCCTCCTGGTGCAGGCTGCATATGGCTGGCAGTTTAAATGTCCTTATTTCTTCTGAGAAATCCTCACTTCCTGTTCTTCTTCTCCATCTGTGGATGGAGATGGAGATTTGCAGATAGAGAAAGGAGCTGTGAGTTAGTGGGCGTCCTGACACTCCTGCTCGCCCCCTCAGGAGGCTTTCTCCACACCATGGGGAAAGCCTCGCATTACTGTGTGGAGCTACCAGAAGAACAGGAACTGAGGATTTCTCAGAACTGCATAACCTTTTTTAGTTTATTCATATGACCTGACAACTTAGTGCTTTACAATATACGAAGCCATTACCTTCGTTGTTAGTTAGTTTTCATCTATTTTCAGATCATCTATTTAAATCATATATTATTTAATTCCATACATTTACTTTTATAGCCCCCCCCCCCAATTTTACTTGCATACCTGTTCTTTAAAGGGGTGGTTTTAGGGGGCGGTCCTAGGGATGGGTAGGGGCGTGGCCAGGGGAGGGGGGGGTGAGTTCCACCACCTTTTCTCTGAGAAAAAAAGCCCTGGTTGTACGTCTTGTTTGTGCTTGCATGTCTGGGATGTTGTTGGTGTTTGTCCCTGCATGTGTGCAAGACGCCTCCCTTTGTGTGTGTTACCTCCGAACCGAAAGGGGGTCTCATTGGTTTCCCAGATCGGTGAACCTAAAGATATTTGCAGCCTTGCCTGGAGCCACCTTGCATCGGTGTCCGCATAGGGGTCCAGGTTGTTTTGGTGTTGTTTTTCCATCTTTGCTGCGGCAGGTAAGTGTTTGATGTTTTATTGTTACACTGTGTTCTTACCTGCCGTGTAGTTGCTGCATTGTCTTTCTGCCTGTCAGCTACTGGGCCGCTGGAGACGCCTTTCATCCGTCGTGATGGATGAACAGGAGGTCCCTGCCCTGTCACAATGTTGAGGGCGATGCAGGGATTTCTAGACTTCTAGGTTCGTGGGTATGAGCCCCTTTACCATTGAAGGCGGCTCATACAGCCAGGAGACTAGGGCTATTTTAGGAAAGCTTTAGGAGGTGACCATCTCCCTTTTCCCTGCCTATAGCCTAGTACTTGGTGACATTGTACGGTGGGGAGTTTCCCCCACTCCCCACTGTGACAAGTGCATGTGCAGCATTTGTGTGCGGTTCTGCTGAGATACTGCAGCTATACAGAGGGACAAACGCTACTGAAACAACTAATTTCAACTGGTGTGATATACCAGTTGCCCCCCCAAAAAATGATTGAGGCACGGGTGTGATATACCTATAATATAATTTATATATAGTGCATGTGCAGCATTTGTGTGCGGTTCTGCTGAGATACCGCAGCTATACAGATGGACAAACGCTACTGTAACAACAAATTTCAACTGGTGTCATATACCAGTTGCCCCCCCCAAAAAATTATTGAGGCAGGGGTGTGATATACCTATAATATAATTTCTATATAGTCCATTTGTATTGTGCAGCAGTTGTGTGCGGTTCTGCTGAGATACCGCAGCTATACAGAGGGACAAACGCTACTGGAACAACTAATTGCAACTGTTTTGATATACCAGTTGCCCCCAAATAAACTGATTAAGGCACGGGTGTGATATACCTATTATATAATTTATATATAGTGCATGTGCAGTATTTGTGTTCGGTTCTGCTGAGATACCGCAGCTATACAGAGGAACAAACGTTACTGGAACAACTAATTGAAACTGGTTTGATATTCCAGTTGCCCCCCAAAAAATCTGATTGAGTCAGAGATGTAATATACCTATAATGTAATTTCTATATAGTGCATTTGTATTGTGCAGCATTTGTGTGCGGTTCTGCTATGATACCGCAGCTATACAGAGGGACAAACGCTATTGGAATAACTAATTGCAACTGTTGTGATATACCAGTTGCCCCCCAAAAAAACGATTGAGGCAGGGGTGTTATATACCTATAATATAATTTATATATAGTGCATGTGCAGCATTTGTGTGCGGTTCTGCTGAGATACCGCAGCTATACAGAGAGAGAAACGCTACTGGAACAACTAATTCAACTGGTGTGATATACCAGTTGCCTCCAAAAAAAACTGAGGCAGGGGTGTAATATACCTATAATATAATTTATATATAGTGCATGTGCAGCATTTGTATACGGTTCTGCTGAGATACCGTAGCTATGCAGAGGGACAAACGCTACTGGAACAACTAATAGGAACTGGTGTGATAAACCAGTTGCCCCTAAAAAACTGATTGAGGCAAGGGTGTGATATACCTATAATATAATTTCTATATAGTGCATTTGTATTGTGAAGCATTTGTGTGCGGTTCTGCTGAGATACCGCAGCTATACAGAGGGACAAACGCTATTGGAACAACAAATTTTAACTTCTGTGATATACCAGTTGCCCCCACAAAAATCTGATTGAGGCAGGGGTGTGATTTACCTATAAAATAATTAATATATAGTGCATGTACAGCATTTGTGTTCGACTCTGCTGAGATACTGCAGCTATACAGAGGGACAAACGCTACTGGAACAACTAATTTCAACTGGTGTGATATACCAGTTGCCCCCAAAAAAAAACTGATTGAGGCAGAGGTGTGATATACCTATAATGTAATTTCTATATAGTACATTTGTACTGTGCAGCTTTTGTGTGCGGTTCTGCTGAGATACCACAGCTATACAGAGGGACAAACGCTATTGTAAGAACTAATTGCAACTGTTGTGATATACCAGTTGCCCCCCCAAAAAACTGAGGCAGGACTGTGATATACCTATAATATAATTTATACATAGTGCATTGCAGCATTTGTGTACGATGCTGCTGAGATACCGCAGCTATACAGAGGGACAAATGCTATTGGAACAACTAATTGCAACTGTTGTGATATACGCCAGTTGCCCCCCCAAAAAAACTTATTGAGGCATGGGTGTGAAATTCCTATAATATACGGATGTAGCAGGGTTAACACACATGCTTTATGAGACATGTTATCTAAACTAAATGCAACTAAATGCGATAACCAATTGCTTTTCAATGGCTTTTTTTTCAAGATAACGCTATGAGTTAAGAAATTTGAGTTAAGAGTGTGTGTGTTACGCAGGCTACATCTGTAATTTATATATAGTGTATGTGCAGCATTTGTGTGCGGTTCTGATGAGATACCGCAGCTATGCAGAGAGACAAACGCTATTGGAACAACTAATTGCAAATGTTGTGATATACCAGTTGCCCCCCAAAAAAACTGATTGAGGCACGGGTGTGATATACCTATAATATAATTTATTTGTGGTTGGGGCACTGACAGGAGAACGTAACTCCTACCTGTTGATGTATAACTAAAGTGGTTAGATTTGTGCCGAAACCGCGCCATTGTGGGGATACCTGAAGGAGGGCATCCCCTTGGTGTGAGAAACTGAGGCTGAGGGTGGGTAGGGTGGGAGTGTTGAAACGACGTTCGTTGAGGGAGGGGGCATGCTGCCCTTATGTACTTCAGGACGGATCCGTTTGGCTCCGCACGGCCAGGCGGACACCAAAACGACTTTTTTTTCATGTCCGTGGATCCTTCAAAAATCAAGGAAGACCCACAGACAAAAAAACGGTAACGGATCACGGACCAACGGAACCGCGTTTTGCGGACCGTGAAAAAAATACGGTCGTGTGCATGAGGCCTAACTGAAAGAGTGTGGTCCGGCTAAAAAGCGGTGTGGCCCAACATCCTACATTTTGCTACAAAATTGCTCTACAATGTTGCCCTAAAATGCTGTCTGAAACTAAAACAACCAATAGTTTGTATAAAGATAGCGGAAAGTGTCTATGCACCAAATTTATACTCCAAATGTAGCCAAAAAATTATTGAGGCAGGGGTGTGATATACCTATAATATAATTTCTATATAGTCCATTTGTATTGTGCAGCAGTTGTGTGCGGTTCTGCTGAGATACCGCAGCTATACAGAGGGACAAACGCTACTGGAACAACTAATTGCAACTGTTTTGATATACCAGTTGCCCCCAAATAAACTGATTAAGGCACGGGTGTGATATACCTATTATATAATTTATATATAGTGCATGTGCAGTATTTGTGTTCGGTTCTGCTGAGATCCGCAGCTATACAGAGGAACAAACGTTACTGGAACAACTAATTGAAACTGGTTTGATATTCCAGTTGCCCCCCAAAAAATCTGATTGAGTCAGAGATGTAATATACCTATAATGTAATTTCTATATAGTGCATTTGTATTGTGCAGCATTTGTGTGCGGTTCTGCTGAGATACCGCAGCTATACAGAGGGACAAACGCTATTGGAATAACTAATTGCAACTGTTGTGATATACCAGTTGCCCCCCAAAAAAATGATTGAGGCAGGGGTGTTATATACCTATAATATAATTTATATATAGTGCATGTGCAGCATTTGTGTGCGGTTCTGCTGAGATACCGCAGCTATACAGAGAGAGAAACGCTACTGGAACAACTAATTCAACTGGTGTGATATACCAGTTGCCTCCAAAAAAAACTGAGGCAGGGGTGTAATATACCTATAATATAATTTATATATAGTGCATGTGCAGCATTTGTATACGGTTCTGCTGAGATACCGTAGCTATGCAGAGGGACAAACGCTACTGGAACAACTAATAGGAACTGGTGTGATAAACCAGTTGCCCCTAAAAAACTGATTGAGGCAAGGGTGTGATATACCTATAATATAATTTCTATATAGTGCATTTGTATTGTGAAGCATTTGTGTGCGGTTCTGCTGAGATACCGCAGCTATACAGAGGGACAAACGCTATTGGAACAACAAATTTTAACTTCTGTGATATACCAGTTGCCCCCACAAAAAACTGATTGAGGCAGGGGTGTGATTTACCTATAAAATAATTAATATATAGTGCATGTACAGCATTTGTGTTCGACTCTGCTGAGATACTGCAGCTATACAGAGGGACAAACGCTACTGGAACAACTAATTTCAACTGGTGTGATATACCAGTTGCCCCCCAAAAAAACTGATTGAGGCAGAGGTGTGATATACCTATAATGTAATTTCTATATAGTACATTTGTACTGTGCAGCTTTTGTGTGCGGTTCTGCTGAGATACCACAGCTATACAGAGGGACAAACGCTATTGTAAGAACTAATTGCAACTGTTGTGATATACCAGTTGCCCCCCCAAAAAACTGAGGCAGGACTGTGATATACCTATAATATAATTTATACATAGTGCATTGCAGCATTTGTGTACGATGCTGCTGAGATACCGCAGCTATACAGAGGGACAAATGCTATTGGAACAACTAATTGCAACTGTTGTGATATACGCCAGTTGCCCCCCCAAAAAAACTTATTGAGGCATGGGTGTGAAATACCTATAATATACGGATGTAGCAGGGTTAACACACATGCTTTATGAGACATGTTATCTAAACTAAATGCAACTAAATGCGATAACCAATTGCTTTTCAATGGCTTTTTTTTCAAGATAACGCTATGAGTTAAGAAATTTGAGTTAAGAGTGTGTGTGTTACGCAGGCTACATCTGTAATTTATATATAGTGTATGTGCAGCATTTGTGTGCGGTTCTGATGAGATACCGCAGCTATGCAGAGAGACAAACGCTATTGGAACAACTAATTGCAAATGTTGTGATATACCAGTTGCCCCCCAAAAAAACTGATTGAGGCACGGGTGTGATATACCTATAATATAATTTATTTGTGGTTGGGGCACTGACAGGAGAACGTAACTCCTACCTGTTGATGTATAACTAAAGTGGTTAGATTTGTGCCGAAACCGCGCCATTGTGGGGATACCTGAAGGAGGGCATCCCCTTGGTGTGAGAAACTGAGGCTGAGGGTGGGTAGGGTGGGAGTGTTGAAACGACGTTCGTTGAGGGAGGGGGCATGCTGCCCTTATGTAATTCAGGATGGATCCGTTTGGCTCCGCACGGCCAGGCGGACACCAAAACGACTTTTTTTTCATGTCCGTGGATCCTTCAAAAATCAAGGAAGACCCACAGACAAAAAACCGGTAACGGATCACGGACCAACGGAACCGCGTTTTGCGGACCGTGAAAAAATACGGTCGTGTGCATGAGGCCTAACTGAAAGAGTGTGGTCCGGCTAAAAAGCGGTGTGGCCCAACATCCTACATTTTGCTACAAAATTGCTCTACAATGTTGCCCTAAAATGCTGTCTGAAACTAAAACAACCAATAGTTTGTATAAAGATAGCGGAAAGTGTCTATGCACCAAATTTATACTCCAAATGTAGCCATTGTAACATCTCTACGTCTAGACAACCTATCCTAGTTTATGTAAACTATGAGATTAGTAAATCTACTCAGTGCATTCAAATCCAAGAGCAAATATTTGCTTCTCATGTAACATAAAAGAAAGAGATACTCCCAGTTTCTTGGTACATGGCTCACAGTGTTGCTTGAAGACATTCCACAGCCATGGCCAACAGAGAATTTTCTCTGGAACATAATTAATTCCATCTCTATCTGTTTTTTTATCCTTTTAAATTATGAGTTCTTTGACTGGGATTATAAATCATCTCCAACTTTAATACATTTTACCAGGCATCCAAAATAGGTTACATAACTAACTAGTCTGGCAGCCTAATACCTCAGGGTATTCAGATCTACTGTGCACTCTTAAAGTCCAGTGGATCCACTTAAAGAGGACCTGTCACTATAAAATGCAATGCAATCTGAAAGCAGTATGTTATAGAGCAGGAGAAGCTGAGCAGATTGTTCCTTGTTACTGTGCCTATTAGATTGCTCGTTCCTTGGACCCTGGCTTGCCTTCTCACCACTCTGTGTCTCTCCTTTGGTACTGCGTTGTCTGTCTGGTCCTGATCTCAACTTGTATTCGGACCACTTTCTGTCTCTCCTTTGGTATTGCATAGCTTGTCTGGTTCTGACCCATTTACAGTCAGGTCCATAAATATTGGGACATCGACACAATTATAACATTTTTGGATCTATACACCACCACAATGGATTTGAAATGAAACAAACAAGATGTGCTTTAACTGCAGACTGTCAGCTTTAATTTGAGAGTATTTACATCCAAATCAGGTCAACGGTGTAGGAATTACAACAGTTTGCATATGTGCCTCCCACTTGTTAAGGGACCAAAAGTAATGGGACAGAATAATAATCATAAATTAAACTTTCACTTTTTAATACTTGGTTGCAAATCCTTTGCAGTCAATTACAACCTGAAGTCTGGAACGCATAGACATCACCAGATGCTGGGTTTCATCCCTGGTGATGCTCTGCCAGGCCTCTACTGCAACTGTCTTCAGTTCCTGCTTGTTCTTGGGGCATTTTCCCTTCAGTTTTGTCTTCAGCAAGTGAAATGCATGCTCAATCGGATTCAGGTCAGGTGATTGACTTGGCCATTGCATAACATTCCACTTCTTTCCCTTAAAAAACTCTTTGGTTGCTTTTGCAGTATGCTTTGGGTCATTGTCCATCTGCACTGTGAAGCGCAGTCCATTGAGTTCTGAAGCATTTGGCTGAATATGAGCAGATAATATTGCCTGAAACACTTCAGAATTCATCCTGCTGCTTTTCAGCAGTCACATCATCACTTACAAATAATGAGCCCATGGTGTGGGATCCATTGTGTATCAGGGCTGAAACAGGCCTAAAGAGATGGGGCCATGTATCAAGACAGGGAGGTCTGCTGATGTGCAGGTCCCTGTAAGACAGCGCCGCGGTATGTCCTGAGGCTATGATACAACCTTATGGTTGTACCCACACCATGGACTCATTATTTGTAAGTGTCCTCTACTCACTCTGTTATACCTAAATATCTTCAGTGTGAATGTTAGAACCAACTTGGATTAACACTCCAGGTGATTCATGCCCTGCTCGACTGCACAATAGTTCCCCTGATGATTTGTACATGAAACATGCATGTAGGGATCAGCTGCACTAGAGCACAACAGGGCCAAGTGTAAGGGTAAGGTTCCGGACGGGGTCGTTCTTTTTAGGACGAGTGCTCTGTGGCTAGGACGCCAGGGACAAATCAGTATCCCTATCCTAGGGTGAAATGGGGACTTTGAGCCCTCCCTCATCCATGTCCGGTGCCTACCACTAAGAATTTCTTTTCAGTACGACGAATATCTCCTGAACATCCACAACGACCGGATGACACCTGGGTCACGGTAGGACAACCGCTTATACTCTCAGGTGCCGCCGCGTACCAGATTTTTCATGTGTCATTTTTGCACCTATTTGTTATTTTGTTTATATTTAGGGACTTTTTTCTATCCTGATATCAATTAAAAGTTATGTTTTAACAAGATTACCATTTCAACCTTATATATTTGATATAATTTTTTGGTGACCCAATATTTGAATATCCAGAAGTCTTTTCATTTCTTTTCTACCACTTTCCCTAGCGCCTTCTAACGTCTCTTCCTGCACTAAGTACACTGGAAAATGGCTGTATCCAAGATGGCTGAAGCTATTTATAGGGCTGTGACATCACAGGGTTGGCTGATGATTGGCTGCATGCATGGCATTGGGGGTGATCCTTCATTTCTAGAGTTCTTTGCTCCATGTCCTAACACGTCCAGCACATCCAAATGCGATTCGTTACTACGAAGCGTGAGGAAATTCAGATTCGGTGCGAATTGAATTTTTCCTGAAATTCGAATCAAATTCCACTTCGTCAACTTCGATTTGCTCATCTTTAATTATTATATTATACGGTATAATATCATACTGTACTTTATTATATTTTGTATTTTTTATTTATGCAGTATGTTACTGAAATGAACTAAGAAGAATTGATTATGATATTATATAATCTAAGGGTAAGGTCATCCGTGCTCGACTGGTGAAGGGGAAGGTGAGAGCTGCTGTGTGCTTGATGTGATTCCTAAGGGTAACAATGTTTTTAACTTTTGACTTTGAAGTAGAGGTGCTGGATTGGCCCCACAGATCCCAGACCTCAACCCAATCAAACACTTGTGGGTAGAGTTGAAGAAAAAGTTGTATTCATGCCCAAGTGAGTCGACCAATATGCACCAACATTGGGAACATGTAGAAAAGACCTGAGAACAGATTTTGTTTGAGACATATTTGAATCTGACCGAGAGCATGCACAGAAGGATTCAGGCAGTGTTGAAAGCCAAAGGTGGATTTACAAAATGCTAACAGAATAATATTTTTATTTTTATTTTAGGAGCAAAACAGTAACAATGCAGTTACATGACAAGAATCTGCATGACTTATCATATGCTAAATAGTTGCAAGTCCAATTTATGTATGACATGTCGATAAAATAATGGTAGTCTCATGTTCAAAGCTGTAGTGGATGGTGAAATATGCAGACTGGAATTCAAAAGTTCAAAACATTGTTACCCTTTTGCTCGTCAGTAGGGATGAGCGAACCCAAACTGTATAGTTCAGGTTCGTACTGAATTTTGGGGTGTCCGTGACACGGACCCGAACCCGAACATTTTCGTAAAAGTCCGGGTTCGGGTTCGGTGTTCGGCGCTTTCTTGGCGCTTTTTGAAAGGCTGCAAAGCAGCCAATCAACAAGCGTCATACTACTTGCCCCAAGAGGCCATCACAGCCTTGCCTACTATTGGCATGGCTGTGATTGGCCAATGCAGCATGTGACCCAGCCTCTATATAAGCTTGGGTCACGTAGCGCTGCACGTCACTCTGCTGATTCAAGCATAGGGAGAGGTTGCAGCTGCGACGTTAGGGCGAGATTAGGCAGTGATTAACTCCTCCAAAAGACTTAATTCAGTGATCGATCTCCAGCTGTGGATCATTGAAGTGCTAATATCGACTTGCTCACTTTTTTTAGGCTGCCCAGAGCGTTTTTAGATCACTTTTTTCTGGGGTGATCGGCGGCCATTTTGTGGCTTGTGGTGCGCCAGCACAAGCTACCACCAAGTGCTTTTAACCATTAATAGTGTGGTTATTTTTTGCTATATACTACATCAGGTGCAGGCTGAGCCTGTGTCACCCAAGTGCATTTAACCATCAACAGTGTGGTTAATTTTTGGCCATATACTACATCAGCTGCAGGCTGAGCCTGTGTCACCCAGCGCCTAAAAAATAGACCTGACATTTCTATTCAACCAAATCTGTACTGTTTTAGCTGGTCAAGTTATTTGTACTGACCGTAAAAGCACAGTTTTTGTTCTGGGTTGAAAAACTATTCCCAAATTTGCCATTCTCAAAATAACTAAGTAGTTTATGTTATATGAGGCCTACTTGAAATCTATCCCAAAAAGCATATCTTAGATTCAAGGTGCTGATAGTGTCATTCAGAAAAACTTAACACACACGCTACCGTGCAGATACAAGTCTAATTCTGTGATTAAACGTATACCTGTCACACAGCACAAAAAAAAATAGGCCTCACATTTCTATTCAACCAAATCTGTACTGTTTGAGCTGGTCAAGTTATTTGTAGTGACTGTAAAAGCACAGTTTTTGTTCTGGGGTGAAAAACTATTCCCAAATTTGCCATTCTCAAAATTGTGGTGAACGGGAACAATGAGGAAAACATCTAATAAGGGACGCGTACGCGGACGTGGACATGGTCGTGGTGGTGTTAGTGGACCCTCTGGTGCTGGGAGAGGACGTGGCCGTTCTGCCACAGCCACACGTCCTAGTGAACCAACTACCTCAGGTCCCAGTAGCCAGCAGAATTTACAGCGATATTTGGTGGGGCCCAATGCAGTTCTAAGGATGGTAAGGCCTTAGCAGGTACAGGCATTAGTCAATTGGGTGGCCGACAGTGGATCCAGCACGTTCACATTATCTCCCACCCAGTCTTCTGCAGAAAGCGCACAGATGGCGCATGAAAACCAAGCCCATCGGTCTGTCACATCACCCCCATGCATATCAGTGAAACTGTCTGAGCCTCAAGTTATGCAGCAGTCTCTTATGCTGTTTGAAGACTCTGCTGCCAGGGTTTCCCAAGGGCATCCACCTAGCCCTTCCCCAGGGGTGGAAGAGATAGAATGCACTAACGCACAACCACTTATTTTTCCAGATGATGAGGACATGGTAATACCACCTCAGCACGTCTCTGATGATGACGAAACACAGGTGCCAACTGCTGCGTCTTTCTGCAGTGTGCAGACTGAACAGGAGGTCAGGGATCAAGACTGGGTGGAAGACGATGCAGGGGACGATGAGGTCCTAGACCCCACATGGAATGAAGGTCAGGCCACTGACTTTCACAGTTCGGAGGAAGAGGCAGTGGTGAGACCGAGCCAACAGCGTAGCAAAAGAGGGAGCAGTGGGCAAAATCAGAACACCCGCCGCCAAGAGACTCCGCCTGCTACTGACCGCCACCATCTGGGACCGAGCACCCCAAAGGCAGCTTCAAGGAGTTCCCTGGCATGGCACTTCTTCAAACAATGTGCTGACGACAAGACCCGAGTGGTTTGCACGCTGTGCCATCAGAGCCTGAAGCGAGGCATTAACGTTCTGAACCTTAGCACAACCTGCATGACCAGGCACCTGCATGCAAAGCATGAACTGCAGTGGAGTAAACACCTTAAAAACAAGGAAGTCACTCAGGCTCCCCCTGCTACCTCTTCTGCTGCTGCCGCCTCGGCCTCTTCTGCTGCTGCCGCCGCCTCGGCCTCTTCCTCCGCCTCTGGAGGAACGTTGGCACCTGCCGCCCAGCAAACAGAGGATGTACCACCAACACCACCACCAGCGTCACCAAGCATCTCAACCATGTCACACGGCAGCGTTCAGCTCTCCATCTCACAAACATTTGAGAGAAAGCGTAAATTCCCACCTAGCCACCCTCGATCCCTGGCCCTGAATGCCAGCATTTCTAAACTACTGGCCTATGAAATGCTGTCATTTAGGCTGGTGGACACACACAGCTTCAAACAGCTCATGTCGCTTGCTGTCCCACAGTATGTTGTTCCCAGCCGCCACTACTTCTCCAAGAGAGCCGTGCCTTCCCTGCACAACCAAGTGTCCGATAAAATCAAGTGTGCACTGCGCAACGCCATCTGTGGCAAGGTCCAGCTAACCACAGATACGTGGACCAGTAAGCACGGTCAGGGACGCTATATCTCCCTAACTGCACACTGGGTAAATGTAGTGGCGGCTGGGCCCCAGGCGGAGAGCTGTTTGGCGCACGTCCTTCCGCCGCCAAGGATTGCAGGGCAACATTCTTTGCCTCCTGTCTCCTCCTCCTCCTACTCAGCTTCCTCCTCCTCTTCTTCCACCTGCTCATCCAGTCAGCCACACACCTTCACCACCAACTTCAGCACAGACCGGGGTAAACGTCAGCAGGCCGTTATGAAACTCATATGTTTGGGGGACAGGCCCCACACCGCACAGGAGTTGTGGCGGGGTATAGAACAACAGACCGACGAGTGGTTGCTGCCGGTGAGCCTCAAGCCTGGCCTGGTGGTGTGCGATAATGGGTGAAATCTCGTTGCAGCTCTGGGACTAGCCGGTTTGACGCACATCCCTTGCCTGGCGCATGTGCTGAATTTGGTGGTGCAGAAGTTCATTCGCAACTACCCCGACATGTCAGAGCTGCTGCATAAAGTGCGGGCCGTCTGTTCGCGCTTCCGGCGTTCACACCCTGCCGCTGCTCGCCTGTCTGCGCTACAGCGTAACTTCGGCCTTCCCGCTCACCGCCTCATACGCGACGTGCCCACCAGGTGGAACTCCACCTTGCATATGCTGGACAGACTTTGCAAACAGCAGCAGGCCATAGTGGAGTTTCAGCTGCAGCACGCACGGGTCAGTCGCACTGCGAATCAGACACACTTCACCACCAATGACTGGGCCTCCATGCGAGACCTGTGTGCCCTGTTGCGCTGTTTCGAGTACTCCACCAACATGGCCAGTGGCGATGACGCCGTTATCAGCGTTACAATACCACTTCTATGTCTCCTTGAGAAAACACTTAGGGTGATGATGGAAGAGGAGGTGGCCCAGGAGGAAGAGGAGGAAGAGGGGTCATTTTTAGCACTTTCAGGCCAGTCTCTTCGAAGTGACTCAGAGGGAGGTTTTTTGCAACACCAGAGGCCAGGTACAAATGTGGCCAGACAGGGCCCACTACTGGAGGACGAGGAGGACGAGGATGAGGAGGAGGTGGAGGAGGATGAGGATAAAGCATGTTCACAGCGGGGTGGCACCCAACACAGCTCGGGCCCATCACTGGTGCGTGGCTGGGGGGAATCACAGGACGATGACGATACGCCTCCCACAGAGGACAGCTTGTCCTTACCTCTGGGCAGCCTGGCACACATGAGCGACTACATGCTGCAGTGCCTGCGCAACGACAGCAGAGTTGCCCACATTTTAACGTGTGCGGACTACTGGGTTGCCACCCTGCTGGATCCCCGGTACAAAGACAATGTGCCCACCTTACTTCCTACACTGGAGCGTGATAGGAAGATGCGCGAGTACAAGCGCACGTTGGTAGACGCGCTACTGAGAGCATTCCCAAATGTCACAGGGGAACCAGTGGAAGCCCAAGGCAAAGGCAGAGGAGGAGCAAGAGGTCGCCAACGCAGCTGTGTCACGGCCAGCTCCTCTGAGGGCAGGGTTAGCATGGCAGATATGTGGAAAAGTTTTGTCACCACGCCACAGCTAACTGCACCACCACCTGATACGGAACGTGTTAGCAGGAGGCAACATTTCACTAACATGGTGGAACAGTACCTGTGCACACCCCTCCACGTACTGACTGATGGTTCGGCCCCATTCAACTTCTGGGTCTCCAAATTGTCCACGTGGCCAGAGCTAGCCTTTTATGCCTTGGAGGTGCTGGCCTGCCCGGCGGCCAGCGTTTTGTCTGAACATGTATTCAGCACGGCAGGGGGCGTCATTACAGACAAACGCAGCCGCCTGTCTACAGCCAATGTGGACAAGCTGACGTTCATAAAAATGAACCAGGCATGGATCCCACAGGACCTGTCCATCCCTGGGGCAGATTAGATATTAACTACCTCCCCTTAACAATATATTATTCTACTCCAGGGCACTTCCACATTCAATCCTATTTTTATTTTCATTTTACCATTATATTGCGGGGCAACCCAAAGTTGAATGAACCTCTCCTCTGTCTGGGTGCCGGGGCCTAAAAATATCTGACAGTGGCCTGTTTCAGTGGTGGGTGACGTGAAGCCTGATTCTCTGCTATGACATGAAGACAGATTCTGTGCTGACATAAGGCCAGATTCTCTGTTACGGGACCTCTCTCCTCTGCCTGGGTGCCTGGGCCTAAATGTGTGACAGTAGCCTGTTCCAGTGGTGGGTGACGTGAAGCCTGATTCTCTGCTATGACATGAAGACAGATTCTGCGCTGACATAAGGCCAGATTCTCTGTTACGGGACATCTCTCCTCTGCCTGGGTGCCTGGGCCTAAATATGTGACAGTGGCCTGTTCCAGTGGTGGGTGACGGGAAGCCTGATTCTCTGCTATGACATGAAGACTGATTCTGTGCTGACATAAGGCCAGATTCTCTGTTACGGGACCTCTCTCCTCTGCCTGGGTGCCTGGGCCTAAATGTGTGACAGTGACCTGTTCCAGTGGTGGGTGACGTGAAGCCTGATTCTCTGCTATGACATGAAGACTGATTCTGCGCTGACATAAGGCCAGATTCTCTGTTATGGGACCTCTCTCCTCTGTCTGGGTGCCGGGGCCTAAATGTGTGACAATGGCCTGTTCCAGTGGTGGGTGACGTGAAGCCTGATTCTCTGCTATGACATGAAGACTGATTCTGCACTGACATAAGGCCAGATTCTCTGTTACGGGACCTCTCTCCTCTGTCTGGGTGCCGGGGCCTAAATGTGTGACAGTGGCCTGTTCCAGTGGTGGGTGACGTGAAGCCTGATTCTCTGCTATGACATGAAGACAGATTCTGCGCTGACATAAGGCCAGATTCTCTGTTACGGGACCGCTCTCCTCTGTCTGGGTGCCGGGGCCTAAATGTGTGACAGTGGCCTGTTCCAGTGGTGGGTGACGTGAAGCCTGATTCTCTGCTATGACATGAAGACTGATTCTCTGCTATGGCATGAAGAGACTGATTCTCTGCTGACATGAAGCCAGATTCTTTGCTATGGCATGAAGAGACTGATTCTCTGCTGACGTGAAGCCAGATTCTCTGATATGGGACCTCTGTCCAATTGATATTGGTTAATTTTTATTTTTTTAATTTTAATTTTAATTCATTTCCCTATCCACATTTGTTTGCAGGGGATTTACCCACATGTTGCTGCCTTTTGCAGCCCTCTAGCTCTTTCCTGGGCTGTTTTACAGCCTTTTTAGTGCCCAAAAGTTCGGGTCCCCATTGACTTCAATGGGGTTCGGGTTCGGGACGAAGTTCGGGTCGGGTTCGGATCCCGAACCCGAACATTTCCGGGAAGTTCGGCCGAACTTCTCGAACCCGAACATCCAGGTGTTCGCTCAACTCTACTCGTCAGTGTACATTATTATATTATACTATATCATATCATACTGTACTTTACTGCATTTTACTATATATAGTATTTACTATATACTATGTTTAAACAGTTTATTTTACTATACTATTTTATCTATTTTAAACTAAACTGTTATAATAAAACAAAATTTCTCAATGCATAACTGGAAGTACAATTATGCAAAATATGACTATAATTAATATTATTATACACTTCTCAACACTAAAATTGTGCAATGCCAAGGAGCAAAGGTACTTTGAAGTATGGGCGTTTGTGGACATATTTAATTTTATTGCACTTTGAAGGGTTTAGGGGTTATGCAGCGATATGTATGTATATATGTGTGTGTGTGTGTGTGTGTGTGTGTGTGAATATATATATATATATATTGATGACCTATCCTCAGAATAGCGTAAAAATAGAAGATGACAGCAGCATATCCAAATGAGGGTCCTTTATTCACCGAACATCCATGAAACAATGTACAAAAAAGTGCAACGTTTCCGCTACGTAGTAGCCTTTATCAAGCACTACGTAGCCGAACCGTTGCACTTTTTTGTACATTGTTTCATGGATGTTCGGTGAATAAAAAACCCTCATTTGGATATGCTGATGTCATCTTCTATTTTTATGCTGATCTGTTGACCATTGAGGATCGGTGGTTTGGACAAGCTGTTGCATTCCGAGGGAGTAATGCAAGGTACATTGGTGATGCTCTAAACTATTTATTACTGCTATCCTCAGAATAGGTCACCAATATCTGATTCGCAGGGGTCCAACAGCTGGACCCCTGCTGATCAGCTGTTTGAAGAGAAGGCAGTGCTCCATGCGAGCCCCACTTTCTCTTCATTACACTGTACTTCCTCTCGGAGGTGTAGTGTAATGCAATTACCCACTCCATTCACTTAAAAGGTCTTATGAACATTTAGGAAAGGTCATCAATACAAATCGCTGCACAACCCCTTTAATTTGCACTGTGATTTATGCTGTTCTGTTCACTTATACTGTTTTATATTGTTGATCTGCGTTTTATATGTCTATTGTAATATAGCCTGTTCATTTGCACTGTTATTGCACTCGATTTGCACTGCACTGTGGAAAGGGTTAATACACAGTCAGCTAATACAGAGAGACTTTCTACCTATTCACTGAGAAGCTATCAATTTTCCACCATTAATATAAGAGAATATTCCGAGTTTTGGAGAGCAGCCAGAGCGATCTGCCAATAGGGACCACAAGTGGCCAGAAGAAGACACTGAGACAGGGACACTCTGCCACAGACCATGGGTCACCAGACTTTGACCAGGGAGCCAGCAAGATGACTGAGATACAGTCCCTGGGCCACCAGCCATTTGGTTAGGGTACCAGCCTTATGAGAGAGAGGTACCGCTAGCTCAGGCGTTTCCTCAGCACAGAACTTTCTTCTACTAGAGGGGAGACAGCTCATTGCATTGCCTGTATTATTTTGCACTTGAGTTCCTTCAGTAAAGAAGCACACTGCTTTGCTGCAAACACTGACTCTCTAAACGTATTTCCCATTGGGGTATACCAGTTATTGCCACTTATCAAAAACAGAGAAAGACAGAATCCTTCAACAAAGAGACCTTGGTTAATCCCTCCGGCAGATCACTACTCGCCTAGCTAAAGTTGTCAGCAGTGTTCAAAGTTGTGTGTCTCCATGTTTGGGAGAGCAACAACAAACTGGAATGAAAGTAAGAGGTGCACAGAGATGAACCAATGCACAGACACATTGTCCGATAAGAAGAATGACGCATAATGTTTAATTCTGTATTGTAAGTGAAATTGGATGCCACATCTCAAACCCAGCGAAAAATGCACAAACCATCAGAAGGCATTTGCACAACATTGGCCTATGAACCAAACTTTTAGCTACAGGTGTTCCATTGACCTCAAGTCAAAGCTCATGATGCAGATAAAGACAGCAATGGAGGTCTATCCTCTTCAGTGATGAGTCCTGCTTTTGTCTCAGATGCAATGAACCCCAGAGATTGCTCTGGAGACTTCTTGGGCAACATCATGAAGAGGCCTTCACAAGGGAATGTTCTAGTCACAAAATTATGCTGTGGGACGGCATAATGTACTGTAACCAAATCCCTCTGGTCTTTATTTCAGGTGCAAAGCATTAGCAGTGATTTGGTCATGGAACCAATGCTATGGCTCTTTCCAAAGTGTTCCAGGAATTGTTTTTCAATAGGACAATGCCAGGCTGCATGTAGCTCGTGCTACCATGAGCAGCCTGCTTAGCCTAAACATCCGACCATGGCCTGCATATGCAGCACGCCAGACCTGCAGGGTATTGCGATAGTGAGGTCACGGTTATGGGCAATCGAGGGTTACTCACTTTTTAGAGGAGAACCCTGGGCAGGCATGCGGCAGTGAAGGAGAGGTAGACACAAGTTCCTCTGGGGCACACTCTGGATGTAGGGACCAGGCCTGATGGTGGATGAGGTGCCCTGGATATTGCAGGTATTTTGAGTGCCTGAGGCAAGGTCCCTTTAAGGATCGTGACGCCAGTGCCTGTAACGGTGGCACACCGATTTATAGGAGTAGTGATTGAGGTACACAGCTGGTAGGGTAAACCAAACGTTGCTTTACTTTGAACAGTCCAACTTTATACAATAAGATGAGGATGATGCAGTCCCTTATATCACAGATGTCAACAGCAGGTTTACTTTCAATAATGGCAAGTATTAATCATGCAAGATACTTGGAGGGTATACAGTTAATGCTTAGCAGCACTATGCTGCACTATCCCCTTCAGCTATTCTAGCTGGCTGGATCCCAAGGCCCGGATGCCTAAATGCTGGCTTTAATCCTTGGTAGAGATTCTACCTCCCGTCTTGACCCTTGCTTTTATCTTATAGTACCTCTGCCCATCAGCTTACTTCTCTGAGCTGGTTGTGCTGTTCCTGTTGTGAGGGATGCTACAGGTTTCTCCCAGGAGGCACATCTCTTCTCTTGGGGTAATCTTCTGAGCTAACTGAGGCTCACTTTATCAACAGGCAGGCTAGAGTCCTTTACTAGCCTCCTGGTAGCAACTAGCAGCCTGGACTATCTAGCTGCATGTCAGGAGGAGGCCCTCAGCATATCTCTGGCTAAGATGCCTTCTCACTTCTGTGTCCACAGACTCCTGACTACAGACTAACTCCTCCCTGTCTGGGCCTAAACATTTATACTAGGGGCTCCCTATCTCCCTCTAGTGTCTAGGATGCCTAACTACACCCTAATAGGCCTGCTATGCATATCACAGGGGAAACATCACATGTAATAACACATAGAAAATACATTAAAGTATATAGTTAAATATAATATCACTGTCCCTTGTGAGCAGAAGTAACACGTGACCAAATTGACCCTTGTGTAGTGCCCACCCCTACCTAGTGGGACACTACACATATCTCTAGACTTGTTTCTTATCAAGCACATCTGGGATGTTATTGCAATGGCTGCTGCTAGTAGTGGATCTTGGTGATTGGCATACCCAAGTGCATTCAATGTGGTAAAACATTCTTTGGACAACAATTAATAACCTCACTGATAGCATGCAAAGGCAAGTAAGTGCCTGTATTTCTGCATGTTGTACTCGATACTGAATAAATCGTTACTGAATAAATCAGGATGTTTTAAATATTTTTGTTTCCATTTTTATCATTTGCATATCCTTAACATTTCTATCAATCCGGTGATTTCCATAAGGGCATGATTTTTCTGTCTTAATGTTGCAATTTCAATGTTGAGGAGTGTACATCATAGAGATGAGTACATTTCTGGAAATTCGTTTCATGTCTGTCAAATTTTTTGAAAAAATTCAGTTTGTGTCCGAATCCATTCTACCTGAATTAGAAGTGCTTCAATTGGCCCGAATTGGTATAGTATATGACACTCTGAGGTATCCTAGGACAATCTTTTTCTCTTGTCTTTCTCTCTTTTTTTCCTATTTTTTTTTATTTTTTATTTTTGCTCTATTTCTCTCCATCCTTTCCCCCATTAAACTTTTTATCACAATCACAGCAATAATAAATAATATCAGTTAGGCCTCATGCACAAGGCCGTGTGCACCCCGCATCACAGATGTGGACCCATTCTCTTAAATGGGTCCGCAATTACGGAGATGGGGAACGCAGTCACGGAACGGAACACCGGAAGCACTACGGAGTGTTTCTGTGGTGTTTTTTTCCGTTGTTCCATCCAACCCGCAAAAAATATGACATGTCATATTATTTTGCGGTGCGGACTGACCACGGACCCATTCAAGTTGAATGGGTCCGGCCCGCTGCACAGATGTTGCCCGTGCATTGGGGACCGCAATTGCGGTCCCCAATGCACGGAACGGCCGCACAACAGCCGTGTGCATGAGGCCTTACACTGACATACTGTATATTGCTATGGTTAAATGCATAATGCATGGTTGACTATGTTAACAAACAGTGTGCTTTAAACCATTTTTAAAAACATTCCAACAATTGTCCCTTATTGGGAGCAGATGGTGTGTATTGAAAAGAAAAACAGTGTCTTGTTCTCAACATGCTATATCCAAAAGTTATGCCTAAGGCTAGTTGCAGACTAGCGTCAGAGAACCGGCAGGCAGTTCTGCTCAACGTCTGCACACTCCGGCATTGCCAGAGGTTTGTAAGGCTCCATCCGGCCCCATTCACTATAATGGTGACCGGCAGAGATTCAGCCACATTCCGGCAAATATGCAGAGAATCAGCCGGCAGAAAATTGCTGCATGCCGGAACAGACTGCCGGATCTCTGATGCTGGTGTGCAATTAGCCTTAATAGGGGCAGAATCCTGCCCTTGTTTCTATACATAAGTGCTCGTGTGTCGGAAGAAACAGTGGCTTTGAATGAGCCTAAATAATTCTTCCTTTTAATTGGAAGCAGTAGCAGTAGTACAGTGTGGATGTGGAAAGAGTAGGGTATTGTCACGGCCTATGGTGTGTGCTGTGACACTGTTGTGTTTTTTAATAAAAAGGACACAGCACACACCACAAACCACACAGGAACCCAGGACACCATAGCTGCAATAACGTGAGACACCACAAGAACATAATCTAACATCTTCTATGACCACAAGGGTGGCCCTCACTGGACAGATGGCATATGAAGACCAGGAGGATAACTCCAGCATACACCATGGCTGGAGTACCCCTCAGCTTCAGGCATCCAGCAGAGGCTAAATAGCCCAAGCAGCCACACCCACACACACATAAACCCAGTGTTAAAACACTTAAAGGGGAAGTACACACACAAGCATCCCAATCCACATGTTACCACTGCCAACAGCATGCGTGGCAACCATGTCCCGGCAATCACCCAGAAGGCCGAGACACTGCCACCGCATGCACACACAGCAACACGTTGCTGCGGGCAACTGCAAGTGAAGCAACAGTGTCACAGCGCACACCATAGGCCGTGACAGGTATTAGTGGCATGTGGCAGCAATGATAGCTGCAGCAGTAGCACCACAGCATGGAGCACACAAAGAACATGATGGCAGGTAGGGAGACAGCGGCAATGGCATGATTGGGCTTGCGATCACTCGCCGTTGTGTCAGAAAATTCTCACTGACAGAAGTTTTGTTTTTGCACGCAGACAGATGCCAACTTTGTCCGTTCGGGTGTGACCATTCCATCTCCTGCTCTGAAAATTCTCTCTGAGATGACACTGGAGCCTGATCGAGATAGCAAAGTGAGAGCAAATTGGGCCAGTTCCAACCATTGTTCCAATCTTGCTGTCCAGAAGTTTATGGGGATAGGGAGCAAAGTATTAAGTGATTAAGAACTCATCCACCAGGTGTCTACTGAGTAAAATTGTTGGCTATGGTCTTTAGCTCGGACTACTTTTCTCAAAGCCTTAGCAGAGCTTTGACAAAACAGGGAGTAAAAATGCTTTTGGGTTGTATTGGGTACTGTAACATTGATATTTTTACGTTTTCAGTATTTCTAAATTTAATTTTTTACCTAGCTTCATATCAGTTATTAGGAGATTGTGTTCTAGGTCAGTCATTTTATATATTTTTTTGGGGTTTCATTCTGTCTACTTGGGCAACCGTATTATGGGCTACCACTTTAATTTTTCTTATCTAGTATGTAGCTTTGTAATGATTTAATCTATCCACTTTAATCTGTTAAGTTTGTATATACTGTATTGTCTGATGTGTATTTCTTAGGCTATGTTCACATCAGCGTTCAGCCTTTCCGTTCTCCTGCTCCGTTATAGGAGCAGGAAAACGGAAAGGACGGATTCGGCTCATAACTGAGCCGAACGGAGCCTACGGACCTCATAGACCCCCATAGACTATAATGGGGTCCGTTAGGTTTCCGCTCAGAAGATGATTTTGGAGCGGAGACAAAAGTCCTGCATGCAGGACTTTTGTCTCCGCTCCAAAATCATCTTCCAAAATCATCTTCTCCGCTCCAAAATCATCTTCTTATAGTCTATGGGGGTCTATGAGGTCCGTAGGCTCCGTTCGGCTCAGTTATGAGCCGAATCCGTCCTTTCCGTTTTCCTGCTCCTATAACGGAGCAGGAGAACGGAAAGGCTGAACGCTGATGTGAACAAGGCCTTATATGGGCTTTTTCCTATTCTTGATTTCTGTTCATCGTCATTTTATACAAAACTTCAAATCCCCTCCATAGACAAAGAGCTAAATGATAAACTGTTAAATTTGAGCTAAAATGATGGCTAACTTTTCAAACAATTTTGCAAAAGTCCATAGTTCATGTGAATATAAGAAACTTTGTAATCTTATTACGGAAAAAATGCCTCTTTCTTTACTTTCTCATTTCTTCACCCTTTTGTCTAAACTGACATTCATGGTGATTTCTGTGCTAAATCTTTCTTGCGAGACCAATATGGACTGTCAGCTCACTGAAGGATCAAATTACAAATATCCAAATAAGTCTATGGAGAAAAGAGGGGGAAGAAAAGGGAAGAGTCAGCTGCAGTGAGAGAGACACGGGCACAGAGGCTGGAGCTAATAGTAACTATTATATCTTCCAAATGCTTTATCCACATCTAGACTGTTCAGTACTTCTCTATAACGTCCTGCATGACGCTTCTCAGTAAGAGTGAGTGAACAGATTCTCCTTTTCCCCATATTCATTCTATGAGAGACATGATAGCAACTATTTGCCCCTACTAGCTCTGGAATAACTGAGTGTACATAGATATAGAGCCTACTGAGTGGAATAATAAAAAAAAATGCAGAATTCAAGTCATATCATTGCCACTGTTTTACCTCATGTACACACCCATGGCAGCTTATGCTAAAGAGTCATCTGAAAGTGTAGGGTTATTGTATACTACTTATACATTGAAGTTAAAGGGAGTCTGTCACCTCCATATGGCCATATACAGTGCTTACATTGCCCTACAGCACACCTATACATGAATGTTATGGTACCTTTGTCTTTAAACTTGCAGAAGCTGGAAAAACGAACTTTGATTGATATGCAAATGAGCACTCGCAAGTGCCCAGGGGCGGCGTTCACTGTGTTGGTGCCCAGGCTGCCCTGCCTTTTTTCATTGTTCCCCCGCCCCAGCCTCTGCATATGCCCGCCCTCCTATTCCCTTGCATCATCCTAAGGTCCGGCCAAGATCCCGCAACTGTGCACTGCCTCGCCGGGCCGGAGCATGCGCACTGCGATGCCCATTGTTGGCACGGCATCGCTTTAACTACTGCGCATGCTCCGGCGAACGGCTGGTTTTGCGCCCTGGTTTTTCATTGTTTCCCCGCCCCAGCCTCTGCATATGCCCGCCCTCCTATTCCCTTGCATCATCCTAATGTCCGGTCGAGATCCCGCGACTGTGCACTGCCTCGCCGGGCCGGAGCATGTGCACTGCGATGCCCATTGTTGGTACGGCATCGCTTTAACTACTGCGCATGCTCCGGCGAACGGATGACGCAAAGGAATAGGAGAGCGGGCATATGCAGAGGCTGGAGCGGGGGAACAATGAAAAAAGGCAGAGCAGCCTGGGCACCAACACAGTAAACGCCGCCCCTGGGCACTTGCGGGTGCTCATTTGCATATCAATCAAAGTTCATTTTTCCAGCTTCTGCATGTCTAAAGACAAAGGTACCATAACATTCATGTATAGGTGTGCTATAGGGCAATGTAAGCACTGTATATGGCCAGACTCCCTTTAATAATAGCATAGTATGCTGTACAATACTGTACTCCCTCTAGTGGAGGCTGCAGACAGCCAGAATTTTGTAATGTAATTATGTCTACTGTGACACAGTGAGAGGTTTGGTCTGGGAAAACAGGTATTTTCCTCCCAGCATGTGCTGCTGTGCTGATTTACAGCCAGGTGAGGTCAAATATCGGACCGGATTTAAAGTGCCGTTCCAGGTTTTGGCAGCACCTGGCTGTCCTTAAATAGGCAGCTGGGCTCAGAAGCCATGTCTGTGTACTGGAATCTGAGGCCTGTGCTGGGCTGGAGAACTGAGACCCGTGTGTCAGGGGAACAGGCCGCCTAAAGCCTGTATTTGGACTTTCTGGGGCAGAACTGCCACCAAGGTTACTTTTTGCTATATTCACTTGCCATTGGGTGTGAAGTTACACCAACACTGCCAAAGTGACATTTAGTTTTTGGCACTATGTGTGAATAAATACTGAAGTATGAATTACGAATTTGTATTTTGCCTCTGTACTGCGCCTGCTTAACCTAACTACCAGAGCGAATCCCCACACTACACAGTGGATTTGTATGAGAATAATAGCTATAGATAAATTATGAAATTAACCAGTAAAAATATTGGTCCTAATTAAAGTTGAGCGAACACCTGGATGTTCGGGTTCGAGAAGTTTGGCCGAACTTCCCGGAAATGTTCGGGTTCGGGATCCGAACTCGACCCGAACTTCGCCCCGAACCCGAACCCCATTGAAGTCAATGGGGACCCAAACTTTTCGGCACTAAAAAGGATGTAAAACAGGCCAGGAAAGGGCTAGAGGGCTGCAAAAGGCAGCAAAATGTAGGTAAATCCCCTGCAAACAAATGTGGATAGGAAAATGAATAAAAATAAAAATAAAATAAATAAAAATTAACCAATATCAATTGGAGAGAGGTCCCGTAACAGAGAATCAGGCTTCATGTCATAGCAGAGAATCAGGCTTCATGTCACCCACCACTGGAACAGGCCATTGTCAGATATTTTTAGGCCCCGGCACCCAGGCAGAGGAGAGAGGTCCCATAGCAGAGAATCAGGCTTCATGTCATAGCAGAGAATCATGCTTTATGTCACCCAACACTGGAACAGGCCACTGTCAGATATTTTTAGGCCCCGGCACCCAGACAGAGGAGAGAGGTCCCATTGCAGAGAATCAGGCTTCATGTCACCCACCACTGGAACAGGCCAGTCAGATATTTAGGCCCCGGCACCCAGACGGAGGAGAGGTTCATTCAACTTTGGGTTGGCCCGCAATATAATGGTAAAATTAAAAAAAGGGGATTGAATGAAGTGCCCTGGAGTACAAGAATATATTGTTAAGGGGATGTAGTTATAAATGTCTAATCTGCACAAGGGATAGACAGGTCCTGTGGGATCCATGCCTGGTTCATTTTTTTGAACGTCAGCTTGTCTACATTGGCTGTGGACAGGCGGCTGCGTTTGTCTGTAATGACGCCCCCTGCCGTGCTGAAAACACGTTCAGACAAAACGCTGGCCACCGGGCAGGCCAGCATCTCCAAGGCATAAAAGGCTAGCTCTGGCCACGTGGACAATTTGGAGACCCAGAAGTTGAATGGGGCCGAACCATCAGTCAGTACGTGGAGGGGTGTGCACACATACTGTTCCACCATGTTAGTGAAATGCTGCCTCCTGCTAACACGTTCAGGTGGCGGTGCAGTTAGCTGTGGTGTGGTGACAAAACTTTTCAACATCTCTGCCATGCTAACCCTGCCCTCAGAGGAGCTGGCCGTGACACAGCTGCATTGGCGACCTCTTGCTCCTCCTCTGCCTTCGCCTTGGGCTTCCTTTTGTTCCCCTGTGACATTTGGGAATGCTCTCAGTAGCGCGTCTACCAACGTGCGCTTGTACTCGCGCATCTTCCTATCACGCTCCAGTGTAGGAAGTAAGGTGGGCACATTGTCTTTGTACCGGGGATCCAGCAGGGTGGCAACCCAGTAGTCCGCACACGTTAAAATGTGGGCAATTCTGCTGTCGTTGCGCAGGCACTGCAGCATGTAGTCGCTCATGTGTGCCAGGCTGCCCAGAGTATCGTCATTGTCCTGCGTTTCCCCCCAGCCACGCACCAGTGATGAGCCTGAGCTGCGTTGGATGCTACCCCGCTGTGAACATGCTTCATCCTCATCCTCATCCTCCTCCACTTCCTCCTCATCCTCGTCCTCCAGTAGTGGGCCCTGTCTGGCCACATTTGTACCTGGCCTCTGCTGTTGCAAAAAAACTCCCTCTGAGTCACTTCTAAGAGACTGGCCTGAAAGTGCTAAAAATGACCACTCTTCCTCCTTCTCCTCCTCCTGGGCCACCTCCTCTTCCATCATCGCCCTAAGTGTTTTCTCAAGGAGACATAGAAGTGGTATTATAACGCTGATAACGGCGTCATCGCCACTGGCCATGTTGGTGGAGTACTCGAAAAAGCGCAACAGGGCACACAGGTCTCGCATGGAGGCCCAGTCATTGGTGGTGAAGTGGTGCTGTTCCGCAGTGCGACTGACCCGTGCGTGCTGCAGCTGAAACTCCACTATGGCCTGCTGCTGCTCGCACAGTCTGTCCAGCATGTGCAAGGTGGAGTTCCACCTGGTGGGCACGTCGCATATGAGGCGGTGAGCGGGAAGGCCGAAGTTACGCTGTAGCGCAGACAGGCGAACAGCGGCAGGATGTGAACGCCGGAAGCGCGCACAGGCGGCCCGCACTTTATGCAGCAGCTCTGACATGTCGGGGTATTTGTGAATGAACTTCTGCACCACCAAATTCAGCACATGCGCCAGGCAAGGAATGTGCGTCAAACCGGCTAGTCCCAGAGCTGCGACGAGATTTCACCCATTATCGCACACCACCAGGCCGGGCTTGAGGCTCACCGTCAGCAACCACTCGTCGGTCTGTTGTTCAATACCCCGCCACAACACCTGCGCGGTGTGGGGCCTGTCCCCCAAACATATGAGTTTCAGAATGGCCTGCTGACGTTTACCCCGGGCTGTGCTGAAGTTGGTGGTGAAGGTGTGTGGCTGACTGGATGAGCAGGTGGAAGAAGAGGAGGAAGAAGCCGAGTAGGAGGAGGAGGCTACAGGAGGCAAAGAATGTTGCCCTGCGATCCTTGGCGGCGGAAGGACGTGCGCCAAACAGCTTACCACCTGGGGCCCAGCCGCCACTACATTTACCCAGTGTGCAGTTAGGATGACATAGCGTCCCAGGCCGTGCTTACTGGTCCACGTATCTGTGGTTAGGTGGATCTTGCCACAGATGGCGTTCCGCAGTGCACTCTTGATTTTATCGGATACTTGGTTGTCCAGGGAAGGCACGGCTCTCTTGGAGAAGTAGTGGTGGCTGGGAACAACATACTGTGGGACAGGAAGCGACATGAGCTGTTTGAAGCTGTCTGTGTCCACCAGCCTGAATGACAGCATTTCATAGGCCAGTAGTTTAGAAATGCTGGCATTCAGGGCCAGGGATCGAGGGTGGCTAGGTGGGAATTTACGCTTTCTCTCAAATGTTTGTGAGATGGAGAGCTGAACGCTGCCGTGTGACATGGTTGAGATGCTTGGTGACGGAGGTGGTGGTGCTGGTGGTACATCCTCTGTTTGCTGGGCGGCAGGTGCCAACGTTTCTCCAGAGGCGGAGGAAGAGGCTGAAGCAGCAGCAGAAGAGGTAGCAGGGAGAGCCTGAGTGAGTTCCTTGTTTTTAAGGTGTTTACTCCACTGCAGTTCATGCTTTGCATGCAGGTGCCTGGTCATGCAGGTTGTGCTAAGGTTCAGAACGTTAATGCCTCGCTTCAGGCTCTGATAGCACAGCGTGCAAACCACTCAGGTCTTGTGGTCAGCACATTATTTGAAGAACTGCCACGCCAGGGAACTCCTTAAAGCTGCCTTTGGGGTGCTCGGTCCCAGATGGTGGTGGCCAGTAGTAGGCGGACTCTCTTGGCGGCGGGTGTTCTGCTTTTGCCCACTGCTCCCTCTTTTGCTACGCTGTTGGCTCGGTCTCACCACTGCCTCTTCCTCCGAACTCTGAAAGTCAGTGTCATGACCTTTATTCCATGTGGGGTCTAGGACCTCATTGTCCCCTGCATCGTCTTCCACCCAGTCTTCCTCCCTGACCTCCTGTTCAGTCTGCACACTGCAGAAAGACGCAGCAGCTGGCACCTGTGTTTCATCATCAGAGACGTGCTGAGGTGGTATTCCCATGTCCTCATCATCAGGAAACATAAGTGGTTGTGCGTCAGTGCATTCTATGTCTTCCACCGCTGGGGAAGGGCTAGGTGGATGCCCTTGGGAAACCCTGCCAGCAGAGTCTTCAACAGCATAAGAGACTGCTGCATAAGTTGAGGATCAGACAGTTTCCCTGATATGCATGGGGGTGATGTGACAGACTGATGGGCTTGTTTTTCATGCGCCATCTGTGCGCTTTCTGCAGAAGACTGGGTGGGAGATAATGTGAACGTGCTGGATCCACTGTCGGCCACCCAATTGACTAATGCCTGTACCTGCTCAGGCCTTACCATCCTTAGAACGGCATTGGGCCCCACCAAATATCGCTGTAAATTCTGGCATCTACTGGGACCTGAGGTAGTTGGTACACTAGGACGTGTGGCAGTGGCAGAACGGCCACATCCTCTCCCAGCACCAGAGGGTCCACTAACACCACCACGACCATGTCCGCGTCCCTTACTAGATGTTTTCCTCATTGTTACTGTTCACCACAATAAGAAAAAAATGATTTGGCCCAATGTATTGAATTCAAATTCAGGCCTTTTTTTTACAGGCACCTAACACTATCTGGCTATCTACTTAGGTACCGTATTACACTAATACAGGCACAGCAGTAACCACAGATTTAGCTGAATATAAATTGTAGGCTTAGTATTTAGGCGCTGGATGACAGGTATACATTTACAGACAGAATTAGACTTGGAGATGCATGGTAGCATTTGAAGTTATTGAGAATGACCCTATCAGCACCTTCAATCTAATATACCCTTTTATGGATAGATTTAAACTTGGCCTGATACAGCAGAAACCACTGATTTAGGGAATTGGTAAGTTGGGAATTGTATTTCAACCCAGAAAAAAATATATCCTTTGCCAGACAGCAGACAGTATTACAATTGGCTAGCCACAGCTGAAACACCAGATTTAGGGTACTGCTATTTTGGCAATTGTATTTCACCCCTGAATAAAATAGCAAGCACAGCCAAGCCCCTGATGTAGGATATAGCAAAAAAAAAAAAAACACACTATTGATGGTTAAATGTACTTGGTGGCAGCTTGTGCTGGCGCACCACAAGACACAAAATGGCCGCCGATCACCCCAGAAAAAAGTGACAGAAAAACGCTCTGGGCAGCCTTAAAACAGTGAGCAATGAAATAGCAGAGGTTGAATGATACACAGCTGTACATCGATCACTTCAGTAATTGTTTTTGAAGACTAAATCACTGCCTAATCTCCATAACAGCAGCAGCTGCATCCTATCCCTACACTGATCAGAGCAGAGTGACGTGCGGCGCTACGTGACTCCAGCTTAAATAGAGGCTGGGTCACATGCTGCACTGGCCAATCACAGCCATGCTAATAGTAGGCATGGCTGTGATGGCCTCTTGGGGCAAGTAGTATGACGCTTGTTGATTGGCTGCTTTGCAGCCTTTCAAAAATCGCCAAGAAAGCGCCGAACACCGAACCCGAACCTGGACTTTTACGGAAAATGTTCGGGTTCAGGCCCATGTCACGAACACCCCTCATCCCTAGTCCTAATAACAACATAGTATTAAAAATGGACGATTACTCTAGTATGTTCAATTGTTGTTGTTTTTTTGCAAATATGTAGCCCATAATACTATTTAGACTGCCTACCGTATTTTGGCAATGATTATGCTTTATTCTAATGTGGAAATTTGTCTAAGTTTGCCTGTATTCTCTTTTCTTTGTAGTATGGACTGGTCCAGCACCCTTTTGCTTCTTTTCATCTTCTTCATGGTTTGTATAATCTTAAACTACATAAAGATCTTCAAAGAGAAGGCAACACTTCCTCCAGGACCCATGCCAGTTCCTTTCCTGGGAAATCTTTTTCAGCTCAACACAAATGACATTGTCAGCACACTCATGAAGGTAAGAGTTACAGTATTTGTAGGGAGAAGGCAATATAATGGTGCAACAGTGATCATACAATATTATATTGAAAAATTGTGGTACAGTATTTCAAAGTAACACCATTACAAATATGTCAAATATGTCAAATATGTAACACCAAACACATCGGGAGGCTCGGGTGCTATACCGAGCACCCGAGTATAATGGAAGTCAATGGGAGAACCCGAGCATTAAAACAGGCACCCGCTGCTCTGAAGAGGGGAGGGTGTCTGGTTCATTAGAAAAGGTCAGAAATTGGTGGAAATGGTTCGGGAACAGCATGGGGAGGATGTCTGGATGCATCTTCGACTCCCAGGTCACTGCTGGGAATGATGTTGTCCGAGTAGTCCATCATTTTTACAGACTGACAATAATACGCACAAAACCAAAGATAAAATCGATTTTAGAGGAAAAATGGTTAGGAAACATTCTTTCCTGTATATTTACTTGTATATAAAGTGCAAGTGCTGCCAAAAATTACAAGGAAGAGGCACTCCGATGCAACCTGTATATCACATAAAGGAGGACCTCATTCACATTGTGGTACAATTGTTCAGGTAGTGGGACTCCTACACTCATAAAGCCTATGCACTAAGTGAAAGGGCTGCCATAAATTACAAGGAACCGCCACTACAAAACACCCTTTGTTACACATAAAGGAGGGCATCATACACAGCCTTGAAAAATGATGCTTGATGGCCTGCTGGTGACCCTCAAAAACATTTGGAACAACGGCCTGCTGATCTGACCATCTAAAACATTATGGGCTAGGGCCTGCTGCCGCTTTG
Source organism: Bufo bufo (assembly GCF_905171765.1). Classification (NCBI taxonomy): domain Eukaryota; kingdom Metazoa; phylum Chordata; class Amphibia; order Anura; family Bufonidae; genus Bufo; species Bufo bufo. Next base: position 183,606,732 of record NC_053396.1, on the reverse strand, counting down.
GTGATTCTAGATAACCTGGGCCGATCGCACGTCCCCGTGACGGCGACGATCCATTCGGATGTCTGCCCTATCAACTTTCGATGTTATTTTCAGCGCCAACCACGGTGACCACGGGTAATGGGGAATCAGGGTTTGATTCCGGAGAGGGAGCCTGAGAAACAGCTACGGCTACCACTTCCAAGCAAGGCAGCATGCGCGCAAATTACCTATTAGGTATAATTAGGTGAGGGACTGCAGGTGAGCTGATCCTATAAAAGATTGTTGGTTTTCATAACTGGGGCCATGATTAAGAGGGATGGCAGGGGGAATCCATATTATGCCGCTAGAGGTGAAATTCTTGGACCGGCACAAGATGAACCAAAGCGAAAGCATTTACCAAGAATGTTTTCATTAATCAAAGTGAAAGTCGGAGGTTCGAAGACGATCAGATACCGTCGTAGTCCGACCATAAATGATGACGACCGGCAATCCGGTGGTGTTATTCCCAAGACCCGCCGAGCAGCTTCCAGGAAACCAAAGTCTTTGGTTTCCGGGGGGAGTATGGTTGCAAAGCTGAAACTTAAAGGAATTGACGGAAGGGCACCACCAGGAGTGGAGCCTGTGGCTTAATTTGACTCAACACGGGAAGCCTCACCCGGCCCGGACACGGAGAGGATTGACAGATTGATAGCTCTTTCTCGATTCTGTGGGTGGTGGTGTATGGATGTTCTTAGTTTGGTGGAGCGATTTGTCTGGTTATTTCCGATAACAAACGAGACTCCTCCTTGATAACTACTTACGTGACCCCCGGCGGTGAGGATTGTGTTGACCAGAATCTTGGATAGTGAGAATGGACTTGTAGGTGGAGGCCTGCAGGTGAGCCGACCCTGTAAAAAATTTTAGGTGCGGCCCTGCTGCTGAGCTGACCCTGTCAAACATTAAATGAGAGGGCCTGCTTGTGAGCTGACCCTGTAAAACATTATATGTAAGAGCCTGCTGCTGAGCTGACCCTGTAAAAGATTTTAGGTGCGGGCCTGCTGGTGAGCTGACCCTGTAAAAGATTTTAGGTGCGGGCCTGCTGGGGAGCTGACCCTGTAAAACATTATATGAGAGGGCCTGCTGGGGATCTGACCCTGTAAAAGATTTTAGGTGCGGGCCTGCAGGTGAGCTGATCCTGTAAAACATTTTATGCGAGGGCCTGCTGGTGAGCTGACCCTCTAAAAGATTTTAGGTGCGGGCCTGCTGGTGAGCTGACCCTATAAACCATTATAAGTGAGGGCCTGCTGATGAGATGACCCTGTAAAAGATTTTAGGTGAGGGCCTACTGGTGAGCTGACCCTGTAAAACATTGTAGTTGAGGACCTGCTGGTGATCTGATCCTCCAAAAAATTATATGCGAGGGCCTGCAGCTGAGCTGACCCTGCAAAACATTATATGCCAAGGGCATATATGCGAGAGGATTATATGCAACGAATAAGCATTTTGATATGATGGAAGAGGATGAGGAGGATGAGAAAAGGAAGATTTAATCATATACCCTTGTTTGTGGTTGAAGGGGTGCATGGGAATATAGAGTATTCAGTACATTATAAACAACACATTTAAAGTGCCTTTATGTTCATCAGATTTCCTCTGGTGGATCGAGAAGTCATGGTCAATCCAGGTCGTGTTCATTTTTATAAGAGTCAACCTGTCAGCATTTTCAGTTGACAGGCAGATACGCTTATCTGTTATAATGCCACCAGCAGCACTAAAATACAGCTCAGACAAATCGCTGGCGGCAGGGCAGGCCAGCACCTCCAAGGCGTAGAGCACCAGTTCATGCCATGTGTCCAGCTTGGACACCCAGTAGTTGTAAGGCACTGAGGGATCATTGAGAATGCTGACAGGGTCTGCTATGTATTCCTTCACCATCTTCCAAAATGTTTCCCTCCTTGTGACACTAGGCCGCGCATCAGGGTACTGGCGGGGTGTCATAAAACTGTCCCAGGCTTTGGAGAGTGTTGCCCTGCCTCTGTTGGAACTGCTATGTGTTCCTATTGTCTCCCCTCCTCAGTTGGCCAAGGAAGTACAGACTCTGCCACCAGCGTTGTCAGATGGAAATTTTTGGAGCAATTTTTCAACAAGTATCTTCTGGTATTGCACCGTTTTGCTTGTCCTCTCCACCATAGGAATGAGAGATAAGAAGTTCTCTTTGTAGCGGGGGTCAAGAAGGGTGAACAACCAGTAATCCATGTTGTCTAAAATGCGTATAACGCGCGGGTCGCTGTAAAGGCAGCCTAACATGAAGTCAGCCATGTGTGCCAGAGTACCAACAGGCAAGACTTCGCTGTTGTCATCAGGAGGATCACTCTCAATCTCCTGATCCTCCTCCTCCTCTTCTACCCACCCACGCTGAACAAATGGAATTAAACTTCCATGGGTACTATCCTCTGTAGCGGAGCCAACCGTCTCCTGCTCCTCCTCTTCATCGTCCAATTCGCGCTGAGAAGACGAACTGAGAGTGGTCTGGCTATCACCCTGTATAATGTCTTTCCCCATTTTCACCTCTTCCACATGCAAAGCGTCGTCCTTAATTGTGAGCAGCGAGCGTTTGAGTAGACACAGAAGTGGGACAGTTACGCCGCACACCATCTGTGTTGATTCCTCAATGTTTCTTAAAACCTCACAGAGGTCAGACATCCATGCCCACTCCTCACTTCTGATTACCGGAAGCTGACTGGAAATGCGACGACCATGTTGCAGCTGGTATTCCACTACTGCCCTCTGCTGCTCACAAAGCCTGGCCAACATGTGGAACGTCGAGTTCCAGTGCGTGCTCACGTCGCACAACAGCCGGTGAGCTGGCAATTTCCAGCTCTGCTGCAGCATTGACAGACCAGCTGAAGCTGTCAATGACTTGTGGAAATGGGCACACACGCGGCACACCTTCACCAGTAGCTCAGGCAAATTGGGGTAGGTTTTGAGAAACCGCTGAACCACTAAGTTTAAGATGTGGGCTAGGCATGGGACCTTGTTAAGTTATTAAAGGAAACCTGTCACCAGGATAATCACTATTGAAGTAAAGCCATAGCCTAATAGCACTTAGTACCTTATTTCCGGATGTGCCTTTGTTCCAGCAATAGATGTTTTTTAACCTCTGAAAATCTAGTTTATTTGGTATGCAAATGAGCCAGTAAGGTGCCCAGCGGGCCGTCATTCTTGCAGGAAGGAGCCCAGGCATGTCTCCTGCCACAATGTGTCCACCCACCCATTCCTGCAAGAGTGACGCCCCTCAGGGCACCTTACTGGCTCATTTGCATACCCAATAAACTGGATTTTCAGAAGATAGAAAACATCTATTGCTGAAACAAAGTCACATCTAGAAATAAGGTTCTAAGTGATATTAGGCTATGGCTTTACTTCAATAGCGATTATCCTCGTGACAGATTTCCTTTAAGGACCTGCATCTATTAGTCACAACAGAGAACAGCTTAAGACTTTTCCTTTGGAGGATCCAACAAATCCTTGTATTTCATGGACAGCCAATTGATTTTGATGAAAATTGTGTAATGCTCCATCTCTCCTGTTGTGGCACTGTAAAAAGATTGAACATTTGCAGTCCAAGAGCTTACAACTGATTGCTTGGGGGTCCTAGTATCAGGACACCATTTAAAGCAACCCTACAAATCCAAAATAAAAATTGATTATACCACACATTGGAAATATTTAGTCCTTATACCAGGTGCCCTCTGGTGGAATTTTGATGATCTAGTCCAGGGATGGGCAAAATGCGGCTCTCCAGCTGTTATAAAACTACAAATCCCATCATGCCCTGCTGTAGGCTGATAGCTGTAGGCAGACTAAGCATACTGGGATTTGTATTTTTGCAACAGCTGGAGAGCCACAGTTTGCCCATCCCTGATCTAGTCCTTTGGCTTTATCCTTGCCAAGGAATACTTAGACATGCCTTCCATCCACTGCCCTTGGAAAAACTAGTACCAATGAAATGGCAGCGGCCATTTTATGCAAGCTCAGTGCACCAGCACTGCATCTGAGCTTTTTGGGACATTGAAATCTAAGCTTTAAAAACAGCACAAATAATCTGTTTGTAAAAAATTTTTTTTTTTGCAATTTACAACATCTGGTGCTTTTGCAGGCTTAGTCAGTGTGCAATTGAATCTAGAAATACAGCCATAATTTTGTGGGTTTTTAAAAACACACTTTTTTGCCAAAATCCACTATTTTCCTGATCTGCAAGTGTTAAATTCAAGTTTAATATATACAGCTTTCATATTCTGTTGCCAAAAAAACACTTTTTTGGCAATATACAACATCTGTATTAATCAGTGTGCAATTTAAGCTAGAAATACAGCCATAATTTTCTGGGTTTTTAAAAACACACTTTTTTGCCAAAAAACACAATTTTTCTGGCCTTGCAGCATCAGCACGTGTGAAATTCAAGGATTATATACTGCTGTCATATTTAGTTATTAAACAAACACGAGTTTGGGGGAAAATAAAGTTTTTTTTGCTACATATGTTCTTTAATAGCGGCCTAGTGTAGGTCAGGGCGTGTGAGATACACCCTTCATATGCAGGTTTTCTATTCAGGTATTTGAAATACAGCCATTTTGGGCAGAAATCTTTAGATGCGGCCTAGTGTGGGTCAGGGCATGTGAGGTACACCCTTTAAATACAGGGGTTCTATTCAGGTATTTGAAATACAGTCATTTTTGCCAAACAAAATTAAAAGAAGACCCTTCATATACAGGTTTTCTATTCAGTTATTTGAAATACAGCCATTTTGTACACAAATCTTTAATTGCGGCCTAGTGTTGTTCAGGGCGTGTGAAATACACCCTTTAAATACAGGGGTTTGATTCTTTTATTAATAAAACACCATTTTTGGGGCAAAATCCAAAATTTTTGCGCCCATACATATAGAATGTGTCGGCAGATAAGAACCATTTGGCCCATCTAGTCTGCCCAATATACTGAATACTATGGATAGCCCCCGGCCCTATCTTATATGAAGGATGGCCTTATGCCTATCCCATGCATGCTTAAACCCCTTCACTGTATTTGCAGCTACCACTTCTGCAGGAAGGCTATTCCATGCATCCACTACTCTCTCAGTAAAGTAATACTTCCTTATATTACTTTTAAACCTTTGCCCCTCTAATTTAAAACTGTGTCCTCTTGTGGTAGTTTTTCTTCTTTTAAATATGCTCTCTTCCTTTACCGAGTTGATTCCCTTTATGTATTTAAAAGTTTCTATCATATCCCCTCTGTCTCTTCTTTCTTCCAAGCTATACATATTAAGGTCCTTTAACCTTTCCTGGTAAGTTTTATCCTGCAATCCATGTACTAGTTTAGTAGCTCTTCTCTGAACTCTCTCTAGAGTATCTATATCCTTCTGGAGATATGGCCTCCAGTACTGCGCACAATACTCCAAGTGAGGTCTCACCAGTGTTCTGTACAGCGGCATAAGCACTTCACTCTTTCTACTGCTTATACCTCTCCCTATACATCCAAGCATTCTGCTGGCATTTCGTGCTGCTCTATTACATTGTCTTCCCACCTTTAAGTCTTCTGAAATAATTACTCCTAAATCCCTTTCCTCAGATACTGAGGTCAGGACTGTGTCAAATATTCTATATTCTGCCCTTGGGTTTTTACGCCCCAGGTGCATTATCTTGCACTTATCCACATTAAATTTCAGTTTCCAGAGTTCTGACCATTCTTCTAGTTCTCCTAAATCCTTTTCCATTTGGCGTTTCCCTCCAGGAACATCAACCCTGTTACATATCTTTGTGTCATCAGCAAAAAGACAAACCTTACCAACGAGGCCTTTTGCAATATCACTTATGAAGATATTAAACAAAATCGGTCCCAGTACAGATCCCTGTGGAACCCCACTGGTAACATTACCTTGTTTTGAATGTTCTCCATTGACTACAACCCTCTGTTGTCTGTCACTCAGCCACTGCCTAATCCACTCAACAATATGGGAGTCCATGCTCAATGACTGCAGTTTATTGATAAGTCTTCTATGTGGGACAGTGTCAAAAGCCTTACTAAAATCTAGATATGCGATGTCTACTGCACCTCCACCGTCTATTATTTTATTCACCCAGTCAAAAAAATCTATAAGATTTGTTTGACATGATCTCCCTGAAGTAAACCCATGTTGTTTTTCATCTTGCAATCCATGGGATTTTAGATGTTCCACAATCCTATCCTTTAATAGGGTTTCCATTAATTTGCCTACTATTGATGTCAGACTCACTGGTCTATAGTTGCTCGATTCCTCCCTACTACCTTTCTTGTGAATGGGCACGACATTTGCCAATTTCCAATCTTCCGGGACGACTCCTGTTACTAATGATTGGTTAAATAAATCTGTTAACGGTTTTGCCAGCTCACCACTAAGCTCTTTTAATAATTTTGGGTGTATCTCATCAGGCCCCTGTGACTTATCTGTCTTCACCTTAGACAGCAAACTTAGAACATCTTCCTCTGTAAAGATACATGTATCAAACGATTTAATAGTCATTCTTTCTAGTGGAGGTCCTCCTCCTTTTTCTTTTGTAAAAACTGAACAGAAGTATTCATTAAGGCAGTCGGCTAGCCCTTTATTCTCTTCTACATACCTTCCGTCCTTTGTTTTTAATTTAGTTATTCCTTGTTTTAATTTCCTTTTTTCATTTATATATCTGAAGAATGTCTTATCCCCTTTTTTCATAGACTGAGCTAGTTTTTCTTCTGCCTGCGCTTTAGAAGTTCTTATAACTTGCTTGGCCTCTCTCTGCCTAATCTTGTAGATTTCCTTATCTTCATTGCTCTGGGTCATCAAGACCTTTGAAATTCCAGGGTTATATACTCCTGTCATATTCAGTTATTAAACTAATACCCGTTTGGGCAAAAAAGAAATATTTGGCAGCCTTTGCTGCAGATGTCATTGGGAGATACACCCTTTAAATACAGGGGTTCTATTCAGGTATTTGAAATACTGCCATTTTGTGCACAAATCTTTAATTGCGGCCTAGTGTGGGTCAGGGTGTGTGAGATACACCCTGTATATACAAGGCTTATATTCTTCTATTAATAAAACAACCTTGTTTGGGCACTGCCCCCCCTTCCAATACTATCCTGAAGAAACATTACTGCCCCCCATAGTAATAGTGCTCCTCATAGTCCCACCAATAGTAATTCCCTTCTAGAATGCCCTCATTAGTAACACTGCCCCAACCGTGATAATGCTCTTCAACAATGCCCCCATTATTAGAAGAGCCCTCCCATATTAATAATACCCTCACAGAATCCCCAGTAGAAATAAGGCCCCCTATTGTTCCCCCAGTGGTATTAAAGCTCCCTACAGACCCCTCAGTAGTAATAAGGCCCCCATAGTGCGCTTAGTAGAAATAAGACAGATCTATAAGACCCTCCTATAGAGCCCCAAGTAGTAATAAGACCGCCTATAATGTCCCCTGGATCTGCAGTGCCCCCTGGAGTTATAATCCTCCCTCCACCATACAGTCCCATGTAAATAACATCACCTCCTCCCCAGCCACTTCCAACGCACAATCCCATGTAAACATCACCGCCTAAGGCTACTTTCACACTTGGGTTCGTGCGGATCTGTCCTGTACTTGTACAGGACGAATCCGCACCGATAATACAAACGAATGCATCCGTTCAGGACCGATTCGTTTGTATTAGATTTGAAATTCTAAGTCCCAATACGGATCCGTCCTGACTTACATTAAAAGTCAATGGGGGACGGATCCGTTTACAATTGAACCATTTTGTGTCAATGCAAAGAGATCCGTCCCCATTGACTTACATTCTAAGTCAGGACGGATCCGTTTGGCTCCGCAAGGCCATGCGGACACAAAAACGCTGTTTGCAGCATTTTGGGAACCGCCTCCAAAACGGAACGGGGGGCCGTACGGAGCCGAACAAATGCATTCTGTATGGATCCGCATCCATTTAGAATGCATTGGGGTTAAACTGATGCATTTGGGGCTGCTTGTGAGAGCCTTGAAACGGATCTCACAAGCGGATCCCCAAACGCAAGTGTGAACGTAGCCTAAACATTAAGTCCCATGTACATAAACATCATTCCCCCCCCCACCATCCACTTTCAACATACAGTCCCATGTAAATAACATCACTCCCTGCCCCAGCCACCTCAAGCACACAGTTCCATGTCAATAACATCCCTCCCTTCAGCCTTAACATACATCCCAGTTAAATAACTACAACTCCCAGCATTGCTCTGCCTCTCCCTTCACTTAACTTTTCTCATGTACAGACATCACCATTAGGCTCCTTCTCTTCTTCACTCCGGTCCAATCCTGCACTGGTCACATGATTGTGACATCATCCAGGTCATCCTATCACAGCCTGTTTTGCTGATCACATGACCTGTGATGTCACCACAGGTCCTTCAGCTCTTCCCAGTGTATTAGATTCAATTGTATTGCCGTTCTGTGTACGGCAATACAGTTGTATCTAGCAGGCAGGCAGGACATTCGGGGCATGGGACAAAACATCCGGGGCCCAGGCCCCGAATGTTTTAACCTAGCAACGCCCCTGGGGCTTATATTCTTCTATTAATAAAACATCCTTTTTTGGGCAAAATACACAATTTTTCAGGCCTTGCAGCATCAAGACGTTTGAAAATCCAGGGTTATATACTGCTGTCATATTCAGTTATTAAACTAACTCCCAAACGCTGGAGAGGAAGAGGAAGTACCCCCCTACCTACCCGCGATCACGAGCCCTGAATGCCAGCATTTCTAAATTACTGGCCTTTGAAATGCTGTCATTCTGTTTGGTGGAGACAGATAGTTTTAAAGGCCTTATGGCAGTGGATGTCCCACGGTACGTCGTGCCCAGCCACCACTACTTTTCCAGGAGAGCCATCCCTTCCCTGCACAACCAAGTAGGGGACAAAATCAGGTGTGCACTGCGCAACGCCATCTGTGGCAAGGTGCACCTCACTACGGATACGTGGACCAGTAAGCACGGTCAGGGACGTTAAATCTCCATAACAGCACACTGGGTAAATGCAGTGGCGGCTGGGCCTGAGGCAGATAGCGGTTTGGCGCATGTCCTTCCACCACCGAGGATTGCAGGGCACTTCAGTTTGCCTCATGTTGAGGACCTCCTACTCTGCTTGCTAATCCTCTACCAGCTCCTCATCCGGTCAGCGTAACACCTTCACCACCAACTTCAGCACAGCCAGGGGTAAACGACAGCAGGCAGTTTTCAAACTTATCTGTTTGGGGGACAAACCCCACACCGCGCAGGAGCTGTGGACGGGCCTTGAACAACAGACCGATGAGTGGTTTGTGCCAGTCAGCCTCAAGCCCGGCCTGGTGGTGCGCAAAAATGGGCGAAATCTCGTAGCAGCTCTGGGAATAGACGATTTGACGCACATCCCTTGCCTGGCGCATGTGCTGAATTTGGTGGTGCAGAGATTCCTTAAAAATTACCCTGACATGTCAGAGCTGCTGCATAAAGTGCGGGCCGTCTGTGCGCGCTTTTGGCGTTCTCACCCTGCTGCTGCTCGCCTGTCAGCGCTGCAGCGTAACTTCGGCCTTCCCGCTCATCGCCTCATATGCGACGTGCCCACAAGGTGGAACTCCACCTTGCACATGCTGGCCAGACTGTGCGAGCAGCAGCAGGCGATAGTGGAGTTTCAGCTACAGCACGCACGGGTGAGTCGCTCAGCGGAACAGCACCACTTCACCACTAATGACTGGGCCTACATGCGAGACCTGTGTTCCCTGTTGCGCTGTTTCGAGTACTCCACCAACATGGCCAGTGCCGATAACGCCGTTCTCAGCGTTACTATCCCACTTCTATGCCTCCTTGAAAAAACGCTTCTGGCGATGATGGAAGAGGATGTGGCACAGGAGGAGGAGGAGGAGGAGGAAGAGGGATCATTTCGTAGGGTTTCCGGCCAGTCATTCCCAAGTCGCTCCGAGGGTAGGTTCCTGCACCCACAAACACAAGGTACACAATTGTCCAGCCAGGGCACAGTTCTGGAGGATGAGGAGGTGGAGGAGGAGATGGAGGAGGAGGAACCACGTTCACAGCAGGGTGGCACCCAGACCAGATCATGGCCCTCACTGGTGCGTGGATGGGGGGATACAGAGGACACAGATGATACACCTCCCACAGAGGACAGCTTTTCGTTGCCTCTGGGCAGCCTTACACACATGAGCGATTACATGCTGCAGTGTCTCCGCAACGACCGCCAAGTTGCCCACATTCTAACTTGTGCTGATTACTGGGTGGCCACGCTGCTGGATCCCCGTTACAAGGACAACGTACTGTCCTTTATTCCGTCACTGGAGCGTGATCGCAAGATGCGCGAGTACAAGCGCACGCTGGTAGATGCACTGCTGGTGGCATTCCCACCTGACAGCGGGGGCACAGTGGAAGCACAAGGCGAAGACAGAGGACGAGGAAGAGGTCGCCAACGCAGCTGGGGCACCGCCAGCACCTCAGAAGGCAGGGTTAACATGGCCGAAATGTGGAAAAGCTTTGTCTGCACGCCACAACAACCAGCACCACCAGCTGATACGGAACGTCTTAGCAGGAGGCAGCATTTCACCAACATGGTGGAGCAGTATGTGTGCACACGCCTACACGTACTGAATGACGGGTCTGCCCCCTTCAATTTCTGGGTCTCCAAATTGGGCACATGGCCTGAGCTTGCCCTTTACGCCTTGGAGGTGCTGGCCTGCCCTGCAGCCAGTGTATTATCTGAACGTGTGTTTAGCACGGCAGGGGGCGTCATCACAGACAAGCGCAGTCTCCTGTCCACAGCCAATGTGGACAAGCTCACGTTCATTAAAATGAACCAGGCATGGATCCCTCAGGACTTGTCCGTACCTTGTGCAGAAAAGACATGTATACCGGCACTAAGCAGCCATTGTTATACGGCAGCGTAATTGCTCATGTTTGTATTTGAGATATTTCACACTCTTTTGGAGTGTACCTTAATTTTACAAAATTAAATTAAAACCAAAAACCTGTGTTGACTATCTCGTCCTCCTCCACCGCCTCTTCCACCTACACCACTACGTCCACCGCCTCCTCAAACTCCTACTCCATATGGAACTCCACCTCATAAATCAATTTTTTTTTTTGCACTTGTTTTATTTTATAACATTTCACTACTATGTCATTTACATTTTCTGGTAAAATTCACCAATTTTTGGGTGTATAGTACCACTGCTATACCTAGTAGGCCGGTTAAAAATAAAAAATTGTCATTTACATTTTAGGGTGAAATTCACCAATTTTGGTGTGTATAGTACCACTGCTAAACCTAGTGGACCAGTAAAAAAAAATAATTGTCAGTTACATTTTCTGGCGAAATAAACACATTTTTGGGTGTATAGTACCACTGCTATACCTAGTAGGCCAGTTAAAAAAAAATAATTGTCAGTTATATATTATGGTGAAATTCACCAATTTTTGGGTGTGATGTACCACTCCTATACCTAGAGGACCGGAAAAAAAAATTGTCGGTTACATTTTTGGGTGAAATTCACCAATTTTTGGGTGTAATATACCCCTCCTCTACCTAGTTGACAGTTTAATAAATTTCAATAATTTTTCTGTTACATTCTTGGGTTCATATTATACAATTTTAGACTTGAATAAACACCTGCTATGCATAGGTGACAGGGAATAAAATGTAATAAATTATTTAGTAATTAATGCGCGCCACATCCTTTCATTCAATGCTTAAAGGGTTTCTACCACCAGAAATACTGTTATGTAGCTGACTGACATTAGCAAAGCGCTAATGTCAGCACTACATAACAGTATGTTTCTAACATTTGTCCCTGCAGCTGTTTTTGTAAAATAACCACTTTTACAATATGCTAATGAGCCTCTAGGTGCTATGTGGGCGTAAAATCAGCACCTAGAGGCTCCGTCTACTCACGCTTTATCCCGCCCAGGTCCCCTGTTCTGCCCGCCCTGCTCCTCTTGATTAATGCCTCGGTCCACCGCATCGTTGACGAAATCCCGCGCCTGCGCCGTTCACTTCTGGTTTCGGCACAGGCGCAGTGAGTGAATGATGCGCTCCTGGTGCCGGATTCCTCACTGCGCCTGCGCTACTACGTCGCAGTGAGGAAGCCTGCATCAGGAGAGCGGCCTTCACTCACTGCGCCTGCGAAGTGAACGGCGCAGGAGCGGGATTTCGTCAACGATGCTGTGGACCGCGGCATCAATCAAGAGGAGCTGGGCGGGCAGAACAGGGGACCTGGGCGGGATAAAGGGTGAGTAGACGGAGCCTCTAGGTGCTGATTTTACGCCCACATAGCACCTAGAGGCTCATTAGCATATTGTAAAAGTGGTTATTTTACAAAAATGGCTGCAGGGACAAATGTTAGAAACGTACTGTTATGTAGTGCTGACATTAGCGCATCGCTAATGTCAGTCAGCTAGTATTTCTGGTGGTAGAAGCCCTTTAAACTTTGAAAAGTTGTCACACTTTTATGCTTTAATAATTTCTCCCATATTTCAACTCTAATTTTAAATTTGAAAAAATTCATCCTCCCTTGGATGTGGTCTCTCTTTCTCACGATCCCTCTCTGGCCTGGAACCCTGATTCCCCTGCACCCGTGATCACCATGGTAGGTGCATAAAAGAACATCGAAAGTTGATAGAGCAGATATCAAATTGGATCGTGAACATCACGGGGACGTGCGACATGGTGGGGCAGTGTCACCGCCTCCTCAACCTCCTACTTCATATGGACCTGGTCCTCCTAGATCAAGATTATTATTTTTTATTTTTACGTATTTTATGTTATTTTAAGTAATTTCCCTATCCACATTTGTTTGCAGAGCACTTGCCATGCTCTTAACCACATTTTGACGACATTTGCAGCACTCTAGCCCTTTCCATGACATTTTTACAGCCATTTTAGTGCTCAAAAGTTCGGGTCCCCATTGACTTCAATGGGGTTCGGGTTCGGGGTCAAGTTCGGGTCCCGAACTCGAACTTTTTTCCAAAGTTCGGCCGAACCCATCGAACCCGAACATCCAGGTGTCCGTTCAACTCTACTTATGATTATGTGTATGATGTCCTTTTTGGATGATTTAATAAAGATGTATTCTTGTATTGTCATTTGTGTGGCTGTAATTATTTAGGAGTTTTTTTGGACAGTTACATTATCTGCGCTACATCTCCAGTATAACGTTAGCACATCCGAAATATCAGTGACATTCAGTGTAATTTTTTTTGCTGCTGCTGACCGCAACATTATCTGCGCTACATGTCCTGTGTAACGTGTGCGCAGCCTAAAAATATCTGTGACATCAAGTGTACTTTTTCCATAGACGGTGTCCGCTGCGGACAGTTACATTACTTGCGCTACATCTCCTGTATAACGTTGGCGTATTCAGTCCAATTTTTTTGCTGCTGGTTGCAGCGACATTACCTGCGCTACATCTTCTGTATAACGTTTGTGCATCCTAAATATCAGTGACATTCATTCAGTATAATTTTTTATTAGCCGTTGGTGACAGCGACATTACTTGCACTATACCTCCTGTTTAACGTGTGGGCATCCTAAAAATATCTATGACATTCTGTATACTTTATTTGCGCATACACTTACAAAACCTGCACTACTGTACGTTTGACATACTTGAAAGCATATATACTATTTAATATGCGCAAGGAGAGCAGCAAGGGATGGGAAGTGGGCGTGCTGCTGCTGGTGCACGCAGAGACCGTGACCCCGGGTGCGGTGAAACTGTGCCTGCTGACAGAGCACAATAAACCCACTAATCCATGATACCTAGCTACATGTCCCAGTTTGCAGCCGAGCGAGGGCAGCAGTACAGAGGGGGAGGGATCCGCAGCACCGTAACAGGCTGGAAGAGGCAGTGGGGTGGCAAAAGGGAGAAGGCGGGCCACACCAAACAGGCCCTCAACTGTTCCCCGGAGCACCCCCTTGCAGAAATCACCCTTGCCAAGGGGTAAGTGTTCCGCAGTCTGGTGCTTTTTTGAGGAAAGTGCAGATGACAAAAGAATTGGCATTTGCAACCTGAGCTGTACCAAAATGAGCAGGGGCGTGAACACTAGTAAACTCACCACCACCAGCATGATCCGCCACACGGCATCAAAGCACCCTAATAGGTGGGCCGAACATCTGGGTCCACAACCAGTGTCTGCGGGTCATACCTCTGCCTCCTCTTCCCCTGTGTTACATGCTGGCCAATCCCCTGTACAAGACGCAGACCTGAAAGCCTCCCGCCATGCAACTGGACCTTCGCAAGCACCATCAGCTAGCACATCTACTTCTGTGTCCCAGCGCAGTGTACAGATATCCATACCCCAGGCCTTTGAACAAAAGCGCAAATACCCAGCCACCCACCCACAGACCATAGCACTAAATTCACACCTTTCCAAATTGCTGGCCCTGGAAATGTTGCCATTTAGGCTTGTAGACACTGAGGCTATCCGCAGCCTGGTGGCGGCGGCTGTCCCCCCAGCCGCCATCAGGCTGCGGATAGCCTCAGTGTCTACAAGCCTAAATGGCAACATTTCCAGGGCCAGCAATTTGGAAAGGTGTGAATTTGCTGTCCCCCAGCCTTACACCAGCATGTGTCCTGTAATATCACCCATGCCCTGACCAACGCAGTTATTGGGAAGGTCCACTTAACGACTGACACATGGACAAGTGCTTTTGGCCAGGGACGCCACATTTCCCTGACTGCACACTGGGTGAACGTTGTTGAGGCCAGGAGCGAGTCATACCCTGGGATGGCACAGGTGCTACCAACATCAAGGATTGCGAACCCTACTTCCATCAGGGTTTCCGCCACCTACGTTAGTGGCTACAACCACCCCTTCTCCTCCTCCGCCTCCTCCTCAACTTCCACCTCTGAATTATCTTGCATCACCAGTCAGCCAACAGTCAGTAGCTGGAAGCAGTGTAGCACTGCAGTGGGGAAGCGGTAACAGGCCGTGCTTAAACAGATCTGCTTAGGTGACAAACAGCACACTGCCGCAGAGCTGTGGCAGGGAATAAGGGACCAGACTGAGCTGTGGCTCTCGCCACTCAACCTACAACCAGGCATGGTTGTGTATGATAATGGACGTAACTTGGTGCCTGCTTTGGAGCTTGGCAAGCTCAGACACATCCCATGCCTAGCCCACGTGTTCAACCTAATGGTTCAGCGGTTTCTCAAAACCTACCTCAATTTGCCTGAGCTACTAGTGAAGGTGCGCCGCGTGTGTGCCCATTTCCGAAAGTCAATAGCTTCTGCCGGTCTGGCAACGCTGCAGCAGCACTTGCAATTGCCAGCTTACCGACTGTTGTGCGACGTGAGCACTGGAACTCCAAATTCCATATGTTGGCCAGGCTTTGTGAGCACCAGAGGGCAGTAGTGGAATACCAGCTGCAACATGGTCATCATCTTTCCAGTCATCTTCCGCTCTTCACAAGCGACGAGTGGGCATGGATGGCTGACCTCTGTGAGGTTTTACGCAACTTTGAGGAATCAACACAGATGGTGAGCGGTGATAATGCTATTATCAGCGTAACCATCCCACTTCTGTGTCTACTCAAACCCTCGCTGCTTACAATTAAGGCAGACGCTTTGCATGTGGAAGAGGTGGAACTAGGGGAAGACAGTACACAGGTTGATACCCAGACCACCCTCAGTTCGTCTTCTCAGCACAAATTGGATGAGGAAGAGGAGCAGGAGACTGTTGCCTCTGCTATAGAGGGTAGTACCCATGGAAGTTTTATTCCATCTGTTCAGCGTGGATGGGTAGAAGAAGAGGATGAGGAAATTGAGAGTCATCCTCCTGATGAGGACAGCGAAGTCTTGCCTGTTGGGACTCTGGCACACATGGCTGACTTTATGTGCTGCCTTTCCCATGACCCTCACGTTGTATGCATTTTGGCCAACACCGATTACTGGTTGTTCACGATAAAGAAGAGGAGGAGCAGGAGACGGTTGCCTCCGCTACAGAGGGTAGTACCTAATGGAAGTTTAATTCCATCTGTTCTGCGTGGGTGGGCAGAAGAGGAGAAAGAGGATGAGGAGATTGAGAGTCATCCTCCTGATGACGACAGCGAAGTCTTACCTGTTGGTACTCTGGCAGACATAACTGACTTCATGTTAGGCTGCTTTTCCAGCGACCAACACATTACACGCATTTTAGACAACACGGATTACTGGTTGTTTACCCTTGTCGACCCCCGCTACAAAGAGAACTTCTCATCTCTCATTCCTGTGCTGGAGAGGACGAGCAAAATAGTGTAATACCAGAAGGTCCTTGTGGAAAAATTGCTCCAAAAATGTCTAGCTGACAACGCTGGCTGCAGAGTACGTAGTTTCTTGGCCAACCAAAGAGGGAAGATGAGGGGAACACACAGCAGTTCCAACAGAGGCAGGGCAACACTCCAAGGCTTGGGACAGTTTTATGAAACCCCGCCAGCACCCTCAACCTGATGCACGGCCTAGTGTCACAAGGAGGGAAAAATTTTGGAAGATGGTGATGGAGTACGTAGAAGACCGTGTCAGTGTCATCAATGATCCCTCTGTGCCTTACAACTATAGGTTGTCCAAGCTGGACATGTGGCACAAACTGGCGCTCTGTGCCTTGGAGGTGCTGGCCTGCCTTGCCAGACAGCGTTTTGTCAGAGCGTGTATTTAGTGCTGCTGGGGGAATAATAACTGATAAGCGCATCCGCCTGTCAACGGAAAATGCTGTCCGGTTGACTTTTATAAAAATGAACAAGGCCTGGATTGCCCCTGACTTCTCTACTCCAACAGAGGAAAGCAGCTGAAAATAAAGGCACTCTAAATGTGGCTTTTATGGTATATTGAATACACTGTATTCCCATGCACCCCATCCACCACAAAAAAGGGTATATGGCTCAATCTCCCTTTTCTCGTCCTCCTCCATCATATCAATATGCTTATTAGGCTGCCCTCGCTCCTAATATTTTAGAGGGAGAGCTCAGCAGCAGGCCCTCACCCATAATATTTTTTAAGGTCACCAGCAGGCCCTCAACCATAAGGTTTTAGAGCGTCAGCTCAGCATCAGACTCTCACACCTAAATTTTTAGATGGTCAGCTCAGCAGCAGGCCCTCGCCCACAATTTTTTTAATATGGGCAGCAGTCCCTAGCCCACAACATTTTTTAGATGGTCAGCTCGGCAGCAGGCCCTCGCCCACAATTTATTTTAGATGGTCAGCTCGGCAGCAGGCCCTCGCCCATAATGTTTTAGATGGTCAGCTCGGCAGCAGGCCCTCGCCCACAAAATTATTTAGATGGTCAGCTCAGCAGCAGGCCCTCACCCCTAATGTTTTAGATGGTCAGCTTAGCAGTAGACCCTCACCCCTAATGTTTTAGATGGTTAGATCAACAGCAGGCCCTCGCCCCTAATGTTTTAGAGGGCCACTAGCAGGCCATCAATCATAATTTTTCAAGGGTGTGTATGATGCCCTCCTTTATGTGTAATAAATGGTGTTTTGAAGTTCCAGTTACTTGTAATTTTTGGCAGCCCTTTCCCTTAGTGCATAGGCACAAACCTGAACAATTGTACCACAATCTAAATGAGGCCCTCCTTTATGTGATATACAGAATGTATCGGAGTGCCTCTTCCTTGTAATTTTTGTCAGCTCTTGCACTTTATATGCAAGTAAATATACAGGAAAGAATGTTTCCTAACAATTTTTCCTCTAAAATTGATTTTATCTTCGGTTTGGTGCGTATTATTGTCAGTCTGTAAAAGTGGTGTACTACTCGGACAACATCGTTCCCAGCAGCGACCTGGGAGTCCAAGATTAATCCAGACATCCTCCCCATGCTGTTCCCGAACCATTTCTGACCTTTTCCTATGAACCAGACACAGGGGCGGATTAAGTGCATGATAGGCCTGGGGCTGTCTACCCAACTCGCGCTTTTATTTTTTTTTCTGTTAGAAGAGGCTGCAATGCTTCGTAAGCCCCTGTCACAGGTTAAAGGGAAGGGAAAACACTGAATACACATCACAACGAATAGACAACAATCTAGGCCTCAAAAGCTAAATAAGAGGGATGGTGACCTCCTAGTAATCCCTAGGCCTTTCCCTAACTCCTGCCAGTATGGGCAGATCCTGATGGTGGAAATACTTATACACCGGATACCTAAAGCCCTGCTAAAACTGATGAGCCCTAGGATAGGTAGCATGGGATGAGACAGCTGGTTCCTTCCAGAATGAAGGAACCTGCGTCTCCCTGCGGCATAGAAACAACACACACCAGATAATAAGAAACAGCAAAGGCAACAAGTACTTAGCTCAGAGATGTATGGAGAAGCAGGAGATCCAAGAGAAACCAGCACTAGCATCTCCAAGCAGAAACTATCAACCGCATGGTCAGCTGTGTGAGGCAGATCTAAATAGAGCCTCATCACTGATAACGAGCGGCACCTGAGGAGAGGTGAGATCCTGCCATACAACAACATACATAGAGGAAAACAGAGAGACCTGTCAGATACACATACAGCAAGTCTATACGATCTTCTCACCTCTCTCACAGGAGGGACAGCGCCACAGTCTCTTCCTAGGCCATATGGCATTGTTCACATGGTCTACGTGCAGCTCTGTCCCATCTGAGTGATTAGGGCTGAGCTGCAGTACCGAGCACAGTGCTATCAAATGGACAGCGCTGTGCTTGGTAAGGAGCAAAGAGGCTGCGGCGCTCACTGGGACATCGCGGTCTCCTCAAACAGCTATATGGCGGGCGTGCCAGGAGTCGCACCCCCACCATCTCATAACTCTGAGTACAGATGTCATAGAGGTTACCTGCAGTCCTATGTAACACCCACATAACACAGTGAACTATTGTGTTATGTGGGGTGTTACATAGGACTGCATGGAACATCTACTACATTATCTGCACACAGAAAGTTATCACTGTTATCTGGGCTGTTACATAGGACTGCAGGTGACAATTTAAAATTTTGTTGCCAAATTTTAAATACATATGATTATGATAAAAAAAGACTTGGAGGAGAAGATGAGACGCAGTCCACAGTAGTGAACCAGCTCTACATATAGGGGAATACAACATCACATACCTGTTACATCTAGGGACATCTCCTGTCATGTAGACCTTCTCTTTCCTCTTTTCCTCCGTTTGACCCATACCGCCATGACAAAGAGCCCTTCAGTATTAATAATAGCCTCACAGGCCCCAGGTAAAATAAGGCCCCCTATTGTTCCCTCAGTGGAAATAAAGCTCTATACAGACTCCTCAGTAGTAATAAGGCCCCCACAGTGCTCTTAGTAGAAATAAGGTGGATCTATAAGTCAAATAACTGAAATAAAGTGGCCTAAATGGGAGGAAATGCTCAAAAAGCCCAAACACTGTGATGTGTTTATAACCGGAGGAGTAATTCCTTCGCATGTGATCTGTTGCTAATGGCAATCCCCAGCAAAATGCATACAATGGAGGATGTTGGCAGCGGACCACATGCACCACAATGGCATCGTACACAAGATGGGATAATGTGTGGATGCAAATATAAAAATACATAAATCACTGTGAAAGGTGCGTCACAATGATATGCAACTGACAACTCTTGCTAATCCCTCAAGCTGATGTTAAGAACTGAGACTTTAGCCAATGTATTCCTGTCAGGAACACATCGAAGGCCTTTTGCACCACCGTCAAGGTATCTCAGTGTGGCATTGGTTCCTACCACTAGACTACCTATGGAGTGTGAACACGGTCTGAGAGGTGCTAAGATACAACTTACAGGCAAGCACCCACATACCTCCATGGTGAAATCACTCATGTTTGGGAGAAATCATAAGGCTGTAGCCTCACCTATAACATGCCATGTGACACAGGCTACCAGGTGCAACAGAATGCTACCAGCAGTACGCAATGGCACATAGTCAGTGGTTCCATTGACACATTTAATTTGGGAGGAGCTCTTGATCAGATTTTTATTTTTTAAATAGTTCTGGTCTATGAATTGAAGTGGCTGGTGTTAATGTAAGCTCTGTGCATTTGTATCCAGCAAACCTTTGTACATTCTAGTATCTTGTTCATTGCCTAGCTTGTTTTTGTCAAATATCATGGGATTATAGATCATATACCACTCTGCATACAGCAAACCCTTCTTTACCAATAGCCCAAATCAAAACATAAATAAGACACGTGGACACTTTATATGGTGGAAGATTTTGGCCACGACCAGCTTTATTAAAGAACAGCTTAAACCAAATAAACATTAAAACCATGTACCAATATAACTTAATAACCAAATAATGTCCCAGCCATAAGCTTGGACCATCTAGCTTAATACCACAGATTAGACCAGCCATGAGCTCGGCCTAAATACCAGAATAAACCATTTGAAGTGAGCGACTTTACCCCTCCTTCTAATAAAGCGGTCGTGACAATACCGTGAAAATGGGCGGGCGGCAGCTCCACACTTGCGGCTTGGCTAACAGCTAAATCACCGTCAGCCACCGCAATATATATACAAACAATCCCCCTCCCCACAATTCAGCACCCAATGCCCTAACTGTTGCTGGGCATCAACAATTAATCTGCCCAGCAACTACCCTTTATAGGTGCCCTAACTATCCAATCATAGACCCTTGACCTTCACCCAGCAACAATGGCTAAATTTAGCCACCCTGACCACCAATTTTGGCTGGAAAATTCCTGCCAAAACCCTCACATAATGACCTGGGATGATCAAAATCCCATGAGGATCCCTCCATATAAAATTCCGGGATCCTAACATTTTGTTTTTGTGCTCTCTAGTCTAGTTCTTTCTCTTGAGTTTTGGGTATAGCCACACATCAGGATTCCTGATGCAGTTTTAGAAGCCAAAATCAGTGGATCACAAAAGGAGAGGAAGTATAAATGGTTGATGCAACTTCTCCTCTTTCTTAGATTCACTCCTGGTTTTGGCTTCCAAAACTGAATGCACAAACTTGACTGTGTGTCCGTACCCTTATACTATCTATAATACCCTATACTGTCTTGTCTTGTTTTCATTTCAGCAATCTTCACTTTTGGTTTCCTTTCTCTGTGTCTTAGTGCAATTAAGGTTTATAATAGGGAGAAATTTACAGCCATTGAGAGTCAAAGATGTGGTCTTAGCGCCAGAGTTCAGAGATATAGGTGAAGTAAATTTCTCAATTGACACATCTCATTTGGGAGAAGCTCTTGATCAGATTTCCTTTTTTTAAATATTTTTGTTTTTTGCATTGAAGTGGCTGGTGATAGTGTAAGCTCTGTGCATTTGTATCCAGCAAACCTTTGTACATTCTAGTACCTTTTTCATCGCCTAGCTTGTTTTTGTCAAATATAATATCGTTTTTGTGCTCTCTAGTCTAGTCTAGTCTTTCTCTTGAGTTCTAAGGTATAGCCACACATTCAGGATTCCAGTCCAGTTCTCAATGAGTGAGAACAGTAAAAGAGGAACACTTTGCAGGAGCACCCAGTGGAGGAATTGCTCTTTCTCGGTACACACAAGTGTTAAAACTGCAATAGCATGCACAGATGTGTCCTTTCTTACCTTTCCTTTCAGCTAGACATGTCCTCATATGTGTGATGCTAGATAAACTATCTTTTCAAAACAACATTATTTAATGACATTGTGTCATGAGACATCTATCCTTTAGGTATCTACGTTCAGCCACCAAGTAGTTTTGAAGTTGTATTCAATTTTGTTGATGAGTAATTGGAGTCTTTAACCAAATTAGAGCTAAGGTAAGGATGGTCACATCTGTACAGTGCTCAAATAACAGCATGACGTTCACCATATAGCCCCAGATTAAAGGTCGTATGCATTTACACTAGGAGACATCATGATACACATTTACTAGCATACCATACCGTTTTGCTATTTTTTAAAATTCTAGTAAAGAAGCAGTAGCTAAGGGCGCTGGGCAGGTTGTCTGGATCCGGCATTGCCGGGAGCTGCCTGAAGGCCCACTGGCCACATTAACTATAATGGGGACCAGGGCCGGGCCGACACAGAGGCTGGGGAGGCTCCAGCCTCAGGGCGCAGCTTGGGGTGGGCGGAAAAATAAACCTTTTTTTTTAATCTCTTGTCAGCAGCGCAGCGCTGCCGGGCGCCCTCCCCAGCCAGTGTTTACTCTAAGCTGCGCTTGTGTTAAGCCACAGATAGGAGCAGGAGGCTGCTGATTGGCCAGTATCAGCTAGCTGCCCTGCCATTGGTCCATCCTTTCACACCCCCTTCTCTCTGGAGCTGAACACAGCAGGAGGCAGGCGTTCTCACAGTGGATCATGTGACCATGAAGGAGCATGTGACCAGTGACGTCACAGACCTCCTTCTAACAAATCCATTCCAGGCAGCATCTACCCAGCATGTATGGCAGGACTCTGCTGAGCAAAGACCATGTGCCCAGGTGAGGTGACCACAGAGGTGCCCTGGCATCTGTCTGCTGCTGGAAGCTCAATGTGGAGCTTTATGAATTTAAAAACTAATAGCCAGGAGGCTAAAGAAACCCCTGCTTGTCGGCTTCTGACCCTAATCTTAACACATAACGTTCATTTGATTGCAATTTACTCTAACACCTAAAGGGATTTGTTTAAAGCCTGCTGTTTCTCTAGATGACCTTATGTTGATAGTAGTGTTAATAGAGTCTCAAAGGTCTGTAAAAATAGGGTAACTGCTTATATAGACCCTTGAGACTCTATTAACACTACTATAAATATAAGGTCACCTAGAGAAAGAGCAAGTTTTTAAAATTATTTTTTTCCTTTAGGTGTTAAAACATAACTTATTTGATTGCTTGAACACCTAAAGGAAAACAAATTAAAAACCTGCTGTTTCTCAAGATGACCTTATGTTGATAGCAGTGGTAATAGAGTCTGAAAGGTCTATAGAAGCAGTTACCCTATTTTTACAGACCTTTGAGGCTCTATTAACACTACTGTCAACATAAGGTCATCTAGAGACACAGCAGGTTTTTAAAAAGATTTTTCCTTTAGGTGTTACAGCAATCAAATGAAAGTTATGTTTTAACACCTAAAGGAAAAACATAATTTAAAAAAACCTGCTGTTTCTCTAAATGACCTGATGTTGATAGTAGTGTTAATAGAGTCTCAAAGGTTTGTAAAAATAGTGTACCTGCTTCTATAGACCTTTGAGACTCTATTACCACTACTTTTAGCATAAGATCATCTGGAGAAACATCAGTTTTTTTAAATTATTATTTTTTCTTTAGGTGTTAGAGCAATCAAATGGAGGGGGAGAAATGTGACATGGGTGAGGATGGGGGTTACATGATGGGCCGGAGACAATGTCTGTAGCCTGCCTGTGCCATGGACTGGGAGAAATATGACATGGAGGGCTGATGGCTGACATGGGGGTCTGATCTGAGGCATTGGGGCTGTGCCTGTGAGCTGAGGTCTAATTAACATTGGTGGTCTGATGGCTGACCTGACCTGAGGTGGAATGAAAAATATTGTTTCCTATTATCCTCCTCTAAAACCTAGGTGCGTCTTGGGGTGGGTTGGGGTGGGAGATCATTAATAACAAACATACATATTTAAATGGCGTGGGGGGGGCTTGACTTGAGTCATCTACTGATCAGTGATCATCAGAGCATTAGAGCTGCAGAAATAAATAACATCTAAATGTCTGGTGGGGTAGATGGGGTGATGGGGGGGGGGGGGGGCGCACTTGGGCAGCTCAGCCTCTGTTGGTGGTGGACCTTGTCCCAGCCCTGATGGGGACCACCGGAGATCTGGCCAGAACCCAGAAAATATGCAGAGAATCGGCAGGACTGAAACCTGTCAGAACAGTCTGCCAGAGCTGGCAAGCACTAGTGTATAACTGGTCTAAAATGGGCACATGACCTAAACTGAAAATTGCTCATGTCATATCTGATATATGTAATAAATATAGGCAAATACCCATAATGGACATGATATGAACTGAACATTGCCTCCTGTTGTGGTAATAGCATTTAGATATATATTATTTTAAAGAGATGGAGAACTAAAATGGACGCATGATAGAAACTGAACATTGCCTCCTGTTGTGGTGGTAACATACCTTATGTGGCTGCTATTTCCAATTAGTCCCTCAAGTGACCTTTTTCTAGGTCACCTTGGTGTACAATGTTGTGAGTGTGACTTGGTGTGAGTGGGTGTGAGTTTTCTATATTGGCTATAATTAGTATGCCATCCACTTTTCATGCGGATCACCTAACAGGAAGTGCAGCGTACTCAAGTTGTGTGTAATAGTGTTCCTGGGTGTTGTAGTGCAATAGACACTAACCTGAGACGGCTGACTCTCTGCAAAGGCAGGTGATGGTAGAAAATGTTCGTGACGCCAGTGCCAATTAAACGGTGGCACGCCGTTTGCTGATAGCAGGAATAACTGAGGAACCACGTGATGTTAAAACAAAACTCCAACTTTAGTAGTTTCCATACAGAGACATTAACGGAAGCACAGTTCCTTTGCATACAGTTGATTTTTCAATACGGTCGATGCAGGCAATACAGATTAAGCAAGGTGACTTCAGAGTGTGAAACACAGGACTTGCAGTACAGGAGCTTGCACTCTATTTCTGACTGATCCTGGGACATAGAAAATCTTCTCCAAGGCCCAATACCTTAACTCTGGCGTATATCCTTGGTTTTCTCTTTATAAAGTACCTCCTCTGTTATCTTGAGTACCTCTTGCTTTCCTGCGCTTTGCCTCTGTCTCCCTCTCAGCTTCCTCAGGCTCTTTAAATGAGGTATTCCTGTTTCGGCATATGGGAATTCAGGAGGGGAACCTTCTCCTTGAATCTGGAACCCGGTTACAGGGACTGTAAAACCCTCTCCTGGACCGCAGGCTTCAGGCCTGGACTTGTCTCTGACATTGTCTAGTCTCCAACTACAGACTCCCACTTAGACTAGACTCTAGACTCAACTTCTGACTGACTTCCTTTCCCTGACTGGGCCTTATATAAACTAGGGCTCTCTAGCTCCCTCTAGTGACTAGAAGCTGGAATGACACCCCTAGCAGGCCTGTACAAGCAAGTGTCATAGTAACAGGGAAATACATAGCATTACATTACATGACATTTTATAAAGATGACATATACCAACTTCCCCATAAGTAAGGGGGGACGACAGCACACCAAGTGACACTTTTGTAGTGACGGGCATTACAGTCCCCGTACACTACATACCCCACTGCTTTAAGCTGAGTACGACCTCGTACTCCATCAGGGCTCGCCCAACTGGAATCTCTACCTGAAACAGAAAAAGAGACATGCAGGCATACATACATGTAGTTCATCTGCATTTACATTCACATCAGGTCCAATTGGCAAAGGTGAAGGGTAGTGACAAGGGGCGTCGTTCTCTTCTTCTCAGGATAGTGAATGGAACGGGGGCGCTGACCTGGCACAGCGTAACATTATAACCAGGATAGTCCATGACAATGAATAAGTCCAAAATAGAACAGTAGGAAACGGTAAAACAGTTTGAAAGTTCTTTGAGGCTCAAAGAACAAACATGAGTCCGTACCCAGGTTATTTTCCTATTAATCACAGAGGCTCCCATGCGGTGGAGTCCATCTCTGGGCACATTTCCTTTTAAAAGAGCAAAAATCTCAGAGGCTCAGGTTCTTTTGAGTCTGTCTCCGGGCACGGTTCCTTAGTATAAAGTTGCACAATAAAATGACAGCAAAGACAAGTGCTGTAATACCCCTGATCAACCTGAAAAGGGGGTTTAGGGTAAAAGGTGCAACAAAGGAACAGGCACAACTTGGCGTGGGATAACAAAAGCAGGCAGGAGGTCCTGGAAATAAACTTGGCTTTGTTGACTTTATTACTTCAGTGGTCAACACCCACCACCGAGCCGTGGATAAACTGGCAGCAGCAACAAACGACCAGGAAACATAGGACTCCTGTCCTGGAAGGGTTAATAAGATCACTCCTTGGTGAAATAAATCAAAGGCCTAGCAGGCTGATTCACAGGGGTATGTCATCATTACCCGGCTCTGCTGGCAAGTACGGCCTGTAGTAGTCCTCTACAGGAGGATGTGCCCACATAACGGTGTTAGGGGGCAGCTGCAAGGTAAAGGGGCCCCTAATAGGTATTGGCCCCATGGGCCTAGGGGTAAACCCTTGGGTGGACTGTACCGGTCCCGGCATGATAATTGTGGGATGAAGTGCAGTTGATACCGCCGCAGCAAGCGGTCCGGTGGGCTCTGTGGCTCTGTGCCGCAATTCACAGCAACAGGGGGTCTTCTTTGGGGCACTGATGGAGCGGTGGCAGCAGAAGGTGGTCTACGGGTGGTGACAGGCACCCTTACCTCGTCCTTCTTCGGCGGCGTCTGGATCCTGGCGGTCGCGATCTTGCGCAGCTCCCACAACTTCTCCTCCAGCCGGACAATCTGCTCACCGATGCTCTCCGTGTCAGAGTCGCTGTCATCTGCTGGCGCCGCCGGCGCAGGTACAGTCAACGATGGCTCGGACTCGGCCTCTGCAGGTTCTGGTGGTGAATCGGGTCTCCGACCCCTCCGGATGCTCTCGAAGGTATTGCGAAGTCCTTTTAAACTTTCCATCTCTTGTATGGTCTTCTCCCGACGAGGCAGCTCGGGGGAAGGATAGGGGCTCACCCATTTTTCCAACACGGTTGGCTGCCAGAAGACGTTAGGCCCAATGAAGGAGCTCCGCTCCTGGAAGGCGTGATGGGCCTGCTCTGGAGAGCGTTCCGGTTCCCGCTCGCAGCCAGAGTAGTCTTCTTCTTCTGCCTCCCAGTCCTCAGGTCCTCGCTTGGGATGGGTCACGGCAGTTGCATAAGGGCCTCTCAGGCTCTCGGCAGGGGTGAACTCCACTTCCTCTCCCTCGCGGAGGCTGTGCTGATAGGAAGGGAGGTAGTCTCTCTTGACAGACCTTCTATTAACATATAGGTCTCTGCCAGTCAGGTAATCTTGTATGAACCCGTAGCCACGGGTTTTGTCAAAGGACACCACCACTCCCTTTCTCCTTTCCAGGCGGGGTGGGGTGTTGGTGTGTTGTTCATGGAATGTCTTGGTCAACTCTTCATAATAGATCTTGGTCTTTGTATTCCGCTTTATAGCGGCCTCCCGGATCTCTGCCATAAGTGATGACCACTGGAAAGAGGGCTGAAAGAAGTCTTTCCATGAGCTGTAATGATGCTCTGGTTCTTTCTCCCGTGGGCGGCAGGCGGGTTTCTCCGGTCCCGGAGAGTAGGCCGGTGAAGCCTCCTCTGGCTCTACACCAATATCACTCATTTTTGAAATCTCCGGTGCGGACGTTGCAGCAACGCTCTGTTCACTTTCCAACATGCTCGATCCTTCTCTGGAGAGCGATAGGGTCGCGTCAATTAAATCAGCCAGCTCCTCCCATTGCACTGGGAGGCCGCCCCCCAGGTATTCCAGTATATGGAAGGCGGAGTTCATGCTGGCAGACATGCAAATGTCCAGATAAGCAGTGGCGCCTGACCTTGAACTCCTTCCCGCTATTTCCTCAAAAAGGCGCCAATTTTTCCCGCCTTTTCGGGATGAAGATGACGCAGCAGTAAATTCAGCAAGCTCAGCGGCCATCTTTGGGTATAAACGCTGTCTATTCACTGACAGCAAGCAGGATGATGAAAAGTCCATAAAACCACACTCCGATGTGGCGATTTTCTTCCTCTTGGTAGCGCAACACTGCACAGCGCTTTTTAGAGGTTTTAGGTACACTTTGGGTATGATTTTCAGTCCACAAAGTCCACTTTAAATAAACAGGTAATTTGTCACTTTGGTCACAGGGCAACTGTATAAGGCACAAAGTTCACGCTTCTTGCACTATAAAGCGTGCGTATCCTGTTCGTGACGCCAAAAGAGAGGTGCAGCGTACTCAAGTTGTGTGTAATAGTGTTCCTGGGTGTTGTAGTGCAATAGACACTAACCTGAGACGGCTGACTCTCTGCAAAGGCAGGTGATGGTAGAAAATGTTCGTGACGCCAGTGCCAATTAAACGGTGGCACGCCGTTTGCTGATAGCAGGAATAACTGAGGAACCACGTGATGTTAAAACAAAACTCCAACTTTAGTAGTTTCCATACAGAGACATTAATGGAAGCACAGTTCCTTTGCATACAGTTGATTTTTCAATACGGTCGATGCAGGCAATACAGATTAAGCAAGGTGACTTCAGAGTGTGAAACACAGGACTTGCAGTACAGGAGCTTGCACTCTATTTCTGACTGATCCTGGGACATAGAAAATCTTCTCCAAGGCCCAATACCTTAACTCTGGCGTATATCCTTGGTTTTCTCTTTATAAAGTACCTCCTCTGTTATCTTGAGTACCTCTTGCTTTTCTGCGCTTTGCCTCTGTCTCCCTCTCAGCTTCCTCAGGCTCTTTAAATGAGGTATTCCTGTTTCGGCATATGGGAATTCAGGAGGGGAACCTTCTCCTTGAATCTGGAACCCGGTTACAGGGACTGTAAAACCCTCTCCTGGACCGCAGGCTTCAGGCCTGGACTTGTCTCTGACATTGTCTAGTCTCCAACTACAGACTCCCACTTAGACTAGACTCTAGACTCAACTTCTGACTGACTTCCTTTCCCTGACTGGGCCTTATATAAACTAGGGCTCTCTAGCTCCCTCTAGTAACTAGAAGCTGGAATGACACCCCTAGCAGGCCTGTACATGCAAGTGTCATAGTAACAGGGAAATACATAGCATTACATTACATGACATTTTATAAAGATGACATATACCAACTTCCCCATAAGTAAGGGGGGACGACAGCACACCAAGTGACACTTTTGTAGTGACGGGCATTACAGTCCCCGTACACTACAGAAGCTAGTAAATCTAATGCAATATAATAGAAAAGTAATTTGACTTACGGTAGGAGTATCTCGGTTTGATGTACGGTACATAATGAGATGCTGCTTTTGAAGTGCCTCATACCTGGGCGGTATCGGCAAAATGTTTTATTGTGTATTTTAATGTAATGCAAATATGCATTGGTGGCAATGTATTCCAGGAAAGGAGCTATTATTGGCAGAAACAGGGCTGACCAAGAGGATGGAAGCATATGCTTGAGCTCCGTCTCCAAGGGACATAATCCACTTCTCCTGTGAGACCATCTCTCCAGGCAAATTGCCAGAAACAAGAACACTGCTTCTAAAGATTTTCAGAGTGCCAAGACAGCAGGAACACATCCTTACAGACCCTGCTGCCAGTGAGGGAAAACAGATCAAATACCCATCACGTAGAACAACCACCAAGTCAGCCTAAGTTCAAGCCTGTATCACACAGTTGACACCTATATCCACAAGTGCCTGCAAGTGTCATTAAATTGCCATCCAACAAGCAACCATATGTCTACATCTAGTGCCATAAACTGTACTTAGTACTTAATACTACTGGATGTGCCACAATTAATATTTTGCACAAAGTAAAGAGAGATTGTTATACTTTTACTTTTGGCCTGGTTCTTGAAACCACCTTTCCACTGCACCGATTCCCAGGGAGAAACAGCCAGAGGACACCCTGACACAACACCTCATCAGGGCCACTGCCACTCCCATCCTCTGCTCTGGTTCCTCAGGGGCTTGCTGCATTTGTATGCTGTAACATCACTATATGTTGGAGTAAAACCAGGGTCAGACACAGAAGATTCGAGTTCCAGTCTATAGTGCTCAGTTCTTTAATTTTGAAGGGTCTTTTAAAAAAGGTAAAGTGATCACGATAATTTGGAATAAAAAAGATCCTCATGAGGTGATAACTGACTAAGTCAATGAACTTATGCTCAATGTTATTGGTCAACCTGGACAATTTGTGATAGACTTATGGATATTGGGTAAATGTTAAAAATATTCCATTACCAGATAAAATAATGAGGCGTTTTTCTTTTTAAGTAAGTATCCTGTAGTCTTACACCAAGTTTCATTTACTAGGAATGTTACTTGTCTCTGGTAGGGTGTGGCCACACAAGTTTCCTGATGGAGCTTTGGAAACCAAAGCCAGGAGTAAAATAAAAAAAAGGAAAAGTCATATGTGTCCTTCATACTTTATCTCCTTTTGTTTTGTCATTGGGTCTTAAACCACTCTGTCAACCAACAGATTTGGTTTGCTAGGTGGGACATCCTTTAGTTAGACTAGAGCGACTGAGATAATGAGGGTGGGGGCAATTATATGGTGAGTCTCTTTGACCTTATCATTAAGGTCTAAAGAATAGAAAAAGGGCATCAACCTTGATATTCTTCTCAGCCGGACAGATGTGAAGAACCAAATAAAATCAGGCACAAAAACTATGACCACAGGACTTGGCAAGAGTTAAGATATTGAGTGGTCTGCAGGTACCGTGTGTCAGGTTTTTATGATCAATGTAGATGACTACGGGATAACTAGCTCCCTCCAAAAGGTGTCTCCATTGTTCAAGAGTCAATTTAATGGCGAGCAGTTCTCTTTCTCCAATGGAATAATTGCGCTCCACAGGAGAAAGACTTTGAGGAGAAGCTATAAGAGACCATGTTACCAGGAACTTTTCTGAGTAATGACTAGTGTTGGGCGCAAATATTCGAATCGCGAATATTAATCACAAATACGGTAGTGCCATAAACTGAAATTACTCTCCTGTCCCTTTCAGGATTTTTATCTCTCATTGATTACTACTGTAGCAAAGAACAACATTTCATTTCTGATGGCACAGTACTGACAAAATAAAAAATAAACTTTAAAAATACTAAAAAAGATTTTCAGTAGTAATAAGCTAGAGCAACTGGACTTGACCCATGCAACATGATCTGGATGAATGAGAACCTTCACAGACACTAAAATAAATTAAATATGAATATTGAGTTTTAAAATATTCCTTTCTGATATAAAGGACACCCTCTGGGGAATTTTTATTATTCCATTTTACTAATTTTTGGCAAAAAAACTTTTTTAGTTAGTTTTTATTAAAAAATTTTACCCACTTTTGAGTACAGCGGTTAAAAATGTGTTCATATCACTTCTCCGTCCTGTCAGATGATGGCTCATGTAAAGTTCTTATCAGATCTCTTGACCTCATAAACACTCATTTAAAGGGTTTGTGTGGGTTCAGGGCTGAACCCGGATGCCATCTCTTCTGTATTCCCTTATTATGTATGAGAGGAGCATCGGGGCATTTCTTTGTTCGAATGCTCCCTTTTGCCTATAGTGTTGTGAAGCGCATTATGTCACCAGCTCACAATATACAGTGGCTCCAGCTGCGCTATATAGCGAGTCAAAGGGGAGCATCAGGGCTCGGAACTGTTATAATACTCCTCTCATAAATAGTAAGGGAATACAGAAGAGGTGGTATCCGGCTCCAGGTTCAGCCTTGAACCCGGACAACCCCTTTTAAGCCATATTCTTACTATTTTGATAAGAGTTTAGCTATAATAAGTGTTTATAAGGTAAGAAGATAAGGCTTCACATGAGCCATCAGCTGATGGGACTGAGAAGTCATACTCTGCAAACAGACTGAATTTTAATCTCTGTATTTCAAAAACAGTTAAAACTTTTAATAAATACCAATTGAAAAAAAAATTAGCCCAAAATGAGTAAAATACAACCATAAAAACATTCTCCATAGCCTTTAAGTGCCCTTTTAAAAATGTTCAGTTCAACAAAGAAAAAAACAGTACAATTTTACAAGTAGTTCACACCATTCAGAGGCTAACATTAGCTTGCCACAGGTTAAAGGGTTTCCCCAGGACTTGACTGGATGTGCTCCTGTTTCTTTTTTGATCTGCTGAAGCACTCTTCCTTCCAAAGTTAAATGAAACATAGAATTTAGGTAAAGCACTAAAGAACCCCTTTAACTTCAATTTAAAATTAACATGCAACACTTGAACCCCTATTCACTCGTGAAGAAGGACACTATCTAAAGTACATGTGCAGTAAGCTCCTGAGAATCTGATCTAGTAGAAAGGTACAATAGTTTGCAAAAGTTGGGTCAGAAGTAAAAGTATAACAGTCTTTTTCACTGAATGCAAAATATAACTTGTGGCACATCCAGCACAAATTTCAAAGTACCGTTTCTGGCACCAGATGAGGAGGTATGGTGGCTGGTTGTGTGGCAATTAAATGGCACTAGCATACCCTTGTGGATACAGCTGTCCACTGTGAGATTCAGGTTTGAAGATAGTATGGTATTGTGGTTATTCTAGGTGATGGGTGTCTGAGCTGTAGTCTCTCACCTGCAGCAGTGTCCGTAAAGCTGTGATTTAACTGATCATTTTACTGTCTTGGTATCCTGTAGCTTCTTGAAAGTAGTGTTCTTTATTCTGATGATCTCTCTGGAGTGATGATCTCACAGGAGAATAGGATATGGTCCTAGGAGTAGGAGCTCTGGCATGCGTTACCTATCCCCTTTCTATCTACTCAGGAACTCCCCCTCTTAGCAGAAAGCAGGACCAGCCCATTCCTACCAAGAGGGGAGGAACAGGGTGGTTAGCCTTGTTCCTGCCAATGATTGCCAACCACACGTTGTCTGCTGGAATTAATGGCCAAAACATAATGTACTGTATAACAATATACAGTATAATCAAACATTACAGTATCTGCAGATAACCCCAGGTCTGGGGTACTGCACATGTGAGAGTGTTGTCCAACTGTATTATACTCATTCAAGGAACTCTATGACAAAATAAATATGTAAAGAGTAATTGCCTTGACATACAGTATATGTGTACATACAATGTGTTTATGTACTTTTCCACAGCTGAAAGATAAATATGGGCCAGTGTTTACCCTTTACTTTGGACCGAAACCAGGAATCGTCATCTGTGGTTATAAGGCAATGAAGGAGGCCTTGATTGACCAAAATGAAGCGTTTGGCGATAGAGGAGAATATCCTGTTTTTTTGAATTTCGTTGGAGATCATGGTGAGATTTTGATTACTTTTCATTGATTACTTTTTTCTTGGATCTTCCGCGCACCAGCCCACATGAGATGCATGAAGGAATATGAGAGGATTGGAGTGGTGACAGTAGCAATGAGAGGGGTTGTAGTCCTCATGATGGCTAACCCTCCTCTAGAGCCATTCCTCAGGACACTCCCTGGATTTTGGGGTATCCTGACTAGTGGTGGCTGGGGTGCCCTTCATTTTATATGAGCAGTGGGGTGCAAGGCAGATAAACAGGGATCACAGGTGGTTGGATATAGAGACCAATGACCAAGCCATCTTGGTTATAGCAAAATAGAGTCTCTCTTTTATTGAGACAATGATGGATGTTACAGTGCAAATGTATGCCCCAGAGTAGCATTACCACTTCTGTACCCCACTACTGTCTTTACTGGTTAACCTCTCGTCATCATGTGCATT
The DNA here is from genome assembly GCF_905171765.1 of Bufo bufo. Taxonomy (NCBI): domain Eukaryota; kingdom Metazoa; phylum Chordata; class Amphibia; order Anura; family Bufonidae; genus Bufo; species Bufo bufo. Next base: position 183,573,412 of record NC_053396.1, on the reverse strand, counting down.
TATTTCAGGTCTAAACACTGTGCATTTCCTATTTTTTAACTGGTTATGTTCACATATAATGTGCCTGGTTCACCAGCAGGTGGCAGAAAACATGGCAGAGCTACAGGTACATAGAATGGAGCTTTCCATTCTAACCCCCCTCTGTGGAGGAGTGGGCGAGTCCCACTTCCTGCAGGAAGTGTGGGTCCAAGTTTAGTTGCAGTCTAGCTTACCCACAGCGAAGGGAAGGAAGCAAGTGCTGGGCACGTCTCTGCTGGGCGTGCCCAGGCCAAGCAAAGCCAAGCCAGCTAGAGCACCTTCATCTCTGCTGGATATGGAGGTCACAGTTTAGAGCCTCAGGAGCCAGAAGGAGATTTCCCTGGCCTATTTAAGAGACATACTACAAAGAGAGAAGTTGCAGCATACAGCAAAACCAAAGTTATTCAGTAAGCCTGTCAGTACAGCAGACCCAGAGAGCAACAGTTGTAGCAAAGACGAGTTTGCCTGCCAGAGTTTTAATGCTAAAGCCTGCTGGGACCAAAACAAAGCCTGTAAGCCATTTTGGAGAACGTTTATACAAAGTAAAACTGCTTTTCAACTACATCTCAAGTTCTGGACTCAATTTATTATTTTATCTCTCAACTATTCCCCCTATTTGTTTGCATCGGAGCCAATGCCTGGGGTCCAGCCGTATCCAGGTAGGAGCACCATGACACTCACAACTCACATAAAGGGACATTTTAGGCCACCCTATACCACTCGGCCATTCCTACACCTGGGTACTCTGGTCCTCTAATAGGGCCCCAGGGGGCGGCGTGCTGCACAAACAAAGGCAGAAGGCACAGTTCTCAAGTATATCACAGAGTAGGCATTTCCAAAGGCTTTGAATATTGGATGGCTACTCTGATGGTCTTCCCTGAGTCCCTCTAGATACAAGCAATCTTCCGAAAGGACCAAAGGCCTGCAATTTCTCTTATTATCTCTCTGCAAAGCCCAATTGCGAGGTGCAGTCCTAGATCGAATGGACAGTACTTCTCAGTAGTGTTGTGGGCACCAGAACCAATATAACCCAAACCATGTGCAATAAAGTCTACAACCATATAAGTGCGTTACCTTTACTGTCTTTGTTCGTAATTCAATGCTTCTTTTGCTCAGAGGTTGGTTCCTAGCAAAGTTGTTTTTCTTGCAGTTTTTCACTCACAGTGATGGTGTCTCCCTGGAGAAAGAGTTTCCATGCACACTCTGATAGAATGCAGTTAAAGGGGTATGCCCCTTTGTTTACAATGTCTTTTGTACTGTCCACACAGAGGTCCTGTCCATAAGATGGCAGCTGATGGAGGGTCATGTGACCAGACAAATCACCTCTATGTGATTTCTCCTCGCATATACTACACCTGTCATCTGCTCTTGTTCTGTTAGGAGTTTAGTGTAGGTGCAGTGTATTTGAACAGAGAAGACATCCTATGGAGGTGATTTGCCTAGTCACATGACTGTCCATCAGCAGCCATTTTATGGACAGGACCTCTGTGTGGACAGCACAATAGACTGTAAAAAAGGGAGAATACCTTATGAAATATTGAAAATACTTCAGAATTTCAACTAAGGCTATATTAGTAAGTGCCATATAATAGAGATGTCCCAAACTATTCGCCGGTCAACAGTTCCCGGCGAACATCTCTTGTGACATAGCTTGCGATGTTCGGTCTGCCCCCTATACATCATCATTGAGCAAAATTTGACCCTGTACCTCACAGTCAGCAGACACATTCCAGCCAATCAGCATACCCACCCTCCCAGACCCTCTAAAAAAGCAAGGACGGCAGCCCTCTTAGATTCATTCTGAAGCTGCAGTGTTAGTTAGAGCAGGGAGAGTGCTGCTGCTGCTGAATTAATAGGGAAATCGTTAGCTAGGCCAGTGTTCTGTGTCCACTCCACTCCTCAAAGACTTATCTGCTGTAAGGACAGCATCCTGACAGCAACCCAAAAAGCCCTTTTTAGGGCTGGTACATCAATCTGCTTTTATATATTTTTATATACACTGCGTGCAGAATTATTAGGCAAATGAGTATTTTGACCACATCATCCTCTTTATGCATGTTGTCTTACTCCAAGCTGTATAGGCTCGAAAGCCTACTACCAATTAAGCATATTAGGTGATGTGCATCTCTGTAATGAGAAGGGTTGTGGTCTAATGACATCAACACCCTATATTAGGTGTGCATAATTATCAGGCAACTTCCTTTCCTTTGGCAAAATGGGTCAAAAGAAGGACTTGACAGGCTCAGAAAAGTCAAAAATAGTGAGATATCTTGCAGAGGGATGCAGCACTCTTAAAATTGCAAAGCTTCTGAAGCGTGATCATCGAACAATCAAGCGTTTCATTCAAAATAGTCAACAGGGTCGCAAGAAGCGTGTGGAAAAACCAAGGCGCAAAATAACTGCCCATGAACTGAGAAAAGTCAAGCGTGCAGCTGCCAAGATGCCACTTGCCACCAGTTTGGCCATATTTCAGAGCTGCAACATCACTGGAGTGCCCAAAAGCACAAGGTGTGCAATACTCAGAGACATGGCCAAGGTAAGAAAGGCTGAAAGACGACCACCACTGAACAAGACACACAAGCTGAAACGTCAAGACTGGGCAAAGAAATATCTCAAGACTGATTTTTCTAAGGTTTTATGGACTGATGAAATGAGAGTGAGTCTTGATGGGCCAGATGGATGGGCCCGTGGCTGGATTGGTAAAGGGCAGAGAGCTCCAGTCCGACTCAGACGCCAGCAAGGTGGAGGTGGAGTACTGGTTTGGGCTGGTATCATCAAAGATGAGCTTGTGGGGCCTTTTTGGGTTGAGGATGGAGTCAAGCTCAACTCCCAGTCCTACTGCCAGTTTCTGGAAGACACCTTCTTCAAGCAGTGGTACAGGAAGAAGTCTGCATCCTTCAAGAAAAACATGATTTTCATGCAGGACAATGCTCCATCACACGCGTCCAAGTACTCCACAGCGTGGCTTGCAAGAAAGGGTATAAAAGAAGAAAATCTAATGACATGGCCTCCTTGTTCACCTGATCTGAACCCCATTGAGAACCTGTGGTCCATCATCAAATGTGAGATTTACAAGGAGGGAAAACAGTACACCTGTCTGAACAGTGTCTGGGAGGCTGTGGTTGCTGCTGCACGCAATGTTGATGGTGAACAGATCAAAACACTGACAGAATCCATGGATGGCAGGCTTTTGAGTGTCCTTGCAAAGAAAGGTGGCTATATTGGTCACTGATTTGTTTTTGAATGTCAGAAATGTATATTTGTGAATGTTGAGATGTTATATTGGTTTCACTGGTAAAAATAAATAATTGAAATGGGTATATATTTGTTTTTTGTTAAGTTGCCTAATAATTATGCACAGTAATAGTCACCTGCACACACATATATCCCCCTAAAATAGCTAAAACTAAAAACAAACTAAAAACTACTTCCAAAAATATTCAGCTTTGATATTAATGAGTTTTTTGGGTTCATTGAGAACATGGTTGTTGTTCAATAATAAAATTAATCCTCAAAAATACAACTTGCCTAATAATTCTGCACTCCCTGTATATATATATATATATATATATATATATATATTTCAGTTGCCTGCCTGTGTGTGAGAGGCCACAAGCCCACAGACTGTACTGTGAGCACACCACTCATATAGGGTGGCACAGCACCTTGCAGATAAAAAAGTAATTTAATTTTTCCTCTGTAATATACTTGCAGTTGCCTGCCAGTGTGTGTCTGTCCCACAGACTGTACTGTGCCCCCTGCCCACCAGTCATATAGGGTGGCACAGCACCTTGCTGTTAAAAAATTCATTTAATTTTTCCTCTGTAATATAATTGCAGTTGCCTGCCAGTGAGTGTCAGGCCCACAGACTGTACTGTGCCCACTGCCCACCACTCATATAGTGTGGCACAGTACCTTGCAGATAAAAAAGTCATTCAATTTTTTCTCTGTAATTTAATTGCAGTTGCCTGCCAGTGTGTGTCAGGCCAGCAGACTGTACTGTGCCCACTGCCCACCACTCATATAGGGTGGCACAGTACCTTGCACACATAGTACCACTAATCTAAAAAAAATGACAGGCAGAGGCAGGCCACCCCGCAGGGGCCGTCGTGGTCGTGGTGCTGTGATTTCCTTTGGCCCTAGAATAATGCCCAGTGTTCAGAGGCCACGTACCCTGAACTCGAAATATTCTGAGGACATAGTTGACTGGCTTACACAGGACACCCAATCTTCTACAGCTTCCGCTCGGAACCTTGACGCACCATCCTCCTCCAGCTCAGCTTCGGGCACCTCTCAAGTTACCACTCGCCCGCCCGCCGCCACCACCAACACTAGCACCACAGCCGCTTCACTTGATCTGTCAGAGGAGTTATTTACACATCAGTTGGAAGTAATGAGTGATGCGCAACCATTATTGCCAGAGGATTTAGATAACAGGGATATGTCTCAGTCAGGCAGCATTACACACATGGATGTACGGTGTGATGATGATGATGAGGATGTTGTACCCGCTGCTGCTTCCTTTGCTGAGTTGTCAGATACAAGTGAAGCGGTTGATGATGACGATGTGTCCGTGGATGTCACGTGGGTGCCCGCTCGAAGAGAAGAAGAACAGGGGGAAAGTTCAGATGGGGAGACAGAGAGGAGGAGGAGACGAGTTGGAAGCAGGGGGAGGTCGTCGCAAGGAGCTAGTGGCACAGTCAGACAGCATGTATCGGCACCCGGGGTCAGCCAGACAGCATGGCAATCAACGCATGCTGTTGCCACCACCAGAATGCCGTCATTGCAAAGCTCAGCAGTGTGGCATTTTTTTTGTGTGTCTGCCTCTGATAACAGCGATGCCATTTTCAACCTGTGCCAAAAGAAACTGAGTCGTGGGAAGTCCAACACCCACCTAGGTACAACTGCTTTGCGAAGGCACATGATCTCATATCACAAACGCCTATGGTATCAACACATGATGAGTACAAGCAACACACAAACTCAAAGCCACCATCCTCCTCCTGGTCCAGCATCTTCAGCCACGTCAACCACTGCTGTCCTCCTTGCCCCCTCTCAACAACCCGCCACTCCGCCTCTCACCTTCAGCAGTTCCTGCTCATCTTCCCACAGTCAGGTGTCTGTCAAGGAAATGTTTGAGCGTAAGAAGCCAATGTCACAGAGTCACCCCCTTGAACAGCGTCTGACAGCTGGTTTGTCGGAACTCTTAGCCCGCCAGCTTTTACCATACAAGCTGGTGGAGTCTGAGGCCTTCAAAAAATTTGTAGCTATTGGGACACCGCAGTGGAAGGTACCCGGCCAAATTTTTTTTTCACAAAAGGCAATCCCCAGCCTGTACTCTATTGTGGAAAATAAAGTCATGGCATGTCTGGCACACAGTATTGGGGCAAGGGTCCATCTGACCACTGATACCTGGTCTGCAAAGCACGGTCAGGGCAGGTATATCACGTACACAGCGCATTGGGTAAACCTGCTGACGGCTGCCAAGCATGGAATGCGTGGCTCTACAGCGGAGTTGGTGACACCGCCGCGACTTGCAGGCAGGCCTGCTGCCACCTCCTCTACTCCTCCTACTCCATCCTCTTCGCTAACCTCCTCGACTGAGTCCTCTTCTGCTGCTGCGTCTTGCTCCACATCAACTGCACCCCCCCCAGCTCCCCAGGGGCTATTCCACATCCCGGATACGACAGTGTCATGCCATATTGGGGTTGACTTGCCTGAAAGCAGAGATTCACCCCGGACCAGCACTCCTGTCCGCCCTGAACGCACAGGTGGATCAGTGGCTGACTCCGCACCAACTGGAGATCGGCAAAGTGGTGTGTGACAATGGAAGCAATTTCTTAGCGGCATTGAATTTGGGCAAGTTGACACATTTGCCGTGCATGCACATGTGTTGAATCTGATCGTACAACGCTTTGTGTATAAGTACCCAGGCTTACAGGACGTCCTCAAGCAGGCCAGGAAGGTGTGTGGCCATTTCAGGCGTTCCTACATGGCCATGGCGCACTTTTCCGATATTCAGCGGCGAAACAACATGCCAGTGAGGCGCTTGATTTGCGACAGCCCGACCCGTTGGAATTCAACACTCCTAATGTTCGACTGCCTGCTCCAACAAGAAAAAGCCGTAAATGAGTATTTGTATGACCAGGGTGCTAGGACAGCCTCTGCGGAGCTGGGTATTTTTTTGCCACGTTACTGGACGCTTATGCGCAATGCCTGTAGGCCCATGCGTCCTTTTGAGAAGGTGACAAACCTAGTCAGTCCCACCGAAGGCACCATCAGCGACCTCATCCCATTTGTTTTCTTCCTGGAGCGAGCCCTGCGAAGAGTGCTGGATCAGGCCGTAGATGAGCGTGAAGAGGAAGAGTTGTGGTCACCATCACCACCAGAAACAGCCTTATCATCATCGCTTGCTGGACCTGCGGCAACGCTGGAAAAGGAGTCTGAGGAAGAGGAGTCAGAGGAGGAATGTGGCTTTGAGGAGGAGGAAGACCAACCACAGCAGGCATCCCAGGGTGCTCGTTGTCACCTATCTGGGACCCGTGGTGTTGTACGTGGCTGGGGGGAAGAACAGCCCCTCAATAAGATCAGTAAGGACGAGGAACGGGACATGAGTAGCTCAGCATCCAACCTTGTGCAAATGGGATCTTTCATGCTGTCATGCCTGTTGAGGGACCCTCGTATAAAAAGGCTGAAGGAGAACGACCTGTACTGGGTGGCTACGCTACTAGACCCCCGGTATAAGCAGAAAGTGGCTGAAATGTTACCGAATTACCGGAAGTAGGAAAGGATGCAGCAGTTCTAAAACAAGTTAAAAAGTATGCTTTACACAGCGTATAAGGGTGATGTCACAGAACAACGGGAATCTAACAGGGGAAGAGGTGAAAGTAATCCTCCTCCTATTATGACCACGCCGGCAAGGACAGGACGCTTTACAGACGTGTTGTTGATGGAGGACATGCAGAGCTTTTTAAGTCCTACGCATCGCCACAGCCCTTCAGGGTCCACCCTCAGAGAACGACTCGACTGACAGGTAGCAGACTACCTCGCCTTAACTGCAGATATCGACACTCTGAGGAGCGATGAACCCCTTGACTACTGGGTGTGCAGGCTTGACCTGTTGGCCTGAGCTATCCCAATTTGCGATAGAACTTCTGGCCTGCCCCGCTTCAAGTGTCCTGTCAGAAAGGACCTTCAGCGCAGCAGGAGGTATTGTCACTGAGAAGAGAAGTCGCCTAGGTCAAAAAAGTCTAGATTACCTCACCTTTATTAAGATGAATGAGGCATGGATCCCGAAGGGACTGACAGTGGGGGATGCATTTAACTAAAAAAATGCCTGATGAGATGCCTTGGGCTAAAAATGGTCCCCACGCTGCTGTATTTAATCTCTGCATGCCGGATGACTTGCGTGACTTCTCCGCCACCAACTAGGGTTCAAGCCGCAATGTTTTAGTACACTTTCTGCCTGGAAAACATCAATTTTTCAGCGGCTGCATCAATACCAAATTTTTCAGGCATGTGTACATGCCTAATTTTTATGGCCTCTGGTGCTGCACTGTGGCTGCAAAAACAAAACAAAAAAAAGGCACATATATGTGTCAATTCCCCTTCGTGATCATTACCTTGTTGTGGTGAAGGGGCTTGCGTATCACAATGAAGTGATCACCTCTATGAGTGTGTTGGCAATGTTGGCAAACCCCAGATGATAAGGTCGTTGCTTCATTGTGAACAGACCAAAAGCGATCGGCTGGATAATTTTGCATAGAAAAAACATTAATTTTCTTTGTGATCATTAAGGTGATCATTAAAACCTACTAGGCCAACAATGGGCCCACACTGCAGAATCATTGTTTTCTGGGTCACTTAACTGTCACTGAACTACCTCAGCACGACCATAGGCTTTGAAAAACCCCCATCGCCTATAATCTCCCGAATGTGCGCACGAGCACAGTCATCACTACACCAAGATTGACGCATAGAGGAATAAAATTTATGTCATGAGTGTGTCAACTATTGACAACTCTTTGCGGTTGTTTGCGGTGCGTTAAACAGGGTGTTTAACGCACCGCATACCTGATCGTATACACACACTAGATATTTTAAAGCACGTTATTCCAAACAATTTAGGAATGTTAGGTGATTTATGCCCTTTATGGATTAAAACACGACTCTGCGTCAACTACGTAATTTTCCATGGGAGTTTTGCCATGGATCCCCCTCCGGCATGCCACAGTCCAGGTGTTAGTCCCCTTGAAACAACTTTTCCATCACTATTGTGGCCAGAAAGAGTCCCTGTGGCTTTTAAAATTCGCCTGCCTATTGAAGTATTTGGCGGTTCGCCCGATTCGCACGTTTGCGAACATTTGCGTAAATTCGCGTTCGCCGTTCGCGAACTGAAAATTTTATATTCGTGACATCTCTACCATATAATCATCTTACAAACACCTTGGTCAACAATAGACAGAAAGTGGCCAACCCCTTTAAGTATTTATCGTATCTCACATTTTGTGTCCATTAAGATAGAATATAACATTTCAGCATATAGGCCCCAAATACATCGTTTCATATTTCCATAATAAAGCAAAAATCAGAAACACAAAAATTGTGCGGCTTTCCCAAATAATATGTGCGACCTGGTATCAAACGTTTTGGTCCATCCCGGACCTTTCTCAATGCGTCACTAAAAATATGATAGAAACTTTTAAATACATAAAGGAAATCAACAAGGTAAAAGAGGAGAGAATATTTAAAAGAAGAAAAACTGCTACAAGAGGACATAGTTTTAAATTAGAGGGGCAAAGGTTTAAAAGTAACATCAGGAAGTATTACTTTACTGAGAGAGTAGTGGACGCATGGAATAGCCTTCCTGCAGAAGTGGTAGCTGCAAATACAGTGAAGGAGTTTAAGCATGCATGGGATAGGCATAAGGCCATCCTTCATATAAGATAGGGCCAGGGGCTATCCATAGTATTTAGTATATTGGGCAGACTAGATGGGCCAAATGGTTCTTATCTGCCGACACATTCTATGTTTCTATGTTTCTATAAAAATAAAAGAATATATTTTATAAAAAAAGAGAGACAAATAACTCAATAAGCAAAGCTTGGCGTAAAATGGTAATTATTATAATTGTAGGAAGGCGCAAGGGTCCGTCATTGACGGAAGGTATGTGTCACCGAGGTTCCTGGCCTCGTTGAATTAAGAGCCGGTATTTTCAAGTGTCAGCGTCAAATAGTGCTGGTTGACACGTTGCTATTTTAGTATGGCTGTAAGATGATCAGGGCCGGCTCTTACTGGGAGTAGCCAAAGTGCTGGGTGGGTGGCTGGGTCTTTACTGGCCTATATCAAACCCATCCAGCAGTCTCAGCTGGGTGTGGATTACTCCTCTCTGACAGTGGAGCGCTGTCAGTCCCTGGGTGTTTTGGGATCCGAAAACATGTGCCGTGCAAAAGGGCTGGGAGCCGCATGCTGAGACACAGGCCCCTAAAGCCTGCTGTGGACCACAAGTGGAGAAACTGCAAACCAGGTGAAGGTTTTTGTTCTGTGGACTTTTCATGGTGTGAACAAACCCCTAGACTGCAAAATGTCACTTTTTTAGTTTTTCCTTATGTGTGAATAAAACATTGAACTTTTTAAGTTATAGATTTTTTGGTTGCCTCTATACTGCGTCTGCTAGCCTGTCTACTAGAGAAAATTCCCACACAATGATAGCAAGGGGTAAGAGGTAGCCGTATCATGGGTAGTGATGGACGAAGATCGATCAAATGTTCAGGAACCATAAGTTCGCGGCGGGCCCCATTCACTTTAATAACAGGCGAACCTGATAAACCTTCAGGTCATTATTGTAGCCACCAAATACTTACAAGAAGTGCACAAATCGTCCTACAACATGGACAGTGACATACCAGAGGAGGATCAATGGGAAAAATTCCCACAAAAAATATGTATTTTAATCAGGGGTCATTTTTATGCATCTTTAAGGGAAACTGTCAAAAATGTGGCCAGCTGGAGCCTAGAAAAATGTTACTGTAGGTCACTGGACTACAGGCCCCAAACATTAGGCATTCACTGGACATAAAAGATCAAGTAAGTATGTGGCTGGAGGTAGATTACACGGTCAATGGATATCAATTTTACTGAAGGCCAGTACAAACACAGGTAAAATACATACCGTATTTTTCGCCCTATAAGACGCACCGGCCCATAAGACGCACCTAGGTTTTTGGGGAGGAAAATAAGAAAAAAAACAAAAGGTGAGCTTTTGGTGGGTTTGGAACTAATGGTGGTCTGTGGATGACGGACACTGTTATGGGGGGGGATCTGTGGATGACGGACACTGTTATGGGGGGGATCTGTGGATGACGGACACTGTTATGGGGGGCATCTGTGGATGACGGACACTGTTATGGGAGGATCTGTGGATGACAGACACTGTTATGGGGGGATCTGTGGATGACGGACACTTATGGGGGGATCTGTGGATGACGGACACTTATGGGGGGATCTGTGGATGACGGACACTTATGGGGGGATCTGTGGATGACAGACACTTATGGGGGGGATCTGTGGATGACGGACACTGTTACAGGGGGGGATCTGTGGCTGGCACTGTTACAGGGAGGGATCTGTGGATGGCACTGTTACAGGGGGGGGATCTGTGGATGGCACTGTTACAGGGGGGGGATCTGTGGATGGCACTGATCCCCCACCCCATAACAGTGCCATCCACAGACCCCCCCAGCCCATAACAAAGCCATCCACAGACCCCCACCCCTTAACTGTGCCATCCACAGATTCCGTGTACCCCCCCCCGCCGCCGCCGCCCCCGCCCCCCCAGTATACAAATATAAAATGTATTATTGAATTAAAAGTTATTAAACATGCCCCCCTCACTCCTAATAGTACCGTATATACTGATTGCTTCTGTATAATGTCGGCAGGCGGGCCGGGCGGCCGGCGCGTCACTCACTGACGTCACTTGCCTGCGCCGCCTGCTTCATTCATAAAGGTAACATCAGTGAGTTACGCTGCCGCCTGCCCGGCCTGCCTGCCGTCATTATACAGAAGCAATTAGGAAATACGGTACTATTAGGAGTGAGGGGGCATGTTTAATAACTTTGAATTCAATAATACATTTTATATTAGAATACCGGAGCGGTGGGGCGGGGCTATAGTACAGTGACCGCACCGCCCCACCGCTATTGCCGGCCCCCAGCTCCTCCTCCCAGTCCCTCCCCCGGCCCCCGCTCCGTACATCGCATCCAGCGATGGGCATTTTCCTCCCATTTTTGGGGAGGAAAAAGTGTGTCTTATGGGGCGAAAAATACGGTATGTTAAAAATATAAAATTGGATTAAAAACATGGCTAACAAATGATAATAGTTGAAATTCGATAACACATGGTCATCACTTGTGTTGAATTCCTCTGAGGCTGCAACAATTATGCATTCAGTGTACATAAAAGAACAAGTATGTGGCTGGAGGTAGATTACACGGTCGTTGGATATCAATTTTACAGCAGGCCAGTGTACTACAGGCCCCAAAATTATGCATTCAGCATATATAAAAGAACAAGTAAGTATGTGGCTGGAGGTAGATTACACGGTCATTGGATATCAATTTTACAGCAGGCCAGTGGACTACAGCCCCAAAAAAATATGCATTCAGTGGACATAAAAGAAAAAGTAAGTATGTGACTGGAGGTAGATTACACAGTCATTGGATATCAATTTTACAGCAGGCCAGTGGACTACAGTCCAAAAAATTATTCATTCCACGGACAGAAAAGAACAAGTATGTGGCTGGAGGTCTATTAGACTGTCAATGGATATCAATTTTACTGAAGGCCAGTACAAATACAGGTCAAATACATATGTTTAAAAGAACAAAAAATATAAAATTGGATTAAAAACATGGCTAACAAAATGCCCCCTCTAAAAAAAAAAACTAATGATAATAGTTGAAACATGTGGTCGTCACAGGTGCTTAATTCCTCCGAGGCCCAAAATATTAGGCATTTAACAGAAAGGTCTTTTATGCCGCTGTATTAAGCTTAGACAGGGACCATTATTTGTTCTGGGTGGTGGCTGATATTTGTTGGCTGTCATGAGGAAATCAAATTAAACGTGGTCGTCACATGTGTTGAATTCCTCGGAGATCCATGCCTCCATTCATTTTTAGAAATGTGAGGTAGTCCACACTATTGTGAGCTAGGCGAGTGCGCTTATTGGTCACAATCCCCCCTGCTGCGCTGAACGTCCTTTCGGACAGGACATTGGACGAGGGGCAAGCCAAGAGTTCCATGGCAAATTGTGCCAGCTCTGGCCACAGGTCAAGCCTGCACAACCAGTAGTCCAGGGGTTCCTCGCTTCTCATAGCGTCCACATCGGTCGTTAACCCGATGTAGTCGGACACCTGTCGGTCTAGGCGTTCCCTGAGGCTGGTTCCAGGGGGCGGCTGTCGATGGGTTGGTTGCAAGAATGATCTCATATCGGAAGTGACAAACACATCTTCAAACCGCCCTCTTCTTGCATGCGCTGTTGGATTGGTACCTGCATCTGTTTCTCTGTGAGTGGAAATTCCTCTGGCAGCGCCCACAACAGCAGAATGCAGCATCTCTTGCAGCTAGGACTGGAAATGCTGCATTCTGACAGCCCTCTGTGATGCTGGCAACATGTCCGCCATTTTGTGTTTGTACCGGGGGTCTAAGTACGTTGCCACCCAGTACTGGTCCTTGCCCTTTATGCTTTTTATACGGGGGTCCCTCTTCAAACACTGGAGCATGAAGGCCCCCATTTGCACTAAACTGAAAGCGGTGGAGTGGCCTGGCTCCTGCTCATCATCCAGGATAATGTCGTCCTTGGTCTCCTCCCCCCAGCCACGGACAACACCAGAAATTCTAGAAAAGTTTAAAGCATGCTCTTCTTGCTCCTCCTCCGTCCAGGCACCATCCTCCCCTGACTCCTCTTAAGATTCCTGTTGACTTGTCTCAGATGGAGTAGCCCCCCCTCCCATGGAATTCATTCAGCATTGTGACTTCCTCAACTTCCTGCTCCTGCTCCTCGACGGCTTGATCAATGACACGATGCAATGCACGCTCCAGAAAGAAGGCGTAAGGTACGATGTCACTGATGGCGCCCTGGCTGCGACTGACCATTTTTGTCATCTCATCAAATGGCCGCAGAAGTCTGCATGCGTCGCGCATGAGCAGCCACTGGCGCTGTAAAAAGAAATCGAGCTCCCCAGAAATTGTCCTGCCGCAGAGTTCGTACAGGTGGTAGTTAACTGCACATTTCTGCTGGAGCAGCCTACCAAGCATATACAAGGTGGAGTTCCAGCGCGTCGGGCAGTCACAAATCAGACGTCTGAAGGGTAGGTGGTGTCGCCGCTGAACGTCAGCGAGGCGAGCCATGGCCGTTCTAAATGGCCAGATATTTTCCTCGCCTGCCGCAAGACGTCCTGGACCCCGGGGTATTTGGGAACGAATCGTTGCATGACTAAGTTCAGGACGTGTGCCATGCACGGCACGTGTGTCATTTTGCCCTGTTTTAGCGCGCTCAGCAGATTGACACCGTTGTCGCACACCACTTTACCAACTGTCAAATTGAGCAGGGTTAGCCAGATACATTAGCAGTCTGCTTTTTGCCTCCTGTGCACTGTAAGTTCTGTCTGCTTCTCCTCCTTCTCCTCCCTATCTGCTGCTCCGTCTGTCCCTCTGAACTCCCCTCCTCTTCCTCTCTTGTGGGCATTTGATATCCATAGACACGTCATCATCGTCCCCTTCACCACCACTGACATTAGAGATCTTTGAGTAGGCAGCAACAGCAGGGACCACACTCCTTGGGCTGATCTGGGTACTGTCGTCAGACTGCTGGGTGGCGACCGATGCCAAGAATGGCTGTGCATCGGTAAGGTCTGGTAATGGATGGGAAAATAATTCCTCTGACTCGAGTGGAGGGGATATGGTAGTGGTGTTGTCTTTTGGGGGTACACACAGAGTGAAAAGGGTGCAGATAGAGAGGATGAGGAGGGTACAGAAGTGGAAGGCTAAGTTAGCCACTCAACCAAGTCTGGTGCGTCCTTTGACGTAATCGCACGCACCTTCTGCAACTTCCCACTTAGGCTCCGGCCTGGTGCACCTGCCCGAACCCTATCAACCCTGCGGAATGGCCTGCCTCTTCCTCTGCCTGTCATTTTCAAAATGACCCCTGTGGCAAAAGTCCCTATAGAAGAGCAGTATTTGTGGAAGAAGCTATATCGCACCCCTGCTTCAATCAGTTTTTTTGGGGGGCAACTGATACATCACACCAGTAGAAATTATTTGTTTCAATAGCGTTTGTCACTCTGTGTAGCTGCGGTAACGCAGCAAAACCGCAAACAAATGCTGCACTACCTAAATGCACTATATAGAAAGTATAATATTGGTATATCACACCCCTGCTTCAATCAGTTTTTTTGGGGGGGTAACTGGTATATCACACCAGTAGAAATGATTTGTTCCAATAGTGTTTGGCACTCTGTGTAGCTGCGGTAACGCAGCAGAATCGCACTCAACTGCTGCACAATACAAATGCACTATAATATACTTTCTATGTTAGAAAGTATGTTATAAGTATATTACACCCCTCAGTAAGTCACAACTATCGATATCACACCTATACCAGTCCTTAAAAGGACTTTTGTGGCCCTATTAGCAAGCATTTGGTGTCCCTAACAGTCTCTCCCTGCTCAACACAGCAACCTCTCCCTACACTGGCAAAACACTGAATGTAAAATGGCGGCCATATCGGGTTTTCTTTATAAGGTAGGGGGTATGTCCATGTGCTGAAACATCTCAATTGGCTGTCCTGTACCACCTAAAGGATGTATCATGGGTCAAAGTTCTTCCCAATGTAAAAGATTATGGCGCCGGCGGACATCGCCATATGTTCGCCCGTTCGGAAAACGAGCAAAGTTCGCCGCAAAACGACCGCTGGGCCAACCGCAAGGCCATCTCTAATCATGGGTATGGCAGAAACAGTAATTACATGATAGAGTTTAGGGTCACATAGGAGGAGATACCTCTATTCAAGGTATAGCTAATAATCGCATACTAGAAGGTTAAACCATAGGTAGCACACTAGCTTCATTGAAGATTATTTACGGACATAAAACAAGGTGACATCTTCCAAGACATGGTAAAATGATATTATTAGGGGTATGGCAACAGAGGGTCCAGACTACAATAATATACAATAGCATTTTAAGACAAAGGCAGAGAGACCAGAGACATCAAAGAGTGACAGGAACAGTCTAAGACCAGGATGATGAGGGCTAACCAAGAAAGATTAGGACCAAGAAGAGTATGAAAAAATGAACTCATGTTATTTGAGGATCCGTCCCTATTATCCACTGCACCTCATCAAAAGGGTATGCACTGTTCTCGTTATTTTCTACATTCTCGCTGAAGAATTCTTTTCTCCTGCTTCAGCTTGTCTGACTTACACATCAGCAACATCATGCACAGCTTTATGCCAACAACAACAACTCCATTGCCAGGAGAAAAGTGGGTCCATCCCACCACACAGCAGCTAGAACTTCAAACTGCCAATTAACCATTTCATACCCATATACAGGCTTTCAAGATACATAGTGCATAGATAAATCACTTATACCAGTGCATAGTTAGCATCACAGTAAAACATGTTAACAGCTTTACAAGTGAACTATATCTTTAACCCTCTTAGCAGTGAACCATTTGATAACTTTAGAAGTGAACCACCAGGTCACTGCACCTACTGTATAGGTGACCCTTATAAAAAAAAAAAAGTCTTTATTTTTCTGGAAACAGTGCCACTCTTGTCAATGGCTTTTGTCTGGTATTGCACCTCATGTGCTTAAGAATGGTCCACTTCCCATTTTATCAGAGTAGCAGTATATTGCTACAGTTTCTCTTCCTATAGTATTTTACTTGGAAAAGTTACTCATTTTAGAGTAATAAACCTAAATATTTCTGCCTATCCACTCTCTGATCTACTTACAGTGTATACTGCCTCTTACCCTTTTCCGAGTCTGCATTTTTCGGAGATGGAATACGCAAACATTTTGGTACTTTTTTAGGATCTTAACTGTTCATTGTGTGGGTCATTGTGGATGCCGCGAAATCTGTTATACATATTTTGGGGGGTTTACAAAATAAAACATTGAAAGGAAAAATAAACTGATCTGGGGAGGGTTTTTTTACTTAGATTTTTTTTTTTCCTGATTTTCAAAACTTATTTTTTTTAACTTTTTTTTCTCTTTAGTTTTATTATTATTATTATTATTTTTTTCAGAATCCCAGTAAGCTTGTGAGAACTATGTAGTTCCAGCAACATACCATTATGTGCCAGGTGGGAACAGGTCCACAATGTGATGGGCACATCAGAACTCTAGGCACTAAACAAAAGTATGCTCCAGGCACTAAACTAGAAGACCTCCAGATAGGTCATCAATATCAGATTGGTGAAGGTCTGACACCCAGCACCCTCACCAATCAGCCTTCCCAGGCTGCCACTTACTATATGTGTCCAGAGCTGGAAGCACATACTGTATTTATGTACACTGCTTAGTGGCCATGCTGGGGTATTGCAGCTCATGTCCCATTCAAGTGAATGAGAGCTGATCTTCTGTATGCCAGCCCCTGAAACTGCATGGTGTACGGTACTTTCTGCTTCCATTCCTTACACTGTTAGATTCTGGCACTGTGGCAGCCCAATTTAATATCAGATACTTCTTCTACTGCATGTTGCATTATGTTGTATTGTATTGGAGACATTTGTGCATAGCTAGCTTTTTTTCCCATCCCTAAAACATACAGACATACCCAAGTGTGGGAAAGTACTGTCATACTCCCATATTCTCATCACTCAAGGTAAAATAATGTGAGGAAGATCTCAGGAGCATAAGAGGTGAGATACAAAGCTAAAGCTGTTGTGTGATCTTAATCATAATCCATAATTGTACAATTATATATTCATTGTGCATAAGAACAGGAATAAACATGAATACAAAACAAGGATTAAAACATTATAATACACAACAGGTTGGGTCCCACACTCCTTCCCATTAATCTCTACCCAATTCTTCTGTAGTCACTGAATCTCCTCCATCTTGCCCTTTCCTACACTGCCTGCGAAATGCATGCTGCTGCACAGAGCACAATCGGCAGACATTCGTGTGCTTTGGTCCCACATCTTTTTCTCGGCAGCATCTTCACAATGCGAAATTATCTACGTTATACGATACATTCAGACAGTCCTCAGACTTTCACTGTTCTACACTTTAGGCTTATTGCACACGACAGTATATTTTCACGGTCCGCAAAACGGGGTCCCGTTTTTCCGTGATCCGTGACCGTTTTTTCGTCCGTGGGTCTTCCTTGATTTTTGGAGGATCCTCGGACATGAAAAAAAAGTTTTGGTCTGGCCGTGCGGAGCCAAACGGATCCGTCCTGAATTACAATGCAAGTCAATGGGGACGGATCCGTTTGACGTTGACACAATATGGTGCCATTTCAAACGGATCCGTCCCCATTGACTTTCAATGTAAAGTCTGGAGTCCCTTTTATACCATCGGATCGGAGTTTTCTCCAATCCGATGGTATATTTTAACTTGAAGCGTCCCCATCACTATGGGAACGCCTCTATGTTAGAATATACTGTCGGATATGAGTTAGATCGTGAAACCTCATTTCCGACAGTATATTCTAACACAGAGGCGTTCCCATGGTGATGGGGACTCTTCTAGTTAGAATATACTACAAACTGTGTACATGACTGCCCCCTGCTGCCTAGCAGCATCCGATCTCTTACAGGGGGCCGTGATCAGCACAATTAACCCCTCAGGTGCCGCACCTGAAGGGGTTAATTGTACTATCATATCCCCCTGTAAGAGATCAGGGCTGCCAGGCAGCAGGGGGCAGACCCCCCCCCCCTCCCCAGTTTGAATATCATTGGTGGCCAGTGCGGCCCCCCCTTCCTCTCTCTATTGTAATAATTCGTTGGTGGCACAGTGTGCGCCCCCCATCGGCCCCCCCTCCCTCTATAGCATTAACAACATTGGTGGCACAGTGTGCGCCCCCCATCGGCCCCCCCTCCCTCTATAGCATTAACAACATTGGTGGCACAGTGTGCGCCCCCCATCGGCCCCCCCTCCCTCTATAGCATTAAGAACATTGGTGGCCAGTGTGCGGCCTCCCATCTCCCCCCCCCCCCCCCCGATCATTGGTGGCAGCGGGTTACTAGCAATAGTACAATAGTTAAAGATTCATACTTACCTGGGAGCTGCGATGTTCGTGTCCGGCCGGGAGCTCCTCCTACTAGTAAGTGACAGTTCATTTAGCAATGCGCCGCACAGACCCTGTCACTTACCAGTAGGTGGAGCTCCCGGCCGGACACGAACATCGCAGCAGCAGCCAGCAGCAGGTAAGTATGAATCTTCTACTATTGTACTATTGCTAAGTAACCATGGCAACAAGGACTGTAGTAGCGTCCTGGTTGCCATGGTTACCGATCGGAGCCCCAGCGATTAAACTGGGACTCCGATCGGAACTCCGCTGCCACCAATGATGGGGGGGGGGAGATGGGAGGCCGCACACTGGCCACCAATGTTCTTAATGCTATAGAGGGAGGGGGGGCCGATGGGGGGCGCACACTGTGCCACCAACGATTTATTACAATAGAGGGAGGGAGGGGGGGGGCGCACACTGTGCCACCAATGAATAATTACAATAGAGGGAGGGGGGGGCCACACTGGCCACCAACCTATTATTACAATAGAGGGGGGGGGGGCCGCACTGGCCACCAATGATATTCAAACTGGGGAAGGGGGAGGGTCTGCCCCCTGCTGCCTGGCAGCCCTGATCTCTTACAGGGGGATATGATAGTACAATTAACCCATTCAGGTGCCGCACCTGAAGGGGTTAATTGTGCTGATCACGGCCCCCTGTAAGAGATCGGGTGCTGCCAGGCAGCAGGGGGCAGTCTTGTACACAGTTTGTAGTGTATTCTAACTAGAAGCGTCCCCATCACCATGGGAACGCTTCTGTGTTAGAATATACTGTCGGTTCTGAGTTTTCACGAAGTGAAAACTCAGCTATGAAAAAGCTTTTATGCAGACGGATCTTCGGATCCGTCTGTATAAAAAGTAACCTACGGCCACGGATCACGGACAGGGATGCAATCTTGTGTGCATCCGTGTTCTTTCACGGACCCATTGACTTGAATGGGTCCGTGAACCGTTGGCCGTGAAAAAAATAGGACAGGTCATATTTTTTTCACGGCCAGGAAATACGGATCTCGGATGCGGCTGCAAAACGGTGCATTTTCCGTTTTTTCCACGGACCCATTGAAAGTCATGGGGTCCGCGAAAAAAAACGGAAAACGGCACAACGGCCACGGGTGCACACAACGGTCGTGTGAAAGAGGCCTTAAGTTGTAGCCTTGTGCTAAAATTAAAAACATTCAAGTTTCCCCCCTATCATTCGGCACTTAAAACCCCATAATGACAAAGTAAAAACAGAATGCTATACATCTTTATTACTTTATTGAAATGGAAAATCGAAAATCTTGCTTAGAAAGAAGTATGCATTCCCTTTAAGCACTATTTAGTTGAATCATTTCTTTCAGCCATTTTTCTCTGCAGTTCCTCTCAAGCTTGGTCAGGTTGGATGGGGACCATCGGTGGACAGCTATTTTCAGGTCTCTCCAGAGATGTTTGATTGGGTTCAAGTCAACACTCTGGCTAAACCATTCCTGTGTTTTCTTAGCTGTGTGCTTAGGGTTATTGCCTTGTTAGAAGGTAAACCTTCAGCCCAGTCTAAGGTCCAGAGAACTCTGGATCAAGTTTTCATTAAGCATATCTCTGTGCTTTGCTCCATTCAGCTTTCCCTCAACCCTGACCAGTGTCCCTGTCCCAGTAACTGAAAAACACTTCCACAACATAATGCTGCCACCATCTTGCTTCGCTGTAGGGATGGTATTCAGCAGGTGATGAACAATACCTGGTTTCTTCAAGATATGACACCTAGAAATGAGGCTAAAAAGTTCAATCTTGGTTTCATCAGGCCAAAGAATCTTATTTCTCACACGCTGAGAGTTCTTTAGGTGCTTCTTTGTAATCCACAGACGGACTTTCATTTGTCTTTTACTGAGGAGAGGCTTTTTCTGACCACATAAAGCCCAGATTGGTGAAATGCTACAGTGATGGTTGACCTTCTCGAAGAGTCCCCAATCTGCATACATGATCTTTTGAGCTCAGCCAGAGTGACCACTGGGTTCTTGGTCACCTCTCTTATCAAGGACCTTTTTGTTTGGGTGGGTGGCCAGCTCTAGGAAGAGTCCTGGTTTTTCCAGACATCTTCCATTAAAGAAGTATGGAGGCCACTGTGCTCTTGGGAACATTCAGTGCAGCAGAATTATTTTGTATTATCCTTTTCCAGATCTGTGTCTCCACACAATCCTGTGTCTGAGCTCTACAGGCAGTCCTTTCCTCCTCATGGCTTGACTTTTGCTCTGATATGCATTGCCAGCTGTGAGACCTTATATAGACAGTGATGTGTCTTTCCAATCAACTGAATTTACCATAGGTGGGCTTTAATCAAGGTGTAGAAACGTCTCAAAGATGATCAACAGAAATGGGAGGCCTCAGAGCTAAATTGCAATTGCCATAGGAAAGGGTCTGAATACATGTCCATGCAAAATTCTGCCACGCAGATTCTGTCACATGCCATGGTGCAGCAGAATCTGCGATTTCTTTCCCGCTCACACTAGGTTTAAAAAAAGTGTGTGTGGCATGGGCGGGGAAGGGTACGGGCCAGCAGGCTTGTCTCATATATCATTTGCTACATCTGGTTTAGGCATAGAAAATGGTCTAAAGACAGCAAGGAAGCTGTCTTACATTTACAAGTAGCGCCGGATGCTCTGAAGTTGTGTAGAGGCCGGCGCCTCTACATAACTCTGGCGATCCACTTCCCCTTAGTTTTTCCTTTTTAATACATTTCCAAAAATTTCTAAAATTTGGTTTTCACTTTCTCACGTTGGGAAACTGAGTGCATATTGATGGAGGAAAACTTTTTTTTTTCATTCTTTAGTATAGTACAAGTCCGCAACATAATAAAATGTGAAAAAGGTAAAAGGATATGAAGACTTCCTGAATGCATTGTATAACTATAGCTTCTCGTGCAGTGGCGACTCTAGGAACAATATATAGGGGGGGGCACAAAGATACCACAGTCAAAAATGGGGGGGCACTAATAATTTTTACCACTTAATCATACTACTAATAAAACGAAATAAGTATATATAAATAAGGTTACAAAATACGAGAGTATTGCAGTACAGGGAGTGCAGAATTATTAGGCAAGTTGTATTTTTGAGGATTAATTTTATTATTGAACAACAACCATGTTCTCAATGAACCCAAAAAACTCATTAATATCAAAGCTGAATATTTTTGGAAGTAGTTTTTAGTTTGTTTTTAGTTTTAGCTATTTTAGGGGGATATCTGTGTGTGCAGGTGACTATTACTGTGCATAATTATTAGGCAACTTAACAAAAAACTAATATATACCCATTTCAATTATTTATTTTTACCAGTGAAACCAATATAACATCTCAACATTCACAAATATACATTCAAAAACAAAACAAAAACAAATCAGTGACCAATATAGCCACCTTTCTTTGCAAGGACACTCAAAAGCCTGCCATCCATGGATTCTGTCAGTGTTTTGATCTGTTCACCATCAACATTGCGTGCAGCAGCAACCACAGCCTCCCAGACACTGTTCAGAGAGGTGTACTGTTTTCCCTCCTTGTAAATCTCACATTTGATGATGGACCACAGGTTCTCAATGGGGTTCAGATCAGGTGAACAAGGAGGCCATGTCATTAGATTTTCTTCTTTTATACCCTTTCTTGCCAGCCACGCTGTGGAGTACTTGGACGCGTGTGATGGAGCATTGTCCTGCATGAAAATCATGTTTTTCTTGAACGATGCAGACTTCTTCCTGTACCACTGCTTAAAGAAGGTGTCTTCCAGAAACTGGCAGTAGGACTGGGAGTTGAGCTTGACTCCATCCTCAACCCGAAAAGGCCCCACAAGCTCATCTTTGATGATACCAGCCCAAACCAGTACTCCACCTCCACCTTGCTGGCGTCTGAGTCGGACTGGAGCTCTCTGCCCTTTACCAATCCAGCCACGGGCCCATCCATCTGGCCCATCAAGACTCACTCTCATTTCATCAGTCCATAAAACCTTAGAAAAATAAGTCTTGAGATATTTCTTGGCCCAGTCTTGACGTTTCAGCTTGTGTGTCTTGTTCAGTGGTGGTCGTCTTTCAGCCTTTCTTACCTTGGCCATGTCTCTGAGTATTGCACACCTTGTGCTTTTGGGCACTCCAGTGATGTTGCAGCTCTGAAATATGGCCAAACTGGTGGCAAGTGGCATCTTGGCAGCTGCACGCTTGACTTTTCTCAGTTCATGGGCAGTTATTTTGCGCCTTGGTTTTTCCACACGCTTCTTGCGACCCTGTTGACTATTTTGAATGAAACGCTTGATTGTTCGATTTTCACGCTTTAGAAGCTTTGCAATTTTAAGAGTGCTGCATCCCTCTGCAAGATATCTCACTATTTTTGACTTTTCTGAGCCTGTCAAGTCCTTCTTTTGACCCATTTTGCCTAATAATTATGCACACCTAATATAGGGTGTTGATGTCATTAGACCACACCCCTTCTCATTACAGAGATGCACATCACCTAATATGCTTAATTGGTAGTAGGCTTTCGAGCCTATACAGCTTGGAGTAAGACAACATGCATAAAGAGGATGATGTGGTCAAAATACTCATTTGCCTAATAATTCTGCACGCAGTGTATACAGGGATACATTTATAATAAAACAATTTACTTACAAAAGAAGCCATTCAGTCGTCTGCTGTGCCCTCCTCTGCTTGCTTCCGCGGATTCTTTCCCCTTCTTTCTGTCTCTCCTCAGTGCGCAGGTGCACTGTTATGGGGGATCTGTGGATGACACTGTTATGGGGGATCTGTGGATGACACTATTATTATGCCTCTCAATAGCCCCCATATCAGCCCTTATGCCTCATTAGCCCCCATTATAAGCCCTTATGCCTCATTAGCCCCCATTATCAGCCCTTATGCCTCATTAGCTCCCAAAAGCCTCATTAGCCCCCATTATGCCTCTCATTAGCCCCCATATCAGCCCTTATGCCTCATTAACCCCTTATGCCTCATTAGCCCCCATATGCCTCATTAGCTCCCATATGCCTCATTAGCCCCATATGCCTCATTAGTCCCCATATCAGCCCTTATGCCTCATTAACCCCCATTATCAGCCCTTATGCCTCATTAGCCCTCATGATCCCCCATATGCCTCATGATCCCTCATATGCCTCATTAGCCCCCATATGCCTCATTAGCCCCCATTATGCCTCTCATTAGCCCCCATTATGCCCCCAGCAGCCTCATTTTTTATAAAATAAAAAAACACTTACCTCTCCTGCTTCTGGACTCCGCCACTCCTCGCCGCCCACAATTTTCCTCCTCCTCCGTCGGCTGTGGTCTGAACTGGCGCACACAGCGTGAGGCCACAGTGCGCCCTCGCGCTGTGCACAGCCCTGCACAGCCAAGGACCAGGAAGCGGTAAGTACATAGCATTCACCGCTTCCTAGTCCTTCGGTACTAATGAGCGCTTTCAAAATGGAAGCGCTCATTAGTATTCTCCGGCCATTGGGGCTCAAGAGGCAGCACAGCTGCCTTGGGGAATCAGCTGGGGGGCACCCGGGGGGGCAAGGAATAACCTAGGGGGGGCAATGTAGCGACGCCAGTGTTCTCATGTAATGTGATGTATCTGATGTGTGATCTGAAAAACAACATCATGAGCAAAATTTATTGTGGGCTTCCCCCTCATTAAAATTTCTCACAAATTTCTCACAAATTTACTAATTTCCTTTAATTCTTGGGAGGAATATTTTGATAATAAACAGTGGAACAGGTGATTCATAAATATGCACAAATCATCTGCTTCCCCTCATGTATACTATAAAACTGACTATTTGCAACCACCACAAGGGGAGTTAATGGTATATGAATTTAAACAATTACCATTGAACTTTCCATTGAGCTGTAAAAGCTCTATGCACTGAGCTCCCCCTAGTGGTGTCTTCAGGATTTTATTTTAAATTTCTTTATGTGGGGAAGCAGATGGAGTTGAGTGGTGTTTCCCCATCTCTCCATGGCCCCGTAGCAGTAGCATTATCTGCCCCCACCTCACTGATCATGGGTTATGTAGTTACCGGAGCTACTGTTGGCAGACAGCAAGGCAGATTTATTGTTATGGTCTTGAAAGATTTATTTAAAAACAAGTCCAAAGCTGCTAAATGAAGCTAAATCCAGCAGTTAATCCCTCTCTGGTCTCGCCACTCTGGTCCTTCCCACTGGGTATTGTTTGCTTATCCATATATCAGCAAGACCACATCTGCAAGACCACTGAGACCATTGATCGGCTGCAGCAGTCAGGTGGAATATACAGTACATGGTCGATGCAGCCAAGTAAACAGAACCAAAGTGGGGAGGACTGGAGCTGCATGCTGGAAATGACACGGTATTGACTAAAGAGGATGGCTTAAATTTTTTTTTTTACCACATTTAATAGCTTTGGGCTTGTTATGGGAATTATGGGAATGTGTCATCAGAAAATGGCATATTGTTGAAATCACGTTTTTATGTTTAACATATTTATAAAGAAGTTTTGGTGATGTTATTTTTTATTTTCCATGTCAATAATTATATCTAAACAAAAACCATAAAATCCTTCAGTTTTCCCACCAGCCACTAAGCCTAATAATAGGCACCACTTCTTGGTCTGTACAGATCACATTACTGCAGTTATCTGCTTATCTGTCATTATAATCCTGCCTGTAATGATATCACCTCTGTGTATAGATACGACAGGATCCTCCATTCACAGTAGGTAACTGTCAAAGCTTATCCATTCTTTCCTTGTACAAAGACCTCTGCACAGGTCACAGAGCAACTCTTTCTCCCATAGAAGTCAATAAGATCAGCTCCAGACAATTGTGTCATGGGGCTGCAGTAAAGCAATTTTCATAATTCTCTATAAATGCTGTTAAGACCAGCTCAGGCAAGATGGCCGCCAACATAATCATGTTCAGGAAATAGAGTAAACAAATCTGTAATAAAAATAGAAAATAAAAACAGATCAGCAAAAAAGGAAATGTGTTGCTATCTGGTATAAACTAGCATAACATTTTTGGTGACATATTTCCTTTAAATAAGTAGGACAACCTCTTTAAATTTAAAAATCTTAATGCTAAACCAGTCAGACAGATGTGGCAAATTTACTACAGTTCATCACACTGTGATACATTTGGTGTGTCTTGCTAGACATATTAGACACGTTACCCTTTTTTTAAGCCTGCGCTTAGTTGGCTTTAGAAAAAAAATTGCTCCAAAATTTTGGTGCAATTTGCCAGTTTTAAATGTGTTTTTACAGGACATTGATGATCTATCATCAGGATAAATAATCAATATCAGAGCAGTGGGAATCCGATTCGCTGCACTCCACCGAACAGCTGTTCAGACAGTCACTGGCACCAGAAACTATACAGCGAACAGAAGTCTTTGTCCACTCTACTATTTCCAATACTGGCATACTGCAGCTCTTGAATGGGAGCCGAGCTGCAGTACTACGGTACGGCCACTATACTGTGGACAGAATCTTGTGCTTCTGGTTCTGTCCACTGTACAGTTGACCAGGTGCTGCCCAAACAGCTGATCATTTGGAGTACCAGGTGTTGGCCCACCATAATCTGATGATGATGACCTATCCTGAGGATAGGCCATCAATATCAATGTTCTGGGAAAACCCCTTGAAGTCTTCTCCTTTTCAAGACAGTTTTCAAAACTGTCAAGTGAGGTGAACTAACTAAAACACATTCTAAACCTTCATTATTTTATGCAAATTAAGACAATTCACATTTAGATTGGTAAATCTCCCTCAGTGTTTTCTATAGTCAAGATGGTGGATAGAAGCTGGATAGAGCTATTCACAGATGTCAGTGGGGAAATGTAGAAATACTTATAATATTGCTGAGGCTATGTGGGTATGAGTATGGTCTCGGGTCTGTTGGAGTTTCTCTTTGATTATTGTCTGTCACCATCATAGACATAGGATTTTCTAATGGGGAAAGAACGAAGATTCGCCGGCGCTTTGCAATACTGACATTGAGAAACTTTGGTATGGGGAAAAGGAGCATAGAAGAGAGGATCCTGGAGGAGGCACATTTCCTCATCAAAGAGTTTAAGGAAACAAAGGGTAAGGCCATATGAACATTTTGAATGTTTGCTACACTATTAGGGCTCATACATACAACCATAGCCTGTTTTGCAGTCCGTAAATTGAAGATCCGCAAAACACGGATACCGACTGTGTGCGTTCCACATTTTTCTGAACGGAATGTCTGGCCCATAATAGAACAGTCCTATCCTTGTCCTTAATGCGGACAAGAATAGGATGTGGTCTATATTTTTGCAGATGCCATGGAATGGACAAACAGCATTTTTTGCCGCTCCATTGAAATAAAAGGGTCTGCATCTGACCCGTAAAAAATGCAGATCGGATCCGGCCAAAAAAAAACATTTGTGTGCATGAGCCCTTATGTACAAAGAAATGGTTACTCCCATAAATTTTGTCAAGTGGTGTCTCTCTGCCAATGAGGCTAGAAAGTACTGTCATTTGAATAGAGCCTGCATTTTAAAAAGATAACCAAAATGTCAGGTGTGGGTACAGTTCCAAGGGTACAATAGTTTCAGCTGAGCTGTCTCCTGCAGGGCACTATAGAGATGCTAGTATTCTTCTGGAGGCTGATACTCTTTAAAGGGGTTGTAATCATTTACGAAGGTAGCGGTAATTTTGTAATGTATTTCTTTTACCTTTATTGCTCCTATCTCCCGTTCTGGGCTGCGGTCACATGACCATGTCCATGCAGCTCTTCCTTATTTCCTGTTATGTCCATGAAGCAGTGATAGGGGAGTGTTATGTATTATTTATTCTATAACCAAAAAGTCAACTTAACTTATGTCTAACATCCGTACTGTCTCTTTTTCATTATCAATTAGGATCTCCAGTGAGCCTTACCTCATACCTGGCTCATTCAGTCTCCAATGTGATCTGCTCCATAATCTATGGGAATCGCTTTGACTACAATGACAAGAGACTGAAAGCAATAACTGACAGTATCTTTAACAACTTCAGTATCATGAGCAGCATGTGGGGGACTGTGAGTATAAAAAGTTTATCTACAATAAAGTTCTGATCCTCGGGCACCTGTACATTCCGGTGGCCCTTATAATTTGGCATCCATCCGACATATAAGTGAAACAAGCTACAGCAATAATAATTTGAATATTATCAACATCTTTATTCATCAATTCATTAATTAATATGGAAAAGCTGGAAACCCCTTTAACAACACAACATTTCTAGCAACCGGCAATTCTGGTACCACCTTGAAAGTTTCCACTTGGTTTTTAAATATTTCTGCACCTGGAGACCACATCCTTATTCAGGTTCTTAACACATATTAACATGGAAACAAGAGCATCCTAGAATCAGACCCATATGTTTAAGGCCCCCATAGTAACCACATGTTCTGAACCAATGGCACGTATCACCCTTGATTCTCCACAATTGACACAAGTGTCATAAAAGATAACCCCATTTTAAAGAGAAGACATCTTCTTCCTAACCCCCTTGAAATCAGCTGGGGAAGACGCACATTTCCACTGCAGCGGCCGCATGGAGGCATCGTGGCTACCAGAGAGGCCCTTTGTTCTGAGATCCCTCTCTGTGACATCCATATGCTCTACGAACATAGATGGAGAAGGGCTACATGTTGAGAGAACACCTTTAAGATGCATTATGACACAGGCAAAGTTGGACTGGCCCACCAGAGAATAATCTGGCAGGCCCAAGTTTTGACACAATAATGGACCCCTATAAAAAGCAGGGCCAGTAAGAGGTCTAACTCTCAGAGGGCAATCTCATTTTGAGCCGACCAGGGAACCAGTAGCTTATTGATAATAAGTAGTGTTGAGCGAATAAAATTATCCGAGGTGGACTTCGATCTGCATTCCAGGAAAAATTTGATTCAGCATGAAGCCAAATTTCCTTGCGCTTTGTGGTAATGAATCAAGTGGACCACACATGGCAAGCGTGATCACGATCACGTGGTGACATCATCACGCTCACCTTTGGTGGGTTTTCTTCAATCAAGACGGGAGCGGACGACCTCTCCACGATCAAATGGATGAGGTGAGTATAAAAGTTTTTTTTTAACACCGGATTAATCCCTGTGAGTCTCAGATGCCACGATCAGCGTTGAACGCTGCATCTGATCGGTTAAATGACGAGGTTGGCATTATCGATGTTCCCCAACACTGCACCCGCTCCATACAACGAAAAACGATTCGTGATGAAGTAATTTGTAGCAAATTGAATTTCTTAACAATGTTCGGGAAAGCTGCCGAATTGAGTTTTTTAAAACTTCGTTCATCTCTAAAAATAAGTCCTGAATGTGCAATGATGAAAAAAGCGAATGTGTTTAAGTCCTGTTTCCAAAGAGAGTGGGCCCTCAGAATCATTTCCTCAGGGGTGCCCGTTCGACCCTAGACACAGGCAGCAATGAAGGAATGAATGTTTACTTACAGATGGGATTTTCTTTTCTTCTGCCTTAGATCTACAACATGTATCCAGATATTATGGAATATGTGCCAGGTCCACATAAAAAAATTAAGAAATATTTCCAAGATATCTATGACATCACAGAAGATTTTATCAAGCATCATGAGAAGACGCTTGATCCAAAAAATCCTCGAGACTACATAGACTGCTTTCTCATCAAGATAAAGGAGGTAAAAATAACCAGTTGTTAAATCAAGACAATCTGTTACGTGGGATATGTTCATATTTGTGTCATGGTTGTCTGGTTTAGAAAGCTCATTTACAAATACCCTATTATGGAATTCTGACTTATCAATGTGGATCTCCTTCTTCAGGGCCCAATATATTCATATATTACATGGGTAGCCTGTTCGTTTTGTCATGCTTAATTTCTCCCAAAGATTATAGCTGATTACTGGGGTCTCAGCTGGACACCCTGTAATCAGCAACCTGGGGAAACCTTCTAACTAAGGGATTTCCACAGCAGATGACCCCTTTAGGAAAAACTTTCACCAGACTGTTAGAACAGATTTCTCATCCCCAAAAATCTTTTAGATGGAAATCCTTGGAGTTGTCATGATTCCCACTTTTCAACTGTATGACTTCTATTGGTAGATATTACAGAGGCTGCCATAAACCTAGTGAAGAAGGCCAAGAAATCCTCTTTATCATGGAACCCAACTAAGGTTTTGTGGGTGAGATCAGTAAAATGATTAACCAAAAACAGTTGTCCAGATGGCATCAATATTAAAATCTCAGACAACCTCCTTAATCATAAGGAATCCGCTATAGAATTCAGAAAAATATTCTAAACATGCAGAAGATATCTTGTGTAAATGTATAGCGCCAAACGTAAAAAGATCAAAAATTTTGTGTCAAAATCATGCATTTGCTCCTGTGCAGATCCCATCATTCCTAAGCAGGTCACCAGATACTGTATTTTGACTATACGTTTCCATGTTTCATATGTATAACTATATACCATGCACGTAGAGTCAAATTTTAGCTTTGAACTGAAGTTCTATGAGATGCAGGGAAAATAATAGTTTTATATTCTTAGGAAATGGATAACCCAGACTGTGCCTTCTATATGAAAAGTTTACCAAGGACCATTCAAAATCTCCTCTTCGGTGGAACAGAGACTGTCAGTACTACTCTGCGATATGGAATCCTGATCCTCATGAAATATCCAGAGATAGCAGGTGAACTCAGAACGTATATATTATTTTATTATATATTACATTATATTATATGCTGCATATTATTATTATTATATTATTATATACTGTATTATTATATAATCAGAGTGCGAGAGGAAATTGATGTTTGATCCATTGGCAAACAATATGTCGAAAAAAGTATTGTTACGACACTCACCGCCAGGTAGATGAATAAGCCCCTTTCTCCAGAAATGCAGTTTTTAATCCAGCCGATCGTCAAACTCCCGAATGGAGCATACGAAGTGGCAACTCCCGATCAGCAATTCAGTCGAACTCCTTCCACAGCTAGCAATATACGAAAGCGCTGTCCCAATAATAAATCCCTCCACAAACGAGACCAAGCTCCGTCTTGAAAGTCAAACAGGAATCAATTTTATTGAGGGCTACCCACCCGTATTTATGCAGGTCTCCATCTGGTGGACACGCCCCTAGGGGACCAGAATGGAGACTGACACAGGACAGACATGCAGCACTACAGAGACAATACATCCCCCACAATGCATCATGGTCTCCTCCTCTCTGCCCTGGAGACCCGAGGAGTAATCCCATTATCTCTCAAGACAGAGGGAAACCACAATACACATGTGGGGACAACAGAACAGACATCACCATTTAAACATACAATGTCACAACCCTTTTCAATACACAGACATTTAACATCCCAAAATGGCACGCATTAGAGCAGGAGTTCAAGTTAGTTTAAGTCCTTTGTGAACAATGAGGCCATTTGGGTTAACTAGCAGCACACTCTTCTCCTGGGTGGCCGTCCGTTCAGTAGTTCAGTAGTTCCAATCGGTATTTGGGGAAACACATGAACAGGGGCATACGGGCAGGAAATCCAGCAAAATTAAGGCAAACAGACGAACCAGCAATATAGGTCTATACAGATGCATCTGTCACACGGCTTCCCCCTTGTGGGACACTCCGGCAGACCCGGCTTGACCCTTTAGCGGGTCAACTTGGGGATGACCGGACTAGGAGGTAGCAAGAACGTCGGTTTGCCGGGACAATCCATCTGCATTCCCATTCTGCTTACCGGGTCGGTAGCTGATGGTGAAGTTATACTGTTGTAAAGCTAAACTCCACCGCAGCAGTCTACCATTGTCTCCTGAGACCCGGTTAAGCCAGACAAGGGGATTGTGGTCCGTCACAAGGGAAAATTCCTGTCCATACAAATAAGGGCTTAACTTTTTCAATGCCCAGACCAGGGCCAAGCATTCCTTCTCCACTGCCGCATAACTCACTTCTCGGGGTAACAGCTTTCTACTGAGATATGCGACAGGGTGCTCTCCTCCTTCTTCCCCGACCTGGCTCAGCACAGCCCCCAGTCCATACATGGAAGCATCTGTATGGACGAGAAAACGTTTGTTAGGGACTGGGGCAGCCAGGACAGGGGCATTTACAAGAGCCTGTTTGAGTGCTTGAAACGCAGCTTCACAAGCAGGAGACCACAGGACATGCTTAGGGAGATTTTTCTTAGTCAGGTCAGTCAGGGGCTTTGCAATAGTGCTGTAGTCTGGGACAAAGCGTCTGTAATACCCTGCCGTCCCTAGGAAGGCTAACACCTGGGTCTTAGTGACAGGTGTGGGCCAGTTAGCTACTGCCTCTATCTTAGCCGGCTCCGGTCTCTGGCTCCCACACCCCACTCTGTGACCCAGGTATTGCACTTCAGCCATGCCTAGATGGCACTTCTCTGGCTTCAATGTCAGGCCAGCAGCCCGAATTTTGTCCAAAACTACCCCTACATGTACTAGGTGTTCCTCCCAGGACCCACTGTAGATCGCAATGTCATCCAGGTATGCACATGCAAATTCCTGGAATCCATCGAGAAGTCTATCCACCATACGCTGAAAGGTAGCCGGGGCATTCTTCATCCCAAATGGCATGACCTTAAATTGGTACAAGCCAAATGGGGTGACGAAGGCTGACTTGGGGATAACATCCTCGGCCAGGGGAATCTGCCAATAGCCTTTATACAGGTCTATGGTGGTCAGATAGCGTCCCCTGGCAATACAATCTAATAATTCGTCTACCCGGGGCATCGGGTAGGCGTCAGTGGTGGTCCGCTCGTTGAGCCCCCTGTAGTCTACACAGAACCGCGTGGTCCCATCTTTCTTAGGCACCAGGACTACAGGCGAAGCCCAAGGACTATCGGAGTGTTCGATGACCCCAAGCTGGGTCATCTCCTGTATCTCCTTCCGCATTCCTTCTCGGACTGCTTCAGGGATACGGTAAGGGGGCTGTCGCAGGGGGTTCTGTCCAGGGGTCTCTACCTTATGTACAGTTAGGATAGTGTAGCCAGGCTCTTGGGAGAACGTCGCCTGCTTCTCCCACAGAAGCTGTCTTGCCTGTCCCTTCTCTGTGGGGCTTAATCTATCCCCTAGCTGTACAAGACTAGTAAGGTCAGTCTGGGAGTCCCTCTCTAACAAATCGGGTAAGGGTAAACTCTCTGTATCGTCTGCAGCAGGGGCACATACTGCAGTGACATCCTCCAGTCTCTCCTGATACGCCTTTAGCATGTTCACATGAAAGGATCGCTGGATCCTCTCATCTGAACAGCTGGCTATGAGGTAGGTAGTATCACACACCTGAGCTACCACCTTATACGGGCCCTGCCAAGATGCTTGCATCTTGTTCGCCTTCACAGGTTTGAGCACTAGCACTTTCTGCCCAACCTGGAAGACTCGCTGCCGGGCACCCCGATCGTACCATCTCTTCTGTCTCCCCTGGGCCACCTGGAGATTCTCTCTTACCATCAGGGACAGTTTCTCCATGCAGTCCCGGAGTTTCAGGACATACGGTACTATGGGGTCCCTTCCTGCTCTGTCTCCCCCTCCCAGTGGCCTCTAATGAGATCTAGGGGTCCGCGGACCCTCCTCCCATAGAGCAACTCAAAGGGGGAGAACCCAGTAGATTCCTGGGGCACCTCTCTGTAAGAAAACAACAGATGAGGCAGGAATCGCTCCCAGTCTCTGCAAGTGTCAGAAAAGGTCCTCAACATCTGTTTGAGGGTGCCGTTAAATCGCTCGCAGAGGCCGTTAGTCTGTGGATGGTACGGGGAACTAAGTATCGGTTTAATGCCGCACACCCTCCACAGTTGCTGGGTGAGCACAGCGGTAAATTGGGTTCCCTGGTCAGAGAGAATCTCCTTAGGGAACCCGACCCTAGTAAAAATTCTAACCAGGGCATCAGCAACTGTCTCTGCCTCTATATTAGACAGCGCTACTGCCTCTGGATAGCGAGTGGCATAGTCCACCACGGTGAGAATATACTTCTTACCGGATGGACTAGCCCTGGCCAGTGGACCCACAATGTCAACGGCTATGCGGGCAAAAGGCTCCCCAATGATAGGCATAGACATAAGCCTAGCTCTTGGGTGGTCCCCCCGCTTTCCTACCCGTTGACAAGTGTCACACGTACTACAATATATCCCCACAGCCTGATTAAAATTTGGCCAAAAGAAGTTCTGCATGATCCTATAGGCTGTGCGGCGGGACCCTAGATGTCCGGCTAATGGAACATCATGCCCTATCCGCAGAATCTCCTGCCGGTATTTTGCGGGCACCACCAGCTGTCGATTCGGCGGATGGGCAACACTTTTCTGGGACGGTTTTGGGATCCTATATTACCTGTCCCCCACCCATTCATACCGCTCCCCATCTACTCCTACCTCTCCAGTATCTGCTCTGTCTCTATACTTCTGGAGAGTCGGATCTGCCTGAGTTTCCCTCCCAAACTCCTCTGGGGAATCCCAGCTAGCAAAGGTCTTTCCTAGGGTATCAGTCGGGGAATCGGGTCTTACCTGGGTCTCAGCAGCAGGTGGGCTGGTTCCAGCAGCACGGGTCTGGGCCCGGGTAGTCACTGGGTTGACATCAGCAGGTCCCATTGGAGCATAAGCAGAAACCAAAAGGGCCAGGTCATTCCCGAGCAAGACATCAGCAGGCAAGTCTTTCATAACCCCCACATTCACATGTCCAGAGCCCACTCCCCAATCCAAATGAACCCGGGCAACAGGTAGACGGAACACGGCGCCTCCTGATACCCTCACTGCCACAGTATTTCCAGTGTGTTGGTGTTCCGAAACAAGGTTCTTTTGGAGCAGGGTCATAGTGGCTCCGGTGTCTCTCAGACCAGTGACCACTTTGCCATTTAGTCTAACGGTCTGCCTGTGTTGCTGCCGGTTATCCTGCTGGGCTGCTTGTACTGGATCCGCCTCATGTAGTATACCCCAAAATTCCTCCTGCTCAAGACAGTGAGCGGAAGACTGGGGTGGCTGCTGATGTCCGCCGGCTGGTTTTCTCCATGACTGCGCTTGGTTGGTATTGTTCAATGGGCACTCCGGTCTCTTGTGCCCCAACTGTTTGCACCCATAGCACCGGATAGGCTGAGAGTAATCCCGGGCGTTGAACTGAGCTGGCTGAACATAATTGTTCGCTGGTGGTATTGTGGGGGTGCGTTGCGCTGGGGGGTGATACACAGTAGTGGTTGGAGGTGCTGCCGGTTTGTACTCCACTCTGGTAGGGACCTTGGCTGCTGTCTGGTCTAGCCTTCGTGCATCTGTGTATTTATCGGCCAGACGAGCAGCTTCAGGTAAGGTAGCGGGTTTGCGGTCCCTAACCCACTCTGTGACTCCTGCAGGTAACCGATCAAAGCAGTGCTCCAACAAAAATACTTGCAGCACCTCTTCCCCAGTTACCGCTTGACACCCTGCCATCCAGTGGGCTGTGGTGCGGTGTACCCTGCATGCCCACTCCACATAAGAATTGCCAGCCTGCTTGTTAGTGTCCCGGAATCGCCGCCGGTACGCCTCAGGGGTGACAGCGTATCTGGCCAAAAGGGCATCTTTTACTGCCCGGTAACTTGTAAGTTCTTCCTCTGGGATGGCCCGAAAAGCCTCACTGGCCCGGCCGGATAATTTCCCAGAGAGGATAGTGACCCATTCCTCTGTGGGTACCTGGTGTAAGGCACACTGCCTTTCAAAATCGGCCAGGAACCCGTCAATCTCTCCCTCCGTTTCCACAAAATGTCTAAATGCAGCAAAAGGTACCTTTCTCCTTCCATTATTATTATGGGGTACCTCTGCTGCTGCAGCTCCTCTTCCCTGGAGCGCCTGTTGTGCTGCTACTGCTGCTTGCACCTGGATCACAATATCTGCTGCAGGGTTGGGGCCAAAGTGTGCCAGCCTTATCTGGACTGCCCGGTTAAATTGTACCTCCTCGGGTGTTAAATCCAGTATGCCAGGCACATTAGCTTTCTCCGTTCCCTGTGCTGCATCCATCTCCAATAATATAGAAATAATCTCTCTCTTCTTGAGATTAGTCGCTGATCGTCCTCTGCGTTCCAATATATCTTTAAGGGTAGCACGCCTTAATTCCTCATACTGCATTTCCACCCTGGGATTTGTAGCTGGCCTTCTGGGCGGTGGGATTCATCCCGTTGCTTGCCACCAATTGTTACGACACTTACCGCCAGGTAGATGAAGCCGCCGTTTAGTGAATAAGCCCCTTTCTCCATAAATGCAGTTTTTAATCCAGCCGATCGTCAAACTCCCGAATGGAGCATACGAAGTGGCAACTCCCGATCAGCAATTCAGTCGAACTCCTTCCACATCTAGCAATATACGAAAGCGCTGTCCCAATAATAAATCCCTCCACAAACGAGACCAAGCTCCGTCTTGAAAGTCAAACAGGAATCAATTTTATTGAGGGCTACCCACCCGTATTTATGCAGGTCTCCATCTGGTGGACACGCCCCTAGGGGACCAGAATGGAGACTGACACAGGACAGACATGCAGCACTACAGAGACAATACATCCCCCACAATGCATCATGGTCTCCTCCTCTCTGCCCTGGAGACCCGAGGAGTAATCCCATTATCTCTCAAGACAGAGGGAAACCACAATACACATGTGGGGACAACAGAACAGACATCACCATTTAAACATACAATGTCACAACCCTTTTCAATACACAGACATTTAACATCCTAAAATGGCACGCATTAGAGCAGGAGTTAAAGTTAGTTTAAGTCCTTTGTGAACAATGAGGCCATTTGGGTTAACTAGCAGCACACTCTTCTCCTGGGTGGCCGTCCGTTCAGTAGTTCCAATCGGTATTTGGGGAAACACACGAACAGGGGCATACAGGCAGGAAATCCAGCGAAATTAAGGCAAACAGACGAACCAGCAATATAGGTCTATACAGATGGATCTGTCACAAGTATTCCAAAGCATGTCTTGGGATAACACCGCTGGCAGGAGCGTAACTACCATGTGAATGCTATGGGGCCCAGGGCAAGACGGGGCACAGTCTTAATTGGGATTATCTCCTCTTCTACTGGAGGTGAAAACTTGGTCAGGACTCTACCCTCTAAAGCAGTGGTTCTCAACCTTTCTAAAGCCGTGACCCCTTAATACAGTTCCTCATGTTGTGGTGACCCCCAACCATTACATTTTTTTCCTTGCTACGTCATAACTAATTTTGCTACTGTTATGATGACCCACCAAAAACACGCACAGACACCAATACACTAAATGTTAATTCAAATACACAAGTATTCATTCATAACCACAGAACTTTAGCATAAATACAAAATATTTGTAAACCGAATAAATAACTTTAAAATAAATAATAAAAAACAAATACCCCCTAAAAAATAAATCAGTGGTGCGCACAGTACCCCTCAAATAAATAACTCAGTGGTGCTCACAGTACCCCCCCCAAAAAAAAATAAAAAAAAATCTGTGGTGCTCAGGGTACCCCTCAAATAAATAAATCAGTGGTGCTTCAAGTCCCCCCCGAATAAATAAATCAGAAGTGCTCAGGGTCCCCCAAATAAATAAATCAGCGGGGCTTCAGGTCTCCCCCAAATAAATAAATCAGCGGTGCTCAGGGTACCCCCAAATAAATAAATCAGTGGTGCATCAGGTTTCCCCCAAATAAATAAATCAATGGAGCTCAGGGTCCCCCAAATAAATAAATCAGCGGTGCTTCATGTCCCCCCAAATAAATTAAGCCTTGCTCAGCCAAATAATTAAAATAAAATTAGCCAGGCTCAGCCAGGCTCAATTAAATCATTGGTGGCAGTGGTGCTCAGCGGCTGTGTCATTAACGAAAAAACTTGGACCTCAGCAGACAGGCGGCACGACTTACCCGTCCAGACGTCAGGCTCCTTCAAGCACAGGCAGTGATAGGACATCACTTCCTGTGCGCGAGAATAAGGGGCCGCTGCCGTTGTGCGGGCGACCCACAATAGGAAGCCTCAGGCGACCCCCCGGAAAGGGCCGATCGACCCCCAAAGGGGTCACGACCCCTAGGTTGAGAACCGCTGCTCTAAAGGAACAACTTTTAGCAAATGAGGCAGTGGAAAAAAATGGTCCAAGGGTCATTGAAAAGGTTTAGGCAGAAACCCTTCTGTTCTGTGTGGGGGGGGGGGGGGGAGGGGGGGTGGCGGGCCTGGTTTGATACTTGCAATGGGGCCCTTACTTCTCTATGTATGCCACTGACCGCTGGTACATTATTTAATCCAGCAAACTATGAGTAAGAAAAGTTTTTTTTTTCGTTTCTGACTTTTTTTTCCCGCAAGTGGCGTTTCTCTGCCATCGTAGCCGGTTTCCGGAAAATGGGGCATGGCAAGGGCAGGTCTATTTTATAAATTTCCCTCCTTGTGATCATTATATATACATATACTGTATATATAGTTGGACTTTTTTTTACTGCAGATGTTGGATCGGCCTTAGTTGCCCGTTGTATTACACATTTTTGTTATTGGGATGAAAACTTCCCATTATAACATATAATCACATTCTTCTTCACTCCGATCCAGAGAAAATTCAAGAGGAAATCTACAATGTTGTGGGGAGAGACAGAAACCCATCAATATCAGACAAGAATAAGATGCCCTACACAGAGGCAACAATCTACGAAATCATGAGATTCTGTGATGTTATACCACTCAGTCTTCCTCGAAAAGTATCACAAAATACAGTTTTTAGAGGATTCTCCATCCCAAAGGTTTGTGACTGCTCATCAACCAATGAAACTAAGACAAAAATGATCAGTGGTTACCAAATATAATCCATACGTCCGCACAATTAATGGAGACTAGAATTAGTAAAGATTCCCTTATCGATAGTTGCCATATTTAATCTGCTCGTCTATCGCTGTATAATGAAAAGCTGTATCATTTTCTAATATTTTTTATGTATGAATTTTTGAAAAGTTTCACAATCTCTGCATACAGTCAGTGAATGGGAACCATGATTATTTGCTTCCAGAGGATAAAAAGGCTCATTACAAG
The DNA here is from genome assembly GCF_905171765.1 of Bufo bufo. Taxonomy (NCBI): domain Eukaryota; kingdom Metazoa; phylum Chordata; class Amphibia; order Anura; family Bufonidae; genus Bufo; species Bufo bufo. The sequence continues at coordinate 183,535,095 of NC_053396.1, read as the reverse complement.
AGCAAGTTCTGTAACAAGATGTGCCCCTGTACGTCTGTCTCATGTCCAGGGCATCAGTGTGGCGTGTGACTTGGCGGGAAATAGGCATGATTTTTGGGGAACTTTAGATGCCTCAAATTGCACCAGCATTTTGGCATAAATTGGCAAAAAAAATTGTGCACAAATTAGCCGACCATGAGAGACACCAGAATTATTAAATGATGGGCCAGAATTAGTCAATTTTTTTTTATTATTAACCAGTTTAAGACCAGTTTATTTAGGCTGCCACCACACCCACACCGGGTGCATTTTCATTTCTTTAGTACGTGTCTGTGAATGCCATAAATTTAACCATTTGGTTATGTAAATAATTTTCTTATTTTTTAAAATTTGCTTTATTTTTGTGCCTTTTTTTTAATTTTTATTTTATTATGGCCAACGAAATGCTAAAAAAAAAGGGAAAAAATCCTAACAACTAAAATATTTTTAAAAATGGTATGTTATATATCGGTTATTATCAGAGTTAGAAGCTGTGTTGGGTTGTGGTGGATATTTTTTTTTCATTTTGTCTTCATTATTTCATTTTTTTTCCTGTTGTACACTTTATGCCCCTTGTAAGCCATACAAGATTTTTGGGGAACATTTAACATTAAATTTTTTACCTATTGCTGATTTTCCTTGTCACTGGATGTGACATGTTAGCCTGAGTTACAGGGGTAATACAGCCCCCAGAGAAGTTATACAGAGCTTCACATCCTCACTGCAGAGCGGATGTGGGTCTGCTAAGACCCAGCAGCTCGCGCAGACACTTGACTTCCAGCAGTCACATGAGCACCAAGTGGTTGCATTGCTGCTTCCTGAACGATATACACAGCGCTCATTGAGTTTCTGCCTTTTCTATGGGAGTAGGCAACTTGTTTTTGCAACTGCACACTAATAATATGCAGTAATAAGGGCCCACTGCCCAAGTGTATGCAGACCTCCCAAGTGTTCCTCTTTTGGAGGGACATTCTCTATTTTCAAGTCCCTCTGTCCCTTTTTGCTCCTTAAATGTCCCTCTTGTTGATCTGAGGTATCGATTCGCATTATTACATTTACAATATTGATCCAGTTCTGCCCATATTGTGCATAGTAAATGTATGTAATGTGCTGTAAAGATTATACTGAAATGTTATGTTTGACGTTGCTGCCATCTAGTGGTAAAAGTTAGTAACTACTTTGCCAGAACTTTACAGGAAGTATACTTTTCTCAGAGTGAGAGGCAGTAACCTTTAACCTGGAACTGTTTTTTCTCCATTTCATGACTGCTCCTGGATCTAGCAGGCTGCATGCAGAGGAGCTCTTGATCTATTCCTGGACTTATGATGGAATTGTCTGTGAGCGTACTCACTGATGGAGTGAGGCTGCTGTATAATGTTTAATGTACTGACACATATGTTTTGTTTATGTTGTAGTTTTACAAAGTTATTCAGAAAAAAGAATACATACAGATCTGATGTCTCACGTTTCTTGACTTCTAAATTATTGTTAAGCTGTCTGACTAGTGTTATACAACAGTTCAATAACGCGAAGCAAAACAGATCCAGAAAGTGTTTTTCTGGTGCCTATCTGTATATTAGAGCCAGTCTTGCATATCATTTTATTTGATGCAATTTAGAGTTTAGAAATTTCTATGTTAAGATAATTTTGCTTTATTATGTAAAAGAAAACTATTTTATAAGTGTAAAAATATGCAGCTTACACACATTGAACCATAAGTGTCCCGCTTTGACCATCCAAAAATTTGGAGGCATGTATATGTAGTCAAAGTAAGTTGCAGGTCCCATCCCCTCCTGTTAACTAGTGGTCAAAGTAACAGAAAATGAGGAAAAGTTTCAAGTTGTGATCCAAAATGGGACTTTTGCCAAAATGTGCAACTCTTGAACACCAGAAAACTAATGAACAAGTTTAATGCATTCCCCTCATAGAGTCTCAAGTCATAGAGATATGTTAAAACGTAGAATGGAGGGGATCCGGTTGCTGAGACTGTCCTCCTCAGAGAGCCACGTAAGGACTATTGAAAGAATAAAGCTAGGACACGCCTCACCCTTAGATTAAAGAGCTGTTGATCCTTCGTTCTAGTAACTGGTAAGGGTTTCAGTACCCAGACCCTCTAGTCAAAAGTTCTGACATGCTGTTACGGATAAACTGATTACGGTTAAAGACGGATCAGTGGTAATGTGGAACCACTGTGCCAAGTAACCGGTTTGACATTGGGCCAAACCCTAAGGGCATTATTCTGGCACCTCCCCATTATTCACCCTTTAACCCCTATACAGGGATGTGGACTTCGCTGCAGGTTAGCAACCAGACTACTACTTCCTGGGATGGTCCCAGTGTACTTGGCAGCTGACCCTCTGGCTCAAGAAACACAGGCATGAGCAGGAAATGCACTAAAACACAGGAACAGTCTGAACAGGAACACAGGACTCTGGAACACCACAACAGGCAGACTGAAACAAGAGCAGGGTAACGCTGACAGACCACAGCATGAACAGGTCAGACATGATAGCGGACACAGATCAGACATACAGACTGGACAGAAAACAGAACTACAGACTACAGGAAATATTGCTGTGGCTTAGCCAAGAGACGGTGTAACGGAACGCCTAGCACCCTGACCGGGTACCTCCGTTGATAGATGCTCCTAGTGCTTCCAGAGGACTCCAAGCACTCCACTTGACACCGTCAGCACTGCAGACCCCACGAACCGCCGAAGCTTGGTGGAGGTCTCGCCGTCTCCTACCCACCCTGGACCTACGCCAAGGCTCCAGGCTCCAGTGGGTGAACCTCTCCTAAATGCAGAGACAGGAACCAGGAACAAGCTCTTACAAGAGCTTATACTCAGGGGAGTATTATGATATAGCAATCCCCAAGAGTGAAGTTATCCCATCCCCCAAACATGAGCCAAGACTTCATAAAGGGGCAAAGCAGGAACTCTTTAATAGGTTATTTTTCAGCCTTTTATGCAGGTCTCCTAGCAAGGGACACTCCCCCTGGGGCCCTTGTAAAAGACTGTGACAGTTTATATTTTAGCCAATCACATGCATTTACAGTATTGAAACCCTCCCAGCAATTGTACACAAAATCCCCTTCCCTCTGTCTGTAACGCAATCAACAAAATACAATGAGCATTGTCTGAGACGCAATTAACTAACACACTGGCATTGTCTGAGACGCAATCCACAAAATACAATTACTAAACGTAATGGGCTAACTTAATCACTACCAGACAGAAAACACACATTTTTCCCAACACACAGAAAACACCTCAAAACCCCACACATCCCCATAATGTATACATCCATGGATAGCTCTGATCTGGGTGAACAACATATCCAAAAATCACCCAGATCCGAGCAGGGGTTCCCGAATTCCATGGAAGTCACATTTGGCCGGCCGCAAGCATGGCTTTCCTGCCCAAAACAGTTCCACAGATTTAAGCTGTGCGGCCGGTCTGTCTTCTCCTTCAAAGTTAGTATGGGCATAATCCTGGGGCAGGAGGCTGGCAAATAGCCACCTCCAAAACACCGTGGCAAGGTTGGTTTCGCCACAGACGGGATACACAGAAAGAACGTATCGCTGAGCTCATTAGTAGAGATGAGGGAATCGAAGTTGACGAAGTGGAATTCAATACGAATTTCATGAAAAATTTGATTCGCAGCGAATCTGAATTTCCTCACGCTTCGTGGTAACAAATCACATTTTTTGCTAAAATGGCTGCTGCACGTGTTACGACATGAAGCAAAGAACTCTGAAAAAAGAGTGATCACCTACATTTCCATGTACCGTATGCAGCCAATCAGCAGACAGCCAACCCCTGTGATGTCACAGCCCTATAAATAGCCTCAGACATTTTGGATTCTGACATTTTCCAGTGGGCTTAGTGCAGGGAGAGACATCAGCAGGCGCTAGAGACAGTGCTAGGAAAGACTTCATTGTGCTGAAAAAAATGATTTACAAGTTCAGGGAAAGATTAGTCTAGGTGTAGGGAAAAGATAGGGAGGCATTATTCTGCTGCTTTGGGGTTTGCAATAGATGATACCTCTCTAATTCCAGCAAACCTTGCTTGTTATTGGGGTGCAAGTGCTGTGTGATACAGTCATTAACAGGGTGTATTACTAGGAAATATTTATATATCTGATTAGACCTTGTGCGGTGCAGTTATGTTTTAAAACTTTTTTTGGGGTGTATTAGTGGAAAAAAAAGGCTTATTTCCCGGTGTGCGGTGAAGTGAAAAAATGACAGCCTGTTTTGGGGTGTATTAGTGGAAAAAGAAAAGTATTATTTGCCATTCAGAGGTGCAGTTATATGTTCTAAAGCCTTTTTTGGGGTGTATTATTGGGAAAAAAGGGCTTATTAGCCATTGTGCGGTGAAGTGACAAAATTACAGCCTTTTTTGGGGTGTATTAGTGGGGAAAAAAAGTGTTATTAGCCGTTCGTTCAGCCTTTTTTTGGGTGTATTAGTGGGAAAAAAAAGTGCTTATTAGCCTTTGTGTGGTGAAGTGACAAAATTACAGCCTTTTTTGGGGTGTATTAATGGGAAAAAAAGTGTTATTAGCCGTTCAGCGGTGTAGTTATATGTTCTGAAGCCTTTTTTGGGGTGTATTAGTCGGGGGGGAAAGGGATTATTTGCCGTTCAGCAGTGCAGGTACATTCTAAAGCCTTTTTTGGGGTGTATTAGTGGTGGGAAAAAGGCTTATTAGCCGTTGTGCAGTGAAGTGACAAAATTTCGGCCTTTTTTGGGGTGTATTAGTGGGAAAAAAGGGCTCATTAGCCTTTGTGCGGTGAAGTGACAAAATTACAACCTTTTTAGGGGTGTATTAGTGGGAAAAAAGGGCTTATTTGCCATTTAGCTGTGCAGTTATATGTTCTAAAGCCTTTTTCCTATTTATTTATTTGATCTAACAGTATGTGGGTGTCAGACACAACCCTTAGTTAGCATGGCCAGGGAGCAGGCCCTGTTCCCTCACCTGTCCTCAACCTGCCTCTGTCCTCTTCTGTTCCCTCAGCCAGAGAAGTATTATATGCTGTAGGCTTAGCTCCACTATACAGTGAGGACAAGCTACTAGAGGACAGTCAGCAGCTACTGGCCAGCCAAGATGTGGAGGAGACATCCGCCGCTTCCTCCGGTAAGCGGGCAAGTAGTGATGAGGAGAGTGGCGTGGGAGCTGGTGTTGCGAGCGGTCAGGACCATTGAGGAAGACATCAGTGACGTCCGGACAGTACTCGATGACAATGATGTAGCTGATCGAACTTGGGAGCCAAGTGAATTAGAGGCTTCATCATCATCGGGAGAAGAGAGTGGCAGCTTGCTCGTGAGGCAGTGGCAGAGCCAGCAACTCGGTAGGGTGGCCGGGAGTCAGCAGGGTGGCAGCAGTGGGAGTCCGGGAGCCAAACGTGCCCAGGGTAGTCCACCTGCTTCGCAGGAGCCTACCTGCCTGGAAAGTAGTGATGCATGGGTTCATGGAGGCAGTGGCTGTAGCAGTCAATCGGTGTGGAGGGTTGGGGGTAAAATCACCCATTCGGCCGCTTGAGGAGGTGAACATGGCCATTTGCCGAATCTGTGGGCGGAAGGTGAAGTGTGCCCAGGGTGCCAATGTTGGCACCACGGCCCTGCGTCAACATATGCAGCGTCACCATAAAGTGGCCTGGGAGAACCGTGGTTACGATGTGGTGGTCCAGCCTGCCGCAGCAACTGCTTCATCACCCAGTGGCACACACCCGATTTCAGGCAGTCAAGGCTCCACCACCTCAGCCAAAGGGAGCTGTCTGTCCTTCCCATCATCTACCGCTCCTGATGCTCCTGCTGCTCATCCTCCTACTCCTCATCACGCATTTCGTCAGCAGTCGATCACCGAAGCGATTGGCAAGAGATAGCGATACGTGTGTGGCCATCCAACGGTGCAGAAGCTAAACATGCTCTTGGCCAAGTTGCTGGTTCTGCAAGTGGTGGACTCTGCACCTTTCAGAGAACCTTTCAGAGAACTGATAGCTTGTGCCGAGCCGAGGTGGAGAGTCCCAAGCCTTCATTTCTTTGCCAAAAAGGCAGTACCAGCCCTGCACAGATATGTAGAACAGAAGGTGGGCCAGTCCCTGAGCCTGTCGGTGTCTGCCAAAGTGCACGGCAGTGCCGACGTGTGGAGCTGTAACTACGGCCCACTGGGTAAATGTGGTTCCTGACCAGCCACACCAACAACTTCGCCAGGAGACATCGCTTCCGCCTCCACGTTCTCACGCCATTGGTCCTACGACAATGTCCGCCTCCTCATCCTCCACCGTGTCCTCAGCCTCCACTGCAGGGACAATTCACAGTGCTCCTCCAGCATACCACATGTGCAGGGCACTGCGGTGTCACGCTGTTCTACACCTCATTTGCCTGGGCGAACGGAGTCACACAGTGGAGGAACTTCTCTGCGTCCTTAATCAAGAAATCAAATACTGGCTTTCTCCGCGACAACTCTAAATCGGAACAATGGTGACTGACAACGGGAAAAACATGGTGTCTGCGCTGTGTCAAGGAGGGCTGAGCCATGCGCCCTGCATAGCACACGTGTTTAATCTGGTTGTCAAGTGGTTCCTGAAGTCTTCCACCCATCTGAAAGACATCCTAAAAATGTCCAGGATACTTTGCATGCATTTCAGCCATTTGTACACCGCCAAGCACACCCTCCTTAAGCTGCAGTGGCATAACGGCATCCCCAACATAGTTTGATATTTCCACCCGTTGGAATTCCACCCTCCATATGTTGGACCGACTATACAAACAGAGAAAGGCCATGAATAATTTCTTGGTGGTACAGACGGACAGAGGTACTACCCTGTGTAACTTCGATGTTAGCTAGTGGCCTTTGAGGAGGCCATGTTATTTGTCAGTCACCAGGACTACGGGATGAACAACATCGTTCCACTGCTTTATATAAAGGAACAGATGCTGGTAAATCTGGCTGGTCAGGGGAATGGAGACGTGACGCCTACATCTCACGGCCACATGAGCCTTGTGGGGGCTGAACTAGAGGAGGAGGACATCGGAGCACAACCAATTTGTAGCAAAATGGGTGGTTTTTCTACACAGGTGACAGGAAAAGAGGAGCAGGAGCAGCCGGAGGAGCAAGAGGGAGATGAGACAGATGAGGCAGATGACAAAGGCACACCGTGGCAGTATGCAGTGCAGGTGGAGACAGAGAGTCCCTCCGAGTCACTTGCGCAAATAGCCCGCTGCATGCTTACTTGCTTGGGTAGTGACAGCCGAATTGTCACCATTCGGCAGAGGGATGGCTTCTGGCTCTCCACCTTGTTGGAACCTCGCTACCGGTATAAAATGGGGGCCTTTTTTACACCAGCTGAGAGGGAGGACCAACTGAACTACTATAGAGACATCCTATGTAGTCAGTTAGCTGCTGCCTATGTGCGCCATCGCCCATCCTCTTGCAGGTCTGACTGGGGGGGGGCCCTCTGCGCTCACGTTCCACTGCCATGGCTGCTGTGGCGTGGTGGGGGGATAGGAACAGTACCAGCTCCATCAGCAGCAGCTTGAGTCTAGAGTCGCTGATGAGCAGCTTTCTTCACCCGCCTAGTGAAGAAACTACTCAACAGCAGCCAGACCTAGAGCAGATCGTGAACCAGCAGGTGGTGACATACTTGGACAGCATCCTGCTACCCCACATTGAAGATCCGCTGGACTACTGGGCAGCCAAACTGGCTTTGTGGCCGCAACTGGCCGAGTTTGCCCTGGAAAAGCTGTCCTGCTCGGCCAGTAGTGTGGCATCAGAGCGGGTGTTTAGTGCGGCGGAGGACATAGTTACCCCAAGGAGAACTCGCCTGTCCACCCAAAATGTGAAGAGACTGACCTTTGTCAAGATGAATCAGGCATGCATCAGCAAGGATTTTCAAACACCAATGCCTGATGCCTCAGACTAAATCATCCATGGTGCCACACCAACACTTTGACAAAAGAGACCAGTTTCTACTGACTACCTGCCTCAGCTACTATTCTGATGCTGCCTCCAACCTGATGCCACACCTCTGATGCCAAGTGCTCCTTCTTACACCCACCATTGTCAGTGGGTACTGTTATTGCCACCCACCTCCCCACTCTGTCATTGGGTCACTCTGTGGTCTCCTGATGCTGCTGCCACCTCACCACTCAGGTCTCCTCATGCTGCTGCTGCCACATCCACACTCATTGTCATTATGCCACTCTGTGGCCTCCTCATGCTGCTGCCAACTCCACTCTCTGTCATTGTGCCACTCTGTGGTCTCCTCATGCTGATGTCACCTTGCCACACTGTGGTCTCCTCATGCTGATGTCACCTTGCCACTCTATGGTCTCCTCATGCTGCTGCTACCTCCACACAATGTCATTGTGCTACTCTGTGGCCTCCTCGTGCTGCTGCCAACTCACAACAATGTCTCTGGGACACTCTGTGGTGTTCTCATGCTGCTGCTGCCACCTCCACACTCTGTCATTGTGCCACTCTGTGGCCTCCTCATGCTTCTTCTGCTGCCACCTCCACACTCTGTCATTGTGCCACTCTGTGGTCCACTCATGCTGCTGCTGCCAGGCAGAAGGTGGCCGGGTGGCTGGGGACTCCATCAGAAGGAGTCCCCAGCCACCCGGCCACCTTCTGCCTGTTGCCCCTTGCTGTTGGCGCCACCCAAGACTTGAAAAAGGAGCTATAAACTCCGAAACGCGTTGTCAACTGAACAATAAATAGTATCTTTACCTAAAAACCTGAAACTGTGGTCGTCCCTGTGCGCCAAAGAGGTACCCTATCGTGTGTTTTCAGACACAAATCACTCTTCTCACCCCTAACAATCCCTAGGAGTTTTTTGGCAACTCCATCCAAAGGGACTGAACGGGTACCAGCAGCACGGACCTCCCTCACCCTCCCAACCTATTGTGTGTCTAAACCTGTTGTGCGCTTACACCTGCACAACACCCAAAGGTGAGCACATTTTATCCATCACGTTATCTGCGTATCATCGCTTACCACCCTATGAGCGCCTCTCCCTTTTCTCTTTTGCCATAATTGCTGTTCCTCCAAAGGGAAGGACAAACAAGAATCTCCCTCAGGCCTAATGACAAACAACAGGGAAAGGCAACACACACATATATCAAAACAAAATACAAAAGGGAACGGAAACACTTATCTTCAATGAAGCTTTGGTAGCACCAGGAACTCAGCCGAGAACCAAACACAAGCTAACCACAAGTCCAACAGAAGCTATAAACTGCATAGCATAGTGAGAGAAACAACAATAAATAGAGAAGGTTAAATGACCACAATAGCAACACCTGGGGATAGAAGGTGGGGCAAGCACTAGAAATAACACAGACATCATTTGATCCAAAAGGAAAACATGTCAGATCAAACCACGTGTTGCCAGTCTCACAGATCTCCTGCCACCTGTCGCAGGAATGTCTGTGACACTCATGTTGCTGCTACCTCAACCGTATGTCACTGGGCCAATATGTGGTCTCCTTATGCTGTTGCCACCTCACCACTCTGTCATTGGGCCACTCTGTGGACTTCTCATGCTGTTCCCACCCCACTTCATTACTGGGCCACTATTTTGGCCTAGTTGACATTATCATTTATTTGACCCTTCTTCTGATCTGTCAGAAGGAAGGACAAATGAGACGCAAAATGGATCCTGTCTATGTAGCAGCTGTAAGGCCTTTATGGTCCCATCAGAATTTGCTTATGATTTGGTAGCCAAAAGCAGGAGTGGGTACAAAACACATCTCTGTTTTGGATCCACTCCTGTTTTTTTGGGGGGCTTTAGCAATACTGATGGAATACTGACCAAATGCTGACCGAGTGAAGGCAGATGCTCAACAGACAGGATCCGTTTTTTGGAGATTATTGTTCTGACAGATCAGAGGAAGGACAAAATAATCTGCTGACACCCTGTTCACTCTGTCAGGGGGGCTCTACTTGTATAAGCATTTAATAGAACAGGTTCTGTAGACATCTATGTGGAATCAGCTGACGACGGTGTAAAAGGATTACGCTTCTTCTTGCCACTAACATCGACCTGTAAGGCTGAGCTCACACTTGAGTTATTTGGTCAGTTTTGGCCCCGTAACTGCCCAAATAAGTGAAGTGTGCATTGATTCTAAGAGCGACTCCTGTCATCTGCGTGTCATACTGACTCACAGTATTGTTTCACTACTACAGCAGACTCCCTATGCGTGTTACTGCAAGGCACAGTGTTCTACACCACAATACAGGCTCTCTGAAGCCAGGAAATAGCTGTTTTTTAACGCGATTCTCCACAAATAAATTCGGATCTAATATTTTTGGAAAATTCGGTGAACCGGCCGAATCAAATTTTTTTGAAATTTGCTTATCTCTACTCATTAGGCCTAAACACCCACGGTGCACGCAAACAGAAAGAGGGGTTAACTTCTACAGGAATTCAGAACACACAGCAAGCAAGGGCAATTAACCACTGATTTGCTGAACAAACCAGAGAGAAGAGACATACCAATGGTCACAGAACAAAGTATTCACGGCCAGTACTCACAACACAGAGGCGAATACAGTATGTACTGCCACACCAAGACAGGGCCCTAGATACATGCCACCAACATCTGGGAACCAGCCCCTACGGCATACAATAGGACACCACAACTAGCCATGGCCAGTACGCACAAGACAGAGGCAGGTGTGCACTGCCACACAGACATATGGCCCTACATACACACCACCAGTATCCAGCAACAAGCCCACACGGCAAGAACCACATGAACAGCATGTAATACATGGCTCCATAGCATTTCCAGTGGTTTTTAAAATGACGGACAGTGGCGTAACTACCATAGCGGCAGATCATGCGACTGCTATGGGGCCCAGGGCAACAGGGGGCCCAGTCTTAGTCTCCTCTTCTACTAGAGGTGAAAACTTGGTCAGGACTCTACCCTCTAAAGGAACAACTTTTAGCGAACGAGCAGTGTAAAAATGGCCCAAGGGTCATTGAAAAGGGTTTAGGCAGAAACCCTTCTGTCCTGTGTGGGGGGCCTGGTTTGATCCTTGCCATGGGACCCTTACTTCTCTATGTACGCCACTGATGACAAGTATACTATGATACATACTGTACACTAGATCTGGAGACTTAGGATGAGGCCATACATGATGAGATTCCATATACTGATCTAACCCTGAAGAATACTGAAGAATTGACCGATGCAGGGACTATATACTAAAGCGTTTGATAGAGCAGAAGGAGAAACTGTGACATATTAGAACATCTTAATCTCACAAGTGTAATTCCCTGTTATTTTCATTGTGTTAATACAATTTATGCTTCTTGTAGGGCACATACGTCACCCCACTCCTTACCTCTGTACATTATGATCCTAACTATTATGCTGACCCAAACAAGTTTGACCCAAATAATTTTCTGGATGATAAAGGTTCTTTTAAGAAGAATGATGCTCACATGCCCTTCGCTGCTGGTAAGGACAAGTTGTTTGTGCTCTGAATGAATTGATTTGTATGTTGTATGTTTTGTTATTTAGCCAAGAAGTCATGAGAAATTCATTTGATCAGTTTAGCGATGTTGAAATTGAGACAGGGCTGAGCTTCCTTTGGGTTATCTCCGTGCATTTCGCACCACGGAGGTTTGCCAAATGACACTAAAGTTGGTCATGGACAGTGAGGAAAATCAGAGAGGTTTAGTCTTGTCGGAGGCAGAAGAGATAAGATCAGGCTTGCTCCTTTAGCTAAACCCCACCCTAGAGATTACAGAAAGTAATTTTCTTTTCTGTTTTAAAGTGGCATTGTCAGCTTTCCTGACTGAGGGAAGTATGCAATAGAGGCAGAGATGCTGAGTTCTGCGATATATCGTTTTCTAGGATTTGATTCAGTATTTTCATGTAAAAGCTGTTTAACTGCTACCAAGCCAGTGAGTCTTGCTACCGCTTGGTTTTATTGGGATAATTCTCCATCACTGTGTGTGGGTGGGTCAAGCAGGACTCACAGGCTTTCCCTATGTTTCAGAGGGCTTAGCGGGACCCACAGGCTTTGCCTATGTTTTGGAGGGCTTAGCAGGACTCACAGGCTTTCCCTATGTTTCAGAGGGCTTAGCGGGACCCACAGGCTTTGCCTATGTTTTGGAGGGCTTAGCAGGACTCACAGGCTATCTCTAGGATTGGTCGGGGGAAGTAGGACTCACAGGCTTTCTCTATGAGGTGGGGGAAATAGGTATCACAGGCATTCAGCATCAGTGTTCAGGGGAAGTAGGACTCACAGGCTTTCTCTATGAGTGGGTGAGGGAAGTAGGACTCACAGGCTTTCTCTCACAGCAGATAAACAGCTTTTTACATAAAAATACTGATGTAAATCATAGAAAAACTATATATTACCTAACTCAGTGTCTCCTTCTCTACTGCTTTCAGATAGGAGACAGTGTCTTTATTTCTAGATATACGTGCTGTAACATCTTCAGGCTTTTCTAATTTGTAAATAATGTTGTCTCTCTCTGGTCAGGAAAACGAATATGTCTTGGTGAGAATCTGGCCCGGATGGAGCTCTTTCTCTTCTTCACAACCTTGCTGCAAAATTTCACCTTCAAACCAGTGATTTCAAAAGATGAATTAAGTATCCAACCAACAGGCACTGGGCTTGGGACCATTCCTCCAGTGTACAAATGTTGTATTTTATCTCGTTAGTGTCTTAAAGGGAGTGGTCCAGGATTAGAAAAACATGGCTGTATTCATTCAAAATAGCACTTAACCCTGTCAAGGGTTCAGTGCAGTATTGATGTTGCCCCCATTGACTCCATTAGCACTGAGCTGCAGTACCAGACACAATCCATAGACGAGGTGATGCTGTTTTTGGAAGAAAGCAGCCATTTTTTTCTAATTCAAAAAAGCCCCTTTAGAGTCTATGAGCTATTGCTACAGGATATGTATGAAGTTCAATCTTACGTGTACTTTGAAACAAAAATTTCTCTGATTTGTCAAAGACAAGAAAAGTTGGATTTCTGAAACTCCAGTGTCAACATGTGCTGTATCTCAATGTTCATTGTATTTGTGAAGGAACTTAAAATAAATTAAACATAGATGAGTATGTGACATATAGACCCATGGCTATTTAGAATGAAGTAGACATTCAAGGTTTACTTGGAACTTTTAATATAAGAGAAAGAGATCATGTGATTTTTGAGGCCTAGTTTGGTGATTTACTCACTGGCCGACAACTGCAAAGGTGAAATTAAACTTTTAAAAATCCCATCCCACACTCGTCAAGTTCTTTACCCATAGGTCCATAGGTGGAGGCTGTACATCGAGCATGCTCACACCACTTTTGCAGAAATGAATGAACAGATAAAGGTGCAAAATAAAAACTGAAAGTTTTTTTTACTGATATGGCTTTTGACTGCTGTGCCCAGTTTTTGCCATCTTAGATGGCATCTGATCTAAGGAATACAGTCCACATAGGTTAAATTTTTAGGTGTGATAAAGAAATCTTTAGCTTTCCTCTGGCAGCCATTTTAGAGACTCTTTCTGAACTGTGCAGTTAGAAGATGACGATGACTTGCTTAAAACCTATAGAAGTTAGCAACCGCGTGTTAAGATAAGATAAGCTGTGTACGTGCTAAATAGCCAGTGTGCATTTTGTAAAAACAACGTTTCGGTAAATTTTAGTATTAACCCATTGAGAAAGATGATTTATAGTTTTGACCAACCAACAGGTGGGTTCAGTTTTGACCAATTAAAAGTGTTATTTGTGTACCAATCAGAAGCCATTGTTGGAATATTTTTTAACCAAGTTTTGGAGAAACGTTTATGCAAAGTAAAGCTGCTTTTCAACTTCATCACAGGGTCTGGACTCAATTTATTCTTCATCCCCAAGTTAACATTTCCCCTTTTTCTTCTTCGGAGCCAACGCCTGGGGTCCAGTCGTATTCAGGTAGGAGCACCGTGACACAACATTACTTCAAGGGACATTGTAGACCACCCTATACCACTCAGCCATTCCTACACGTGGGTACCCACCACCATTGTCTTGAAAAGAGGGCCCTGGGTCGCAGAGAACGCTGCAACTGGTGTCACGAGACTCTGTCCAATCTCAATAGGGCCCAGGGGGTGCTGCTCATCGCACACACATGCTCAACTGTTCTTTAAACTGCCAAAGAAGTTAATGAAGCTTTCTGTGAATTGTAGTTTTAGAACAGCTGTGGTGCCAGAGATTGCTGACCACAGACTTAGTGGAAAGAGTGGATGGAGTTAAAGGGTTTTTCCGAGATTTTTATACTGATGACCTATCCTCTGGAGAGATCATCAGTATCTCATCATAGGGGGTCCGACACTCGGGACCTCTGCTGATCAGCTGTTTGAGAGGGCACAGGCACTCCTGTAAGCCCCGTAGAAATCTCTCTGCCTTTCCTAGGCGAAGTGATGACACGTTTAAGTATCAGATGGACTTGGCGCAGCTCAGCTCCATAAAAGTGAATGGGGCTGAGCTGCGATACCAAACACAGCCGCTATAGAGAAGTGAGCGTCAGTGCCTTCTCAAACAGCTGATCGGAGGATTGCCCCTAGCAAGGATCAGATTCCGCAGCATCCTGCTCCTAGAAGTCGTGTATACTGCAAAGTGCACAAGTATATTGTCATCATGTCATGTATGCAGTGGCGTAACTAGAAATGACTGGGCCCCACAGCAAATTTTTGAATGACCAGCAGCTTCTTTGCAACCCCTGACTCCCGTGCGACCCCCACTCTTGTGGCTAATCAGGTTTGTGCTTTCAGGCGAAGCCCGCAAGCCCTCTCCGTCCATTTTCTACAGTATCAATGTATATAATGTCGTTGTATAATACTTATATCAAATGGAGAAAAATAGAACTGGATTGCACATCCACAAGCTATGCTTTGATCTAATTAACCTCGCTTCTCAGTGCAATATTCAGTGTACTGCCCCCTATACTGCATGCTTATACAAGAGGCATTAGCGTACATTTTGATCAAAAGGCATAAGCCCACCCACCGCGTCAAGGTTGCCTCTTTGAGTGGGACCTACTCTAAATTTGGCGCAGCACTGCGCGGCGACCACCCGCGCTACAGTACCGCACCAGCAGGCAGAGGGATCCAGCAGCCAAACAGCACCCCTGCTGCCTGGCAATGCCACCAGGCAATTAGAGTAGGTCCCACTTAAAGAGGCAAACTTGACGCGGTGAGTGGGCTTATGCCTTTTGATCAATATGTACACTAATGCCTCTTACATAAGCATGCAGTATAGAGGGCAGTACACTGAATATTGCGCTGAGAAGCAAGGTTAATTAGATCAAAGCGTAGCTTGTGGATGTGCGATCCAGTTCTGTTTTTCTCTATTTTACATTGTATAATACTGTTGAGGTGGCCCTATCAATAAAATATTTTAGTCCTCCTCCTGGGTGGGCTCCTGCTGAGTTCAGGCCCCAAAGCAGCCGATTCCCCTGCTTCCTCTATAGCTACGTCCTGCATGTATGTATTCACTGTGTAAGCACATGGTAATTTTAGGCCATATCTCACAGCCACCACTAGATGGGGCTGGTGTCACCCTCTATAAAAGGAGAGGAGTGAGTCAGCATAGTGCAGAGTCAGGGAGTTAGTTATTATTATTATTATTTATTAAATAATCATTCATTCCATGGCGCTGTACATATGATAAGGGGTATACATACATAATACAGACAATTGCACTAAGCATGAACAAGACAAGTTACAGACTGGTACATAAGGAGAGAGGGCCCACAATCTACAAGGTATGAAGGAAGGACACAGTAGGTGAGGGTAAAGTTGGTCATGGCGGTATAGCAGCAGCAGGGTCACTGGTTGTAGGCTTGTCTGAAGAGATGAGTTTTCAGGTTTCTTTTGAAGGATTCCAATGTAGGTGAGAGTCTGATATGTTGGGGTAGAGAGTTCCAGAGTATGGGGGATGCACGGGAGAAATCTTGGAAGTGGTTGTGGAAAGAGGTGATAAGAGAAGGAGGTCTTGTGAGGATCTGAGATTACGCGTGGGGATGTATAGGGAAAGTAGCTCAAAGATGTATGGAGGGGACAGGTTGTGGACAGCTTTATACATATTTGTTAGAAATATGAACTGAATTCGCTGGGAAATGGGGACCCAGTGAGGGGATTGGCAGAGGGGAAAGACAGAGGTGTAACGGGGGAGAGGTGGATTAGTTGCGCAGCAGAGTTGAGGACAAATTGGAGGGGTGCTAGATGGAAGGCCACAGAGGAGGATGTTGCAATAGTCTGCAGTAGTGCAGTAGTAGGCGGGAGATGATGAGGGCATGTACAAGCATTTTTGCAGACTCATTGTTGAGGAATGCGCGAGTTGGAAAGAGCTTGGATGTGCAGTCTGAAGGAGAGGGCAGAATTCAAGGCAGTGGACTTAGTTGACAGGGGAGAGTGTGCAGCCATTGATCATGATAGATAGGTCTGTTGAGGGGGTTGAGCAAGATGGGGAAAGATGATAAATTCTTTTTTATTCATGTTAAGTTTAAGAAAGTGAGAGGAGAAGAATGAGGATATGGAAGATAGGCATTGTGGAATTCTGGATAGTAAGGTGGTGATTAGTGTTGATCGAGCACTAAAGTGCTCGGGTGCTCGGGCCAAACACCTCAGGAAGCTCGGGTGCTCTACTGAGCACCCGAGCACAATGGAAGTCAATGGGAGAACCCAAGCATTAAACCAGGCACCCCCTCCACCTCACTGCTGGGAACGATGTTGTCCGAGTAGTATGCCACTTTTACAGACTGACAATAATACGCACCAAACCGAAGATAATAATCGATTTTAGAGGAAAAATTGTTAGGAAACATTCTTTCCTGTATATTTACTTTTCTATAAAGTGTAAGTGCTGCCAAAAATTACAAGGAAGAGGCACTCAGATACAACCTGTATGTAGGAATACAGGCCGAACTGGATGGACAAATGTCTTTTTTCGGCCTTATGTACTATGTTACAATGTTACTATGTTACATAAAGGAGGGCCTCATTCACATTGTGGTACAATTGTTCAGGTAGTGGAACTCCTACACTCATAAAGCCTATGCACTAGGTAAAAGGGCTGCCAAAAATTACAAAGAACTGGCACTCCAATTACACATAAAGGAGGGCAATATACACTCTTGAAAAATTATGATTGATGGCCTGCTGGTCAGCTGACCCTCCAAAAAATTATATGCGAGGGCCTGCAGGTGAGCTGACACTATAAAAGATTGTAGGTGAAGGCCTGCTGGTGAACTGACCCTGTAAAACATTATATGTGAGGGCCTGCTGGTGAGCTCACCCTGTAAAACATTATATGCGAGGACCTGCAGGTGAGTTGACCCTGTAAAACATTATATGCGAGGGCCTGCAGGTGAGCTGACCCTGTAAAACATTATATGCAAGGGCCTGCAGGTGAGCTGACCCTGTAAAACATTATATGCAAGGGCCTGCAGGTAAGCTGACCCTGTAAAAGATTGTAGGTGAGGGCCTGCTGGGAAGCTGACCCTCTAAAAAATTCTATGCAAGGGCCTGTAGGTGAGCTGACCCTGTAAAAGATTGTAGGTGAGAGCCTGCTAGTGAGTTGACCCTGTAAAACATTATATGCGAGGGCATATATGCGAGCGCATTATATGCGAAAAAATAAGTATGTTGATATAATGGAAGAGGAGGATGAGAAAAGGAAGATTCAACCATATACCCATGTTTGTGGTGGAAGGGGTGCATGGGAATACAGTGTATTGAGTACATTATAAACAACACACTTAAAGTGCCTTTATGTTCATCAGCTTTCCTCTTCTGGAGTCGAGAAGTCATGGCCAATCCAGGCCTTATTCATTTGTAGAGGTGGGACGAATCCAATTTTTTCCGAATCCGAATCCGAAAAGGTTCTCGAATATATCGAATCTTTCGAATCTCGAATCCTACGAATCCTGTACATAATTGTGTGAACGCACGGTGTAAGAAACAAAGTCAGACCGCGTCAGTTTGTCTGAACCTCCACCTCCCAGTCACGGTCGCACCCTATATGACCGCGATGACCCCTGCTCCTATCACTACAGAAAATACAGGGTAATACAGCCTCATACCTCTTACATCCAAAAAAAATCTTAGTTTACTACTTTTCCATCATCCTCCCATCTTCTGGACAAATCATCCTAACACCCCCAATACTGTTCCGCTGTGCTCCCCAATACTATACTGCAGAAACAGATAATACCCCTGATAATACTAGTACCACACAGAGCCCCCCATATAAAATACCCCTTCTTTGTGGCCTCAGTAGATGCCCCCATAGTGCCCCCAATAATGTGCCAATAAGAAGTGGCCCCACAGTGCCACCCAATAATGTGCCAGTAAGTGTCCTCATAGATGCCCCCCTAATCATGTGCCAGTATCAAGTGCGGAGTGCCTCTCTCCTCCCCCCCATGTGCCGGTATCATAGTGCCATCTCCCCCCCAATGTGCCAGTATTATAGTGCCACCTCCGCCCATAATGTGCCCGTATCATAGTGCCACCTCCCCCCATAATGTGCCCGTATCATAGTGCCATCTCCCCCCCAATGTGCCTGTATCATAGTGCCACCTCCCCCCATAATGTGCCCGTATCATAGTGCCACCTCCCCCCCATAATGTGCCCGTATCATAGTGCCATCTCCCCCCATAATGTGCCCGTATCATAGTGCCATCTCCCCCCATAATGTGCCCGTATCATAGTGCCTCCCCCAATGTGCCAGTAGTATCATAGTGCCTCTCACCTCTCCCCCTGGCATTCACAGATCCCCCCACCCCATAACAGTGCCATCCACAGACCCCCCCCACCCTATAACAGTGCCATCCACAGACCCCCCCACTCCATAACAGTGCCATCCACAGACCCCCCCACCCTATAACAGTGCCATCCACAGACCCCCCCACCCCATAACAGTGCCATCCACAGACACCCCCCACCCTATAACAGTGCAATCCACAGACCCCCCCACCCCATAACAGTGCCATCCACAGACCCCCCCCACCCCATAACAGTGCCATCCATAGACACCCCCCCCACCCCATAACAGTGCCATCCACAGACCCCCCCACCCTATAACAGTGCCATCCACAGACCCCCCCACCCCATAACAGTGCCATCCACAGACCCCCCCACCCTATAACAGTGCCATCCACAGACCCCCCCACCCCATAACAGTGCCATCCACAGACCCCCCCCCCACCCTATAACAGTGCCATCCACAGACCCCCCCACCACATAACAGTGCCATCCACAGACCCCCCCACCCTATAACAGTGCCATCTACAGACCCCCCCACCCTATAACAGTGCCATCCACAGACCCCCCCCCCACCCTATAACAGTGCCATCCAGAGACCCCCCCACCCTATAACAGTGCCATCCACAGACACCCCCCACCCTATAACAGTGCCATCCACAGACCCCCCCCACCCTATAACAGTGTCATCCACAGACCCCCCCCATTGCCGCTCCAGTAGTTATAAAAGTGTAATTGTGATTAATAATCATGCTGCCCCCTCTGTCTGTAGTATTACATGATTCAATAAATCTTACTTACAGGGCTAGTACTGCTATCGTAACAGGCCGGCCGGGCAGACGAGCGGCAGCGTCACTGACTGACGTCACCTGCCTGAGCCGCCTGCTTCATTCATAAAGCAGGCGGCTCAGGCAGGTGACGTCAGTCAGTGACGCTGCCGCTCGTCTGCCCGGCCGGCCTGTTATGATAGCAGTACTAGCCCTGTAAGTAAGATTTATTGAATCATGTAATACTACAGACAGAGGGGGCAGCATGATTATTAATCACAATTACACTTTTATAACTACTGGAGCGGAGGGGCCGGAGCACAGTGAACGCACCGGCCCCCAGCTCCGCCTCCCAGTCCCTCCCACCGGATTCGTCGGATTCGTTTCAGGCAAATTACGTCGGGATTCGAGTCCACGAATCCCACGAATCCAGCAAGATTCGAGGGATTCGTGGATTCGACGAATCCCCCGTCCCATCTCTAATTTTTAGTCAACCTGTCAGCATTTTCAGTTGACAGGCGGATACGCTTATCTGTTATAATGCCACCAGCGGCAATAAATACCCGATCAGACAAAACGCTGGCGGCAGGGCAAGCCAGCACCTCCAAGGTGTAGAGCGCCAGTTCGTGCCACATGTCCAGCTTAGACACCCAGTAGTTGTAAGGCACTAAGGGATCATTGAGGATGCTGACATCGTCTGCTATGTACTCCTTCACCATCTTCCAAAATGTTTCCCTCCTTGTGACACTAGGCCGTGCATCAGGGTGAGGGTGCTGGTTTGGTGTCATGAAACTGTCCCAGGCTTTGGAGAGTGTTGCCCTGCCGCTGTTGGAACTGCTATGTGTTCCCTTTGTCTCCCCTCCCCATTTGCCCAAGGAAGTACGGACTCTGCCGCCAGCGTTGTCAGATGGAAATTTTTGGAGCAATTTTTCAACAAGGGCCTTCTGGTATTGCACTATTTTTTGCTTGTCCTCTTCACCGGAGGAATTAAAGATGAGAAGTTCTCTTTGTAGCGGGGGTCAAGAAGGGTGAACAACCAGTAATCCGTGTTGTCTAAAATGCGTATATCGCGCGGGTCATTGGAAAGGCAGCCTAACATGAAGTCAGTCATGTCTGCCAGAGTACTAACAGGTAAGACTTCGCTGTCATCCACAGGAGGATGACTCTCAATCTCCTCATCCTCTTTCTCCTCTTCTGCCCACCCACGCAGAACAGATGGAATGAAACTTCCATGGGTACTACCCTCTGTATTGGAGGCAACCGTCTCCTGCTCCTCCTCCTCCTCTTCATCTTCATCGCCCAATTCGCGCAGAGAAGACGAACTAAGGGATGTCTGGCTATCACCCTGTGTAATGTCTTCCCCCATTTCCACCTCTTCCACATGCAAAGCTTCCTTAATTGTAAGCAGTGAGTGTTTGAGTAGACACAGAAGTGGGATAGTTACGCTGATAATAGCGCTGTGTTGATTCCTCAAAGTTTCTCAAAACCTCACAGAGGTCAAACATCCAGAGAATTCAGAGGTGGAAGTGGAGGAGAAGGTGGAGGAGGAGAAGGGGGTTTGCAGCCACTAATGTAGGCAGTGGCGGAAATCCTGATGGAAGTAGGGCCCACAATCCTTGGCATCGGTTGCACCTGTGCCATCCCAGGGTACGACTCGCTCCCGGCCTCCACAACGTTCATCCAGTGTGCCGTCACGGAAATGTAGCGTCCCTGGCCGAATGCACTTGTCCATGTGTCCGTGGTTAAGTGGACCTTCCCAGTAACTGTGTTGGTCAGGGCACGTGTGATTTTATGGGACACATGTTGGTGTAAGGCAGGCATGGCACACCTTGAAAAATAGAGGCGGATGGGGACTGCATAGCGCGGAACAGCCGCCAACATCAGGCTGCGGAAGGCCTCTGTGTCCACAAGCCTAAATGGCAACATTTCCAGGGCCAGTAATTTGGAAAGCTGCGCATTTTGTGCTATGGTTTGTGGGTGGGTGGCTGGATATTTGCGCTTGCGTTCAAAGGCCTGGGGTAAGGACATTTGGACGCTGTGCTGGGACACGAAAGTGGATGTGGTCGCTGATGGTGCTTGCGAAGGTCCAGGTGCAAGGCAGGAGGCATCCGGGCCTGCGCCTACGACAGGGGTTTGGCCAGCACGTAACACAGGGGAAGAGAAGGCAGTGGTGTGACCCGCAGACACAGACTGTGGACCCAGGCATTCGTTCCACTTATTACAGTGCTTGGATGCCATGTGGCGGATCATGCTTGGGGTGGTGAGGTTGCTAGTGTTCACGCCCCGGCGCATTTTGGCACGGCACAGGTTGCCAACTACTATTCTTTTGTCGTCCTCACTTTCCTCAAAAAAACTTCATACTGCGGAACATCTACCCCTTGGCAAGGGAGATTTCCGAAAGGGGGTGCTCCATGGAACAGTTGCAGGCCTGTTTGGTGTGGCCCGCCTTCTACCTTTTGCCACCCCACTGCCTCTTCCAGCCTGTTGCGGTGCAGCAGATCCCTCCCCTTTTGTACTGCTGTCCTCGCCCGGCTTTCCACCTTCCCAGGTTGGGTCAGTGACTTCACTATCCACCACCTACTCTTCCACTTTCTCACTCTGCTCATCCTCCTGAATTGTTGACCTAACTACAACCTCAGTGATTGACAACTGTGTCTCATCCTCTTCATCAACCTCTTGAGACAGTAATTGCCGTTGACTTATTGGAAACTGTGTCTCATCATCATCCACCTCATTAAACAGTAATTGCCGTTCCCCACCGTCATCTTCTTGTGACTGTGGATGCTCAAGAGTTTAGGAATCAGGGTACAAGATATGTCCCTCTTCAAGTGTGCTTGGCGAGAGGGCCAAATCAAGGAATGGCGCAGAAAAGAGCTCCTCAGTATATCCGAGTGTGGTATCACTTGTTTGCCCAGACTCTCCATGGTGGGAGGAAGGAGGATCAGGGTAAGGATTGTGTTAAGCAGATTCTTGGCTACTGAGACTGGACTTGGTGGAAGACAGGGTGGTGCTCAAGCGACTGGAAGCATTATCTGCTGCAATCCAATGCACTGGTCTGACTTCAAGAGTGGTGTCCTGCGCCGCCCTGCAAACAGGGACATGAAGCTAGTTATTGTGGATGTTTTTTTTGTGCTCTGGCAGCAGGCACAGTTTCACCGCGGCCAGGGCCACGGCCTCTGCGTGCACCATCAGTATCACGGCCACTGCCCCATCCCTTACTGCTGGCCTTTTTCATATTAAATGTTATATATGCTTGAAAGTCTGTCCCACGTACAGTAGCGTAGGATTTTGAAGTGTATGCGCAAACAAATTTGAAAAGGTATTTGGGATGTGGAAACGTCACACAGGAGATATCCCGCAGATAATGTCAATGCTGTC
This sequence comes from Bufo bufo, assembly GCF_905171765.1. NCBI lineage: Eukaryota > Metazoa > Chordata > Amphibia > Anura > Bufonidae > Bufo > Bufo bufo. Next base: position 183,512,181 of record NC_053396.1, on the reverse strand, counting down.
ACCAGCAGCTAATAAAAAATTACAGGGAATGTCACAGGAATATATATTTTTTGGATGGCCACACTTTACACAGGAGAAGTGGCGCAGCTAATGTCACTGTCAGAAGTGGACGCCGTCTATTGAAAAAGTACACTGTATGTCAAAGTGGCAACCACTAGCAGCTACCAAGATATTTGGCCTCACTGTCACTGATCATTTTAAAACACATTTTTTTCTTTTCACTTCTTCAGTTCAAATTTAGTTATAATAAAGATATTTAATTTAAATTTTGTCACATTACTAGTTAGAGACCCCTAAAGGGATTTTGTTCTGGTCTACCGACCGTTTAGTATATTGATTAAAATATCCCGAGGGTCTCTAAGAGGGCTTTCAACAAGACTCTATGTTAATTTAGGGGTTATTTCCCCGTTTATTTACGCCCTAAATTGGAGAGATTTCCATATACCATACATGTTATGGCAGGCTTTTTGGCACAGGGACTAAATAAAGATCATTTCACACAAAAAGCTAATCAGGTATTTTCAAACCAAGCAATTCCTTTAAACAACACGGATATACAGACAGGATTCAAGAACCTGGGAAAAACTTATAAACAATATTACCGTTCCTGGTGGGGAAATAGCTAGCCTAGAGACATATATAAATCAAAAAATCGTCTACAGAGGTCTAAGGAGTACATTAAGACCAAATATCCATATAGATGATCCAGAATATATAAAAGGATGGGACAGTGTTCTCACTGAAAATTCACTAAGACTTATGAAATATATGGTCGATTACGAAAGATACTACTTTGAACGTATTTCTGAACAACTCAATCAAGAGATAAAAGAAATACTTACGTTTGGTCAACATTCAGCCTTTAAAAATCAGGAGTCTAGGCTACAAAAAAGCTTGGAAAGCCTGAAAGAGGAAATAAAGGAAAGAAAACACCGAAAATACATTCGCGACTAATTAGACTTTGACGCTGACCGTATATATAATTGGAAAAATAGACTGAATTTTTCAGTGAGAAACACTAGATACACTGACTACTCCGAATCTGAAACCTCTGGGGCTGAAACCACAAGTACTAGAGATCCTAATAGAGGCGGTACCAAAAGGAAGGTCCGATACAATAGGTACCGGAATTTGAAAAAAGCAGAAAATCCGATTAATAACATATCAAAATATACCCTGCCTTTACAGACTGGCGAACCCTCATTATTGGGTGGATTTGCATTCTCCAGTACCTACGGCACTGAAGCTCAAGTGCAAATGGGCAATACCATCATAACACGGCCAAAAATGACAACAGAAATACAGAATACCCCAGTGACAGCACCAGTATAATCAATACACTCAGGGATGAAAACCACCGATACCACAGTGCAACAGAACCTGGATTCAACATTGGCTGGCCAGCCAAATATGTTTGCGACACCACCCATAGCCCCCCTTTTTTTAGGGCAAAACAGTGTCCAACTAAGGGACAGGGACAAATGGGGTTACAACGCAAAATGACTGCATTTGGTAGTGAGATATGGAATCAGGGCTCTGAACAACATGCTATCCAAGGGAACATTGGTCCCCCCTATGAAGAAACTACCAATACGGATAGAAGCACGATAGAATCCATATGTGGCGAAACCAACCTCACCACTGGGTTTTGGAGAGGACTGGCTGCTGGCCTCTTGCCCCTGGATTATGGGCCATATACTAACTTTTAAACCCCTGAACCTATTCAAGTGAATTTTGGATAGGTTTGTCCCCAAGTTATACTGTTTAAATTGATGTTAGTTATATGTATGGCCAATGTAAACTCACAAAGTTGTAACAATTTATAATAAGTGTAACTTGTCAGCTTGGGAGGAATATGCGGGTGTGTTTCTATTGTGCCATTGTCCCATTGTGTGTTTAAAATGGTGATGTCTGTTCTGTTGTCCTCACATGTGTATTGGTGACTTCTCTTTGTCCTCAGAGATAATTGGATTGCTCTTCAGGTTGTCTGGACAGAGAGGAGGAAACCATGATGCATTGTGGGGATATGTTGTCCTATGTCACAGTCTTCATTCTGGTCCTCTGGGGGCGTGAACGATTGGTTGCTGTAGTTACATTGTATGTGTTGTAAATTACTGATTGGTTGCTTTTCAAACCCCTGTGGGCAGTACTATGTTTGTGGTTTATGAATAAAAGAGGCTGTACGTGAAGTACAGTCAGACCACTGTTTGACCCTCAACACGGAGCCTTGTCTCGTTATTGGGGGGATTCGCTGTATGCTGTTAGAAGACCGATTGCCAGAAGTGTAAGCTGATCCCTGTTCGTCTGCTAGCAGCTATTCGTGAGGTTCCAGTTTGGAGTGCTATTTTGTATCCAGTTCGGGAATTTGGTGTTCTGCAGTAGCTGTGCCTGTCTCTCAGAAAGGGGCTTATCGCCTAAACGGATTTTAACCCCTTGTCTGCTGAAACGGTGCCGTTACATTGGTGGCAAGCAGCGGGATCGTTCCTACAGCCAGAAGGACAGCTACAGGAGACACCATTTCTGTGGATTCTACAATTTAAGGGCAACGCATGTCCCAGGACAGCGACCCTAAAAGCACCAGGATGGAACCAGCAGTGTTATACGAGGAGGAGGACCTGGATGGCCGGGATGCATTAAGGAAAGGCATCTGGTACCAGGCCCTGGATAATCTACAATACCAGCGGGGTGAGAGTCTCCCCAGTGAAGAGCAGCGGTTGCAGAAGCAAGTGGCCCTGCGGATGCCCTTCCTGGGAGAGCAGCCCCTGGAGGAATGGGTGAAGGAACTAGAGCACCGGGTATGGCAGGAGCTATGGCTGGAGGATGCCTACCAGGCGCTTTGGTGGTATATGGCACAGTATATACCCTGGACAGCCGAACATGACAAGCCAGAGGGAGAGGAGTTTTATGGTCCTGGCTTGTTATGGGAGTCCTTTGCAGAGCCTGACTTCGGGAGCCCTGCACAGTCCAGACTTCAGGACATTTTTTATGAGAGAAAGGCTAGGCATGAGTGGGATGACCCCCATGAAGTAGAGCAAGACCTGGCTCACCTAGCAACCCTGGAGTGGGAACTGGAGCAGGACTACCGAGATCTCTTCCACTCCATTGAGAAGGCTCAGCAGGACGGTAAGGTGACAGACCCAGATCCAGACCCATTCAGCTGGGCAGATATTGTAGAATGTTACTGGGAAGGACCCCAGGTGGCCGGTAGAGATGGGACCGAGGTCTCTCCACCGGTCCAGCAGGGAATTGGGAGCCCCGTCTCCATTCCCCAGCTGCAGTGTGAATTGCAGGGAATTGGGAACCCAGTCTCCATTCCCCAGCGGCAGTGTGAAGTGCAGGGAGAGGAGAGCAGTGTCCTCCCTCCTCAGCGGCAGGCAGAGTTACAGGGGGCAGAGGTAGTTGTTCCTGCCCCCCAGCAGCAGCATGATTTTTTGGGAATTGGGAGCCCAGTCTCCATTCCCCAGCAGCAGGCGGAGTTACAGGGGGCAGAGACAGTTGGTCCTGTCCCCCAGCGGCAGAGTGTCCAGCAGGGAATAGAGAGCCCAGTCTCCTTTCCCCAGCAGCAGGACACTGTATTGGGAGCGGAGACGGTCGGTCGCCCTCCCCAGCGGCTGGAAGTATGTATGGGAGAGGAGCTCATTACCCCCTCTCCCCAGCGGCAGCTTAACGCACCAGGGGGACAAAGTAAGCCCCACAACAGTGCAGATGGGACCGTGGTCTCTGCACTTACAGCACAGGGGGTAGAGACAGTCGGTCTCCCCCTCCAACAACCAGGCTCCAACCAGGCTTCTTCCGTGGTAGCGCTGGCACCAGGGCAGAGTACCGCTGATCCCTGCCCACAAAGCAACCTCCACTCCAAGCCAGGGAGCAACACAGAGACTGGGAGTACCAGCTTCCAACCTAACCTGGGTGGACTCACTGGACAGAGACAGGCTACTAAATTCAACAGGTCCAGTATTTGGTTGTGGGTGGGCTGCCAGACTAACTCAGGTACCGACCGGCGTGAGGTAAGGTATCTGGTTAGTCTTCCCTGGGGGGGGGAGATGTGTGGCGAAACCAACCTCGCCACTGGGTTTTGGAGAGGACTGGCTGCTGGCCTCTTGCCCCTGGATTATGGGCCATATACTAACTTTTAAACCCCTGAACCTATTCAAGTGAATTTTGGATAGGTTTGTCCCCAAGTTATACTGTTTAAATTGATGTTAGTTATATGTATGGCCAATGTAAACTCACAAAGTTGTAACAATTTATAATAAGTGTAACTTGTCAGCTTGGGAGGAATATGCGGGTGTGTTTCTATTGTGCCATTGTCCCATTGTGTGTTTAAAATGGTGATGTCTGTTCTGTTGTCCTCACATGTGTATTGGTGACTTCACTTTGTCCTCAGAGATAATTGGATTGCTCTTCAGGTTGTCTGGACAGAGAGGAGGAAACCATGATGCATTGTGGGGATATGTTGTCCTATGTCACAGTCTTCATTCTGGTCCTCTGGGGGCGTGAACGATTGGTTGCTGTAGTTACATTGTATGTGTTGTAAATTACTGATTGGTTGCATTTCAAACCCCTGTGGGCAGTACTATGTTTGTGGTTTATGAATAAAAGAGGCTGTACGTGAAGTACAGTCAGACCACTATTTGACCCTCAACACGGAGCCTTGTCTCTTTATTGGGGGGATTCGCTGTATGCTGTTAGAAGACCGATTGCCAGAAGTGTAAGCTGATCCCTGTTCGTCTGCTAGCAGCTATTCGTGAGGTTCCAGTTTGGAGTGCTATTTTGTATCCAGTTCGGGAATTTGGTGTTCTGCAGTAGCTGTGCCTGTCTCTCAGAAAGGGGCTTATCGCCTAAACGGATTTTAACCCCTTGTCTGCTGAAACGGTGCCGTTACACCATACTACCCAGGTTATCAATCTGTCAACACTGTCTTTAACAGAGGCACAAATTTTACTTCTAAAAAGAGGTCTTACTTTCACACCAGTACCTAGATTCGATAAGTTTTGTTGGGTGAAGGATGTAAATTTATTTGCATGTAAATTAGCACTGCACAAACAATTCACAAGCACCATTTCTGACACAGGTAAATAAATCCAGAAAGAACAACAAGCAATGCAGACTCTGGAAAGTCTCCATATGGAGAGTGAAGGTTTTTCCTCTGAAATTATACCCCCACTGACAGACTTAAAACCCAGATCCAGATGAACCCCCCCTTTCTCTCAGTTCAAAAACATTGAAACATTCGTCGAACTAGTGTCTCAGGAGATCAACAAATTAAAAATAAAAACGGATATTATTCCGAAAAATTTGACACTTTTACTTATTTAGGCCCCTGACACCCAGACAGAGGAGATAAGTCCCATAGCAGAGAATCAGGCTTCATGTCACCCGCCACTGGAACAGGCCACTTTCAGATATTTTGGCCCCGTCACCCAGACAGAGGAGAGAGGTCCCATAGCAGAGAATCAGGCTTCATGTCACCCACCACTGGAACAGGCCACTTTCAGATATTTAGGCCCCGGCACCCAGACAGAGGAGAGAGGTCCCATAACAGAGAATCAGGCTTCATGTCACCCACCACTGAAACAGGCCACTTTCAGATATTTAGGCCCCGGCACCCAGACAGAGGAGAGAGGTCCCATAGCAGAGAATCAGGCTTCATGTCACCCACCACTGGAACAGGCCACTTTCAGATATTTAGGCCCCGGCACACAGACAGAGGAGAGAGATCCCATAGCGGAGAATCAGGCTTCATGTCACCCACCGATGGAGAAGGCCACTTTTACTTATTTAGGCCCCTGACACCCAGAAAGAGGAGATAGGTACCATAGCAGAGAATCAGGCTTCATTTCACACACCGATGGAGAAGGCCACTTTTACTTATTAATGCCCCTTACACCCAGACAGAGGAGATAGGACCCATAGCAGAGAATTAGGCTTCATGTCAGCCACCACTGGAACAGGCCACTTTCAAAAATTTAGGCCGCGGCACCCAGACAGAGGAGAGAAGTCGCATAGCACAGAATCAGGCTTCATGTCACCCATCGATGGAGAAGGCCACTTTTACTTATTTAGGCCCCAGCACCCAGACAGAGGAGATAGGTCCCATAGCAGAGAATCAGGCTTCATGTCACCCACCACTGGAACAGGCCACTTTCAGATATTTAGGCCCCGGCACCCAGACAGAGGAGAGAGGTCCCATAGCAGAGAATCAGGCTTCATGTCACCCACCACTGGAACAGGCCACTTTCAGATATTTAGGCCCCGGCACCCAGACAGAGGAGAAATGTCCCATAGCAGAGAATCAGGCTTCATGTCACCCACCGATGGAGAAGGCCACTTTTACTTATTTAGGCCCCTGACACCAAGACAGAGGAGATAGGTCTCATAGCAGAGAATCAGCTTTCATGTCACACACCGATGGAGAAGGCCACTTTTACTTATTTAGGCCCCTGACACCCAGACAGAGGAGATAGGTCCCATAGCACAGAATCAGGCTTTATGTGACACACCGATGGAGAAGGCCACTTTTACTTATTTAGGCCCCTGACACCCAGAGAGAGGAGATAGGTCCCATAGCAGAGAATCAGGCTTCATGTCACCCACCACTGGTACAGGCCAATTTCAGATATTTAGGTCCCGGCACCCAGACAGAGGAGAGAGGTCCCATAGCAGAGAATCAGGCTTCATGCCACCCACCACTGGAACAGGCCACTTTCAGATATTTTGGCCCCGGCACCCAGACAGAGGAGAGAGGTCCCATAGCAGAGAATCAGGCTTCATGTCACCCACCGATGGAGAAGGCCACTTTTACTTATTTAGGCCCCTGACACCCAGACAGAGGAGATAGGTCCCATAGCAGAGAATCAGGATTCATGTCACACACCGATGGAGAAGGCCACTTTTACTTATTTAGGCCCCTGACACCCAGACAGAGGAGATATGTCCCATAGCAGAGAATCAGGCTTCATGTCACACACCACTGGAACAGGCCACTTTCAGATATTTAGGCCCCGGTACCCAGACAGAAGAGAGAGGTCCCATAGCAGAGAATCAGGCTTCATGTCACCCACCGATGGAGAAGGCCACTTTTACTTATTTAGGCCCCTGACACCCAGACAGAGGTGATAGGACCCATAGCAGAGAATCAGGCTTCATGTCACCCACCACTGGAACAGGCCACTTTCAGATATTTAGGCCCCGGCACCCAGACAGAGGAGAGAGGTTGCATAGCACAGAATCAGGCTTCATATCACACACCGATGGAGAAGGCCACTTTTACTTATTTAGGCCCCGGCACCCAGACAGAGGAGAGAGGTCCCATAGCAGAGAATCAGGCTTCATGTCACCCACTACTGAAACAGGCCACTTTCAGATATTTAGGCCCCGTCACCCAGACAGAGGAGAGAGGTCAAATAGCAGAGAATAAGGCTTCATGTCACCCACTGATGGAGAAGGCCACTTTTATTTATTTAGGCCCCTGACACCCAGACAGAGGAGATAGGTCCCATAGCAGAGAATCAGGCTTCATGTCACCCACCGATGGAGAAGGCCACTTTTACTTATTTAGGCCCCTGACACCCAGACAGAGGAGATAGGTCCCATAGCAGAGAATCAGGCTTTATGTCACCCACCACTGGAACAGGCCACTTTCAGATATTTAGGCCCCAGCACCCAGACAGAGGAGAGAGGTCGCATAGCAGAGAATCAGGCTTCATGTCACACACCGATGTAGAAGGCCACTTTTACTTATTTAGGCCCCTGACACCCAGACAGAGGAGATAGGTCCCATAGCAGAGAATCAGGCTTTATGTCACCCACCACTGGAACAGGCCACTTTCAGATATTTAGGCCCCAGCACCCAGACAGAGGAGAGAGGTCGCATAGCAGAGAATCAGGCTTCAAACACACACAGATGGAGAAGGCCACTTTTACTTATTTAGGCCCCTGACACCAAGACAGAGGAGATAGGTCCCATAGCAGAGAATCAGGCTTCATGTCACCCACCACTGGAACAGGCCACTTTCAGATATTTAGGCCCCGGCACCCAGACAGAGGAGAGAGGTCCCATAGCAGAGAATTAGGCCTCATGTCACCCACCACTGGAACAGGCCACTTTCAGATATTTAGGCCCTGGCACCCAGACAGAGGAGAGAGGTCCCATAGCAGAGAATCAGGCTTCATGTCATCCACCGATGGAGAAGGCCACTTTTACTTATTTAGGACCCTGACACCCAGACAAAGGAGATAGGTCCCATAGCAGAGAATCAGGCTTCATGTCACACACACACCGATGGAGAAGGCCACTTTTACTTATTTAGGCCCCTGACACCCAGACAGAGGAGATAGGTCCCATAGCAGAGAATCAGGCTTCATGTCACCCACCACTGGAACAGGACAATTTCAGATATTTAGGCCCCAGCATCCAGACAGAGGAGAGAGGTCGCATAGCAGAGATCCAGGCTTCATGTCACACACCGATGAAGAAGGCCACTTTCACTTATTTAGGCCCCTGACACCCAGACAGAGGAGATAGGTCCCATAGCAGAGAATCAGGCTTCATGTCACACACCGATGGAAAAGGCCTCTTTTACTTATTTAGGCCCCTGACACCCAGACAGAGGAGATAGGTCCCATAGAAGAGAATCAGGCTTCATGTCACCCACCACTGGAACAGTCCACTTTCAGATATTTAGGCCCTGGCACCCAGACAGAGGAGAGAGGTCCCATAGTAGAGAATCAGACTTCATGTCACCCACCGATGGAGAAGGCCACTTTTACTTATTTAGGCCCCTGACACCCAGACAGAGGATATAGGTCCCATAGCAGAGAATCAGGCTTCATGTCACACACCGATGGAGAAGGCCACTTTTACTTATTTAGGCCCCTAAAACCCAGACAGAGGAGATAGCTCCCATAGCACAGAATCAGGCTTTATGTCACACACCGATGGAGAAGGCCACTTTTCCATATTTAGGCCCCGGCACCCAGACAGAGGAGAGGTCCCATAGCAGAGAATCAGGCTTCATGTCACCCACCACTGGAACAGGACAATTTCAGATATTTAGGCCCCAGCATCCAGACAGAGGAGAGAGGTCGCATAGCAGAGATCCAGGCTTCATGTCACACACCGATGAAGAAGGCCACTTTCACTTATTTAGGCCCCTGACACCCAGACAGAGGAGATAGGTCCCATAGCAGAGAATCAGGCTTCATGTCACACACCGATGGAAAAGGCCTCTTTTACTTATTTAGGCCCCTGACACCCAGACAGAGGAGATAGGTCCCATAGAAGAGAATCAGGCTTCATGTTACCCACCACTGGAACAGGCCACTTTCAGATATTTAGGCCCCGGCACCCAGACAGAGGAGAGAGGTCCCATAGCAGAGAATCAGGCTTCATGTCACCCACCACTGGAACAGGCCACTTTCAGATATTTAGGCCCCGACACCCAGACAGAGGAGAGAGGTCCCATAGTAGAGAATCAGGCTTCATGTCACCCACCGATGGAGAAGGCCACTTTTACTTATTTAGGCCCCTGACACCCAGACAGAGGATATAGGTCCCATAGCAGAGAATCAGGCTTCATGTCACACACCGATGGAGAAGGCCACTTTTACTTATTTAGGCCCCTAAAACCCAGACAGAGGAGATAGCTCCCATAGCACAGAATCAGGCTTCATGTCACTCACCACTGGAACAGGCCACTTTCAGATATTTAGGCCCCGGCACCCAGACAGAGGAGAGAGGTCCCATAGCAGAGAATCAGGCTTCATGTCACCCACCGATGGAGAAGGCCACTTTTACTTATTTAGGCCCCTGACACCCAGACAGAGGAGATAGGTCCCATAGCAGAGAAACAGGCTTTATGTTGTAGTGAGCCGGATTGGGGCAATTTCACACTGGCACAAAATTAATAGTTTTTAGTTTGTGACGCCAATTGCCGCTTGCGCAGGTACTACAACAGGGCCCTTTAAGATGTAATAACTCACGTGCCAGGTGAGGATTGCCAGAGGGGGATAGTGTCTCTGTGTTGTAGGTATGGTATTGTCAATGGTGTCTCCTACCTTGGTACGGCTGGACTCCTGGATCCTGGCTCACTTGCAATAAATATTGAGTGTGGTCAGTAGGAGTAATTGAGGAATAAATGCAATCCAGACAGCAAATATAATCCAACTCGTCTTTACTTGATGCAGCTTGAATCCATACAAGTATACAGCAATAGTCTTTGGTCCCAGCAGGTATTGGCAATATGTGGCAGGAATTAATATATATTCTGCTTCTTGACATATGCCTAAAGGATCTGGCAGGTATCTATCTTCTGCTCTGTCTATGGTCTGCTTGATTTGGGCCTGACTAGCTGAAGGAGGAATTTGGCATTTCCTGGTCTTTTGATTAAACACTCACAGTTCTGCTCGCAGGGAATGGCTTCCTGGAGATCTGTAGATCTGGAGGTGGCTGCTTTCTTGTCACCAGCACTGAGGTAGATGGCTCAGTCTGGGAATGGTGATCCTTTGGCCTTAGCGAGGCTGGATTCTAGGTTGGGATCCCTGTGTCTGGGAGCTCCTACTAACACAGCCTTCCCCTAGCCGGGGTGGCTGGTACACTAACTAGAACTTTCTTTCCTCCCCATGAGGCAGGACATGGGACAGCCCACTTCTGCTCACAGAGGAGGGGGAGCTAACACTGGAATGAACTATTCCAGTCTAGATATACTAAACAGAACTAAGATCCTGTAACATACTGCTGCCACCTGCTGGTGCACATGGAAATCACAGCATGATATATCAAACAGGCCTGGAAAATACATGTAATAATGAAGGCAGTGTTATATTACACAAGATGACAATACATATGCACCTGACATGATGCAGCGGGGAGACAGAAGTTTAGTGACATACACTGGGATGTTACAATGTCACACACCAATGGAGAAGGCCACTTTTACTTATTTAGGCCCCTGACAACCAGACAGAGGAGATAGGTCCCATAGCAGAGAATCAGGCTTCATGTCACACACCGATGGAGAAGGCCACTTTTACTTATTTAGGCCCCTGACACCCAGACAGAGGAGATAGGTCCCATAGCAGAGAATCAGGCTTCATGTCACACACCGATGGAGAAGGCCACTTTTACTTATTTAGGCCCCTGACACCCAGACAGAGGAGATAGGTCCCATAGCAGAGAATCAGGCTTCATGTCACCCACCACTGGAACAGGCCACTTTCAGATATTTAGGCCCCGGCACCCAGACAGAGGAGAGAGGTCCCATAGCAGAGAATCAGGCTTCATTTCACCCACCACTGGAACAGGCCACTTTCAGACATTTAGGCCCCGGCACCCAGACAGAGGAGAAATGTTCCATAGCAGAGAATCAGGCTTCATGTCACCCACCGATGGAGAAGGCCACTTTTACTTATTTAGGCCCCTGACACCAAGACAGAGGAGATAGGTCTCATAGCAGAGAATCAGCTTTCATGTCACACACCGATGGAGAAGGCCACTTTTACTTATTTAGGCCCCTGACACCCAGACAGAGGAGATAGGTCCCATAGCAGAGAATCAGGCTTTAAGTGACACACCGATGGAGAAGGCCACTTTTACTTATTTAGGCCCCTGACACCCAGAGAGAGGAGATAGGTCCCATAGCAGAGAATCAGGCTTCATGTCACCCACCACTGGTACAGGCCAATTTCAGATATTTAGGTCCCGGCACCCAGACAGAGGAGAGAGGTCCCATAGCAGAGAATCAGGCTTCATGTCACCCACCACTGGAACAGGCCACTTTCAGATATTTAGGCCCCGGCACCCAGACAGAGGAGAGAGGTCCCATAGCAGAGAATCAGGCTTCATGTCACCCACCGATGGAGAAGGCCACTTTTACTTATTTAGGCCCCTGACACCCAGACAGAGGAGATAGGTCCCATAGCAGAGAATCAGGATTCATGTCACCCACCACTGGAACAGGCCACTTTCAGATATTTTTAGCCCCGGCACCCAGACAGAGGAGAGAGGTCCCATAGCAGAGAATCAGGCTTCATGTCACCCACCGATGGAGAAGGCCACTTTTACTTATTTAGGCCCCTGACACCCAGACAGAGGAGAGAGGTCCCATAGCAGAGAATCAGGCTTCATGTCACCCACCGATGGAGAAGGCCACTTTTACTTATTTAGGCCCCTGACACCCAGACAGAGGTGATAGGACCAATAGCAGAGAATCAGGCTTCATGTCACCCACCACTGGAACAGGCCACTTTCAGATATTTAGTCCCCGGCACCCAGACAGAGGAGAGAGGTTGCATAGCACAGAATCAGGCTTCATATCACACACCGATGGAGAAGGCCACTTTTACTTATTTAGGCCCCGGCACCCAGACAGAGGAGAGAGGTCCCATAGCAGAGAATCAGGCTTCATGTCACCCACCACTGAAACAGGCCACTTTCAGATATTTAGGCTCCGTCACCCAGACAGAGGAGAGAGGTCAAATAGCAGAGAATAAGGCTTCATGTCACCCACCGATAGAGAAGGCCACTTTTATTTATTTAGGCCCCTGACACCCAGACAGAGGAGATAGGTCCCATAGCAGAGAATCAGGCTTCATGTCACACACCGATGGAGAAGGCCACTTTTACTTATTTAGGCCCCTGACACCCAGACAGAGGAGATAGGTCCCATAGCAGAGAATCAGGCTTCATGTCACCCACCACTGGAACAGGCCACTTTCAGATATTTAGGCCCCGGCACCCAGACAGAGGAGAGAGGTCCCATAGCAGAGAATCAGGCTTCATGTCAACCACCACTGGAACAGGCCACTTTCAGATATTTAGGCCCCGGCACTCAGACAGAGGAGTGAGGTCCCATAGCAGAGAATCAGGCTTCATGTCACACACCGATGTAGAAGGCCACTTTTACTTATTTAGGCCCCTGACACCCAGACAGAGGATATAGGTCCCAAAGCAGAGAATTAGGCTTCATGTCACACACCGATGGAGAAGGCCACTTTTACTTATTTAGGTCCCGGCACCCAGACAGAGGAGAGAGGTCCCATAGCAGAGAATTAGGCTTCATGTCACCCACCACTGGAACAGGCCACTTTCAGATATTTAGGCCCTGGCACCCAGACAGAGGAGAGAGGTCCCATAGCAGAGATTCAGGCTTCATGTCACACACCGATGGAGAAGGCCACTTTCACTTATTTAGGCCCCTGACACCTAGACAGAGGAGATAGGTCCCATAGCAGAGAATCAGGCTTCATGTCACACACCGATGGAGAAGGCCTCTTTTACTTATTTAGGCCCCTGACACCCAGACAGAGGAGAGAGGTCCCATAGAAGAGAATCAGGCTTCATGTCACCCACCACTGGAACAGGCCACTTTCAGATATTTAGGCCCCGGCACCCAGACAGAGGAGAGAGGTCGCATAGCACAGAATCAGGCTTTATGTCACACACCGATGGAGAAGGCCACTTTTACATATTTAGGCCCCGGCACCCAGACAGAGGAGAGAGGTCTCATAGCAGAGAATCATGCTTCATGTCACCCACCACTGGAACAGGCCACTTTCAGATATTTAGGCCCCGGCACCCAGACAGAGGAGAGAGGTCCCATAGCAGAGAATCAGGCTTCATGTCACCCACCACTGGAACAGGCCACTTTCAGATATTTAGGCCCCGGCACCCAGACAGAGGAGAGAGGTCCCATAGCAGAGAATCAGGCTTCATGTCACCCACCACAGGAACAGGCCACTTTCAGATATTTAGGCCCCGGCACCCAGACAGAGGAGAGAGGTCCCATAGCAGAGAATCAGGCTTCATGTCACCCACCGATTGAGAAGGCCACTTTTACTTATTTAGGCCCCTGACACCCAGAAAGAGTAGATAGGTACCATAGCAGAGAATCAGGCTTCATTTCACACACCGATGGAGAAGGCCACTTTTACTTATTTAGGCCCCTGACACCCAGACAGAGGAGATAGGACCCATAGCAGATAATTAGGCTTCATGTCACCCACCACTGGAACAGGCCACTTTCAGAAATTTAGGCCGCGGCACCCAGACAGAGGAGAGAAGTCGCATAGCACAGAATCAGGCTTCATGTCACCCATCGATGGAGAAGGCCACTTTTACTTATTTAGGCCCCAGCACCCAGACAGAGGAGATAGGTCCCATAGCAGAGAATCAGGCTTCATGTCACCCACCACTGGAACAGGCCACTTTCAGATATTTAGGCCCCGGCACCCAGACAGAGGAGAGAGGTCCCATAGCAGAGAATCAGGCTTCATGTCACCCACCACTGGAACAGGCCACTTTCAGATATTTAGGCCCCTGCACCCAGAAAGAGGAGAAATGTCCCATAGCAGAGAATCAGGCTTCATGTCACCCACCGATGGAGAAGGCCACTTTTACTTATTTAGGCCCCTGACACCAAGACAGAGGATATAGGTCTCATAGCAGAGAATCAGCTTTCATGTCACACACCGATGGAGAAGGCCACTTTTACTTATTTAGGCCCCTGACACCCAGACAGAGGAGATAGGTCCCATAGCAGAGAATCAGGCTTTAAGTGACACACCGATGGAGAAGGCCACTTTTACTTATTTAGGCCCCTGACACCCAGAGAGAGGAGATAGGTCCCATAGCAGAGAATCAGGCTTCATGTCACCCACCACTGGTACAGGCCAATTTCAGATATTTAGGTCCCGGCACCCAGACAGAGGAGAGAGGTCCCATAGCAGAGAATCAGGCTTCATGTCACCCACCACTGGAACAGGCCACTTTCAGATATTTAGGCCCCGGCACCCAGACAGAGGAGAGAGGTCCCATAGCAGAGAATCAGGCTTCATGTCACCCACCGATGGAGAAGGCCACTTTTACTTATTTAGGCCCCTGACACCCAGACAGAGGAGATAGGTCCCATAGCAGAGAATCAGGATTCATGTCACCCACCACTGGAACAGGCCACTTTCAGATATTTAGGCCCCGGCACCCAGACAGAGGAGAGAGGTCCCATAGCAGAGAATCAGGCTTCATGTCACCCACCGATGGAGAAGGCCACTTTTACTTATTTAGGCCCCTGACACCCAGACAGAGGAGATAGGTCCCATAGCAGAGAATCAGGATTCACGTTACACACCGATGGAGAAGGCCACTTTTACTTATTTAGGCCCCTGACACCCAGACAGAGGAGATATGTCCCATAGCAGAGAATCAGGCTTCATGTCACACACCACTGGAACAGGCCACTTTCAGATATTTAGGCCCCGGCACCCAGACAGAAGAGAGAGGTCCCATAGCAGAGAATCAGGCTTCATGTCACCCACCGATGGAGAAGGCCACTTTTACTTATTTAGGCCCCTGACACCCAGACAGAGGTGATAGGACCAATAGCAGAGAATCAGGCTTCATGTCACCCACCACTGGAACAGGCCACTTTCAGATATTTAGGCCCCGGCACCCAGACAGAGGAGAGAGGTTGCATAGCACAGAATCAGGCTTCATATCACACACCGATGGAGAAGGCCACTTTTACTTATTTAGGCCCCGGCACCCAGACAGAGGAGAGAGGTCCCATAGCAGAGAATCAGGCTTCATGTCACCCACCACTGAAACAGGCCACTTTCAGATATTTAGGCCTCGTCACCCAGACAGAGGAGAGAGGTCAAATAGCAGAGAATAAGGCTTCATGTCACCCACCGATAGAGAAGGCCACTTTTATTTATTTAGGCCCCTGACACCCAGACAGAGGAGATAGGTCCCATAGCAGAGAATCAGGCTTCATGTCACACACCGATGGAGAAGGCCACTTTTACTTATTTAGGCCCCTGACACCCAGACAGAGGAGATAGGTCCCAAAGCAGAGAATCAGGCTTCATGTCACCCACCACTGGAACAGGCCACTTTCAGATATTTAGGCCCCGGCACCCAGACAAAGAAGAGAGGTCCCATAGCAGAGAATCAGGCTTCATGTCACCCACCACTGGAACAGGCCACTTTCAGATATTTAGGCCCCGGCACCCAGACAGAGGAGAGAGGTCCCATAGCAGAGAATCAGGCTTCATGTCAACCACCACTGGAACAGGCCACTTTCAGATATTTAGGCCCCGGCACCCAGACAGAGGAGTGAGGTCCCATAGCAGAGAATCAGGCTTCATGTCACACACCGATGTAGAAGGCCACTTTTACTTATTTAGGCCCCTGACACCCAGTCAGAGGATATAGGTCCCAAAGCAGAGAATTAGGCTTCATGTCACACACCGATGCAGAAGGCCACTTTTACTTATTTAGGTCCCGGCACCCAGACAGAGGAGAGAGGTCCCATAGCAGAGAATTAGGCTTCATGTCACCCACCACTGGAACAGGCCACTTTCAGATATTTAGGCCCTGGCACCCAGACAGAGGAGAGAGGTCCCATAGCAGAGATTCAGGCTTCATGTCACACACCGATGGAGAAGGCCACTTTCACTTATTTAGGCCCCTGACACCTAGACAGAGGAGATAGGTCCCATAGCAGAGAATCAGGCTTCATGTCACACACCGATGGAGAAGGCCTCTTTTACTTATTTAGGCCCCTGACACCCAGACAGAGGAGAGAGGTCCCATAGAAGAGAATCAGGCTTCATGTCACCCACCACTGGAACAGGCCACTTTCAGATATTTAGGCCCCGGCACCCAGACAGAGGAGAGAGGTCGCATAGCACAGAATCAGGCTTTATGTCACACACCGATGGAGAAGGCCACTTTTACATATTTAGGCCCCGGCACCCAGACAGAGGAGAGAGGTCTCATAGCAGAGAATCATGCTTCATGTCACACACCACTGGAACAGGCCACTTTCAGATATTTAGGCCCCGGCACCCAGACAGAGGAGAGAGGTCCCATAGCAGAGAATCAGGCTTCATGTCACCCACCACTGGAACAGGCCACTTTCAGATATTTAGACCCCGGCACCCAGACAGAGGAGAGAGGTCCCATAGCAGAGAATCAGGCTTCATGTCACCCACCACAGGAACAGGCCACTTTCAGATATTTAGGCCCCGGCACACAGAAAAGAGGAGAGAGGTCCCATAGCAGAAAATCAGGCTTCATGTCACCCACCAATTGAGAAGGCCACTTTTACTTATTTAGGCCCCTGACACCCAGAAAGAGTAGATAGGTACCATAGCAGAGAATCAGGCTTCATTTCACACACCGATGGAGAAGGCCTCTTTTACTTATTTAGGCCCCTGACACCCAGACAGAGGAGATAGGACCCATAGCAAATAATTAGGCTTCATGTCACCCACCACTGGAACAGGCCACTTTCAGAAATTTAGGCCGCGGCACCCAGACAGAGGAGAGAAGTCGCATAGCACAGAATCAGGCTTCATGTCACCCATCGATGGAGAAGGCCACTTTTACTTATTTAGGCCCCAGCACCCAGACAGAGGAGATAGGTCCCATAGCAGAGAATCAGGCTTCATGTCACCCACCACTGGAACAGGCCACTTTCAGATATTTAGGCCCCGACACCCAGACAGAGGAGAGAGGTCCCATAGCAGAGAATCAGGCTTCATGTCACCCACCACTGGAACAGGACAATTTCAGATATTTAGGCCCCGGCACCCAGACAGAGGAGAAATGTCCCATAGCAGAGAATCAGGCTTCATGTCACCCACCGATGGAAAAAGCCACTTTTACTTATTTAGGCCCCTGACACCAAGACAGAGGAGATAGGTCTCATAGCAGAGAATCAGCTTTCATGTCACACACCGATGGAGAAGGCCACTTTTACTTATTTAGGCCCCTGACACCCAGACAGAGGAGATAGGTTCCATAGCAGAGAATCATGCTTTAAGTGACACACCGATGGAGAAGGCCACTTTTACTTATTTAGGCCCCTGACACCCAGAGAGAGGAGATAGGTCCCATAGCAGAGAATCAGGCTTCATGTCACCCACCACTGGTACAGGCCAATTTCAGATATTTAGGTCCCGGCACCCAGACAGAGGAGAGAGGTCCCATAGCAGAGAATCAGGCTTCATGTCACTCACCACTGGAACAGGCCACTTTCAGATATTTAGGCCCCGGCACCCAGACAGAGGAGAGAGGTTGCATAGCACAGAATCAGGCTTCATATCACACACCGATGGAGAAGGCCACTTTTACTTATTTAGGCCCCTGACACCCAGACAGAGGAGATAGGTCCCATAGCAGAGAATCAGGATTCATGTCACCCACCACTGGAACAGGCCACTTTCAGATATTTAGGCCCCGGCACCCAGACAGAGGAGAGAGGTCCCATAGCAGAGAATCAGGCTTCATGTCACCCACCGATGGAGAAGGCCACTTTTACTTATTTAGGCCCCTGACACCCAGACAGAGGAGATAGGTCCCATAGCAGAGAATCAGGATTCATGTCACACACCGATGGAGAAGGCCACTTTTACTTATTTAGGCCCCTGACACCCAGACAGAGGTGATAGGACCAATAGCAGAGAATCAGGCTTCATGTCACCCACCACTGGAACAGGCCACTTTCAGATATTTAGGCCCCGGCACCCAGACAGAGGAGAGAGGTTGCATAGCACAGAATCAGGCTTCATATCACACACCGATGGAGAAGGCCACTTTTACTTATTTAGGCCCCGGCACCCAGACAGAGGAGAGAGGTCCCATAGCAGAGAATCAGGCTTTATGTCACCCACCACTGAAACAGGCCACTTTCAGATATTTAGGCCCCGTCACCCAGACAGAGGAGAGAGGTGAAATAGCAGAGAATAAGGCTTCATGTCACCCACCGATGGAGAAGGCCACTTTTATTTATTTAGGCCCCTGACACCCAGACAGAGGAGATAGGTCCCATAGCAGAGAATCAGGCTTCATGTCACCCACCGATGGAGAAGGCCACTTTTACTTATTTAGGCCCCTGACACCCAGACAGAGGAGATAGGTCCCAAAGCAGAGAATCAGGCTTCATGTCACCCACCACTGGAACAGGCCACTTTCAGATATTTAGGCCCCAGCACCCAGACAGAGGAGAGAGGTCGCATAGCAGAGAATCAGGCTTCATGTCACACACCGATGTAGAAGGCCACTTTTACTTATTTAGGCCCCTGACACCCAGACAGAGGAGATAGGTCCCAAAGCAGAGAATCAGGCTTCATGTCACCCACCACTGGAACAGGCCACTTTCAGATATTTAGGCCCCAGCACCCAGACAGAGGAGAGAGGTCGCATAGCAGAGAATCAGGCTTCATGTCACACACCGATGTAGAAGGCCACTTTTACTTATTTAGGCCCCTGACACCCAGACAGAGGAGATAGGTCCCATAGCAGAGAATCAGGCTTCATGTCACCCACCGATGGAGAAGGCCACTTTTACTTATTTAGGCTTCTGACACCAAGACAGAGGAGATAGGTCCCATAGCAGAGAATCAGGCTTCATGTCACCCACCACTGGAACAGGCCACTTTCAGATATTTAGGCCCCGGCACCCAGACAGAGGAGAGAGGTCGCATAGCACAGAATCAGGCTTCATGTCACACAACAATGGAGAATGCCACTTTTACTTATTTAGGCCCCAGCACCCAGACAGAGGAGAGAGGTCGCATAGCAGAGAATCAGGCTTCATGTCACCCACCACTGGAACAGGCCACTTTCAGATATTTAGGCCCCGGCACCCAAACAGAGGAGAGAGGTCCCATAGCAGAGAATTAGGCTTCATGTCACCCACCACTGGAACAGGCCACTTTCAGATATTTAGGCCCTGGCACCCAGACAGAGGAGAGAGGTCCCATAGCAGAGAATCAGGCTTCATGTCATCCACCGATGGAGAAGGCCACTTTTACTTATTTAGGACCCTGACACCCAGACAAAGGAGATAGGTCCCATAGCAGAGAATCAGGCTTCATGTCACACACACACCGATGGAGAAGGCCACTTTTACTTATTTAGGCCCCTGACACCCAGACAGAGGAGATAGGTCCCATAGCAGAGAATCAGGCTTCATGTCACCCACCACTGGAACAGGACAATTTCAGATATTTAGGCCCCAGCATCCAGACAGAGGAGAGAGGTCGCATAGCAGAGATCCAGGCTTCATGTCACACACCGATGAAGAAGGCCACTTTCACTTATTTAGGCCCCTGACACCCAGACAGAGGAGAGAGGTCAAATAGCAGAGAATAAGGCTTCATGTCACCCACCGATGGAGAAGGCCACTTTTATTTATTTAGGCCCCTGACACCCAGACAGAGGAGATAGGTCCCATAGCAGAGAATCAGGCTTCATGTCACCCACCGATGGAGAAGGCCACTTTTACTTATTTAGGCCCCTGACACCCAGACAGAGGAGATAGGTCCCAAAGCAGAGAATCAGGCTTCATGTCACCCACCACTGGAACAGGCCACTTTCCGATATTTAGGCCCCAGCACCCAGACAGAGGAGAGAGGTCGCATAGCAGAGAATCAGGCTTCATGTCACACACCGATGTAAAAGGCCACTTTTACTTATTTAGGCCCCTGACACCCAGACAGAGGATATAGGTCCCAAAGCAGAGAATCAGGCTTCATGTCACACACCGATGGAGAAGGCCACTTTTACTTATTTAGGCCCCTGACACCAAGACAGAGGAGATAGGTCCCATAGCAGAGAATCAGGCTTCATGTCACCCACCACTGGAACAGGCCACTTTCAGATATTTAGGCCCCGGCACCCAGACAGAGGAGAGAGGTCGCATAGCACAGAATCAGGCTTCATGTCACACAATAATGGAGAATGCCACTTTTACTTATTTAGGCCCCAGCACCCAGACAGAGGAGAGAGGTCGCATAGCAGAGAATCAGGCTACATGTCACCCACCACTGGAACAGGCCACATTCAGATATTTAGGCCCCGGCACCCAGACAGAGGAGAGAGGTCCCATAGCAGAGAATTAGGCTTCATGTCACCCACCACTGGAACAGGTTACTTTCAGATATTTAGGCCCTGGCACCCAGACAGAGGAGAGAGGTCCCATAGCAGAGAATCAGGCTTCATGTCATCCACCGATGGAGAAGGCCACTTTTACTTATTTAGGACCCTGACACCCAGACAAAGGAGATAGGTCCCATAGCAGAGAATCAGGCTTCATGTCACACACACACCGATGGAGAAGGCCACTTTTACTTATTTAGGCCCCTGACACCCAGACAGAGGAGATAGGTCCCATAGCAGAGAATCAGGCTTCATGTCACCCACCACTGGAACAGGACAATTTCAGATATTTAGGCCCCAGCATCCAGACAGAGGAGAGAGGTCGCATAGCAGAGATCCAGGCTTCATGTCACACACCGATGAAGAAGGCCACTTTCACTTATTTAGGCCCCTGACACCCAGACAGAGGAGATAGGTCCCATAGCAGAGAATTAGGCTTCATGTCACACACCGATGGAAAAGGCCTCTTTTACTTATTTAGGCCCCTGACACCCAGACAGAGGATATAGGTCCCATAGAAGAGAATCAGGCTTCATGTCACCCACCACTGGAACAGGCCACTTTCAGATATTTAGGCCCCGGCACCCAGACAGAGGAGAGAGGTCCCATAGCAGAGAATCAGGCTTCATGTCACCCACCACTGGAACAGGCCACTTTCAGATATTTAGGCCCCGACACCCAGACAGAGGAGAGAGGTCCCATAGCAGAGAATCAGGCTTCATGTCACCCACCACTGGAACAGGCCACTTTCAGATATTTAGGCCCCGGCACCCAGACAGAGGAGAGAGGTCCCATAGCAGAGAATCAGGTTTCATGTCACCCACCACTGGAACAGGCCACTTTCAGATATTTAGGCCCCGACACCCAGACAGAGGAGAGAGGTCCCATAGTAGAGAATCAGGCTTCATGTCACCCACCGATGGAGAAGGCCACTTTTACTTATTTAGGCCCCTGACACCCAGACAGAGGATATAGGTCCCATAGCAGAGAATCAGGCTTCATGTCACACACACACCGATGGAGAAGGCCACTTTTACTTATTTAGGCCCCTGACACCCAGACAGAGGAGATAGGTCCCATAGCAGAGAATCAGGCTTCATGTCACCCACCACTGGAACAGGCCACTTTCAGATATTTAGGCCCCGGCACCCAGACAGAGGAGAGAGGTCGCATAGCACAGAATCAGGCTTCATGTCACACAACAATGGAGAATGCCACTTTTACTTATTTAGGCCCCAGCACCCAGACAGAGGAGAGAGGTCGCATAGCAGAGAATCAGGCTTCATGTCACCCACCACTGGAACAGGCCACTTTCAGATATTTAGGCCCCGGCACCCAGACAGAGGAGAGAGGTCCCATAGCAGAGAATTAGGCTTCATGTCACCCACCACTGAAACAGGCCACTTTCAGATATTTAGGCCCTGGCACCCAGACAGAGGAGAGAGGTCCCATAGCAGAGAATCAGGCTTCATGTCATCCACCGATGGAGAAGGCCACTTTTACTTATTTAGGACCCTGACACCCAGACAAAGGAGATAGGTCCCATAGCAGAGAATCAGGCTTCATGTCACACACACACCGATGGAGAAGGCCACTTTTACTTATTTAGGCCCCTGACACCCAGACAGAGGAGATAGGTCCCATAGCAGAGAATCAGGCTTCATGTCACCCACCACTGGAACAGGACAATTTCAGATATTTAGGCCCCAGCATCCAGACAGAGGAGAGAGGTCGCATAGCAGAGATCCAGGCTTCATGTCACACACCGATGAAGAAGGCCACTTTCACTTATTTAGGCCCCTGACACCCAGACAGAGGAGATAGGTCCCATAGCAGAGAATTAGGCTTCATGTCACACACCAATGGAAAAGGCCTCTTTTACTTATTTAGGCCCCTGACACCCAGACAGAGGATATAGGTCCCATAGAAGAGAATCAGGCTTCATGTCACCCACCACTGGAACAGGCCACTTTCAGATATTTAGGCCCCGGCACCCAGACAGAGGAGAGAGGTCCCATAGCAGAGAATCAGGCTTCATGTCACCCACCACTGGAACAGGCCACTTTCAGATATTTAGGCCCCGACACCCAGACAGAGAAGAGAGGTCCCATAGCAGAGAATCAGGCTTCATGTCACCCACCACTGGAACAGGCCACTTTCAGATATTTAGGCCCCGTCACCCAGACAGAGGAGAGAGGTCAAATAGCAGAGAATAAGGCTTCATGTCACCCACCGATGGAGAAGGCCACTTTTATTTATTTAGGCCCCTGACACCCAGACAGAGGAGATAGGTCCCATAGCAGAGAATCAGGCTTCATGTCACCCACTGATGGAGAAGGCCACTTTTACTTATTTAGGCCCCTGACACCCAGACAGAGGAGATAGGTCCCAAAGCAGAGAATCAGGCTTCATGTCACCCACCACTCGAACAGGCCACTTTCAGATATTTAGGCCCCAGCACCCAGACAGAGGAGAGAGGTCGCATAGCAGAGAATCAGGCTTCATGTCACACACCGATGTAGAAGGCCACTTTTACTTATTTAGGCCCCTGACACCCAGACAGAGGATATAGGTCCCAAAGCAGAGAATCAGGCTTCATGTCACACACCGATGGAGAAGGCCACTTTTACTTATTTAGGCCCCTGACACCAAGACAGAGGAGATAGGTCCCATAGCAGAGAATCAGGCTTCATGTCACCCACCACTGGAACAGGCCACTTTCAGATATTTAGGCCCCGGCACCCAGACAGAGGAGAGAGGTCGCATAGCACAGAATCAGGCTTCATGTCACACAACAATGGAGAATGCCACTTTTACTTATTTAGGCCCCAGCACCCAGACAGAGGAGAGAGGTCGCATAGCAGAGAATCAGGCTACATGTCACCCACCACTGGAACAGGCCACTTTCAGATATTTAGGCCCCGGCACCCAGACAGAGGAGAGAGGTCCCATAGCAGAGAATTAGGCTTCATGTCACCCACCACTGGAACAGGCCACTTTCAGATATTTAGGCCCTGGCACCCAGACAGAGGAGATAGGTCCCATAGCAGAGAATCAGGCTTCATGTCACCCACCACTGGAACAGGACAATTTCAGATATTTAGGCCCCAGCATCCAGACAGAGGAGAGAGGTCGCATAGCAGAGATCCAGGCTTCATGTCACACACCGATGAAGAAGGCCACTTTCACTTATTTAGGCCCCTGACACCCAGACAGAGGAGATAGGTCCCATAGCAGAGAATTAGGCTTCATGTCACACACCGATGGAAAAGGCCTCTTTTACTTATTTAGGCCCCTGACACCCAGACAGAGGATATAGGTCCCATAGAAGAGAATCAGGCTTCATGTCACCCACCACTGGAACAGGCCACTTTCAGATATTTAGGCCCCGGCACCCAGACAGAGGAGAGAGGTCCCATAGCAGAGAATCAGGCTTCATGTCACCCACCACTGGAACAGGCCACTTTCAGATAATTAGGCCCCGACACCCAGACAGAGGAGAGAGGTCCCATAGCAGAGAATCAGGCTTCATGTCACCCACCACTGGAACAGGACAATTTCAGATATTTAGGCCCCAGCATCCAGACAGAGGAGAGAGGTCGCATAGCAGAGATCCAGGCTTCATGTCACCCACCGATGGAGAAGGCCACTTTTACTTATTTAGGCCCCTGACACCCAGACAGAGGATATAGGTCCCATAGCAGACAATCAGGCTTCATGTCACACACACACCGATGGAGAAGGCCACTTTTACTTATTTAGGCCCCTGACACCCAGACAGAGGAGATAGGTCCCATAGCAGAGAATCAGGCTTCATGTCACCCACCACTGGAACAGGCCACTTTCAGATATTTAGGCCCCGGCACCCAGACAGAGGAGAGAGGTCGCATAGCACAGAATCAGGCTTCATGTCACACAACAATGGAGAATGCCACTTTTACTTATTTAGGCCCCAGCACCCAGACAGAGGAGAGAGGTCGCATAGCAGAGAATCAGGCTTCATGTCACCCACCACTGGAACAGGCCACTTTCAGATATTTAGGCCCCGGCACCCAGACAGAGGAGAGAGGTCCCATAGCAGAGAATTAGGCTTCATGTCACCCACCACTGAAACAGGCCACTTTCAGATATTTAGGCACTGGCACCCAGACAGAGGAGAGAGGTCCCATAGCAAAAAATCAGGCTTCATGTCATCCACCGATGGAGAAGGCCACTTTTACTTATTTAGGACCCTGACACCCAGACAAAGGAGATAGGTCCCATAGCAGAGAATCAGGCTTCATGTCACACACACACCGATGGAGAAGGCCACTTTTACTTATTTAGGCCCCTGACACCCAGACAGATGAGATAGGTCCCATAGCAGAGAATCAGGCTTCATGTCACCCACCACTGGAACAGGACAATTTCAGATATTTAGGCCCCAGCATCCAGACAGAGGAGAGAGGTCGCATAGCAGAGATCCAGGCTTCATGTCACACACCGATGAAGAAGGCCACTTTCACTTATTTAGGCCCCTGACACCCAGACAGAGGAGATAGGTCCCATAGAAGAGAATCAGGCTTCATGTCACCCACCACTGGAACAGGCCACTTTCAGATATTTAGGCCCCGGCACCCAGACAGAGGAGAGAGGTCCCATAGCAGAGAATCAGGCTTCATGTCACCCACCACTGGAACAGGCCTTTTTCAGATATTTAGGCCCCGACACCCAGACAGAGGAGAGAGGTCCCAAAGCAGAGAATCAGGCTTCATGTCACCCACCACTGGAACAGGCCACTTTCAGATATTTAGGCCCCGGCACCCAGACAGAGGAGAGAGGTCCCATAGCAGAGAATCAGGCTTCATGTCACCCACCACTGGAACAGGCCACTTTCAGATATTTAGGCCCCGACACCCAGACAGAGGAGAGAGGTCCCATAGTAGAGAATCAGGCTTCATGTCACCCACCGATGGAGAAGGCCACTTTTACTTATTTAGGCCCCTGACACCCAGACAGAGGATATAGGTCCCATAGCAGAGAATCAGGCTTCATGTCACACACACACCGATGGAGAAGGCCACTTTTACTTATTTAGGCCCCTGACACCCAGACAGAGGAGATAGGTCCCATAGCAGAGAATCAGGCTTCATGTCACCCACCACTGGAACAGGACAATTTCAGATATTTAGGCCCCAGCATCCAGACAGAGGAGAGAGGTCGCATAGCAGAGATCCAGGCTTCATGTCACACACCGATGAAGAAGGCCACTTTCACTTATTTAGGCCCCTGACACCCAGACAGAGGAGATAGGTCCCATAGCAGAGAATTAGGCTTCATGTCACACACCGATGGAAAAGGCCTCATTTACTTATTTAGGCCCCTGACACCCAGACAGAGGAGATAGGTCCCATAGAAGAGAATCAGGCTTCATGTCACCCACCACTGGAACAGGCCACTTTCAGATATTTAGGCCCCGGCACCCAGACAGAGGAGAGAGGTCCCATAGCAGAGAATCAGGCTTCATGTCACCCACCACTGGAACAGGCCACTTTCAGATATTTAGGCCCCGACACCCAGACAGAGGAGAGAGGTCCCATAGCAGAGAATCAGGCTTCATGTCACCCACCGATGGAGAAGGCTACTTTTACTTATTTAGGCCCCTGACACCCAGACAGAGGATATAGGTCCCATAGCAGAGAATCAGGCTTCATGTCACACACCGATGGAGAAGGCCACTTTTACTTATTTAGGCCCCTGACACCCAGACAGAGGAGATAAGTCCCATAGCAGAAAATCAGGCTTCATGTCACACACCGATGGAGAAGGCCACTTTTACTTATTTAGGCCCCTGACACCCAGACAGAGGAGATAGGTCCCATAGCAGAGAATCAGGCTTCATGTCACCCACCACTGGAACAGGCCACTTTCAGATATTTAGGCCCCGGCACCCAGACAGAGAAGAGAGGTCCCATAGCAGAGAATCAGGCTTCATGTCACCCACCACTGGAACAGGCCACTTTCAGATATTTAGGCCCCGGCACCCAGACAGAGGAGAGAGGTCCCATAGCAGAGAATCAGGCTTCATGTCACCCACCACTGGAACAGGCCACTTTCAGATATTTAGGCCCCGACACCCAGACAGAGGAGAGAGGTCCCATAGCAGAGAATCAGGCTTCATGTCACCCACCGCTGGAACAGTCCACTTTCAGATATTTAGGCCCTGGCACCCAGACAGAGGAGAGAGGTCCCATAGTAGAGAATCAGGCTTCATGTCACTCACCGATGGAGAAGGCCACTTTTACTTATTTAGGCCCCTGACACCCAGACAGAGGATATAGGTCCCATAGCAGAGAATCAGGCTTCATGTCACACACCGATGGAGAAGGCCATTTTTACTTATTTAGGCCCCTAAAACCCAGACAGAGGAGATAGCTCCCATAGCACAGAATCAGGCTTCATGTCACTCACCACTGGAACAGGCCACTTTCAGATATTTAGGCCCCGGCACCCAGACAGAGGAGAGAGGTCCCATAGCAGAGAATCAGGCTTCATGTCACCCACCGATGGAGAAGGCCACTTTTACTTATTTAGGCCCCTGACACCCAGACAGAGGAGATAGGTCCCATAGCAGAGAATCAGGCTTTATGTTGCAGTAAGCCGGATTGGGGCAATTTCACACTGGCACAAAATTAACAGTTTTTAGTTTGTGACGCCAATTGCCGCTTGCGCAGGTACTACAACAGGGCCCTTTAAGATGTAATAACTCACGTGCCAGGTGAGGATTGCCAGAGGGGGATAGTGTCTCTGTGTTGTAGGTATGGTATTGTCAATGGTGTCTCCTACCTTGGTACGGCTGGACTCCTGGATCCTGGCTCACTTGCAATAAATATTGAGTGTGGTCAGTAGGAGTAATTGAGGAATAAATGCAATCCAGACAGCAAATATAATCCAACTCGTCTTTACTTGATGCAGCTTGAATCCATACAAGTATACAGCAATAGTCTTTGGTCCCAGCAGGTATTGGCAATATGTGGCAGGAATTAATATATATTCTGCTTCTTGACATATGCCTAAAGGATCTGGCAGGTATCTATCTTCTGCTCTGTCTATGGTCTGCTTGATTTGGGCCTGACTAGCTGAAGGAGGAATTTGGCATTTCCTGGTCTTTGGATTAAACACTCACAGTTCTGCTCGCAGGGAATGGCTTCCTGGAGATCTGTAGATCCGGAGGTGGCTGCTTGCTTGTCACCAGCACTGAGGTAGATGGCTCAGTCTGGGAATGGTGATCCTTGGGCCTCAGCCGAGGCTGGATTCTAGGTTGGGATCCCTGTGTCTGGGAGCTCCTACTAACACAGCCTTCCCCTAGCCGGGGTGGCTGGTACACTAACTAGAACTTTCTTTCCTCCCCATGAGGCAGGACATGGGACAGCCCACTTCTGCTCACAGAGGAGGGGGAGCTAACACTGGAATGAACTATTCCAGTCTAGATATACTAAACTGAACTAAGATCCTGTAACATACTGCTGCCACCTGCTGGTGCACATGGAAATCACAGCATGATATATCAAACAGGCCTGGAAAATACATGTAATAATGAAGGCAGTGTTATATTACACAAGATGACAATACATATGCACCTGACATGATGCAGCGGGGAGACAGAAGTTTAGTGACATACTCTGGGATGTTACAATGTCACACACCAATGGAGAAGGCCACTTTTACTTATTTAGGCCCCTGACAACCAGACAGAGGAGATAGGTCCCATAGCAGAGAATCAGGCTTCATGTCACACACCGATGGAGAAGGCCACTTTTACTTATTTAGGCCCCTGACACCCAGACAGAGGAGATAGGTCCCATAGCAGAAAATCAGGCTTCATGTCACACACCGATGGAGAAGGCCACTTTTACTTATTTAGGCCCCTGACACCCAGACAGAGGAGATAGGTCCCATAGCAGAGAATCAGGCTTCATGTCACACACCACTGGAACAGGCCACTTTCAGATATTTAGGCCCCGGCACCCAGACAGAGAAGAGAGGTCCCATAGCAGAGAATCAGGCTTCATGTCACCCACCACTGGAACAGGCCACTTTCAGATATTTAGGCCCCGGCACCCAGACAGAGGAGAGAGGTCCCATAGCAGAGAATCAGGCTTCATGTCACACACCGATGGAGAATGCCACTTTTACTTATTTAGGTCCCGGCACCCAGACAGAGGAGAGAGGTCCCATAGCAGAGAATTAGGCTTCATGTCACCCACCACTGGAACAGGCCACTTTCAGATATTTAGTCCCTGGCACCCAGACAGAGGAGAGAGGTCCCATAGCAGAGATTCAGGCTTCATGTCACACACCGATGGAGAAGGCCACTTTCACT
The DNA here is from genome assembly GCF_905171765.1 of Bufo bufo. Taxonomy (NCBI): domain Eukaryota; kingdom Metazoa; phylum Chordata; class Amphibia; order Anura; family Bufonidae; genus Bufo; species Bufo bufo. The sequence goes on along the minus strand of NC_053396.1, from coordinate 183,482,875 downwards.
TATTTAGGCCCCTGACACCCAGACAGAGGAGATAGGTCCCATAGCAGAGAATCAGGCTTCATGTCACACACCGATGGAGAAGGCCTCTTTTACTTATTTAGGCCCCTGACACCCAGACAGAGGAGATAGGCCCCATAGCAGAGAATCAGGCTTCATGTCACCCACCACTGGAACAGGCCACTTTCAGATATTTAGGCCCCGGCACCCAGACAGAGAAGAGAGGTCCCATAGCAGAGAATCAGGCTTCATGTCACCCACCACTGGAACAGGCCACTTTCAGATATTTAGGCCCCGGCACCCAGACAGAGGAGAGAGGTCCCATAGCAGAGAATCAGGCTTCATGTCAACCACCACTGGAACAGGCCACTTTCAGATATTTAGGCCCCGGCACCCAGACAGAGGAGTGAGGTCCCATAGCAGAGAATCAGGCTTCATGTCACACACCGATGTAGAAGGCCACTTTTACTTATTTAGGCCCCTGACACCCAGACAGAGGATATAGGTCACAAAGCAGAGAATCAGGCTTCATGTCACACACCGATAGAGAATGGCACTTTTACTTATTTAGGTCCCGGCACCCAGACAGAGGAGAGAGGTCCCATAGCAGAGAATCAGGCTTCATGTCACCCACCACTGGAACAGGCCACTTTCAGATATTTAGGCCCCAGCACCCAGACAGAGGAGAGAGGTCGCATAGCACAGAATCAGGCTTTATGTCACACACCGATGGAGAAGGCCACTTTTACTTATTTAGGCCCCGGCACTCAGACAGAGGAGAGAAGTCCCAAAGCAGAGAATCAGGCTTCATGTCACCCACCACTGGAACAGGCCACTTTCAGATATTTCGGCCCCGGCACCAGACAGAGGAGAGAGGTCCCATAGCAGAGAATCAGGCGTCATGTCACCCACCGATGGAGAAGGCCACTTTTACTTATTTAGGCCCCTGACACCCAGACAGAGGAGATAGGTCCCATAGCAGAGAATCAGGCTTCATGTCACACACCGATGGCGAAGGCCACTTTTATTTATTTAGGCCCCTGACACCCAGACAGAGGAGATAGGTCCCATAGCAGAGAATCAGGCTTTTTGTCACCCACCACTGGAACAGGCCACTTTCAGATATTTAGGCCCCTGGCACCCAGACAGAGGAGAGGTTCATTCAACTTTGGTTTGCCCCGCAATATAATGGTAAAATTAAAAAAAGAGGATTGAATGAGGAAGTGCCCTGGAGTACAAGAATATATGGTTAAGGGGATGTAGTTATAGATGTCTAATCTGCACAAGGGATGGACAGGTCCTGTGGGATCCATGCCTGGTTCATTTTTATGAACGTCAGCTTGTCCACATTGGCTTTGGACAGGCGGCTGCGTTTGTCTGTAATGACGCCCCCTTCCGTGCTGAATACACGTTCAGACAAAACGCTGGCCGCCGGGCAGGCCAGCACCTCCAAGGCATAAGAGGCTAGCTCTGGCCACGTGGACAATTTGGAGACCCAGAAGTTGAATGGGGCCGAACCATCAGTCAGTACGTGGAGGGGTGTACACACGTACTGTTCCACCATGTTAGTGAAATGTTGCCTCCTGCTAACACGTTCCATATCAGGTGGTGCAGTTAGCTGTGGCGTGGTGACAAAACTTTTCCACATCTCTGCCATGCTAACCCTGCCCTCAGAGGAGCTGGCCGTGACACAGCTGCGTTGGCGACCTCTTGCTCCTACTCTGCCTTCGTCTTGGGCTTCCACTTGTTCCCGTGTGACATTTGGGAATGCTCTCAGTGGCGCGTCTACCAACATGCGCTTGTACTCGCACATCTTCCTATCACGCTCCAGTGCAGGAAGTAAGGTGGGCACATTGTCTTTGTACCGGGGATCCAGCAGGGTGGCAACCCAGTAGTCCGCACACGTTAAAATGTGGGCAACTCTGCTGTCGTTGCGCAGGCACTGCAGCATGTTGTCGCTCATGTGTGCCAGGCTGCCCAGAGGTAAGGACAAGCTGTCCTCTGTGGGAGGCGTATCGTCATCGTCCTCTGTTTCCCCCCAGCCACGCACCAGTGATGGGCCCGAGCTGCGTTGGGTGCCACCCCGCTGTGTACATGCTTAAATCTCATCCTCCTCCACCTCCTCCTCATCCTCGTCCTCCTCGTCCTCCAGTAGTGGGCCCTGGCTGGCCACATTTGTACCTGGCCTCTGCTGTTGCAAAAAACCTCCCTTTGAGTCACTTCTAAGAGACTGGCCTGAAAGTGCTAAAAATGACCCCTCTTCCTCCTCCTCCTCCTCCTCCTGGGCCACCTCCTCTTCCATCATCGCCCTAAGTGTTTTCTCAAGGAGACATAGAAGTGGTATTGTAACGCTGATAACGGCGTCATCGCCACTGGCCATGTTGGTGGAGTATTCGAAACAGCGCAACAGGGTACACAGGTCTCGCATGGAGGCCCAGTCATTGGTGGTGAAGTGGTGCTGTTCCGTAGTGCGACTGACCCGTGCGTGCTGCAGCTGAAACTCCACTATGGCCTGCTGCTGCTCACACAGTCTGTCCAGTATGTGCAAGGTGGAGTTCCACCTGGTGGGCACGTCGCATATGAGGCAGTGAGCGGGAAGGCCGAAGTTACGCTGTAGCGCACACAGGCGGGCAGCGGCTGGATGTGAACGCCGGAAGCGCGCACAGACGCGCACTTTATGCAGCAGCTCTGACATGTCGGGGTAGTTGTGAATGAACTTCTGCACCACCAAATTCAGCACATGCGCCAGGCAAGGGATGTGCGTCAAACCGGCTAGTCCCAGAGCTGCGACGAGATTTCGCCCATTATCGCACACCACCAGGCCGGGCTTGAGGCTCACCGTCAGCAACCACTCGTCGGTCTGTTGTTCAATACCCTGCCACAACTCCTGCGCGGTGTGGGGCCTGTCCCCCAAACATATGAGTTTCAGAATGGCCTGCTGACGTTTACCCCGGGCTGTGCTGAAGTTGGTGGTGAAGGTGTGTGGCTGACTGGATGAGCAGGTGGAAGAAGAGGAGGAGGAAGCCGAGTAGGAGGAGGAGGCTACAGGAGTCAAAGAATGTTGCCCTGCCATCCTTGGCGGCGGAAGGACGTGCGCCAAAGAACTCTCTGCCTGGGGCCCAGCCGCCACTACATTTACCCGGTGTGCAGTTAGGGAGATATAGCGTCCCTGGCCGTGCTTACTGGTCCACGTATCTGTGGTTAGGTGGACCTTGCCACAGAAGGCATTGCGCAGTGCACACTTGATTTTATCGGATACTTGGTTGTGCAGGGAAGGCACGGCTCTCTTGTAGAAGTAGTGGCGGCTGGGAACAACATAATGTGGGACAGCAAGCGACATTAGCTGTTTGAAGCTGTCTGTGTCCACCAGCCTGAATGACAGCATTTCATAGGCCAGTAGTTTAGAAATGCTGGCATTCAGGGCCAGGAATCGAGGGTGGCTACGTGGGAATTTACGCTTTTTCTCAAATGTTTGTGAGATGGAGAGCTGAGCGCTGCCGTGTGACATGGTTGAGATGCTTGGTGACGGAGGTGGTGGTGTTGGTGGTACATCCTCTGTTTGCTGGGCGACAGGTGCCAACGGAGGAAGAGGCCGAGGCAGCAGCAGAAGAGGTAGCAGGGGGAGCCTGAGTGAGTTCCTTGTTTTTAAGGTGTTTACTCTACTGCAGTTCATGCTTTGGATGTAGATGCCTGGTCATGCAGGTTGTGCTAAGGTTCAGAACGTTAATGCCTCGCTTCAGGCTCTGATGGCACAGCGTGCAAACCACTCGGGTCTTGTCGTCAGCACATTATTTGAAGAACTGCCACGCCAGGGAACTCCTTGAAGCTGCCTTTGGGGTGCTCGGTCCCAGGTGGCGGTGGCCAGTAGCAGGTGAACTCTCTTGGTGGCGGGTGTTCTGCTTTTGCCCACTGCTCCCTCTTTTGCTACGCTGTTGGCTCGGTCTCACCACTGCCTCTTCCTCTGAACTCTGAAAGTCAGTGGCATGACCTTCATTCCATGTGGGGTCTATGACCTCATCGTCTCCTGCATCGTCTTCCACCCAGTCTTCCTCCCTGACCTCCTGTTCAGTCTGCACACTGCAGAAAGACGCAGCAGTTGGCACCTGTGTTTTGTCATCATCATAGACGTGCTGAGGTAGTATTCCCATGTCCTCATCATCAGGAAACATAAGTGGTTGTGCGTCAGTGCATTCTATGTCTTCCACCGCTGGGCAAGGGCTAGGTGGATGCCCTTGGGAAACCCTGCCAGCAGAGTCTTCAAACAGCATAAGAGACTGCTGCATAACTTGAGGCTCAGACAGTTTCAGTTTCACTGATATGCATGGGGGTGATGTGACAGACTGATGGGCTTGGTTTTCAGGCGCCATCTGTGCGCTTTCTACAGAAGACTGGGTGGTAGATAATGTGAACGTGCTGGATCCACTGTCGGCCACCCAATTGACTAATGCCTGTACCTGCTCAGGCCTTACCATCCTTAGAACGGCATTGGGCCCCACCAAATATCGCTGTAAATTCTGGCGGGTACTGGGACCTGAGGTAGTTGGTTCACAAGGACGTGTGGCTGTGGCAGAACGGCCACGTCCTCTCCCAGCACCAGAGGGTCCACTAACACCACCACGACCATGTCCGCGTCCGCGTCCCTTACTAGATGTTTTCCTCATTGTTACCGTTCACCACAATAAGAAAAAAATTATTTGGCCCAATGTATTGAATTCAAATTCAGGCCTTTTTTTACAGGCACCTAACACTATCTGGCTATCTATTTATGTACCGTATTACACTAATACAGGCACAGCAGTAACCACAGATTTCGGGGAATATCAATTGTAGGCCTAGTATTTAGGCGCTGGATGAAAGGTATCCTTTTACAGACAGAATTACACTTGGAGATGCACAGTAGCGTGTGAAAAAATATATAGGATTATGCGTTGAGCACTTGTATTTTAACACTTAGTGTAATATACCCTTTAACGGAAAGAAATACACTTGGAGATGCACGGTAGCGTGTGAAGTTATTGAGGATGACCCTATCAGCACTTGAATTTGCCCCTTGAATGTAATATACCCTTTTACAGACAGAAATGCACTATGAGATGCACATTAGTGCGTGCAAATTTAAAGGCTTATGATATCAGCAATTGTAATTTAACACTTTGTGTAATATAGTGGTAGGTTGTGGTGGCTCACTAGCAAGTAGTTAAGGTATGGTGCTGCAAGCTCATATAGAGGGAATCACCCCACCCTCTCTTAAAGGCAAATGTAGTAATAGGAAAATGAGCGAGCACTCATACACTTGGCAACCAGATTGACATGTGCAGAAAATATTTATTAAATCCCCATAAAATACAAGTAATAAAATTTATAAGAACAATGTAGCAATAATATACAACATTACAGTCACATATATTGTGGTATATATGATCGATACTATATTCATATGATTCAATAGTGTCGATAAATTCAATAGTATACAGGGAGTGCAGAATTATTAGGCAAGTTGTATTTTTGAGGATTAATTTTATTATTGAACAACAACCATGTTCTCAATGAACCCAAAAAACTCATTAATATCAAAGCTGAATATTTTTGGAAGTAGTTTTTAGTTTGTTTTTAGTTTTAGCTATTTTAGGGGGATATCTGTGTGTGCAGGTGACTATTACTGTGCATAATTATTAGGCAACTTAACAAAAAACAAATATATACCCATTTCAATTATTTATTTTTACCAGTGAAACCAATATAACATCTCAACATTCACAAATATACATTTCTGACATTCAAAAACAAAACAAAAACAAATCAGTGACCAATATAGCCACCTTTCTTTGCAAGGACACTCAAAAGCCTGCCATCCATGGATTCTGTCAGTGTTTTGATCTGTTCACCATCAACATTGCGTGCAGCAGCAACCACAGCCTCCCAGACACTGTTCAGAGAGGTGTACTGTTTTCCCTCCTTGTAAATCTCACATTTGATGATGGACCACAGGTTCTCAATGGGGTTCAGATCAGGTGAACAAGGAGGCCATGTCATTAGATTTTCTTCTTTTATACCCTTTCTTGCCAGCCAATCTGTGGAGTACTTGGACGCGTGTGATGGAGCATTGTCCTGCATGAAAATCATGTTTTTCTTGAAGGATGCAGACTTCTTCCTGTGCCACTGCTTGAAGAAGTTGTCTTCCAGAAACTGGCAGTAGGACTGGGAGTTGAGCTTGACTCCATCCTCAACCCGAAAAGGCCCCACAAGCTCATCTTTGATGATACCAGCCCAAACCAGTACTCCACCTCCACCTTGCTGGCGTCTGAGTCGGACTGGAGCTCTCTGCCCTTTACCAATCCAGCCACGGGCCCATCCATCTGGCCCATCAAGACTCACTCTCATTTCATCAGTCCATAAAACCTTAGAAAAATCAGTCTTGAGATATTTCTTGGCCCAGTCTTGACGTTTCAGCTTGTGTGTCTTGTTCAGTGGTGGTCGTCTTTCAGCCTTTCTTACCTTGGCCATGTCTCTGAGTATTGCACACCTTGAGCTTTTGGGCACTCCAGTGATGTTGCAGCTCTGAAATATGGCCAAACTGGTGGCAAGTGGCATCTTGGCAGCTGCACGCTTGACTTTTCTCAGTTCATGGGCAGTTATTTTGCGCCTTGGTTTTTCCACACGCTTCTTGCGACCCTGTTGACTATTTTGAATGAAACGCTTGATTGTTCGATGATCACGCTTCAGAAGCTTTGCAATTTTAAGAGTGCTGCATCCCTCTGCAAGATATCTCACTATTTTTGACTTTTCTGAGCCTGTCAAGTCCTTCTTTTGACCCATTTTGCCAAAGGAAAGGAAGTTGCCTAATAATTATGCACACCTAATATAGGGTGTTGATGTCATTAGACCACACCCCTTCTCATTACAGAGATGCACATCACCTAATATGCTTAATTGGTAGTAGGCTTTCGAGCCTATACAGCATGGAGTAATACAACATGCATAAAGAGGATGATGTGGTCAAAATACTCATTTGCCTAATAATTCTGCACGCAGTGTATATCTCACCAAAAAACTTCAAGTATATGCTGTTGTTTGGGAAAGAGGGGGTATTATCTTCTAGCGCTCTATCCCAATTTGGGAAACTGAATGTCACTGAAAATGCTGTAGGTGTATTCACTGGGAGTGCAATATGTTCATAAAGTGTCCACAGGAATCCTGATAATGTGAAAAGTCTCTTATAGCATATCCTTTTAAGCTCGATATGAGCTTTGGATTGAAGAAAACTTTAAATCGATATTTGGCTTACCGTCTAGCGTCTGCTGTCTCCCTATTGCTTCAATGGAGCTTTAAATATTTGCCGGCTTATTCAGTCGCTCCATACAGCAAGCTGGTTTAAATTTCGCCGGAGTTCCAAAGATCGCGGGAGTTGCCACTCTGTTCCGCAATTTCCTTTGGTGCAGCTTTCAACGATAAGAATAGTTAATCCTTTACTGTAGAGATTTTCTTCTGTATGGCCATACAGTATTATCGGAGGCTTTTCAATGCAGGTACATCACTTGTTTCACCATACGCGTTACGGGTAGATTCACTCTCCCTTCCTCAGTGGTCAAGTGTCTGCCTGCTCTGACTCCATTTTTATTTTTATTTTTATTGATAAAAATGGAATTTATCTATTGAATTTATCGACACTATTGAGTCATATGAATATAGTATCGATCATATCTACCACAATATATGTGACTGTAATGTTGTATATTATTGCTACATTGTTCTTATAAATTTTATTACTTGTATTTTATGGGGATTTAATAAATATTTTCTGCACATGTCAATCTGGTTGCCAAGTGTATGAGTGCTCGCTCATTTTCCTATTACTACTTTGTGTAATATACCCTTTTACGTAAAAAAATACACTTGGAGATGCACGCTGAGTGTAATATCCCGTTTTACGGACAGATTTACACTTGGCCTTCAACAGCTGAAACCACTGATTTAGGGAATTGCTATTTTGGGAATTGAATTTCAACCCAGAACAAAAACTATGCTTTGACGGACACTAAAAAACTTGTCCAGCCACAGCTGGAACACCAGATTTAGGGTATTGCTATTTTGGCAATTGTATTTCACCCCAGAAAAAAATATATAATTTGCCAGACAGCAGACAGTATTACACTTGGCTAGCCACAGCTGGAACACCGGATTTAGGGGATTGCTATTTTTGCAAGTGAATTTCACCCCTCAATAAAATATAGAAAATTCTATCCTGAGTTTCAAGGGGTGACAATAAGCATAGCCAAGCCCCTGATGTAGGATATAGCAAAAAAAAAACACAAGACACAAAATGGCCGCCGATCACCCCAGAAAAAAGTGACAGAAAAACGCTCTGGGCAGCCTAAAACAGTGAGCAATTAACTAGCAGAAGTTGAATGATTCACAGCTGTAGATCGATCACTTCATTAAGTGTTTTTGCTGAGTAAATCCCTGCCTAATCTCGCCCTAACAGCAGCTGCATCCTCTCCCTATACTGATCAGAGCAGAGTGACGTGCGGCGCTACGTGACTCCAGCTTAAATAGAGGCTGGGTCACATGCTGCACTGGCCAATCACAGCCATGCCAATAGTAGGCATGGCTGTGATGGCCTCTTGGGGCAAGTAGTATTACGCTTGTTGATTGGCTGCTTTGCAGCCTTTCAAAAAGCGCCAAGAAAGCTCCGAACACCGAACCCGAAACCGAACTTTTACGCAAATGTTCGGGTTCGTGTCACGAACACCCCAAAATTCGGTACGAACCCGAACTATACAGTTCGGGTTCGCTCATCCCTAATCGCTGTGGGTGCTCAAGTACAATTTAATATAATAAAAGTCAATGGGAGACCCGAGCATTAAACCAGGCACCCCCTGCTCTGAAGAAGAGAGGATGTCTGGTTCACAAAAAAAGGTTAGAAATTGATGGAAACCCCATCAAAATGATTTGGAAACAGCATTAAGAGGATGGCTGGATGCATCTTGGACTCCTATAACCTATGACATACAATAGACAACCACACGAAGGCTATATGCCAAAATGCCAGGTACTGTATATGCCCAATCTAGCCATGAGACAGATAACAGTAAGCATACTTTACAATGGCAGCCTTGTGCACTATGAGACATTCCAAACCAGCTCTCATCTGATTGAGAGCCAGTAAGCCTCAAAGTTTCTTCATATCTGTTGGATGGCTTGGGTGGACCTGCGCACCTAGATCAATATCATTAGAGTTACAAAAAGTTTTCTGATTGTCCTAACATAATATTCAATAACCTTTCTATACAGTTTTGTCATATAAACTCATTTGCATGGTGGTAAGATTTAACCTTACTATTACGTTGACCAGGGGGCATTTGGGTGGGCCGATAAAGATTAAGTCTTGTTGATTTACTCAATGTTTTTATTTTATTGATAATTTTATGGCATATCTAGTAAAAGTTATATTTTATGTTGTTGGTCCGCAAAGTATATTGGTGGTAAACATTTAACCCCTCAGATGTCCACAGCATCTGAGGCAGCTTTCCCAGCAGGGGTGTAACTACTATAGCGGCAGACTATGTGACTGGTATGGGGCCCAGGACAAGAGAGGGCTCTGTCTTAGTTGGGATCATCTCCTCTTCTACTGGAGGTAAAAACTCAGTCAGGACTCTGCCCTCTAAATGAACAACTTTTAGCAAATGACGCAGTGGAAAAATTGCCCAAGGGTCATTGAAAAAGGTTTAGGCAGAAACCCTTCTATCCTATGTGGGGGCCTGGTTTGATTCTTGCTATAGGACCCTTACTTCTTTATGTATGCCACTGTTTCCCAGGGAGTGTTACTGTGTGAAATAGTAGGCATCCGGGACTAATGTCTGCCATTGGAGATAATGCTAATTTCAGACATTTGACCCATCAGATGCTCCCAGCATCTGATGCAGCTTTCCCAGGGAGTGCTTCACTCCTGAGGCTAGAATGGCTTCCCCATGCTGAGATCAGAGAAGCCTTTCATTGCCTGCAATAGCCTGGGTCTCTAAAGAAAGCTAGCCTATTACAGCTGATTTTCTTATGGAGGCCTGCAGGTGGCAGGGTCCCATAAGAACAGAGTGAATCTGCAATACATTGCAGGATAGATTGGAGGCTTAAGCAGAGAAATGGCAGATGTATGGTTCTGCACATGGGAAGGAAAAATACATGTCACCAGTTCTTACTAAATGGTAAAACACTGGGTAACACTGACATGGAAAAGGACTTAGGAATTTTAGTGAACAGCAAGCTAAATTATAGAAACCAGAGCCAGGCAGCTGCTGCCAAGTCCAATAAGATAATGGGTTGCATCAAAAAGGGCATAGATGCCCATGATGAGAACAGAGTCCTGCTACTTTACAAATCACTCAGACCACACGTGGAATAATGTGTGTAGTTTTGGGCTCCAGTGAAAAGGCAGACATAGCAGAGCTGGAGAGGGTTCAGAGGAGTGCAACTAAAGTAATAACTGTAATGGGTGGACTACAGTACCCAGGAAAATTTTCAAATTTAGAGTTATTCACTTAATGAAAAAAAAGACGACTAAGGGAGATGTTATAACTATGTATAAATATATCAGGAGTCGGTACAGAGATTTCTCCCATCATCTATTTATCCCCAGGACTGTGACGAGGGGACATCCTCTGCGTCTGGAGGAAAGAAGGTTTGTACACAAACATAGAAGAGGATTCTTTACGGTAAGAGCAGGGAGACTATGGAGCTCTCTGCCTGAGGAGGTGGTGATGGTGAGTACAATAAAGGAGTTCAAGAGGGGCCTGGATGTATTTCTAGAGTGTAATAATATTACAGATTATAGTCACTAGAGAGGGGTCGTTGATCCAGGGAGTTATTCTGATTGTCTGATTGAATCAGAACTGATTGGCTGTACTGGATGGACAGATGTCTTTTTTCAGCCTTATAAACTTCGTGACTATGATAATTCATCGCAATGTAAGGCAGAAGCAACCTAAAGATCACATATTCTCCTAGGGGGGCTTAAAAAAGGTAAAAAAAATAATATATATATTTTTTTAAATTCAAATCACCTTCCTATCCCCATAATAAAAATTAAGTAAATATTAAAAAATCAAAATGGCTGATTTGCTGTTTTTTTGTCTCTTCACCGCCCTCACAAAGAATTTATAAAACAGGATCAAAAAGTCATATACAGTACACTCCAAAATGGTATCATTAAAAACTACAGATCGTACTGCACTGAGCCCTAGCTTTGTATATAGAAATATAATAAAGTACGGTAATAGGGGTCAAAATATGGCAATGCAAAGAAAAAAATATTATTTTCCAAAGTTTCTATTTTTTTATATATTTTTTGTATTAAAACACAAGAAAAACTATATAAATGGTATCACTGTAATCATGCTGACTTGGAGAATGAAGTGAACAGTTCAGTTCCACTCCATAGGGAATGCCATAAAAACAAAACCCATAAAACGATGGCGCAATTTCGGAACTTTTTCCAATTTCATCCCATTTGGAATTTTTTTCCAACTTCCCACTACATCATATGTAATTGTAAATGATGATATTAGAAAGTGCAACTTGTTAATTAGCTCATTTATATTAGAGAAAATTTTGATTTATTTTTATTATTTTAATACTTAGGCTACTTTTACACTAGCGTTTTTTGCGGATACGTCATGGATCTACAAAAACCCTTCTGTTATAATAATACAACCGCGTGCATCCGTCATGAACGGATCCGGTAGTATTATGTCTTCTATAGCCATAACGGATCCGTCATGAACTCCATTGAAAGTCAATGGGAGACGGATCAGTTTTCTATTGTGTCAGAGAAAACATCTCGCTCCGCATACCAGGACAGACAGAAAAACGCTGCAGGTTTTGGTGTCCGCCTCCAGAGCGGAATGGTGACTGATCGGAGGCAAACTGATGCATTCTGAGAGGATCCTTTTCCATTCAGAATGCATTAGGGTAAAACTGATCCGTTTTGGACCGCTTCTGAGAGCCCTGAACGGATCTCACAAACGGAAAGCCAAAATGCCAGTGTGAAAGTATCCTTACCTATCACTTGTTCCCATGACAAGTTTTTTTTTTTATAAATGTGTCTTTTTACACAAAACTCCACCACATAATCTTGCTTCATTGTCTGCAACATTTTGAGCCATTTCTGCCGATAAGAGGATGATAAATAAGGGATAGTATGCGCCAATTTAATTGCCCAGCCCACTTTCACATTTACAACAAATTTCTGGCGTAATGCATTCTTTATGGTGAAAATTTTGGAGAAAACAGTTGATATATTCGGCACGAATTAAAACTCCATTCTTATTGGTGCATTTTACTCCATAATTCCGGTGGAACATGATTAGTAAATGGCCCCTGATGTGTTTCATGTAGTATTCCGTGATGGGAATGCAACCAAATGGAATGGAATGCATTCTGGTGAACTCTGTTTCCTTCAGTTCAGTTTTTTCCCCGTTGGCAATGAATGGGGACAAAACTGAAGAGTTTTCCTCCGGTATTGAGATCCGATGACGGATCTCAATAGCGGAAAGGAAAAACGCAGATGTAAAAGTAGCCTTTTTTTTTATATTGACAATTTTTATTGATTTTCCTTATTTCTACATAAATGTCAATGGCCAGATACAAGGCAAAATCACATTACAAGCATTATCTTGCGCTAGGCCAGATGGTGAGACATAATAAAAGATAATAACATAACAACACAGCTTGGTCCGGTCAAGACAGGCAGAGCTAGGATTTAAGTGACTATACATTAAAGCGTTCACAATATGGCTTGAGTATTTAGGAACATAGGTATATAAAAAGTTAAGTCACCATAAAGATTTGAAACAGCTACCCGGGTGATTTACGGGCTATGGAACAAGTCAGGGTCTAAGAGAATTTTCTATACTCCCTCCAAGGTGTCCAGATCTGGAGAAAAATGGGTCTAGAACGAAGTTCCCAGTGGGAAATTTCCTCTAGCCTATAGATTTGATCTAGTCGGTTAACCCAGTGTTCTAGGCTTGGGAGTTCAGATGAAAGCCAGTGTTTTGGTATTAATAGTCTGGCTGCTGCTAGCATGAACGAGAAAAGTGTTGATTTGTGAGAGTTCACTCCCCTAATTCCCAAGGAGAGTAAGGTTAGCTCAGGATTACAGGGGAAGGAAGTCTGGCAAATCTGGTTACTAAGTTTGACTATGTTAGACCACCATGGTTTAATTAATTCGCAAGACCACCATATATGGATAAAAGAGCCCCTTTCTTTACAACATCTCCAGCAAATATCAGAGGAGCTGGGGTTATAACAGCTGGTTTTATCTGGGGTTTTATACCAACGCATTAAGATTTTATAGCGGTTTTCTTGAATCAGGATACATCTGGAAATCTTGTGTGGGGTAATCAATATGCTTGAAATCTCAGAAGGCGTCAGTTTTCGCTGCAAGTCTTTCTCCCATAGTCCAACTGCAGCAGGTTTAGCCCAAGAGGGAGGAGATATAAGTTGATTGTATATTGTTGATATGGATTTAGACGGGTACAATGAGTTACCAATCATCTTATCAAACCAGTAAAGTTCCTGAGAAGGAGGAGTTTTCTTTGCAATAAGGAGCGATTCCTTTCTAAGGAATCTTAAGAAAATGGGGTTCTGAATATTAGTTTTAAATAGATCACAAATGTCTTGATCAGAAAGGATACCTCCATCTTGATTGAACAGTTTTGAGAAAGTAAGCTCTGTTGTTCTTAGGGGAAGGGGACAGCTATCTTTCAGTTCTTTGGGAGCTAAGGCTACCACATCCTTTATGAGGATAAAAGGGGAAGGGAGTGTTAAGGCCCCAGAGTTGGTCGAGAACCACCTCCAGACCTTCAAGGTATTACGAATCTGGGGGTTCGGTATAGAGTTAGGTACTGGAGGTGGCCTGTCAGCCAGCAACAGGGCCCGAATAGGGGAAGATAGGAAAGCATTTTCCAAGACTAGCCAAGATTTGTGAGGGGGGTTTCTAATCCAATCCACAGCTCTTGAGAGCTGAATAGCTTTCATGTACATCTCGGGATCAGGCAGCCCAATGCCTCCTTTGGATCTAGGTTTGTTTAGAGTCTCAAAAGAGATACGTGATTTTTTTCCCCTGCCAGATAAATTTACGAATGTGCTTATTAAGGGAGGAGAAGTAAGATTTGGGGATCTCAATGGGAAGCACTTGCATCAGGTATGTAAGTCTAGGAATTATCAAGGACATGAGGATATTTTTCCTCCCAAACCAGGACAAATAAGGGAAATCTAGAGTATCCATTTGGGTGATCAAGGATACTAATAGGGGTTTATAGTTAAGTTTAAATAGATCCGCAAGATGCGGGGATAGTTTTACACCTAGGTATGTCAGTTGTTGGGTATGCCAATTAAAGGGGGAATTAATCTGGAGGGATAGGAGAGAAGATGAGGAGAGGCCCATGTGGAGTGTCTGGGATTTGGAGGGGTTAACTTTGAAATTGGATAGCGATCCAAAGTGGCCAAGTTTTGATATTATTACAGGCATAGATTTATGTGGATTAGTTGTGAGAATTAATAAATCATCTGCGAACGCAACTAATTTAAACTCACAGCCACTAACCTGTAGGCCTTTAATTTCTGAGTCTTGTCTAAGGGTTTGTAACAGGGTTTCCATCACTAGAACAAATAAAAGAGGGGAAAGCGGGCAGCCCTGTCTTGTTCCGTTTCTAATGGGGAAACAAGAGGATAAAGTGTCATTGACCGACACGGAAGCCGAAGAGCGAGAGTACATAGAAAAAACAGCGTTAATATATGTATCAGGTATTTGAAATCTAGACAAAGTCAGGGTGATAAAAGTCTAATCTACTCTGTCAAATGCTTTTTCGGCGTCTGTGCCAATCAAGACTAGGAGGGAGGATTTGTGGGAGGCGTAATATAATGCATTTAATATTTTAGTGGTGTTGTCTTTCCCTTCTCAACCCTTGACAAAACCAACTTGGTCTGGATGAATTAGGTATGGTAAAAGGCTTTGTAATCTGGTGGCTAACATCTTGGATAATAGTTTAAGATCCACATTTAGCAGGGAGATGGGTCGGTAATTGGAACATGAGGTGAGATCTTTGCCTTGTTTGGGGATAACTGTAATAGTGGCTTTTGTCATATCTATAGTAAGTGTGTGTTTGTCCAAGGCGAGATTATAAATTGGGAGCAGAAAAGGGAGAAGGCTGTCCTTAAATGCCAAATAATAAGTTATGGGAAGTCCATCCGGACCGGACATTTTCCCTTGGGTGTTGATTTAATGGCAGTTAATAATTCAGGGGTGGTGAATGGTTTAGTCAGAGATTCTCGTTGAGATAGGGACAGAGATGGGAGTTTAAGGGTGTTTAGGAATGAGTTGATATTAGTCACTCTATCTTGAGAAGGATTTGGAAGAGTTGAAGGGGGGAGATTATAAAGAGTCTCATAAAATTGCCTAAATTGTTCTGCTATTTCTTTTGCTTTAAACAGATGGATACCTTGGGGGGATTTAATGCTCTGGATGTATCGGGAGCTTCGTCTCTGTTTAATTCTCTGCATTGCAAACTTAGAAGCTTTATTGCATGAGCAAAGACTTTTTGTTGAGCAGACAAGTAGTATTTGGCTGACTTCTCATTGAGAAGATTTTTTAGTTCTGTTCTTAGAGAGCAAAGTTCCGAAAGGTGTTGAGCAAGTAGTGATTTCTTATGGACTTTTTCCAGAACATGGATTTTAGAAAGTAGGGTGGTGAGTTTTTTCTCAGATTCTTTTTTAAGAAAAGAGCAGAGACTTATTAGTCTACCTCTAATATAGGCTTTATGGGCATCCCAGAGAATCTGGGGGGATATTTCTGGTGTATTATTGGTTGAAAAATATTCTTCAAGGAAGGAGGATATTTGAAATTTATGTTTGGCATTACCTAGCAGAGATTCGTTAAATCTCCAGTTTGAGTTTCTAATTGATCTGTTGGATGGGTGAATATCACAATATATTGGGGAGTGATCAGATAAGGTTAAATCACCCATCGAGGAGGTTGGGCAGATGTCACTACCAGAGCTTTGAGACGTTCTCACAGCTCTGTTTCTCCACCCCTGTGATAATGTCACTACTAGAGCTTGGAGGAGTTCCCTCTGCTCTGTTTCTCCGCCCCTGTGTTGAGGTCTTTACTTTCTGTTTCCTTTCTCCCAGCTGTCCCTCCTGTGTTTGATTTCTCTGCCTTTAAATCACCCCTCCTCCTTTGTAGGGTGTGGTTTATACTTTTCATTTGAGCTGTATCTCTCGCTTGAGTATCTTCACTTGTGTGATATCTTTCTATGGACCTGAGTTCTGCTGAAGCAAGTACTTCGGATAGTGTCTGCTGACTTTGGATCTGTTTTCACTGCTGCTGCACAGCTCCTTCAGTTAAGTGTGCAGACATTGTGTGTTTCTGTTTGTTTGCTGACTGGATCCGAGGCGACCCCGGTTCCATCCATATTCTGAGCAGGGCACCGGTGGCCGTGCCCCTTCCAATATTGTAGGGGTTACAGTGGTCATCAGCCTTAGGTACGCAGGCATGTCTCGATCCACCATTTGAAACTGGACATGTGCTTAGCAGCATAGGGAGAGCTTTTAGGGTCTGACAGGGGTCACCCTTTATCCTCCCTAGTTTGGGTCCGGTCAGTAGCTAATTCACTGTGTATGCTCTTGTTGCTCACATACAGACGTGACATTATTATCCACCAAAACCGTCCTTTTTGACATGGATCCGCTTTCTAACCTGGTTGACCGTATGCAGGGTCTTTCTTTGGAAGTAGCGGATCTCCGTCAATCTATGACTCAGCTTCATGCATTGGGCTATGCTCCGGCCCATGGAGTCTGTTGCGAGCCAAAGGTCTCACTTCCGGAAACGTTCTCCGGGGCAGTGAGAATTTTGTTCGCTTCAGAGAGGCATGCAAACTCCATTTTTGCTTGTGTCCCCATTCCTCTGGTAATGAGGAGCAGAGGGTGAGGATTGTCATCTCCCTGCTCAGGGGTAATGCTCAGACTTGGGCTTTTTCACTGCCATCGGGGGATCCCTCCCTTCGATCCGTGAAAAGATTTTTTTGTGGCCCTGGGGCAGATATATGATGACCCGGATCGTGTTGCTCTGGCCGAATCCAACTTACGTTTTTTATGCCAGAACAAACTGTCTGCGGAGCTTTATTGTTCTGAATTTCGGAGATGGGCAGCTGATTCAGGTTGGAATGATGCTGCACTCCGGAGTCAGTTCTGTCATGGTCTCTCAGAGAGATTGAAAGATGCGTTTGCTTTCCATAAGAGACCAACGTCCTTAGATTCTGCAATGTCATTGGCGGTACGCCTTGACAGGCGTCTAAGAGAAAGAAACGAGACCTCTCTGTCCAGCCATTGTCAGTCTAGGGGCAGTGGTGCGGACTCATTCAGTGTGCAGGGGCCTCATCCTGTCTCGCTCCCCTCTGAGGAGGAGCCCATGCAGCTAGGTCGACTTGCCCCTGATAAAGGAGGATTTAATCCTCAGAGAATGGTGTGTTTTTGTTGTGGGGGCATAGGTCATTTGGCAAATGTTTGTCCGTCTAGGAAATTCATGAACTGTACTAAGAGTAATAATAAGAGAAAAACCTCAAAAGGTAAATCATCAAACTCTGCTTCATCTGCTACTTTGGGCAAAGTTGATGTAGGAATTGATGCTTTTCCTCTGACCTGCAGGTCCCGTTTTCTCCTTTCTGCCAAGGTGGCGCTAGAGAGCAAAGTCATTTCTTGTGAAATTGTTGTCGATAGTGGAGCGGCCGTCAATCTTATTGACACTCAATTTGTAGCCATGCATGATTTTCAGGTTTGCACATTAGAAAAGGATATACCTGTTTTTGCTATTGACTCTGCTCCACTCTCACAGAGATCCCTGAAGGGCATTGTTCACAATATCCGGTTAGCTGTAGGTGACACTCATGTGGAGGATATTTCTTGTTTTGTCCTTAACGGATTGCCTTCTCCTCTAGTTTTGGGGTTACCCTGGCTCACTAGACATAACCCCACTATTGATTGGCAAGGAATGCAAATAAATGAGTGGAGTGAGTTTTGTAGAGAGAATTGTCTCACAGCGACTTTGGCAGAGGTGTCTACTAAAACTGTGCCATCATTTCTCTCTGATTTCTCGGACGTGTTTTCCGAGAGCGGTGTTCAGGAGCTACCTCCTCACTGGGAGTTTGACTGTCCCATTAACCTCATTCCCGGCGCCAAGCTGCCAAAAGCACGCCTCTACAATCTCTCACAACCGGAAAGAATCGCAATGCAAACCTATATCTCTGAGAGTCTCGATAAGGGCCATATTCGTCCCTCAAAATCACCTGTTGCCGCTGGGTTTTTTTTTGTTAAAAAAAAAGATGGCTCTCTGAGACCTTGCCTAGATTTTAGGGAGCTGAACCGTATCACGATTTGTGATCCCTATCCCCTTCCTCTGATCCCGGACCTCTTCAACCAAATTGTTGGGGCCAAGGTTTTTTCCAAATTGGATTTGAGAGGCGCGTACAACCTAGTCAGGGTCAGAGATGGGGATGAATGGAAAACGGCCTTTAATACCCCTAACGGGCATTTCGAGAATCTCGTTATGCCTTTCGGCCTGATGAATGCTCCGGCCGTCTTTCAGCATTTTGTTAACAGTATTTTCTACCATTTAATGGGGAAATTTGTATTGGTGTATATAGATGATATTTTGATTTTTTCCCCTGATGTTCAGACCCATCAGGATCATCTTTTTCAGGTTCTGCGTCTTCTGCGGGAAAATAAATTGTACGCCAAGCTGGAGAAATGTGTTTTTATGGTATCGGAGATTCAATTTCTGGGTTTTCTCCTCTCTGCTTCTGGTTTTCGCATGGATCCGGAGAAGGTCCGTGCTGTGCTTAAGTGGGAGCTTCCTGAGAATCAGAAGGCTTTGATGCGCTTTCTGGGTTTTGCGAACTATTACAGAAAGTTCATTTTGAATTATTCCTCTGTTGTCAAACACCTCACTGACATGACAAAAAAGGGGGCGGATTTTTCCTCTTGGTCGGAGGAGGCGCTTGCAGCTTTTTCTAAGATTAAAGAGAGTTTTGCGTCTGCTCCCATCTTGGTGCATCCCGATGTTTCCTTACCTTTTATTGTTGAGGTGGATGCTTCCGAGGTGGGTGTGGGTGCGGTATTGTCCCAGGGCCCTTCTCCTGCCAAATGGCGACCCTGTGCCTTTTTCTCTAAAAAACTCTCCCCGGCAGAGAAAAACTATGATGTGGGAGATAGGGAGTTGTTGGCCATCAAGTTGGCTTTCGAGGAATGGCGCCATTGGTTGGAGGGGGGCAGGCACCCTATCACCGTTTTTACCGACCATAAGAATCTGGCGTACTTGGAGTCGGCCAAGCGTATGAATCCGAGACAGGCCAGATGGTCTCTGTTCTTCTCCAGATTCAATTTTGTCGTTACATTCCGCCCTGGGATCAAAAATTTAAAAGCTGATGCTCTCTCTCGCTGTTTTCCGGGAGGAGGAAACTCCGAGGACCCGAGTCCCATTTTGGCGGAGGGGGTAGTTGTTTCTGCTCTGTATTCTGATTTGGAGGCCGAGGTTCAGGCTGCCCAGACTGAGGCACCTGCCTGTTGTCCTTCTGGGAAGTTGTTTGTGCCTCCTGAGTTACGTCACAAACTCTTCAAGGAGCATCATGATACTGTTCTTGCTGGTCACCCCGGGAGTAGAGCCACGGTAGATCTCATTGCTCAGAGATTTTGGTGGCCGGCTCTTCGTAAGTTGGTGAAGGGTTTTGTGGCTGCTTGTGAGACGTGCGCTCGCGCAAAGGTCCCTCGTTCACGGCCTTCAGGTCCCCTTCTCCCGTTACCCATACCTTCCCGTCCTTGGACACACCTGTCCATGGACTTTATCACGGATCTTCCTCGTTCCTCAGGGAAGTCGGTGATCTTGGTGGTGGTGGACCGTTTTAGCAAGATGGCTCATTTCGTACCCTTCCCTGGTTTACCCAATGCTAAAACGTTGGCGCAAGCTTTTGTCGACCATATTCTTAAATTGCATGGCATTCCTTCTGATATTGTTTCCGATAGAGGCACGCAGTTTGTGTCCAGATTCTGGAAGGCTTTCTGTTCTCGCCTGGGGGTTCGGCTGTCCTTCTCTTCTGCTTTTCACCCGCAGTCGAATGGTCAGACTGAACGTGTCAATCAGAATCTGGAGACATATTTGCGCTGTTTTGTGGCAGAGAACCAGGAGGATTGGTGTTCATTTCTCCCTCTGGCTGAGTTTGCTCTGAACAACCGTCGTCAGAAATCTTCTGATAAGTCACCATTCTTTGGTGCATATGGGTTCCATCCCCAGTTTGGGACATTCTCGGGAGGGGCTCCTTCTGGTTTGCCTGAGGAGGAGAGATTTTCCTCGTCTTTGTCTACCATTTGGCAAAAGATTCAGAGTAATCTTAGAAAGATGAGTGAGAAATATAAGCGTGTGGCTGATCCGGACCTGAATGTGGGTGATCTGGTGTGGTTGTCTACAAGAAATATTAAACTGAAGGTTCCCTCCTGGAAATTGGGTCCCAAGTTTATTGGGCCTTATAAAATCTTGTCAGTCGTCAATCCTGTTGCTTTCCGTCTTGATCTTCCACGGGTTTGGAAGATACATAATGTATTTCACAGATCTCTCTTAAAACCATATGTCCAGCCCACGGTACCCTCCTCTTTGCCTCCTCCTCCGATTTTGGTTGATGGCAATCTGGAGTTTGAGGTTTCCAGAATTGTGGACTCTCGCATTGTCCGCGGTTCTCTTCAGTACCTCGTTCATTGGAAGGGTTATGGTCCTGAGGAGAGGATGTGGGTCCCGGTGTCGGACATTAAAGCCACTCGCCTCATCAGGGCATTTCATAGGGCTCATCCTGAGAAGGTGGGTCCTGGGTGTCCGGAGTCCACCCGTAGAGGGGGGGGGGGTACTGTCACTACCAGAGCTTTGAGACGTTCTCACAGCTCTGTTTCTCCACCCCTGTGATGATGTCACTACTAGAGCTTGGAGGAGTTCCCTCTGCTCTGTTTCTCCGCCCCTGTGTTGAGGTCTTTACTTTCTGTTTCCTTTCTCCCAGCTGTCCCTCCTGTGTTTGATTTCTCTGCCTTTAAATCACCCCTCCTCCTTTGTAGGGTGTGGTTTATACTTTTCATTTGAGCTGTATCTCTCGCTTGAGTATCTTCACTTGTGTGATATCTTTCTATGGACCTGAGTTCTGCTGAAGCAAGTACTTTGGATAGTGTCTACTGACTTTGGATCTGTTTTCACTGCTGCTGCAGCTCCTTCAGTTAAGTGTGCAGACATTGTGTGTTTCTGTTTGTTTGCTGACTGGATCCGAGGCGACCCTGATTCCGTCCATATTCTGAGCAGGGCACCGGTGGCCGTGCCCCTTCCACTATTGTAGGGGTTACAGTGGTCATCAGCCTTAGGTACGCGGGCATGTCTCGATCCACCATTTGGATCTGGACATGTGCTTAGCAGCATAGGGAGAGCTTTTAGGGTCTGACAGGGGTCACCCTTTATCCTCCCTAGTCTGGGTCCGGTCAGTAGCTAATTCACTGTGTATGCTCTTGTTGCTCACATACAGACGTGACAGCAGAGTTGTAAGTGCTCTTTTGATATTAGGATATCCTATAGTCTATCCTACTATAAGAATTGTTTGCTGGGGAGTAATAGGAGTAATCAAGTATTTGGGGGTTGTGACAGCGCCATATGTCAAGGACACCTAGGTTATGGAGTTTTGTGTGTAGGAAGTTGAGAGCTTTTGAGGAGATTGGCGATTTCTTTGAGGTGGTATCTATTAGTGGATTAAAGGCTAAATTGAAATCACAGGCCATAACCAGTTTTCCCTCTCTGTGGGTTTCTACTAATGAGAATTGAGTGGTAAGCCAGCTGATCTGGTCTGTGTTGGGGGCGTAGATATTTACAAATGTAAACAAGGTTCTTCCCACTAGTTCTTTGAGGAGGAGGAGGAATCTGCCTTCTGGGTCCTGAATGTGGGAGTTATACTGGAAAGGAAGGCTTCTATGAAAACCTATACTAACTCCCCTCGGGGCGGCACCCCCAGCTCCGCAGTGATACCAGTTAGGAAATTTGGAGAAGGAGAGGTTGGGGTAATTGTCATGTTTAAAGTGAGTCTCTTGTAGGAAAACAATTGAGAATTTCTCCTTATTCAAGAGAGAAAGGATCTGGCAACTCTTTGAAGGGGATCTCAGCCCCTTGACATTGTACGATACTAGTCTAAAATCAGACATGTTTGGGAAAGATATAAGAATGCAGGTAGGGCTATGATTAAGTGTGGCAAATAAATATCACCAACCGACCGGAGTAGAGGGAGGGTACCACCTCGAGGTAAGTGTTTTCTCCGAAGACATCTGGGAAGAATGTACTTCTCTATGTTCTTGTTTTTCATAAGCCTAATATTAAACAGATTACCAATTAATAAAGCTAGAGAGAGATACTTGTCATAGAACCAGAAATGCACAGCATGTATTAAACTATATAGTTTAGTAAGCTTGCGGATCCTGTCAGAGGAAAGAAAAAAGTTAACAACAAAAACATAAACATAAAAACAAAAACAACACCTTGATGGTGCTAAAGTGTAAGAGCAATCTAGCTCTAAGGGCATAGGGGGGGAATATGGTTCTCTTCCTAGAGAGCAACCGTGACAAACCCTCAGTAAAAAAAATTGGGATTGAAGCCCAACCTAATCGAGAGCTAGGAGTAGGAGTGGGGGTGATACTTATCAGGTGAAATATAGAAGAATAGATATGTATAATGACACATATATATATATACTATGACTATCAAACATTGTGGATATATCAGGACTTTGAAGATTCTGTGTAGGAACGGAAAAACTTCATGGCCTTTTTACTTTATAAGCTTCCGTGGAGAGTGAGCTTGGTCTGCCTTTTCAGTATTCCAGGAGTCCTGAGATTAGAGTGTCCTCCGCCGGTGTGACGGTTAAAAAGATGAAAGAGAAGTTGATCAGTCATCAGTAAGTGACAGGCGCTTGGAAGAGGAAGCTTGACGATTTCTTCTGGGTCTTTGAGACTTTTGAGTGCGAGGAGTCTCCCACGGTTCCTCTGGAGGGAGGTTTGGTATATCGGTGTAATCTTGTACTATTTCCCAATTTTCAATGGGAAGCGGTGGAATCTGTAGAATCTCATAAGCTTTATCTAGATCTCCATACGATTGAATGGAAATCCTGCGACCATTGTGAAAAAATTAAAGCCCAAACGGGAATAACCATCTATAGATGACCTTTCTGTTTCTCAGCAGATCAGTGAGCGGTTTTAGAGATTTGCGTTTCTTTAGTGTGGATTGGGCTAGGTCCTGGTAGATAGAAATTTGGTTATCATCCCATGATAGCTGTAGAGTGTTTCTTGCGCTGTTCAGAATTGCTTCTTTGGCTGGAAAGTGCAGGAATTTACAGATTATATCTCTTGGAGGATCTGTTGGCTGAGGCTTGGGGCGAAGTGCTTTATGGGCGCGCTCAATAATAATCTCATGTGAGGAGTCTGGGCCCAGAAGTTTCAGGCATATTTGCATCACTGTTTCAGGAATCTCTTCAGGGCCCACAGATTCCGGGACCCCCCTGAAGCGCAGGTTGTTCCGCCTGCCCTTTATTCTCCTGATCCTCTAACTGCATATAAAGGGAGTTCAGGTGCTTTTGGTGGATGCTCAGATTAGAGGAGATCGCATTTTGGTGTGCAGTAAGAGCGGTGTGCGTTTCCTCCAGCGCCTCTACCCTTCTCCCTATATGTCTCAAGTCCTCCTTGATAGAAGTGAGAGGCCCCAGGACTTCCGATAAAGCCTCCTTTAGAAAGGATCTAGATAGCGGGAGTATGTCGGCCCCTGGGGATTCATTTCTCACCTTTTCAGCAGCGATTCCAGCTTGCTGTTTGTTTTTTGGCGTGCGAGGTGCTTCAGGCGTCATCTTGGATTCTCTGGCCGCATATGTCTGTGCCACTTTTTTTATAAATTTCTCCATATCGCCGGCTTGAGACGTTGATCGGGCCGACTCCTGGGTGTCAGCAGGTCTTGGACCTCCGATTTTAACCATGTCAGGCTTGTGTAGCTGAAGATAAGTGCTTTAGAGGGAATCGTCTACTGCAGAGCTTCACATCACACAGCCATCCGGCTCCGGTGCTGGCTCCGCCCCCGATGTAAAAGTAGCCTTACTTGCTTTTTCCCCTCCATTTCCTAAGATTGTTCACATATTCATGTGGAGTAAAGTCTTAGGCCTCCTGCACACGAATGTGTGCACCCCGTGGCCGTGCTGCGGCCCGCAAATTGCTGGCCACAATGCACGAACACCGACCGTGGGGCAGCCGCAGCGGATTGCGAACCCATTCAATTTAATGGGAACGCAATCCGCCTGTTCCGCAAAAAGATAGGACATGTTCTATTATTTTGCGGAATGGTAGTACGGGACGAAACCCCACGGAAGCCCTCCGTAGTGCTTCCTTAGGGTACCATGCGTCCGTTCCACACCATTCAGCATCTCCAGATTTGCTGACCCATTGAAGTGAATGGGTCCGCCTCCGTGATGCGGAATGCACACGGAACGGTGCCCGTGTATTGGGTATCTGCAAATGCTGTCCGCAATACGGCAACGGGACACCCACGGTCGTGTGCAATAGAACTTAGTCTGGGAGTCAACAAAGTTTAGCTCAGAAAGAACTTCCCCACTTTAAACCTCTTGAAGCTCATCAAGAGAATGCCAAGAGTGTGCAAAGCACTAATCAAAGCAAAAGGTGGCTACTTTGAAGAACCTAGAATATGACATATTTTCAGTTGTTTCACACTTGTTTGTTATGTATATAATTCCACATGTGTTAATTCATAGTTTTGATGCCTTCAGTGTGAATCTACAATTTTCATAGTCATGAAAATAAAGAAAAACTCTTTGAATGAGAAGGTGTGTCCAAACTTTTGGTCTGTACTGTATATATATACTGTATATATATAAAAAAAAATGTTCATGGCAGGTACAGTCAGGTCCATAAATATTGGGACATCGACACAAATCTAACATTTTTGGCTCTATACACCACCACAATGGATTTGAAATGAAATGAACAAGATGTGCTTTAACTGCAGACAGTCAGCTTTAATTTGAGGGTATTTACATCCAAATCAGGTGAACAGTGTAGGAATTACAACAGTTTGTATATGTGCCTCCCACTCGTTAAGGAACCAAAAGTAATGGGACAGAATAATAATCACAACTCAAACTTTCACTTTTTAATACTTGGTTGCAGATCCTTTGCTGTCAATTACAGCCTGAAGTCTGGAACACATAGACATCACCAGACGCTGGGTTTCATCCCTGGTGATGCTCTGCCAGGCCTCTACTGCAACTGTCTTCAGTTCCTGCTTATTCTTGGGGCATTGTTCCTTCAGTTTTGTCTTCAGCAAGTGAAATGCATGCTCAATCGGATTCAGGTCCGGTAATTGACTTGGCCATTGCATAACATTCCACTTCTTTCCCTTAAAAAACTCTTTGGTTGCTTTTGCAAAATGCTTTGGGTCATTGTCCATCTGCACTGTGAAGCGCCGTCCAATGAGTTCTGAAGCATTTGGCTGAATATGAGCAGATAATATTGCCCGAAACACTTCAGAATTCATCCTGCTGCTTTTGTCAGCAGTCACACCATCAATAAATACAAGAGAACCAGTTCCATTGGCAGCCATACATGCCCACGCCATGACACTACCACCACCATGCTTCACTGATGAGGTGGTATGCTTAGGATCATGAGCAGTTCCTTTCCTTCTCCATACTCTTCTCTTCCCAACACTCTGGTACAAGTTGACCTTGGTCTCATCTGTCCATAGAATGTTGTTCCAGAACTGTGAAGGCTTTTTTAGATGTCGTTTGGCAAACTCTAATCTGGCCTTCCTGTTTTTGAGGCTCACCAATGGTTTACATCTTGTAGTGAACCCTCTGTATTCACTCTGGTGAAGTCTTCTCTTGATTGTTGACTTTGACACACTTACACCTACCTCCTGGAGAGTGTTCTTGATATGGCCAATTGTTGTAAAGGTTGTTTTCTTCACCAGGAAAAGAATTCTTCGGTCATCCACCACAGTTGTTTTCCGTGGTCTTCCGGGTCTTTTGTTGTTGCTGAGCTCACTGGTGTGTTCCTTCTTTTTAAGAATGTTCCAAACAGTTGTTTTGGCCAGGCCTAATGTTTTTGCTATCTCTCTGATGGGTTTGTTTTGTTTTTTCAGCCTAATGATGGCTTGCTTCACTGATAGTGACAGCTCTTTGGATCTCATCTTGAGAGTTGACAGCAACAGATTCCAAATGCAAATAGCACACTTGAAATGAACTCTGGACCTTTTATCTGCTCATTGTAATTGGGATAATGAGGGAATAACGCACACCTGGCCATGGAACAGCTGAGAAGCCAATTGTCCCATTACTTTTAGCCCCTTAGCAAGTGGGAGGCACATATGCAAACTGTTGTAATTCCTACACCGTTCACCTGATTTGGATGTAAAAACCCTCAAATTAAAGCTGACAGTCTGCAGTTAAAGCACATCTTGTTCGTTTCATTTCTAATCCATTGTGGTGGTGTATAGAGCCAAAAATGTTACAATTGTGTCAATGTCCCAATATTTATGGACCTGACTGTATAAGTTTCACAGTTTTTTCTCTTTCAGGGGCTGTTCGTCTGGTGGTGTGGCTGTTGAGCAACTCTTACATCCTTTGGGCTGCGCAGAGGGCGGAATGCAGGCCTGGAGGTCGGAGTATTGGATTAAGGGAGGTGGAGTTTTTTTGGAAGGGTATACGGGGTCTCAGATGGTCTCAGCTGTTACTTGAAGTGGTGGATTTGGGTCTCCAATCGGCGGGGCCGCTCATATTGGTGATACATGAAGGCGGGAATGATCTCTGCACCCTGTGGCTGACGGAATTGATGGCGCTCATGCGCTCAGACCTGGAACGGTTTTCTGCCTTTTTTAGGGAATTAGTGATTGTGTGGTCAGAGGTGGTTCCCCGAGTGGTGTGGCATGGAGCTCGGGATGGGGAAGCACTGGAGAAGTGTCGGAGAACTTTGAATGCCCGTATTTCCCGTTTTGTGCGCTCCCGAGGTTTGGTAGTGGTTCGGCTCCGGCAGATGGAAGGCGACAATAGGGCACTGATGAGACCTGATGGGGTGCACCTTACGGACATTGGTCTGGACATATTTTTGTCTTCAGGATGGCATTGAACGAGAATTCTTTTTGCTGGGTGGTGGTCGGAGTCACGTATAGACTTCGGTCCTTCTCCGTGGCGGCAATTTTGAACAAAGGAGCATGGTGGTGACAGATTTGGCGCACGTGCCTTCTGGAGTCCAGGGGTTGGCACACCACACCGAAGGAATGGTTGGGGGAGGAGTTTAATTTGCCGATTGTAATGCTTAGCTGCGGCCGATCATCACCCAGTAAAATAAGTTAAAGTTAAGAAACGGTGTCCGTGTCATTTGTTATGGGAAGAGTGAATAAAGGGGCCCGGTGGTAGATCTCTCATCCTAACCCTTGTTCCTGAATACCAGCAGTCTGGATAGCACCCGACTGCTTAGGGAGGGTGATGAGGGACTGATGGTCTTCCATCCCCTTCCCCAGGTTTTAGTATGAGGATAGGGCCCCCACCCCTTAATGTTGGCTCACTTGGGCTGTGAAGGGGTTAAAGGGGTGGTAACTGGGAGTTGGGAGACGGAGGGTTAAAGAAAATTGTGGAGGGGCTACGGAGCAGGAAGGGGAGGGGGCAATGAGAGGTGATATATACTCCCCCCCCCTGCTCCCGACCCTTCCTCTTTACGGTGAAGGCAAGCTGGTCCCACCCTCCCTCCCTTATTCTTACGCTTTTGTGATTGGATGGTCATGTTGTTTTCTTTCTGTTCGATGTTCCCGGTTATGGATTGGAGTTCGGAAGTCACAGCTGGAGGCAATTTAGAACAAAGGAGCATGGTGGTGACAGATTTGGCGCATGTGCCCTCTGGGGTCCAGGGGTTGGCACACCGCACCGAAGGAATGGTTGGAAGAGGAGTTTAATTTGCCAATTGTAATGCATAGCTGTGGCCGATCATCACCCAGTAAAATAAGTTAAAGTTAAGAAATGGTGTCTGTTTCATTTGTTAAGGGAAGAGTGAATAAAGGGGCCCGGTGGTAGATCTCTCATCCTAACCCTTGTTCCTGAATACCAGCAGTCTGTCCTGTGTATGTCCTGCCATCATGAGAGGGCTTCTGGATTCTCCAGAGGGAGGAACTCTCGTCTGTGTGCAGCTCTGCTTGTGACCACCATGCTTCGATTGCGCTTGGGGATCCAGAACCAAGATCATAACTAGAGATGAGCAAATTTCTCAAAAATTCGATTTGGCCGGTTCGCAGAATTTTTCCGAAAAAATTTGGTTCGATCTGAATATATTTGTGGCGAATCACGTTAAAAATGACTATTTCCTGGCTGCAGAGAGCCTTTATAGTGGTGTAGAACATTGTACCTTGCAGTAACACGCATAGGGAGTCTGCTGTGGTAGTGAAACAATACAGGGAGTGCAGAATTATTAGGCAAGTTGTATTTTTGAGGATTAATTTTATTATTGAACAACAACCATGTTCTCAATGAACCCAAAAAACTCATTAATATCAAAGCTGAATATTTTTGGAAGTAGTTTTTAGTTTGTTTTTAGTTTTAGCTATTTTAGGGGGATATCTGTGTGTGCAGGTGACTATTACTGTGCATAATTATTAGGCAACTTAACAAAAAACAAATATATACCCATTTCAATTATTTATTTTTACCAGTGAAACCAATATAACATCTCAACATTTACAAATATACATTTCTGACATTCAAAAACAAAACAAAAACAAATCAGTGACCAATATAGCCACCTTTCTTTGCAAGGACACTCAAAAGCCTGCCATCCATGGATTCTGTCAGTGTTTTGATCTGTTCACCATCAAAATTGCGTGCAGCAGCAACCACAGCCTCCCAGACACTGTTCAGAGAGGTGTACTGTTTTCCCTCCTTGTAAATCTCACATTTGATGATGGACCACAGGTTCTCAATGGGGTTCAGATCAGGTGAACAAGGAGGCCATGTCATTAGATTTTCTTCTTTTATACCCTTTCTTGCCAGCCACGCTGTGGAGTACTTGGACGCGTGTGATGGAGCATTGTCCTGCATGAAAATCATGTTTTTCTTGAAGGATGCAGACTTCTTCCTGTACCACTGCTTGAAGAAGGTGTCTTCCAGAAACTGGCAGTAGGACTGGGAGTTGAGCTTGACTCCATCCTCAACCCGAAAAGGCCCCACAAGCTCATCTTTGATGATACCAGCCCAAACCAGTACTCCACCTCCACCTTGCTGGCGTCTGAGTCAGACTGGAGCTCTCTGCCCTTTACCAATCCAGCCACGGGCCCATCCATCTGGCCCATCAAGACTCACTCTCATTTCATCAGTCCATAAAACCTTAGAAAAATCAGTCTTGAGATATTTCTTGGCCCAGTCTTGACGTTTCAGCTTGTGTGTCTTGTTCAGTGGTGGTCGTCTTTCAGCCTTTCTTACCTTGGCCATGTCTCTGAGTATTGCACACCTTGTGCTTTTGGGCACTCCAGTGATGTTGCAGCTCTGAAATATGGCCAAACTGGTGGCAAGTGGCATCTTGGCAGCTGCACGCTTGACTTTTCTCAGTTCATGGGCAGTTATTTTGCGCCTTGGTTTTTCCACACGCTTCTTGCGACCCTGTTGACTATTTTGAATGAAACGCTTGATTGTTCGATGATCACGCTTCAGAAGCTTTGCAATTTTAAGAGTGCTGCATCCCTCTGCAAGATATCTCACTATTTTTGACTTTTCTGAGCCTGTCAAGTCCTTCTTTTGACCCATTTTGCCAAAGGAAAGGAAGTTGCCTAATAATTATGCACACCTAATATAGGGTGTTGATGTCATTAGACCACACCCCTTCTCATTACAGAGATGCACATCACCTAATATGCTTAATTGGTAGTAGGCTTTCGAGCCTATACAGCTTGGAGTAAGACAACATGCATAAAGAGGATGATGTGGTCAAAATACTCATTTGCCTAATAATTCTGCACGCAGTGTACTGTGAGTCAGTATGACATGCAGCTGACAGGCGTCGCTCTTAGAATCACTGCACACTTCACTTATTTGGGTAGTTGCGGGGCCAAAACTAACCAAATAACTCAAGTGTGAACTCAGCCTTACAGGTCAATGTTAGCGCTAGATATAAAGAACCATGCAGAGGCCCAAGATCCTAATATAGCATTAAAGAGCACACTCCTTTTACACCAATTCACTGATTCCACATAGATTTCTACAGAACCTATTCTATTAAACGCTTATACAAGTAGAGCCCCCCCCCCCCCCCCGACAGAATGAAGTAGGTGTCAGTAGTAAGCTTGTGTTGACGTCACTGATTATTTTGCCCTTCCGCTGATCCGTCAGAACAATAAGCATCAAAACACGGATCCTGTCTGTGGAGCTGCCTTCACTCAGTCAGCATTTGCTCAGTAATTCATCAGTATTGCTAAAGCCAAATAAAACAGGAGTGGATCCAAAACAGAGATGACACGTTAATGAAATAGTCAGGCTGATAGTGGCCCAGTCATATAGTGGGGAGGGTGGGAACACCATGAGAAGTCCACAGAGTGGCCCTGTTACATAGTGGTGAGGTAAAAGCAGCATGAGGAGACCACAGAATGGCCCAATGACAGAGTCTGGAGGTGGCAGCAGCATCATGAGGAGGCCACAAAGTGGCACAATGACAGTGTGGAGGTGGCAGCAGCATCAGGAGGCCCACCATAAAGGCTATGGACACCTTTGAAAGCATTTGCTTTTATTACTGCAGTGCACTTATTTTGGGCTACAAAAATGTTTCTATTAGATACTCATTAAATATTTTCAGTCATTTGTCCTAAGGCTACTTTCACAGATCAGTTTTGCCCTAAATGCATTCTGAATGGATAAGGATCCGCTCAGAATGCATCAGTTTGGCTCCATTTCGCATTCCAGTTTCCGTCTGACGAAACTGAGCCAAACGGGGACGGATCCGTTTTCACTGACACAATATGGCACAATAGAAAATGGATCGGTCCCCCGTTGACTTTCAATGGTGTTCAAGACGGATCAGTTTTGGCTATGTAAAGATAATACAAACTGATCTGTTCTGAACGGATGCATGCGGTTGTATTATCTGAACGGATGCGTTTGTGCAGATCCATGACATATCCCCACCAAATGCGTGTGTGAAAATAGCCTTAGTCAGCTCATTCTCTAGCTTTTATGTTATCCTTTGGACATCTCCTGGAAGCAAAACAGTTAGGCTGAATGAATTCTTATCACATTGACTACAAGACGCCTGAGGATTGGATCCATGGGAGACACTTAAACTAAGGCCACTTTCAGACGAGCAAGTGTCTCGCTGTGGACTCGCAGCACAGCACCCATCCTGAACTTCCAGCACTGACAGGGTTACGGGGTTGCATAGCATTATATGGATCTATGAAAAATATGTAATTTACAATATGTCGGGTGTACCACTAATGAACTGAAGGTGCGTATAAGAAAACATTTGAGTGATGTCCCTCATTTTTTGTCTCGTAATGTCTCAGCGGCAACAAGACATTTTGCCACTATTCACAAGGGCGATACCTCTGCGTTCTCTGTACAGGGAGTGGAGGTGGCCTCCACACCTGTCAGAGGAGGTGATCGCAAACAAAAACTTCTAAGTAGGGAAACATACTGGATGTTCATTTTAGACACTTGCATACCAAAGGGTTTGAATAGGAAGCATGATTTAACCTTGCAGTATATGTAGTGCATTATTATTATATATATATTCATGTATTGGTTTCTTTGTATGTGAAAGTTTTGTTGAAGTACTGTGTCCCCACCCATATGTTCCTGGGAGGTTCCCCTAATCCAGTAACACCTGGGTCTGGGACGCAGTCTCCAATCAATTCAGTAATTGAAGAAGGAGGAGCATATCCATTTGTGTGGTATATAAAGCTTTTGATTTTAGTACACTGTTGTATTGTCTTGAAGAAGGGCTCAATACCACAGCCCGAAACGCGTCACAATCTATCCGTGTCTCTCCATGTGATTTTGTGTCGGATTTTATACTACAAGCTGAATAAAGAAAACTTTTATACGCTGAAGCTGGAATCAACCTTTTCTTTTGCTCTTGGACTTATCAAGTGTGGCTAGGTTCAAGCCACTTCTTTTCCGTGCTTCACACAGGTGACCCAAGGTGAGAGCTGCTAAAACCTTTTCTCTTATCATGGATCTATGATGCTATGTAACCCTTAGAGGTCTGGAATGTATTGTATAACACTGAGGTAATGTCAGTGTTATCCAATACATTCCAGAACCACTCTGTATATTTTAGCATTGCACTGTTCTCTTTGGTATTTCTTTGAATGGCAGCATTAACTGGGCTCTTTAGGAATAATTATTTGGATATTGCATAATGTTGACATTAAATGGTAGTATCATGTAGGCTGTATATGGCTCTTTTATCTTGGCAGTATATGGCAGTATAATGTGGGTTGAAATTACAAGAAAAACTAGCTAATGGTAAATAAGAGAGCCCTATTTATTTTAGAACCCTGCTTAAATAAACCTAACATCTATGATTGAGCAGAGAGAGAAAAATATAACATCTATAATACAAAGTATATCCATTCAACATAACATAAACTGGTGACCGCATCCAGAGAGAACTGAAGGCAACTTGCCTGCAGTGTGAATCTCGATCCTTTTATTTTCTAAATACTCTTTTAGTGTACGATAGTTGGCTTTAAGTAATCTTCAGCTCTTGGAGTCACAAAACCACTTGGACCAGATCCGAATTCCTCGAAGAAAAAAAAAATCAAGCCAGGCATTTTATAACTGACTAGTCCAGCCATATTCTTCTGTTTATATGACACACCTAGGTTTTAGAGGAGCAAAATCAGAAAAAAAAATTTCATCAGACCTCAGATATCATAAGGGGTCTGATCTGAGGTCTGATTAGGATTGTGGGTCTGATGAAGATAAGGATCTTGATCCGACCCACAAACCTAATTAGACCACAGATCAGACCGCCAATCTTCATCAGATCTCAGATCAGACCCCCAATCTTCATGATACCTCACATCAGACCCACAATCTTAATCAAACCTCAGATCAAACCCCATATCTTCATCAGACCCCCAATCTTAATCAGACCTCAGATCAGACCCCCAATTTTCATCAGACCTCAGATCAGACCTCCAATCTTCATCAGACTTCAGATCAGACCCTGTTTCTTCATCAGACCCCCAATCTTCATCAGACCTCAGTTCAGGCTCCCATGTCTTCATCAGACCCTCAAACTTTATTATGTTCACACAATGGATGATGAAAAATCTGCCTACAAAATTTAGCAAGGAATTCACGCAAGTATTTTTTCATGCGGTTTTTGACGCTTTTCTAATTTCAATGGGACGTTCAGCACGGATTCCGCCCCAAGATAGGGCTGCTGCTTCTTTTTTCACACGTCTTTTTTTCCACAAGGAAAAATAATCTGCTTTCCATTGAAATGCATGGGAGGTGTTGAGGTATTTTGGGGGCAGATTTTGAGGCAGTGTGAACTAGCCTGAAGTGTAAAGAGTGGATGTAGTTAAATTTTGCTTGCAGGGGGATTTCTAGTTACTGTAAATCATTCTAGTCCCCTAGCTTTGCCCATGCATACTTCTACTGGTGACTAGTTTTTGCAGCTATACGTACAGTACACTTAAAATAGATTGCAAAATAGTTGATTTCTTTTGGGTTGGCAGAAGGAAAATTCACATATTGAAACTCATATATCTGTCCTACACCAATAATTATGTGTGTAATAGTAGTAGCATGTCTTGTAATAAAGCTCATATTCTTCATCCACTGCATAAGAGTGCAGAGAAAAGGGAATGTGGAGTGGGCAGGGAAGTGGGCGACTAGCTCATTTATCATTATCCATGCCGGAGGAAGCAGCAAACTTATGCAGAGGCCTGCGTCTCCACAGGGACTTAAAAGGGTATTTTCATCTGAGAAAATGAAAGCATACCGCTAGGGACTCGCACCTATATCGAGACTGGAGCGGGCAACTTGGTGGCTGGCGGACTCCGGTCCGTCCACCACCAAGTGCTCTTCCTATAGAAGTGAATGGTAGTGCACTGCGCATGCACGGCCACTGCTCCTATTCACTTCTATGGGCCCGACAGAAATAACCAAGCCAAAGCTTGGCTATTTTGGGTGGACCCCTAGAAATGAATGGAGGGCGGCTGCGCATGCGCAGTGCGCCCTCTACCACTTTCAGGGCTCTGTTTAGGAGATAGGGACTAGGACCCGCACCTAGATAATGGAGGTATAACCTAGCAATAAGCCCCCATTGTCTCAGATGAGAATACCCCTATAAGACCAGTTTGGAAAACTCCAGTCTTAATAAATGTCCCCCAATGTCTTTAGGAAACATTTAAAGGGGTTGTCTGAGAATTTAAATATCGATGACCTATCCTCAGGAGAGGTCATCAGTATCTGATTGGTGAGAGTCCGACTCCTGGCACCTTCCCGAGCAGTTGTTTAAAGAGGCTATTGCACTCTTATAAGTGCATCAGCCTCTTCTAAAATATGGTCTAGGCTAGTGGTGGCAAACCTATGGCACGGGTGCCAGAGAGGGTATTCAGAGGCCTCTCTGTGGACACCCGAACCCTGGAAAAAGTCTTAGGCGTACCAATATCCCTTACACTTTTCCAGCAAGGGCACGTTATGAACAGCACAGGCAACGCATTGAATGTAGGCAGACTATTATAGCTAAATGATAAAGTACATGTAATATACTATATTCGACTGTAGTATTCATGTTAAAATGGCGTGTTGGCACTTTGCGATAAATAAGTGGGTTTTGGGTTGCAGGTTAGGCATTCGGTCTCTAAAAGGTTCACCATCACTGGTCTAGGCGCAGCTCAAACCCGTTCAAGTGACTCCCATTCATACTAGAATACTAAGCACAGCCGTTATCCAATGGATGGCGCTGTGCTTGGTGAGCTTTGAGGAGGCTGTGGCTCTCAGGCCTCTTCAAACAGCCGATCGGCGGGCGTGCTGGGCTTTGGACTCGTGCCAATCTGATATTGATGATCTATCCCAAGGATAGATCATCCGTTTTAAAAACTTAGATGTCCCAAAAAACTCCCTCAGGAGTGTGTTTCCCTAGATTTATGTATGTTGTTCCCCAGATTTTGCAGTTGATGAAAATAACAGACTAAAGCAATTATGAGCTGAATTCTTCATATAAAGCCAAATCCTTTTCCATCCAAACTCTCTCATGCTTGCTAAACAATCACACATGTTATTTCCATAGAATGTGGTAAGCAGATATAGAACATCTTAGCTCCAGGGGGAAATAAAAGAAGAATCCAAGCTGTTTGAGACCCAGCAAATGTTGAGGAACTTTCTTGAGACCAACAAGACACATCAAGACCATAGTTAACAGTCAGCAATGTAGACTTGTTTCTGTAGGTGTGAAGGTTGATAGATTCACTATCCGGTTCTCTCTAGTTAGATATCTTTGTGTTTATTTTATCTCTGCCCTCATCTACCAGTTAATTTTTTCTTCTACACTTTACATGCAGTACACAATACTTTTTGGCCACACAAAGCAGGCTCCAAGCACCAACTAGAAGCACAATAAAGAATAGGATGATGCTTTACATAAAATAATGTTATCTGAATAATTGTATTAGATTGGAATTTATATTCTCCTATTTATAATGGTATTCTGTTTGATGCTGTAACAAATCAAACTGTAATGTACTTTCTTTAACCGTTTGAAATGAAAAAGCCAATAAAAACTATTAAAACAGAAAAATTATGGCATCTTCTCTTTGGAATCTATAGCAAGTTTAATAGAAGGGCAGAATGTCCACTCGTCTTAATGGCAGCCTATTAGTTTGGTCTCCAACCTGCAAAACTACTGTTATCAAATATCAACTAATGTTGACAGCCGACCACAGATTCAAAACCAATGGTCTTTGCTTACACCCTTATTAATACACCTTGTCTTGCTTGTATAAAAAAAAAAATGGATGGATAGCCTTCTCCTTCCATCATCTACAGTACTCTACTTGTTTTACAAGGTACCTTCAAGACTGTATTTGGAAACCAAGGGGGAGATTTATGAAACTGGTGTAAAGTAGAACTGGCTTAGTTGCCCATAGCAACCAATAAGATTCCAACTTTCATTTTGGTACAGCTCCATTGGAAAATGAAAGGTGGAATCTGTTTGGTTGCTATGGGCAACTAAGCCAGTTCTACTTTACACCAGTTTCATAAATCTCCCCCTAAACCTCCAAATCAGAGTCATAACAAAAAAAATTCTACCCCTATTTTACCCCCTAGCAGAAATTTTAAGGAATCTTCGACTTGAAGAATGCATAAAAATATGGACAGCCTGGTACTGTAGGTGAATGGCGCTTAACCCCTTAAGAACCGGGCTCATTTTTTAATTAATTAATACAAATAAGTCACAGGGGCCTGAAGGGATATACCCAAAGCTATTAAAAGAGCTTAGCGGTGAACTAGCAAAACCATTAACAGATTTATTTAACCAATCACTGGTAACAGGAGCCGTCCCAGAAAATTGGAAATTAGCAAATGTTGTACCCATTCACAAGAAAGGTAGTAGGGAGGAATCAGGCAACTATAGGCCAGTAAGCCTGACATCAATAGTGAGGAAATTAATGGAAACCATACTTAAGGAGAGGATTGTGGAACATCTAAAGTCTAATGGATTGAAAGGTGAAAAACCGCATGGGTTTACTTCAGAGAGATCATATCAAACTAATCTTATTGATTTTTTTGATTGGGTGACTAAAATAATAGATGGTGGAGGTGCAGTAGACATCGCTTATCTAGACTTTAGTAAGGCTTTTGATATTGTCCCACATAGAAGGCTTATCAATAAATTGCAGTCTTTGTGCTTGGACTCCCATATTGTTGAATGGATTAGGCATTGGCTGAGGGACAGAAAACAGAGGGTTGTAGTCAATGGAGTATATTCAGACCATGGTCTTGTTACCAGTGGGGTACCTCGGGGATCTGTTCTGGGACTCAATATTGTTTAATATCTTTATCAGCGAAATTGCAGAAGGCCTCGATGGTAAGGTGTGTCTTTTTGCTGATGACACAAAGATTTGTAACAGGATTTAGGAAAACTAGAGGAATGGCAATCTGGCAACTAAAATTTAATGTTGATAAGTGCAAGAAAATGCTAGAGCAGAATATAAAATCAGTGATACAGTCCTTACCTCAGTATCCGAGGAATGGGATTTAAAGGTCATTATTTCAGAAGACTTAAAGGTAGGCAGACAATGTCATAGAGCATCAGGAAATGCTAGCAGAATGCTTGGGTGTCATTTTTTTGGAGTTTCTACTCTAGGGGTGTATCAGGGGGGGCTTCAAATGGGACATGGTGTAAATAAATGTCATGCCCTGCTCAGGTGATGTGCGGAGGTCTGCCAGGTTAGAAGCACGTGTGTAGTTTGTTTTGTTTTGGATTTGGATTTGAGCTGTATCCGCCTCCTTTCAGGTGCACTGGGTGGGGTCATTTGTATGAGTTTAAATTATGCCCCTTCCCAGTGTCCTGTGCGGGTTATAGCTTCTATCTTGCTCTGAGGAAGGAAGGAAGGAATCGCTGTTTCTGCTTAGCTACAGATATGTTGGTTTTGTTTCTCTCTTGTGTTCTGTCTAGGCTGTTAGGGAGACACATGCTCCCTCCTTGCTTGAGGAAGCAGGCTGTCTCTTTTCCCCTTTTACACCATCTTAGGGATTTTAGGGTTTATTCAGTCTTAGGCACGGGGGCACGTTTATTTCCACCTTCAGGGTCTGAACGTGGGCACAGAAGTCCAGGGAGAGTTGGTAGGGATTTGTCAGGAGGTGACCTTTATCCACAGCTTCTGGCCTAGACACTTGTTTTATGGTTTTTTGTGTTTCTATTGCATCTTGTATCCTACCCAGCGTGACATTATAACCCGCCGATACTTAGACTGCCATTTCTCAGCTGCTTTGAGATGGAGTCAATTGATGCGCTAGTTGATCGGATGCAGGGATTATCCCTAGATGTTGCTGATCTGCGTAATTTGGCCACACGGTGTCAGAATGCTCTGGCATCAGGTGCAATAGGAGGAAGTCAAATTTATGGGGAGCCTAGAGTCGCTCTCCCTGATAGATTTGCAGGGGGTGTGGATGACTTTATCTGCTTTAGAGAGTCATGCAAGCTGTATTTTCGGCTGCGTCCATCTTCACCTGGTGATGAGAGTCAGAGGGTAGGGATAATCATATGCCTGCTTAAAGGGGACGCGCAATCCTGGGCCTTTTCTCTGCCGTCCGGTTCTCTGGCCCTCCGGTCGGCGGAAGAACTTTTTAAAGCCTTGGGATTCATTTATGACGACCCAGATCGGGTCTCGATGGCGGAATCTAAATTGCGTAATTTATTACAAGGTGAACATACTGCAGAGGCTTACTGCGTTGAGTTTAGGATATGGGCTACTGAGTCAGAGTGGAATGACCCCGCGCTACGTAGTCAGTTTTGTCAGGGGTTGTCTGAGAGATTGAAAGATGCCCTTGCTTTTCATGAGTACCCGGATACTTTGGAGAATGCTATGTCTTTGGCAGTATGGTTAGATAGACGTATTAGAGAGAGGTGTAAGGTTCCCTCCGCGCGAGGGATCCCTTCTGTGAGTGGTTTTGTCTCACCTGTTCCCCAGGGTGATATGACATGTAACTCTGGGGTAGGGGAGGAACCCATGAAGCTGGGTCAGGTGTCTTTCCGTTCTGGTAATAGGAACTTTAGGAGATTGCATAAGCTATGTTATTACTGTGGAGAAAGTGGTCATTTTATTTTTGCTTGTCCTTTTGTTAAACCGCATGTTGATAAAGAATCACAAAGAGGTTTACATAAAGAAAAAAAAAAAACATCCCTGACTCTTGGTAGTGTGAATGGGGTGGCGGAGCAAGCAGGTATGCAAGCTCCCTGTAATACTCGTTTTCTCCTTCCAGCTATGGTGGCGCTAGAATCAAGAAAATTTAATGTTGAAGTATTCATTGACTGTGGTGCTGGGGTAAACCTTATTGATTTTCTTTTTCTTTAAAATCTGGGCCTAAGTACTTGCACTTTAGAAAGAGAGATTCCGGTTTTCGCAATTGACTCTTCCCCTCTTTCTCAAAGGAGTCTCACTCATATAGCTCATTGTTCAGACAATTGTCTTGGCACATCTATCTCTGGTGTGTCTACTATGGTTTTACCTCAGTATCTCTCAGATTTTGCGGATGTCTTTTCGGAGGGTGGGGCTCAGGAATTGCCTCCTCATCGTGACTATGATTGTCCAGTTAATCTCATCCCAGGGGCAAAGTTGCCAAAGTCTCGGCTTTACAATCTTTCTCAACCTGAAAGAGAGGTCATGCGGAAGTATATTGCCGAGAGTTTGGTAAAAGGTCTTATTAGGCCATCTAAGTCTCCGGTTGCAGTTGGGTTATTCTTTGTAAAGAAAAAGGATGGATTGCTTAGATCTTGTTTGGATTTCCGGGAATTGAACCGTATTACGGTCCGTGATCCATATCCCCTTCCTTTGATCTCTGACCTTTTTGATCAAATTGTTGGAGCCAAGGTGTTCTCCAAGTTAGATTTAAGAGGGGCGTACAATCTAATCAGAATCAAGGAAGGGGATGAGTGGAAAACGGCCTTCAACACGCACAAGGGCAATTTCGAGAATCTGGTTATGCCTTTTGGGTTAACTAACGTGCGATTTGTCAATGACATTTTCCATCATTTTGTGGGAAGGTTCGTGGTAATTTACTTGGATGACATTCTAATTTACTCTCCTGATCTGAAGACCCATCAGGATCACGTGAGACAGGTGTTGTCGATCCTTCGGGAGAATAAATTATATGCTAAATTGGAGAAATGTGTGTTTTCTGTGCAGGAGCTTCCGTTTCTGGGATATCTGCTTTCTGACTCTGGTTTTCGCAAGGATCCCGAAAAGGTCCAGGCGGTTCTGGAATGGGACCGACCGGAGAATCAGAAAGCTTTGATTCGGTTTTTGGGGTTTACCAATTATTATAGAAAATGTATCTTGAACTATTCTACCATTGTAAAACCTCTGACCGATATGACTAAGAAGGGCGTCAACTTCTCTGTCTGGTCGGATGAGGCATTGCAGGCCTTTTCGGCTATTAAGGAATGTTTTGCGTCTGCTCCTATTCTGATGCAGCCCGATGTGTCTCAACCATTCGTGGTGGAGGTGGATGCATCAGAGGTGGGGGTTGGAGCAGTGTTGTCGCAGGGTTCATCTCCTGGCAAATGGGTTCCGTGAGGAATTATGATGTAGGAGATAGGGAATTGCTGGCATTCAAATTGGCCTTTGAGGAGTGGCGTCACTGGTTGGAGCGGGCGTCTCATCCCGTTACGGTAAAAATTAGATGTGAGGGCCTGCTGGTGAGCTGACCCTCTAAAAAATTAGATGTGATGGCCTGCTGGTGAGCGGACCCTCTAAAAAATGAGATGTGAGGGCCTGCTGGTGAGCGGACCCTCTAAAAAATTAGATGTGAGGGCCTGCTGGTGAGCAGTATTCACAGCGGCATCCGTCACCTCCGATCCGATACCGAGATACAGCCTGCCATGTCACTCCCCAGAGAATATTCCCCTACAGGAACCAGTATCCACCACCTTGATCGATCTTGTCTAACACATGTATGGTGACACGTATGTATGGATAGAGGCGCGCACACACATGTATAATACCTAATACTACGTTCAATAGCATGTATACCAAATATTGCATTGCCATAACTTAATACCTCACAAACCATGTTGTGTGTGCATGCTACAACCCATACATTCTGTGCCACATTGCATATTATAATTTATGATGTCAATACTAACAATATACACTGTGACCCTCCATGTACCTAGACCGGACCTACCACCAATACTACAGGAGGGGCCACATTTTATGAAGGGTATCACCGCATCGTTCCACATTTATACTTTGTACTATGCAGGATATGACTATGGATATAATAGATAATTGGGTAGCTACCTCATTTTGTCATGACCTATATATACCTTATTGTAGCGTTTTATCATGATCAGACATCCATCCAACCATAACCTGCATCGTGCGGCCTTGATGTATTTCGTCATTCTGAGACGTCAGCAACATGTTCCCTTATGTGTCAATTATATACTATGCAATATATTGGATAATCACATTTGTATATATATATATGTAAAAATTTGGTTTTTTATGTAAAAGAATAAGTATTTTCAGTTTTTTTGACGCCAAACTTATGTCTCGCACCATGTATTATTTCAGATAAAATATGTGACCACTGATGAAGGTCTGTTACGACCGAAACGTCTGGTCTTAAATCCACTGTTTGCACCAAGGATCTAAAATTGGGCTGTTTTGGATGAATCA
This sequence comes from Bufo bufo, assembly GCF_905171765.1. Classification (NCBI taxonomy): domain Eukaryota; kingdom Metazoa; phylum Chordata; class Amphibia; order Anura; family Bufonidae; genus Bufo; species Bufo bufo. The sequence continues at coordinate 183,441,378 of NC_053396.1, read as the reverse complement.
CTGCTAAATGCTTGAAAATATGAAAAAAAAAAAAAAGTTTTGTACGCAATAATCCAGTATCTGAGTGCTGCAATTTTCATTTCATATTTACTGACTGTTCGCAGTCCTTGACTGGCACCAGAGACAATTGATTGAGTGCGGTTCTTCACTCTACCACTTGCTTTGATAACTGCAAGAACCTTGCACCGTCATCCAGATATGACCAACGTATTTTCGTACGACACGATCACAGCAGAAAGCATAGTATCCGGGGTACATTTACCCAACGACTTCTTACAGATACCGAGTTACGAAATTAAACTTCGGGAATATGAACGCGACCGCAGATGTCTCACTGGCTGGGAACTTCACTGCAGCACATTGACAGAGTATTACAAGAGCAATCGCATACCGCGAGGTTTGAGGTCACACCTGAGACCAACACTATTCGCTGAAAAGAAAAGCTTCTGTGAACGTTTTGAAAACATACTCAACAAATGCTCATTTGATCTTATTCTCCTAACAATTGAAGAGCTACAGACTTCAATCAGTGACCTGTCCAAGAGAATAGAAACCGCCGAAGCTCAACTCGTTTCCACTACCCCAGAGGAGGAATTGACAAAGGCTAAAGAAAAGATTGAGACTCAACTACAAGACTACAAGAAAAACACTGAATATAATAAACGCCAAAAATTTCTTCGCGACGCTGAGGACTACAGAGCAGACACGGTTTACCGGTGGAAAAGCAACAACCAACAACAATCAAGCTACAGAGGATATCGCAACACCTATCACTCCTGCTCATCCAACTCGGATAGCGACAGATCAGGAAATTACGGATATCAACCTCGTTTTTTAGGCTAGTACCAACGGAGAGGCAAAGGGCGACGCGGAAGACAAGGAGGGGTGGCAGAAAACTACGGAGATCGCATACAGACACATTCGCAGGTAAGGAGGACAACCTAGTGATCAATATTTCCTCTACTACCCTCTCACCTGCAGAGACTACTGTACTACAAAAGGGTCTATCCTTTTGCCCAACACCTAAACTCAACACTTTCACATTAGAGCAGGAGCTACAGAGGTTCTACCGGACATTGAGATTAAAAACTCATTTTCAGGAACTCCCAACACAGGAACCACATATACCCACGATGCCAGGAATACTATCCATAGAGCATCTGGGCTTAAGGAATAAGAGCTCATTTATGCCACCAAAAAATAAACACCCCGTTGAGACATACATCTCCTTGTCCCAAAACCTGATTAAAGAGATACTCACGACAAACATGCAGGGCCATTACAAACATACCAATAACTTATCCCCTGAAGAAATACTAGCACTTGATTTATTACATAAGAACAAAAATATCATCATCAAACCGGCAGACAAGGGAGGGGCGCTAGTGGTAATGGATAAGACTGACTACCTAAAAGAGGTTAGGCGACAATTATCTGACGTAAACACTTATGAAGAACTTCCCAGAGACCCCACAATACAGATAAAAAATCTAATCACCAATACCATCAACAGATATTCAGAAACAGGAATTATTGACCCTAAGACAGCCACTTTTCTTATCAAACAGGATCCCATTGTCCCCGTATTTTATATACTGCCAAAGATTCATAAAAGCCTTATCAACCCCCCAGGTCGTCCCATAGTAGCATCCACTGACTCCATCCTTTCCCCACTTGCCGTTTATATGGAAAAAATACTGACGCCACTTATCAAAACATCCAAATCCTTTATACTTGACACCACCGACTTCCTCAGAAAACTCAAAGGGATAACCATCACACCGGGGAGCACTCTTGTGACCCTAGATGTAAACAAAAGTTTTGTACGCAATAATCCAGTATCTGAGTGCCGCAATTTTCATTTCATATTTACTGACTGTTCACAGTCCTTGACTGGCACCAGAGACAATTGATTGAGTGCGGTTCTTCACTCTACCACTTGCTGGTGAGCAGACCCTATAAAAAATTTGATGTGAGGGCCTGCTGGTGAGTGGACCCTCAAAAAAATTTGATGTGAGGGCCTGCTGGTGAGCAGACCCTCTAAAAAATTAGATGTGAGGGCCTGCAGTTGAGCTAACCCTGTAAAAGATTTGATTTGCGGGCCTGCAGGTGAGCTGACCCTGTAAAAAATTTGATGTGAGGGCCTGTAGGTGAGCTGACCCTGTAACAGATTTGATTTGCGGGCCTGTAGGTGAGCGGACCCTGTAAAAAATTTGATGTGAGGGCCTGCTGGTGAGCGGACCCTGTAAAAAATTATATGTGAGCGCCTGCTAGATGAGCGTACCCTGTAAAAAAATTTATGTGAGGGCCTGCTGGTGAGTGGACCCTGTAAAACATTAGATGTGAGGGCCTGCTGGTGAGCGGACCCTCTAAAAAATTTGATGTGAGGGCCTGCTGGTGAGTGGACCCTGTAAAACATTAGATGTGAGGGCCTGCAAGTGAGAGGACCCTCTAAAAAATTAGATGTGAGGGCCTGCTGGTGAGTGGACCCTCAAAAAAATTTGATGTGAGGGCCTGCTGGTGAGCAGGCCCTCTAAAAAATTTGATGTGAGGGCCTGCAGTTGAGCTAACCCTGTAAAAGATTTGATTTGCGGGCCTGCAGGTGAGCTGACCCTGTAAAAAATTTAAAGTGAGGGCCTGCAGGTGAGATGACCCTGTAAAAAATTAGATGTGAGGGCCTGCTGGTGAGCGGACCCTGTAAAAAAATTAGATGTGAGAGCCTGCTGGTGAGCGGACCCTGTAAAAAATTATATGTGAGGGCCTGCTGGTGAGTGGACCCTGTAATAAATTATATGTGAGGGCCTGCTGGTGAGTGGACCCTGTAAAAAATTTGATTTCAGGGCCTGCTGGTGAGCGGACCCTCTAAAAAATTAGATGTGAGGGCCTGTAGGTGATCTAACCCTGTAAAAGATTTGATTTGCGGGCCTGCAGGTGAGCTGACCCTGTAAAAAATTTGATGTGAGGGCCTGCTGGTGAGCAGACCCTGTAATAAATTATATGTGAGGGCCTGCTGGTGAGTGGACCCTGTAAAAAATTAGATTTGAAGGCCTGCTGGTGAGCGGACCCTCTAAAAAATTAGATGTGAGGGCCTGTAGGTGAGCTGACCCTGTAAAAGATTTGATTTGCGGTCCTGCACGTGAGCGGACGCTGTAAAAAATTATATGTGAGCGCCTGCTAGATGAGCGTACCCTGTAAAAAATTTTATGTAACATAGTAAATGAGGCCGAAAAAAGACATTTATCCATCCAGTTCGGCCTGTTATCCTGCAAGTTGATCCAGAGGAAGGCAAAAAAAAAAACTGTGAGGTAGAAGCCAATTTTCCCTGGATCAACGACACCTCTCTAGTAGCTATAGCCTGTAATATTATTACGCTCCAGAAATACATCCAGGCCCCTCTTGAATTCCTTTATTGTACTCACCATCACCACCTCATCAGGCAGAGAGTTCCATAGTCTCACTGCTCTTACTGTAAAGAATCAGTTTCTATGTTTGTGTACAAACCTTCTTTCCTCCAGACGCAGAGGATGTCCCCTCGTCACAGTCACAAACCAGGGGATAAATAGATGATGGGATAGATCTCTGTACTGACCCCTGATATATTTATACATATTAATTAGATCTCCCCTTTAGTTGCCCTCCTCTGGACCTTCTCCAGCTCTGCTATGTCTGCCTTGTTTACAGGAGCCCAGAACTGTACACAGTACTCCATGTGTGGTCTGACTAGCGATTTGTAAACTGGTAGGACTATGTTCTTATCACGGGCATCTATGTCCCTTCTGATGCAACCCATTATCTTATTGGCCTTGGCAGCAGCTGCCTGACACTGGTTTTTGCAGCTTAGTTTGCTGTTTATTAAAATTCCTAGATCCTTTTCCATGTCAGTGTTACCGAGTGTTTTATCATTTAGTATGTACGGGTGACTTGCATTATTCCTTCCCATGTGCATAACTTTACATTTGTCAGTGTTAAACCTCATCTGCCACTTATCTGCCCAAGCCTCCAATCTATCCAGATCCCTCTGTAGTAGTATACTTTCCTCTTCAGTGTAAATTACTTTACACAGTTTAGTGTCATCTGTGAAAATTGATACTTTACTATGCAAGCCTTCTACAAGATCATTAATAAATATATTGAAGATAATAGGGCCCAATACTGACCCCTGAGGTACCCCACTAGTGACAGTGACCCAATCTGAGTGTGTACCGTTAATACAACCCTCTGTTTTCTATCATTGAGCCAGTTACTTACCCACATACAGAAATTTTCTCCCAGTCCGAGCATTCTCATTTTATATACTAACCTTTTATGTGGTACAGTGTCAAATGCTTTGGAGAAGTCCAGTTATACGACATCCATTGATTCGCTTCTGTCAAGTCTAGAACTTACCTCCTCATATAAACTGATTAAATTAGTTTGACATGACCGTCCCTCACGAAGCCATGCTGATATGGCGTTATTTGCTTATTTCCGTTGAGATGCTCTAAGATAGCATCTCTCAGAAAACCTTCAAACAGTTTACCCACAACAGATGTTAAACTTACCGGCCTATAGTTCCCAGGCTGTTTTTGGACCCTTTTTGAATATTGGCACAACATTTGCCATGCGCCATTCCTGTGGGACATTCCCTGTCAGTATAGAGTCCGCAAATATCAGAAATAAGGGTCTGGCTATGACATTACTTAATTCCCTTAGGATACGGGGGTGTATGCCATCCGGTCCTGGCGATTTGTCTATTTTAATCTTTTTAAGTCGCTGATGTACTTCTTCCTGGGTCAGACAGGACTCTTTTAATGGGGAATTTATTTTTACATTCTGCATGTCATCTGACAGTTTATTTTCCCCAGGGAATACATTGGAGAAAAAAATATTTAACAGCTTTGCTTTCTCCTCGTCGCTTTCTGCGACTCCCCCCTCATTACACTTTAAAGGGCCGACACCTTCAGATTTATACTTTTTAACATTTATATAATTGAAGAACATTTTAGGGTTAGTTTTACTCTCTTTGGCAATTAATCTCTTGGTCTCTAGTTTGGCCGCTTTTATTAGTTTTTTACATGTTCTATTTTTTTCCATATATTTATATGCTTTCTTTTTGTCATTTATTGCTTTCTTTACAGTTCTATTTATCCACATTGGTTTCTTTTTGTTCCATAACCTTTTATTCCCATACGATACGTACCTCTCACAATGAGATTTTAGGATGTTTTTAAAGATATGCCATTTTGTGGCTGTATTTTTATTTTTGAGGACTTTGTCCCAGTTAGTTAGGCCTATGGCCTCTCTTAGTTGGCTAAATTTAGCTTTTTTGAAGTTTGGTATTTTTGTTCCTCCCTGTAGAAACGCTCTTTTGAATGATAATTGGAAGGTTATTACTTTTTGGTCACTATTTCCCAGGCGTCCACCAACCTGCACGTCTGTTGTTCTGTCAGGCCTATTGGTTAATACTAAGTCCAGTATGGCCGTCCCTCTAGTCGGGTCCTGAACCAGTTGGGAGAGGTAATTGTCTTTGATTATTGCTAAGAACCTGTTTCCCTTATGAGATATACAAGTTTCAGTTTCCCAGCCTATATCTGGGTAGTTGAAGTCCCCATAATAACCACCTCATTAGGATTTGCCGCCTCGTCTATATCGTTTAGTAGTAGATTTTCTGTGGACTCTGGTATATTAGGTGGTTTATAGTAAACTCCTATTAGTAATTTATTGTTGTTTTTAGCTCCATGTATCTCTACCCACAGTGACTCCACATGTTCATGTCCCTCACTTATATCTTCATGGAGTGTGGGCTTTAGACAAGACTTTACATAAAGGAAAACCCCTCCCCCTCTCCGGCTTTGACGATACTTTCTAATCAGACTGTAACCTTGTACATTAACTGCCCAGTCATAGCTATTATCCAGCCATGTCTCAGTTATTCCCACTATGTCATAGTTCTCCTCACACATCACTAATTCCAGCTCCCCAGTTTTATTAGTCAGGCTTCTGGCATTAGTATACATACATTTGAGAGGTTTATGTATATTTTTTATCCTACACCTTTCCTTCTGAACTGTTCTAGTCCCTCCTTCCATTCCTCCCCCAGTCCCACTACCTTGCCCCCGGTCTCTATCTGCACTATCTTCCCCTCCTATAGTGTAATTTCCCTCCCCCCCAGTCTTTAGTTTAAACACTCCTCCAACCTTCTAGCCATCTTTCTCCCCAGCACAGCTGCCCCTTCCCCATTGAGGTCCCTACGATAGAGCCTGTAGCCGATAGAGAAGTCGGCCCAGTTCTCCAGGAACCCAAACCCCTCCTTCCTACACCAGTTCTGGAGCCACTTGTTAATCTCCATAATCTCCCACTGCCTTTCTTGCGTGGCTCGTGATACAGGCAGTATTTCGTAAAATACTACCTTTGAGGTCCTTGCCCTAAGCTTTTGACCTAAATCCCTGAAATCATTTTTAAGGACTCTCCACCTACCTCTAACTTTGTCATTGGTTCCGATATGGACCATGACCGCTGGATCTTCTCCAGCCCCTCCCAGTAATCTGTTAACCCGATCTGCGATGTGTCGAACTCTAGCGCCAGGAAGACAGCACACTGTTCGGCGATCACAGTCTTTGTGACAGATTTCCCTATCTGTTCCCCTAATAATGGAGTCTCCCACTACCAGCACCTGTCTGGCCTGCCCTGCTCTCCTGGTCCCCTGCTTACTGGAGCTGACATTCCCCTGACTGGCAGAGAAAGTGTCCGGCTGCAGCAGTGCCATCCCTGGACTGACATCCCCCTCATCTGCCAAACGTGCAAACTTGTTGGGGTGTGTCAGATCAGGGCTAGCCTCCCTGGCACTCTTCCCTCGACCCCGCTTTATAACTGTTACCCAGCTAGCTACCTCAGCCTCCTCTCTGTCACCCTCCCCCTCATCTACCCCAAAGAGTGCTTGCTCGGTGAGAAGCAAACTCTTTTGCAAATGGTCAATGCATCTCAGTGTTGCAACTTGCCCGTTTAGAGACTCGATTTGTGATTCCAAATGGGTAATTTGCTCACATCTTGAACAAAGATATACACCCTCGAACGGCTGTTCCAGGACTGCATATATCATGCAAGATGTGCACTAGACTGCGTTGTCAATTGTGCAACACATACTAAATGGGGATTACAACAGTAAAAAAGTAAAACAGTAAATATGATTTAGATTAGACCCTGTTTGCTATAGTTGAAGGACTACCTAGAATTAAGCCAACAACACACAAGGAAATTATATCCAACCTTAGTTTCCAACTCCTTTTCTTAAACTCCTTCTTTTTTACTCCACTTATTAAGAAGCCCACTTAGTAGAGCCTGCTGGTGAGTGGACCCTGTAAAACATTAGCTGTGAGGGCCTGCTGGTAAGCGGACCCTCTAAAAAATTTGATGTGAGGGCCTGCTGGTGAGTAGACCCTGTAAAACATTAGATGTGAGGGCCTGCTGGTGAGCAGACCCTCTAAAAAATAAGATGTGAGGGCCTGCTGGTGAGCGGACCCTCAAAAAAATTAGATGTGAGGGCCTGCTGGTGAGCAGACCCTCTAAAAAATTAGATGTGAGGGCCTGCTGGTGAGTGGACCCTGTAAAAAATTAGATGTGAGGGCCTGCTTGTGAGCGGACCCTCTAAAAAATTAGATGTGAGGGCCTACTGGTGAGTGGACCCTGTAAAGCATTAGATGTGAGGGCCTTCTGCTGAGAGGACCCTCTAAAAAATTAGATGTGATGGCCTGCTGGTGAGTGGACCTGGTAAAACATTAGATGTGAGGGCCTGCTGGGGAGCAGACCCTATAAAAAATTAGATGTGAGGGCCTGCTGGTGAGCGGACCCTCTAAAAATTTTTATGTGAGGGCCTGCTGGTGAGAGGACCCTCTAAATATTTAGATATGAGGGCCTGATGGTGAGAGGACCCTATAAAAAAATTAGATGTGAGGGCCTGCTGGTGAGCGGACCCTCTAAAAAATTTGATGTGAGGGCCTGCTGGTGAGTGGACCCTCTAAAAAATTTGATGTGAGGGTCTGTAGGTGAGCTAACCCTGTAAAAGATTTGATTTGCGGGCCTGCAGGTGAGCTGACCCTGTAAAAAAATTAGATGTGAGGGCCTGCTGGTGAGCGGACTCTGTAAGAAATTATATGTGACGTTCTGTTGGTGAGCGGACCCTGTAAGAAATTATATGTGAGGGCCTGCTGGTGAGTGGACCCTCTAAAAAAGTAGATGTGAGGGCCTGCTGGTAAGTGGACCCTGTAAAACATTAGATTTGAGGGCCTGCTGGTAAGCGGACCCTCTAAAAAATTAGATGTGAGGGCCTGTAGGTGAGCTAACCCTGTAAAAGATTTGATTTGCGGGCCTGCAGGTGAGCTGACCCTGTAAAAAATTTGATGTGAGGGCCTGTAGGTGAGCTGACCCTGTAAAAGATTTGATTTGCGGGCCTGTAGATGAGCGGACCCTGAAAAAAATTAGATGTGAGGGCCTGCTGGTGAGCGGACCCTCTAAAAAATTAGATGTGAGGGCCTGCTGGTGAGTGGACCTGGTAAAACATTAGATGTGAGGGCCTGCTGGTGATCAGACCGTCTAAAAAATTAGATGTGAGGGCCTGCTGGTGAGAGGACCCTCTAAATATTTAGATATGAGGGCCTGCTGGTGAGCAGACCCTCTAAAAGCTTAGATGTGAGGGCCTGCTGGTGAGTGAACCTTAAAAAAAAATTAGATTTGAGGGCCTGCAGGTGAGCTAACCCTGTAAAAGATTTGATTTGCGGGCCTGCAGGTGAGCTGACCCTGTAAAAAATTCGATGTGAGGGCCTGCTGGTGAGCGGACGCTCTAAAAAATTATATGTGAGGGCCTGTTGGTGAGCGGACCCTGTAATAAATTATATGTGAGGGCCTGCTGGTGAGTGGACCCTGTAGAAAATTAGATGTGAGGGCCTGCTGGTGAGCGGACCCTCTAAAAAAGTAGATGTGAGTGCCTGCTCGTAAGTGGACCCTGTAAAACATTAGATTTGAGGGCCTGCTGGTGAGCGGACCCTCTAAAAAATTAGATGTGAGGGCCTGTAGGTGAGCTGACCCTGTAAAAGATTTTATTTGCGGCCCTGTAGGTGAGCTGACCCTGTAAAAAATTTGATGTGAGGGCCTGCTGGTGAGCGGACCCTGTAAAAAATTATATGTGACCGCCTGCTGGATGAGCGTACCCTGTAAAAAAATTTATGTGAGGGCCTGCTGGTGTGTGGACCCTGTAGAACATTAGATGTGAGGGCCTGCTGGTGAGCGTACCCTCTACAAAATTAGATGTGAGGGCCTGCTTGTGAGCGGACCCTCTAAAAAATTAGATGTGAGGGCCTACTGGTGAGTGGACCCTGTAAAGCATTAGATGTGAGGGCCTTCTGCTGAGAGGACCCTCTAAAAAATTAGATGTGATGGCCTGCTGGTGAGTGGACCTGGTAAAACATTAGATGTGAGGGCCTGCTGGGGAGCAGACCCTATAAAAAATTAGATGTGAGGGCCTGCTGGTGAGCGGACCCTCTAAAAATTTTTATGTGAGGGCCTGCTGGTGAGAGGACCCTCTAAATATTTAGATATGAGGGCCTGCTGGTGAGAGGACCCTATAAAAAAATTAGATGTGAGGGCCTGCTGGTGAGCGGACCCTCTAAAAAATTTGATGTGAGGGCCTGCTGGTGAGTGGACCCTCTAAAAAATTTGATGTGAGGGTCTGTAGGTGAGCGGACCCTCTAAAAAATTTGATGTGAGGGTCTGTAGGTGAGCTAACCCTGTAAAAAATTTGATGTGAGGGCCTGCTGGTGAGTGGACCCTCTAAAAAATTTGATGTGAGGGTCTGTAGGTGAGCTAACCCTGTAAAAGATTTGATTTGCGGGCCTGCAGGTGAGCTGACCCTGTAAAAAAATTAGATGTGAGGGCCTGCTGGTGAGCGGACTCTGTAAGAAATTATATGTGACGTTCTGTTGGTGAGCGGACCCTGTAAGAAATTATATGTGAGGGCCTGCTGGTGAGTGGACCCTCTAAAAAAGTAGATGTGAGGGCCTGCTGGTAAGTGGACCCTGTAAAACATTAGATTTGAGGGCCTGCTGGTAAGCGGACCCTCTAAAAAATTAGATGTGAGGGCCTGTAGGTGAGCTAACCCTGTAAAAGATTTGATTTGCGGGCCTGCAGGTGAGCTGACCCTGTAAAAAATTTGATGTGAGGGCCTGTAGGTGAGCTGACCCTGTAAAAGATTTGATTTGCGGGCCTGTAGATGAGCGGACCCTGAAAAAAATTAGATGTGAGGGCCTGCTGGTGAGCGGACCCTCTAAAAAATTAGATGTGAGGGCCTGCTGGTGAGTGGACCTGGTAAAACATTAGATGTGAGGGCCTGCTGGTGATCAGACCGTCTAAAAAATTAGATGTGAGGGCCTGCTGGTGAGAGGACCCTCTAAATATTTAGATATGAGGGCCTGCTGGTGAGCAGACCCTCTAAAAGCTTAGATGTGAGGGCCTGCTGGTGAGTGAACCTTAAAAAAAAATTAGATTTGAGGGCCTGCAGGTGAGCTAACCCTGTAAAAGATTTGATTTGCGGGCCTGCAGGTGAGCTGACCCTGTAAAAAATTCGATGTGAGGGCCTGCTGGTGAGCGGACGCTCTAAAAAATTATATGTGAGGGCCTGTTGGTGAGCGGACCCTGTAATAAATTATATGTGAGGGCCTGCTGGTGAGTGGACCCTGTAGAAAATTAGATGTGAGGGCCTGCTGGTGAGCGGACCCTCTAAAAAAGTAGATGTGAGTGCCTGCTCGTAAGTGGACCCTGTAAAACATTAGATTTGAGGGCCTGCTGGTGAGCGGACCCTCTAAAAAATTAGATGTGAGGGCCTGTAGGTGAGCTGACCCTGTAAAAGATTTTATTTGCGGCCCTGTAGGTGAGCTGACCCTGTAAAAAATTTGATGTGAGGGCCTGCTGGTGAGCGGACCCTGTAAAAAATTATATGTGACCGCCTGCTGGATGAGCGTACCCTGTAAAAAAATTTATGTGAGGGCCTGCTGGTGTGTGGACCCTGTAGAACATTAGATGTGAGGGCCTGCTGGTGAGCGTACCCTCTACAAAATTTGATGTGAGGGCCTGCTGGTGATTGGACCCTGTAAAACATTAGATGTGAGGGCCTGCTGGTGAGCGGACCCTCTAAAAAAGTAGATGTGAGGGCCTGCTGGTGAGCGGACCCTCTAAAAAAATTTATGTGAGGGTCTGCTGGTGAGCGGACCCTCTAAAAAATTACATGTGAGGGCCTGCTGGTGAGTGGACCCTCTAAAAAATCTGATGTGAGGGCCTGCTGGTGAGCAGACCCTATAAAAAATTTGATGTGAGGGCCTGCTGGTGAGCGGACCCTCTAAAAAATTAGATGTGGGGGGCTACAGGTGATCTAACCCTTAAAAAGATTTAATTTGCAGGCCTGCAGATGAGCTGACCCTGTAAAAAATTTGATGTGAAGGCCTGCTAGTGAGCAGACCCTGTAAAAAATTATATGTGAGGGCCTGCTGGTGAGCGGACCCTGTAAAAAATTTGATGTGAGGGCCTGCCGGTGAGCAGACCGTATAAAAAATTTGATGTGAGGGCCTGCTGGTGAGCGGACCCTCTAAAAAAATTCGATGTGAGGGCCTGCTGGTGAGCGGACCGTCTAAAAAATTAGATGTGAGGGCATGATGGTGAGAGGACTCTCTAAAAAATTTTATTCGAAGGCCATATATGCGAGGGCATTATATGTGAAGAATAAGCAATGCATGTTGATATGACGGAAGAGGAGGAGGAGGAGAAAAAGAAGATTTAACCATATACCCTTGTTTGTGGTGGAAGGAGTGCATAGGAATACAGGGAGAGCAGAATTATTAGGCAAATGAGTATTTTGACCACATCATCCTCTTTATGCATGTTGTCTTACTCCAAGCTGTATAGGCTCGAAAGCCTACTACCAATTAAGCATATTAGGTGATGTGCATCTCTGTAATGAGAAGGGGTGTGGTCTAATGACATCAACACCCTATATTAGGTGTGCATAATTATTAGGCAACTTCCTTTCCTTTGGCAAAATGGGTCAAAAGAAGAACTTGACAGGCTCAGAAAAGTCAAAAATAGTGAGATATCTTGCAGAGGGATGCAGCACTCTTAAAATTGCAAAGCTTCTGAAGCGTGATCATCGAACAATCAAGCGTTTCATTCAAAATAGTCAACAGGGTCGCAAGAAGCGTGTGGAAAAACCAAGGCGCAAAATAACTGCCCATGAACTGAGAAAAGTCAAGCGTGCAGCTGCCAAGATGCCACTTGCCACCAGTTTGGCCATATTTCAGAGCTGCAACATCACTGGAGTGCCCAAAAGCACAAGGTGTGCAATACTCACAGACATGGCCAAGGTAAGAAAGGCTGAAAGACGACCACCACTGAACAAGACACACAAGCTGAAACGTCAAGACTGGGCCAAGAAATATCTCAAGACTGATTTTTCTAAGGTTTTATGGACTGATGAAAGGAGAGTGAGTCTTGATGGGCCAGATGGATGGGCCCGTGGCTGGATTGGTAAAGGGCAGAGAGCTCCAGTCCGACTCAGACGCCAGCAAGGTGGAGGTGGAGTACTGGTTTGGGCTGGTATCATCAAAGATGAGCTTGTGGGGCCTTTTCGGGTTGAGGATGGAGTCAAGCTCAACTCCCAGTCCTACTGCCAGTTTCTGGAAGACACCTTCTTCAAGCAGTGGTACAGGAAGAAGTCTGCATCCTTCAAGAAAAACATGATTTTCATGCAGGACAATGCTCCATCACACGCGTCCAAGTACTCCACAGCGTGGCTGGCAAGAAAGGGTATAAAAGAAGAAAATCTAATGACATGGCCTCCTTGTTCACCTGATCTGAACCCCATTGAGAACCTGTGGTCCATCATCAAATGTGAGATTTACAAGGAGGGAAAACAGTACACCTCTCTGAACAGTGTCTGGGAGGCTGTGGTTGCTGCTGCACGCAATGTTGATGGTGAACAGATCAAAACACTGACAGAATCCATGGATGGCAGGCTTTTGAGTGTCCTTGCAAAGAAAGGTGGCTATATTGGTCACTGATTTGTTTTTGTTTTGTTTTTGAATGTCAGAAATGTATATTTGTGAATGTTGAGATGTTATATTGGTTTTACTGGTAAAAATAAATAATTGAAATGGGTATATATTTGTTTTTTGTTAAGTTGCCTAATAATTATGCACAGTAATAGTCACCTGCACACACAGATATCCCCCTAAAATAGCTAAAACTAAAAACAAACTAAAAACTACTTCCACAAATATTCAGCTTTGATATTAATGAGTTTTTTGGGTTCATTGAGAACATGGTTGTTGTTCAATAATAAAATGAATCCTCAAAAATACAACTTGCCTAATAATTCTGCACTCCCTGTAGAGTCTATTAACTACATTAAAAACAACACATGTAAAGTGCCTTTATGTTCATCAGCATTCCTCTGCTGGAGTCGAGAAGTCATGGTCAATACAGGCCTTGTTCATTTTTATATGAGTCTAACTGTTAGCATTTTCAGTTGACAGGCGGATACGCTTATCTGTTATAATGCCTCCAGCAGCACTAAATACACGCTCAGATAAAACGCTGGCGACAGGGCAGGCCAGCACCTCCAAAGCATAGAGCGCAAGTTTGTGCTACTTGTCCAGCTTGAACACCCAGTAGTTGTAAGGCACTGAGGGATCATTGAGGACGCTGACACGGTCTGCTATGTACTCCTTTACCATATTCCAAAATTTTTCTCTCCTTGTGGCAGTAGGCCGCACATCAGGGTGACGGTGCTGGCGGGGTGTCATGAAACTGTCCCAGGCTTTGGAGAGTGTTGCCCTGCCTCTGTTGGAATTGCTGTGTGTTCCCCTTGTCTCCCCTCCTTGGTTGGCCAAGGAAGTACTGACTCTGCCGACATCGTTGTCAGATGTAAAATTTTGGAGCAATTTTCCAACAATGATCTTCTGGTATTGCACCATTTTGCTCGTCCTCTCCACCAGAGGAATGAGAGATGAGAAGTTCTCTTTGTAGCGGGCGTCGAGAAGGGTGAACAACCAGTTATCCAGTCTTGTTTAAAATGCGTATATAACGCGCGGGTCGTGGGAAAGGCAGCCTAACATGAAGTCAGCCATGTGTGCCAGAGTACCAACAGGCAAGACTTCGCTGTCGTCATCAGAAGGATCACTCCCAATCTCCATATCCTCTTCCTCCTCTTCTGCCCACCCACGCAGAACAGTTGGAATTAAACTTCCATGTGTACTACCCTCTGTAGCTGAGGCAGCCGTCTTCTGCTCCTCTTCCTCTTCAGCCTCCAATTCACGCTGAGAAGACGAACTGAAGGTGGTCTGGCTATCATCAACCTGTGTAATGTCTTCCCCCATTTCCATCTCTTCCACATGCACAGCGTCGTCCTTAATTGTGAGCAGCGAGCGTTTGAGAAGACACAGAAGTGGTATAGTGATGCTGATAATAGCGTTATCGCCGCTCACCATCTGTGTTGATTCCTCAAAGTTGCATAAAACCTCACAGAGGTCAGACATCCATGCCCACTCCTTGCTTGTGAATAGCGGAAGCTGACTGGAAAGTCGACGACCATGTTGCAGCTGGTATTTCACAACATGTGGAACGTGGAGTTCAAGTGTGTGCTCCCATCGCACAACAGCCGGCGAACTGGCAATTTCAAGCGCTGCTGCAGCGTTGACAGACCGGCTGAAGCTGTCGTGACTTGCGGAAATGTGCACACACACAGCGCACCTTCACCAGTAGCTCAAGCAAACTGGGATATGTTTTTAGAAACCACTGAACCACAAGGTTGAATACGTGGGCAAGGCATAGGATGTGTCTAAGGTTGCCCAGCTCCAAAGCCGCCACCAAGTTACGGCCATTATCAGACACAACCATGCCTGTTTCTAGGTTGAGTGGCGAGAGCCACAGCTCAGTTTGGTCTCTAATCCCCTGCCACAGCTCTGCTGCGGTGTGCTGTTTGTCATCTAGGCAGATCAACTTCAGCACGGCCTGTTGCCGCTTACCCACTGCAGTGCTACACTGCTTCCAGCTACCAACTGATGACTGACTGGTGCTGCACGCGGATAATTCGGAGGTGGAAGTGGTGGAGGAGGAGAAGTGGGGGTTGTAGCCACTAATGTAGGTGCTGGCGGAAACCCTGATGGAAGTAGGGCCCGCAATCCTTGCCGTCGGTAGCACTTGTGCCATTCCAGGGTACGACTCGCTCCCAGCCTCCACAACATTCACCCAGTATGCCATCAGGGAAATGTAGCGTCCCTGGCCAAAAGCACTTGTCCATGTGTCCGTGGTTAAGTGGACCTTCCCAGTAACTGCATTGGTCAGGGCACGTGTGATGTTAAGGGACACATGTTGGTGTAAGGCTGGCACAGCACACCTTGAGAAATAGTGGCGGCCGGGGACTGCGTAACGAGGGACGGCCACCGACCTCAGACTGCGGAAGGCCTCAGTGTCCACAAGCCTAAATGGCAACATTTCCAGGATCAGTAATTTGGAAAGCTGCGCATTTAGTACTATGGCCTGTGGGTGGGTGGCTTGGTATTTGTGCTTGCGTTCAAATGCCTGGGGTTAATGACATTTGGATGCTGCGCTGGGAGAGGAAAGTGGATGTGGTCGCTGATGGTGCTTGCAAAGGTCCAGGTGCAGGGTGGGAGGCATGCGTCTTGGACAGGGGATTGGCCAGCACGTAACATAGTTGAAGAGGAGGCAGTAGTGTGACCCGCAGAAACAGATTGTGGACCCAGACGTTCGGCCCACCTATTAGGGTGCTTTGATGCCATGTGACGGATCATGCTGGTGGTGGTGAGGTTGCTAGTGTTCACGCCCAGGCTCATTTTGGTGTGGCACAGGTTGCAAACTACTATTCTTTTGTCGTCCGCACTTTCCTCAAAAAAGCGCCATACTGCCGAACACCTACCCCTTGGCAAGAGAGATTTATGCAAGGGGGTGCTCCGTGGAACAGTTGCGGGCCTGTTCGGTGGTGCCCGGCTTCTACCTTTTGCCACCCCACTGCCTCTTCCAGCCTGTTGCAGTGCTGCAGATCCCTTCCCCTCTGTACTGCTCTCCTTGCTCGGCTTGTTGCCACCTTCCCAGGTTGGGTCAGTGACCTCTTCATCCAGCACCTCCTCTTCCACTTTCTCACTCTGATCATCCTCCTGATTTGTTGACCTAACCACAACCTCAGTGATTGACAATTGTGTGTCATCCTCTTCCTCAGCCTCATGAGACAGTAATTGCGGTTGAGTCATTGGTAACTGTGTCTCATCATCATCCAACTCATTATACACTAATTGCCATTCCCCAGCGTCATGTTCTTGTGACTCTGGATGCTCAAGAGGTTGGGAATCGGGGCACAAGATCTCAGGTCCCTCTTCAAGCGTGCTTGTCGAGAGGCCCAAATCAATTCATGGCGATGCAAAGAGGTCCTCAGAATATCCGAGTGTGGGATCACTTATTTGACCAGACTGTAAATGGTGGGAGGAAGGAGGATCAGGGTGAGGATTGTGTGGACCAAACTCCTGGCTACTGAGACTGGACTTAGTGGAAGACAGGGTGGTGCTTAAAAGACTGGAAGCACTATCTGCTGCAATCCAACCAAACATCTGCTCGCACTGGGCTGACTTCAAAAGTGGTGTCTTGCGCCGCTCTGCAAACTGGGACACGAAGCTAGGTATCTTAGATGATTGTTTTTCTTGTGCTCTGGCATCAGGCACAGTTTCACCGCGCCCAGGGCCACGGCCTCTGCGTGCACCATCAGCATCACAGCCACTTCCCCATCCCTTAATGCTCGCCTTCTTCATATTAAATGTTATAGGTTATAAGGGATCGTTTATAGGAAAAATGTGGATAAATTATGGAAAAAATATATTTGGTGTCAGTAATATTTTTCCCAATATCTGGCCCTGACACACACACACGCGCGCGCGCTTTCACCGCAGATGTGACAATTCACTGCAGACACCATTTATAGGCAAAGTGGGGATAAATTATGAAAATATATATTTGGTGTCAGTAATATTTTTCCCAATATCTGGCCCTGACACACACACGTGCGCTTGCAGCGCAGATGTGAAAATTCACTGCAGACACCGTTTATAGGCAAAGTGTGGATAAATTATGGAAAATATATATTTGGTGTCAGTAATATTTTTTCAAATATCTGGCCCTGACACACACACACACGTGCTTGCAGCACAGATGTGACAATTCACTGCAGACACTGTTTATAGGCTGTGTGAATAAATTATAGAAAATATATATTTGTTGTCAGTAATATTTTTCCAATATCTGGCCCTGACACACACAAGTGCACTTGCAGCGCAGATGTGACAATTCACTGCAGACACCGTTTATAGGCAAAGTATGGATAAATTATGGAAAATCTGGCCCTGACACAAAGAAGGTATTGCAGCACAGATGTCACAAGTCACTGCAGACACCCTCTATCGAAAAAGTATTGTAAAGTATAGAAAAAAAAAATTGTTGGCTAAATTATATTGCTACCAGCCTGCCACCACACACAATAGTCCTAAAAAGGACTTTTGAGTCTTTAAAACGTTTTTCTATTGAATATATTGCGATCACACTCCCAAAACTATCTGTCCCTTCCTAAGCGCAGCTCTCCCTGACTCACAATGAGCCGAACCCGCGTCATCGGGTGCTATATAGCACCCGATGACGCGTTCCGGCCAGCCAATCACTGTAATGCCAGTAGCCAACATGGCTACTGGCATTACAGTGATGGCAGTACTTACCTGCACATTTATTGGCTGCTTAGCAGCCACGAAACATGCAGGGAGGAGACTCGAGCATGGCGCTCGAGTACATGCGGTACTCGGCCGAGTACTACCATGTGCCGAGCATAGCGATGCTCGAGCCGAACAGGTTTTCGGCCGAGCATGCTCACTCAATACTAACTGCATACACATACATGTGCCTATATGTAATATGGTTTTTAAAAGTATGCTTCTCCTTTAAAAGAGTTAAATACAATTAACTTACTTAAAAGTAACCACTAAGTCCTGGTTCACATCACCATTATGCATTCTGTTATTGTTTTCCGTTATAATATGGTTATAACTGAAAATAATTAAATCCATAAGACGGAAATCAAACGGAAGCCTTTAACCCCTTCAGGACACATCCATTTTTCACCTTCAGGACCCAGCCTAAATTTTCAAAGTTTCAATTTGTGTCTGCTTTTAAAACAGATAGTGATACCTCGTAAAATAGTTATTACTTTACATTTCCCATATGTCTACTTCATGTTTGGATCATTTTGTAAATGACTTTTTTTTGGGGGGGAGGGGATGTTACAAGGCTTAGAAGTTTAGAAGCAAATCTTGAACTTTTTCAGAAAATTTCCAAAACCCACTTTTTAAGTACCTGTTCAGGTCTGAATTCTCTTTGTAAGGCTTACACAATAGAAACCACCCATAAATGGCCCCATTTTAGAAACTACACCACTCAAGGTATTCAAAACTGATTTTACAAACTTTGTTACAGTAACTCTTTAGGTGTTCCACAAGAAATAAAGGAAAATGTAAATGAAATTTCAGCATTTTACTTTTTTGGCAGATTTTCCATTTTAATCCATTTTTTCCAGTAACAAACTCAATATTTATTGCCCTGATTCTGTAGTTTACAGAAACACCCCATATGTGGTCGTAAACTGCTGTATGGGCACATGGCAGGGCGCAGAAGGAAAGAAGCGCCATATGGTTTTTGGAAGGCAGATTTCACTGGGATAATTTTAAGCTGCCATGTCACATTTGAAGACCCCCTGACGCACCCCTAGAGTAGAAAATCCCAAAAATGTACCCCATTTTGGAAAATACACCCCTCAAGGTATTCAAAACTGATTTTACAAACTTTGGTAACCACAAGAATTAAAGGAAAATTTTGATGAAATTTCTGAATTTCACTTTTTGGCAGATTTTCCATTTTAATCAATTTTTTCCAGTAACAAAGCAAGGGTTAACAGCCAAACAAAACTCAATATTAATTAGCCTGAATCTGCAGTTTACAGAAATACCCCATTTGTGATCGTAAACTGCTGTATGGGCACACAGCAGGGTGCAGAAGCAAAGGAACGCTATGTGGTTTTTGG
Organism: Bufo bufo; assembly: GCF_905171765.1. Taxonomy (NCBI): domain Eukaryota; kingdom Metazoa; phylum Chordata; class Amphibia; order Anura; family Bufonidae; genus Bufo; species Bufo bufo. The sequence continues at coordinate 183,422,234 of NC_053396.1, read as the reverse complement.
AGGGCAGATTTTACTGGGATAATTTTAAATTGCCATGTCACATTTGAAGACCCCCTGATGCACCCCTAGAGTAGAAACTCCAAAAAACTTACCCCATTTTGGAAAATACACCCCTTAAAGTATTCAAAACTGATTTTACAAACTTTGGTAACCACTAAAATTAAAGGAAAATGTAGATGAAATTTCAGATTTTCACTTTTTGGCAGATTTTCCATTTTAATCTATTTTTTCCAGTAACAAAGCAAGGGTTAACATTAGGGTTGAGCGAACCCGAACTGTAAAGTTCGGGTTCGTACCGAACCTTAGGATTTTTGGACCCCGGACCCGAACCCAAACATTTAAGTAAAAGTTTGGGTTCGGGTTTGGTGTTCGGCTATTTTATGGCACTTTTTGAAAGGCTGAGTAGCCAATCAACAAGCATTTAAATCTGTGCCCTTAGAAGCCATCACAGCCATGCCTACTAATGGCATGGCTGTGAGTGGCCAGTGCAGCGTGTGAACCAGCATCTATATAAGCTGGAATCACTAGCGATGCACGTCACTCTGCTGTGCTTGGTGTAGGGAGAGAATAGCAAAGAATATTTAATCAGAAGTGCTTGTTTACTCAGCGATCTACCTAGATTTCGTTTTGTGGGTGCAGTGCATAATCTTTTTACCCTGCTCTGAGCCCAGTGACAGAGAAAAATAACTTTTATCCGTCTGTTAGGTGAGCGGCGCCGGCCATTTTATGCAAGCTCAGGGCACCAGCACAGCTTATGTGCTTTTGTGACATTAAAATCCAAGCTCGACATACTGCAATAATAATCTGGGTTTAAAAAAACACCCATTTTTGGCAATATCCTACATCTGGTGCCTTTGCAGCATTTGACAGTGTGCAATTTAAGCTAGAAATACAGCAATAATTTTCTGGGTTTTAACCCCTTAACCCCTTAAGGACTCAGCCCTATTCCACCTTAAGTGTCAGGGACCGCGGGGATCAGAAACTGCAGAAAGCGCAGCAAACCGCAGGTCTGAATTGACCCCCCCTGGCGTTGTGACAGGATGCCGGCTGAATGATTTCAGCCGGCATCCTGTTCGGATTAACCCCTGCAGCTCCGCAATCTCGATTTAAACTTAGGATGTACCGGTACGCCCTGAGTCCTTAAGGATTCGGGAAATAGGGCGTACCGGTACGCCCTAAGTCCTTAAGGGGTTAAGGACACATGGCGTACAGGTACGCCCTGATGTCCTGGTACTTAAGGACACAGGGCGTACCTGTACGCCCTGTGTATTTCCGATCACCGCCACTCGGCAGGCGGTGATCGGAACCAGGTACCTGCTCAAATCATTGAGCAGGCACCTTGGCTAAATGCTAAATGCACCTTGGCTAAATGCGGTTTGCGGCTTTTCACCGTTGCGGCTGGCGGCGGTGCCATCGGGTTCCCATGCGGCATCGCACTGTCTTCCGGTGACAAGCCTGTGAGATCCAGCCCCTTGGATCTCACAGGCCGGAAGCTGTATGAGTAATACACACAGTATTACTCATACAGCCAATGCATTCCAATACAGAAGTATTGGAATGCATTGTAAAAGGGATTAGACCCCCAAAAGTTGAAGTCCCAAAAAAAAAAGTAAAAAAAAAAAAAAGTTGAAAAAATAAAGTTTTCCCCCCCAAAAAAATTAAAGTTTCAATCAAAAGTAAACAAAAAACGTCATTTTCCCCAAATAAACGTAAAAAAATTTGGGGAAAAATAGGGACATATTAGGTATGGCCGCATCCGTATCGACCGGCTCTACAAACATATCACATGACCTAACCCCCTCAGATAAACACCGCAAAAAATAAAAAATTAAAACTGTGTTAAATAAACCATTTTTTTGTCACCTTACATCACAAAAAGTACAACAGTAAGCGATCAAAAAGGCGTATGCCCACCAAAATAGTACCAATCTAACCGTCACCTCAACCCGCAAAAAATGAGACCCTACCTGAGACAATTGGCCAAAAAATCTAAAAAACTATGACTCAGAATATGGAGATGCTAAAACATCATTTTTTTTGTTTTAAAAAAGCTGTTATTGTGTAAAACTTAAGTAAATAAAATAAAAAGTATACATATTAGGTATTGCTGCGTCCGTATCGACCGGCTCTATAAAAATATCACATGACCTAACCCCTCAGATGAACACCGTTAAATTTTTTAAATAAAAACTGTGTAAAAAAAGCAATTTTTTGTAATCTTACATCACAAAAAGTGTTATAGCAAGCGAATAAAAAGTCATATGCATCCCAAAATGGTGCCAATTAAACTATCATCTCATCCCGCAAAAAATGAGACCCTACCTAAGATAATCGCCCAAAAACTGAAAAAACTATGGCTCTCAGACTATGGAAACACTAAAACATGATGATATTTTTTTTGTTTCAAAAATGATATTATTGTGTAAAACTTACATAAATAAAAAAATATATACATATTAGGTATCGCCGTATCCGTAATAACCTTCTCTATAAAAATACCACATGACCTAACCCCTCAGATGAACACCGTAAAAATAAATAAATAAAATAACGGTGTAAAAAAAGCCATTTTTTGTCGCCTTACATCACAAAAGGTGTAATAGCAAGCGATCAAAAAGTCATACGCCCCCCAAAATAGTGCCAATTAAACCGTCATCTCATCCCGCAAAAATCATACCCTACCCAAGATAAACGCCCAAAAACTGAAAAAACGATGGCTCTCAGACTATGGAGACACTAAGTAAAATTGAGGCACACAATTTTCAGTATTGCAATTTCAAAGGGAATTTATTCATTCAAATCATGTAGTAGTTTCATCCGTTTGCCCAATGTATATCTTAATATGAACAGTATTCTTAAACCGGACGTTTCGGTCGTGCAGGACCTTCATCTGCGGTCATATTTTTATCTATAACACAATAATCGACATGAGCTGGATTATAACTACTGTAACAATCAAGCTAGATACATATAAGAATATATATTACAATGTGTATGTCCTAAGGAATCGGTGCTATATAACAAATCAAAACCACAAGTCCATAATGGGGAATTCTTGTTATTCTTATTACATATCGGCCATATGATACATGTCTATAATATATGCAATGCTGGATCAACTAATTCCAGATGCTCTAAACCGTATCACTTACCAGCTAAACTAATTTCAGATGCTCTAAACCGTATCACTTACCAGGTGGCATTTAACATAATTTCAGCATGTATTTATTATGAAATTGGGGGGTACTATATAGATATATGATGCATTACCTATGATCCAGCATTGCATATATTATAGACATGTATCATATGGCCGATATGTAATAAGAATAAGGCCGAGTTCACACGAACATGTGTGACCCGTGCCTGTGCTGCGGCCCGCAAATAGCGGGCCGCAATGCACGATCGCCGGCCGTAGGTCAGCCGCATCGGATCACGGACCCATTCACTTTAATGGGTCCGCGATCCGGCCGTTCCGCTAAAAGATAGGACTTGTTCTATCTTTTAGCGGAACGGAAGTACGGGACGTAACCCCACGGAGGCACTCCGTAGTGCTTCCGAGGGGTCCCGTCCCGTGCGGCCGTTCCGCGATTCCGGATTTGTGGACCCATTGAAGTGAATGGGTCCACATCCATGATGCGGAATTCACACGGAACTGTGGCCGTGTATTGCGGCCCGCGATTTGCTGGCCGCAATACGGCCACAGATCACACACGTGTGAACTCGGCCTAACAAGAATTCCCCATTATGGACTTTGTGGACTTCAGATTCCATATAGATTTGTTTTGATTTGTTATATAGCACCGATTCCTTAGGACTTACACATTGTAATATATATTCTTATATGTATCTAGCTTGATTGTTAAGGTAGTTATAATTCAGCTCATGTTGATTATTGTGTTATAGGTAAAAATATGACCGCAGATGCAGGTCCTGCTCGACCGAAACGTCTGGTTTAAGAATACTGTTCATATTAAGATATACTTATAATATGTAGAGTGAATCTAAATCACACATCCTCATTCCTAATGCTTCTGATATGACCATTGTTTACAATTATCAGCATTTCTTTTGATAAAACATGGCTATACAGCAATGTTATCAATCATTTGCTGTGCACTAAAAGAGGCAATTAGTATACAGTTTGATCAAAGAGCATAGGCCCACTTTCCGCGACAAGGTTGCCTCTTGTTTAAGAGGGAACCTACTCTAACCATGGCGCGGCTCCGTGCAGCGACCACCGCGCCTCCACACCGCTCCAGCAGGCAACGGGACCCAGCAGCCGCACAGCGGCCCCACTGTACAGTGAGGCCACCTGGGCCCCGGGTCCCATCACTCCACCGGCATGGCACAGAAGCAGCGACGGCCGCCGTCCAGCGCCGCATGTGAACTGGTGCAAAAGGCTCACCTGTTCACAACCTCCCAGGAACTCCAACTGAGATGTGGTAGGAATTTATAGACCCTTTGCAGACTTCTGCTAATTTAAAAGCACCTGAGCTAAAATGGGGAGGAGTGCTGATTCAGAGGGGGGAAAAAGAAGCTATAGCGGAAATGCTTAATCATATTAAGATATACATTGGGCAAACGGATGAAACTACTACATGATTTGAATGAATGAATTCCCTTTGAAATTGCAATACTTAAAATTGTGTGCCTCAATTTTACTACGCGTATATTGGCTGCTTGCAGCCCTTGACTGGCACCAGAACCTAACAAGTAGAGTGCGGTTCTCCATCTTTTCAAAAAATATGGAGACACTAAAACATGATTTTTTTTTGTTTAAAAAATGAAATCATTGTGTAAAACTTACATAAATAAAAAAAAGTATACATATTAGGTATTGCCACGTCCGTATCGACCGGCTCTATAAAAATATCACATGACCTAACCCCTCAGGTGAACACCGTAAAAAAAAAAAAAACGGTGTAAAAAAAGCCATTTTTTTTCATCTTACATCACAAAAAGTGTAATAGCAAGCGATCAAAAAGTCATTTGCACCCCAAAATAGTTCCAATCAAACCATCATCTCATCCCGCAAAAAATGAGTCCCTACCTAAGACAATCGCCTAAAAACTGAAAAAACTATGGCTCTCAGACAATGGAGACACTAAAACATGTTTTTTTTTGTTTCAAAAATGAAATCATTGTGTAAAACGTACATAAATAAAATAAATTCTACATATTAGGTATCGCCGCGTCCGTGACAACCTGCTCTATAAAAATACCACATGATCTAACCTGTCAGATGAATGTTGTAAATAACAAAGAAAAAAAACAGTGCCAAAACAGCTATTTCTTGTTACCTTGCCTCACAAAAAGTGTAATATAGAGCAACCAAAAATTATATGTACCCTAAACTAGTACCAGCAAAATAGAAATATAGATAGGTGGTTGGCTCACAGTTGGTGGCTATGACGGGTGCTACTAACTCGACTTGGGTGCCCGAACCAAAAAGGCAAATAGAAACAGAAAAAAGGGAGTGAGCACTCACAACACTCGGACCACAGGATATCAGGATCAATAATATATTTATTAGGACCTGCTGGATCCAATCACATACATATAAAATCACTAAAATAAACTAAAAGATACAAATAATTGGTACCAATGTATAAATAAACTGGCAAGGGGTGAATAACACAGTTCAGCAAACACTTGAATAAACTCCTGGTACTCGTAGTACCACGAACTATGTCAGAGAGTGTCCAAATGTATGAGCAAAGTCCACCTGCAAACCTTATATTGCCGCAAGCCGCTTCTCAGATAACCGTATCCAAAAAGTAATTGTAACGGACAGTTTCCAAACAGTCTATATCAATATAGTGGATACAATGTCCCATAGAGCACTCCGTAATTGTTTATAAATGATATAGTGCTCCGTACCGGTTTGTAAGTGGTAATGCAGCCGCTCGAAGTAGTATATTGGAACTACTTATATCCAACTCGGAGATGAAGGTTCCTACCTGATTCCTGATGTTCGTTCCCGCTACCGCGTCTCAGAGTCCTCCACGAGAGGCGAGCTGCGCCGGCTGCTTCGGCGTCTCGCGTCAGCCGTCTCGTACTGATGACGTCACACTATCGCGGGATTCAGCAGGCAGTAATGATACCTTGATAATATCCAGAGTTGTGTAGTAGAGCGGTCTTTATGAAGATGTTTCTCCTGGTAGTTCTCACCAGGGACTACCAGACATGGAGCTGGTTAGAGAGGAAAGGAATAGCACCTATAATGTACCAGTTAGCAATAGGTACGAAGAATTGGCAGGACAACCTTTTTTAGATCTTACCCCGGCACATCACAGGACACGCACGAGACACGTTCTAAGACCCTCACTATTTCACAGATTAATTTATTAAATAAGGGGTTGAAATTTGCCCCGTCCAATACTATGGATAAATTTTCAACCTATATAGGTGTCCAAAAATTTATTAGAAACCTTTGCCTCAAAAAATATTATATAAAAAATCCCCAGATCAGGGATTGTCCCGATAGGAGACCAATAGAGTCAATTAAATATACCTCTCTAAAAAAGAAATCAAAAATGTTCCCGCGGAATGAGATTAGCAGGGAAATTTCTACATTCCAGAAGTGTGTGGAAGATGACCTTAGAAAGATCAAAATTAGACCTCCCAATAACAACAATCTAACAAAACGCGAGATTCAGGCCATCAAAACACTCCAGAAAGACAACAGTGTTACTATACGCCCGGCCGATAAGGGCGGTGCGACAGTAGTTTTAAACACTGAGCAATATAACAAAGAATGTTTGAGGCAATTGGCGGATCAGAAAACATATACTAAGCTTAAGGGTGATCCAATATTAAAATTTAACCAGGGCTTGGAAGATCTGTGTAAGAAAGGGTTGGAACAAGGGATTCTCCTGAAACAGGAATCAGAATTTATTTTGGGGACAAAAAGAAGATTACCTACCTTCTATTGTCTACCAAAGGTCCATAAAAGCTTGATAGATCCTCCGGGACGCCCTATAGTGTCCGGGATAGGCTCTATTACATCCAACCTATCGAGATATATAGATACTCAATTGCAACCTTTGGTCAAAAATATCAAGTCCTATTTGAGGGATACTACACAGATTATTCAGATCCTAGAAGGACTAGTGATAGAACCAGATTGGATTATAGGGACTTTAGATATCCAATCCCTATATACAATTATAGATCATCAACAGGGATTGGAAGCGGTTAAACAGCAACTGATAAAAAGTGGGACATTTGAAGACCCTCAAATTCAATTAATACTGGAAGGGATCCAATATATCTTGCGACATAATTATTTTTATTATGAGGGGGAATACTTTTTGCAGCAATGTGGCACTGCCATGGGGACCAGGTTCGCTCCGAGCTATGCCAATTTATTTTTGGCAGAATGGGAATCCAATGTCATCGAGGCCAGACTTGGGGCGGACCTGGTCCTATGGCGGCGCTACATTGACGACGTAATATTTATTTGGAGGAAGGGAGAGACAGATTTACTCGAATTTTTGGAAGGGATTAATAGGAACTATTTGAACTTAGTTTTCACATCCAACATTAAGGAGGAAACAGAATTTTTGGATATATTAATAAAAAGAGAGGAGGACCGTTATGTATGCAGTACATACCAAAAACCATCTGCCAAGAACGGTTTTATTCTCTTTAATAGCTGCCATCTACCCAGGTGGTTACTAAATGTTCCTCTGGGCCAATTCCGGAGGATTAAAAGGAATTGTACGAACCTGGATAGATTTGAGGAAGAGGCAGCCAAGATGAAACTCCAATTTTTGGATAAACAATATCCAGTCAGTGTTTTGGATGATTCTTTAAACAGAGTGAGGGAACTGGAAAGGAAATCCTTTTTTGAAGATAAAGGAGCAAGTGGATTATCTGAAGACCCCAAGTTGGATATTAAGATGATCCTTCCTTTTAATAGCAATTATAAAAAAATTAAGAACATTATTAGCAAACACTGGTATCATATATTAAGCGACAAAGTAATAGGTCCACAATTACCTAACCTACCCAAAATAGTATACACCAAGGCCCCAAGTTTGAAACTCAGAGTAGCCCCGTCGGTAAAAGAAAAAAGAACCACAACAAATCTAGGCTCCTTTCTGAATTTGAAAGGGTTCTTTAAATGTGGGAGGTGCATGGGATGTAGGATGAGCCTACAAGAAAGAAAGATAGATACAATACACTCAGCACATAACTCTTTTACTTGGGAGATTACTGATTGCCTTACGTGTAACTCATCTGGGGTTATTTATCTGATACAGTGCCCTTGCAAGCGCCAGTATATTGGCAGAACAAAAAGATTGCTAAAAACTAGGATTAGCGAACATATTTCGAACATCAAAAAGGGATATGTGAAATATTCACTCTCTAAGCACTACGATGAGGTACATGGCAGGGACCCGTCTAAATTATTTTTTGTAGCGCTAGAAAAGATTAACAAACACTGGAGAGGGGGTGATTTTATTAAGAGGATGTCCAGAGCTGAATCGAAACATATATATGAATTTGGCTGCTTACTGCCAGCAGGCCTAAATTCAGATCTGGAGATTTTCGGTTTCCTATAGGGTGGTGTTCCCGTCTCTGATGGGGGATCCCAGGTTTTGCCGTTTTCTGGCACTGGGATCCTCCCTCGGAGTAGGGATTACCACCCATAACATCTGAACCCCAATCTGTCCCGATTCTCCCTATCAAATCACAGTCACAGATTTATCAAAAAGGAACAAGAAGGGGATTTTTTAATCACAATGAAGATTTATATGTATTTATATTCTTAATATTTTTAAATATTTTTAACATATTTGAGATTTTATATATTAAAATATTTTGTAATGTAATATGGCATAACCTTGCAATGTGCTGGGTGTATTATTAGAGAAAACGCATCTGAATTGAAAAACCGCAACTGAACCGCATGATAACCGCATTGATGAAATTTTGCCAAAATGAATCCAGGATCCGGAATTTTTGGATCACCTAGTGGATTATAAAAGGTGGAGAGGTATGAGTGGCGCTTCAACCACTGAGGAAGGGGTGCAGACGTCCCGAAACGCGTCTGGTGTTAAGGAGAGAAGTGCCCACCTAATCTCTTGGATCTCCATTGCATGGCCATGCGATAAGAACTTAAAAAAGGAGAAACATCTTCATAAAGACCGCTCTACTACACAACTCTGGATATTATCAAGGTATCATCACTGCCTGCTGAATCCCGCGATAGTGTGACGTCATCAGTACGAGACGGCTGACGCGAGACGCCGGCGCAGCTCGCCTCTCGTGGAGGACTCTGAGACGCGGTAGCGGGAACGAACATCAGGAATCAGGTAGGAACCTTCATCTCCGAGTTTGATATATGTAGTTCCAATATACTACTTCGAGCGGCTGCATTACCACTTACAAACCGGTACGGAGCACTATATCATTTATAAACAATTACGGAGTGCTCTATGGGACATTGTATCCACTATATTGATATAGACTGTTTGGAAACTGTCCGTTACAATTACTTTTTGGATACGGTTATCTGAGAAGCGGCTTGCGGCAATATAAGGTTTACAGGTGGACTTTGCTCATACATTTGGACACTCTCTGACATAGTTCGTGGTACTACGAGTACCAGGAATTTATTCAAGTGTTTGCTGAACTGTGTTATTCACCCCTTGCCAGTTTATTTATACATTGGTACCAATTATTTGTATCTTTTAGTTTATTTTAGTGATTTTATATGTATGTGATTGGATCCAGCAGGTCCTAATAAATATATTATTGATCCTGATATTCTGTGGTCCGAGTGTTGTGAGTGCTCACTCCCTTTTTTCTGTTAGTACCAGCAAAACTTCCACCCTATCCCGTAGTTTCTAAAATGGGGTCACTTTTTTGGAGTTTCTACTCTAGGGGTGCATCAGGGGGGCTTCAAATGGGACATGGTGTAAAAAAAAACAGTCCAGCAAAATCTGCCTTCCAAAAACCATATGGCATTCCTTTCCTTCTTCACCCTGCCGTGTGCCCGTACAGCAATCAAAATTTTGCAGCCTTTGCTGCATCTGTCATTGTGAGATACACGCGTTAGATACTGTTGTTCTATTCTGTTATTAAAAAAACACCCATTTTGAGAAATATAAGGAGAGCGTCAAATAAGGGACGTGGCCCCGGTCGTGGTGCTGCTGGTGGAGCTCCTGTTTCAGGGAGAGGACGTGATCGATCTATGCCAGCTTTTCGCACAAGTGAAATACCTTCCTCAGGTGCGAGTAGGCGACAGAACCTTCAGCAGTATTTGGTCGGGCCTAATGCGGCTCTACGAATAATGAGGCCAGAACAAGTATAGGCGATAGTAGATTGGGTTGCTGACAGTGCCTCCAGTTCCTTTACATTGTCTCCCACCCAGTCTCCTGCTGAAAGATTAGAGTTGGGACCTGCAGCCGATGTCCATCAGTCTTTTACCTCACCCCCTTGCAAATCAGCCAAGCAGTCTGAGCCCAAAGTCATGCAGCAGCCTCTTCTGCTTTTTGATGACTCTGCTAGCAGAGTTTCCCAGTGCCATCCACCTAGTCCTGCCCCAGAAGTGGAAGAGATTGAGTGCACCGATGCCCAATTACTTAAATTTCAAGATGAGTACACGGGAGGATTATCGCAGCACGTCTCGGATGATGACAAAACACAGGTGCTAACTGCTGTGGCTTTTGAAAGTGTGCAGACCGACAAGGAGGGCAGGGGTGAAGACTGGGTGGAAGATGATGTGGAGGACGATGAGGTCCTCAACCCTACATGGAATCAAGGTCATACGAGTGACCTGTGTAGTTCGGAGGAAGAGGCGGTGGTCGCACCGAGCCACCAGCACAGCAGAAGAGGGAGCAGGGTGCAAAAGCGGAGCGGCCATCCCCTAGACAGTACGCCTGCTACTGCCCACTGCAGCAAGGGACCGAGCACACAAAAGCCAGCTCCAAGGAGTTCCCCGGCGTGGCAGTTCTTCAGACAATGTGCTGACGACAAGACACGAGTGGTTTGCACGCTGTGCAATCAGAGCCTGAAGCGAGGCATAAACGTTCTCAACCTGAGCACAACCTGCATACCAGGCATGTAAGTGCAAAGCACGAGCTGCAGTGGAGTAGCTCCTCCTGCTTCCTCTTCTGCTGCAGTCTCGGCCTCTTCATCCACCTCTGGAGTGACAGTGCCACCTGCCACCCCGCAAACAGAGGATCTGTCAGCAACATTACCACCTGAGTCATCAAGCATCTCCACAATGTCCCACGGAGGCGTTCAGCTTTCCATCTCCCAAACACTGGAGCGGAAGAGGAAGTACCCCCCTACCAACCCGCAATCCCTGGCCCTGAATGCCAGTATTTCAAAATGACTGGCCTTTGAAATGCTGTCATTCCGTCTGGTGGAGACGGAGAGTTTTAAAAGCCTTATGGCGGTGGCTGTCTCACAGTACGTCGTGCCCAGCCACCACTACTTTTCCAGGCGTGCCATCCCTTCCCTGCACAACCGAGTTGGGGACAAAAATTTTTGTGCACTGCTCAACGCCATCTGTGGCAAGGTTCACCTAACTACGGATAAGTGGACCAGTAAGCACGTGTCACGGCGGACAGGATATAAGATACACAGATAACTAAACAAAAAATATTTCTAGGCGAGAAGCTGGGGATAAGGTCACCTCCTAGCAAATCCCTAACAGCTCTCCCTATTCTGCTTTGCCCACATTCAGACCCTGAAGGTGGGAATAATGTGTCCTCGTGCCTGGGCTGAGAATACCCTAGACTCCCTGAGATGGTGAAAGGGGAAAAAGGGGCAGCCTGCTCCTTCAGAACCAGGAGGGGACAGACGACACTCAAACAGCCTAGACAGCAAACCAAAGAAATCAGAAACCAACTTATCTTATCTGAGCAGGAAAAGCCAATCCTTCCTTCCTTGCTTCCACAGCCTGACAGAAGCTATAACCCGCACAGAACCCTGGGAGTGAGAGTAATTTAAACCAACGACCCCACCCAGAGCACCTGAACGGAGGTGGATCTAGCACGACTCCAAAACAAAACAAATGACTAGACACGTGCTGCTAATCTGGCAGATCTCCACACATCGTCTGAGCAGGGCATGACAGCACGGTCAGGGACGTTATATCTCCATAACAGCACACTGGGTAAATGCAGTGGCGGCTGGGCCTGAGGCGGATAGCAGTTTGGCGCACATCCTTCCACCACAGAGGATTGCAGGGCACTTCAGTTTGCCTCCTGTTGCTTCCTCCTCCAACTCCGCTTCCTCATCCTCTACTGCCGTCTCATCCGGTCAGTGTAACACCTTCACCCCCAACCTCAGCACAGCCAGGGGTAAACGACAGCAGGCAGTTTTAAAACGTATCTGTTTGGGGGACAAACCCCACACCGCGCAGGAGCTGTGGACGGGCCTTGAACAACAGACTGATGAGTAGTTGGTGCCAGTGAGCCTCAAGCCCGGCCTGGTGGTGTGCGATAATGGGAGAAATCTCGTAGCAGCTCTGGGACTAGCCGGTTTGACGCACATCCCTTGCCTGGCGCATATGCTGAATTTGGTGGTGCAGAGATTCCTTAAAAATTATCCCGATAATGAGGCGGTGAGCTGGAAGGCTGAAGTTACGCTGCAGCGCTGACAGGCGAGCAGCAACAGTGTGAGAACGGCCCGCACTTTATGCATAGCTCTGTACTTTGATTATTTAAAAATATGTTACATGGGGAATTGTTACATTACAGGCTCCAATTGCCACCCGTGATGCCCGGCTCACTAGTCTTTGGCATCTGGGTTGCTACAGACACAGCCCGCCCCCTGACTAGATATTAAACTGTCTCCACTTTGGCATGCATGCGCCTTGGGGGGTGTGGCCTGAGTGCGGCGTTGTTTCCCTTGGGTCGGAGCAGTCCGATCACGTGATCCTGTCATGTGGTCTGTGGCGTCAATGCAGGGAGCCCGATCGCAGGGTAGTCGCGTGACTCGCGGCGTCACGTCATGACGTCGCGTCTCCTGGGACGCATCGCCGGGCCACCTCTCCCTGCGTTCCACCGGCCATGTGACTTCCTCTACTCAGAGTCACGTAGGCGGAAGTGGGTCGGGTCCGGGACACTGGCGCGCTGGTCTGGGGTTTTAAAAGCGCTGACAGGTAAGCGTCCTTTGCTGACAGACGTTTTTGGATAACCTATATCCTGGGTCCACTGGTGAGCCTGTACTTAAGCTACTTTGTGGTTTGTGGTGGTCTTGGCTCCACTGGCCTGGCCTGCTCTATACCTGCTGGAATAACTGTATACCAGCTCCAATCACCGTATGCTCATTCCTTTTTCCCCATTTTTTGTTTTTTCCAATGCAGGCTTTACCATCAGCCTGACATTGTATTTATACATCTCCCCTGATGAGTTCGTATTGAATGAAACGTGACACGTCGGGAGTCTACCATTATAGGGTGTACTAGGGATTCCGCCCGTTATTGGGGAAAGGTATCTGGACGGGGACGCTCCTTGCGGGGCAAGTACCTCGTATAGGTAGGCAGGGTGATTTAGCCCCCACCCCTTCACCAGGGTTGACTAGGGACTTCTTGCTCCCGTTTCCTGCCTTGCTGAGGTCTCTATGTTGGAATCATCTCCATTGGTAACACATCTATGCAAATCCATCGTATGGGAGGCCGTATGCATTCAAGTGACTCCACCATCAACGTCTACAGCACCTGATGGATGAGAACGTTCGTTTTTTGTCTGCTTTCCATCAGTGTTACCCATTTGTGTTTGTATGTCCTTGCCTTATTGGGCTGTCTTCATGTTAGTCTGTTTAGAGGCCCTCCAGGCCGATGCTTTATGTTAGTGCTTCACTTTTTTAGACATAGGAATAAATGTTAAGTTTTACCCCTTTGTCCCCTAGGGGATCAGTACATTTTGTCACTTATTATTGGGAGTAACCTGTCAAGTGTAGTTACTTGGAGTTATAGATTCGTTTAATAATTTGTCCCACAATATATTTCCCTATGTTTTGGGGTGTACCCTAATTAAAAAAAATTAAAAAAAATTAAAACCAAAAAGCAGTGTAGGCTACCTCCTCATCCTCCACCGCCGCTTCCACCTACACCGCCACATCCACCGCCTCCTCAACCTCCTAAATCCATATGGACCTCGTCCTCTTAGATCAAGATTATTATTTTTTATTTTTACGTATTTTATGTTATTTAAAGTCATTTCCCTATCTACTTTTGTTTACAGAGTACTTGCCATGCTCTTAACCACATTTTAATGCCATTTGCAGCCCTCTAGCCCTTTCCATGACATTTTTACAGCCATTTTAGTGCTCAAAAGTTCGGGTTCCCATTGACTTCAATGGGGTTTGGGTTTGGGGTCAAGTTCGGGTCCCAAACTCGAACTTTTTTGTGAAATTCGGCCAAACCTGAATATCCAGGTGTCCGCTCAACTCTATTTAACAGCCAAACAAGACTCAATATTAATTAGCCTGATTCTGTAGTTTACAGAAACACCCCATTCGTGATCGTAAACTGCTGTATGGGCACACAGCAGGGCACAGAAGCAAAGGAACGCCATGTGGTTTTTGGAGGGCAGATTTCACTGGGATAATTTTAAATTGCCATGTCACATTTGAAGACCCCCTGATGCACCCCTAGAGTAGAAACTCCAAAAAAAAGACCCCATTTTGGAAACTACGGGATAAGGTGGCAGTTTTGTTGTTACTATTTTGGGTACATATGATTTTTGGTTGCTCTATATTACACTTTTTGTAAGGCAAGGTAACAGAAAATAGCTGTTTTGGCACAGTTTTTATTTTTTGTTATTTACAATGTTCATCTGACAGGTTACATCATGTGGTATTTTTATAGAGCATGTTGTTACGGACGCGACAATACCAAATATGACTACTTTTTGGTTGTTTGTTTCAGTTTTACATAAAAATTTTTTTTTTTAAATGCTTCATTTAGTGTCTCCATATTCTGATTTTTTAAATTTTTTGGGCGACTGTCTTATTTAGGGGCTCAATTTTTTGGGCATGAGAAGATAGTTTGATTGGTACTATTTTAGGGTGCATATGACTTTTTGTGATGTAAGGTGACTAAAAATTGCTTTTTTTACACCTTTTTTTATTTTATTTTTTTACGGTGTTCACCTGAGGAGTTAGATCTTGTGATATTATTATAGAGCTGGTTCTTACAGACGCGGAGATACCTAAAATGTATACTTTTTTTTATTTATTTAAGTTTTACACAATAATATCCTTTTTGAAACAAAATAAAAAATCATGTTTTAGTGTCTCCATAGTCTGAGAATCATAGAATTTTTATTTTCTTGGACGATTGTCTTAGGTAGGGTATCATTGTTGCGGGATGAGATGACGGTTTGATTGGCACTATTTTGGGGTGCATATGACTTTATGATCGCTTGCTATTACACTTTTTGTGATGTAAGGTGACAAAAAATTGCTTTTTTGACACCGTTTTTGTTTTATCTTCTTTATGGTGTTCACCTCAGGGGTTAGGTCATGTAATATTTTTATAGAGCCGGTTGTTACGGATGCGACGATACATAATATGTCTACTTTTTTATTTTTTTCATTTAACACAAAAAAAGCAATTTTGAAACAAAAAAATCATGTTTTAGTGTCTCCATAGTCTGAGTGCCATAGTTTTGTTTTGTTTTTTGGGCGATTGTCTTAGGTAGGGGCTCATTTTTCGCGGGATGAGGTGACGGTTATATTGGTATTATTCTGGTGGGGCATATGCTTTTTTAATCGCTTGGTGTTGCATTTTTAGTGATGTAAGGTGAGAAAAAAAGTTTTTGTAGCACAATTTTTATTTTATTTTGTTGACGTTTTTCACCTGAGGGGTTAGGTCATGTGATATTTTTATAGATCCGGTTGAAACGGACGCGGCAATACCTAATATGTCAACTTTTTTTTTTTTATACATTTAACACAATAAAAGCATTTTTTAAGCTAAATAAATCATGTTTTAGTGTCTCCATAGTCTGAGAGCCATAGTTTTTATTTTATCTTTTTTATGGTGTTCACCTCAGGGGTTAGGTCATGCAATATTTTTATAGAGCCGGTTGTTATGGATGCAACGATACATAATATGTCTACTTTTTTTATTTTTTTCATTTAACACAAAAAAAGCATTTTTGATAAAAAAAAAATCATGTTTTAGTGTCTCCATATTCTGAGTGCCGTAGTTTTTTTTTTTTGGGCGATTGTCTTAGGTAGGGGCTTATTTTTTTGCGGGATGAGGTGACGGTTAGATTGTTACTATTCTGGGGGGCATACGCCTTTTTGATCGCTAGGTGTTGCACTTTTAGTAATGTAAAGTGACAAAAAAATGTTTTTTAGCAGTTTTTATTTTATTTTTTTGAAATTTTTATAGAGGCGGTCGATACAGACGCGGCAATACCTAATGTGTCTACTTTTCTTATTTTCCCTATTTAAAAAAATTATTATTTTATTTTATTTTGGGAAACTGACGCTTTTTTTTTTTTTTTTACTTGAAACTTTAAAGGGAACCTGTCACCGGGATTTTGTGTATAGAGCTGAGGACATGGGTTGCTAGATAGCCGCTAGCACATCCACAATACCCAGTCCCCATAGCTCTGTGTGCTTTTATTGTGTAAAAAAAACTGATTTGATACATATGCAAATTAACCTGATGTTCTGTCCCTGAGATGAGTCCAGCGTGATGGAGCCCAGCACCGCCCTGCTTACTCAGAATCTCCTCCTTGCTCCCCGATGTCAGAAAGCTAGATCGCCGTAATCTCGCGATGCACAAAATCCCGGTGACAGGTTCCCTTTTTTTTTTACTTTTTATATTTGTCCCACTGTGGGACTTCACCTTTTCAGGGTTTGATCCTTGTTTCAATTCAGTACAATACATTATGTATTGTACTGAATTTAACTCAGCGTCTTACACATTAAGATGCTGACAGTTGCCTAGGAGACCCAGCCCTCAGGTTGGATCTCCTGGGCTTCCGTAGCTGGCAGGCTCCAATGCCTGTGGAAGTGCAATGAGCCGGACCGTGGTACGGTTACACGGACGCCAAATTATGCAGTGGGTCAGGATATGGGTATAACAGTCTATAGTTTGTTCATGACGCCAATTGCAGCGTGCGCAGGGTACTGTCGCAGGGCCCTTTATGGATGTTGTAACTCACGTACCAGGTTAGGAATGCCAGAGTGGTGTAATGTCTCTGTATGGTAGTGGTAATGGTGTCAACGGTGTCTCCTACCGGAGTACAGCTGGACGCCTGGATCCTGGCTCACTTGCAATAAAATGAGTGTGGTGCTAGTAGGAGTAATAGAGGAATTTGCAGCAGAAATTGAGATCCAGACCTTGGGTAAAGTTCAAACTTGTCTTTACTGATGGTAACTTTCATCCAAGCAAGATACAGCTTTTGTCTTTGGTCCCAGCAGGTATTGACAATGTGTGGCAGGAATTTTTTCTTTTGCTCTATCATGTACCTGGAGCTTTGCAGGAAAGGACGTCTGCTTTATAGCTCTGTAATGTGGCAGGAATTTGGCTTCTGCACTTTCTATCTTCTGCTGTATGGGGACTGACTAGCTGAGGAGGAATATGGCTTCTCCTGGGTCTCTGGAGGGTACTCACAGCTGTTGTCTCAGGGTATGCTTCTTCCTGGAACTGAAGTTGTCTGCTTGCTTCTTCCAGCTGAGGTTGCAAGGCTCAGGCTCGGGATGATGATCAATGTCTCAGCCGAGACAAGATCCTGGCTTGGATCTCTATATCTGGGAGTTCCTAGCATGCACACCCTACCCCTAGCAGGGGGTGGGTTACACTAACCTAACTTCCTTCCCTCCCCATCATGAGGCAGGGTGTGGGCGCAGCCCACTTTGCTCATAGAGGGGGGAGCTAAACTGTAATGAACTATTCCAGTTTAGAAACAATAAACTGACTCTAACTCCTTGCTAACACATTGCTGCCACCTGCTGGTGAACATAGAAATTGCAGCAATATACATTTAACAAGGCTTACAATGCACATTTATGAGGATGTTATGTGAAATTACATTAGATGACAATTTAAGAGATTGTAGTGGGGTAAAAGAGTTTCGTAACACAACTCTGGGGTGTTACAGAAGGCATCAGGGCTGCCATGGCAACTATCGGCCCCCTGTCAGGGCAGCGCAGGGGGACAATGGAATCAGAGGGAGCCCCCTCCCTCTGTAAACCCCGCAAGTGCCACGATCAGTGCTGACTGCGGCATGTAAAAGGGTTAATCCGCCGGCATCACTGCATACAGCAATGCTGTGGATGCAGCAGGGGCCCGGCTATCAGTACCCACTCGATCACGTACATGCACGTGGGAATGCGGTAAGGCACCACATTCCCCCACGTACATGTACGTGATATTGCGTGAAGGGGCTAAGAGGCATTCCGTTTTGATCCGTCATAATAGAAGTCTATGGGCAGCATAACGGATCCGTCTGGTTTCTGTTATGCAGGACAGGACAGGACTTTTTTTCCATCCTGCATAACTGAAACCAGACGAATCCGTTATGCTGCCCATATACTTCTATTCTGACAGATTAAAACGGAATGCATCTTAAAGGATTCCATTTTGATTTGCGTCTTATGGATTTCGTTATTTTCCGTTATAACCATGTTATAACGGAAAACAATAACGAAATGCATAACGGTGATGTGAACCCGGCCTAACATAATTATAATTTTCCGAAAACTTTAAAGTAAACTATCATGCATAGTATGTCATTGCTGTAAATGATTATTTTATATAAATAATAATGACAGCCAAAATACACTGTAAAATGGAAATATTGCACCATATTATAATAGAGATTAAATTATTGCATGGTCCCATAGTGGGACTAATGAAAAGTTGTAAAAAAAATAAAATAAAAAAGATTTTAAAGGGTTCATTTAAAACAATGCATGTTACCTTACAAGAGTCTATATTATGGAAATACGTTCAGAAAAAAAACATAAAAAATATTTATTAAGAAAATTTTGCTGTCCATACAACCTTTTTAATGAATAATAGAAAGACCAACTCTATTTTAACACAATATCATACTTCAGAATGACACTCTAAATCCAGTGACCTATTCACAATGGAGGCAGACAATACGGTTTCTTAGGAGTCCGGGGAGAGAGAGGGCCCTGCGTTGAACTCCATCTTCTGTTCCCAGCTTAAATACATAGCAGTTTCTGACAGCCACCACTGAGCTCAATAGTATGTGTATAAATTCGTATGTACCAAGCTCCACCTAGTGGTGGCAGCAGGCAGACAACTTTATTATGTGCTAAAGGGAAGCACAGGCTTTGAAGCTGTATGGGGGAATTATTAATGTATGCCAGTTATCTGGTGTAAATATGTTAAGAAATGTATTGTTCAGATAAAGGTAAAGTGAAACAGAGAGCTACTTTTTATTATTAAAGTTTTGTCAATTTAATTTGTAAATTCTTCAGAAATATCACTTGGAGGGGCATACTAAGTTTTGCAAGGGTGCACTTTGAGGTCTACATACATCTCAGTCTTAATCTGTAAAAATAATTAAAAACAAACTCACATACTATATTTAAAATTGCCCAACTCTTCTCTCCATGTTTTTCGCCCTACACCAGTGTTTCCCAACCAGTGTGCCTCCAGCTGTTGAAAAACTACAACTCCCAGCATGCTCGGATAGCCTTTGGCTGTGCAGGCATGCTGGGAGTTGTAGTTTTGCAACAGCTGGAGGCACACTGGTTGGGAAACACTGGCCTACACCATGTCTTTTATCGGCTGCAATCTATGTAATGAAGTGGGCAGGCCAAGCTTCTCTTTAGCAATGGCTGGCACTGTTCAGATCTTCCATAAAGGGGTTGTCCCACAAATAATATTCGATCTGAATACTTTTATAATTGCATGTAATTAAAAATTTTGTATAGCTACTGAGTTATTCAATAAAATCTGCCTGTATAGCGCCATCTGTTGTTTGCTCTTTTTCTAATTTCTTTGTCCTGCTCACTGAGGTGGACGCACATGCTCAGTTCCATCTATCAACTGCTCCCAGCTACAGCATACATAACAAGCCCTTTGAGAAAAGATACGGCCCTGAGCTGCCAGCTTGAAATAAATCAAGCAGAACAAGTGGAGCGATGATTGGAGACATCTCTGGATACATGTGAAGTACAGGGCTGGTTCTAGCTGTGTTAGAATGAGATTGTCATGTACCGTCCGATTTTCATTTTTTCCATAATCCCTTTAATGGGACACTTTCGTCAGAAAGTGCCCATCCTCCAGTTTCATTGAAAATGTATGACAAGTTTAAACCACTGCATCAGCCAATATGGAGTAAAATATGTAGGGCCATGTCTGCTGAACGAACATTCACCAGATGATTGTTTGTTCAACTGCTGTTCAACCATCAACCAACTTCTATCTAATGTGTATGGCCAGCTTTAGAAGTTGCACAATTGCTATAAAATCAATGATATCCTGTCTAGTTGGTTACAACTTTAATTTATAAAGATTTGTATAGTCATTTCCAAGGAAATCTACTCTCTCTCACCCTTTTAATTGATCAAATATTTTATAATCCCTTTTACCTTCCCTTATTTAAGCCCTTATTTAAACCTGTCAATGACAACATGTACAATAACAACATGAACAGTGGATGTCATCTCTGTACAGGTGGTGGGAGCAGAGAGAGTTCCATAGCCACCAGGTACCTGCTGTTTCACACAGCAGACACCTGGGGCTAACGTCTGCGATTGGTGATAATGCTGATTGTAGACATTTAACCCCTCAGATTTCCACAGCATCTGAGGCAGTTTTCCCAGCAGGGGCGTAACTACCATAGCGGCAGACCATGTGACTGCTATGGGGCCCAGGGCAAGAGGGGGCTCAGTCTTAGTTGGAATTATCTCCTCTTCTACTGGAGGTGAAAACTCGGTCAGGACTCTAGCCTCGAAGTAAACAACTTTTAACAAATAAAGCAGTGGAAAAATGGCCCAAGGGTCATTGAAAAAGGTTTAGGCAAAAACCCTTCTATCCTGTATGGGGGCCTGGTTTGAATCTTGCCATAGGACCCTTACTTCTCTATGTACACCACTGTTTCCCAGGGAGTGTTACTGTGTGAAATAGTCGGCATCCGGGACTAATGTCTGACATTGGAGATCATGCCAATTGCAGACATTTGACCCATCAGTTGCTCACAGCATCTAATGCAGCTTTCCCAGGGAGTGCTCACTTCTGAGACCAGAACGGCTTCCCCGTGCTGAGATCAGAGAAGCCTTTCATTGCCTGCAATAGCCTGGGTCTCTCTGAAGAAAGCTAGCCTATTACAGCTGATTTTCTTATGGAGGCCTGCAGGTGGCAGGGTCCCATAAGAACAGAGTGAATCTGCAATACATTGCTGGATAGATTGGAGGCTTGGGCAGAGAAGTGGCAGATGTAAGGTCCTGCACATGGAAGGAAAAATACATGTCATCAGTTCTTACTAAATGGTAAAACACTGGGTAACACTGACAAGAAAAAAGGACTTAGGAATTTTAGTGAACAGCAAACTAAACTATAGAAACCAGTCCACGGCAGCTGCTGCCAAGGCCAATAAGATAATGATTTACATCAAAAGGGGAATAGATGCCCATGATGAGAACAGTCCTTCTACTTTACAAATCACTCAGACCACATGTGGAATAATGTGTGTAGTTTGGGGCTCATGTGAAGAAGGCAGACATAGCAGAGCTGGAGAGGGCTCAGAGGAGTGCAAATAAAGTAATAATTGGAATGGGTGGACTATAGTACCCAGGAAGATTATCAAATTTAGGGTTATTCACTTAATAAGAAAAGATGACTAAGGGAGAAGTTCTAACTATTTATAAATATATCAGGAGTCAGTACAGAGATCTCTCCCATCATCTATTTATCCCCAGGACTGTGACTCTGTGTTTAGAGGAAAGAAGGTTTGTACACAAACATAGAAGAGGATTCTTTACGGTAAGAGCAGTGAGACTATGGAGCTCTCTGCCTGAGGAGGTGGTGATGGTGAGTACAATAAAGGAATTCAAGAGGGGCCTGGATGTGTTTCTGGAGTGTAATAATATTACAGGTTATAGTTACTAGAGAGGGGTCGTTGATCCAGGGAGTTATTCTGACTGCCTGATTGAATCAGAATTGATTGGCTGAACTACATGGACAGTAACTGCCCAGGCCGCTCTGCCTTCTCTGTGCATAACTTCTCCCTAACCCCTCGTCAGGCCCGCCCTGTAATCCCTGTAAATGCCTGTCACGGCCACGGTTCTGGCCGTGACTCCTTGGGAGCCGCATACAGTTGCCCGCGGTTTGGGTTGTTGTTTCAACCGCAGCTTGAAGCTTGTTGTAGTTTGCCTCAAGTGCGGTTGCCGCGGACAACAGGTATGTGTGCGGTCCCTTTGGAGTTTGTGTGTCTGTATGTATGCACTTATGTATGTCTGTGTGCACTCTGTCTTATGTTTGGTGTGCACTGACATCTTCCCCTCACTGTGGTTGCCGCTGGCAACAGTATGTATGTGTGCACTTGGTTTTATGTTATTGTGTGCTCTTCCCCTTTAAGTTGATGTCTTCCCTTCCCTGGTGTTGGAAGGGTTAACTTCCTTCCTAGTGTGTGTGTGCACTGGGTGTGTCCGATTGTGGGTGTGGCTGCATGGGCTATAAAGCCTCAGTTTAGACCTGATGTCTGAGGGGTACTCCAGCCTTGTTGTAAGCTGGAGGAACCCTCCTGGTCACATTTCCATCTGCCAGTGAGGGCCACCCTTGTGGTCATAGATTGTGATTCACTAAGTTTATGAAGATGTGTGTTTACTTCATGTATGGTGTGTGGTAGATGTTTGTTTGGTCATTTCTTATTGCAGCATATGGTTTCCTGGTTTCCTGTGATGTATGTGGTGTGCTCTGTCTTTGGTGTTTGTGGACAGCAGCACTTGGGTTCCAGGTTGTGTGTCTGTGGCAGGTAAGTGTGGTACTAGGCTCACTTACCTGTCACTGCCATATGTCTGTTATGTTTCCTTGTCTGTGTTACTTGGCCACTTTAGACTCCTGTTCCTCCGTGTCCAGGAGGAACGGGCTGTCTACCCAGCTCCTAGTTTAGGGCCATCTTGAGGGCTAGCAGGGACTTCTAGGTTCCGGAGCATGAGCCCTCCTACCATCAAGGTCGGCTCATGTAGCTAGGAGTCAGGGTCAGGTTAGGGATGCAATTAGGAGGTCACCAGCTCCCTAATCCTGTTGTCCTGGTCACGCAGCGACCACTCCATCTGCTGATACCGCATGGCTGAGGGTATTCCCCATCCTCAGCCGTGACAATGCCGTGCTTGAGCAGTTCACCACCGGGCCTGGGCATGTGCACTGTTCTGACCACTGTGGGCATCAGCCTCGCTCCCAGCAGTGCGCATGCGCCAGCTAACGGCATTCCGCTAGGGATAGCTGGCGCCGGGCCCGGCAGCGAACTGTGCACACGCGGGATCTCTGCCACTCAACAGCATGACATAGGGATTACAGGGCGGGCCAGACGAGGGGTTAGTGAGAAGTTATGCACAGAGAAGGCAGAGCGGTCTGGGCACTTACTGGCCAAACGCCACCCCTGGGCACTTGCAAGCCCTCATTTGCATATCAATAAAACCAAGTTTTTGCTGTTTATGAACAATGGAAGAAAATAACAAAGGTATCATTTACATCATGTTTATTTGTGCTACAGCACTATGTAAGCAGCGCACAAGATGACATTTTGGTGACAGACTCCCTTTAAGTGAGAATTGGAATATTTTGACTCTTCCCTGTCACCAAGTTGATTCCTGCACTCATTAACGTCTTCCAAATCCCATGATCGCCCATATCCGTACCAATTATGACATTATTATGTTACGCTTGAGAACCTGTACGGGGTATGAACATTATCTCAAAGCTGGGAGGAATATTTCCAAGTCCAATTGCAACTGGAGCGACTGAGATCTCTTCAGGTGGCACGGGTGACTTGAAGGTGAAGTTCTGCAATAGTGTTGTGATATAAATGAAGAGCTCCATAAGTGCCAAGTTCTTGCCCGGGCAAATTCTCTTACCTAAAAAGACATTAGTGAATACATAAAGGAGTATCTGCAACAGGTGATATACTGTATATGCTGTATATATTTTAACACCAATGCAGGATTGGTGTTGAGAGGGTGAGAGTCTTCCACCTGCTACTTCACATAGGAGAGAAATCTTGGGGAAATATTCCTCCCTTCCACCATCAATCCTGCATTGGTGTCACAATATGTATATAAGATCTTATACAGTGCATTCGGTAAGTTTTCAGACACTCACTTTTTCACATTTTATGTTGGGGCCTTGTGCTAAAATAAATAAATCAAGTTTTCCCCATCATTCTGCATTCAATATCCCATAATAACAATGTGAAAACAGAGCAGAATGTTTGAAATCTCATTTATTGAAAATGAATAACTAAAATATTGCATTGACACAAGTATTCAGACCCTTTACTCAGGACTTAGTTGAAGCACTTTTGGCAGCGATTACAGCATCCAGTCCTCTTGGGTATGATGCCACAAGATTTGCACATCTGCATTTGGGGATTTTCTGCCATTTTTCTCTGCAGATACTCTCAAGCTCTGTCAGGCTGGATGTGGACTGTCTGTGTTCAATTGGGATATTTAGGATATTCAGTTGGGTTCAAGTCAAGGCTCTGGCTGGGCCACTCAAGGACATTGACAGGGTATTCCCCAAGTTACCACTATGTTGTGTTGGCTGTGTGCATAGCATCATTGAATTGTTAGAAGGAGAACCTTTGACCCAGTCTGAGGTCCAGAGCACGCTGGATCAGGTTTTCATTATAAATATCTCAGTACTTTCCTCTAATCAGCTTTCCCTCAAACCTGACCAGTCTATCTGTCCCAGTTGCTTAAAAACAACCCACAGCAAGATGGTTCTGCCACCATGCTGTATTGTATGGATGGTTTTAGGCAGGTAATGAGCAGTGCATCTTTTGTTTGAAATATGCTGTGTAGAATTTAGGCCAAAAATTTCAATTGTGGTTTCATCAAACCAGAGCATTTTGTTTTTCACAAAAAAGTCCTTTAGGTGCATTTCTCCAGATGGGCTTTCATGGGCCTTTTACGGAGGAGAGGATTCTTTCTGGCCACTCTCCCATAAAGCCTCTCTTACCAAGACCCATCTCTGCTGATTACTTAGTTTGGTAGGGTTGGCCAGCTTTAGGAAGAGTCATGGTTGTATCAAACTTCTTCAATTTAAAAATTATGGAGATTACTAGAGATGGCCTTGTGGTTGGCCCGGCGGTAATTTCGCTGCGAACTTTGCTCGTTTGCGGTTCGCCGAACATGCAAACATATGGCGATTTCCGCCGGCACCTTATTATTTTGCATTGTGCCGAACTTTAACCCATGACACATCCATCAGGTGGGACAGGACAGCCAATTGAGACGTTTCAGCACATGGACACACCCCCTACCCTATAAATAAATCCGATCTGGCAGCCATTTTACATTCAGTTTTTGGCCAGTGTAGGCAGAGGTTGCTGTGTGGAGCAGGGACAGACTGTGTGCGGTTCTGCTGAGATACCACAGCTAGATAGAGGGACAAACGCTATTGGTATAACTAATTGCAACTGGTGTGATATACCTGTTGCCCAAAAAAAAAAATGATTAAGGGGTGCGATATACCAGCTTCCACAAAATACTGATTAAGGGGTTTGATATACCTGCTTCCACAAAATACTGATTGAGGGGTGTGATACACCGGCTTCCACAAAATATTGATTGAGGGGTGTGATACATCGGCTTCCACAAAATATTGATTGAGGACTGCGATACACCGGATTGAACCAAATATTGATTAAGGGGTTTGATATACCATCTTCCAGCAAATACTAATTAAGGGGTTCTATATACCTGTTTCCACAAAATACTGATAGAGGCGATTGATATACCGGCTTCCACCTAATATAGAATGAGGCCTGCGATACACCAGCTTCCACCAAATATTGATTAAGGGGTTTGATATACCAGCTTCCAGTAAATACTCATTAAGGGGTTCTATATACCTGTTTCCATAAAAAACTGATTGAGGGGATTGATATACCGGCTTCCACCAAATATTGATTGAGGCCTGCTATACACCAGCTTCTACCAAATATTGGTTAAGGGGTTTTTGATATACCAGCTTCCAGCAAATACTCATTAAGGGTTCCATATATCTGTTTCCACAAAATACTGATAGAGGGGACTGATATGCTTGCTTACACCAAATATTGATTGAGGCCTGTGATATACCTGCTTCCACAAATATTGCTCTTCTATAGGGACTTTGTCACAGGGTCATTTTGAAAATGACATGCAGAGGAAGAGGCAGGCCATTCCGCAGGGGTGGTAGGGGTCAGGCAGGTGCACCAGGCCGGAGCCTAAGTGAGAAGTTGGAGAAGGTGCGTGCGAGTATGTCAAAGGATGCACCTGTCACAGCCACTATCTCTGGTTGTGACCTTCCGTCCTTGCTCGTTCGGCGCTCCTCGCTGCAGTTTCGTTTCTGTGTGTTCTTTGTGATTCTTTATGGGTTAACTCCCCTGTGTTCCTATCTGGAGTTAATCCTCTCTGTCTGCTCCATGGGTGTGGCCTCTCTGCTGCACCCATGGAACCTGTGTATAAGGCTGAGGTTTCCTCAGTTCTGGGTCAGATCTCCTGGTGTGTGTTGTCTTGTCCTGCTCCTAGTTTGTACTCACTCTCCCATGCTGCTGACCCATGGGATCCGTGTCTGTCTGTGCTCTGTGGGTTTCCTACTTGTTCATTGCCGTTCTCTTTCCTGTGTTTCTGTTATCTGTTCTGTCAGTTATGTTTGAGTCACCTTGTGTGTATTCATATGTCTCTGTTCAGCAAGCCCTTGCTGCAGTGTGCCTTGATGCAGAGTGCTATGGGCAAGGCCACGCAGTATACCACTGGTGGAGCTAGTCCTTCTCTGCTCATTGCCACTCCTGTTCCCTTGCCTGAACTCCTGCTTGTGTTTTTAGTTGCCTGCTTGTATTTGTCTGTTTGTTATGTTTGCCTATGTACCGTCGGTACCTTCTGGTACCTGTTGTCCGTTTGCTCCTGTTGTCACTGTCTAGTTCACGCTCCAGAGTGGACCCTGGCAACTCCCTGCGGCAAAGCCTAACCCTACCATCTGGGGCCCTAGTGAATACCAAAAGTTGCTTAGTCACACCCCTCTGGAGTATTACTAGACAGTGGCGCAGTGGGGGTTTTCCTCCCACTGTGCAGACGGTACATAGAGCTCTCAATTTCCCTGTGTTTCCCTCCTTGGATTCTGTTTGTGCAATAAACTCTGTTGTGACTGTACCGTATTGCTGTATGTTTTTGCTTGACGACGAGGAGGTCTGTCGCTGGATCTCTAACTCGTGACAGAGTGAACAAGTGAACTTTCACAGAGTTTTTGTGTTCTGTTTTCTGCTTATCTGTGGTGTGTGCTTTCTATTTTTGGTTCCCTCCTCATGGCGGTATTCCGGTTGTCATCGGCAACGTCCGGTGTTACCTTTTAATATGCAGCTTGTCCTGCAGCCATTTTCTCATTTCTGTTTTGACGCAGGTATCTGCTTGGGTACTCACGCCTCCGGAAGGGGGTGTCAGCATGTCTGACCAATTAGTCCTTGGCAGACATGTCATTCTCCGGAGGGAGAGTGGAGGGGGAGGTATTAGCACGCTGCAGTCCACCTTGACATGTGAGGCCGTGTAGGCTGGTTGCACCCCCCTTGGCGTACTGGCTACGTTTACCGTGTAGGCTGGTTGCTAGGGGCTCCGTGCTGGCGGTGGTCGTCCTATGTGTTCTGCTCGTGTACCTCCGAACCCCTTTGATTTCGATTTTGCTTTGGATTTCAGTTTGGTTCTCTTCCTGTCCCACTCCCCCGGAAGGGGGTGTCTGCATGTCGGGCCAATCAGTTCTTGGCAGACATGTCATTCTCCGGAGGGAGAGTGTAGGGTGAGGTAACTTCTTGGTGCGGTTCACTTGACGTGTATGCCGTGTTGGCTGGCTATCTTCCCCTGGCGTACTGGCTGCGGACCCTCCGTGTAGGCTGGTTTTCAGGGGTTGGGCTGGTTGCGGTCGTCGTGTGTGTTCCTGCCCATGTACCTCGTCACCCCCCTGATTTTCGTTCCTTAACCTGGTTCTGTTTGGGTTGTTGTCCCACTTCTTCCCCTTTCTGTTTGGGAAAAGAGGGGGGGCTTTGAGGGGTGGGAGTGTCACAGTCACTATCTCTGGCTGTGACCTTCCATCCTTGCTCATTCGGCGCTCCTCGCTGCAGTATCGTTTCTGTGTGTTCCTTGTAATTATTTATGGGTTAACTCCCCTGTGTTCCTATCTGGAGTTAATCCTCTTTGTATGCTCCATGGGTGTGGCCTCTCTGCTGCACCCATGGAACCTGTATATAAGGCTGAGGTTTCCTCAGTTCTGGGTCAGCTCTCCTGGTGTGTGTTGTCTTGTCCTGCTCCTAGTTTGTACTCACTCTATCCGTGTCTGTCTCTGCTCTGTGGGTTTCCTACTTGTTCATTGCCGTCCTCTTTCCTGTGTTTCGGTTATCTGTTCTGCCAGTTATGTTTGAGTCTCCTTGTGTGTATTCATATGTCTCTGTTCAGCAAGCCCTTGCTGCAGCGTGCCTTGATGCAGAGTGCTATGGGCAAGGCCACGCAGTATACCACTGGTGGAGCTAGTCCTTCTCTGCTCATTGCCACTCCTGTTCCCTTGCGTGAACTCCTGCTTGTGTTTTTAGTTGCCTGCATGTATTTGCCTGTTTGTTATGTTTGCCTATGTACCGTCGGTACCTTCTGGTACCTGTTGTCCGTTTGCTTCTGTTGTCACTGTCTAGTTAACGCTCCAGAGTGGACCCTGGCAACTCCCTGCGGCAAAGCCTAACCCTACCATCTGGGGCCCTAGTGAATACCAGGTTGCTTAGTCACACCCCTCTGGAGTGTGGCGCAGTGGGGGCTTTCCTCCCACTGTGCGGACGTTACATAGAGCTCTCAATTTCCCTGTGTTTCCCTCCTTGGATTCTGTTTGTGCAATAAACTCTGTTGTGACTGTACCGTATTGCTGTATGTTTTTGCTTGACGACGCGGAGGTCTGTCGCTGGATCTCTAACTCGTCACATCACCAGAGTTGGTTGAGTGGCTCACTCAGCCTTAAACTTCTGCACCCTTCTCATCCTCTTTATCTGCAACCTCCTCACTCTCTGCTGTGTGCACCCCCAAAGACACCAACACCACCACCATAGCCTCTCCACTCGAGTCAGAGGAATTATTTTCCCATCCATTCCCAGACCTTACCGATGTGCAGCTATTCTTGGCATCGGATCAGGAAGAGGAGGTAGCAACGGCCGCCACCCAGCGGTCTGACGACAGTACCCAGATCAGCCCAAGGACGGAGGTCCCTGCTGTTTCTGCCTACTCCGAGATCTCTAATGTCAGTGGTGGTGAAGGTTATGATGATGACGTGTCGATACATGTCACGTCGGTGCCCACAAGAGAGGAAGAGGAGGGGAGTTCAGAGGGAGAAACAGAGCAGCAGATAGGGGGTAGAAGGAGGAGAAGCAGGCAGAACTCATAGTGCACAACAGGCAAAAAGCAGACTGCAAATGTATCTGGAGCGAGCCATCCTCCATGCAAGGTCACATCTGGTGCATGGCTCCACAGTGTGTTTTTTTTTACCGTGTCAGCTGCTGACAATAGTGTTGCCATCTGCAGCTTGTGCTGTCAACGCATAAGTCGTGGTAAGCCCAACACTCACCTAGGAACGACCGCCTTAAGAAGGCACCTGTCCTCCCATCACCAAGCCCAGTGGGAGCAACACCGTCAGAACCGACAAAGCCACACTTCCGGCGCTCCACGTCCTGCCTCTTCTCCTTCTCCTCTCTCCTCCCATTTGTCCTCCACTCCACCTTCCACTGTGCCGTCATCGCGTTCATCTGGCAAAAGGCAAGCTTCCGTGGCTCAAATGTTTGAGCGTAAAAAGATGATGATGCAGGATAACCCTCTTACACAACGGCTGACTGCTCGCTTGGCGGAACTGCTAGACCGCCAACTACTGCCATATAAACTGGTGGACTCTGAGGCCTTTAGAAAATTTGTAGCCATTGGCACACCACAATGGAAGGTACCCGGAAGGAAATATTTCTCCCAGAAGGGCATCCCGGAGCTATATGGCCATGTTCAGAGGCAAGTGAGTATATCTCTGGCACACAGTGTCGGTGCCAAGATACATCTGACCACAGACACGTGGTCTAGCAAACACGGGCAGGTCAGGTTCATAACTTTTACTGCCCACTGGTGAACCTTCTGATGGCCGTCAAGCATGCAACCCGTGGCACCCATGTGGTTTTGGTGCTACCGCCACGGATTGCATGCAGGCCTGCTTCTTCTTCTCCTCCTCTTACTCCATCCTCCGTCTCCTCCTTGGCTGACTCCTCCTTTCACACTGTTACCGCCTCTTCTGCTGCACCCCCCAAGCACCCCAGAACCTATTTGATGTGCCAGGTGAGATGTTGCCATGCTGTGCTGCGGCTGTTATGCCTGGAAGTCAAGAGCCACACCAGCTCTGCCCTGCTTTCAACTCTGCGGTCACAGGCTGATCGGTGGCTAACCCCACTCAATTTGACAGTTGGTAAAGTGGTGTGAGACAAAAGTGCCAATCTGCTGAGCGCGCTGAAACAGGGCAAAATGACACACGTGCCGTGCATGGCACACGTCCTGAACTTCATGCAGCGATTCGTTGCCAAATACCCCAGGGTCCAGGACGTCTTGCGGCAGGCCAGAAAAATCTCTGGCCAATTTAGAAGATCTTACACAGCCATGGCTCGCCTTGCTGATGTTCAGCGGCAACACCACTTGCCAATCAGACGTCTGATTTGTGACAGCCCGACATGCTGGAACTCCACCTTGTAAAGTATATGCTTGATAGGCTGCTCCAGCAGCAACGTGCCGTTAATGACTAATGACTACCCGTATGAACTCTGCAGCAGGACAGGTTCTGGGGAGCTTGGTTTCTTTTCACCGCACTAGTGGCTGCTCATGCACGACGCATGCAGACTTCTGCGGCCATTTGATGAGATCACCAAACTGGTCAGTCGCAGCCAGGGCACCATCAGTGATATTGTACCTTACGTCTTCTTTCTGGAGTGTGCATTGTGTCTTGTCATTGATCAAGCCATCGAGGAGCAGAAGCAGCAAGATGAGGAAGTCGCAATGCTGAATGAATTCCTAGGGGGGCTACTCCATCTGAGACAAGTCAGCAGGAGTCTGAAGAGGAGTCAGAGGAGGATGGTGGCTGGGGGAAGGAGGAGGAGGAGCAAGAAGAGCAGGCTTTAAACTTTTTGGGGATTCCTGGTGTTGTCCGTGGCTGGGGGGAGGAGACAGAGGATGACATTCTCCTGGGCGATGAGCAGGAGCCAGGAAGCTCCACCGCTTCCAATTTAGTGAAAATGGGGGCAAATGCTCCAGTGCAATTTAGTGCAAATGCACCAGTGTTTGAAGAGGGACCCCGTATAAAGAGCATAAAGGGCAAGGACCAGTACTAGGTGGAAACGTACTTAGACCCCCGGTACAAACAGAAAATGGCCGACATGTTACCAGCATCACAGAGGGCTGTCAGTATGCAACATTTCCATGCCTTGCTGCGAGAGATGCTGCATTCTACTGTTGCGGTCACTGGCAGAGGAATTTTCACCCACAAATAAACAGGTGCGGGTAGCAATCCTACCACGCATGAAAGAAGAGGGTGGTTTGAAGATGTGTTGGTCACTTCGGATATGAGATCATTCTTGCACCCAACCCATCGACAGCTGCCCTCCGGATCCAGCCTCAGGGAACACCTAGACCAAAAGGTATCCGACTGCATCGCATTAACAGATGATGTGGACGCTCTGAGAAGCGAGGAACCCCTGGACTACTGGGTGTGCAGGCTTGACATGTGGTCAGAGCTGGCACAATTTGCCATGGAACTCTTGGCTTGCCCCTCGTCGAGTGTCCTGTCCGAAAGGATGTTCAGCGCAGCAGGGGGGATCGTGACCGATAAGCGCACTCACCTAGCTCGCGACAGTGTGGACTACCTCACATTTCTAAAAATTAATGAGGCATGCATCTCGGAGAAATTCAACACCTGTGACGACCACGTTTAATTGAATTTCCTCATGCCAGCCAACACATATCCGCCACCATACAGAACAAAGAATGGTCCCTGTCTTATGTAAATACAGCGGCATAAAAGGCCTTTTCTGTCCATTAAATGCCTAATGTTTGGGACCTGTACTCCAATGGCCTGCAGTAAAATTGTTATCCAATGACAGTCTAATATACTTCCAGCCACATAATCAATTGATGTTTTCTGTTCGGTGAATGCATAATTTCTGGGGCCTGTAATCTAACTGGCCAACACTAAAATTGTTATACGGTGACCGCCTAATGTCCTCCAGCCACTTGGGGCCTCGGAGAAATTCAAGAGGGGGATTTCGTTAGCCATGTTTTTAATCCAAATTTATATTTTTAGTTATTTTAAACATATGTATTTGACATGTATTTGTACTGGCCTACAGTAAAATTGTTATCCAAGGACCAACTACTGTAATATACCTCCAGCCACATAATCACTTGCTCTTTTCTGTACGGTGAATGCCTAATGTTTGGGGCCTGTACTCCAGTGGGCTACAGTAAAATTTTTATCTATTGACCGCATAATGTACCTCGAGCCACATAATCATAATTTCTTTTATGTCAGGTGAATGCCTCATTTTTAGGGTCCGAACTCCCGTGGCCTAAAATAAAAATTTTCTAGGCTCCAGCAAGGGCACATTTCTGAGAATTTCCCTTTAAGACATATTTTTAGTGAGAATTTTTGTCATTGATCTCACTCTAGTATGTCACTGTCCATGTTGTGGGACTATTTGTGCACTTCTAGTAAGTATTTATTGGCTGCAAATATGACCTGAAGGTTTTCCAGGTTCGCCTGCCATTAAAATGAATGGGGCACGCCGAGAACTTGCGGTTCGCGAACATTTGATCGCGTTCACTCGATTGCATTTGCGAATTGTCCCGGCTGATATTCGTCCATCACTAGAGGTCACTGTGCTTTTGGGAACTTTCAGTGCAGGATAATTTTTTTTGTACTCTTTTCCAGATCTGTGTCTCCACACAATCCTGTGTCTGAGCTCTATAGGCAGTTATTTCCTCCTCATGGCTTCATTTTTGCTCTGATATGCATTGTCAGCTGTGAGACCTTATACAGACAGGGCTGTGTCTTTTCAAATGATGTCCTATCATCTGATTTTAGCACAGGTGACTCCTATCAAGGTATAAAAACATCTCAAAGATGATCAAGAGAAATAAGAGGTCCCCAAGAGCAAAATTTCAACTCTCATAGCAAAGAGTCTAAATACTTATGTCCATGAACATTTTTTGTTTTTCCTTTTAACAACTTTAACAACAAAAAAAGGGGAACTGTGTGCACATCGATGGAGAGAAACTTAGGGGGGTCATGAATTAAGCTGAAATACGCCTGTTTCAGGCATAGAAAAAGGTCTAAATGTAAGACAGCTTAGGAGCTGTCTTACATTTAGAACTGGGGGGTGGATATACCAAAGTTATGAAGAGGCCGGATACACCGCCAGTTTAGGGGTTTATTAAAACCAGCGTAAAAAACAATGGGTAGAGCGGAATCCACAACTTACTCCCAGTCCCTATCACTCAGCCTGGGTAGATTCTCTATCAGTTTAGCTAGGACTGTATCAAATGGCTTAGTTACACTAAAGTATAATAACTTATAAATGTGTGGCTTCACCAAGTCAGGAGACCAAAGTGTGGTATAAACCAATGACTCCTAGGGGGGATCTAAACTGTGGATTAAAAAGCATGTTGAAGTTGAAGGTACTGAAAGAATGCAGTATTAAGTAGTCCCTATGAGTAGGGTTGAGCGAACCGAACTTTAGGATTTTTGGACCCCGAACCCGAACATTTCAGTAACAGTTTGGGTTCGGGTTCGGTGTTAAACGCTTTCTTGGCGCTTTTTGAAAGGCTGCAGAGCAGCCAATCAATAAGCGGTTAACTGTCTGACCTTAGAAGCCATCAAAGCCATGCCTACTAATAGCATGGCTGTGATTGGCCAGTCTAGCATGTGACCCAGCCTCTATATAAGCTGGAGTCACGTAGCGCTGCACGTCACTCTGCTGTGCTTAGTGTAGGGAGAGGATGCTGCTGGTGATTTCAGGGAGAGAATAGGACAGAATCTTTGCTCAAAATCTAAATCTAACTCAGCGATCTACATACACTGTGTTTTGTGGGTGCAGGGCACAATTTTTTTTATCCTGCCCTGAGCCCAGTGACCGAAAAAAAAAAACTTTAATAAGTCAGTTAGGTGGGCGGCGGCCATTTTATGCAAGCTCAGTGCACTAGCACTGCATCTGAGCTTTTGGGACATTGAAAATCCAATTTTTTTTGGGCAATTTACAACATCTGGTGCATTTGCAGGCTTAGTCAGTGTGCAATTTAAGCTAGAAATACAGCCATAATTTTCTGGGTTTTTAAAAACACACTTATTTGCCAAAAAACACTATTTTCCTGATCTGCAAGTGTTAAATTCAAGCTTAATATATACAGCTTTCATATTCTGTTACCAAAAAAAATTTGGGGGGGAAATATGCAACATCTGGATTAGTCAGTGTGCAATTTTAGCTAAAAATACAGCCATCATTTTCTTGATTTTTAAAAACACATTTTTTTTGCCAGATTCCACGATTTTTCAGGCCTTGCAGCATCAGCACGTGTGAAATTCCAGGGTTATATACTGCTGTCAAATTCAATTATGAAACAAACACCCGTTTGGGCAAAAAAAAAATTGTTGGCAGCCTTTGCTGCAGATATCATTGTGAGATACCGCCTTTACATACTGTCATTCTATTCAGTTATTTGAAATAAAGCCATTTTGGGCACAATTCTTTGATAGCGTCCTAGTGTGGATCAGGGCGTGTGAGATACACCCTTTAAATGCAGGGGTTCTATTCAGGTATTTGAAATACAGCCATTTTGGGCCAACAAATTTAATTGCGGCCTAGTGTGGATCAGGGCGTGTGAGATACACCCTGTATATACAGGGGTTATATTCAGATATTTGAAATACCGCCATTTGGTGCACACATTTTTAATTGAGGCCTACTGTGGGTCAGGCAGTGTGAGATACACCCTGTATATACAGAGCTTATATCCTTCTATTAATAAAACACCCATTTTAGGGCAAAAATACACAATATTTCATGCCTTGCAGCATCTTGACGTTTGAAATTCCAGGGTTATATACTGTTGCTATATTCAGTTATTAAACAAACACCCGTTTGGGCAAAAAAAGTTTATTTGGCAGCCTTTGCTGCATATGTCATTGTGATATACACCCTTTATACATTTGGGTTATATTCAGATATTTGAAATACCGCCATTTGATGCACAAATCTTTAATTCAGGCCTACTGTGGGTCAGGTTGTGTGAGATGCACCCTTTAAATACAGGGGTTTGATTCAGGTATTTGAAATACAGCCATTTTGGGCAAACAAATCTTTAATTGAGGCCTAGTCTAGTTCAGGCCGTGTGAGATACACCTTTTACATACAGGGGTTTGATTCAGGTATTTGAAATACAGCTATTTTGGGCAAACAAATCTTTAATTGAGGCCTAGTCTGGTTCAGCCCGTGTGAGATACACCCTTTACATACTGTCGTTCTATTCTACTAATAATTAAACACCCATTTAGGGCAAGATCCTAAATTCGAGAAAAATGAGGAGAGCATCAAATAAGGGACGTGGCCCAGGTCGTGGTGCTGCTGTTGCAGGGAGAGGACGTGGTCGATCTGTGCCAGATACACGCACAAGTGAAAACCCTTCCTCAGGTGCGAGTAGGCGACAGAACCTGCAGCGGTATTTGTTCGGACCTAATGCGGCTCTACGAATGGTGAGGCCTGAACAAGTACAGGCGATAGTAGATTGGGTTGCTGACAGTGAATCCAGTTCCTTCACATTGTCTCCCACCCAGTCTCCTGCTGAAAGACCACAGTTGGCACCTGCAGCCGATGTCCATCAGTCATTCACCTCATCCCCTTGCAAATCAGCCAAGCAGTCTGAGCCCCAAGTCATGCAGCAGTCTCTTCTGCTTTTTGATGACTCTGTTAGCAGGGTTTCCCAGGGCCATCCACCTAGCTCTGCCCCAGAAGTGGAAGAGATTGAGTGCACCGATGCCCAACCACTTATTTTTTAAGATGAGTACATGGGAGGACCATCGCAGCACATCTCGGATGATGACGAAACACAGATGCCAACTGCTGGGGCTTTCGAAAGTGTGCAGACCGACAAGGAAGACAGGGGTGAAGACTGGGTGGAAGATGATGTGGAGGACGATGAGGTCCTTGACCCCACATGGAATCAAGGTCATGCGAGTGACCTATGTAGTTCGGAGGAAGAGGCGGTGGTCGCACAGATCCACCAGCACAGGAGAAGAGGGAGCAGGGTGCAAAAGCGGAGCGGCCGTCCTCTAGACAGTAGGCCTGCTACTGCCCACCGCAGCAAGAGACCGAGCACACCAAAGCCAGCTCCAAGGAGTTCCCTGGCGTGGCAGTTCTTCAGACAATGTGCTGACGACAAGACACGAGTGGCTTGCACGCTGTGCAATCAGAGCCTGAAGAGAGGCATAAACGTTCTCAACCTGAGGACAACCTGCATGACCAGACATTTAAGTGCAAAGCACGAGCTGCAGTGGAGTAGACACCTCAAAAACCAGGAAAGGTCTCTGGCTCCTCCTGCTTCCTCTTCTGCTGCAGTCTCGGAGTCTCGGCCTCTTCATCCACCTATTGAGTGACAGTGCCACCTGCTACCCCGCAAACAGAGGATCTGCCAGCAACACCAACACCTGGGTCACCAAGCATCTCCACAATGTCCCACGGAAGCGTTAAGCTCTCCATCTCCCAAACGTTGGAGAGGAGGAGGAAGTACCCCCCTACCCACCCGCGATCCCTGGCCCTGAATGCCAGCATTTCTAAATTACTGGCCTTTGAAATGCTGTCATTCCGTCTGGTGAAGACGGATAGTTTTAAAGGCCTTATGGCGGTGGCTGTCCCACAGTACGTCGTGCCCAGCCGCCACTACTTTTCCAGGAGAGCCATCCCTTCCCTGCACAACCAAGTGGGGGACAAATTCAGGTGTGCACTGCGCAACGCCATCTGTGGCAAGGTGCATTTTACTACAGATACGTGAACTACTATGCACGTTCAGTGACATTATATCTCCATAACAGCACACTGGGTAAATGCAGTGGCGGCTGGGCCTAAGGCGGATAGCAGTTTGGCGCATGTCCTTCCACCACCGAGGATGGCAGGGCGCTTCAGTTTGCCTCCTGTTGCTTCCTCCTCCTACTCTGCTTCCTCATCCTCTACCAGCTCCTCATCCGGTCAGCGTAACACCTTCACCACCAACTTCAGCACAGCCAGCGGTAAACGACAGCAGGCAGTTTTAAAATTTATCTGTTTGGGGGACAAACCCCACACCGTGCAGGAGCTGTGGACGGGCCTTGAACAACAGACCGATGAGTGGTTTGTGCCAGTCAGCCTCAAGCCCGGCCTGGTGGTGTGCGATAATGGGCGAAATCTCGTAGCAGCTCTGGGAATAGACGGTTTGACGCACATCCTTTGCCTGGCGCATGTGCTGAATTTGGTGGTGCAGAGATTCCTTAAAAATTACCCCGATATGTCAAAGCTACTGCATAGTGCGGGCTGTCTGTGCACGCTTTTGGCGTTCTCACCCTGCTGCTGCTCGCCTGTCAGTGCTGCAGCGTAACTTCGGCCTTGCCGCTCACCGCCTCATATGCGACGTGCCCACAAGGTGGAACTCCACCTTGCACATGCTGGCCAGACTGTGCGAGCAGCAGCAGGCAGTAGTGGAGTTTCAGCTGCAGCACGCACGGGTGAGTCGCTCGGCGGAACAGCACCACTTCACCACCAATGACTGGGCCTCCATGCGAGACCTGTGTTCCTTGTTGTGCTGTTTCGAGTACTCCACCAACATGGCCAGTGCCGATAATGCCGTTCTCGGCGTTACTATTACACTTCTATGCCTCCTTGAAAAAACGCTGCTGGCGATGATGGAAGAGGATGTGGCACAGGAGGAGGAGGAAGAGGGATCATTTCGTAGGGTTTCCGGCCAGTCATTCACAAGTGGCTCCGAGGGTGGGTTCCTGCACCCCCAAATGCCAGGTACACAATTGTCCAGCCAGGGCACAGTTCTGGAGGATGACAAGGTGGAGGATGAGGAGGAGGAGATGGAGGAGGAGGAACCATGTTCACAGCAGGGTGGCACCCAGACCAGCTCATGGCCATCACAGGTGCGTGGCTGGGGGGACACAGAGGACAGAGATGATGCACCTCCCACAGAGGACAGCTTTTCGTTGCCTCTGGGCAGCCTGGCACACATGAGCGATTACATGCTGCAGTGTCTCCGCAACGACCGCCGAGTTGCCCACATTCTAACTTGTGCTGATTACTGGGTGGCCACGCTGCTGGATCCCCGTTACAAGGACAACGTACCGTCCTTAATTCCCTCACTGGAGCGTGATCGTAAGATGCGCGAGTACAAGCGCACGCTGGTAGACGCGCTACTGGTGGCATTCCCACCTGACAGCGGTGGCACAGTGGAAGCAGAAGGCGAAGGCAGAGGACAAGGAAGAGGTCGCCAACGCAGCTAGGGCACTGCCAGCACCTCAGAAGGCAGGGTTAGCATGGCCAAAATGTGGAAAAGCTTTGTCAGCACGCCACAACAACCAGCACCACCAGCTGATAGGGAACGTCTTAGCAGGAGGCAGCATTTCACCGATATGGTGGAGTAGTATGTGTGCACACGCCTACACATACTGAATGACGGGTCTGCGCCCTTTAACTTCTGGATCTCCAAATTGGGCACATGGCCTGAGCTTGCCCTTTACGCCTTGGAGGTGCTGGCCTGCCCTGCAGCCAGTGTATTATCTGAACGTGTGTTTAGCATGGCAGGGGCGTCATTACAGACAAGCGCAGCCGCCTGTCCACAGCCAATGTGGACAAGCTCACGTTCATTAAAATGAACCAGGCATGGATCCCTCAGGACTTGTCTGTACCTTGTGCAGAATAGACATGTATACCGGCACTAACCAGCCATTGTTATACTGCAGCACAATTGCTCATTCTTGTATTTTGGATATTTCACACTCTTTTAGAGTGTACCCTAATTTTGAAAAATTAAATTAAAACCAAAAACCTGTGTTGGCTACCTCGTCCTCCTCCACCGCTGCTTCCACCTACACCGCTTCGTCCACCGCCTCCTCAAACTCCTACTCCATATGGAACTCCACCTCATAAATCAAATTTTTTTTTTATTTGTACGTATTTTATTTTATATCATTTCACTACTTTGTCATTTACATTTTCGGGTGAAATTCACCAATTTTTGTGTGTATAGTACCACTGCTATACTTAGTAGTCCGCTGGAAAAAATAAATTGTCAGTTACATTTTCTGGTGAAATTCACCAATTTTTGGGTGTATAGTACCACTGCTATACCTAGTAGACAGGTTAAAAAATTTTTTTTTAATGTCAGTTACATTTTCAGTTGAAATTCAACAATTTGTGGGTGTGAAGTACCACTGCTATACCTAGTAGACCGTTAAAAAAAAATTCTAAATAATTGTCAGTTACATTTTCAGTTGAAATTCAACAATTTTTGGGTGTGAAGTACCACTGCTATAACTAGTAGACCGGTAAAAAAAATTCAAAATAATTGGCAGTTACATTTTCTGCTGAAATTCAGCAATGTTTTGGTGTGATGTACCACTGCTATACCTATTAGACCAGTAAAAAAAAATAACAACATTTGTCAGTTACATTTTAGGGTCAAATTCACCATTTTTTGGGTGTAATATACCCCTCCTCTACCTAGTTGACAGCTTAATAAATTTCAATAATTTTTATTTTACATTTTCGGGTGACCATAAACAATTTTTTTCTGTCATAGACCCCTGCTCTACCAAGTAAACAGGTTAATAAATTTCTGTAATTTTTCTGTTACATTCTTGGGTTGACATTATACAATTTTAGACGTGAATAAACCCCTGCTCTGCATAGGTGACAGGGAATAAAATTTCTGAAATACTTCTTTAATTGATGAGCGCCACCTCCTTTGATTCAATGCTTAAACTTAAACAAGTTATACCACATTTGCACTTTAATAATTTGTCCCACATTTCCGCTATACTCTTTTGGCCAACATTTGCGCCTCAATAGCTTTTCCCACATTTCCGTTTTACACTTTTGCCCCACATTTGGGCTTCTGTAATTTGTACAACATTTGCGCCTTAATAGCTTTTCCCACATTTCCGCTTGACTTTTTTGGCCCACATTTGGGCTTCTGTAATTTGTCCCACATTTGCGCCTCAATAGCTTTTCCCACATTTCTGCTCGATCCCAATTTTTTTAAATTAATTTATCTCCCTTAAATTGGGTCTCTTTTTCTCACGCTCCCTCTCTGGCGTGGAACCCTGATTCGCCGATAACCGTGATCAACATGGTAGGCTCAGAAAAGAACATTGAAAGTTGATAGAGAAGATATCCAAATGAATGGTGGGTGTCACTGAGGCACCTCTACATAGGTTTAAAATTTTGCCGGAGAGAATCCCCTGCTCTGTATAGTTGACAGGGAATAAAATTTAAGAAATTCTTCATTAATTGATGCGCGACACATCCTTTCATTCAATGCTTAAACTTTAAAAAGTTGTCCCACTTTTACGCTTTAATACTTTGTCCCATATTTCTTCTCTATAATTTGAAATTTGAAAAAATTAATCCTCCCTTGGATGTGGTCTCTCTTTCTCACACTCCCTCTCCGGCCTGGAACCCTGATTCCCCACCACCCATGATCACCATGGTAGACGCATAAAAGAACATCGAAAGTTGATAGAGCAGATATCAAATTGGATCGTGAACATCACGGGGACGTGCGACATGGTGGGGCAGTAAGTATGCACACGCCTACACAAATTGACTGACAGGGGTCAGCCCCTGCAACTTCTAGGTCTCCAAATTGGGCACATGGCCTGAGCTTGCCCTTTACCCCTTGAGATGCTGGCCTGCCCTGCAGCCAATGTATTGTCTGAAAGTGTGTTTAGCATGACTGGAGGGTTATATTTCCCAATATTTTGGGGTGTACCCTAATTTAAAAAAATACAAATAAATTTTAAACCAAAAAGTAGTCTAGGCTACCTCCTCCTCCTCCACCGCCAGATCCACCGCCTCCTCAACCTCCTACTCCATATGGACCTCGTCCTCCTAGATCAAGATTATTATTTTTTATTTTTACGTATTTTATGTTATTTAAAGTCATTTCCCTATCCACATTTGTATGCAGAGCACTTGCCATGGTTTTAACCACATTTTGATGACATTTGCAGCCCTCTAGCCCTTTCCATGACATTTTTACAGCCATTTTACTGCTCAAAAGTTCGGGTCCCCATTGACTTCAATGGGTTCGGGTCAAGTTCGGGTCCCGAACTCGAACTTTTTTCTGAAGTTCGGCCGAACCCGCCGAACCCGAACATCCAGGTGTCCGCTCAACTCTACCTATGAGGACTGCAAAGAGGAAAGGGAAGGTCATAGAGAACATTTCCCTTCGTTAATGCGCCATGTATTCTGACACAATAACACTTGTCCAATGTGTGCTGAGAATGTCTGTGTGAGACACTTGATATTGACAAGCAAAATTACAGAGGAAGGCACAACAAAGTGCTTCAAAATTTATATTTTACAGGGGAATACAAGTATTCACTAAAAAAGTTCAGGAGAGTGGGCAAGTCCTCATTAATCGTATAATCCACCCAATTTTGCATCTGGTTCAATTTCATACTCACCTGCGGAAAATGGCATAAGGGAATCTTTCTTTAGAACTTTACCATTTTCATCCAAAAAGTTTTTGGGGTCAAAATTCTCAGCATTATTGAACTTTGCTTTGTCAAAGTGTACACTCGTCAGCACAGGAGTGAAAACTATTCCCTATGGGTGAGAACATATTTAAAAGAAATTGATCAGTAAATTTTTTGCATTGTCATTTTTTTATTTGTTTTCCTTAGCCCAAAGTAAATGTTTACCTTTTTCAATTTATAATTGCGAATCTCAGCATCCACGGTCAATTCATGGGGAAGACTCAAGGGTACTACATCGCCATATCTCTGGACCTCATTTATGAAAGCTTCTGTGTAAGGCATATTAAGTCTGTCCTCACAATTTGGTGGACGTTGGCCAATTACATTGTCTATCTCCCTGTAAAGCTTCTCTGGGGAAAAAACAAAACAAAAAAAACATTTTTTAATATATAATTTTTTTAAGGTTCTCAGATGTTGAACCTTAAGCAGTCTACCTGCTATTTCAGGGTGCTTCATGAGGTTCAACAATACATATCTCAGAGTAAGTGTGACTGATTCTGTCCCACCAAAGAACAAGACCATAGAGCACATCACCAATGTATTGGGATTGAAGAATGCTTCTTTATTCTTCCCTTCCTGTGTTTAAAGAAAAGATGTGGAGAAGAAGATGCAATGATAGATAGTAGTGCTTGAGAACATCCATCAGACAGTCATTTGACTTTGTTTGTACCTTCTCCATTTTGATCAAGAAACAGTCTATAAAATCCCTTGGGTTATTACTGTCCAAAGTCTTCATGTTTTCCTCCATCCTCTTGTTGATATAGTCTGTGATGAATTTAAAGTTTTTCATGATTTTATGGTGAGGTCCAGGTAAGTATTTCATTACATTCGGGAATATGTTATAAAGCTAAAATAAGAACAATAATCAAAAAAGTATAAATAAACTATGACGTGTCTCACAATACTACGTACATACAAGTGAAGAAGCAGGGGTCATTAATATTAACTGCAGTAGCAGAGAACAGTAGCTCACAATACAGGATTCCTGACACTTCCATAGTGTTAAAGGGGCAATGCCAGGCACAACCCATGAACAGGTGTGGTGCTGTTTTGGGGAGAAAGCAGCCATCTTTTTGTAGTCCTGGAGAACCCCTTGTAAACTCTGGTAAACTTCACTTCATTTTGGCGGAGGAATACTCATACTGTGCTTTTGAACTTGTCCCCTTTGGCCCATCAGTCCACTTACACCGTATGCTTAGGAGGAAAGGCCTTTTAGTTGGTTCCAGGACAGCTAGTCACTCAGTACACAACTCAGTCCACCTCTTGACAGATCTTTTTTCTGCCCACACTGATCAGTCAAGAGTCTTATGGGAATATTTATTAAGACCTGCTTTGTGTACTAACATTGTGCTGGCATGAGACGTATGTCAGGCTACCCATGCTTCAGAACTGAAATTTACTTCCCCCAGGAGCTGGAGTAGATCTATGCTGCAATGTACACCAGTTTTCTGGAGCAAATGCTCTTACTTACTTATCCCTTCACACAGTGGAGTACACACAATCCATGGGGCCCTGGTGCGAAACTGATCCATGGGGCCCCCTCCCGTCACCCCTCCCCCCCCCACAACGTGCCTCCACCCCCCCCCTACTACCCCCCCTACCAGTGGCAGAACTATAGGGTTATGGGCCACAGTGCAAACTTTGGATTGCACCCACCCCCACCCCCCTTTTTAACAAAGAAGCAGCAGATTTTCTTACTAAGGGTCCTTTCTGTGCGACTAATCCGCTGCGTGAATGAGTGCCAAGCTCCATTCTGGACAGCAGAGACACGGAGCAGTAACATGATTGACTCTGATCTTTTTACTACAAAATCCCGGTGACAACTTTATCTCACTGTGGTTTGTGTAGTAAAAAGGTCACAGAGAGGCACGGAGCATTATCAATCATGTTAATGCTCCGTGTCTCTGCTGTCCTGGAAGGGGCTTGGCTCTCTTTCACGCAGCGGATTACCCGCACGGGATCCGCTCGTGTTAAAGAGCCCTAAGCCTAATGCATGGCTACACTCACCCAGTCCTAATAAAATATGGTCCTACCTCATCCAGGGTGTCACTGGCCTCGGCGTGATGTCCGCTGGATCCAGAACAAGGTCCCTGTGGTGATACAAAAAGAATAATCACATAAGGAAGGGCTCGTGACTGCCCCTGTGAAATCACCAGCAGCGGGCGCTGTGTTAGCCCAGTTATGTGCCCCCTCACAGTAGTAATGCCAAATATGTGCCCCCTCACAGTAGTAATGCCCAGATATGTGCCCCTTCACAGTAGTAATGTCAGATTATGTGTCCCCTTACAGTAGTTATGCCCAGATTAGGTGTCCCCTCACAGTAGTAATGCCAGATTATGTGCCCCCTCACAGTAGTAATGTCAGATTATGTGCCCCTCACAGTAGTAATGCCAGATTATGTGTCCCCTCAGAGTGGTTATGCCAGATTATGTGTCCCCTCACAGTAGTAATAGCAGATTATGTGCCCCTTCACAGTATTTATGCCCGGTTATGTTCCCCCTCACCATTGTTCCTGTCACAGTAGTAATGCCCAGTTATGTGCCCCCTCATAGTAGTAATGCCAGATATGTGCCCCTCACATTAGATATGCCCACATATGTGCCCCTCACAGTTGTTATGCCAGATTACGTGCCCCCTCACAGTAGTTATGCCTTCATATGTGCCCCCTCATAGTTATGACTTCATATGTGCCCCCCTCACAGTAGTTATGTCAGATTAGGTGCCTACTCAATTTAGTTATGGCAGATTAGGTTCTCAGTAGAGATGCCCACTTTT
The DNA here is from genome assembly GCF_905171765.1 of Bufo bufo. Lineage (NCBI taxonomy): Eukaryota > Metazoa > Chordata > Amphibia > Anura > Bufonidae > Bufo > Bufo bufo. The sequence continues at coordinate 183,377,461 of NC_053396.1, read as the reverse complement.
GTGCCCCCTCATTCTAGTTGTGCCCGTCAACCCCCCCCCCACCCCCCCTCGCAGCGTTACAAAAAAAAAACACATACTTACCTTCTTCCCTGATGACAGGCTCCCACATTCATCACGTTCCTGGCAGTGCTGAAAGCAGATTCCCGGGCTTTCAGCTCTCCTCCCACAGCAAGCAGTGCAATGTGGGGCCAGCAGGGGGAGCTCCTGAGCTCTGAAGATCAGTGAAGCAGAGAGCAGAGAGGTTTCCCTGCTTCATGCCTGGCCGGGTGTGTGTGAGTGAGTGCTCGCTCCCTCCCTCTTCCTCCCCCCCCCCCATATTATACATGTAATGGAGGCATAGAGCGCTCTTCTGGGGCCCGAAATTGCCACTGTACTTCATGCCGGGCCCCATCAGAGCGCTCTATTACATGTGAGTACAGCGAGGCCCCTGCCAGTGGCCTGGGGGGGTCCCCTGGAGAGCCGGGCCCAGTCGCAACTGCGACCCCTGCGACTCCTGTATGTACGCCAGTGCCTTCACATAATATGTCCTATGTCCTCTTACTGGTCCATTCTTACACAGAAAAATCATCATCAGTGTTGAGCTGTGCATGGACTATGGCTGATGCCAGGTATCTTCAAACATCAAGACATCAGCAACAATGGGGCAGCGCTGGCGCTTCCCAAGAAAATGAATGATGTACTGGGACAAAAAAATGGAGTACATAATGGCGACAATGATAAACAGAAAGAGGAGAACATCAAATTGTAAGGGGGGAATAAGTTTTAAACCCTTTAAGACTTAGTTTTTTGCAGACTTTAAATGTTATGTAAATTTTGACCCAAAATTGTTCCTTTTCCTTTACTGTTTTGTACATGTAAATTCAGTCTACTATTGCAATGTAGTAATGAAACAAGAAAGTAAAGAACCAAGGAAGCGTTGTTACAGAAGCACCATATGGCAAAACCATAGACCTGGTGCCCAAGTCTATGCTAAGTGCATGAGAACTAAATCTAAAACGTCAAGTATTTAAGATTTCCTGAAATCTAAAATTTTACTTACTAGTCCCCAGCGTGTGCTCATGAGAGCAACGTTGTCTTGAACACATTTCACCAGTTTTTGGAAATGCTCATTTTGATAATCAAACCGGCTACCAAACACCACGGAGCAAATCACATTGGACATAGAACGTAGTATATGGTAATTGGGATTTATTGAAGTTCCTAAAAGAATAAAAAAAGGAAATCAATAGTTAAAACTCAATATACACAAGAGCAATGTGTTGGCGTGGCTTTCCAAATAGTTGTGTGGAGTAACAAGGCCTTTTCTTGATAATAGCTGATCCTCAAACATAGGATTTATAGAAGTGTGGAGTTTATGGTGGTCAAAAAATCAGTCAGTGTTATAGGACGGCATAGGGTATATCAACTGCTTCTGCTGAATCGGGTGCCTCATATAGCTGTAATACATAGACCTTACATTGCTATTATGGTACTGTATGCATAAAACAGTTCTTTGCTCACTGTATGTTGGTACTATTTTACCACTGTGCTCACTGTATGTTGGTACTATTTTACCACTGTGTGGCAGTACTTACTTGTAAGGCACACCAATATATATTTTTTGTTGTGTGGTGATAGTATAGCATGATTATTAAAGCAGCTGTATGAAAGTGTAATTTGACCATTGTATAGAACAACAGTTAGTCCTACACCCAGGACCCCTGACGATAGTCTGTTTCAGCAGGCAGAGGCTCTTGAAGAAGCACCGGGGCCTTCTCTCTGCTCGCGCTCAGCCCCTTTCACTTCTATGAGGCTGAGCTACACCTAGGCCACGTGACCAATGAACATGACATCACGCGGCCTAGGAAAAGCTGGAGAAGGCCATGGTGCTACTCAGGGGCGGGCTGGGCAGGGGGGCAGGGAGGCAATTGCCCCCCAGGCCGCCCTAAATAAACGGCCGCTGGGCCGTTGGGTCTTGAAATATTATTTTTAATTTTTTTAATTTTTCAGGGCCGCACCGCCGATCACCACAGGCGGTGCGGCCCTGGATGTAATTGCGGCCGTGCTGTGTGCTCAGGCTGTGGGGCAGGGGAGGGAGAGGCGTGTCCCTCCCCTGTTCTTCTGATAGGACGCAGGCACTAATGCCTGCAGCCTATCAGAGGCCGGCTCAGGCAGCGCGATGACGTCATTATCATCGCGACGCCTGAGCCGGGCACCACACAGCAGGGACACAGGCCAGAAGAGGCTTACATCGCTGCTGATGGAGGTAAGTATTAGTGTTTTTTTTTTCTTCTTCTTTGCGGGAGGGCTGGCACTATGGGGGGGGGATCTGGCACTATGGGGGGGCTTGCACTATAGGGGGAGCTGGCACTATAGGGGGGGATCTGGCACTTTGGGGGGGGATCTGGCACTTTGGGGGAGCTAGCACTATGGGGGGGCACTATAGGGGGAGCTGGCACTATAGGGGGGCTGGAACTATGGGGGAGCTGGCACTATAGGGGGGGCTGGCACTATAGGGGGAGCTAGCACTATGGGGGGGCACTATGGGGAGGCTTGCACTGTAAGGGGAGTTGGCACTATATGGGAGCTGGCACTATGGGGGGGCTGGCACTATGGGGGGGCTGGCACTATGGGGGAGCTGGCACTATGGGGAAGCTGGCACTATAGGGGGGGCTGGCACTATGGGGGAGCTAGCACTATGGGGGGCACTATGGGGGGAGCTGGCACTATGGGGGAGCTGGCACTATGTGGGAGCTGGCACTATGGGGGGGCTGACGCTATGGGGGGGCTGGCACTATGGGGGGGCTGGCACTATAAGAGGGCTGGCACTATGAGGGGGCTGGCACTATGGGGGGGAGCTGGCACTATAAGGGGGCTGGCACTATGGGGGGGAGCTGGCACTATGGGGGTGAGCTGGCACTATGGGGGGCTGGCACTATGGGGGGGAACTGGCACTATGAGGGGAGCTGGCACTATTGGAGGAGCTGGCACTATGGTAGCATTTCTTACTGGCACATTATGGGGGGGCACCATGGGGGAGAGGAGCACTATGGGGGTATCTGGGGGCTCTAAAGGGGCTTTTTTTAATTATTGGCACATTCTGGGGGGCACTATAGGGGAGAGCAGCACTATGGGGCATCTGGTGTTACTATAGGGGCATTATTTGGGGGCACTATGGGGAAGTGGGGGCTCTAAAGGGTCCTTTTGTATTGGAACATTATGGGGGGCACTATGGCATTTGGTAGCACTAAGGGGGCATTTTTTACTGGCACATTATGGGAGGCACTATAGGGGAGAGCGGCACTATGTGGCATTATTTGGGGCACTATGGGGGAGTGGAGCACTATTGGGGCATATGGTGGCACTAAGAAGGGGCATTTTTTTACTGGCACATTGTAGGGGAGAGGAGCACTATAGGGGCATCTGCTGGGGGCACTAAGGGGCATTTTTTTTTACTGGCATATTATGGGGGACACTATGGGGAAGGGGGAGAGGAGCAGTATGAGGGCATTTACTGGGGCACTACAGTTGCAAGAAAAAGTATGTGAACCCTTTGGAATGATATAGATTTCTGCACAAATTTGTCATGAAATGTGATCTGATCTTCATCTAAGTCACAACAATAGACAATCACAGTCTGCTTAAACTAATAACACACAAAGAATTAAATGTTAAATGTTTTTATTGAACACACCATGTAAACATTCACAGTGCAGGTGGAAAAAGTATGTGAACCCCTAGACTAATGACATCTCCAAGAGATAATTGGAGTGAGGTTTCAGCCAACTGGTGTCCAATCAATGAGATGAGATTGGAGGTGTTGGTTACAGCTGTCCTGCCTTATAAAAAACACACACCAGTTCTGGGTTTGCTTTTCACAAGAAGCATTGCCTGATGTGAATGATGCCTCGCACAAAAGAGCTCTCAGAAGACCTACGATTAGGAATTGTTGACTTGCATAAAGCTAAAAAGGGTTATAAAAGTATCTCCAAAAGCCTTGCTGTTCATCAGTCCACGGTAAGACAAATAGTCTATAAATGGAGAAAGGTCAGCACTGCTGCTACTCTCCCTAGGAGTGGCCATCCTGTAAAGATGACTGCAAGAGCATAGCGCAGACTGCTCAATGAGGTGAAGAAGAATCCTAAAGTGTCAGCTAAAGACTTACAAAAGCCTCTTGCATATGCTAACATCCCTGTTAGCGAATCTATGATACAAAAAACACTAAACAAGAATGGATTTCATGGGAGGATACCACAGAGGAAGCCACTGCTGTCCAAAAAAAACATTGCTGCACGTTTACAGTTTTCACAAGAGCACCTGGATGTTCCACAGCAGTACTGGCAAAATATTCTGTGGACAGGTGAAACCAAAGTTGAGTTGTTTGGAAGAAACACACAACACTATGTGTGGAGAAAAAGAGGCAAAGCACACCAACATCAAAACCTCATCCCAATTGTAAAATATGGTGGTGGGGGCATCATGGTTTTGGGGCTGCTTTGCTGCGTCAGAGCCTGGACGGATTGCTATCATCGAAGGAAAAATGAATTCCCAAGTTTATCAAGACATTTTGCAGGAGAACTTAAGGCCATCTGTCCACCAGCTCAAGCTCAACAGAAGATGGGTGTTGCAATAGGACAACGACCCAAAGCATAGAAGTAAATCAACAACAGAATGGCTTAAACAGAAGAAAATACGCCTTCTGGAGTGGCCCAGTCAGAGTTCTGACCTCAACCCAATTGAGATGCTGTGGCATGACCTCACGAAAGCGATTCACACCAGACATCCCAAGAATATTGCTGAACTGAAACAGTTCTGTAAAGAGGAATGGTCAAGAATTACTCCTGACCGTTGTGCACGTCTGATCTGCAACTACTGGAAACATTTGGTTGAAGTTATTGCTGCCAAAGGAGGTTCAACCAGTTATTAAATCCAAGGGTTCACATACTTTTTCCACCTGCACTGTGAATGTTTACATGGTGTGTTCAATAAAAACATGGTAACATTTAATTCTTTGTGTGTTATTAGTTTAAGCAGACTGTGATTGTCTATTGTTGTGACTTAGATGAAGATCAGATCACACTTTATGACCAATTTGTGCAGAAATCCATATAATTACAAAGGGTTCACATACTTTTTCTTGCAACTGTATATAGGGGTATTTTATACTGGCATACATTATGGGGACATTAGCTCAACTGCGGGCACTAAGCGGGGGTATTTCATGTACTGTCATATTATAGGGAAAATTAGTACTACTAGGGGGTATTATGGGGAGCTTTACTACTACTGGGGGGCTATGAGGAACATATTACTAGAGGGGCATTATTACTACTAAGTGTGCTCTGGCAGATAATTATTTTTATTGGTGGGATTTTGGGGAGCACTGTTACTTTGGGGGCACCCTGGCATAGTATCAGCTTAGCACAATTATTTTTGGGGGACATTATCTTTATACTATTAGTGTCTGGGCGCAGTTATTTTTTAGAGCACTGTGTGCCAATAATTGTTTAAGGGGGCACTATCTGTGTGGTAGTAGTATTTCCAGGGGGACTGTTTCTGCAGTATAGTATTGGGGGCATAGCGGGTACAGTATTAGGGGCACTATCTGTGTGGTAGTAGTATTTCCAGGGGGACTGTTTCTGCAGTATAGTATTGGGGTGGCAGGAAACTAATGTCTGTTTCTCAATCTCTGCAGAGACGGGAGATGGCAGAAAAATCATCATGGCGGTCTGGTCTGAATGGAGAAGATGAGGAAAGAGAACGTCTACATCAAAGGTGACATCACTGGATGTAAGAGGTATGTGGTGCTATGTAGGAGAGGAGATGCTCCGGCTCCTCCTCCTGCCATTTGCAGAAGGAGGATTCAGAGCTGGGTGAGGACGACGAAAGGGGGCAGCAGGCCACGGGCGGGTGGCAGATGGTGGGGGGAACCACAAGCCTTGAGCAGGATCTGGGGAGGGAGGAGAGCGAAGGAGCTTCCTGGCTGTAGCTTGTTGTATAAGCAGGCAGTGCAGCCAGGACAGGCTCCCCCTCCCCGTATGATGTGTAGAGACAGGCCGCAACTATAGAATGTCAGCTGTACCGTGTGTGTTGGGTGTGGCCTATTATATGTAGGAGGGGCTTTTAATAATGGGCGGGCTAAAAATGGGCCACTTGACTGGATTTGCCCCCCAGGACTAAGGCTGCCAGCCCTCCCCTGGTGCTACTGCAAGCACTGCTGCCTTCTCAAACAGCTGATCAGGGGTCCTGAGTATCAGACTCCCACCAATCAGATGCTGATGACCAATCTAGAGGATTAAATGTAAAAATTATAGGAAAAACATTCTAATAATAATCATTAAAAAAAATGAAACTCTACCATTTGTTTTCCTCAGCAAATCACACAAAAACCCGGCCTCTTCACGAATCCTGTCCTCGAAGCTGCGTTTTCCAACTCCAAAATTATTCAGTGTTAGCACGGAAAAACGTCTCAGCGCCTTCCATTTTTCACCACTACTAAATGCAAAATCTGTGCAATGCAATAAAAAAAATGACACTACCATCAGATTCTTTTCTGTAACAGAAAATTCCTGGATGGTTTTATGGATAGTTTCCAAATAATTATTTTAAGTCACTCCATATCTTCTATTTCCTGTTCTGGCTCCTTAACGTCCTCCTTGTTTGGACTTTTAGCAAAGCAAACAGTCTCACTTGACTACTACTTGAGTAGTGACTCTCATATCACACTAATTAGTGAAATGCACTTCTGTGAGCATCTGTATCTAGGCCTATCACTGCCATACTGTTATCCTAATGTTCTGTCCCCACATGAAGGCGAATAAAGGTGTAACTGATAATGACTGTGTGACTGTCCTACCTTCGTATCCAAGCAGTGGAGCAGACCGGACCGGCAGATGCCCAGGTTAGATGGACCCAGACGTAGACACGAGGATGCAATCAAACGTGGGTTTATTTGATCCAAAGCAGCGACATACGATGATGCAATACAGTAATGCAGTAGTAGAGTAGATGCTGTCGCGTGGATGTCTTTCCTGAGGCTAACTGCTGGTCAAAAACTCATGCCTTCACAAGCCAAGGTGTGAATCTCCAGTCACACAGGAATGCAGCACTGAAAATGGCTGCAGGAAGTGACAAGGACCAAGGCTGCTTAAAGCCACGCCCAGCAGAGAAAAACTTTAATAACAAGAACAAGGCAAGCAGCATTCAAATTCCGGCCAGCAGATGGCAGCAGAGAACAATACATGAAACAACATAGGTAAAAGAAGAGGTAATAATTAGAGATGAGCGAACTTCTGTTTTAAGTTCGGCGTCTAAAGTTCGGCTTCCGGTTAGCGGAGGATCCCGATATGGATTCCGAATTCCATTGTGGTCCGTGGTAGCGGAATCAATAATGGCAATTATTGATTCCGCTACCACGGACCACAACGGAATTCAGAATCCATATCGGGATCCTCCGCTAACCGGAAGCCGAACTTTAGACGCCGAACTTAAAATAGAAGTTCGCTCATCTCTAGTAATAATACAGTGTATGAATTCAGTTTGGAAAGAGCAGCACCACCAAATTCTGCCTGCTATTATCATGAAGACTACTCTTCAGATATCATCTTCCCCTCACAGCAGCAGCAAACTGTCAGTGTGCTCCCTATCCAGGGGTGTAACTAAAACTGACTGGGCCCCACAGCAAATTTTTTTACAGGGCCCCCCTCCCTTAGGGTCCATTCAGATGTCTGCAAGTGTTTTGCGGTCCACAAAACACGGATACCAGCCGTGTGAGTTCCGCATTTTGATAGTTCCCTATGATAGAAATGCCTATTCTTGTCCGCAATTGCAGACAAGAATAGGACATGTTCCATCTTATTTTGCGGGGGCCGCGGAATGGAACTACGGATGCGGACAGCACACGGTGTGCTGTCCGCATCTTTTGCGGCCCTATTGAAATGAATGGGTTTGCACCTGTTCCGCAAAATTGTGGAACGGATGCGGACCCAGAACAACGGACGTGTGAATGGACCCTTACTTAAAATAAAACCTTTGAAAAAACATATTTGTCTTTGTATCACCATTTTTTGACAGCTAAAACTTTTTTTTAGATTTCTGCCTAAAGAGCTGAAGCTTTTTTTCAGGTGGATGAATTGTAGTTTTTATTGGTACCCTTTTTGAATGAAAATTATTTATATTTTTTAATAATGAAGACATTTTTGGACATGGCAAAGGTTTTTTTTTATGTTTATTTACCTATATTTAAAACACTGTGAAAGGGGGTGATTGGAACTTTCATCCCAACCTCTGCCCACTCCTTCCTCTGCCAGCCTCCTGTACTATAATGTGGTACGTGGCAGCCTCCCCTCTCTGCCTCCGCTGCTCTGCCATGTACTAGTGCTTATTATGACACACATATGCATGCACCCGATGCCAGCCCAGAACCATCCTGGCATCACATTTGTGTATATGTAACTTAAAAGAGTGCCATAATAAGCACTAGTAGATGGCGCAACAGCAAGCAAAGAGGGGAGGCTGCCATGTACCGCATGCTATAGTACAGGAGGCTGGCAGAGGAAGCGTGGGCAGAGGTTGTGATCTGGCTACCTGGCAGCTACATGCTGAAGACTTCAGAATGCAGCTGCCAGGTGGCAATCCCAGCATCTGCCAGCCTCCTGTACTATAACAGAAGCAGATGCATGCATTTTATTATATAGGAGGTTGGTGGGACTGGGATGGCAGCCTGTGGCAGCTACATGCTGCAGCCTGCCATGGCTGCACACTCAGAACTTTGCCTGCTGCCGGACCTGGTCTTACCTCCTCTCCTCTCCCAGTCTGTGAACTTGACCGACTGGGAGAGGAGGAAAGGGTTAACTACTTTGACTCTGCCCTGCCCTCCTCTTTCCTCATGCCCAGAGAGGCCCCAGAACCACTGTGTACTAGTGCAGATGCAGCAGGCAAGGGGGGCAGGGGGGAGGGGGGGGGCAGGGGGGCCCAGGCACATACCTGAAAAAATGAGTGCTGTGCATGCTTGTTGTGCCTCCCTTCGCCCGCTGCCATGATGTGCTGCTTCTCCCAGACTCCCCGCCCCTTGAGGAGGACTTAATTTGGTGGGCGGACTGCCGGAAGAGATTCATTTGCATAGCGCGCTGCCGACTTGTTCTCTGGCAGGTGTCACGATATGCAGGCAGAAAAGGCAGCTCAGCAGATAATCATGGATGGAGGCGAAGCGGGCCCTGTGTTAATGAATGGGGGTGTAGGAGGGATGGGAGGGGTGGGCGGGCCTGAAAATGTAAAATTATGTACACACAGTAAGTGTGTGTGTGAGAGACACTGCTCCCGGGCCCCTTGTCAGCCCGGGCCACGAAGCAGCCGCTTCCCCTGCTTCCCTGGTAGTTACGCCACTGTCCCTATCCATATGTAAGAGCTTTATCTATCTGTGCTGACTGCTACAGAAGGACAACATTTTGTAGTTAATTTTTTAATAGCACAGTACTGCCGATAATATTACAGGTTATAGCCACTAGAGATGGGTTCTGATCCAGGGAATTATTCTGATTGTCTGATTGGAGTTGGGGAGGAATTTATTTCCACTAAAGTGAGGAAAATTGGCTTCTACCTACAGTTTTTTTTTTTTTTTTTGCCTTCCTCTTGATCAACTTGCAGAAAAACAGGCTGAACTGGATGACAGATGTCTTTTTTTCAGCCTTATAAACTATGTTACCATGTATTGACTAGGACCATCATTATCCCTATTTTCTCCTGGAACCTCGATAAGAAAGGAAGTGGCAAAATAATCATCCACTGAGTTGAAAGAAAGAGCCAATATCTAACACAGCGGGAACAGGCCTACCCGATGCAATACTCACCATCTCCTTTGGTAAAGTCAAAGAACGAAGGAAAATAGGCTCGTCCACTGAACTCATCTGCTTTGTCAATTAAAGTCTCTTTGATGGCATCATAACTACATAACACAATAACCGGCTGGCTCCCTTCATACAAAGTAAAGAAGTCGCCATATGTTTTCGACAACTAGGAAAAAAAAGAATTATTTTACATGACATATTATTATCTGATTGTCCCATGCCATGACATGTTCTATGATGTTTACTATAACAGCCCTTGGTATACAAGTAGTTCTGTAGCCATGCACATATAACTGTAAGCCATGTACTGGGGTGGGCTCCCCAGGATACAGCAAAGTCACAAACGAAGAAAGCAACCCCAACACCCGCTTTTGCCAAAACATTATTTAACTTAAACGTGACAATGAGCATGACCACAAATGCTGGGAACACACAATAAATTTACATACACCCAGCACAAATGCTGAGACCCTTGTGCTGCACAGTGCGGCGCCCTCCGATGGATGCCAGAGGAAAGTTCGGTAAATTACCTACTAGCGGGCACAATTAAACAGCTAAGCCTTACCTGTTATTACCCTAAAAGATCAAGTACAACTGTTTGGGTGTGTGATAGTAATGGTCTTGCGGTTCACCCGGCGGTCGGTTTGCGGCGAACTTTGAGTGTTCGATATCCGCCGAACATGCGAACATATGGCAATATTCTTTTGCATTGCGCCAAACTTTGACCCATGACACATCCATCAGGTGGGACAGGACAGCCAATTGAGACGTTTCAGCACATGGACACACCCCCACCCTATAACAGAACCAGATCTTGCTGCCATTTTACATTCTGTATTTTGTCAGTGTAGGGAGAGGTTGCTTTGTGGAGCAGGGACAGGCTGTTAGGGACACCAAACGATAGCTAATAGGGCCACAAAAGTCCTTTTAAGGACTGGTATTGGTGTGTTCTCGATAAGTGTTATATACAGAGGGGTGTGATATACTTATAATATACACTGCCTGTCCAAAAAAAAGAGTCGCCACCCAAAAAAAAAAGGTCACACACTTGTTGGACCGCCTTTAGCTTTGATTACGGCACGCATTCGTTGTGGCATTGTTTCGATAAGCTTCTGCAATGTCACAAGATTTATTTACATCCAGTGTTGCATTAATTTTTCACCAAAATTGTGCATTGATGATGGTAGAGTCTGACCGCTGCGCAAAGCCTTCTCCAGCACATCCCAAAGAAACTCAAGGGGGTTAAGGTCTGGACTCTGTGGTGGCCAATCCATGCGTGAAAATGATGTATCCTTCTCCCTGAACCACTCTTTCACTTTTTGGAATATGCCCATGCCATCAGGGAAGAAAAAATCCATTGATGGAATAACCTGGTCATTCAGTATGTTCAGGTAGTCAGCTGACCTCATTCTTGGAGCACATACTGTTGCTGAACATAGACCTGACCAACTGCAGCAACCCCAGCTCATAGCACTGCCCCAACAGGCTTGTACAGTAGGCACTAGGCATGATGGGTGCATCACTTCATCTCTTCTTCTCTTCTTACCCTGATGCGCCTATCACTCTGGAACAGGGTAAATCTTGACTCATGACCATCTTCCATTGCTCCAGAGTCTAATCTTTATGCTCCCTAGCAAATTAAAGCCTTTTTTTCTGGTTTGCCTCACTGATTAGTGGTTTTCTTACGGCTACACAGCTGTTCATGCCCAACCCCTTGGGTTCCCTTCACATTGTGCGTGTGGAAATGCTCTTACTTTAACTATTAAACATAGCCCTGAGTTCTACTTTTGTTTTTCTTTGATTTGATTTCACCAAACATTTAAGTGATCGCCGATCATGATCATTCAGGATTTTTTTTCCCGCCACATTTCTTCCTCGAATACAATAGGTCCCCACTATCCTTCCAGTTTTTAATAATGCATTGGACAGTTCTTAACCCAATTTTAGTAGTTTCTGCAATCTCCTTAGATGTTTTCTCTGCTTGATGCATGCAAATGATTTGACCCTTCTCAAACAGACTAACATCTTTAAACATGGTTGTTTAAGAAATGAGAAGCAACTCATTGCACCAGTTGGGGTTAAATAACTTGTTGCCAGCTGAAAGATAATCGCCCGTGCAGAAATTATCAAATTGGAGGCTCATAACTATTTGCTTAGTTAAATCCAGGTGGTGACTTTGTTTTTAGACAGGCTGTGTACTTTCTAACATAGAAAGTATATTATAGTGCATTTGTACTGTGTGCGGTTCTGCTGCGATACCGCAGCTATATAGAGGGACAAACAATATTTGAACAACTAATTGCAACGGGTGGGATATACCAGTTGCCCCCCCAAAAAAACTGATTTAGGCAGGGGTGTGATATACCTATAATATACTTTCTATATAGTACATTTGAACTGTACAGCAGTTGTGTGTGGTTCTGCTGCGATACCGCAGCTATGTAGAAGTTCAAACTGTATCAGAACAACTAATTGCAATGGGTGTGATATACTAGTTGCCCCCCAAAAAAACTGATTGAGGCAGGGGTGTAATATACCTATAATTTACTTTCTATATAGTGCTTTTAAACTGAGCAGCAGTTGTGTGCGGTTCTGCCGCGATACCGCAGCTATATAGAGGGACAAACGCTATTGGAACAACTAATTGCAATGGTTGCGATATACCAGTTGCTCCCCAAAAAAAGTGATTGAGGCAGGGGTGTGATATACCTATAATATACTTTCTATATAGTGCATTTGAACTGTACAGCAGTTGTGTGTGGTTCTGCTGCGATACCGCAGCTATATAGAAGTTCAAACGGTATCAGAACAACTAATTGCAATGGGTGTGATATACCAGTTGCCCCCCCAAAAAAACTGATTGAGGTAGGAGTGTGATATACCTATAATATATTTTCTATATAATGCATTTGAGCTATGCAGTAGTTGTGTGCGGTTGATGCATGCAAATGATTTGACCCTTCTCAAACAGACTAACAACTTTAAACATGGTTGTTTAAGAAATGAGAAGCAACTCATTGCACCAGTTGGGGTTAAATAACTTGTTGCCAGCTGAAAGATAATCGCCCGTGCAGAAATTATCAAATTGGAGGCTCATAACTATTTCCTTAGTTAAATCCAGGTGGTGACTTTGTTTTTAGACAGGCTGTGTGCTTTCTAACATAGAAAGTATATTATAGTGCATTTGTACTGTGTGCGGTTCTTCTGTGATACCGCAGCTATATAGAGGGACAAACAATATTTGAACAACTAATTGCAATGGGTGGGATATACCAGTTGCCCCCCCCAAAAAACTGATTTAGGCAGGGGTGTGATATACCTATAATATACTTTCTATATAGTGTATTTGAACTGTGTAGCAGTTGTGAGAGGTTCTGCTGCGATACCGCAGCTATATAGGACAAACGCTATTGAAACAACTAATTGCAACGGATGTGATATACAAGTTGCCCCCAAAAAAAAAATGATTGAGGCAGGGGTGTGATATACCTATAATATACTTTCTATATAGTGCATTTGAACTGTGCAGCAGTTGTGTGTGGTTCTGCCGCGATACCGCAGCTATATAGAGGGACAAACGCTATTGGAACAACTAATTGCAATGGGTGTGATATACCAGTTGCCCCCCAAAAAAAACTGATTGAGGTAGGAGTGTGATATACCTATAATATATTTTCTATATAATGCATTTGAGCTATGCAGTAGTTGTGTGTGGTTCTTCTGCGATACTGCAGCTATATAGAGGGACAAACGCTATTGGAACAACTAATTGCAACGGTTGCGATATACCAGTTGCCCCGCAAAAAAACTGATTAAGGCAGGGGTGTGATATTCCTATAATATACTTTCTATATAGTGCATTTGAACTGTGCAGCAGTTGTGTGCAGTTCTGCTGCGATACTGCAGCTATATGGATGAGACAAACGCTATTGGAACAACTAATTGCAATGGTTGCAATATACCAGTTGCCCCCCAAAAAAACTGATTGAGGCAGGGGTGTGATATACCTATAATATACTTTCTATATAGTGCATTTGAACTGTGCAGCAGTTGTGTGCGGTTCTACCGCAATACCGCAGCTATATAGAGGGACAAACGCTATTGGAAAAACTAATTGCAATGGTTGCGATATACCAGTTGCTCCCCAAGAAAACTGATTGAGGCAGGGGTGTGATATACCTATAATATACTTTCTATATAGTGCATTTGAACTGTGCAGCAGTTGTGTGTGGTTCTGCTGCTATACCGCAGCTATATAGAAGTTCAAACGGTATCAGAACAACTAATTGCAATGGGTGTGATATACCAGTTGCCCCCCCAAAAAAAATGATTGAGGCAGGGGTGTGATCAGGGGTGTGATATACCTATAATATACTTTCTATATAGTGCATTTGAACTGTGCAGCAGTTGTGTGTGGTTCTGCTGCGATACCGCAGCTATATAGAGGGACAAACGCTATTGGAACAACTAATTGCAATGGGTGTGATATACCAGTTGCCCCCCAAAAAAAACTGATTGAGGTAGGAGTGTGATATACCTATAATATATTTTCTATATAATGCATTTGAGCTATGCAGTAGTTGTGTGTGGTTCTTCTGCGATACTGCAGCTATATAGAGGGACAAACGCTATTGGAACAACTAATTGCAACGGTTGCGATATACCAGTTGCCCCGCAAAAAAACTGATTAAGGCAGGGGTGTGATATTCCTATAATATACTTTCTATATAGTGCATTTGAACTGTACAGCAGTTGCGTGCAGTTCTGCTGCTATACTGAAGCTATATAGAGGGACAAATGCTATTGAAACAACTAATTGCAACGGGTGTGATATAAAAGTTGCCCCCCCAAAAAAATGATTGAGGCAGGGGTGTGATATACCTATAATATACTTTCTATATAGTGCATTTGAACTGTGCAGCAGTTGTGTGCGGTTCTGCTGCAATATCGCAGCTATATAGAGGGACAAACGCTATTGGAACAAGTAATTGCAACAGGTGTGATATATCACTTGCCCACAAAAAAACTGATTGAGGCAGGGGTTTGATATACCTATAATATACTTTCTATATAGTGCATTTGAACTGTGCAGCAGTTGTGTGCAGTTCTGCTGCGATACTGCAGCTATATGGAGAGACAAACGCTATTGGAACAACTAATTGCAATGGTTGCAATATACCAGTTGCCCCCCAAAAAAACTGATTGAGGCAGGGGTGTGATATACCTATAATATACTTTCTATATAGTGCATTTGAACTGTGCAGCAGTTGTGTGCGGTTCTACCGCAATACCGCAGCTATATAGAGGGACAAACGCTATTGGAAAAACTAATTGCAATGGTTGCGATATACCAGTTGCTCCCCAAGAAAACTGATTGAGGCAGGGGTGTGATATACCTATAATATACTTTCTATATAGTGCATTTGAACTGTGCAGCAGTTGTGTGTGGTTCTGCTGCTATACCGCAGCTATATAGAAGTTCAAACGGTATCAGAACAACTAATTGCAATGGGTGTGATATACCAGTTGCCCCCCCAAAAAAAATGATTGAGGCAGGGGTGTGATCAGGGGTGTGATATACCTATAATATACTTTCTATATAGTACATTTGAACTGTGCAGCAGTTGTGTGCGGTTCTGCTGCGATACCGCAGCTATATAGAGGGACAAACGCTATTGGAACAACTAATTGCAACAGGTGTGATATACCAGTTGCCCGGCAAAAAAACTGATTGAGGCAGGGGTGTGATATACCTATAATATACTTTCTATATAGTGCATTTGAACTGTGCAGCAGTTGCGTGCAGTTCTGCTGCTATACTGCAGCTATATAGAGGGACAAATGCTATTGAAACAACTAATTGCAACAGGTGTGATATACCAGTAGCCGCCCAAAAAAAAAAATGATTGAGGCAGGGGTGTGATCAGGGGTGTGATATACCTATAATATACTTTCTATTTAGTACATTTGAACTGTGCAGCAGTTGTGTGTGGTTCTGCTGCGATACCGCAGCTATATAGAGGGACAAACGCTATTGGAATAACTAATTGCAACAGGTGTGATATATCAGTTGCCCCCAAAAAAAACTGATTGAGGCAGCGGTGTGATATACCTATAATATACTTTCTATATAGTGCATTTGAACTGTGCAGCAGTTGTGTGCGGTTCTGCTGCTATACTGCAGCTATATAGAGGGACAAACGCTATTGGAACAACTAATTGCAACAATTGATATACCAGTTGACCCCCCAAAAAAACTGATTGAGGAGTGTGTCATACCTGCTTCCACAATAGACTGATTTAGGTGTTAGATATACCTGCTTCCACCAAATATTGATTGAGGCCTGCAATATACCTGCTTCTTCAAATACTGCTTTTCTCTAAGGACTTCTGCAGGGGTGGTAAAGGTCAGGCTGGTGCACCAGGCCAGAGCCTAAGTGGGAAGTTGGAGAAGGTGTGTGCGTTTACTTCAAAGGACTCACCAGAGTTGGTTGATTGGCTTACTCACCCTTCCGCTTCTACACCCTCCTCATCCTCTGTATCTGCACCCTCCTCACTCTTAGCTGTGTGCACCCCAAAATCCACCATCACCACCATAGCCCCTCCACACAAGTCAGAGGAATTATTTTCCCATCCATTCTCATGTGGATTTGGTGTTACCGCCACGGATTGCATGCAGGCCTGCTTCTTCTTCTCCTCCTACTACTCCATCCTCCTTCTCGGCTGACTTCTCCTTTTCCACTGCTACCGCCTCTTCCGCTGCGCCCCCCAAGCTCCCCAGAACCTATCCGATGTTCCAGGTGAGACGTTGCCATGTTGAGCTGCGGTTGTTGTGCCTGGAAGCCAAGAGCCACACCAGTCCGGCACTGCTTTCAGCTCTGCGATCACAGGCCGATCAGTGGCTAGGAACGCTGAATTTGACAGTTGGTAAAGTGGTGTGCGACAATGGTGCCAATCTGCTGAGCGTGCTGAAACAGGGCAAAATGACACACGTGCAGTGCATGGCACACGTCCTGAACTTAGTCGTGCAGTGATTCGTTGCCAAATACCCAGGGGTCCAGGACGTCTTGCTGCAGGCCAGGAAAATCTCTGGCCATTTTCACAGATCTTACACGGCCATGGCTCGCCTTGCTGACGTTCAGTGGCGACACCACTTGCCCGTCAGACATCTGGTTTGTGACAGCCTGACGCGTTGGAATTCCACCTTGTATATGCTTGATAGGATGCTCCAGCAGCAACGTGCTGTTAACGACTACCTGTACGAACTCTGCAGCAGGACAGGTTCTGGGAGCTTGGTTTCTTTTCACCGCGCCAGTGGCTGCTCATGCGCGACGCATGCAGACTTCTGCAGCCGTTTAATAAGATCACCAAACTGGTCAGTCGCAGCCAGAGCGCCATCAGTGACATCGTATTTTATGCCTTCTTTCTGGAGTGTGCATTGCGTCGTGTCATTGATCAAGCCGTCGAGGAGCAGAAGCAGGAAGATGAGGAAGTCGCAATGCTGAATGAATTCCTAGGGGGGCTACAAGTCAGCAGGAGCCTGAAGAGGAGTCAGAGGAGGATGGTGGCTGAGGGGAGGAGGAGGAGCAAGAAGAGCAGGCGTTAAACTTTTCGGGGATCCCTGGTGTTGTCCGTGGCTAGGGGGAGGAGACCAAGGACAACATTCTCCTGGGCGATGAGCAGGATCCAGGGCGCTCTATCACTTCTAATTTAGTGCAAATGGGGGCCTTCATGCTCCAATGTCTGCAGAGGGACCCCCGTATAAAAAGCATAAAGGGCAAGGACTAGTACTGGGTGGCAACTTACTTAGAACTCCGTTACAAACACAAAATGGCGGACATGTTACCAGCATCACAGAGGGCTGGCAGAAGGCAGCATTTCTAGGCCTTGCTGCGAGAGATGCTGCATTCTGCTGTGGCGGGCGCTGGCAGAGGAATTTCCACCCACAGGGAAACAGGTGCGGGTACCTGTTTGCCTAGCATGGGGGATCGTGACCGATAAGCGCATTTGCTTAGCTCACGACAGTGTGGACTACCTCACATTTCTAAAAATGAATGAGGCATGGATCTCGGAGGAATTCAACACCTGTGACGACCATGTTGAATTGAATTTCCTCATGCCAGCCCACACATATCCGCCAGTACCCAAAACAAAGAATGGTCCTTGTCTTGTATATACAGCAGCATAAATGGCCTTTTATGTTAGGTGAATGCCTAATTTTTGGGGCCTCTACTCCAGTGGCCTACAGTGCAAATTTTATCAAGTAACCGCCTAATGTACCTCCAGCCACAGAATCACAAGTTCTTTTGTGTCAGGTGAATGCCAAATTTTTGGGGCCTGTACTCCAGTGGCCTACAGTTCTATTTTTATCTAGTGACCGACTAATGTACCTCAAGCCACAGGATGACAAGTTCTTTTGTGTCAGGTGGATGCCAAATTTTTGGGGCCTCTACTCCAGTGGCCTACAGTAACATTTTTATCCAGTGACCGCCTAATGTACCTCCAGCCACAGAATCACAAGTACTTTTGTGTCCAGTGAATGCCAAATTTTTGGGGCCTGTACTCCAGTTGCCACAGTAAAAATGTTATCCAGTGAACGCCTAATGTACCTCCAGTCAAATCAGCCAAAGTTCTATTCTGTCTGTTGGATGCCAAATTTTTGGGACCTGTACTCCTGTGGCCTACAGTAACATTTCTAACCAGTGAATGCCTAATGTACCTCCAGCCACATCAGCCAAAGTTCTTTTCTGTCAGGTAAATGCTTAATTTTTGGTGCCTATACTCCAGTGGCTTACAATTCTATTTTTATCCAGTGACCGCCTAATTTACCTCCAGCCACAGAATCACAAGTTCTTTTGTGTAAGGTGAATGCCTAATTTTTGGGCCCTGTACTCTAGTGGCCTACAGTAATATTTTTATCCAGTGACCGTCTAATGTATCTCCAGCCACAGAATCACAATTTATTTTGTGTCCGGTGAACACATTTTTTTTAGGGCCTGTACTCCAGTGGCCTACAGTAGTCCAGTGGCCTACAGTAAAATTTGTATCCAGTGACCGCCTAATGTACCTCCCGCCACATCAGCCAAAGTTATTTTCTGTCCAGTGAATGCCAAATTTTGGGGCCAGTACTCCAGTGGCCTACAGTAAAATGTTTAACCAGTGAATGCATGATGTACCTCCAGCCACAGAATCACAATTTCTTTTGTGTTAGGTGAATGCCAAATTTTTGAGGTATCTACTCGAGTGGCCTACAGTAACATTTTTATCCAGTGAAAGCCTTATGTACCTCCAGCCACAGAATCACACGTTCTTTTCTGTCAGGTGAATGCCTAACTTTTGGGGCCTGTACTGGCCGACAGTTCTATTTTTATCCAGTGACCGCCTAATGTACCTCCAGCCATATAATCACAAGTTCTTTTCTGTCAAGTGAATGCCTAATTTTTGGGACCCGTACTCCCGTGGCCTAAAATAAAATTTTTCTAGCCTCCAGCAGGGCACATTTTTGAGAGTTTCCCTTTAACCCCTTAAAGGGCTTCTGTCATCCCACTAAAGTCATTATTTTTTTTGGGCTACTTAAATTCCTTATACTGCGATATATCAATATATAATGCTCTTACTCATTTTTGTTCAGTAGTTTCTTCTAAAAACTGACTTTTATAATATGTAAATTACCTCTCTACCAGCAAGGCCCCCTCCTCATGTTGATTGACAGGGCCAGCAAACGCGCTCGTCCTTGACTGGCCCTGTCTGCGTTTTAAATCTCGTGCCTTCGCCGTACCGGTCTTCTGTCGGCGCAGGCGAACTGATAGGAGGACGCTCGCTCGGCCGCTCCATCCTCAATGCGCCTGCACCGATGACATCACATCTACACCCGGCGCAGGCGCACTGAGGAAGGAGCGGCCGAGCGAGCGTCCTCCTATCAGTGCGCCTGCACCGACTGAAGACGGTACGGCGAAGGCGCGAGATTTAAAACGCAGACAGGGCCAGTCAAGGACGAGCGCGTTCGCTGGCCCTGTCAATCAACATGAGGAGGGGGCATCATTATGAAAGGAGGATGCGGCTGCTACCAGCAAGTAGCCACCCTACTTGCTGGTAGAGAGGTAATTTACATATTATAAAAGTCAGTTTTTAGAAGAAACTACTGAACAAAAATTAGTAAGAGCATTATATATTAATATATCGCAGTATAAGGAATTTAAGTAGCCAAAAAAAAAAAAATGACTTTAGTGGGATGACAGAAGCCCTTTAAGGGGTTAAAGGGAAACTCTCAAAAATGTGCCCTGCTGGAGGCTAGAAAACTACTGAACGAAAATTAGTAAGAGCATTATATATTGATATATCGCAGTATAAGGAATTTAAGTAGCCAAAAAAATATATATGACTTTAGTGGGGTGACAGAAGCCCTTTAAAGACATGGCCATATTTCACCTTAAGGACCAGGCCATTTTTTGCAAATCTGACCAGTGTCACTTTAAGTGGTGATAACTTTAAAACGCTTTGACTTATCCAGGTCATTCTAAGATTGTTTTTTCATCACATATTGTACGTCATGACACTGGTAAAATGGAGTCCCAAAAATTTATTTTTCTTTATAAAAAAATACCAAATGTGCCAAAAATTTGCCAAAATTTGCAA
This sequence comes from Bufo bufo, assembly GCF_905171765.1. Classification (NCBI taxonomy): domain Eukaryota; kingdom Metazoa; phylum Chordata; class Amphibia; order Anura; family Bufonidae; genus Bufo; species Bufo bufo. Next base: position 183,357,002 of record NC_053396.1, on the reverse strand, counting down.
AGATTAGCAATTTTCCAAGTTAAAATTTCTCTACTTCTATAATACATAGTAATACCTACAAAAATAGTTATTACTTTACATTCCCCCTATGTCTACTTCATGTTAGGATCATTTTGGGAATGACATTTTATTTTTGGGGGATGTTACAAGGCTTAGAAGTTTAGAAGCAAATCTTGAAATTTCTCTGAAATTTTCAAAAACCAACCTTTTAACCCCTTAAGGACTCGGTCCTATTTCACCTTCTGGACTTGCCCATTTTTTGCAAATCGGACCAGTGTCACTTTAAGTGCAGATAACTTTAAAACGCTTTGACTTATCCAGGCCATTTTGAGATTGTTTTTTCGTCACATATTGTACTTCATGACACTGGTAAAATGAAGTAAAAAAAAATCATTTTTATTTATAAAAAAATACCAAATTTACCAAAAGTTTGTAAAAAATTGCAAATTTCCAAGTTTCAATTTCTCTACTTCTATAATACATAGTAATACCTACAAAAATAGTTATTACTTTACATTCCCCATATGTCTACTTCATGTTTGGATCATTTTGGGAATGATATTTTATTTTTTGGGGATGTTACAAGGCTTAGAAGTTTAGAAGCAAATCTTGAAATTTTTAAGAAATTTTCAAAAACCCAATATTTAGGGACCAGTTCAGGGCTGAAGTCACTTTGCAAGGCTTACATAATAGAAACCACCCAAAAACAAACTTTGTTAACCCTTTAGGTGTTCCACAAGAATGAATGGAATATAGAGATACAATTTCAAAATTTCCCTTTTTTGGCAGATTTTCCATTTTAATAAATTTTTTCCAGTTACAAAGCAAGGGTTAACAGCCAAACCAAACTCAATATTTATGGCCCTGATTCTGTAGTTTACAGAAACACCCCATATGTGGTTGTAAACTACTGTACGGGCACACGGCAGGGCGCAGAAGGAAAGGAATGCCATACGGTTTTTGGAAGGCAGATTTTGCTGGACTGTTTTTTTTGACACCATGTCCCATTTGAAGCCCCCCTGATGCACCCCTAGAGTAGAAACTCCATAAAAGTGACCCCATCTAAGAAACTACACCCCTCAAGGTATTCAAAACTGATTTTACAAACGTCGTTAACCCTTTAGGTGTTCCACAAGAATTAATGGAAAATAGAGATACAATTTCAAAATTTCACTTTTTTGGCAGATTTTCCATTTAAATATTTTTTTTACTTTTACAAAGCAAGGGTTAACAGCCAAACAAAACTCAATATTTATGGCCCTGATTCTGTAGTTTACAGAAACACCCCATATGTGGTCGTAAACTACTGTACGGGCACACGGCAGGGCGCAGAAGGAAAGGAATGCCATACGGTTTTGGAAGGCAGATTTTGCTGGACTGTTTATTTTTTGACACCATGTCCCATTTGAAGCCCCCCTGATGCAACCCTAGAATAGAAACTCCATAAAAGTGACCCCATCTAAGAAACTAAGCCCCTCAAGGTATTTAAAAGAGATTTTACAGACATCGTTAACCCTTTAGGTGTTCCACAAGAGTTATTGGCAAATGTAGATGAAATTTCAGAATTTACATTTTTTGGCAAACTTTCCATTTTTCCTAGTAACAAAGCAAGGGTTAACAGCCAAACAAAACTCAATATTTATGGTCCTGATTCTGTAGTTTACAGAAACACCCCATGTGTGGTCTTAAACAGCTGTACTGGCACACGGCAGGGCGCAGATGGAAAGGAATGCCATACGGTTTTTGGAAGGCAGATTTTGCTGGACTGTTTTTTTTTTGGACTATGTCCCATTTGAAGCCCCCCTGATGCAATCCTAGAGTACAAACTCCATAAAAGTGACCCAATCTAAGAAACTACACCCCTCAAGGTATTCAAAACAGATTTTACAAACGTCGTTAATCCTTTAGGTGTTCCACAAGAGTTATTGGCAAATGGAAATGAAATTTCTGAATTTCAATTTTTTGGAAAATTTTCCATTTTAATCCAATTTTCCCAGTAACAAAGCAAGGGTTAACAGCCAAACAATACTCAATATTTATGGCCCTGATTCTGTACTTTACAGAAACACCCCATATGTGGTCATAAACAGCTGTACGGGCACACGGCAGGGCGCAGAAGGAAAGGAAGGCCATACGGTTTTTGGAAGGCAGATTTTGCTGGACTGGTTTTTTTGACACCATGTCCCATTTGAAGCCCCCCTGATGCACCCCTAGAGTAGAAACTCCAAAAAAAAGGCCCCATTTTAGAAACTACGGGATAGGGTGGCAGTTTTGTTGGTACTAGTTTAGGGTACATATGATTTTTGGTTGCTTTATATTACACTTTTTGTGAGGCAAGATAACAAGAAATAGCTGTTTTGGCACCGTTTTTATTTTTTGTTATTTACAACATTCCTCTGACAGGTTAGTTCGTGTGATTTTTTTATAGCCCAGGTTGTCACGGACGCTGCGATACCTAATATGTATACTTTTTTTTTTTTAATCTATGTAAGTTTTACACAATGATTTCTTTTTTGAAGCAAAAAAAATCATGTTTTATTGTTTCCATAGTCTGAGAGTCATCATTTTTTCAGTTTTTGGGCGATTACCTTGGGTAGGGTATGATTTTTGCGGGATGAGATGACGGTTTTATTGGCACTATTTTAGGGTGCGTGTGACTTTTTGATCGCTTGCTATTACACTTTTTGTGATGTAAGGTGACAAAATATGGTTTAGGCTACTTTCACACTTGCGCTTGATCGGATCCGTTCTGAACGGATCCGATCATATTAATGCAGACGGAGGCTCCGTTCAGTACGGATCCGTCTGCATTAATAACTTAGAAAAATTTCTAAGTGCGAAATTAGCCTGAGCGGATCCGTTCAGACTTTCAATGTAAAGTCAATGGGGGACGGATCTGCTTGAAGATTGAGCCATATGGTGTCATCTTCAAGCGGATCCGTTCCCATTGACTTACATTGTAAGTCTGGACGGATCCGCACGCCTCCGCACGGCCAGGCGGACACCCGAACGCTGCAAGCAGCGTTCAGCTGTCCGCCTGGCCGTGCGGAGGCGAGCGGAGCGGAGGCTGAACGCCGCCAGACTGATGCAGATCCATTCAGACTGCATCAGGGCTGGACGGAAGCGTTCTGCTCCGCTCGTGAGCCCCTTCAAACGGAGCTCACGAGCGGACAGCAGAACGCTAGTCTGAAAGTAGCCTTATTTAGCACAGTTTTTATTTTAAATTTTTTACGGTGTTTATCTGAGGGGTTAGGTCATGTGATATTTTTATAGAGCCGGTCGATACGGACGCGGAGATACCTAATATGTATACTTTTTTTATTTATGTAAGTTTTACACAATAATATCATTTTTGAAACAAAAAGAAAATCATGTTTTAGTGTCTCCATATTCTGAGAGCCATTGTTTTTTCATTTTTAGGGCGATTATCTTAGGTAGGGTCTCATTTTTTGCAGGATGAGATGACTGTTTTATTGGTACTATTTTGGTGTACATACTATTTTTTTGATCACTTTTATTACCTTTTTTGGGAAGTAAGGTTGGCAAAATTTCAATTTCATCATAGTTTTTATTTTTTATTTTTTATGGCGTTCACCGTGCGGGGAAAGTAACATGATCGTTTTATAGATGATCAGTGATAAATGTGTTTAGATCAGTGATAAATGTGTTTTTTTATTTTTACTTTTCTTTCACTTTTTTTTAATTTATTTTTGACACAGACCCACTTGGTTCTTGAAGATCCAGTGGGTCTGATGTCTGTATAATACAGTGCAGTACACTATATAGTCTACTGTACTGTATTTTCACTCTACAAAGTCTGATTAGACTTCTGCCTTTAGCAGAAGACTGATCAGCAGCATTGACAGCCTCTGATCACCACCATGGACAGCCGTACGCCTGTGAAGGCATCTGGTTGCCATGGTAACCATCACTCGCTGCCACAGCATAGCAGTGGGTGATGGGGAGGGAGGGGGTACCCTCCCTCTCCCATCGGGGGCTGAAAAGGCACAGCAGCCACCGATGGGAGATGGAGGGAGCTCCCTCCCTGTTAACCTCTTCCATACAGCGGTCCCTACGGACCGCGGCATGGAAGGGGTTAAACGCCTGACATCTGTGCCAGCACAGATGTCAGGCGTTTCAAGCAGAGTGTCAGCAATGTGCTGACACTCTGCAAACCGCTCGGCCATCCTAAAATTGCGTGCCTGCCCGCCCCCCCAGCACCACCCTGATGATCGCGGCCCTCCCGCCCGCACTGTCGCACCGCCACATAAAATAAAGGCATTTTGAAGTTTCTGATTCCCACGGTCTGTCCGCGGGGATCAGAAACCTCTCGAAAGCGTTGCAATCCGCAGGTCTGAATTGATCGCCGGTCACGGGTTTCCCCCGCGCATTTAGCCAAGGTGCCTGCTCGGTGATCGGAACTACACAGGACGTACAGGTACGCCCTGTGTCCTTAAGTACCAGGACATCAGGGTGTACCTGTACGTCCTGTGTCCTTAAGGGGTTAAGACGCATAAAAATGGTCCCTGATTAAAATACAAATTTTCTGTGGGAATTTTTGCCAATGATCCCCCTCTGGTATATCACTGTCCATGTTTGGGACTATTTGTGTACTTCTAGTAAGTGTTTGCTGGCTGCAAATATGACCTGAAGGTTTTTCAGGTTCGCCTGTCATTAAAGTGAATAGGGCCCGCCACGAACGTGCGGTTCTGTGAGCCGAGCAAAAGCTTTTACAACAAGCATGCGGTACCACAGTGTATGTTGCTTTGCTCCTCAGTTCTCATCAGCGTTCCTGTAAGCAATCCTCGTTCCTCTGGACAGGATCAGGGTCTTGGACACACTGAGCTTCACTTAGCTGCAGCTCTGGTCACTGAGGAATGCTCCCACACCTGGATGTCGACAGATCCTCTGCTCACACAGTTCCTCAGTCTCATCTTCCTCTAAGATGTATGCTCCCTTCCTTCTACAGGCTTTGTAACTCCACCTCTCATGAATATGGAAAATATGCAGTCTGTTAGCTGTGATTAGGAAACACCAGCATCTTGTGGCCAAACAGCAGAATATCAGTCCAGATCATTTAACTTGATTTACAGTAACAGTGTTCAGACAATGAGAGCTGTTTCTCCATCTCACATGCCACTCCACTAGAGGTTGTCGCATGCACAACCCTCCCCATACAAACACATCCTGGGCATAGCGCTGTGGAGGCACACCAGCATTGGGCCTGGTTGACCTTCGCAGAGTGATAGGCTCAGAAGCACTGCGGACATCAGGCACATCTAATGGGGAAGGAGCTGCCGACTGCTAAACACTTTCCCTAGGTGGCAAGCTTGCCATGGTTTGAGCCTCTGTGGGTACCAGGGCAGGGACAACCCACCATTCCACCTCCTCTAAAGGGATTTCCTCTGTACTCTGAGCAGGAGGAGGCATGTCCTCCATGCACACGGGCTAATCAAAATTACAATGCCTCAACATGTTACAGTGCAAGTTTTGTGAAGGCCCCCCAGTCCCTATTTACTCTACCTCATAGACCAGGATGGCAGGGCCTACCCTCCTCCACCTCCCAATTTCCCAGACGGCTGCATGGCTTTGACCATCCCTCGATCACCCAGGGCATACACCATCCCTCTGCACTGGTCTTGTATTACGGTGTACCACTTGTCCCAGACACTCCCCCACAACCTTGTGTTTTGCTCTCAGCCAGTGGCAGTGCTCTTGCACCCATGCAGTGGTACTTCTCAGTGGTGGCTCCATCGGATCGGGCATGTGGAGATCTTCAATTTCCCATCCCGCTCTCCCAAACATGAGTTGTTGTTATAGGCCCACATCAGTTCAGGTAGGTACTCGGGCCACCGAGCCTTTTGGCTGTCCTCCAGAGTCTGCAGCATCTGGAGCATGGTGTGGTTGAATTTGCTGGCATGCCCTGTGTCCCTGGTGCGGGAACGTTCGATCCCATACAGTTGTACAGCTCATTCATTAGAGTACCATTAAAACATGCCCTCTGGTCCGAATGTATCCTCTGTGGACACCCGAACACCTGTATAAAGTGTTTGAAATACCGCTTCAGCAGCCAACTCTGCCCTCTGGTCTTTGGTGGGTACAGCCACCGCATACTTTGTGAAATGATCTGTTATAACTAGACAGTACGAGTGTCCCGAGGTAGAGTACCCAATCTGTACATAATCGATCATATGGAGCTCTAGGGGCGCGTTGGTCCGGATGGCCTGGACAGGAGTCCGCTGTTTAGTACTCTTACTCAGCCTGCAGGGCCGACACTTAAGACATGCCTCGGCCACCATGTCAGTCAAATCTGGACAGCAGGGGCGTTGCTAGGTTAAAACATTTGGGGCCTAGGCCCTTGATGTTTTGTCCTAGGCCCCGAATGTCCTGCCTGCCTGCTAGATACAACTGTATTGCCATCCTCAGGACAGCAATACAATTGAATCTAATACACTGGAAGATCTGAAAGACCTGTGGTGAAATCACAGGTCATGTGACCAGCAAAACAGGCAGTGGTTTAGAAGTATCTGCGATGATGTCACCATCATGTTACCAGTGCAGGAGAGGATGGCAGTGAAGAGGAGAAGACCTGGGGGAAGAAGCTGTGGTGAGATCTGCTACATGAGGAGAGTTGTGGTTATTTAACTGGGACTGTATGTTTGGGCTGAAGGGAAGGATGTTATTTACATGGGACTGTGTGTTGGAGGTGGCTTGGGAGGGGGTCATGTTATTTACATAGTACTGTATGTTGATAGTGGCTGTGGGAAGGAGTGATGTTATTTACATGGGACTGAATGTTGAGGGGGCAATGTTATTTACATGGGACTGTATGTTGAAGGTGGCTGGTGGGGGAATGATGTTATTTACATGGAACTGAATGTTAAGGGGGTGATGTTTACATGAGATTGCATGTTGTAGGTGGCTGGGGAGGAGGTGATGTTATTTACATGGGACTCTATGGCGGAGAGAGGGAAATAGTGTTATTTACATGGGACTGTATGTTGGAGGGGCTGAAGGGATGGGAGTGATGTTATTTACATAGGACTGTATCAGGGGCGTAGCTAGAAATGCATGGGCCCCATAGCAAAAAAAAATTATGGGCCCCCCCCCCTCTGTGCCATCCACAGATCCCCCTCCCCTAAATAGTGCCATCAACAGATCCCCCCTCCCCTAAATAGTGCCATCAACAGATCCCCCCTCCCCTAAATAGTGCCATACACAGATACCACCTCGCCTAAATAGTGCCATCCACAGATCCCCCTCCCCTAAATAGTGCCATCCACAGATCCCTCTCCCCTAAATAGTGCCATCCACAGATCCCCCTCCCCTAAATAGTGCCATACACAGATCCCCCTCCCCTAAATAGTGCCATCCACAGATCCCCCCTCCCCTAAATAGTGCCATCCACAGATCCCTCTCCCCTAAATAGTGCCATACACAGATCCCCCTCCCCTAAATAGTGCCATCCACAGATCCCCCCTCCCCTAAATAGTGCCATCCACAGATCCCTCTCCCCTAAATAGTGCCATCCACAGATCCCTCTCCCCTAAATAGTGCCATCCACAGATCCCTCTCCCCTAAATAGTGCCATCCACAGATCCCCCCTCCCCTAAATAGTGCCATCCACAGATCCACCTCCCCTAAATAGTGCCATCCACAGATCCCCCTACCCCTAAATAGTGCCATCAACAGATCCCCCCTCCCCTAAATAGTGCCATCCACAGATCCCCACTCCCCTAAATAGTGCCATCCACAGATCCCCCTCCCCTAAATAGTGCCATCCACAGATCCCCCTCCCCTAAACAGTGCCATCCACAGTATCAGGTGCCTCTCCCCCCCCCCACACCATGTGCCAGTATCAGGTGCCAACCCCCCCCCCCCCCCCCCCAGGTGCCAGTATCAGGTCAGGTGCCAATCCCCCTCCCCCCATGTGCCAGTATCAAGTGCCCCCCGCTCCCCCCATGGCAGTAACAGTCGGGTATTAAAAAAAATAAAATAAACACTTCTACTTACCTCCATGTCAGCGAAGCGATGCAGCCTCTTCCTGTGTATTATGAGACTTCTACTGTTATAGCTGGCTAAGTGCACATCTATACACATGACAGCTGCTCATATATAGAGATATAGCAGAGCTGAGTGTGCTGGGATAGCTGTCATATAGAGATATAGCAGTGCTGGGGGTGTTGGGGCAGCTGTCATGTGTATAGATGTACACTTAGCCAGCTATAACAGTAGAAGTAAGTTTTTTTTCAATCAGTTGCAATGCCTCCTTTATGGCTGTGGGGGTTAATGCTTTGCCTCTGATACACTGATAGATTGGAGGTTGTGGGTTCGAATCCCAGACACATCAGGAGACTTTAGAATACAGTAAGATTAGAGCACATTAGCGAGGGGGCCTAAACATTAAGACTGCTGATGTGAAGGGGGCCCTGAACAGTAAAGACATCGATATTTAACTAACTTGAAAATAAACTGTCGGGCCCCGAAGCAGCTGCTTCCCCGGTAGTTACGCCACCTCCTGGCTGCCTGTGTGTAGTGTCAATAAAAAAATGAATGCGGTCGGACGGGCCCCCTAGTGGCGTAGAGCCCCATAGCCGTTGCTATGGCGATCCCTACGCCACTGGACTGTATTTTCGAGGGGGCAGGAGAGATGGTGTGATGTTATTTACATGGGCCTATATGGTGGACAGAGGAATATAATTACTGGGGGCACTTCGGGGTGACCATTATAACAGTAGGGGCAGTATAAATACTGGGGCACTGTAGGGGTATTATAAATCCAAGGGACATTAGCCGTTCTTATTAGGTAGGGACTCTATGGTAGGGACATGTAGATCTGTCTTATTTCTACTAAGAGCACTATGGGGGACCTTATTACTACTGAAGGGTTTGTAGATAGCTTTATTACCACTGGGGGGGAAATAGGGGGCCTTGTTTCTACTAGTGGCTCTGTGAGGCTATTAATACTAAAGGGCTCTTCTACTAATGGGGGCACTCTTGGGGAGCACTATCACTGTTTGGGGTACTGTAGGGGGCATTATTACTAATGGGGGCATTCTAGAAGGGAATTTTTATTGGTGGGACTATAAAGGGCCACTATTTCTATGGGGGCACTCATATTTCTTCAGGATAGTATTTGTGGGTATTGGGGAGCACAGCGAGCAGCATAATAACACTGGGGACTCAAGGTTGGGGGATGATGATAGAAATGTGGGGAAGCTAAGATGTCTGTGTGTTACACTCTGCAGAGACGAGGCGTGGCTGACAGAAGTTATACGAACCTAATGGAGAAGATGATGACAGAGAAGAACTACATCAGAGGAGACGTCACCTGGAGGCCCTGGATATGACAGGTATGTGCTGCTGTATACAAGTACAGCAAAATGCGGTGTGTGGGGGGGAGACAGGGAGACTTAGAGAACTGGGCCATATTCATTGGGGCCTGGGCCCGGATCTTTTGAGACTCTAGCAACGCCTCTGCTGGACAGTATACCAGCCGTTGGAGGCACTTGAAAGTTTTGTCGCTCCCGAAATGGCCACGCCTCTCATGGACTTCCCGGGCGGCCTCTGGTCCCAATGACATAAGGATGACAATCTTGTAATGCAGAGAGCGGGGGCACATCAGAAGTAGAGCAAGAGTGCCGACACACGGTATGAATACACAATATATTACACAAAGGAGAAAAGAATACCGAGATAGTAGCCGCACATCTACAAAAATATCAATTTATTTAAAGCAACAGACACAACAAAGAATGGGTTAAAAACATTGTATACAATGAATCTGGGTCATGTGAACTGGATGTAGACACATGTCCCCCTGACTCACCACAAAGTCATAAACATTCCCCCACATGTGCAAATAAGCAGCAGCTAAAAATACATGTAATCCATCAACAATGAAAGAAATGAGAAGCTATAATACTTATCATTTAGGATAGCATGGTGGAGGTATGCGTGGTGGTCAGAAAACAAGCCCAACGCGTATCGCCAGGCTCTGCTGGCTTCCTCAGGGGTGCCTGTTCCTGAATGACACATAGACTCATATATACACATAATAATCATTAATGATAATCGATTGAACCTGTGTCGAGGCGGCAAAGTGGGGCGTGGGGGCGGCAACCGCAAATGGCAGGGCGCGCATGCTCACAAGACACACACTGCGTGCCAAACACCGGAAGTCCTGCAATATGAAGAGCCGTGGACGCACCCGGAAAAGAGGGTCCCGCGGACAAAGAGACAAAGAGGAGCATAGCCACAAGGAAAGGGGAGGGGAGGAAAGAAAACAATATCAAAATCTAACTGGCCTGAATTAAACACACCAGGCACAGTCAGCCATAATCCAAGTGGGCATAACTCGGCATAATCCACAAAACAAAAAAACACACAAAAGAAACCCAAACAAAGAGACACAGAATAAAATATTAGTGAAAAGTCAAGTCCAATGGATACTATGCAGCAATGCACTGTCCCAAGTTTGGCGACCACAATAAATCAATATATGTCGAGCAACATGCTCATTGAAATAGCCGTATATTATAATAGCACCATCAAGTAGCGTGTACAGTTCAATGCTGCATAGATACCCATATACATGATGTCAAGACTATATGGCCATTTGATAAAAAAAAACTATTTACGTGGATTAATTGTGTTTCTAATTTCTTATTGTGATTTGTTTATATTATTTCTTTTAGTTATTTTTACATAATTTTTTATTATTTATTTTTTGTTATTTTTTATTATTATTATTATTATTATTTATATTTTATTTTTTATATTATTATTTAGTATTTTTTTATTTTTTTTATATTATTTATTTTTTTGAAAATTGACATTATTTATTATATCTTAAATATTTATTTTCTTGTTTTTTATATTATTGTGTTTATATAATTTTTTGTAATTATTTATTTTGTTATTTTTTATTTATTATTTATTTATATTATGTAATAATATAAATAAATAAAAAATAACAAAAATAAATAATTACAAAAAATTATATAAACACAATAATATAAAAAACAAGAAAATAAATATTTAAGATATAATAAATAATGTCAATTTTCTAAAAAATAAATAATATAAAAAAAATACAAAATAATAATATAAAAAATAAAATATAAAAAATAATAATAATAAAAAATAACAAAAAATAAATAATAAAAAATTATGTAAAAATAACTAAAAGAAATAATATAAACAAATCACAATAAGAAATTAGAAACACAATTAATCCACGTAAATAGTTTTTTTTTTTATCAAATGGCCATATAGTCTGGACATCATGTATATGGGTATCTATGCAGCATTGAACTGTACACGCTACTTGATGGTGCTATTATAATATACGGCTATTTCAATGAGCATGTTGCTCGACATATATTGATTTATTGTGGTCGCCAAACTTGGGACAGTGCATTGCTGCATAGTATCCATTGGACTTGACTTTTCACTAATATTTTATTCTGTGTCTCTTTGTTTGGGTTTCTTTTGTGTGTTTTTTTGTTTTGTGGATTATGCCGAGTTATGCCCACTTGGATTATGGCTGACTGTGCCTGGTGTGTTTAATTCAGGCCAGTTAGATTTTGATATTGTTTTCTTTCCTCCCCTCCCCTTTCCTTGTGGCTATGCTCCGCTTTGTCTCTTTGTCCGCGGGACCCTTTTTTCCGGGTGCGTCCACGGCTCTTCATATTGCAGGACTTCCGGTGTTTGGCACGCAGTGTGTATCTTGTGAGCATGCGCGCCCTGCCATTTCCGGTATTTGGAACGCAAGACGCGCCGGCTCGGCGACGCACACGGGTGCCCGTCATTTCTGGCCGCTGCTGATGTCGGAATTCACATGAGCAGCAACAAGCGCATATCTAAAGCGCATATTTAATATACTTAGCCCCGCTTCCTCTCCTCATCCCTCCCACTGACCAGCTGAATGGAAGGTTGCCACCCCCACGCCCCACTTTGCCGCCTCAACACAGGTTCAATCGATTATCATTAATGATTATTATGTGTATATATGAGTCTATGTGTCATTCAGGAACAGGCACCCCTGAGGAAGCCAGCAGAGCCTGGCGATACGCGTTGGGCTTGTTTTCTGACCACCACGTATACCTCCACCATGCTATCCTAAATGATAAGTATTATAGCTTCTCATTTCTTTCATTGTTGATGGATTACATGTATTTTTAGCTGCTGCTTATTTGCACATGTGGGGGAATGTTTATGACTTTGTGGTGAGTCAGGGGGACATGTGTCTACATCCAGTTCACATGACCCAGATTCATTGTATACAATGTTTTTAACCCATTCTTTGTTGTGTCTGTTGCTTTAAATAAATTGATATTTTTGTAGATGTGCGGCTACTATCTCGGTATTCTTTTCTCCTTTGTGTAATATAAGGATGACAATCTGTTGCCGGCACTGTAGCTCTGATTGCAAGTATATGGTCCGACACAGGAGGCCCTGGGTAACAGTCAGCTTGTTCCACTGTTTCAACAATTTCTGGCCCTCTGGAGTTAGACAGGCCCACTCTTCTGGCCGAGGCCAGATGTTGGCCCGGACCCATTCTTTCACTTTCCACGGGTCCGGGCAGCCATTCTGGACCCTCTTCCAATCAGCCAACGTCTTTCCCAGCACCATTGGCATTCCGGACGCCACCCCACTTGAATGTGCCACGTCCTGGAACATGGGCAATTGACCAAGGTCAGGAGCAGTGATGCATAAGCAATATTCGTATTCGCGATATATCCCGAATTTTTCACCTAATATTCGCCATAAATTCGTAAATTCTAGAGTTTTTGATCTCCAGTCATTATTTTCTTGATTGGCACAATAGCCAATTTTCACGATCAACACTACTCCTAAAGTCAAAGATATTGCAGCCTTCTCATTGGCCCACAAGCAAGAAACAGTGAGAGATCATGGGTACTGATGAAAAAAAATCTAGAATATTCACGATTACGAAGATATAGCACTATATTCTAGATATTCGGGAATTCTCGAAGTGCCAATATTCGCAATCAAAATTTGTGATTAGAATATTTGCGACCAACACTAGTCAGGAGTTTCAGTGTCCTCTAGATCCTCATCGGCACTCTGAGTTGACAACCCTACAGGGACTTGGGAGAGTGCATCGGTGTTGCCGTTCTCCCTCCCTGAACGGAACTTGATGCAGTATTGGTACTTAGAAAGGCTATGTTCAAGCGTACTGAGCTTTGCATTCTCCAGATGTGCTAACGGGTTGTTGTTCATCATCACGGTCACCTCTGCACCTGTCAGGTACTCCGCGCACCTTTCCGGTCATGGCCCACACCAGTGCCAGTAGTTCCAATTTAATGGAGGTATAGTTGTCAGGTTTATGCTCTGAATCCCACAGAGACCGGCTGCCATAGGCAATGACTCTCTCACGTCCGTCCTGGACTTGGGATTACACAGCCCCCCGACCACGTAGACTTCCGTCAGTGTACAGTCGTGGCCAAAAGTTTTGAGAATGACACAAATATTAGTTTTCACAAAGTTTGCTGCTAAACTGCTTTTGGATCGTTGTTTCAGTTGTTTCTGTGATGTAGTGAAATATAATTACACGCACTTCATACGTTTCAAAGGCTTTTATCGACATTACATGACATTTATGCAAAGAGTCAGTATTTGCAGTGTTGGCCCTTCTTTTTCAGGACCTCTGCAATTCGACTGGGCATGCTCTCAATCAACTTCTGGGCCAATTCCTGACTAATAGCAACCCATTCTTTCATAATCACTTCTTGGAGTTTGTCAGAATTAGTGGGTTTTTGTTTGTCCACCCACCTCTTGAGGATTGACCACAAGTTCTCAATGGGATTAAGATCTGGGGAGTCTCCAGGCCATGGACCCAAAATGTCAACGTTTTGGTATCCAAGCCACTTAGTTATCACTTTTGCTTATGGCACGGTGCTCCATCGTGCTGGAAAATGCATTGTTCTTCACCAAACTGTTGTTGGATTGTTGGAAGAAGTTGCTGTTGGAGGGTGTTTTGGTACCATTCTTTATTCATGGCTGTGTTTTTGGGCAAAATTGTGAGTGAGCCCACTCCCTTGGATGAGAAGCAACCCCACACATGAATGGTCTCAGGATGCTTTACTGTTGGCATGACACAGGACTGATGGTAGCGCTCACCTTTTCTTCTCCGGACAAGCCTTTTTCCAGATGCCCCAAACAATCGGAAAGAGGCTTCATCGGAGAATATGACTTTGCCCCTGTCCTCAGCAGTCCATTCACCATACTTTCTGCAGAAGATCAATCTGTCCCTGATATTTTTTTTGGAGAGAAGTGGCTTCTTTGCTGCCCTTCTTGACACCAGGCCATCTTCCAAAAGTCTTCGCCTCACTGTGCGTGCAGATGCGCTCACACCTGCCTGCTGCCATTCCTGAGCAAGCTCTGCACTGGTGGCACTCCGATCCCGCAGCTGAATCCTCTTTAGGAGACGATCCTGGCATTTGCTGGACTTTCTTGGATGCCCTGAAGCCTTCTTAACAAGAATTGAACCTCTTTCCTTGAAGTTCTTGATGATCCTATAAATTGTTGATTGAGGTGCAATCTTAGTAGCCACAATATCCTTGCCTGTGAAGCCATTTTTATGCAACGCAATGATGGCTGCACGCGTTTCTTTGCAGGTCACCATGGTTAACAATGGAAGAACAATGATTTCAAGCATCACCCTCCTTTTAACATGTCAAGTCTGCCATTTTAACCCAATCAGCCTGACATAATGGCAAAGAAGGACTATGCAATTCATCTGATCACTCTTCATAACATTCTGGAGTATATGCAAATTGCTATTATTCTCAAAACTTTTGGCCACGACTGTACAGTAGGAGTGGGGTGTCAAACTGCGCACAAGCCAGAATCGGGGCACTGGTCAGCGTCTCCTTCATGTCTTCAAAGGCCTCTTGTTTCCGGGGCCCCCACTAGATAGGACGATTCTTTGCGCCCCCCACAGTGCCCCTTGATAACTTGTTTAACAAGCCCACCTTCACGTGCCCAATGGGCAGCCCAGACATGTTGCTCTTTTGCAGACTACAGCTCCTCACCACAAAGGACGCCCCAAACACTATTATGTCATCCAGGTATATCAATACGACTCGAGGTTGAGGTCTCCCAGACAATGCTCCATCAACCACTGGAATGTTCCCGGGGCATTGGACAGGCCGAATGGCATCTGGTTGAACTCATGGAGTTCCATAGGTAGGATGAAGGCCATCTTTGCTTTGTCCATCTTGACCACTGGTACCTGCGAATACCCACTGGCCAGGTCAAGAGTCGAGAAGAACTTTGCATTACTCAGGGCGGACAACGACTCCTCAATTCACGGAAGGGGGTAGGCATCCCGGACAGTCTTGGCATTCAGCTTCCGATAATCCATGCGGAAGCAGAGACTCACATCTTTATTCCGCACCAAGACTACTGGAGCAGCCTAAGGACTTTGACTCTCCTGGATCACCTATTTTTCCAACATGCTAGCCACCATGTGCTTCACCTCCTGGTACATTTTGGGCGGGATTTGCCGGTAACGTTCCCTGATCAGAGCAGCATTGCCGGTAGGGATTTCGTGCTCGATGGCGGAAGCACACCCCAAGTCCTCATCATGTCTCGAGAACAGCTCCTGAAATTCCCAAAGAGCGTCTTCCAACAACTTCTGTTGTCCTGGAGTCAGGGTCTTGCAGTCCACCCGCATCCGGGCCATGATCACTCGCCTGTTCCACTCCGCTGTCGGGGTTTCGGTCTCCCTTTGATGGACCTCTACAGCATAGGTCCAGGCTGATCTCATATCTGGATGTAGCATCAAGCCCTTGAGTTGAGGGATGTCCCCTTCAGACATATAAACTTTGGCCAGCAAGGTATTCCCAGGAACGGTTAACTCGCAGTCTTCAACATTGAGGCAGCGTACAGGCGTTCAGAAGTTTAAAGTCAGCTCAGACTTCATCTGTTCTGGGCACTCTCTGGCCAAATGGCCGTACTGTCAACAAGCCCAGCAGAGGAAGGAGGGGTGCTGGGGTCATTTTCAGAGACCGGGGGATCCTGTCTTCATCTGGGACACTTCCAGCCGAAGTTCTCTCAATTCTGTCTGCAGGGCAGAGTCCTCAGACCCCAACCGGTCCCCTGTAGCATGGGTACTACTCACTACTCTTGCCACCACATGCATGTGTTCTGTCCACGACGGCTAGGTAGATGATGTAGAATGTCGGCTGTCGGAGGGGTCATCTCTTGCCATCTGTCCTGTAAGAATTTGTTGGAGATCCCCACTATGAACTGGTCTCATAGTAGCCGGTCCACTTCCCGGTAGGCTCCCATGGCCTCTCGGTCTCGCCGCTGTATTTAATTTAACATCTCCTGTAGGGCTTTGGAGTACTGTATTAGGGTCTCGCTCTCTTGCTGTGGTCGGTTGAAGAAGTGGCTCCGCAACTGCACTACTTTAGCACGTCCCCCCTGGGGTCTCTCCAGCAGGGAGAATATTTTCTTTAGGGTGTCTCTCTCAGATTTGAGCCTTACCATCAATGTCTGTCTGACATCACCCTCTAGAGCCCCCAACGCAACCTCTGCCCTCAGCTCGGGGGTCAGTTTACACATTCTAACCGCACCGCACCCTTTCAGTCCAGTCCTGCAAAGTCATGTTTTTACGGTCAAATTTTGGCAGATGACGCAATAGCGCCCCCAAGGGGATGTACCCTATTGGGACGGGCATGGCGGGGCAAGCTGTATCAACAGTGTTGGCTTTGCAATGGACCACCCTGAGCTGGGTCCTTTGGCCATTGGCGCTGGGGAAGGTCTCCCACGAGTTCCCGTCCATAACGGTCACTGTATCCTGCAGACTATGCCAAGTTGTAAGCCGTGAACCGGGGTGGGTTCCCCAGGATACAGCGAAGTCACAAACAAGAGAAGCAACCCGGACACCAGTCTTTGCCAAAACAGTATTTTTCTTTAACGTGGATTATGACTGAGACCCTTATGCTGCACCACGCGGCGCACTCCGATGGATTCTGGAGGATAGAGCAGTAATTTACCTACTTGCGGACAAATTTAACAGCCATGCCTTACCTGTTATTACCCTTAAAATCAAGAAAAACTGTTTGGGTGTGTGGTACGGGCTAGCCTCCGGTGCAGCACAACAGCTTACAAACTTACAATGCTCTACAGTATTCCCCTTCCCATAACTGGTCTTGTAGCACGTGCCTGCGTATTCCTTCTGAGCCGAAACGCCAGCCTGGCTTGAGTTTGTGGGTAAGATTATCAGCTCTCCAGTGTGAAATGTCACTGTAAAATGTGGAGTCCTTGCAATGAACAGCCAGCAACACTTGTATCCTGACACAAACAGAAATCCTATCTAGCAAACTACAGGATTGGTCTCAGTCTCTAAAGTTCTAGGCGCCAACACTGTGATGAGGTGAATGCACGATCAGTCTTACCGACACGGTTCTGATCTGCATCCGCTGGTGACTGTGAACCGAACAAATGCCTCTCCAACAAGCATGCAGTACCGCAGTGTATGTTGCTTTGCTCCTCAGCTATCGTCAGTGTTCCTGGAAGCAATCCTCGTTCCTCTGGACAGGATCAGGGTCATGTACACACTCAGCTTCACTTAACTGCAGCTCTGGTCACTGAGGGATGCTCCCACACCTGGATGTCGACGGATCCTCTGCTCACACAGTTCCTCAGTAGAGATGTCGCGAACATAACATTTTCCGTTCGCGATCGGCGAACGCGAATTTACGCAAATGTTCACGAACGGGGGCGAACCGGGCTAACCGCCAAAGACTTCAATAAGCAGGCGAATTTTAAAACCCACAGGGACTCTTTCTGGCCACAATAGTGATGGAAAAGTTGTTTCAAGGGGACTAACACCTGGATTGTGGCATGCCAGATGGGGATCCATGGCAATACTCCAATGGAAAATTACGTAGTTGACGCAGACTCGGGTTTTAATCCATAAAGGGCATAAATCACCTAACATTCCTAAATTGTTTGGAATAACGTGCTTTAAAACATCCAGTATGTGTATACAATCAGGTATGATGTTGTATCGATCAGGTAGTGTACGGGTTACGCCCGCTTCACAGTGACAGACCAAACTCTGACAGATCAAACTCCCCATTTAACGCACCGCAAACAACCGCAAAGAGTTGTCAATAGTTGACACACTCATGACATAAATTTTATTCCTCTATGCGTCATTCTTGGTGTGGTGATGACTGTGCTTGTGCGCACTTTCGGGAGATTGCAGGCGATGTCGGTTTTTCAAAGCCTATGGTCGCGCTGAGGTAGTTCAGTGACAGTTAAGTGACCCAGAAAACAATGATTCTGCAGTGTGGGCCCATTGTTGGCCTAGTAGGCTTTAATGATCACCTTAGATGATCACAAAGAAAATTAATGTTTTTTCTATGAAAAATTATCCAGCCGATCACTTTTGGTCTGTTCACAATGAAGCAACGACCTTATCATCTGGGGTGTGCCAACATTGCCAACACACTCATAGAGGTGGTTGCTTCATTGTGATACGCAAGCCCCTTCACCAAAAAAGGTAACGATCATGAAGGGGAATTGACACATGTGTCTTTTTTTTTGTTTTGTATTTGCAGCCGCAGTGCAGCACCAGAGGCCAGAAAAATTAGGCATGTACAAATGCCTGAAAAATTAGGTATTTTTGCAGCCGCTACTGTATCAGCGGCAGGAAAAATTTATGTTTTCCAGGCAGAAAGTGTACTAAAACATTGGGGCTTGAACCCAAGTTGGTGGCGGAGAAGTCACGCAAGTCATCCGGCATGCAGAGATTAAATACAGCAGCGTGGGGACCATTTTTAGCCCAAGGGATCTCATCAGGCCTTTTTTAGTCAAATGCATCCCCCACTGTCAGTCCCTTCTGGATCCATGCCTCATTCATCTTAATAAAGGTGAGGTAATCTAGACATTTTTGACCTAGGCGACTTCTCTTCTCAGTGACAATACCTCCTGCTGCGCTGAAGGTCCTTTCTGACAGGACACTTGAAGCGGGGCAGGCCAGAAGGTCTATCGCAAATTGGGATAGCTCAGGCCACAGGTCAAGCCTGCACACCCAGTAGTCATGGGGTTCATCGCTCCTCAGAGTGTCGATATCTGCAGTTAAGGCGAGGTAGTCTGCTACCTGTCGGTCGAGTCATTCTCTGAGGGTGGACCCCGAAGGGCTGTGGCAATGCGTAGGACTTAAAAAGCTCTGCATGTCCTCCATCAACAACACGTCTGAAAAGCGTCCTGTCCTTGCCGGCGTGGTCGTGGTAGGAGGAAGATTACTTTCACCTCTTTCCCTGTTAGATTCCCGTTGTGCTGTGACATCACCCTTATACGTTGTGTAAAGCATACTTTTTAACTTGTTTTGGAACTGCTGCATCCTTTCCGACTTCTGGTAATTCTGTAACATTTTAGGCACTTTCTGCTTATACCGGGGGTGGTCTAGTAGCGTGGCCACCCAGTACAGGTCGTTCTCCTTCAGCCTTTTTATACGAGGATCCCTCAACAGGCATGACAGCATGAAAGACCCCATTTGCACAAGGTTGGATGCCGAGCTACTCATGTCCCGCTCCTCGTCCTCACTGATCTCATTGAAGGTCTGTTCTTCCCCCCAGCCACGTACAACACCACGGGTCCCAGATAGGTGACAACGAGCACCCTGGGATGCCTGCTGTGGTTGGTCTTCCTCCTCCTCAAAGCCACATTCCTCCTCTGACTCCTCTTCCTCAGACTCCTCTTCCAGCGTTGCCGCAGGTCCAGCAAGCGATGATGATAAGGCTGTTTCTGGTGCTGATAGTGACCACAACTCTTCCTCTTCCTCTTCACGCTCATCTACGGCCTGATCCAGCCGTAGATGGGATAACAAATGGGATGAGGTCGCTGATTGTGCCTTCGGTGGGACTGACTAGGTTTGTCACCTCCTCAAAAGGACGCATGAGCCTACAGGCATTGCGCATGAGCGTCCAGTAACGTGGAAAAAAAATACCCAGCTCCGCAGAGGCTGTCCTAGCACCCCGGTCATACAAATACTCATTGACGGCATTTTCTTGTTGGAGCAGGCGGTCGAACATTAGGAGTGTTGAATTCCAACGTGTCGGGCTGTCGCAAATCAAGCGCCTCACTGGCATGTTGTTTCACCGCTGAATATCGGAAAAGTGCACCATAGCCGCGTAGGAACGCCTGAAATGGCCACACACCTTCCTGGCCTGCTTGAAGACGTCCTGTAAACCTGGGTACTTATACACAAAGCGTTGTACGATCAGATTCAACACATGTGCCATGCACGGCACATGTGTCAGCTTGCCCAAATTCAATGCTGCCAACAGATTGCTTCCGTTGTCACACACCAGTTTGCCGATCTCCAGTTGGTGCGGGGTCAGCCACTGATCCACCTGTGCGTTCAGGGTGGATAGGAGTGCTGGTCCGGTGTGACTCTCTGCTTTCAGGCAAGTCAACCCCAAGACAGTGTGACACTGTCATATCCGGGATGTGGAATAGCCCCTGGGGAGCTGGGGGGGGGGGTGCAGTTGATGTGGAGCAAGACGCAGCAGCAGAAGAGGACTCAGCCGAGGAGGTTAGCGAAGAGGATGGAGTAGGAGTAGTAGAGGAGGTTCCAGGAGGCCTGCCTGCAAGTCGTGGCAGTGTCAACAACTCCGCTGCAGAGCCACGCATTCCATGCTTGGCAGCCATCAGCAGGTTTACCCAATGTGCAGTGTACGTGATATACCTGCCCTGACCATGCTTTGTAGACCAGGTATCAGTGGTCAGATGGACCCTTGCCCCAACACTGTGTGCCAGACATGCCATGACTTCCTTTTCCACAATAGAGTACAGGTTGGGGATTGCCTTTTGTGAAAAAAAAATATTTTGGCCGGGTACCTTCCACTGCGGTGTCCCAATAGCTAAAATTTTTTTGAAGGCCTCAGACTCCACCAGCTTGTATGGTAAAAGCTGGCGGGATAAGAGTTCCGACAAGCCAGCTGTCAGACGCCGGGCAAGGGGGTGACTCTGTGACATTGGCTTCTTACGCTCAAACATTTCCTTGACAGATACCTGACTGTAGGCAGATGAGCAGGAACTGCTGAAGGTGAGAGGCGGAGTGGCGGGTGGTTGAGATGGGGCAAGGAGGACAGCAGTGGTTGACGTGGCTGAAGATGCTGGACCAGGAGGAGGATGGTGGCTTTGAGTTTGTGTACTGCTTGTACTCATGTGTTGATCCCATAGGCGTTTGTGATGTGAGATCATGTGCCTTCGCAAAGCAGTTGTACCTAGGTGGGTGTTGGACTTCCCACGACTCAGTTTCTTTTGGCACAGGTTGCAAATGGCATCGCTGTTATCAGAGGCAGACACACACAAAAAATGCCACACTGCTGAGCTTTGCAATGACGGCATTCTGGTGGTGGAAACAGCATGCGTTGATTGGCGTGCTGTCTGGCTGACCCCGGGTGCCGATACATGCTGTCTGACTGTGCCACTAGCTCCTTGCGACGACCTCCCCCTGCTTCCAACTCGTCTCCTCCTCCTCTCTGTCTCCCCATCTGAACTTTCCCCCTGTTCTTCTTCTCTTCGAGCGGGCACCCACGTGACATCCACAGACACATCGTCATCATCAACCGCTTCACTTATATCTGACAACTCAGCAAAGGAAGCAGCAGCGGGTACAACATCATCATCATCACACCGTACGTCCATGTGTGTAATGCTGCCTGACTGAGACATATCCCTGTTAGCTACATCCTCTGGCAATAATGGTTGCGCATCTCTCATTTTTTCCAACTGATGTGTAAATAGCTCCTCTGACAGATCAAGTGAAGCGGCTGTGGTGCTAGTGTCGGTGGTGGCGGCGGGCGGGCGAGTGGTAACTTGAGAGGTGCCCGAAGCTGAGCTGGAGGAGGATGGTGCGTCAAGGTTCCGAGCGGAAGCTGTAGAAAATTGGGTGTCCTGTGTAAGCGATGTTTGCCGGCGAATAGTTCGAGACATCTCTATTCCTCAGTCTCATTTTCCTCTAAGATGGATGCTCCCTTTCTCCTACAGTATTTGTAACTCCACCTTTCATGAATATGGAAAATATGCAGTCTGTTAGCTGTGTTTAGGAAAACACAGCATCTTGTGGCCAAACAGCAGAATTTCAATCCAGATCATTTAACTTGATTTACACTAACAGTGTTCAGACAATGGTAGATAATAAAATGGCTGCACAACATTTCACATACAAACAATAGAGCTGAGAAATGGGAATCATTCTAAATTTAAGTTGTATTATAAACATCAACCAGGAGTCAAGGTGGCTTCCTCAGAATCTCCGCCAATTAGCTGTTTGAGAATGCACAGGTGTTCCTATGAGCGCTGCAGCTTTCTCCCTGTTCACCAAACCGAGTGCGTACATTGTATAGTGGCTTTGCTTGGTATCCTACTCAGCCCTGGTTACTTCTATGGGGCTGAGTGGCACCTTGGCCATGAATGTGAAGTTATACAGCCTACAAAAACCTGAGAGAAGGCCGCGGCACTACTGTGAGTGCCCCTGTGTTCTCAAACAGCGGACCCCCACCACTCACATACTTGTGACCTATCCAGAAGATAGGTCATAAGCCTCAGAAAACCCCTTTAATACAAGTCACTTAATAATGTATTGTTATTATCCATATTGTCTCCTTTGATAACTAGATTCATTTTTCCATCACATTATACACTTCTCATTTTAAGCTCCTAAACCACCTCTGCCTTTTCCTATAGTGTGCAAGCACGCGACCACCACTGTTTGATTGCAGGGTGGATAAAACCATGGACACAAGTGTAACACCCCAGAGTGATGTTACCACTTCTGCACACTGCTACTATCTCTATTGTTCTAACCTGTATGTCACCTATGCATTCTATTTCAGGTTCACCATAATGTGCATTCCTAATGATGTTTGCAACTGTTTATTTCATGTAATGTGCCTGGTTCACCAGCAGGTGGCAGCAAACATGGCATAGCTACAGTTAGGTTGAATGGAGCATTCTATTCCATTCTACCCGACCCTGGCAACCTGCGCAAGGAGAGGAGCAAGGATGTAGCCTGTGTCCTCGTCTCAATGGCAGCAGGCAAGCAGCAGGGGAGCCGAGCGCCGATAATGATGATCGGTGCTCATCTGAGTTGGGCTGCTGTGAGTCACGTGATGCTGGCCACGTCATTTGACTCACCAGCCAGGCCTATTTAAACAAACAGCCTGCTGGCCACAGGTTGCCTGTGATTAAGGTCTTTATACGCTCCTGTATTCTTGGCATTGTGTTCCTGAATCCTGACCTAGGCTCTACTCATTTGACCTCGCTTTTGCTCATCCCCTGTTGCTTGTCGTGATCTCCTGGTACTGATTTCCGGCTTGTGTTTGGACTCGCTCTTGTTGCTCCTTTGTACTGATTTGACTTCCTGGTATTGTCACGGCTGTATGTGAGCAACAAGAGCATACACAGTAAAGAGAGCTACTGACCGGACCCAAACTAGGGAGGATAAAGGGTGACCCTTGTCAGACCCTCAAAGCTCTCCCTATGCTGCTAAAGCACATGCCCGGATCCAAATGGTGGAACGAGGCATGCCCGCGTACCTAAGACTGATGACCACTGTAACCCCTACAATAGTGGAAGGGGCACGGCCACCGGTGCCCTGCTCAGTATATGGAGGGAACCGTGGTCGCCTCAGATCCAGTCATAAAATAAACAGATACACTACAATGTCTGCACACTTAGCTGAAGGAGCTGCAGCAGCAGAGAAGACGGATCCAAAGACAGCTGGCAATATCCGGAGTACTTGCTGCAGCAGAACACAGGTCCAGTGAAATGATAGCTTACAAGTGAAGACACTCAAGCAAGAGCTACAACTCAAATGAGAAATATAATCCACACCCTACAAAAGGAGGAGGGGTGATTTAAAGGCAGGGAAATCAAACGCAGGAGGAACAGCTGGGAGGAAGGAAACAGAAAGTAAAAACCTCATCACAGGGGCGGAGAAACAGAGCAGTGAGAACTCCTCCAAGCTCTAGTAGTGACATCATCACAGGGGTGGAGAAACAGAGCTGTGAGAACGTCTCAAAGCTCTGGTAGTGACAGGTATTTGACTTCGGCTAGTTTGACTTGCTTTGTGTTCTGTTTGTCCTGTCTTTTGTTTCCCATGCGCTTACTTAAGTTAGGGACTGCCGTCCAATTGTGCCCCGTTATCTAGGAAGGATCATTCAAGTAGGTAGGGGCAGACGCGTGGGTGGCAGTCAGGGGTGCATGCTTCCCTACCCTAGTCCATGACACGCCCGTTGCACAAGCAGCATATAATGTGATGGAAAAATGAATCAAGGTGGCAGTATGGACACTCACTATACATTAGTAAGTGCCTGGTATTAGCTTTGTCTACATAATTGTAGTGAGACAACCCCTTCAATTACCTCAGCCCCACTTCGACCTTCAACATTACACAAGTGATGCCTTTATTTCTAGTTATCCACACACATGCTATATATGCTATACTCACATTCCTGAGGGACTTCACAATATTGGTTAAACTAATCTTATGAAGAGTACCGATGATGGGAAGAGGCATTGGTCCAGGAGGCAGGTTTGACCTCTCCAATAATATCTTTATATACTTAGCCAACACGCTGGCTATGATAAATGTCAAGAGGACTGTAGTGACCACGTATAAATCCATCCTGTGAACAGAAATTCATATGCAGAATTAGTAAAGAGGTTCCCCATTATCTGCACAACACCCAGGTACATTAATATTATATAGAAGGGCCACCTTAATAGAAGGATGGCAGGAGTTTCAACTGGCTCCAATGGCAGATACAGGGAATTTTATTTCCCTGTAGCTGCCTTCAGGGGTCTACATAGAGATAAGGGTCTTCCTTCTTGTCCTGGTTAAAGCTAAAAACATCCCTAACCACCTGAGAAAGGAGGACCCCCATCTTTCTTTCCATAATAATTGGGTTAACTTCCTACACATCTGTTTGCAGGACCTGCTATCGCCTTTGATGTCTCAGATACAATACAATAAAATCAACAGCAGCCTAGATTATCGATGCTATGGTACATTTATTGAAGATATATTTTCACATGCGACAGTATAACGTTTCGGCAAAAAATGCCTTCGTCAGATACAATGCCGCAGTCAGAGAAGGAAGAGAACAAGGTGAAGGGACGCAGGTGAGGTGTGCATGAACTGTGCATGCTAAGCCGGAAAATGGCGCCATTTTCCGGCTTAGCATGCACAGTTCATGCACACCTCACCTGCGTCCCTTCACCTTGTTCTCTTCCTTCTCTGACTGCGGCATTGTATCTGACGAAGGCATTTTTTGCCGAAACGTTATACTGTCGCATGTGAAAATATATCTTCAATAAATGTACCATAGCATCGATAATCTAGGCTGCTGTTGATTTTATTATATCTACTGGGGTGGAACCCTACAGTCAGCCTCCATACAGAGTGCGCTGAATACAGATTTAACCTCAGATACAATACAGACCCTATAGTGTGGTTAGACATGTATACATTTTTAATTACTTTTTCCAAGCGGCATAATTTCCCACATTCCATGCCACTAAATTGTAGATCAGGATATTCTCTATAAAAAGTAAAGGCAGAAAAATATTCCCTAGAAAGTATTAAAATTATTGGAGATAGGCAGACGGAAGGTATATCAAGATGTAGAAGGCTTTGAAAGCATACCTATTTTATCTAGACGGCAATTACAGGATACTAGGCTGGAGTCGTATTCTAGGAGATAGTGCTAGTTACATTTTTGTATAATCATGTGGTTAAAACAGTCTTAGGCTACTTTCACACTAGAGTTTCTGCTGGATCCGGCAGGGCTCAGCAAAAACGCTTCCGTTTGTGATAATACAACCATCTGCATCCGTTATGAACGGATCTTTAACATAGCCAAGACGGATCCATCATGAACTCCATTGAAAATCAATGGGGGTCGGATCCATTTTCTATTGTGTCAGATTGTGTCAGAGAAAATGGATCCATCCCCAATGACTTGCATTGTGGGTCATGACGGATCTGTCTTTTTTTAATAGTCTTTATTGGTTGTTTTTAAAGAGAAAACAACATGTAAAATAGTGCACAGCACACACAACACATGTAGCACATAGACATTGCGGCAGCTAGCTTGATACGTTATAGAGACTTCATAAAGTACCAACAGTATATCTCTGTGTAAGCCTATAAAATTGCAGCTGCAGCTATATTAACTGGAGAATATCTTTAAATACCATGCACTCACTCATACACACCACCACAGCGCTGCAGACCCCCCATCCTGATTTAGAGCATCTCCGACCCGTCAGACAGCCACGGGCCCCAGATCTTCTCAAATCTCTCTGGGTTTCCCCTTGCGACATAAGTCAGTTTGTACATTGGCAAAGCCTTATCAATAAGCTGCACCCATGTCACGGCAAGTGGGGATAAGAGGAACACCAAGTAAACAAACAGCAACAGGTAAACAGACTAGGCCCCAAAGCTAGGGAGAAGGGAATGGTAACCTCCTAACAATCCCCGAGCCTCTCCCTGACTGCTGACAGTATGAGCAAGTCCTGATGTTGAACGAACTCATACGCTGGACCCTTTGCCCTGCTGACACTGAAGCAAACCCTAACTT
Source organism: Bufo bufo (assembly GCF_905171765.1). Taxonomy (NCBI): domain Eukaryota; kingdom Metazoa; phylum Chordata; class Amphibia; order Anura; family Bufonidae; genus Bufo; species Bufo bufo. Next base: position 183,330,360 of record NC_053396.1, on the reverse strand, counting down.
AGGTAGCGGAGAATGAGACAGCCAGTACCTTCCATTGTGAAGGGACCAGCGTCTCCCTGATACCTAGAAGCAACACACGCACAAAAGAGAATACAGGAGGACTTAGCTTGAGACGAGCGGGAAGTAGAGGATCGACAAACAACCAGTATAGAACTCCAGAAGGAAAATATCAACCGCAAAGTCAGCAGTAAGAGGGCAGACTTAAATAGAGCCTCTTAAAACAGCTAATGAGTAGGGATGAGCGAACCCGAACTGTATAGTTCGGGTTCGTACCGAATTTTGGGGTGTCCGTGACACGGACCCGAACCCGAACATTTTAGTAAAAGTCCGGGTTCGGGTTCGGTGTTCGGCGCTTTCTTGGCGCTTTTTGAAAGGCTGCAAAGCAGCCAATCAACAAGCGTCATACTACTTGCCCCAAGAGGCCATCACAGCCATGCCTACTATTGGCATGGCTGTGATTGGCCAATGCAGCATGTGACCCAGCCTCTATTTAAGCTGGAGTCACGTAGCGCCGCACGTCACTCTGCTATGATCAGTATAGGGAGAGGTTGCAGCTGCGACGTTAGGGCGAGATTAGGCAGATTAACTCCTCCAAAAGACTTCATTCTGTGATCGATCTGCAGCTGTGGATCATTGAAGTGCTATTATTGACTTGCTCACTTTTTTGAGGCTGCCCAGAGCGTTTTTAGATCACTTTTTTTCTGGGGTGATCGGCGGCCATTTTGTGACTTGTGGTGCGCCAGCACAAGCTATCACCAAGTGTATTTAACCATCGATAGTGTGGTTATTTTGTGCTATATCCTACATCAGCTGCAGGCTGAGCCTGTGTCACCGAAGTGCATTTAACCATAAACAGTCTGGTTATTTTTTGGCCATATACTACATCAGCTGCAGGCTGAGCCTGTGTCACCGAAGTGCATTTAACCATCGACAGTCTAATTATTTTTTGGCCATATACTACATCTGGTGCAGGCTGAGCCTGTGTCACCCAAGTGCATTTAAACCATCACAGTGTGGTTATTTTTTGGCCATATATTACATCAGGGGCAAGTTGAGCCTGTCACCCAGCGCCTAAAAAATAGACCTGACATTTCTATTCAACCAAATCTGTACTGTTTTAGCTGGTCAAGTTATTTGTAGTGACCGTAAAAGCACACTTTTTTTTCTGGGTTGAAAAACCATTCCCAAATTTGCCATTCTCAAAATAACTAGTTTCTGGTATTTGAGGCCTACTTGAAATCTATCCCAAAAAGAATATCTTACATTGAAGGTACTGATAGTGTCATTCAGAAAAACCTAAAACACACACGCTAGCGTGCTGATAGAAATCTGATTCTGTGATTAAACCTATACCTGTCACACAGCGCAAAAAAAAACAGGCCTCACATCTCTATTTAACCAAATCTGTACTGTTTTAGCTGGTCAAGTTATTTGTAGTGACCGTAAAAGCACACTTTTTTTTCTGGGTTGAAAAACCATTCCCAAATTTGCCATTCTCAAAATAACTAGTTTCTGGTATTTGAGGCCTACTTGAAATCTATCCCAAAAAGGATATCTTACATTGAAGGTACTGATAGTGTCATTCAGAAAAACCTAAGACACACGCTAGCGTGCTGATAGAAGTCTGATTCTGTGATTAACCTATACCTGTCACACAGCGCAAAAAAAACAGGCCTCACATCTCTATTTAACCATATCTGTACTGTTTTAGCTGGTCAAGTTATTTGTAGTGACCGTAAAAGCACACTTTTTTTTCTGGGTTGAAAAACCATTCCCAAATTTGCCATTCTCAAAATAACTAGTTTCTGTATTTTAGGCCTACTTGAAAATTTATCCCAAAAAGAATATCTTACATTGAAGCTAGTGATAGTGTCATTCAGAAAAACCTAAGGACACACGCTAGCGTACTGATAGAAGTCTGATTCTGTGATTAAACCTATACCTGTCACACAGCGCAAAAAAAAAACAGGCCTCACATCTCTATTTAACCAAATCTGTACTGTTTTAGCTGGTCAAGTTATTTGTAGTGACCGTAAAAGCACACTTTTTTTTACCATTCCCAAATTTGCCATTCTCAAAATAACTAGTTTCTGGTATTTGAGGCCTACTTGAAATCTATCCCAAAAAGAATATCTTACATTGAAGCTA